>NC_091133.1:80623205-81875705 GCF_040183065.1 Periplaneta americana | reverse complement strand
TAAGGGTGTTTGAGAATAAGGTGGTTAGGAAAATATTTGGGGCTAAGAGAGATGAAGTTACAGGAGAATGGAGAAAGTTACACAACACAGAACTGCAAGCATTGTATTCTTCACCTGACATAATTAGGAACATTAAATCCAGACGTTTGAGATGGACAGGGCATGTAGCACGTATGGGCGAATCCAGAAATGCATATAGAGTGTTAGTTTGGAGGTCGGAGGGAAGAAGACCTTTAGGGAGGCCGAGACGTAGAAGGGAAGATAATATTAAAATGGATTTGAGGGAGGTGGGATATGATTAATCTTGCTCAGGATAGGGACCAATGGCGAGCTTATGTGAGGACGGCAATGAACCTCCGGGTTCCTTAAAATCCAGTAAGTGAGTAAGTAAGTAAGTAAGTAGACCTATTAGTATTACACCTGTCTCTTTACCATTGTTGCAACATAGTTCGTAATTGAACACGTGTGGTCAGAACTTGAAGATTAGCCTATCTTCACAAAATATTTTCAGGAAAAGAGAGTTCGTGACGTTAGACATCTAATTCATACGCTAGAAGCGATAATGATGGACACCGAGTCAAACGCATTGACTCAAGTATATCTGAAATATTAAAAAAATTTAATCCAAATACTTCAACTTAGGAAGAGTGGCCACCTATGTTGTTACAGATGCCAATCAAGAAATAGAAGTAATGGTATCGTCACTGTTTATGGTTTTTAAGTTGGTTATTTTACTGCGTTTTTTCAGCTGCTGTGGTTATCTAGCGCCTGAATGATATGAAGGTGATAATACCAGCGAGTCCGAGTCCAGTAGGGTGGCCATTTCCTTTCCCCTCAATTGCATACATCGCCGATTAGTTACATATTACAATACTCAGACTTCAGATATTGATGCCTGTCCATTAATTGATAGTTGTGATCTATACCTATCATATTATTTGTTTTTGATTGATCAATAGTTTTAATAAATTCTCTATTTGGTCCTTTACCTCGTGAAATATCTCCCATTGCATGCATTCACTTCGGCTGTTGATCTAGTTCAGACTTCAGATGTATACAAAAAATTGTTCTTCCTCTGACACATATCATCAAGTGAGATGTAATGCCTGATAATAAATTAGAAATGTACATAGAAAATAAAATTCATAAAGCGACAAGTTAAGGAGTTAGGTACAGCTTACAGCAGTGAAATTTTGGTAATATTCAATTTTTTTTCCTCCATTACTGTATCGTGTACAATAATTAAAATTAGTATGTGTAAAACACTGTCCTTCTGCTATACAATATCTATACTAATAATAAATCTGTAGCCGAAATTTTTCTGGTAATTTTCGATTTTCCAAAAATAATTGGTCGTAACCTGAAACCGAAAATCGCTTTTTTGAAATTTTTGTTTGTATATCTGTATGTCTGTCTGTCTGGATATTTGTTACCTTTTCACGCGATAATGGCTGAACCGACTTATATGAAAATTGGAATATAAATTAAGTTCGTTGTAACTTAGAATTTAGGCTATATGGCATTAAAAAATATTTTATTTAAAAGGGTGGTTATGAGGGGGCTTGAATTAAATAAATCGAAATATCTCCCTTATTATTAATTTTCATTAAAAATATTACATAACAAAAGTTTCTTTACGAATAATTTCCGAAAAGTTTTATTCTATGCAAAAGTTTGATAGGACTGATATTTAATGAGATAAATGAGTTTAAAAATTACAATAACAACGCCATCTAAGGCGGTGTAATGAAATAAAAAACAAATGACTTCGTCTGTAAGGGGCCTTGGACAACAACAATCGAAATCTATGAAACATAGCCTACAGAGAATGTTTCTGTGTTTGTATGAAGTAATATCGGAAGCTAAATTAACCGAATTGTATAATTAATTATTAATTCACCATTGGAAAGTGTAGTTTCTCTAGATGGACACAATGCTATAATGTTATTACAGTAACGTCTGACTGAATCGAGGACAGGTAAGATTAAAATAGCATCTTATGCACAGAAAACTTGATAGGCATTCGTTTCCTGTATTTCCTAAAATAATTTTCTATGACCAAATGAGTGGTCTCTGGATCAAAACGATCGCATTTTAATTTTTTTAATTCAATGTAAATTAAGTAACATAATAAACGATTTATCCTTCTGTCAAACACGAATGTTCCCTGGATCAAATGTCCTATTTAATTATGTAATTACTTTATATTTATTTCTAACGGGTGCAGCGGAGCGCACGGGTACGGCTAGTATATACATACACACACACGATTTAAAAAAAATGATTTACATTTTTTTCCTTCTCCCCCCCCCCCCTCTCAAAATTCAGTTCACTGTGCAGTGATGAAGCGTTTCCCATACAACTAAAAAGCTATCCAACATTCAGTAATGAAATTTTTTGTGTGTAGTTATGCATGTTATACCTACAATATGATGCAATGATGCAAGATCACTTCTGTAGGTCCACACCTGTGGAGTAACGGTCAGAGTGTCTGGTCGCGAAACCAGGTGGCCGGGGTTCGAATCCCGGTCGGGGCAAGTTACCTGGTTGAGGTTTTTCCGGGGTTTTCTCTCAACCCAATACGAGCAAATGCCGGGTAACTTTCGGTGCTGGACCCCTGATTCATTTCACCGGCATTATCACCTTCATTTCATTCAGACGCTAAATGACCTGAGATGTTGATACAGCGTCGTAAAATAACCCAATAACTCGCTTCTATACCGTTGATAGATTGTCTGATAAAAATAAATTAATTTAAAAATGGTCAAATATCAGTACTTTCTTCTAACACGAAATAAAAAAAAAATTATTTATTAAGGAATGTAGTTGAAAGAGCATGATATTGTAAACATGAGTTTTAGCAATAAAATAAAAGAGAGAAAACATGAAAACTTTAACAAGTTTAGGAGTTATGAGGGAAACGCTTCATCACTACATTTTTCATATAGCAAAAGGACAGAGTTTTACATATACCAATTTCCATTATTGTACAGGATACAATAATGGAGGGAAAAAATATTGAATTTTTTTCAATAATTTTACTCTTGTAAGCTGTACCTAACCCCTTAACTGACAAAAATGTCTGATTTCATTAAAATTAAAATGTAGGGCTAATAATAAATATTTAAATAAAATTATTTATTAAGGTGTTTTCTATTTTCGTAAAGTAAATTAATGTAGGCGTCTACAGTATTTAGTACTTCGTAGTATATTAACTTACAGTATAAAAATTTTGTATTCAGAATTAACATAATTACTAAAATGTGTCAAAATATGGTAGTTATATTTTATGTATATTCCCAATAGCGGACATTTCTCGATACCGGACATTTTTTAATTCCCGGGAGCTGCCCGCTATTGAGAAATTTCACTGTACATACATTTCTTCCATTCTATCTCGGAGAAAAAACGTGTCTCAGTGTGAAAAATAGAGCTGTAAGCAACAGATACATTTAAACAGTGAATTAAATTATTTTCTCTCGAGAGGGTCTTGTAGTTCAGGGAACACTTTTTATAGAACTTTGCTATAGAAGAGCGAAGAACTTAACATTTGCAGACCGCAGTTCCTATAAAACAAGAATCTTGCTAGAAACAATTTAAATGTTGATCAGGATTTGTAAGAACAATAATGAGAGTTAAAAGTGAAGGTACACGGAACGCAATAAAACACGAAACGTCTTGAGTTTCGCAATTGACAAGAGCCTAGAGAGCGCCCTTTAAATGTAAATCAGCAGAAAGAGTAGTAGTAAGATAGAAGCCGTGTTTGAGTGCAGTAGCAAGGCAGATTACCAGCTAACTAATGTAGTCCTCATTCCTGCTGCTGCTGCAAATGACACAAAAATCTGACAACTTCTTTTTCTCGCCTCCGTGCCATGCCTTTGTGCACTGGGAAGAAAGCAGCAATATCCCAGGCTTGTGTCATGCAAATGAGAACCTCGCGTAATGCAAATGGCAAATTTCCGAAATTAAAGCTGCCTTCTAAATAAAAGAAGAACAAGAAGGAAAGGGAGACAGAGATGAGAATGAAAAATTGCTCCTTTCCAGCACTCTATCCTCTTGAGAGTGGGGGCGGGTATATGTACACGATTCGCCCCCAAGAGAGAAATTGTGGCAGACTAGAAGAAGAAAAAAATGTGCCTGTCGCCGATGTCAGCCTTAAGTTGGGTCTCTTTAATAGAAGGCGACACCTTACGACATAAAATATTGGGTTAGTGAGAATTTATGGAGACATGGGGTTCTGTTTGGCAGAGTCGCTGTCCAACCGTCAACTAGGGACAGGCGGATCTATGTCTGCATTCGTTCACAGACATCCAAACAACGGAAATCTATGTGATGCTGACACATACATTTATTACCACGTTTTTTCTCAAATATTCTCTTTCTTCTTCCCAGTCCTAAAAGAGATTCTGGTTTCCTGCAATTGTTTGCTTCTTTATGATCTCCTGTGTTAAATCAATTTAAATGTAAATAAAAAGGAGGGACGAAAACATATTTCTTTAATACACTAAATTTATATATGTACATTTTATTAATCTAGTGGAATAGCATCTGGAAAATGTCTCTGAAGGGGCCCTGAACTAAAAAATTACATTGTTGCCCTCACATAAACCGGCCATCGGTCCCTATTCTGAGCAAGATTAATCCAGTCCCCCCTGCCTTCCAACTAACATTCAATATGCATTTTTGGATTCAACTATACGTGCTACATGCCTTGCTCTCGTGAGGACTCGAACCAGCGCGCATTCCGTAATGCGAGTCCTAGGCAGAATGCCTCTGGCCACGACGCCACGGCGGGGGACAAGTAATATCATAAGTCTGTAGTTATATTTTCATACGTCTTTTTTCTTAATTTGATATTCTTAAACGAATCATACCAACACATTTTTAAGGAAAGGATTAAATATACCAGCGTTTCTCAAACTTTTCTGAAATGGAGACCACTTTTTAAAGTAATTATAGTTCCGCGGACTATCTTACTCTTGTTTCCTTCAAAAGCAAATTTATCATTTTTGTAGCATATTTTAATACCAGTATATTAAAATGTGATTAAGGTTCGGTACTTTTGTCCTCTGTTATGAATTCAGGTGGTCCCTGGCTGAGTTACAGGCGCCAGATGTGCAGGGAAAAGATGGCGAGAAACACCACGTTCATAGCTCTTTATATCCCACTTTTGTTGCTGAGAGTAGAGTGGGAAGTCGGTAGACGTGTAGGATAATAAATTTCATAAAATGTCAATACTGGGAAAAACAAGTGAAATTCGATTGCCATGTGTCATTTTCAAACTCTGAAATTTTAAGCTATAGTGTGATACGCAATTCGTTTGAATTTTATTTTTTCTTCTGTGAATTTTATTTTTTCTTCTGTCTTCTTTTGAAGGACCATAAGGACAGACCTCGAGGACCACAGGTGGTCCGCGGACCATAGTTTGAGAAACACTGAAATATACTATTATGAATACCAGAAAAAATTTTAACCTACAGGCCTACAATTGTATTCAAAATTGTAAAGGAATCGTATTCAATAATAATAATAATAATAATAATAATAATAATAATAATAATAATAATTTATTTATTTAATCTGGCAGAGCTAAGGCCAGTAGGCCTTCTCTTCCGCCCAGCCAGACTCTAATTCTAACTGAATACAATATTGCTTATATAGTTCTTACATTAATATCTAGATCATAAAACAACATGAACGTAAATAATGAAAATTGGATAACTAATGTTAGTGTGACAATAATAAACATTGGTAAGAAATAGTTATAATAATAATAATAATAATAATAATAATAATAATAATAATGAGATAATTTAGATATTTATCTCTGATATATACAACCATTAAACATTGAGAAACCTGAAACAGCTATTATTGTTAACAAGAATTGTTAGAAAGATATTTCGTTAGCCTATTCTTAAATTGGTTTGATGTCTGACAGTCCCTGACATTACTCGGTAGGGAATTCCAAAGTCGAGGAACAGCCACAGTGAAAGATATAGTCTTTGCTGAGCGGAAGAGAAGGCCTATTGGTCTTAGCTCTGCGAGATTAAATAAATAATATTGTTGTTACACCTTAAAAATTAAAATTAATAACTAAATCTGAAAAATTAACATCATTTAATAATTTTATAGGGTTAATAAAAGAGAAAACAACTATTTAATATCTGCCCACAGAACTGGCGGTGTCATGCACACGAGATTGAGCGTCTGTCCTCGTTGCATGTAATTTATAGCAGGGAACAAGCGCTGCAGAATCCCTCGGAAAGCAGTTCAGTTTCATTTGGGAACGGTGAAAGAAAGTGCTAGACTTTACTTAAGCCTATTAGATAATTAATAGACTGAGCGAAGATTGAACTGACGGGTCGTACTTAGAGAAAAAAGGTCCACACAGCGTCCATAAAATAAGAGAAAAGACTACAGCATACAAAGTGTAGGGCGCTAATGCTCTCATAGGAGTACACAGACTAGCATGAAGCGATATATTTCAACCGATAGAGTTTACATAACACAGTCATCTATTCATCTGTCTGTTTGCCTGTCTGTGAATGTCTATGTCTGACTATGGCGGCTGCCTGCTTGCCCATCTTTCTGTCTTTGTCTGTCTGTCCGTCCGCTATTCATCTACCTGCCACTCTGTCCGTCAGTCTGCCTTTTCTATGTTGGTTATTTAACTACATTGTATCGACTACAGGTTATTCAACGTCGATGAAATTGGTGACAGCGAGATGGTATTTGGCGAGAAGAAGCCAAGGATTCACTTGGATTACCTGACATTCACCTTACGGTTGGGATAAACCGCGGAAAAATCCGAACTAGGTAATCAGCCCAAGAGGGAATCGAACCCATGCCCGAGCGCATCTCCGAACGCGCCAGCCACCTGATCTACGCCGGTGGATTTATCTGTACGTCAGACCATCTCTATCTGTATCTGTTTGTCTATTTAGATATCTCCCTATCTGTCTATCTATCTACATGCTAACTATTACACATCTAAAACATTATCGAACCACTTATCTTTCTACCTATATTCCTGCTACCTATTTTCCCAGCTTTTTTGCCTACTTCCCTGTCTTTTCACTACTTACCTGACTATATGTCTATCTTTAGTTAGTCTACTATTATGCCAGATCACCTAATTGACTATCTACGTACCTATTACCCGAGAAAGCGAACTTCCGACGTGGAAAATATGTGTAACAACAACAACAACAACAACAACGCTGCGATATCATCATATCGTAACGTAACAGGAGGGCTCACTCGAATTGCATGCGGGATTAGTTCCGTTCAGAAAAGTAAACATTGAATTGCATTCGGGGATTTCTGAACATACACTCGATTTGCATGCGCGCAATCAGGTAGGCCTATTGTGGTTGGCCAGTATACGCACACAAATCAAGAAGTCAATTGTGTCTGTTCATTCGAGCTTTGCATATAACCATTTCTAAATTGTTACCAAATGCAAACCGAAAAGATTGTCGATTTCACCTGGGACAATTTCTTCGGAGAAATGTTCAGGATATTGGTCTCAGTACAATGTACAAACAAAAGGACTCCGAAATTAGTAATTTTCTTAAATTCTTCTTCGGATTATCGTTCTTAAACCCCAGCCAAGTAGAAGATTGCTTCACCGATGACATAAATTCAAATGACAGACGAGTGGATGATTTTTGTCATTTTATTTTGCTGAATTATATCATGCATGACAGTACGTTTCCACCAGTCTTATGGGCCGAGCTCTCCTCGTCTTCAATGCGTACAGCCATCGCATGTGACTCTTTCCATTCCCATTTGAACAGTTTGTTTTACTCTTCTCATCCAAATACTTACCAGTTACTAGATACTTTAGAAGTTATTCAAGCAGAAACGTATATAAAAATTCGTTCGGAATCAGACTTCAAACGACCAGACACCCGCCGAAGAGAAAGTACAATTTCAAATATGGTGATGGAGTTACAAATCGTTAGGGAATGAAAACGTCGATCTATTTGACAACTGGTTACATACAAACAGGTACTACCCGGCAAGGCGAAATTCCGACTTAGCCTTGTAGGTCTGGGCGCTGCAGTCGACTAAGTGTCTGTTACGGCGAACCTGAATTGCGTGTGAAACAAAATCAAATTGCATGCCACAACTTATTAAGAGGTATCGGAATTGCATGCCGTCACGTTCGCAGGTATAAATTTGGGAGCAGCATTTTCCTTCCAATTTTTCAGACTTAGGAGTGTCAGTTGCAGCTTCTCAAAGCGAAAGTGTTATAGTTAAAAATTCTACATTAGGCCTATATTGAAAATTGTAAAAAAAAAAATGCTACATATATATTGGTAAGGTAAAAAATGTAATTTTAAGTAAAACTGTTATGGATAAATAATGTAATTTTAACTTTTGGCAAACACAGATAGCCTAACATACTTTATTTTAGTAACTGGAATGTCGTTATTTCACAGTTTTCTAGGAAAATTTTCTAAACGATTACGATTGTCATTTAATTTTTCTTCGGTGGGAATCCTACGTTACTTTCTTTGGTTTCTTAGGATGGACACTTAAAGTTTCCTGATATTTATGATAAAGATTATGGACTATTTTACGATCTGGAGCGTCTACACTTGGGAATCTTTCTTGAAACCGTCTTCGAATTTCACGAGCTGATTAAGTTAACACATATGAATTGTAACTAAAGACACGCTGTACCATTGTAAACTCACGAGGCATAATACACTTTATGTCTACTGTAGAATTAAGAAACGAACAACACAACACATACCCGGGAACAGTTACGCTGCGGTATTCAACAAGGTCAACAAGTAAGCAATCAGGCTTGCTACTCCCTCCAGTGAGCGGCAAACGAGTGGAGGCTCGCTCATAGGAAAAGCCCCGCGCCGCGCCTGGGGGAAAGCATAACTGATCGCACTGTATTATATTACTCTTCTGCAATATTCTTAATTTTTGCGCCGTTTTCAAGAAGTTACCTAGTATTTACTTTATCAGAAATACTCAGAGGAGAACATGTTTTAGACATGACGCCTTACCAGTATGCGGACCCTTGGATTCTTCACAATAGACCACGTTGTAGTGTTTTGCTGCTTTCTTAAGGGAACTGGGTAGTGATGTCTGTGCGATTAAAAAATTTCAGTACAAAAATTTAGTTCAATATTTCTAGGCTTTTAGTGTTCAGAGTGAAATAAAAATTGTCATGTGATACGATATATCATTCTGAATTCAGTGGTATAAAAGACAACACATTAGTTTCGTATCCAAGTGCAAAAGAAGGACCCTAACTGATAACCTGTTTTCCCATTTTGCTAAATGTACCTCTATCTTCAGATGCACATTACTTGCTACAATCTTCACTCATATACCTTATATTTTTTTAAGTTTACTAGTAATGTGTATTGTAAGTACTAAAGCAAAATTTAATTAAATATTTCACCCCTAGTGAAACAGAAAAAATATTGAACTTTATTTAACATTTTTTTTTGCAATTTTTTTCAATGTATATGTTTTTTTCTCGTGTTATGTGTGCGATATTCTTAAACCCGTAGGTCTACTATGTAGTACACAAGCTGCAGAAAACACTATAAAAATTTTATGTAAATTGATTCAGTAGTTTCAAAGAAAAATGCACTTAAGTTTGAAAAATGTCAGCTTATGGAACACTGTATTTAAAAAACAGAAGGATATATGAATTACATGCACCGTCAAATTTAAAGAAGCTATTTAAAGAGCTTATCTCCAGAAATACCTCCCAGAGTATTTATATTGTTTTAAAGAGCAAGTTTTGTACTTTTTTAAAACACGAAATAAGAAATCGGATTTTTGACCCCTAATCTCTACCTGGTTCCCTTAAGACTTAAACACATTCTGCTAAGTAGGCGAAGCAATGTAAGTACCTGAGGGTATTAAGGCCCAGCATGTTATAAGACCCACTACCTAGTTTTGCCATTAGTTATACACTTTTGCAAAACAGAGGAACAGCTCTTAAGAACTATTTCTTCTCGCATTTGAGTGAGGCATAAAGAAATTATATTCTCGTTCTTGTTTGTAGCTGACTTGTGGCAACAAGTTATGTGTAATTATTTCTGCTTTCATTATAACATTTTGTAAAATTTAAGTTGATATTTAATCGTTTTAGTGTGTGTTATTATTATAATATTACATGCACGTTATTGTGTAAACATTAAGAAGTTTGGGGCTACGTGAAACGTGCATATGAGCATTCCATAAATTAAAATTGACGTGAAGTAACAGAGCAGGAAACAAGGCCCGTGAAACAAATAAGTGGAAACGCCCACAAGTTCATAGAAGTCCCTGAGCTATAAAGTTCAAACTCTGAAGCACAATTTTTTTTTTGCAAGAAATGAAACAAACGAAAAACTTACAATTCATAATGCAGAAAGAGTATTGGATGAACCATAAGCTTCAGGATTTGTAAACATCCAGGGGACGCGGATGTGTTCAGTCTGCGAAGAGAATTGTTGTAGATATACATGTGTGTGTCTCTTGTGAATGCTGGGTGCACGATGAATGTGTAGGTCTCACTGAGGAAAAAACTGAAGACTTTATCTGCTCAAATTGTGTTCAATACTTATATTCTTTATTGTGGGCCTTATTATCTGTCATAGCAGGATATAAGGTCCAGTGACATGATTTTAATTTTCATTCCTCACAGCATTTATGTGTCTCTTTAAATATTTATTTGAAGTAGAATATTGTAGGATAACTATGAAAGTATGCTATTCCATTATTTAAAAATTTGCTAAACATCTCCATTTCAAAGAAAGAACGTTTTATTCCTTAAGTGGGCCTTATTACCCCCGGTTATCTTATAGTTTTATATTTTGATACACTAAAAATGCATGCTTCGGTATTGCTGGAACTTGGAATCATCACGATTTCGAGACTTTACATGAGACAGTATAAGGCATCATTTATCATTCTGAGATTGGACAATCATCAATTACTTACCTTACGAGAAATTTCAATCCATTGTCCTAACCTCCATCTCACATTACAGTTGTTCCTAGTCCTTTTCGCTGCTGGCAGATGTTGGTTTCAGTTTGATAGGCTGCAGAGAAACGACGAAATACAAAATAAACATTCAAGCTTTCTGTATGTTCTATTTACTTTCCAGTACAGCATCTAAAACATGGCAATTAATTCGTGCGCGAATTATCACAAATTCTCGTGTTACCTTATTTGTATAGTATTATTTACTAATACTGTGCGTTTAATTTACTTCACGATATGTTCTCTCTATGAAGGTACACGTAAAACACAACTCGTCCTTTAATATTCACACATCATTATTTTTAAGCTACTCAAAGACTTGAATTGAATTTTTGGATTTAGACTCTAGCAAATTTTAGATTTGGGATTTGCGCTAACCCTCAAGCTAGACGGATTCCCAAACTACACCAGCTGAGATTACACTAAGATTCACAGAGTACAGATACCGGGCCCAATCTGTGCGCTTGGCATAGCCTACGTCACAGCTACTTTCACAACTCCATATCCACACTACAGTCCCGTCGCTCTTATTTTCGGCAGCCAATCACGTTGCAGGTCGGCTACATTTAAACGTGTGCGTCTCGTGATTCGCTGTTGATCACGTTATGCATTTCCTAAGGCTCGATAAATACTTAATATAATCGGCCGCCATTTTGGCTCTTTCGTTGGCCTTCGCAGAAAGCACGCGAAGACGTTATTTGCCACTCAATTATTTGCTGAATTGGAGTGCGTTTGATTTATTATCATAGGAGCTACTATATGATAATGTTTAACGGTGCGGTAAATAGATTTCTCGTCTGGTAGCTCGGCAATGAAAGAACAAAAATGGCGAACGATACTACCTACCTAGACTTCATAGAGCCTTCGCTTCCTAAGGTGTAAGCAAAGGGGAGGAATGACGCCGGGAATAACAGCGTCGCGACTATAGAAAGAGCGCCTGAATTGAAAACATTGGCCGTGAATTGGCTTATCTGTTACATATTGGTCCGTCCCGGTGGAAGGAAATATTTGTTTTCAGAACGCTCGCTGCCCTCTTGCTCCACTGCACACCCACATCCAAGCATTCTAACGGTTGCGAAACCGTTGCCAATCGCAAAGATTGGTCCTGCTATCTGTATTCAGGTATCGAGCAGACATCCCCACTCGTCCATAGGCCAGCCCCCTCCGTGCATCGCCAGACGGCTACGGCGTTTGGGGAATGCTGACGGAATGGGGAAATGTTGACGGAATAATGTAGGGGCTTAATGCTGGAAATGAAATGGAATTTCGGGAGGGAGCACTACGACCCAGCATTGCGATCTTTCAAGATTCGTGCTTCGCCATTCGGCGTTCGGGGAATGCTATGCAATGGTAACGAAATGGAGGAATTTTGACGGAATTATGTAGATGGCTACTATGGGGAAACGAGAGGACCTCGCGAAAAACCTCATTTGCGCCCTTGTCTGCCGCAAGTATCACTATGAATTTTTCGATGACTCGAACCTGGAACGTCTACGTGACAGGCTGAAGGTTTGATTATTCACTTTTGGGGGGTGATAATGTAAATATGAATAGGAACTAACTCCCAATTTCAACAAAATATCAAATGGGTCCCATATTTTTACACGATAATGCATTCTTAAAATGCCATCCAAGAATCACAAGACGTAACAAAGGGGTTCAAGTCTATCAAATTTGGGCTCTTAGGTAAACCTCTTTGTATATAATCCAGAGAATGAAAGTTAATATTTTTATTTGGATGCATATTGTATAATATTATTCGCAACATCGTAAAATAATAATTACGAAATACGTAAACAACATCTCGTTATTAAAAAAATCCGTATCAATAAGTAATGGAGAAAAAGTTATATAAGTTTATTGCCACAGTAGTACCGCGGAATAATACTGAGCTATGTCCACAAAAATATACACTTGAAATCACTGAAATTTAAACCTGGATTATAAACAAGCAAATTCAATGCCCTATAGTGGGTTTCAGAGTTTATAAAATACTATTGAGTATATAGATGTCTTTTTAGCGGACATTCCCCTCTTTGCAATAGAGCTAAAATAAGTCTAATAAGTCTAAACTAAGTTATTTGGGTATTTTCTAACATGTAAAATAGCTGAAGTAAATGTATTCCATTTGTTCTGATTTTTGAAGTGCAACATAAACTAATAACTGTAGGCCTAAGCGTATAAAGCATTTATATTTGAAGTGATGCTTAGTTACAGCATTTAGATTTACTTCTGTTAATTTATACAGGGTGATTCACGACTAATGACGCGCGATTTAGGAATCATTTCTACAGGCCATTTTGAGCATAAAATTCCATATGAACATGGGTCCAATTATCATTAGTTTTAAAGTTTTCGCAAAATCCAAACATCCTACTGTGCACTAGGCTTTGGATTTGCTTGCATCGTAATACAAATATTGGAACGTAAATTAAACGGAGAGTTTCGCTGTGACGTGAAGTACGGGGGTGATGGGGAAGATAGATCTGGTGATTATCAGCTGCGCTTATCAAGGACAGCCGTGCCGAGGTACGGATCGTTAAGCGCCCTTCACATCCGTGCGACCAAGTGGATTGAAGTGGAAGGAGGGATTTTTTTACATTTTCTTCCAACTGATGTATGTTTATTTTATGATTAATACAGTATTTTGAATGTATATTTCTGTGTATTTTAAGGGGTTAGGTACAGCTTAAAGTAGTAAAATTTTGGAAATATTCAACATGTTTTTCCTCCATTACTGTATCTTGTACAATAATGAAAATCAGTATGTGTAAAACACTGTCTTTTGGTATACAATAAAAATATTTTTACGATTAAAAAAGATTTATATTTCTTTTTTTCAAAATTCACTATACAGTGATGAAGCGTTTCCCTCATAACTCAAAAAGTAACCAACATTATGCGATAAATTTTTTTTTGTGATGTCACATCTACAATATGATGCAAAATCACTTCTTTAAATTCATTTAAAAAATGGTCAAATATCAGTATTTTCTTCTAAAACAATAAAAAAAGTTATTTATTAAGGAATTTAGTTGAAAGAGCATGATATTGTAAACATGAGTTTCAACAAATGAAATAAAAAGACAGAGAACATGAAAACGTTTACAAGTTCATCAGTTATGAGGGAAAACCTTCATCACTGCACAGTGAACTGCCACCGTTTTGAATTTTGAAACTATATATAAACAATTCTTTTTAAATCGTAGAAATATTTTTTTTTTCATATAGCAGGAGGACAGTGTTTTACATATACCAATTTTCATTATTGTACAAGATACAGTAACGGAGGAAAAAAATGTTGAGTATTTCCAAAAATTTTACTGCTGTGAGCTGTACCTAACCCCTTAAATGAATAACTCTTAGTTTTACTCAAAATCATAGCTACTTTTGTAGGATTCAATCAGCTGCAACACCTTAACGGTTGATAATCGGATCCATGTTCATATGACATTTTATGCTCAAAATGGTCCATGGAATTGATTACTAAAGTGTGGATCATCAGTCGTGAATCGCCCTGTATACGTTATAAAATACGTAATTTATTTTAGTTATATTACAATGTAGAGGAATATCCGCTAAAAAGAGGCCTATCCTACTCAATGGTATTTTCTAAACTTCTAACGCTGTATAGGCCTAGACAATTTGTGAGCGGTGCATGTGATCGTATAGACCTACTACCTTCGCTTCGCTTTAAACTATGTAAGACGAATAAGAAGTAGTGGCAGTGACATGTTTAACCTTCAGGAAAACGCTAAATTATAAACCAGAGGAGACAATTTTTTGTACTTTGCTCTTTATTGACTTTTGACTTCTATTGTCGGGAACAGCCGTAATTAAAAATATTTCCGCAATAATCTGAGAGACGGCGTTGCATTCCAGAACGTCATTGTAATAATGCAATGTCAGAAAGTCGGAGCTATTTACTGATTAAGAAATTTCCATATCAAACTCTTGAATTATTCAAACAAGGTTAATAAACTTAAGTGATTCATATGCGACAGACCAGAAAATTCATGGACTTCGGGTTTCGACATGGATTTAATTAATTTTGTGTTCCAGGAAATCGAAAACATCTGAACGTCGGTTATTCTGTTGGGTGACTACGAGGAAGAGCATTTTTTTTTTTTTTTTAGTTGCTGTGGTACAAACATCTAGATCTACTGAAAAGGATCAAACGGAATAGTATAAAACCAGCCTCCATGTCTCGTTACATGTGAACTAGGAGTTACAAACGGTTATAGTTGTCACTACTGTATACTTCTAAGCTGTCTCTCTACCGAGCATGAATGTCTACACTTAATTAATTATGTTGACTTAAAAGAATTATAGTGAATTAGTGTTCCGAGATGGGATATATTAATATAGGCCTACCTACATTTTATTAACTTGTCTATTTACTAAAAGCGATCTATATTTGGAGTTTTACTCCAACACGAATTAACAAATCTGAAAACTTTCACAGGTCCGCCGAGTTAGCTCTGTGGTAGCGTGTCTATCTCAATACTAGCCGGCCCGGGTTCGATTCGATTTCATGTGAAATTTCTACCTCAGGACTAGGAGAGATGGCGGTGTACAACTTCCAGCCACACAGGAGGATACATACCTGAAATCGCTCAATTTTCAACATCACTGATGGTGGGAATGCAATCCCCGGAACATGTCTGATTTTAATAATTAAAGAGGCTCGACAAGTACAGGTGTTCATACAGGGTCATCATTTTATTTTTACTATCATTTTTAATATTAACCTGGCTATACCTTTGGATCAACACCGTTTGCTACTCCCTTCCACGACTGGAGTTCGATGATACTGGCGTAAAATATAAACAAATCACTTTACTAGATATAGGAGGGAAGAACAATAGTTCATCCATTGACGTAAACTAGGAAATATCGCGCTTTTGAGTTTGATAATTTTCATTAGGTTTTTGTTTAATCAAAATACAGTACTGTATTAGCAATGAGTGTTTTTACTCACGAACTGAGCTGTCAATGCGGTCGTATTCATTATGCAGTGTATATTGTACTGTCTACAGCACATTAGAGTACAATATAGAGAATGAAATTAGATTGAAAAATAATCATAATATGGATATTTAAACACGTTTTTGAAAATGGTGGCCGTTCATTTCGATACAGGATTCAGTTCTATTGTGCATATTATCGCACTATAGACTATTGTACCTAATCCCAATTACTAGTTTCGTCCTTCGTACTAGTAACTCATGTTGAAATAATTCTGTACCTACTCTATAAAAGAGTACCTTACATAGTGTAAATTCAATCTTCACTTCTACCCGATCCGAAAAGATAAAATTACTCAGACATACTATCTACTGTTCGTCCAAGTGGTTATGTCGTAGGGTCGTAGAAAGGGAGGAAATTACGTGACAGTTAATTACTTAACAGAGCCCTTTTATTCAAGTTATTTTAAACAGTTGTATAATATTACGTAAACGTCCAATTCCTAACAGAAATTAATGTTCTCAGAAAAGAGCTAAGACAGCCCAGCCACTAGCTGACGAATAAAAGCTGGTGGGGGAAATCGGATACGATGTAGGCAAATGGACGACAGTACCTGTGCGAAAATGATTCAATATTGAAAGCTCTTTCGTCACTGGAAAACGCGAACATATTTTTGGAACGTACTGTTTACTATGAGCGTAAGGCTACTATGACTGTATATGCGGTCTTGGATCTGTGTGGAGGACGGTTGAACTTCATTAGTAGAAGAGGTGGGAGTGAAGTACATTAAAAAACTCAGGCATAATAAAAATTGAAGTAAAAATAAAATGTCCCTGTACAACTGTTGTATTGTTTATTATATTTTATTGCATTTCTAATCACTAAATTGTGCACCGATATGCCTGAGTTAAACATCAAATCTCTCCGCAGTGCATATGAAGGCTATGTCACTGTTGATAGTGATTTGTCCGTGGGATGGGGACGTTAAGCCTAGCGGCCCCCTTGGTTCTATTCGACAGGAGTAGGCTACGTGCCGGCACCGGGTTTTCCATGCTCCCTTCCTCACCATAAACATCCTCATTCGTTCCCTACACTACACTTACACGAACACTTATACATACACTCAGTCTAGTACACGACATAGCTCTTCACAGATACACATCATGCATAATGTGGCCCGCCGAAGTGGGTATGCAACTTGAAAATGGGTCACAGTCCTGCCATCTGTCCGCAGTATGCGGAACCCGAATGACGCAAGTGAAGTGAGTAGGCATTAGATACACACAATTTTCACAGAGGAAACGAAAGAAAGATCTTGCAAAGTTTTTAGACGCAATTCATAATCGATGTAATTACTTCAGCTTTTAACATCAAAAACTAATTAACCTAGAGCATTCGGAAAATTATATAGTCTGTATTTGTTTATTAATATAAGAATGACTGAAAAATTTTGCAATTTCAATAAAATACAATGGATTATTAAATCCATTTATTTTATTATTATTTTACACAATGGTTATATTGCAGTACACTCTTAGTTTCTGAGTACTCAAAAGTTGAATGTATCTTAGTCCTGGACCTTACACTTAAATCTAACGTCACGCTGTATTTTATTGAATAAAAACTGCTTAGTAATGCATTTACGAAAACAAAATGTACTGTTACAATGCATTATATAGGCAGGATACCATCTGAATTGAATTTTTACGGCAGACGTTCCACAGTGCAAGTAACCAAGGAAATGCATGGCGTCATCTCAGATGCCTGAGTAATCAAATGTGAAGTAGTGATGATTATCTCTGCAATTTCTTTACTTGGTCCCTTTGTACATGCAGCTAATATTCTACCCACTGGTTACATAATGGACTATAAAATTGAAGACGTTTTAATTTTCGCAAAAGAATGAGTCTTGACTTTGGCTCGCTTACCAGCTTCTCTTTGTATGTTTTATCCTTTTCATCACAGCGCACAGTAATCATATTCCAGTCCACCAACTGCGGAACACCGTCCTTGTATTCTGATTATCAACCAGCAAAGCCTTCGGAGTTACCAATTACCATAATGCAGGCTATGGGAAAAAATTGTATTACAGGTAGAATTTGATTTTTAAGCCCTGGTGTTGTAATATGTCGCATAATGAAGGGTGGATGACGAAAATTCTGGAGCGTAACACATTGTGTATTCAGTTCTTTCTAAATTGGGATAGCTAATGATACAGGATTGTGAAAATAAGTTTTAAAATTACGTTAATCGAAGGATGATAATATTTTATGTCACGTTTTTAATCTTGTAGTACTTGACGATTGAAGTCTGGATCAGGATCGGGGTTTAAACCGTGCCTAGGACACCTGTTTGTGTTGTTAATGATGTTAAGAAGGTTCATTTCTGTGAGTCAATTAGTTTTTGAGTTACTAAAAAAATATTTTTAAAAATTTGCATATTTCAATATGAAATGTGTTCCTCAATTTTTCAGTAAAATGTTTGAAATATTTTGCAAGACTAGTGGCATATTTAGAAAAACATCACACATTAGTTTTCCTATATCTTTACTACAAAAGGGGGAAAGATTGTATAACCACTGCATACCTACAAATTAAAAATTTTCCATTGCCACTATAAATATTATTCAGTTTTAATTCAAAAAGTGTTCATTTTATCATAAAAACCAATACGCCATTTTATTAATCACAGTGTATAGAACATGCAATAAAAAGTTCATGTTCCTACCTTCATAATTGTAAGATCCTTTACACCTTGAACCTGACAAAATGTTATGAAAAAAAAAGTGTGAGAAAACAGCTTGTAAAATTTGCATGGAATTGAAGTTCAAAGGTGCAGCCATTTATATATTGTTTAATATTGTAAATTTTATTAGTTACAACAATGTAATTTATTCGCCACAACAATAATTCCTTTCTACAATTCGCCTTAAACGCTCTCGTCAACAATTGGATTGTCACTTAACACAGTATTCGTTATAGCACTCCACCGACGACAATGACAATTTACTTGGACTAGTACGAACAACAATGAACTGTTAATCTTAACTAATATTTACAAAGCACTATTTACAAATCAGAACTATCAGTTCTCAGTTCACAGTTCTTCTAGCTCAATCACTCGAGTTCACAGTATCTCGAACCACAGACCAGTTCACAGTATCTCGAACCACAGACCTCCAGAGACCGTTCACTGTACTCGAACTCAGGTTCCTCCAACTGCGGTCCACTGCACTCGAACTCAGGTCCCTCCAACTGCGGTCCACTGCACTCGAACTCAGGCCTTCGGATGCTGACGCAGATGCGGACGCACACTCGAGTCGAACTCCGGTACACAAGACTGGCTTGCTTGCTCTGGCTTTCTCACTGACTGGCGACTAATCAACTGAAAACTGCTGTCATTCCTTCGCGTCCTTAATTAATAACCACAGCGACGTAGCCTCGAAAGTTCCACGCGTCTCTAGAGATGGCACTCCAGAGAAATCCAGAGCCCTTTCCTCTCTACCAGCACCAGATGCGCGCGCACTCTCTCTCCACTCTCTCGCCGCGTTGGCCCTTTCCCCTCTCCGCCGCGCGCCATCCCAAAGTGCTCCACGCGATCTGCTTTCTTGCGGGACGCTGGTCGTGAGTTCGAATCTCACGTCGCTGTCACAATATATATGCTTCCGATCGCCGCAGAGCATCGAAACTTGCTCAACACATAAATATGAGATTTATGTTTCAGTTTTTACAAGAAAATGAAAATGTGATTTTTGACTGAAAATGACCAGAATTTCACCCGTCGCCCTCCTTAATATTCGCACACTTTTTCAAAATAAATTTCACGTTTTGGAAAGTTTTCTTCATATTGTGCCGGTCTCTAATTATCACTGTAAGGCTGGGTCTACACATTGCGATTTTGCAGGACCCGTTTTATTACCTCCTGCCTGACGGGATGCCCTTCATCGGTCTACACATTTCCCACAAAAACGGAATCCCTCGTGTGGGTGATCATAAATTTGAGGCCCAGCCGAAGGTCTGTTATTGTAGTCTGACAGCTAGTCATTCAAAACTGCAAGCTCTGTCTGTGAAGCTGCTAGTTTGCTTAAGGAATCAATAGAAAGAAGATCCTGGGTTCATTCTTTTTTGTGTCAATGAAGGATTTGTTAAATTTTAAAATTACTCAGATAAAACAATATGAAAATAAGTTTTTTTTTTTAAATTTGATCGAATATCCAATTTTTTTGACGAACTCTTGATCATCATCTTTACAGCACTATGTTTCAGAATATCGTTAAGAGTTCTGGTCATCCTATTATCAGCAGAACAATCTCGAAACACATTTTAATTAGGTTCACAGATTTTAAATTCTATAATGTTTGCAGATGAACAAGTGATATTTGCCAATTTAAGATGATGAGTTACAGATAGCCGTTCAGTATTTATCCAAGGTTACTGTAGAATATAGTTTAGGAAGCTCAGTTAAAAAGACAAAAGTTATGGCATTTTTTACGAAAGTATCAATACGATAATAATTATGAACACAATAGTCAACCATTTCAGTTACTTGGGCTGTAGTATAACATATACAATAAAAATTTACAAAATAAACTGAATAAATTTCAATATAACTATGTTGTTGTTTAGTCAACTTGCCGAAGACAGATTGGAACTTCATAAGTGACACCAATAAGGCTTTACTCATGAGTAGAGTTCAGTATTTGGTCACATCTTCCACCTGAAGAAAAAATACTGAATCTGCTCTCGTCTGTGAATTTCGCTTTGTTCCAGAACGGATTAAAAGTGTTTTCCATATATATAATTTTCTCCACGAATTTTAATCTTTCTTCCTAAAGATTTCATTAACAAATATTTTCTTCTGAATATTACGATATTCATTGTTTTTCAAATAATTACGAACTGTGCTGTCACTTACACTTAGTTGTAGTTCAAGATCACAGGCAATTTTCGGTGCACTTAAAGAAAATTTTTTTTCTTAAAATTGCTTTTCCCTTTGCTTTAGACATTTTTCTTGAGCGGCAAGTTATTTTCATGCTTTCCAATTTTTTTTCTTTGGCCACTGGAGACTGAACCCCATTGTGATAAGAAGTTCCCATGATCAGACGCGTAGGAGTCACAGGTCTAATCGTCACTGGAGTTTAAACTGTTCGAATACTTTTTCAATTTACACAATTACACATCTTCCGTCATTTGTTGCCATGATGGAAACATATTTTCCCCCACAATAATCCAGCTCTTCTCCCTCATATTTTTGTCCATGTAATCTTTACACCCTTTCTCCCATAATGATGGGTGTTCTTGAACACACTGAATAAATCTGTGTCGAATATCACGCACAGGACCAAAAACAGATAACAACTGAACTGTGTGAACGTCACTACCTGAATGCTTGAGTTGTAGTTGTAAAATTCCCCGTGCGGGATCCTGCAAAACTGCATTGTGTAAACGCCGCCATTTGAATCCATGTGTTGTAGTCCTACATCCCGCCGTGCGGCATCCTGCATAACTGCAGCATGCTGTAGTCCCATCCCGCAAGCTCCGATTCTGAAGCAATGTGTATACCGTTCCATTTAAACCAATGTGTTGTTGTCGTCCAGCAAAATCGGTCCCACAAAATCGTTCCTGTAAAATCGCAATGTGTAAACCCAGCCTAATGGCGGAGATGAGAAAGAATGTAAAATGATGAAGACAAACAGCTTATTCCGAATCTCACCGAACCGGTGGACATCAATGACTTCACGCTACAGCGAAATAGAAACAAAACTGCTGGAAGATTCAATTGCTATCATGGCGGCTGTACAAGTTGTTATTGTGCTACGCTAGCAAGATTTTGCGAAATTTCCATACTGCCATCTCGCTCAAAGAAAAGAGAGTACAAACAATTTATTTCTTGAACCAGTACTAATAACTGGTTCGTTGACATGTTCGTTCATAAGCCATTAACATAAATATTGTTCTTACGTTGTGCTCATTACAAACAATACAGCAGAACCAAGCAGAACACACCGCCATGACACAACAGTGCACGATGTCATTAGCCTGCTAATTCCCGCCCCACACAAGAACCAATCAGATTCACTGATGGAGACTGCCACCACCTCTGTATGCTGATGGAACCAGTGCGACACCGGTAGAGCATCAGTGATGTCATCGTTGAAATTCGGAACACCGTGATGCCATCAGATTGCTCAGCGCTGAGATTCGGAAAACGCTCAAAGTGCAGGCAAAGAAAAAATTTGTTGAAGAAAGTCGAGAGCTTTGGGATGAAGAAAGGCGCAGTAATGAACCTAGGGCAAATATTTTTCAGGGATATAAGAACATCTTTAAGTGACTATCTCCATCGACTGACTCTGTGAAACAGAATATAGGAGACAATGTCGTGTGTTCGATCCCAGAATGACGCAGTCATTTTTGTGGAGTTATAGAAGCTCCAATTTAATTTCGAAATTTGTTTTCTGTTTCCGTGACGTGTTCTTGTTCCTGACATTGACTCGAGACAGGTCATCCCTTTTGGTATTTAGCGACACTGTTTATATTGTGATTTCATAGGGCTGCCAAAGGGGGAACAAGTCTCCTCCACCCCTCGCATCAGTCCGGAACAGTCTCACATTGTCCTAAGGACGTCTCCGGCAATCAGTTGGGAACATACTCAATTAACTTGGGCAGAGTTTGTAGTGGCGGGGTGTTGTCGCTGGGGGAGACGGTGCTTCATAAATGTCTTAGCAAGTCCCCGAAGGCAGGCAATTTAGCTTATGGTTTCAAGTGGCTGGGTGTGAATGAAGCAAAGGCCAACGCTAGAGATGGCGCCAGCCTACTTCGCATCGGCATATCGTCTTCAACCTTCTTGTCTTTCTTAATAGGGGATGGGGGATGAAATGTCACTCCACAGCTTAGCGCTGTGGAATTGATTTTTTCTTATGTGTAACGTTACGCTATCACAGAATGTTCCAATCCCTGCATGTCAGCGTACCCTTATCGACAAGACGTGTGTTCTGTCGATTGAAAGGAAAAATGTGGTAAGAGACACTTGTCCCATTAATTTATAACGAAATGTGAATCACAACCACTAAATGACAAGATGGAAAATAACTGAGTACAATCATAATTTCAGGACACCATGAGATATTGCTATTTTTTTACTCTGTAATTGTCAATTATTATAGATACATTTTACATTTTTGGCTATGATATCTATATTTAACTATTTTTCATTTATTTTATTTTGTACTTTTCATTTATATCTATATCTGTATCTTTTATTTAGGTAGTATCTATTTGTCTGTTCTTTTTTTTTTTTTCCTTTTCTCATTTTCCATTTTAATTCGTATTTACACTTGTATCTGTTTCATCTCTTTTCTCATGTTATC
Source organism: Periplaneta americana (assembly GCF_040183065.1). Lineage (NCBI taxonomy): Eukaryota > Metazoa > Arthropoda > Insecta > Blattodea > Blattidae > Periplaneta > Periplaneta americana. Next base: position 81,852,361 of record NC_091133.1, on the reverse strand, counting down.
TATGTTTTTTTAAACAAGTATCTGTACTGTCTATTGTAATTGGGGCTTTGCCCTGTTATAGGCATAAATAAATAAATAAATAAATAAATAAATATGTTATCGGTAAGTAGAAATATGAGAAGTTGATTAATAATAATAATAATAATAATAATAATAATAATAATAATAATAAATATAATTGCTACTCGGGAGGAAATTAAACACAGAAAAAATATGGCAAATGCCTGTTATTATTCGGTCGAGAAGCTTTTATCATCCAGTCTGCTGTCAAAAAATCTGAAAGTTAGAATTTATAAAACAGTTATATTACCAGTTGTTCTTTATGGTTGTGAAACTTGGACTCTCACTTTGAGAGAGGAACATAGGTTAAGGGTGTTTGAGAATAAGGTGCTTAGGAAAATATTTGGGGCTAAGAGGGATGAAGTTACAGGAGAATGGAGAAAGTTACACAACACAGAACTGCACGCATTGTATTCTTCACCTGACATAATTCGGAACATTAAATCCAGACGTTTGAGATGGGCAGGGCATGTAGCACGTATGGGCGAATCCAGAAATACATATAGAGTGTTAGTTGGGAGGCCGGAGGGAAAAAGACCTTTGGGGAGGCTGAGACGTATATGGGAGGATAATATTAAAATGGATTTGAGAGAGGTGGGATGTGATGATAGAGACTGGATTAATCTTGCTCAGGATAGGGACCAATGGCGGGCTTATGTGTGGGCGGCAATGAACTCCTTATTCCTTAAAAGTCAGTAAATATTAATAATAATAATAATAATAATAATAATAATAATAATAATAATAATAATAATAATAATAACGTAATTAAATACAAATATATAACTTATAACATAATCCTGTGGAAATCATTCGTATAAATATAATCGTAAAACCGAATTTTGATATTGATTAAACGATAACAAAAAACAAAATTTAGATTTTCTGGAAATCTACAGAATTGTTCGTATATTCAAATACACCGCGTTTAAGAATGATGTTAATACTTTCATATTAATATTATTATTAAGTATTAATGTAAAGTGGATTAGTTTAGTTAGTAAAACAACTCGCTAAGGATTTGAAGGACCGGGGTTCGATCCGGTTGGTGATGGGATTTTCTCGTTGCCAAACTTCTAGAACAACCCCGAGGTTGACTTAGTCTGCAATCAAATTGAGTACCGCGTCTTTCCCCTCGCAGTTCTTTAATTGCTCTATATGTTGCTTGAAATATATTTCTCTTAATTGAAGTGTTTCAAACCAAACGTGACTACTCCACAATATTACAAAAATTACAAGTCTCTTATTGCAATCATACTTATCTACCTAATGGTAAACATGAATAGTTACTCCCTTAACTGCTGAAAGCAGCAATTGAGAGATGAAATTTAACATCTCATGGAATTAACCGCAGTTTAACTTAAACCTTGAACATCTACGAAATAATTTTAAGTAGATTAGTAATGTCTTGGTTGAAATCCTTCACTTATCATTAGCATATTTCAAATATTAAGTAAAATATCAACCAATATGATATGTAAATGATACAGAAAAACAAAGCAGAAAATGCTAACAGACGTTCGTTACAAATATGAATGAGTGAGGAATGGAATAAAATAAAAGACAAAAGCAGGTAAACGTTAGTTGGAATTAAATTTTAACAAGTGTTAGAATTAATTATGAAGAATTGAAATGTTAATATTAACACGTTGTTCTCTTTTCTCCTCCAGGTTATAAAAAATACGAATTAATAAAATTGTTGTTTGCGTGTTGTGGAATTATACAATCCCGCATTGAATGTATTTAAAAATCTATTATATAACATGAGTTTTAGCTTAATTTTAATTTATTTTTCCTACTCTGTCACACTGTTACTTTTAACACTTAATTTAACAGTTAATGAGTTTGGCTAATTCCTACTGCAAATTATGATACTGGTTCTGCATTACATAGCGTACGCAGAAATCAGAAAATGAGAATGTATAAATGTATTAATGAAATTGAATGAATAAACACATGAAATTAATTTGAATGTAAGAACAAATTACAGTAAGGAATTGAACAGTTTAGCACGAGTATCTCAATAGATGAATATCGTTACATAATAAATGCAGAATAAAAGTATCTATGTAAGAAAATTGATTAGTAAATACACAAAATAAAGGGATAGGTACACAAATGATCCATTGGGTACATCATTTAGAAAATAAAAATTAAGTAGCAAGTAGGCCTACAAAAATAAATAAACTTATAAATAAATAATGTATGGATTTATTATTAACTGCAAATTGGCGTGGTCAGGTGGTAAAAAATTTAACACAAAACATTTACACAATTTTTACAACAGTAACAATAAAATCAATATGAGCATATTGCAGATTTTAATTACGAATTTTTGAAATGAAAATAATACAATTTTCTTATAAACTGGGGTCGCAAATGTACAGTATTTTTGAAAAATATTTTTGTATAGACTTTTATGGGTATATTACTTGATAATGATTATGTGTGGGCCTGATTTTCATGCAATTAGATAGAGGAATTTAAATAGAACAACTTTTCCCTTTGGAATTTTGCTATCTTGTGGTCGATTTTAGCATAAATTTAATGAATAGAGACGCAATTAAATACATATTTGTGATTACGTACGCGTAAAAGAAGTTAGGTGATATACCTGTCAAGTTTAGGGTAAGATATAGAGTGGTGGAAGGTTCACGAGTCAGGAGTTCAGTTACCTGAGCACAAGTCTTCAACACAAGACGCAGCCTACCTTTTCAGTGGAGAGGACAAACCATGTGAAAATATCGAAGTATACAAATGAAGAATATTTAAACACGATTTTAATTTATGGTGAAACTAAATGCAAGTCACGTAAATCACAACTCCTGTACAGTGAAAGATTCTTAGAAACATTCCATATCCAAGAGCACTTATTTCAGTATTCTTGCGAGTTCGTGATACCGTCGTGTGTCTGTAACTGTGGTAGTCAGGAAATTCGAAACACAGGGGTGTTTTCACACGGATGCGTCAAAACTAGTTCAGACGATCTAAGCTAAGCCAATGGTGCTCAATATTTGAACATTTTCTTTGACGATTTTATATTGCTTGATGTTCCGGGAAGTTATAAGTCCTACATATTATTACCTGGCAAGACGAACTTTCGACTTGACCTTGTAAGTCAGAGCGTTGCAGTCGACGAAGTGTTTATGTTACGATACGATGATGTCACAGCGTTATTGTTACACATATTTTCCGCGTCGTAAGTTCGCTTTGCCGAGTAGTAGGCTAATATAAAATTAATATTAATTTAAATGCAAAAGCTTGAACAGAAATTCATCTGAGGTTAATTTCCCACATTCGTTAGTGTTTCTCGCTGTTAAATTATTAGCCTATGTCTTTATATCAAATTGTAGTTGCTGGAAGTAATACGTTCTGCATGAATGTGTATAAGCGAATTTACTTCGCACCACAGCTAATGAAATGAAATTTATGAGATATACGAAATGGGATCAAAAACGCAATGAAGATGTAATGGAGGAATTACAACTAGAACCTGTAATTAATCACGTAAAACATTATCGGAACAACTGGATGAATCATCTGCATCGATGCGTAGAGATAGAATCCCTAAAGTCATGCTTCACTATCGTCCAAACGAGAAAAGATCTCTCGGTCGTCCAACGAAGCGCTGCTGGATTGAGAATTCAACTGTGAGATCGTAACAGGCCATATGGCTTAATACTTGAATGGAAGAAGACGACTTCGCACTACTTTGTTTATACCAGCTATCTGCAACTCCCTTCCAATACAAAGCCCAAGAGGACATTTCACCTGAGGTTTAGCTCTTCTTCGTTATTGCAAAATGAACCGTTATTTAGAAATCTTCAGACCGAATTTATTTACTATTGACCGTATAGAAAATTAACTGAGGATACTGTGCTTGTTTCAATGTATTTTATCGAATTCTTAAATTTGCACACTTACATCACTTCCACTCTGTGTAACCAGTGTTAATTTTTATGATTAAAAAAAGTGACAGCTTCGTTGAATAATATTACCTTTGCACAAATGATCATGTTTTTCTAAAGAATTGAGTATTAAAAAAACTGAAGTGATCTGAGAATTTTTTTAGGTACGTTAACAGAAAGCCACAATTTAAGTCACACAGAATTGTGAGCACTCAAAGCTGGTTCTGGCGTCTTGTCAGCCCATTTGAGTTGTGTTGATATAAAGAGAAGAATTGTGACGGTGTCGTGTATGGTTCCTGGGGTAGCTCAGTCGGTAGAGCATTCGTGCGCTAAGCGAAGGGTCCCGGGATCGATGCCCTGCCCCGGAACAATTATTATCTTGAAATTATTCAAGTCTGCTTCAAAGGGAGCTTCTATCTGAAAGCCAGATTGCATAATTTTTTTCCCATCAAAAGAAGTGTGTAGTACCTAGAAGTGTAATAGAAAGAGAAGCAGGTAGACGTTTAACTGTATATCCACCATTAGCAAGAGGTATTGCGTATCAAATCATACATTATCTACGGAGTTCAAACCCTTGCTCTTCTCTGAAGATCTTTTGTGTTTATAGATCTCCAAGTAAGTTAAAATGAATATTTCCTCAACTTCTGAAGGCGTTCTGTGTGTAAATTGGCTTTCTCCATGAATTTTTTTTCCCGCATATGTCAATAACTTTTTATACACCGAATATTCTATCACCAGCTTATTCGTTTCTGAGTTGCAATGCTTGTGACTGAAATTTGATTATTCCGTGTGTTTCCCTTGGCAACAGTTCCGTATTCTCCCCTCCTATACAGCCGTAATTGCAATAACCAGACCAAAAACCAAAAAATTGTTTCGATTCCCTCCCTGTTTTCGCTTGAGTTCGCACTAAACCGGAAACAAGCTCATTTCCCTTCGCTCCACACCCTGATATTCCCTTCAACACTAGTCTTTCGAGACATAAGTTCAGCCGGCTCCCAATTTCGGCTGCAAGTTTCATGTAAACTTCTTATTTCTCTCGAGTCTTTTTCTTCCAGTTGATAGACATTCTACAAAGGCGAGAATATTTTATATTTCATCCCAGGTGAATACTAAGCCTTCTACTCTGTTACCTTGCAGGAGGTCTCCTGATCTCATACAAAATAATTCAGTCTGCTTTACGGAAAAGAGAAAAGTTTTGTAGAAACAAACAGCTGCGTTCGCATGTGTTGTCTTGTTCTACCTTCAAAAATTTCTGTTTCCAGTAATTTTATCCCTTCATAAATAATCTATGTTTAATTTGTATTTCAGTGTACTAATTATTATTTCTTTGTTCTTAACTTCAGTAATTGCCTAATCTGAACTAATAAGCTAATATTTTGATACTTAGATTCCATTCCAATTGTAATCGCAATTTAATATTGTAATTGTATTCATAATTACTTCAATTCCCTAGTAGACGGAAAGAGAGGACTTGATGGCATTATCTCTACAAGATTATATATTATACTAAATACTGTGCAAACATACAGGTTAGTGAATTTCACACTGAGAGAGGAAAGAAAGTCACTTCAGGAAGAAACCAAGGTAGGTCCTAAAGCAATTCTTTTAAAACTGTATGTCAGTCAATTGCCAACAAATCTGACATGTACGTTTTTTAATCAAGCTAACATATGAATACAAACATAGCATTTCTACTTCACTTTTGTTTAATTAGTTACTTTTAATATTCAAATATTATTCCTTGATATATACGATAATATTTGTGTAGCTATTCTACTGTGCAGTCAAAGAACGAGAAAGAAGAGAAAGGTAACAAGAAAAAGAGAGAAAAAGTAAAAATAGAGAGAAAGAGGAAAAGAAGGAAAGAAAATGAGGAAGAAAAAGAGAGAGGGAAAGATAGTAAGGAAGAAAGAAAGAGAAGAAAAGACAGAAAGTCAGAAAAAGAGAGAAAAAGAAAGGAAAAAAGGAGAGAGGAAAAGATAAAAAGAAAGAAAGAGAAGAAAAGATAGAAAGAAAGTCAGAAAAATAAAGAAAAAAGGAAGAAAAGAGAGAAAGAAAGAGAAGAAAGAAAGTCAGAAAAAGAGAGAAAAAGAAAGGATGAAAAAGAGAGAGGGAAAGTTAGGTAGAAAGAAAGAAAGAGAAGAAAAGATAGAAAGAAAGTCAGAAAAAGAGGGAAAAAGAAACGAATGAAAAAGAGAGAGGGAAAGATAGATAGAAAGAAAGAGAAGAAAAGATAGAAAGTCAGAAAAAGAGAGAAAAAGAAAGGAAAAAAGAGAGAAAGAAAGAAAGAGAAGAAAGAAAGTCAGAAAAAGAGGGAAAAAGAAAGGATGAAAAAGGGAGAGGGGAAGATACTGTAGATAAAAAGAAGGAAAGAGAAGAAAAGATAGAAAGAAAGTCAGAAAAAGAGAGAAAAGAAAGGAAGAAAAAGAGAGAAGAAAAGAAAGAAAGAAAAAAAGAAAAGATAGAAAAAACTCAGAAAAAGAGAGAAAAAGAAAGGATGAAAAAGAGAGAGGGAAAAATAGAAAGAAGAAAGAAAGAAAGAAAGAAAGAAAGAAGCCAAGAAAAGATAGAAAGTCAGTAAAAGAGAGAAAAACAAAGGATGAAAAAGAGAAGGGAAAGATAGAAAGAAAGAAAGAAAGAAAGAAAGGAAGAGGAGAAAAGATAGAAAGAAAGTCAGAAAAAGAGAGGAAAAGAAAGGATGACAAGGAGAAAGGGAAAGATAGATAGAAAGAAAGAGTAGAAAAGAGAGAAAAAAGAAAGAGGGAAAGAAAGAAAGAAAGAAATAAGTAAAGAAAAAAGAGAGAGTGGAAGATTGGAAAACAAAAAACAAGGAAAGAGAAATGGAAAAACAAAGCGAGAAAAAAGATAAAAGAGAAAAAGGAAGACCAATTAATTTCTTACTAAAACTATATATTTTCATGTGAATGATTTCCAATAAAATACTGACAAACGACGTACTCGAAACCGCTTTTTTAGTATCATTGATGCTAAAACCGCGTACTTGCACTAAAATTAGACAGTACATTCTTTGCAGCATAAAATTACCGTATTTCATCTCACTGTATACTTCGTATAGTGAGAAAGTAAAAATGAATTCATGTTTTCCATAGAAAGCTACGGTATGTGTTCATGCAATCGCTAATGGACATAGCAGTGACGAGTTCACATAGTCTATATACCAAAGTCAATGTAGAGGGTTGCGTTTGCCCAACACACAATAAGCGTTTTATGCTGTTCACACTGAACTGATTTGCCATTTTACCTGTGCGGACTGTATACACATCCACACTGTGTCCCATTCTTGTAAATACACACACGTTCAGTGGCTGACAACTTGAAACTGGGTAAGCATTATCAGGTGAGTTTCATCAACTAATGCTGTATATTAAGAGGAGAGCAACAAAGGATAAATTGACCGGGCAATGGAACATACATTTTACATCTATTATAACTAGGGGTGTGATTTTGTGATATTAACGATATACGCGAAATGTGTTAAAAATTTAATTTTTTGCATGGAAAATGAAAATACCTTAATGAAAGTCCAGAATTATTTATTGTAATATATATTCGTGAATTTTCGCGAAATTGATAGAAGTTCACGAAATTATTTCATGATCACGATATTTTCAACAAAAACAGTTTTTATGGAGAATATCTACACACGAAAAATGACTCATTCTTCCAAATAAGACCTGAAAATTTTCTCCCTTACATGAACATTTCTACCTACTGTATGTGATCGTTCAGCATTACATACATGTCACATCTAGCAACGATGTACGTATAGTTCAGGTACTGCTTCTAGGGAACAGTTCAAGGAGACAATGGTCATTTCTTTTTCCTGCAACTCCCTTCGTGAGGTCAAGAAGGCATTAGCCGTCTCCCTCTCACAGTCGAATGAAATTGAATTATGAATGCAATTTTGAGGCAAACAAAGGAATTGAAGACATTATTACAAAAACAGTCCCAGTCATTTTTAATGAAATTGAATTATTTTGCTACTATTTTAAATGTTTATAGACTCCAAAAACGGCCTAAGTCAAGTGCAATAGACACAAGGATAAAATATCAGTTGAACGGAAATAGCTGACATGTGTTATTCTTTTATTTTTTATTGTTCTCCTGAAAAATAGCAATTTTGTCAAGGGTTGTTTTTGTAATGTGTTCACTGTTTGACTAATTATTTTAAAACATATTTAATTATTTTTTTTACTTTCTTTGGGGTGCGAAATATTCACGAAATTGTTTGTTTTTTTTTACGAAATATTATCGAAATTATACTATATTAATTACCGAAATCATAATCACCATAAAAGCACACCCCTAAATATAACATATTTACGTCATCTGCATAGACAAGAAGTTGATGTAACCCGTTCAATTTTAAACCCTCTCTGTTATCCTGGACTTTCCTAATGGCATATTCTAGAGCAAAGTTAAGAAGTAAAGGTGAGAAACAAATAAATAAATAAATAAATAAATAAATAAATAAATAAATAAATAAATAAATAAATAAATAAATAAGTTAATAAGTTAATAAGTGAATAAGTTATTAAGTTAATAAATAAGTAAATAAGTTAATAAATAAATAAGAAAATAAGTTAATAAATAAATAAGTAAACAAGTTAATAAATAAATAAGTTAATAAATAAGTAAATAAGTTAATAAATAAATAAGTAAATAAGTTAATAAATAAGTAAATAAGTTAATAAATAAGTAAATAAGTTAATAAATAAATAAGTGAATAAGTTAATAAATAAATAAGCGAATACGTTAATAGATAAATAAGTAAATAAGTTATTAAATGAATAAATAAATAAATAAGTAAATAAGTTAATAAATAAATAAGTAAATAAGTTAAGAAATAAATAAGTAAATAAATAAATAAGTAAATAAGTTAATAAATAAATAATTAAATAAGTTAATAAATAAGAAAATAAGTGAATAGGTAAGGTAGTAAATAAATAAATAATTAATTAATTAAATATTACTTAAACTTTTAAACAATATCCGTAATATTTTTGCCCTTTTTCAATTCGTTCAATAATATTTACTTTGTCAGAAATACTCATACGTGAAAGTGTTTGTGACATGATGCTTTACCGGTGTGTGGGGGCTTGAATTCTCGTCACAACAGGTTACGATGTACTGTTTTGCTGCTTTCTTTAAATTCAAAAGCATTCTACTAAATCGGCGGAGAAATGTAGGCCTATATTGAAATTGTATAAAACAGTTTCTCTTTCAATTCAACTAAATACATAGTTTTACAAAAACAGAATTCATCCTTGCGTTTCTTCAAAAATTGTTTTAAAGAGTAAAGTTGTTGGAAATTTTTCCATTGATATTAGCCTTTGTCTCAACAAGGATAACCTACCTCGGTAGCATGATATCAAACCACTGCCGCCTGGTAGTTCAACGAATCACATTCACAGATTAATGCCAGGCAGTCTCTTCCAGACCGTGGTGTGTAAACTAGGAATTTTCATCATAATCCTATCCTGTGCTTCTGTTTTCTCAGGATACAGTTCCCAGCCGACAGTGGCGGATCTGTAATCACAATTATCACACAAAAATGTGTGCATTTCATAAAGCGAGCTTGAATGAAGGCAGACAGGCGGGAGGGTCGTTGTAATTTTACAGCGCGGCACGGTTTAATGAAAGTCCGGCTCCCGCTGACATAGATCATTGCAGTTCATGTCTGTACGTGCAGTATTGGCAGACCGCACTACTCGGGGGCGGCTCATAAAAAACCTGCGGTCGTGCTGGCATATACAGATTTCATCCACCGGATTCTGAATTGGGGGACGACGATGAATGTTACAGCGGTGAAACAGTGCGTCTGCTGCCACGTACGCAGCATTTTTCACAGCCTCAAAATCCTTACTTAAATAGACCAATTCCATAACCCGCACCAGCTCAATTAGCTCACGTTTCTCTTTCTCTCCTCTTCGCACTGCCTTTTCCTTAATCTCTTTTTCATGAAGTCACCATCGAAATCGCTATTTCTTTCTCATATGCCAAGGATTTTCTACTCATATTGTAGTATATCGCTTCCACAGGTTTGGAATTCTCTGCCTGACCATATCAGGGACTGTAGGACTGGGATGAGACGATATTAGTTTCCAACTATGGTAGAAGAGCTCGACCTTGATCACGAGCGCATAGCGCATCCACTACATAGCGTCGTAACGTAGACACAGGAATGTACATGCACATGCAGCGAATAAAGGCAGCAATTATTACACTAACTTGCGTTACTAAATTTCTGGCTATGTAATAGGGCAAATTATTCAGTTGTTTAATATACATGTACATATATAAACAAATCGCAAAGGGAAGGTTTTTTTGGAACAAAAAGATAAATAGGAAAAGTTAATTGTATGTAAACTACTTTCTTGTTAAAAGCAATTATTTATTATGTAAATACTTCACTTCATTGGTTAGGAGAAATTAATAGGATCTACCTGCTCGACGTGTGTGATCTCTAAGCACTTTTGAGTATTTGTTGAAAAAATAATAATGACAATATTGATTGAAATAGAGTATATCGATTGTGTGATTGTGAAAATGTAGTCCGTACTCTCCAGTCGTGATTATGTAATGCGTTTTCTTAAAGAGATTTGTGAGATGTATGTAACACGAAAAAACAAATCGATTAAATTAAGATATTGAGAGCCATCGTAATTTTTGGGGTCAATCATTTAAGGGGATATGTATGATTTTTAAAACTTCCACAATTTTCGGCCAAAATTTGTGAAATTTAAACTATATAAACAATTCTATAATAATATCATGTGTACAAAATTTGGTGCAATTAGGTCTAATAGTTTTGAAATTATATTTTTAAGTATATATTTTATATTGACGTTACTAAAAAAGTTCCTTGCACCAAAGTTTTCAAAATGTTTAGTTCATATTTGCTCAAAATCTTGAAAATAGTTATTGGAATAAAAGTGAATTAGCTTTTTGAGTTAAGTAATAGTATAAGTTAAAGTGCAATGAAAGATAAAATATTATTTCTAAATTAAAGAAACATGTAGTCTAATAAAAATAAATATCCAGAAACAAGCAACAAATAAAACATCAACAATACATTTAAAATAAAGAAATAAAAGGACTCTAGATACAATGTACTGACCCAAATGTAAATTAATTTACCTTTGATGTCAATTCCGAAATCAATTTATTTCTCTCTTCTCCTGAATAATGCCTATATATTTCTTTCATGTTGCGTCTCATAATGCCGTTTTATATTAGTTTCATTTTGGAGATGCCGATAAGCTTAATGTTTTACAATGTCAATTTTTTATTTTCCACCTTTGCTTATCTTAATGTTTTTGGATTTATATTAACGTTTTCGATACTCAGTGTGTATCATCTTCAGATATGTATGTCAATATGTGTTGTGAAGACCTAGCCTCTTATTGTGTAGTGGGTTATTCACGTGCGTGTGACCTATCATGATTTCTTAATTTAGCTAAAATTACTATAAATGTACTTGATGCAGTGTGTGTGGTTGCTTGTTATGATTCTGTTAAAATTCTTTCTTTTGAAAGCACACATAGGTAAATAGGAAATTATGTTAAAACCAATATTATGACACATAAATATAAACAAGTAAAATATACACTATAAAAACACTATAAAACACTGTAAACACTATAGCACTTTTATCATATTGTGTTAGCCTGTTATGTCGTAAAATTGGGTTGTTATTACTGTTCTTGGTCAAAAACACTGTCTTTCTGACGCACTTTCACTGATTATCTGTAGTATGGTATTGTATGTTGTTGGAGTTTTTTGTAGGCTTATTGTTTTTTTAAATTTTGTTGTTCATGTTGACTACTGTGAAAATCATTGATGCTGTAACTGTATGTAGGTACTTAGGCGTATATGATACAAGATATTTTTGTTGAGTCCGTGTATCTAGTCCAGCCGTGCGTGTCTGCAACAATTTACATTGTATTAATAAATTGAATTAAGACGATTTTGTTTTATTGTTAAGTTGAAATTTATCTCGCGTAAAACTGATGCATGGAAAATACTTACAATTATAGCTGATTTCGGAGTGTTCCTGTGTGGTGCATGGCTGAGACTAGAATGGCGGGCTCAATTACAGTATTTTCTTAATGTACGTCATCTGGAATAGGAAGTGGAGGGGGTATTGGTGGGACCTGTGTGGTTGTTGTGTATGTTTGTTTTGGCGGGAATAATTTAAATAAGTTAAAAAGTGGGTTATTTGTATTGGCTATTTGTTCGTTGAGAAGGGGTTTTCCTGAGTTAAATTCTTTTATAATGTGGAATTGTTCCGCGGTGTCTATTGTGGAGTTATTTATGATTTTTAATATTTTTAATGTGTCATTTATATTTGTTAATTCATGATTTTCCTCGATGAGGTGCTGTGAAAATTTGGATTTGTTCCTATTGTAAATGAAATCGGAGGTGTGTTCACGGTATCTAATTTTGAAGTTACGTCGAGTCTGACCTATGTATGTTTTGGGGCAATTTTTACATTTCAATTGATATATTCCACTGTTTAGTAATGGTTCGTTGTTGTTGGTTTTGTTCGGGATTATATTGTTTAGTTTATTGTTGGTGCTGGGAGCTATATTGATGTTTTATTTTTTGAAAAAAAAAAAATACAGAGTTTGTTTGATATTTTCCCGTAGAAAGTCAAACTGTGCCATTGTTTTTTGTTTTTTATTTTTGCGGGTTGGAGTGTAGTGGAGTCTTTTTTATTTAGTTTTAATTTTCTTTTTTGTATTAATTTATTGATTAATTGGTTTTCATATCCGTTTTCTCTAGCTAGTTTTTTTATGTAATTTAGTTCTTTGTTGTAATTATCTTTGTTTAGTGGGGTTGTAAGCAATCTGTCAGTAAGAAAACGGAATTTACTGATTTTGTGTGTAATGGGGTGCGTAGAATGTTTGTTTATAGAGTGTGTAGTTGAGGTTTGTTTTCTGTGTATGTTGAATTTTATTATTGGGGGTTCTATTGTTATATTGAGGTCTAGAAAATTGAGACTATTTTTATTGTTACTTTGTTCTAGTGTGAATTTTATATTTTGGTGCAATTTGTTGAACTCATTTAATATTTGATTGTCTATGTTTTGAGTGTTTTCATATAGTATTAATGTATCGTCGACGTATCTCGCGTAAATACTAAAGTTGAATTTTTTGCTTAGGTTGTTTATGTGTTTGTTTTCTAGATCTAGTAAAAATATGTTAGCTAAAAATCCGGAGAGGGGGTCACCCATGGCAATCCTGTTGATTGGGTGTATATTTTATTGTAGAATTTCAAGTAATTCTGTTTTAAAGATGTTTTCAGTAATTGAGTAACTTGTTTGATTAGGTTATTGTCTAATTGGGCCTCGTTAAGTTTTCTAGTGACTATATTGATGGTTTCGTTTATTGGTATGTTGGTGTATAGATTAGTAACATCTAATGAGAGTATTTTGGTGTCGTTAGTGGTTTTCAATTTTTGAAGATTTTTTAGAATTTGTTTAGTGTTGATGATAGTGTGTTGAGTGTCTTTGAATGATGTTATTGTTTAAAAACTTATATAAATGTTTGTTGAGTTTGTAGTTTGGGGCTTCTCTACAGTTTACTATTGGTCTCATTGTCATTTCTGTTTTGTGGGTTTTGGGCAGTGTTTTTAGGTTGGGTGCTTTAGGATTTTTCATAATAAAGTTATGGGTTTTGTTTTTTGGTATGAAATCTGGTGCATTTTTTATTGCAGTTTTAATTTGTTTTTTATATGTTTGTGTGGGGTCTGATTTTAATTCTGTGATCTGGTTGCTATTAAAGAATGCGTTGGTTTTGTCTATGTATTCTGTTTTATTCATCAGTACTATTGCGTCATTTTTATCTGCTTTTATGTGTATGATGTTGTCTTCGTCTAGTTTTTGTTTTAGTAATTTTAGCTCTTTGTGTTGTTTTTTTTGGCTGTTTTGAACTCTTCTTTAGTAGTTGGGTCTTTGACGTAATTCTCTATAATTTTTGCAGTGCTATATTGTAAAAATTCTTTGTTTTCGTGGTCGCTATTCTGAATAATATGTTGGGTTTCAATTGCTAGGTTTTCTATTACCTTGTGTATATTGCTTGGGGGGTAATTATGTTTGTAACCTTTATTTAGGATGTTTATTTCTTGATTGTTTAGTTTTAGTGTTGTTAAGTTTACTATTCTATTGTTATGTGTAGAGTTGTTGGATTGTTTTTGTGGTTGGTTATTGATTAGGCTGTTTAGCTTTTTCTGTAGTGTTTCGTATTTCTGTTGGATTACTTTGTTAATTTTCTCTTGGCTATTTTTATAGATAGTATCCCATAAGTTGCCGGAAGATTTTGCTAATTGCAAATGTAGGTCGTAAAGTTTCTTATTCAAGTAGTTTTTCTTTTTGTGTTAGAATTTGATCTCATTTTTGATTCGTAGTTTCTGATATTGATTATTGGTTTTCTGTGCTGGTTGTGTGTAAGATCTGTTTTTAGTGATGGTTGCATATTTCGGAGTGACTTTGTGTATTAAGCATTGTTGGTTGAACCAAATATTAGCATTGGTTTTCAATATTTTGGTTTTTGTATTGATATACGCGTTTATGATTTTTGCTTGGTTAGCGTTTATTAGTTTCATTTTGGAGATGCCGATAAGCTTAATGTTTTACAATGTCAATTTTTTATTTTCCACCTTTGCTTATCTTAATGTATTTGGATTTATATTAACGTTTTCGATACTCAGTGTGTATCATCTTCAGATATGTATGTCATTATGTGTTGCTTTTTTTTCAAATGATATTTTTTTACACAACAAACACTGGACTTCATCACCATGTTCGAAGCATAAATATTGTATCTTCCACTCTTCCTTGAAAGCTTTAAGCGCTTCCATTCCGTCATGATGCGCTGTGTTCTAAGATCTGTACATCCTTTAGCAATGTTTACAGGTAAAAGAGCTCCGCGCGCGCGCAGCGGGCATAAAAGAGCTCTAGCTCGAAATTAGTAGTCACCATCGCAAGACTGCTGTACAACAATGTCAAGAGTCAAATGTAAATTAAAGTTTCTGCAGGTTGAAGCACTTTCTCAATATATTAGTATTTCCTTGGAATCTTTAATGACTTCAACAAAATACGAAAAATTTTATTATGTCACCCTTTATTTCATTTTATTTCCTAAACAGAATTAACAACAACATTAAAATAACTCTGACAACAAACTTGAGTTTAAACAATTAATAATTAATTACAATCCAGTCTTTAATATTCCCTCTGTGTCATACCACAATACATTTACCACATTATCCATTAGACTCTCTCAGTCAAACATAATCCATGCCAAGCACTACAACTTCCAGACCTCCAGTGTAACTTTATTACCACCTAGCACAAATTCGGCCACAATCCATCTCACAACATTGGCTGAATGTCTCTCCTCGACGACCCGTATCAAATAGACCAGGCTGCACAAAGTTTGCGCTCTCCGAGCCGGCTCACAGCTCATGAGGGGAATGCAGATATTAGCTGCGCTCTGTATAAGGGTGGACTGGAAGAAGGGGTGATCTCGTACAAAATATACACAAAAGGAAGTACTATTATAAGTGTTTATGAAATGAATTCCCGTTCAGTACTTGCAAAACTATCTTGGACTATTATTAATTAATAAATAAATATTTATTTTACAGAAATAATATAAATTCTATAGCTACTTAAATGTACAATATCATTTTGTTATATATTTATTTATCAGTACATCAAAATGAGGTTGTATGCTGTTGTCAGCTGAAAAGAACAGTAGCCTACTGATCGTAATGAAACATCAGTTAGAGATGTTCGATGTCTGCCTTTATTAAAGTTGATTGTAGAAAACAGTTGCTCACAAATATAAATGTTGAGCCAAACATAGCAATCATTTTCACAGCCAGCCTGAGTAGTCGTGGATATTACTGCTAATGTTTAGTCTTGTAAAACTCATCCAGGCTAGTAGTATTATTCAAATGATCTTTAGCCCTTAGGTCACATTGAAGATCAATAAGTTCGAGCTGTAAATCGTTAAATGTTAAATGTTATGTTCCGTCTTTTAGATTCCTCCATACTGTACTGTAGCAGTACGTAAGCTACGTGAAACAGTTACTGAGAATACACACTGCACTCCACTAGATAGCTGAGTGGTCGTTTCCCTCTCCTCTACCTATAGCATGTCTATGTCATTCTGACGTATCTTCCTCTCCGTTTCGGTGAGCGGTAAACACAGCTCTCTCGCTCCGAAGGAGTGCGCGCGCTCGTTGAGCGCTGTTTGTGCAGGTATGAAATAGACTGTCTGTGGAAAAAAAGTAGGTTTCTACTGTAGCGTGTATAGTTTGGAAAATCACTATTTTCACCTGTCTTCCCTTAAAGAAATTACAATACTGTTTTATTTTTTGGGAACTTTGAAACATTGCTGTTACTTTTAGTTATTCCTCGTGTTTCATCAAAAAGTTCTCGATGTAAGTACGTGTTGTCATTTCAACTGTATTTAAAATTTTGTCGTCATTGTAATTATACAAAATAGAACAAAATATAATGATAATGCTGATTAGTTGAGTGGAATGAACTTGGGAAAAAGCGGTCGTAATCTGTTGGCAAATATTGATACTTGTCCCTCAGATTCATTCCACTACCTTCATACAGGGCAGGGAGCTTGTGTTGGCCAATTCTTGACTTTTAATAATGAAGACCATCTCCTACACTTCTGCTTGTGTCACAGGTAAGGGCGGGAGGCTGGATCCATACCTCTCTCAATTTATCTTAAACGACATCAAAGCTCTTCAGTCGTCATTGAAGCCCGGGTTCATTAATCAAACAGGCATGACATCCGTCCGTCTTCCAGCCTTATATCAGTGACTTTAATTGTGACGTCATTATTCATCTCGCGCTCCAAAGGCTTCGGGCCACAACAAAAGACAATCGCCCATTATTCTCGTCTCCGTCATATAGGTAATTATCTGGCGTTAAATACTTCTTGTTTGAATGGCTGAAGAATTCTTGAAGGGTCTCTCGGCGATATTGCGGACATTTTGTGCTCGGTGACTGGAGACAAATTAAGCACGACGTTGTGTATGCACAGTTTAATAACGTGTCCTTCAAAATGTCTGAAAATTTTTAAACTGGAGCCTTAACACTTCTGATGGATTATTAGAATTATGTTACGTAAGAGGCCTTCTGAGCTGATAATAAATTACTTTTTTATGTCGCTATGAAAAACACTGAAATAAAATTTTCAGATTTGTTTAGTAGTTATAGTAGTCACCCGTTGAGTCTGAGTTACTTCGGTTCAGTTGTGGCTGGGAAGGATAATATATTATTGATTTCTAGACAAAAAATCTAAATTCTGTTTCTATCAGGTCTATATTATTAGTCCCACCTGAGTGGAGAGGCACGGACTGGAGACTGCCCTCGCACGTAGGCTGCTTGGGTGGACCCGGAATGGAATGATTTGCATGCCCTAAGGCCCACTGCGTCACAGATTCCCATGCGGCCGCCTCCGAACTCCCTAGAGCCTAAAGAGTCCTTTATCTTTCCATATAGACATCACCGCGGTCCCTCAACTCAGCCTCAGGAACTGCCATGAGTCCAAGAAAGAGCCCACGGTATATAGCACTACCACCAGCAACTAATGACCACATATAACGGAGTCCAAATTCGATGGTAGCCCGCAGCCGACTCTATATCGGAGCAAGCCCGAAATATAGGAAAGAAAGGGAGTGTAATTATGATGACGAATGAATCCTAGGTCCCAGGTTTCCTAGCAATTCTGTTTCAATTGATTGAGGGGAAAACTCAAGAAAAATCTTAAGCAGGTGATTTGCCCGAACCAGGATTTCAACCCGGAACCTTTCGTTTTACGCTCAGCCATGCTAACTGTTACTCCAAAGTGGTGATCTTCTGTCAGGTCAGGAAGTTAGGTAGTTGGTTCCATGTAGTATATTAATTTACCCCTATAAAAATCTCCCATGTATTGGGAATTACACAAAGACATAATTATACAAACAACTAGTTCATTACTGCGGCCAGAACTCTTGGTATGTATCCATAATAGTAGAAAAGGTGGCTTTGGTAGCAAAGACTGTGAATACAGATAGAAGCCAACGTGAGTTCTAAGCGCTTTTAGAACTCGGAAAATTCGCAACGAAAATAGCAGCAGTTTCTGCATAGGCTATAATAATTTTTCCGAAACTCTCTCTGGGGGTGCTAGAATGTTTAGATATAAAAAAGCAATATGTATCTTTGTTTTGGCAATGAAGTATTATTATTATTATTATTATTATTATTATTATTATTATTATTATTATTATTATTATTGTTATTAGGTTTGGGATTACGCTGCATAACTTATTTAATGTATTTCTACATTTTAAGAAAGAAATTAAAAATCGTTTCAGCCGATTTCGAATAAATCGCCATTTTGTGCTTTTGACTTCCCTTAAAGTTCCCTTACTTTTTTTAACGTATAACGTCTATAGGCCTACTCGGGCGACAAATGATTAAAACACCTGACGTCACTTGCTTGGCAACGGCAATGAGTTAGTTACATTATTTTCAAGTCACCTGCTTATCTACGCTTCAGGTTGTTACATTGTTAAGATGTTTGTTAAAAGGACAGACTTACATTATTGTGAGATTTCCGACATTTAAATGTAGTAATGAAATATATTAAGACTTTAGACTCACATTGGCATAAAATCATTTTCGCTTATAATTTCCATTTTGTACAATTGTAATCTAACAGCACTGAAAAAAAAAAATTGAACCTCTAAACATAACAGCACTTAAAGACAAACAAATGCAACGCGAAAATATAGGATACATTCATTTCGATGGTGAATGGAGTTGACGTTGACTATTATCAATGCAGATGTATGGATTCTTTGCTTTCGTCAATTTTTTTAGAAACAGTGTACCATCACTGGTACTCTGGTTAAATGAGGTGTCAGATGACAATGTTTAAGTAACCGGTGGTTATGAACGGTGCATAAAATTACATTTTAGTCATGCTTACTTTCAGCCGTGGTTTCGTAACCCATGGTAACTACATTTTTAACCGACGTTGATGCAAGTGGCCATAAAATTATAAAAATGCCTACCACAATTTGGCGAAATTACAAGGATCCTATGAATCCCATGTCACTTTATTATGAAAATGATTGTAAGTTAAGTTCATAAATCCTGGAGTTTTCGCTGATTTATACTGAATATGAACAAAATCCAATTAATTGTGTAGGTGAAAATCATTTCTTCAAAAGCTGACGAATAAAGAGATTTCCTTGGCGAAAATCACTTTTTCCGTGTCAGAGATACTGAAATCATGTAGTTCCCTGAAAAAACTGGAAATCGACTACTTACAACATTGTAATGCATTATTTTTCTTCTGCATATAGTCTGAAAGTAAAAATTAATTATTCTTTTCTGAACAAATGGAAACCTCATTCTTCCCACTGTCCGTTTTCAGAAGGATGATCAACAAGCCAATAACGTTAACGATGAAAAGAAGTCTACTTATAATCCACGTATTCCTCACTTCAGTGAGAGATACAAAATGAATATTAATACATTAAAAGTGAAAGGACTTCTTTTTGGAGGTAGGGGAACTTCATTTAAGTTAACCAAAACCATTCTCCTTTCTCTTAAATTTTCTAATTGTCCAACAGTATTGAGAGATTCATTATCCATTTTACACAATCACTTGTATAACACTACGTAATATGTTTTTACTTCATTTCATTACTCTTCATTGTACTTTCATCTCATGTTTCTCCGAAATCAAATTGTAATTTATTTTTAAATTTATCATTGTTCCATATTCTCTCCGCAAATCATATTGTATTTTATTTTTAATTTAACCTCTGCTTTGTATTCTGGATCCTAGTAGCCAGCCGTAGATTTCGGCCAGATGTCCCAAATTGTGGAATTTGTTGCATAAATGCAATTTATAATTCAGTTTCACTCACAAGGAAAAATTGTGAATATTCTCTTTGCGCTGTTTACGGGTAAATAAATGTGGGTGAATTATTCAGAAAAATTGATCTTGTACCGTTGTGTGCAGACAAAGAGCTCTGTATGTGGTTTGCGAGGGAGTGCTGAAAACACGGATGCTTTGTCCGGAATGCAATGCTACCCTTCACTTCGTAACGAGACGGGCCCGCACATTCCAGCAACTTTGGGAAAAACTTTCGGTGAACCGAGAGAACGAGTTTTCTGTTGAAGGAAATGACTGTGCGCAGGCGTGGGATGAGAGTGGTTTTTGGTGGATGGAGACACGTGTCAAATGTTGCAATACAGTCAGCATGGTGTAGTTGTACACTAACGTTCAAAGATATCTTGCCTAGAATTTTTTGATCGTGTAAGTGAACATTCGAACCACGGGATAAGTCAAAAGCAATAACATTGGATAAACTTTGAAATAGTTTCTCTAGTTCTCAATTGCTGACACTATTGTGAGCACGTAGAGCTGAAAACCCGGGTTCAAATCCCGGCGCCGGAGAGAATTTTTCTCCGTTCCATTACTCTTTCATTGTATGATGACGCAGAATATCTGCATGGAAATATCATATGTACTTCGGTACATTATAATAATATATATGATATGCGTAAATCACTTCGTGATTTAAGACGGCGCTTATTCCGTCGGATCCCGGCCAACTAGTCACTCATTACGAGTGCACCTCAGCACATGTGTGGACTTCAGTCCTAGGTTCATAGATATCTATGACGTGGTGCAGAGGGCGGCCACTAGAGGAACCCAAGAGTTGGAACTTAAAACTGAGACGATTCTTCCGACGCGGGGATGGAATCCGGTGTGGCTTAGTGGATAAAGCGTCAGCACGTAGAGCTGAAAACCCGGGTTCAAATCCCGGCGCCGGAGAGAATTTTTCTCCGTTCCATTACTCTTTCATTGTACTATTGTGATAGATTCGATACTAAAAATAATAAATATATTTGTGCATCTGTAAAATATTTAAATACATAAAATAATAAAGCCGAGACAATAACATAAATAAAATTATGTATTTATTTATTTATTTATTTAATCTGACAGGATTAAGGCCATAAGGCCTTCTCTTCCATCCTACCAGATAGCACATATAAATACAAAAAAGAAATACAAACGCTGATGAAAATAATACAAATTAAATTAAAGCCCTATAGAGGGTCAAAAGGTCAAAAGAACACTATAGAGCTCTCATCGAGGTAATACAAGAAAAAAAAGAAGAAAGAAAAACAGAGATAGCAATGATGATAGTGATAACTGATGATGATGATAATAATAATAACTTAATATAATAATAATAATAATAATAATAATAATAATAATAATAATAAACATTACATATTAATTGCCAATTTTACAACAGCATAGTTACCATATTTACTATATGTCATGGGTTAAGCCGAAGTTGCGCAACCTGACAGGTGTTCAACAAGCAATTCCATGAACTAGAATGTGATTTTTAAATTTAAATTTGAATTTTATATTGTCCGACAGTCTCTAACATGGTCAGGGAGAGAATTCCAGAGTCGTGGAATAGATATGCTGAAAGATGATGAGTAGAAGGATGTTCTGTGCAGAGGAATAGAGAGAAGGTACATGTTCCGGGTTCGAGGTAGTGAAAGGTAAAGAAAACGAGATGCTAAGTAAGAGGGTGTGGAGGTATGGATGATTTTAAATAGTAATAAGAGGGAGTTGAAGAATCTTCTTTGTTTAAGTGGATTCCAAGACAACAATTCTAGTGACGGTGTTACATGATCGAATTTTCTAATGTTACAAACGAAACGAACGCAGATATTGTGAACACGCTGTATTCTATGGGCAAGATCAGTATTTAGATTCGTGAATAGAGAATCGCAATAATCGAAGTGGGGCATCACTAAAGTTTGGATCCGGTTCTTTTTAAGACTGAGATGTAAAACGTTGGTTAAGTGTCTGAGGGAATGAATTATGGAAAAAGTTTTCTTACATATGTAGGTCACTTGACTTTGAAAATTTAAATTTGAATCTAAATATACTCCTAAATTTTTTACTGCCTTACTATATGTAATTGTATTATTTATGCTTGTATTTGGTACAGTGGGTAGATCTATTTTGTAATATAATGAATATTTTTATTTATACCTGTATAGTATATTATACATATTTCACACTGGATACCTGATGACATATAATTGTGATCTACGATGGATAAACTGATTTGGTAGCCTTCCAGTTGAGTTGTCGATCATATCATTAATATAAATAGCTAAATGGAATGAAAGGAATGGACTATGAGATTAACATTGAAACATGTTACTTTTATATTTTTATAGTGATCCTAGGAAATACTGTCCATTCTTTATTTCAAAAGATCACCACTTTAGATTTATATAGCATTAACTTTCGGACGCACTCGAATTGCATGCGAGATCAGAGCAGGTCAGAAATGTAAACATTGAATTTCATTCGGAGGATTTCTGAACACACACTCGATTTGCATGCGCGCGATCAGGTTTTGTGACTGGCCAGTGTACCCACACAAGTCAAGGAGTCAATTGAGGGGCTTAGAACAAAAAGCAGGTAAGTGACAGAAACCTAGTTTTGAGGAAATTGCAGTTAAAGTTCTACATGCAATGGAATATTATACACTAGTTTGGTGAAATGATGCCCATATAGCAGCAATGAACAGCGTGATCACCAAAGCTCGGAACTTGGGGACTTGTGTGTCGTGTGCATGAGTAAGGTTACAGGTACAACGTACACAAAGCTCTCCCTGCAAGTGCTCAGGGACAGTCGTGTGTACTAAGAAAGTGGTCACATCGAATGACAGGAAGGCTGACGAGGAAACTGTGTCGTGTCGAAGCCAATGACATTCAGATAATTAATTAGAGGTAAACGGTCTGTTTGAAAATAAGAAAATAGGTATTATTCGAATAGGTATTGTATACGTTTGAAAATATATTTCTTAAAATTTAGGTACAGAATTTCGTGGAGGAATTCTGAGGAGATACATTATTTTCTTCGAATGGAGAGTTTATATTTTGTAACTTGTGTCAAACACAAACTAGAGATTAGAAACGGACATTCCTTGAAATACATTGCAGTCCCTTAAATCGGTGGAAAATTTGTCCATAGCCATGGATCAAGTCGTAGTGGAACCTTCCCTAGTAGTGACATAGAAATTGAAAACTATTTTCGAGACAAATTTAGGATACTTATCTTTCTCAGATACGAGATCAGCTAGCAACTGCTGAAAATCGAACAGGAAACAGTGACAGTGAAAACATTCGATACTTTATTTCGGCCTAAGACTTTATAATACAATTACAAACCATTTTCCAAATTTGAAATTTTTTAAAATTGAAGTTTTTAAAAAATAAATTTGTAAAATTATCCACGATATAATATAATATTAACAAATGTATTTTTTTTACCTTTTATTTCTGTCTAATATATTCGAATTGTCAATTTATATTAAATGTGTATTTTTCTCTCTTTTTCTCTTTCTTCTTTATTCTTGCTCTTGTGTTGTATTTATTGGTTTGAATTAAGTTACCTACTGTATTTAGTAAAGTGTCCTTGTAAATTTTATGTTATATTATTGACTAAGACCACACCGTACACGAACCTGGCTCTTACGGTAGTGGCTAGAAACATTTTTGTTTTATAAATGTAATTTGTATTCAGTAGGTAGCTAGTTAAAATAAATAAAATAAAAAAATTAATTTTGCTCCCGTCACTTCATGTGACATGGAAATAAGTTTCTTTCGTTTCAAATCATGTTTAACTAACAGACGAAGAAGGAATGGGTTCGAAATATATTCGAATGTATGTAGTCATACACTGTAATAAAATATACAGAGCAGAACTGTAAATTTGATATATTTGCATGTTTATTTATATATATGCTATAAAATTACTTGTTTCAACCTACCATATTATTATCATTATGTTGTTCCAGCCAGGAACCACTTTTATAGCAGACCTTACAGTACCTCTGTGCTGGAAGCAGGAGTTTGTTGACATTGAAGTCCGGTCGCTTAGCCACGTACAAAGACACAAGTCCCCAAGTTCCGAGCTTTGGTGATCACTTACCTGATTTAATTCCAAAGAAACATCCTTTTGGGCTACCACAACACGCACTTAACTCATTTTTTAAATAATGTCACTTACCTGCTTTTTTGTTCTAAGCCCCTCAATTGTGTCTGTTCATTCGAAGCTTTGTATATGGCCATTTCTAAACTGTTACCAAATGCAAACCAAAAAGCTTGTCGATTTCACCTAGAACAAATTTTCTGGAGAAAGATTCAGGATATTAATCTCAGTACAATGTAAAAAACAAAAGGACTCGACAATCAATAATTTTCTTAAACTCTTCTTCGTATTATCGTTCCTAATTCCTAACCAGTAGAAGATTGCTTCACCGACGACATAATGACATTAACCCAAATTACATACGATTGGATGATTTTTGTAATTTTATTTTACGAAATTACATCAAGCATGAAACAGGCCTGGAGACGAGGGGGTTGCCTGCTCGAAACCTGAGTACGCAACGAACCTTAGTGTAGTCAGTCGGTGTGCGCCTAGCTTGAGGGTTAGCGCAATTGATCATAACAGATCACAGTGGTGGATCATAGTGCCCCCTCCCGTAAGTTCAATTCAATGTAAACATAGTTGAGTCATTAGAATCTTATAATGATAAACTAAGGAGTCTAATTATTAGAGAAAATGATATATGATTTATATCTTTGCAGCTTTTCAATAAAGTAAACAGTTTCCTTGGTAATTAGGCCTAAATAAAAATATTTCCTGGCATTATAGGAAGTCTTGCAACCGTACTGCAATAAGTAAGAGACTGAAAGCTTCTATTCAGACCGACTGTGTGTGTGTTTTCGTAGGTGACTCGGCGATGCGCTGTTGCCAAACTAATCAGACATTCAACCCAATTTCCTGATTAACCATGCGCTTAATAACAAAACTCATAATAGTTATTCTATTCATTTTAATGTATCCTATTGCATCCTTCAGTTATACAGTTACAGCCAGCTTAGGATCCGAGATAGCTTAAGAATAAAGTGACGTTACAGTGCAACGGAGTACAGAAGGAGTGAGATGGCGCATCGAGTTTTGTTTACCCTTGCGCTAGTTTACAATCCGGTTCGCGATCAGTATCCTTCCGTCTCTCCCAACGAAACGAACTCAGGCCATCACAGTGCATTTTCAATTCATAGTGAACAGTTTTTCGAACTAGTTGCAAGTATGTACAGTAGTGGCAAAAAAAAAAAAAACCGGACCGACCCTTGTAGCTGATTTCAGAGCCTCGTTCACTCAGAGCACTATAGACTGGTAACTAAGACTTTCGTGGTTCGAATCCTGCCTGGGAAGGAAACTTTTTTTCGTTCCTTATTCAAATTTATTCCCAATACTTTTCGATTGCAGCGATATTTTACTACTTAATTAACTTATTATTCCCAGAACATGAATTTTACCAGGAATCGAAAAGCATTGGGAATAAATTTGAATAAGGAACAAAAACAAAATTTCCTTCCAAGGCAGGATTCGAACCACGAAAGTATTAGTTACCAGTCTATCGTGCTCTGAGTGAACAAGGCTCTGAAATCAGCTACAAGGGTCGGTCTGGTTTTTATTGCCACTACTGTACTTGGTTGTTCGTTGTAACGCTAACGCCTTCAACCTCGCCGAGGGACATGAATACTAATTGTGAGGTATGTATCCTGCTTCATTTTCCACCGTCACTAGATTGTACTCTTTACAGCAGAATATAACGCAGCACATTGACATCGTTGTTTACATTCACTGAATGTCTGTCTAATATTTTCAAGGAACTCTATAGTCAAGTTGTGCGTACACTGGTTACTAAAGTGTCCAGGATCCTAAGCCTGTTTATAGCTATCTCTTCCACTCCGTATGATTTAAATTTATGTATTGTATTGATTAAGGCTGGTTGAGTGGAAGAGAAGGCCTTGTGGCCTTAACTCTGCCAGCGAAAATAAAACATTATTATTATTATTAATTTTATTATTATTATTATTATTATTATTATTAAAATTCAGGAGATAAATTTTTCATTCCGAAGAAATGGTGGTGCCCATGCGGGAAATCAATGCTTTAACTAGTTACATTTCTTCATTTTTTGAAATTATATGCTGTGCTATAGCACGTGATATAGGCCAGCATCTAATCATTATGTGATCGGCACACGTGGATGAAATGTCAGACTTCATGGCGTTGTTGTGTACGTAATTAGAATGTGTGTTATAATAAAAGGGTTTTAAATACAATGACAGGCCATTGCAGAACATTTGTAATTTAACTAGGCTCCCATACAGTAGCTGAGTGTCACTGATACGGTGCCCTTTACTAGAGAGAAGAAACCAAGTCTTAAATATGGAAGTGAGGTTTCAGTACTGAACAAGGAATATAAAAGAAAATGGGAAGCTTCACAAATGAGATTTTTAAGACGGTGACTCTGCTACGCTAGATTACACCGACTGCGAAATGACAATGTCCGTGAAAGGCACTAAACCTCAAATACGCCGTATGACATTATACAAAATTGGCAGAAATTGGTGTAACCATGTACACAGCTTGAATGCATATCGTCTTCACATTTAGCTTTATACGAATATAATCCTAGAGATATAGAATATTTAAACGGAATTGAGAATGTCAATAAAATCTTATGATTTATACCAAGAGGTCTAAAATGCCTAAATCTAAATTCGATGACGATAGTAAAATATTTTCTACGATTCATCTCCCATTTAAATATTATGAAACATAGTTATTAAAATGACGAATATACATGAGTTTTATAAATTTGAAAAGTAGATTACAATTCCTAAATTTTTTTCAGTTTGTGAAGGGCTAACATTTAGAAGCTTTCAGCTATCTCCGACTACAGGTGAACAAATTGAAGAGAAGGGTATTTCAGCCGTTGGGGTTATTAAAACTGAGAAGTTCACGTAGGAAAATAGTTTCTAACGTTAATAGCAAAAAAAAAAAAAGAGTTCAGACAAGTTTGGGGGACAGTGCCCCTCATGCCCGCTCCCCATAACTCCGCCTTTGCGCTTACTTGACACAAAAGTGACAAATTCTAAGAAATCAGGCCACTACCATTGGTAGCGTTATTTTAAAGTATTATGACACAATAAAATTGTAAGTTACTGTAATATACAGTGTGTTTCCGGGCTAGTGTTACAAACTTTCAGGGATGATGGGGAAGGGCACATGTATCAATTTGAGATAAGGAACCCTGATCCGAAAATGACTGGGTCGAAAGTTATAAGCAAAAATAGTTCTGTGGAAATGAAATAATTTTATTCCTCTGTATACATTATTTATGCATAATTATCTGTACATCTTACACACACTGTATTCATCCGACGTTGTTTACGTTGTCTACTTACAGTATTCTATTCAGTGCGCTATCTGAGGGGTGGGGACAGGAAACTACACTAAAGCAATGCAGATAGCGTAATGTGTAACGAACATGGTCGGTCCTGAGATGCACGTCTGTAAACAGCAGTGTATATGTACAAATTGCAGTGTCCAGTCGATCAGTCCTAGTGAAATGGAGGAACAAGAGAGCGGAATATCCAGACCTGATTTTCGAATACGGATGAGCGAATGGGAACAGTAGACAAGCTCACAGATTGTATCGGCACAAGTACCCACGTAGGAGACATCCGGCCCATACCATGTTTCCACAACTGTTGCAAAGGTTAAGGGAAGGAGGGCACGTGGTGCCAAATTACAATTCCCCTGAGCACGAGTTCTACTCTTTCAGGGGCGAGCTAAAGTTTCTCTGTATATTTTATATTTTATGTTACGATTATTAGCAAAATAATAAATAAATAAATAAATAAATAAATAAATAACTTTACAAACAACTATTTTTGCTTATAACTTTCGACTCAGTCATTTGCGGACCAGGGTTCGTTATCTCAAATTGATACATGTGCTCTTCCCCATCATCCCTGAAAGTTTGTAACACCAGCCCGGAAACATCCTGTATAAATAGCATGTAAAATGAAAGATACAGTTTTGAATAATGATGTAGAAATCGTGAAATGTTAAAATTTTGAAAGGAAACTCTTTGCCAGGTTTCCTTAAATGCCTTTACTGTATTGGTTGTGTAACAAAACTATTTGAAAATGGCCACATTATCTTCTTTAACATATTCATAAAAATAATTTTTCCTAAAAATGACGCTTAATGTTTATGATGATGATGGCAACAACGTGCATTTCGTCTGCTCATTCCCAGCACGACTTGTTATTCATGAGTGAAAGGCCTTTCATATTAATTCCAAGCTCATTTACATCGTCTGTAGTTTGAACACACACAGGAACAAACATCAGAGCGGAAAGATCGGAGCTCAGGAGTAGAATTCCGTAATAACACAGCGAATTTGTCTGTGGCCGGGTTTATTACCGTTGCCTTCGCTTAACAAATGCGGAACAGCAATATTAGCACCACAAACCGTCTCGAATTGCGACCTGCACAGCAAACAATTGCAATTACGGAACCAAATTATTCTCTACGAATAAATCAAGGAATCGACTCACCGTTAAGAAAATACAGACTGAAATTTCACTGCACAACAGCCACTAGATACGATGCAATACATTACGAATTCTAACAAAGTTCTGCTACAGACTGCGCCATGCATTTCTTGGAGTTGCGAGTTCGGCAAGTTACACTACATTCTTGTAAACGTGAGGGGATAAAGCAAGTGACGCATTTTGAAACTAAACAAAAAATATGAGTCGAGTGGCACAAGACAGTCACTACACAGTAACATGGTGCTTACTATATATGGCTGCCGTAGCACCGGATCTAATTCCCGGGCGACAGGTCGAGCATTAGCCGGTAAACTGCTGCCTATAATGGAGGGAGCACAAATGGATTATAAAATCTGTCTTAGAATAGACGTTGAAAATATCGTCCTTTCACTCGCATACAAGCTTGATAGTGCGAGAATATCTTCTCACTCACTGATGTTCTTATTGCATGCTCAATATTAACCTGGAGTTTCTTTAATGCGTGCTGCTTCGTGCGAAAGACTTTATCTTTGAAACTATCCCATAAACAGGGAAATGAAGAAATGGAAGAACAAAAAAAAAAAAAAAAACAGAATAAGAAATAAATATATCAAGAAATGTAGAAAGAAAAAATGGAAAAATAAAGAAAAATGAGATAAATTAGAATATGTAAAAAGAAAGCAAAAATTAAATGACAAAAAATAAATAAAGCAATCAAGAATTGGAGAGTAGAAGGAAACAGAAAATGAGGAAATAATAATTAGAGAAATAGAGAATTGGGGCAAGATCGATGAAATAAAAAGAAAAGGAATATAGCAATCTGGAAACATAAAAAAATAAAAGAAGAAACAGAGAAATTGGGAAAGAAAGGAAAAATGAAAAGGCAAGAACAGAAATAGGACATTAAAGAAATGTACAAAAATAGGCAATACCAAAAAGGAAAGAACTAATAGAGAAATGAAGAAATGGAGCAAGAAAGGAGAAATTAAGAAAGGAAAGAAAAAAATAGAGAAATCAAGAAATAGAGAAAGAAAGGAGACGTTCAAAAGAAAAGGGAAAGAAGGAAAATGAACCAGATTACAAAAAAAAAAGAAGAATTAGTGAAAAATAGAAATAGAGAAATAACTCTGTTTCAACTATGCACGCGTGTCAGTGTGTGCCAGTGTGTCCTTGAGGCATCCTGAGATTGGAGAAGAACTCGTAACGTGACTACAGGTCAATGCAGCGTCATTTCCCAGCACGAATATGCCTCAACTGCGGCCGCTATCTATTTTAATTTCTCTGTAGTAATCACTGTCGTCTTATTTTTGTTATATTTATTTATAATCGGTTTGACATCTGGGTCATATCGCGATTAGTGAACAGTAAATTACTTTTGTTATTAATTAGTTCTTATACAGTTACAAAACCATAATGAAATTATATTGAAGTCTAGTGATCATTTGTCTTTGAGGATGCAAGTATCTTCAGATGGAGTTTGAGATTGAACTGTCAATTTTAAACAACAACTTTTTAATAGGTCTAATTTCTATGATATAGATATATAAAGGAATGGAGGTGTTTATCGGCAGGATATGAAACATCACTAAGTCTCTTAACTCAAATAGGTAATGGAATGAGTTGCATGTCTGTTGCACCTGCTCGGCTAAGCCCACTACACAATCTCGCTGTCGTCAGGGGTTATAGATCGAACGCGACTTCCGGGAAAATAGTGAGTACATTTTCCTAGATTGAGCGTAGAAATGTTTTGTCTTGCGTAATATGAAACAGATAACACAGGCTGAAGGAATATCAATGTTAGAGCATTAGTATACAGCTGACTTCCATTGAGTGAGTTAAGTTTAGTTCATGACAATGTAGTACGCATTAGAAGAGCGAGGCATCGTTGATGATATGCATTTTACGAAGCCATTCCACAAAAGTATAGTGCTGTATTTGTACGGAAATATCCTGGCATTCAACAACCATCTGATTAAACAATACAGAATTTAGTAAAAAAAAAATGAGATAATCCTGCTAATATATCATTTGAGAAAGAACACTCACAGATTGCATTCTAACTGAAGAAAATTCGACATTACTATATGCTGATATTTCTTGCACGCGTATAAGACTCTAGTGATATGTTTTTGGATAAATATACTTTAGCAAGCATATTTTTACTTGTCGTTATTAAACTAAAAGAAGCACAACAAATCTTGCGTTCAGAATAATATTTTATTTTATCTTAAAAGTTTAAAACATGAAAATTGTCCACACCTGTGGAGTAACGGTCAGCGCGTCTGGCCGTGAAACCAGGTGGCCCGGGTTCGATTCCCGGTCGGGGCAAGATACCTGGTTGAGGTTTTTTCCGGGGTTTTCCCCTCAACCCTATACGAGCAAAAGCTGGGTAACTTTAGGTGCTGGATCCCGGACTCACTTCATCTGCATTATCACCTTCATCTCATTCAGACGCTAAATAACCTAAGATGTTGATAAATCGTCGTAAAATAACCTACTAAAAACAAGAAAATTAATACAAAGTAAATATTAGCGTTCTAATTTATAATATTAGCAGGATTAAACAACAAGATTCTGTTATTATAGGACAAAATTGAAATCATTCATCCATGTACACCATCTCAAAGCCTGATATTTATAATGTTGCCATGTACTCAATTTTATCATCATTTCTATAAAAATGTAAAATATTGTGAACTTATGTAATTATAAAATCTTCTTGATTTTTCTCTAAGGAAAAGCATGATAGCAATTTTTCTTCTCTACACGTGAGTTCAATAATTTTATCATGCATAAGAAATTCAGACATATGATAGAGCATATTCTATAAAAGTGTTTTCAATAGTTTATTTTCGTGAAGTTGTAATATAGCGGTGTAGTATGAATTAAATGTACAACACACTATGTATTTTATTAACACAGGCTGAAGATGCGACCTGCAATTGTAACACTATATTCAGTGTGAACGTGACAACTCCGGGTATACGTTATTACCCCAAAGGGTGTTGTTACACGTCTTAGAGATGTGGAATGTGAGATATCCTCTGACGTCAGAGGAAGTGATTGCATCCTCCCTTACACCCATTTCAATTCCGTAACTGTTACAGCTGTCGGAAAGATTCAATATACTCAGGAAATTGCGCTTCTAAAGTTCAAGGATTCTACACAAGTGTAAGTTAATGGAATTTTTTTGAAATTTATATCACCCGAACCTGAATTGAATTACTCTTATGACGTTGTTTAAACTAAATCCTTGTTTCTTTTGAAGACGTGCATTATTCCCTGCTGTATATACAATTACATCTTACGAGAATTTTAGTGTATATTCATCACAAAGGAAAGGAGTTTTCTGCTTTTGCTATTACCGAAGAAAGTGAACTAACAATATTTTAATGAGTAATGACTAGACTTCGGATTTTTAAGCTCGTTTAAGGTAGGCTCAAACATACATTCTTTAATGCACCTAGTTTCAGGTAATATCTTCGCTCGGAAGTTTCTTGTGTTGCATAAATTTAGGAATTTTTACATAAAAATTTTGCAACCTATCCTATTCGAGCCCAAAAATCCGAGATCTAAATGACACAAAACATCTCTACTATGTTTCTGGCGTCAAAGGAATGTTATCAGCTTTACCACAAGTATTTACTACTATTATGCTACTATTTGAACTATTACGACTAAATAATAATAATAATAATAATAATAATAATAATGCCGTCACTACTACTACTACTACTACTACTACTACTACTACTACTACTACTACTAGCACTAATCGTATAACTGTAAAAATCAATATAATTTAACTCTTTTTTTTTAAACTACAATTACAACTACCACAAATACAAGAAAACGAGAAACCATCTACATCACTATATCTATAAATGACACTAGAATTAAAACTATCGATATCAAAATTACATAATATAACAGAATCTCTACAACTACAAGTATCAGTTCTAATACAAGAACTGTTATCAATACAAACACAACTATAACTGACATTATTTCTAAAACTGCAATTATAACCATTAACATAGCTTCAGTGCTGGGTACATAGTTCTAACAAATATACTGATAGTGCTAATTAACATGGAGGCATGAGATAATAACTCTGTCTACCATTGTAATAATTCACTTTAGCTTCACCCCTATGTGACTGATTGATTATGACACGGGACTCACAACTGCAATATAGAATTCAAATTTCAAACATACAAAAACTGAAATAGAAGAAGAAATGAAAAAAAAAGACATAGTTTTAAAGGGAAAATAAAAAAATCCCTAGAGACAATTAATTTAGGGTAAATTATCCCTATATCCCCAGATAGCACTTAATTTCCCTAGAACTAGGGTTGGCAACAATGCTATTAGCTTTTATAGAGTAGCTTTTCATGCTTGTTATTACAGATTCATTTCAATATTGTTATGTCTAGCACCCGCGGTTAAATAATTTATTTCAGAAGCGGGTATCTTTTAAATCTAAAATATTTTTTTTTCGTGTTCATTTACGATCTGCGTTGAAATACGTTGCGGGTAGTATAACATCACTGGAGCCAGGGAGCACTCCTTGTGAGAACCGCAATAATAGTCCGCATTGTAGAGAAAGATCTTTGTGAAGTACCGAGTGATTTGTGTGACACCATCAGATAAAAGATCAAGAAGATCCTACAGAGGAGCACTGGATGGGATGAAATGAAGGAGTTTGCTGACATATTTCCAGGAATTTCTCTCTTGGCCACAGGTGACATCAGCAGATAATATAGCTTCATTCAAACACTGTCTGACTATCTGATGTGAGGTTGAGAGGTTATTCAGTTCAGTAACTTATTGACTGAGACAACTCGTCAGTTTTAGGCGGAAAATTTGAATAAATATATTGTAAAACACTGTACTATGGCTCCAGAAAGTTAATGTAGGATGTCAAGGGTTAATATGTTTTATTAAAACTTCCATTTCCAGTTTTTATGTGAAGCAGTTCGTTGAAATTTACCAACAAAATTAGTGTTTATTTGAAGTGCCTGTTTTACACTCTAATGCCTTTTAGGCTGTTCCCCTTTTCTTAATACAGATCTCGGATTATATCTCTGCCGGTCAGTAGCCGTTAAATTCCAAATGGTTTATCTTACAACGGGGGCGTCAGCGTATTGACAAGCATTACAACTTTCCTCTCATCCCCTCATTTCCCCACAGCAAATGTGACGTTGCACAGAGGCAGAGATAAAATCCGAGATCTGTACGTAAATGTTCTCAGCTTAATAATTAGATAAGCCCATGAAATTCTGACTGATATGTACAGTAGTGGCAAAAAGAACCGGACCGACCCTTGTAGCTGATACAAAAGATTCCTATGCTGTGTATTGTGTCAAACTGTGGTAATTTTAATATGGATAGTGAAGCCATTAATGTAAGTATACGCAGTTATCTTTTCCGAATAGAGGTAGAAATGTAATATTGATGCCGGATGAAAATAAAACTCTCAAAGTTTTTTCATCTGTAAGTTCGAGGCACTGAAGGAAATAAAAGACGGTAAGAATCGAACAAATGCAATAAATTTCATTGTTACAATTAATTATAAAAAATCGGTGTGTTTTGTGACTAGCAAAATTTGAATTTGTGACTCTGAAATCAGCTACAAGGGTCGGTCCGATTTTTTTACCAGTCCTGTATATCTATTATCAGGCAGTACATTTCACTTGACGGTATGTGTCAGAGAAAGAACAATTGTTTGTTGCATCTGAAGTTTGATTAATGTAATATGTAGCTACTGTTCTCCAACCAGGAGATCAACCGTGAAAGGAATGTGCTTACTATTGCGTCATATATTGGAGCGAAGTAGATATATAATATTATGGTTATAACGTCAGTTTAAAAACCACGCGCTCTCCTGCATATGTTATTTCCTGTATGGAGGTATTAAAAGACCAGGAGATTAACAGTGATCTAATTTTGTAACTAGGGTAGTATAAAAATGTGTGTATCAGTGTTATTGTTTGTGCTGTGAGAGCTAACCAATAGAGATACGAGTACCCACGTGTGTGACCTTATGACATCTTATGACATCAACATTCATTCACAGCATTACCCCGCTGCGTTTCATTCCGTAGAATTTCTCGTGGTTGGAGAAGAGGAGTCGGCGATGTATGCAATGGAGAGGGAAAGGAACTGGCCACCCTACCCCATTATCTCTGGCCTAGTTGTCTCATAATTGGTGGCTTCTTGGTATCACTTTTGAGGTTTAGACCTGTCTTCGGACAGTTGACTAAACAACAACATATCAAATCGGAAGTATTGGAGGATATAGGAAACGGCACTGAAATCAACTTCTTTTTTGTTATTTTGTTTAATCGGATCTGCAAGTCGAAAGGCCTCACCTTTGAACTTTTCGTCCTTGATTACGTTGTTGACGACGACCATTGGACTAAAGAATACGATGACAGAGAATTGTCGCTATAATTATCAAGTACCATTTGTTAAATACACAGCGATGTTACAGTATGTACAGCCTGTGGTCATTTAACGTGTGTTTGTGCTGATAATTTGATTGATGTTTTGAGTAAGCAACAGGCAGCGGCCAATTAGGCTGTGTCCTGCATAAAACTGTGTGCTCACGTGTGCTGTCATAACATTAACTTCGTTTCAGTCCCAGTATCTTGGCGAGCAGATGACCGGCTCCCACAACGAAACCAAGCCAGTAGTTCATGTTAATGTGCCCTCACGTTTCTGTGGCATAACACAAGAAACACCCAACTTATGTCTTGGTTATCAACAGTAATCTCACTAGAGGCTTTGATTTATCTAGAGAAAATCAAAATTCGAGTGGGATTTAACTGACTATTACACGATTAGAAGAAAGTATGTAAAGATTAGAAGTAACGAAGTACTCCAATACAATAAAGTATTAATTGACTTACGAAAATACAACTGTCTTCAAATGTATTGTTGTACCATCTCAACATTACAAATATTACGCTAGATGGCAGTAGTGTGTTATGATTAGCTGTTTTCTTGTTATCAAGTGTGCCAACTATGGAATCTTCATTGAACTCTGTGGACGGTTATAGCCAAGAAGGCTTTGTTGATTCAGTTTCATTTGTATTAAAACAGTTGCATTCCACTTCAATTATCCGGATCCAAGCAATCAACGTCAATAAATCTTAATATTAAACAATCTCTGATACGTGACTATCTATATCATATAGCATAAGCTATAACATAACCTAAGTAATATAAACAAGTGTTAGAAAAGTTTTAATTAGGGATGATGAAATAAACAAGAAACGTTTTAATTAAGGACGATGAAATAAAAAATAAACATTAATAATTTTAAAAGGAACAATTATTGAAAGTACAATTTTTAAATTTGAATATTTTAGTGGTTGGTGGTTCAGTTGATGTTATATTGGACGTGTGCGTAAAAGAAGTGGAACTAGTTGATGCACATGGTTTATTCCTCAACTTATTCAGGATTTTCGAATGGTGCTCTTCATTTATTTGTAAATAGGGCTTCAGGGAAGATGCATAGCTATGACCAGTGATCTTGTTCTTGAATGCCAATGCGAGTCATATTT
Source organism: Periplaneta americana (assembly GCF_040183065.1). Taxonomy (NCBI): domain Eukaryota; kingdom Metazoa; phylum Arthropoda; class Insecta; order Blattodea; family Blattidae; genus Periplaneta; species Periplaneta americana. Next base: position 81,816,257 of record NC_091133.1, on the reverse strand, counting down.
GGAACTGCTGTGCATCGACTGGAGTGGTTTGTAATTTTCTGTTTTTTGACGTCAAGACCAGTGCAGTTTGAAATGTTGGGAGGCAAAGAAACAAATGATAGGATAGTGATAAAAACAAACAAATACTAGGGAAGCGATAAAATTAAACAAATGCTAGGGACGCGATAAAATATTGTGCGATAAGCAGCCATGATTTGTTGAAAGACGTCTTTTCGTACCGCTTTATTGGTCAAAAGTAGTATGACGTAGTAAAGGTGTAATAGTCAATGTAAATACCCTTATTATAAACTTGTTTTCCTAGATAACTCCGGCCGTAGGTTTAAGTTTTTCGCTAATACGGTCGTGAGTTGAATCTCGCCTTGGACATGGATATTTTGACAGTCGTTATTATGTTATTATGTACAGTAAAATCTCCATTCTCTTTGCCAGAAAATTTTAAATTTAGAAGAGCAATAACATTAAAAAATTGTTAACACATCTGTTACCTGAATTCCTGTGTTATAACAATGTGTGTACCATTACACCAATAAGAATGAACATGCTGTTTTTAAGAAAGTTAATAAATGGATTGTGCTGTTCACATTGTTTATTTGTATTTTCATAATCATTCTAAGGAGTCAAGAACGAGTGGAATACACAGAGTTTCTGTTATTATAAATATGGGATGGAAGAAGGGGGAACTAAATAGCATCTTGTGGAAAATGAATCAGAAAGGTGAGTTAAACATAAAGTCTAATGTCAATGTGGCCCTTTCTGAACGGTTGTTGAGAAAAGTAGCACTTTTAGTTAAATTTTGGAATGTTGATTCTAGGAAATCGAGAGAGGTTGGAGAAATGATAGTGGCGGTTTGTAGAGAAAATAATTACCAGCAGATGTGCACTTATGGTTTTTTGCTTAGCATTGACTGTTTAGCCGCAATTTCATTGAAGAACGGTAGCAAAATGTGTGAAAGGAAAATGTAGAAATCGGGCATTCAGTGCCGGTGGAAGAAAGAAGCAAAACGAGCGGGGAGAAAAAATGCACAACCAGCAATGTCCCTCTGTGACCTTTCATTTTATAAATATGTCAAAGTGGTGTCATCTAGTGGAGGTACGGAATCATATTTAAAAAGTTATGTATGGATTTTATAAAAATGGAAAAATTGTAAATTTAAATTTATATACTATAATTGCATAGTAGACATAAGACAAATTGTATTGTATACTTAGTAATTTCAATTCAGGAATCCGCCCCTGAGCACGAGTTCTCCTCTTTCAGGGGCAAGCTAACGTTTTTTCTATATATAATATATATGTTATAATTATTAGCAAAATAATAAATAAATAAATAAATAAATAAATAAATAAGACTTCACATTATGCAATACCAACTGCGTTTCTGTTTATTGAATTGAAAGAGAGGGGAATGGGAGGAGAAATCTTCACTAGATCAGAATTGAACTCCTTACGAAATATGATGGAAGAGTAATGGAACGGAGAAAAATTCTCTCCGGCGCCGGGATTTGAACCCGGATTTTCAGCTCTACGTGCTGATGCTTTATCCACTAAGCCACACCGGATACAACTCCGACGCCGGTTAGAATCGTCTCAGATTAAGCTCCAACTCTTGGGTTCCCTCTAGTGGCCGCCCTCTGCACTACGTCATAGATGTCTATGAACGCAGGACCGAAGTCCACACATGTGCTGAGGTACACTCTATATGAGTGACTAGTTGGCCGGGATCCGACGGAATAAGCGCCGTCTTAAATCACGAAGTGATTTACGCATATCATATATATTATTTTAATGTACCGAAGTACATATGATATTTCCATGCAGATAATCTGTGTCATCATACGATGGAAATGTTTACTTTTTAAACAGGAAATGAACATGCCATGTTGAAAGAACCTATTACAATGCAGTAAATAATACAAACCCTCATCCATTTAGCTTCCAATGAACAGAGCTCCCTTCACGCAACGTCTTTCATTTTTCGTACGAACCTGAAGGTACATCAGTAAAGTAAATGTCATCCATGTTCCTTAAACCTATAGCTGCCTCTAGACAATGTTTTGGTATCCAGACTTCGTTCCCTAATTATCACATTTATCTGCCAGAGGGCACCCAATGGGCTAATATAAGACTATTGTAAGTGCAAGGGTCCGTCCTTGGTGTGGCTCTCGAAGAAACTAGCCAGAACATAATCCGACATACATTCACATAATACTTACAATATTATGTCCTTCAAACTCTCTAGAGTACAGGTCAGTATTTGGAGTTGATACTGTACATTTACATATAGATTGTTGTGGTAAGATTTCAAAACTCGTTACAGGGATCTGAGGCTGTAGAACAGGAATAAGGGAAGGGGATTAGAATCGGCGAAGAAAATAGGAAATAAATGAATGCTAGGAAAAAAAAAGAACGTAAAACACCTCTCTCAATAGAGATCAACTTGACTGCTGTTAATCCAGGTACAAAAAGTTTCTCGGCTGGCGTGATCAGTGTTTCGAAAAAGGAAGCTGTGATCAAACTGAGATTTCAAGCACATTTCCCTTTGCTTTGAAAACTGAGATGTTTCAACGCCACATCGTACAAGCTAGCTGTAAGAGCGCCAATACTGTGTTTAATATCTTAATACAGGACTCGAATAGCTTATAATCATAGATTTTGAATGGGCTAATTTTCAAAACATTTCAATACTATCGATAATGACAATCATGTTATGGTAGAATTTTTCAGAACAAAGCTTCACTACAGCTATCGCGTTGGATGAGGTAGCAGGGCGCTGTCTTTCGACAACAGCGGACCCGAGTTCGTATCTTGTCGATGCCGGAGTTGTATTTATGGTGGACGTTATGAGTAGTTTCTTGGGGTTCTCGCGTTTTTCCTCGTAATTCTACCACGCTATCAACAATTCTCCTTTCATTATAATTTCCATCCCGAAAAAACAGAACACCACTTTGTTTGCGTGAAGCCGAATCGCTCGTCCTCCATGGTACAGGTGTTTCCGTTAGGTGTTTCTCGAGATTTTTCCACAGATGGCAGTGGTGGTGGAGGATTCCAAACGACTCATTGATTTGAATAGCAGGCACCGAAGCCTCTCCAGATTCTACCTGATGGGACATGACAATTGAAAGTAGATATGTGAGATAGGGCAGATTTAAGATATATGGAAGAATTTTATGATTGGGAATAAATGTATTTTGTGGCTGATTGTGGAGCCTGTTTATCTATGCAGAACAATCGGCATGCAACTCATTTCATCACGAGTGCGCAAAAGGAGCCTTGGGCCGAAGTGCTTAGGAATGCTTTATACCTCGCCTTAAAAACATCTCAGTGTCTACCTCTATTACAATCAAATTACAATTTCCAATTCTAGACGTCGGAACGCACTTTCCATTTCGAGCAGAGGTATCTATCTGTTAGTCCTCATTGAGGGGAAGGGACTGGGATAGGGACTGTCCTCGCACGTAGGGTGCTTGGGTGCGCTCATTATACTACCCGGAGTGGAATGGTGTGCGTACACTAAGGCGCTCCACGATACAGATTCCCCTGCGGGCCGCTTCTACAATTTACAGAATCTCTTTTTATCTGCGTACGTATAAACGCGTTCATTCAACCCTAGTCCCACAAGCACTGTGAGCCCCAGGGGATAGCCAACGGTACATAGCACTACCACCAGCAACTAATGACCACATACTACGGTCTCCAAGTTGAGTGGCGGTCCGCAGCCGAATCTACATCGGAATATGGTAAAGAAAGGAAGATGATGATAAAAGAGGGACATGTTAACCGCTACTCCACAGCAGTGAAATTACAATTTTATAGATACTAATATTTATCCCGAGCCGTAGCATCGTGGTCTAAAGAATCATACCTGGACTCGCGTTACGAAATAAACGCGGGTTCGTTTCTTCATGGGAGAAGAAATTTATGATATTACGTAACTTGTACTATATGTGTAGTTTTAAATTGTAATACATCAACGGTGAATACCCTGATTCGTAAAAGATCTACTTTCGAGAGCGATAGATGTAAATGAACCTAATCTGTAATTCCAAAAAAAATTAATAATAATAATAATAATAATAATAATAATAATAATAATAATAATAATAATAATCGGAGTGTAATATTAACCATGACACATTAACATCATATAGGTAGGCCTACAAGACAGAACCAATACTTATTCCTCACTACCGCTGCCTTACCAGGGACCATATATTACAACAGAAATAAAAAAAATGAAATCACTGTACAAACTGGAAATTGACATTGATAGACTATCAACGCAGTCAAAATATTGGAACATTTTATAATTCGCTTTGTCGTCCACAGACTTTACATCAAAACAATTAGAGGGACATTTTAACTTCTGGGTTCACTGTCCAGACGCACAGCCTTCTAAAGGAGCAGTGAATCTAGAATTATATATTACAGAGAGATAATACGTCAGATGTGCTATTTTACTTTTGAGATTATCTCATATATGTTTTTCTTTTTTTTTAATTTTTAATTTGTAATTACACTCGTATTTTGCATTTGTATCTGTTTTATCTCTTTTTTTCATGTTATATGCAATTCTATGTTTTTTAAACAAATATCTGTACTGTCTATTGTAATTGGGGCTGTGCCGTGTTATAGATATAAATAAATAACTAAATAAATAAATAAATAAATAAATAAATAAATAAATAAATAAATAAATAAGTAAATAAGTAAATAAGTAAATAAGTAAATAAATAAATAAGTAAATAAATAATTAAATAAATAAATAATTAAATAAATAAATAAGTAAATAAATAAATAAATAAATAAATTTCAAATATGACAAAAAGTGCAGAGCCCAGGTTCTATGAAAATTTCATAAGCTTGAAAATAAAAAATTAGGTGATTACTCGTATTTCAGCTGTTTTCTGTAACGTTTCTCCTGTCTTAACCACGAGTGCTTTAGAACGAATTTTTATTTTAGCATCAAGGTCACCAGACTAAACTTCTGTCGCATTCAGTATTCTTTGCGTTTTGTTGTACTGTATAATCACAGAGAGTAAAATAGACGTTAAAATATTTAATTCCACAAACAGTGTTGTTTTACTATTCAAATGTGCTAACACGGCTAGCATGTGGGAAAGACGATGTCAACGAAATTCCCTGGCGACAAAGTTCCAAGTCCCACAACTTTTAGTAAACTGGTGAATAAATTTCGTTACACAGGGAGTGTACAGGACGTCAGTGTTGAGTCGTCACTGAAGAAAGAGTTTTGATGACATTTCTGCGGCACCTGGCGCAGGGAATTGGAGTTTTATTGTTGTGTAAAACAATTAAAATGATTGAAGATAATATTGTACAGGGTGGGGTATTGTGTAATTAGTACAGAAACAAGTGAATGAAGCTAATAAAAACAATTGAATAACAATATTAATATTATTTAAATTTGTAATTTAAAAAAATACACATTTTAGGATATGCACCATTGAAATTTAAATGCAATACATAGATTGTAAAGGAAGAAAACCCGTTAAAACCAAAATTATCATTTTTGTGTTGTATCATGTGTTGATTTCAGTTTACAAAAGGTGCTCAAAATCGCCTCCATTTACTGCCAAACAATGCAGAAATCTGTCTTTGAAATTGTTTAATGTTTAACCATTGTTATTCAATTGTTTTTATTAGCTTTATTTACTTGTTTCTATTAGCTTTTGTCTGCAATTATTTAATTCAAAGTCTTCTTAAATTGATGTAATGAAGCATTAGAATTTTCCTTTATTCAGTACATACATACATTGTCATCAAAAGAGGTAATTTTTACGAAACAATAGTTTACAAATAACAAAAAAAAAATATTATTTTGTACGTACTGTGACCTGAAGAATCCAAAAATGGGGAAATAAGTATTTATTTATTTATTTACTTATTTATTTATTCACTTATTTACTTATTTAAGCTGGTAGTTGGTGCGATTTAAAAAAAAACAGACTCATTGGCACAACCTTTATAAATGAAAAGTACAGTACTTGAAAACATGTTCAAAATATTCCTTTTTTGATACTCTACAACTTTTGTATGTATAGTTTCTTAATAAAATTAGAAATAAAAAAGTTACAAGTATTGTTCCATACTTCTTACTCATTCCGTACAACGTAGTACAATTTGAAAACTTATGCCATCGATGTAGCTCAGTCGGCAGACTCGCTGGGCTGCTGATCCGGAGCTGCGTTCGGGCTTGGGTTGGATCCCCCTTTGGTCTCATTGAATGGTTACTTCCAAGGTTTTCCCCAGCCATGGGACTGAAGGTGGATGGTCTATGGCGAGTCCTCGGTCTCACATCATTTCACCCCTTTGGTCTGATTACCTGGTTGGGTTTTTTCCGAGGTTTTCCCCAACCAAAAGGCAAATGCCGGGTATTCTTTTGGCGAATCTTCTGACCTCACCTCACCTCACTACATCTCGCCAAAATATTGTAAAAAATTGCAGGAAATTGTAAAAAAATTGTAGAAAATTACAAAATTGTAAAACTGTAAAAATAGTAAAATATTGTAAAAATTGTAATAATTTGTAAAAATTGTAATTATAATATTGTAAAATTTTGACTTGTTCCACATCTTAAAGCTTCATTGCTCATGTAAGATCTGTGGAATATAATAAATGAAATATAATGAAAGTAATGTAGAATACACAACAATAAAGAACAATAACGTGGAGATTTTTAATGAAACAGTATTACAAATTAGAATAAATCTTAAGTTAATCCTTTAGCGACAAAAGAAAAGAAAATAGGCTACTAAAATTAATATGGAACACTAGCTTACACATAAGCGTCCACACCTGTGGAGTAACGGTCAGCGCGTCTGCCGCGAAACCAGGTGGCCCGGGTTCGATTCCCGGTCGGGGCAAGTTACCTGGTTGAGGTTTTTTCCGGGGTTTTCCCTCAACCCAATATGAGCAAATGCTGGGTAACTTTCAGTGCTGGACCCCGGACTCATTTCACCGGCATTATCACCTTCATCTCATTCAGACGCTAAATAACCAAAGATGTTGATAAAGCGTCGTAAAATAACCTACTGAAAAAGAAAATTACACATAAGCATAAGTATGATAAACATTTCTAGCTCGTGTCTAATAACAACTTTCTAAGCTCGCTAGATAGGTAGAGGGAATAAAAATGATCCAAGTACATTTATCAATTTTTTTTTATTTTAGTAGGTTATTTTACGACGCTTTATCAACATCTTAGGTTATTTAGCGTCTGAATGAGATGAACGCGATAATGCCGGTGAAATCAGTCCGGGGTCCAGCACCGAAAATTACCCAGCATTTGCTCATATTGGGTTGAGGGAAAACCCTGGGAAAAACTTCAACCAGGTAACTTGCCCCGACCGGGAATCGAACCCGGACCACTTGGTTTCGCGGCCAGACGCTCTAACCGTTACTCCACAAGTGTAGACTACACATTTGTCAGTAATTCATTGGTTGAAGTCATTACTTTTATTGAAATTAGGTAGGCAATATTTTACTATTTGCTCCGTGAGCATTTAATGAATTTCTGGTCACGAAATTTCTTGCGATTAATCTGGAAAATTCACTTGTCGGTAGGCAATTGACGATCCCTTTCATGTCGCTCAATTATATTTCCATTAAGTTGCTGGATGTAATGTTCATATAACCATTTATACGATATGCACTAAATGGAAAGATCATTACCGCCAAATAGACTTGAAAGCGGTTAATTGAAATACGATACTTTGTTCGCTTTGGAAACGCCAACAAGAGAGACAAGAGTTAAGGTATTGTAAGACTGCCATTAAGAGTTTCTGCTTATTCTAGATGGAGTTTTGATAGTCTTGAATTCGTTCGTCGTTGATATTTCTTTACCCACTTTACTCCAGCGAGTTTAAGTCGGTTGTTATAGAACAAAACATTCAAAATGAAAAATATATGCACTCTATAATTACACTGGTAAGGCTTAGATTCATTGCCATTGTTTAGCTTGATTGTTTCGGTTTATTAAGCATGGAGCATTGGACTGGTGAATACGAGGATTTCCTTCAAAATCTTATTATCTAAATGGTCAATGCGCAGAAGCTGGGCGTAGGGAGTTTCGCCGCCACTTTCAACTCCGTGTTCATAATACTGTGCCCTCTTCATATGCGATTAAAACCTAGCTTCTCAATTAAAAAAAAAAAAAAAGAAAAAAAAAACAGGCTCAGGACTAAAATTCCAGATAAAGAAAAAACTGTTCATACTTCTGAAAATATTGAGACTGTTAGAGATGCTTTAGTGATTAGTTCGACGCGTTCAGTCCGGAGACATGCTCTGGCACTTAATATAGCCGCTATAGTGTACGACGAACACTAAATAAAGGATTAAAATTTCATCATATAAATTGAAAATTGTGCACAAATTAAATAATATGGACTTTATTTGTGTCATTTTTTGTGAAACATTTTTTTTAAAAGATCGAAAATGATGAAGATGCTCCTCCAAATTATGGATGTTTGATGAAGCCTACTTTCATTTAAACAACTTCGTTAACATAATATGATCTTGCCAATGATCTTGTTTTACTAGCAACATCTGAAGATGATTTGCAATGGTCAGTACACAATTTAAATTTAATAGCTCAAAAATATTCAATGGACATATTCATTAACAAAACAAAAATAATGGCCTTTTGTGGTAAATACCCAATACCAAGCAAAATTTGTTTAAATAACACAATTTTGGAAAGAGTTAATGAGTTTAATTATTTAGGATATAAACTTTCTTTTGTTGAAAATTAGGATTTATCAGAGAAAATTGTAAAATTCAACAAATCAATGGGCATCATTAATAGAGTTTCAAATCCTTCATTAGTACAAAAATCAACTCGTACTCGTCTTTATCAAATAATAGCTCGACCAGTCTTATGTAATGGGAGCGAAGCGTGGACTATAAGGACAAAAGATGAAAGCAGACTAACAGCTTGCGAGATGAGATTCATGCGCCGAATAGCTGGCTACACTAAATGGGATCGAAAGAAAAATGAAGATATCCTTCAAGAACTTAATGTGTCATCAATACTGGACTATAACTCCAGATATCAGTTAAACTGGAAGGAACACGTCTCAAGAATGGTTTCATCCAAGATCCCTAAGGCAATAATGAAGTATCGTCGAAGTGGGAAACGGTCACTTGGTCGACCTATGAAAAGATGGCAAGAAAATCGCTTTTTCAGGCCGTAACAGTTCTTTTGGGACTAGTACTTAACAGGATGATGATGATAATGATGATGATGATAACATAACTTTCGGTATTATGCAAAGAAAAATCCACGGAAACTTCATGAGCGGCCCATACATCCACAGAAGGTAACCGTTTGGAGTTCTGTCTCTTTTAAAGGACCATATTTCTTTGAGGATGCTAATTGTCATTGTCAAGAAGTAGTGGTTACATATAAATGACATACTATCTTTTATATTTTCATATAGTAAAAGTTAATTTAATACAATATCTAAAGTTTCATTTCACTATTTAAAATTTTCCCGTTTCTTTGGCCCACTCTGTAGGCCTACTTTATATTTATTTATTTATTTATTTATTTATTTATTTATTTATTTATTTATTTATTTATTTATCAGTGTGTGTGTTTGTTTGCTTTGTTTTATCGTGTCTAGTTTTGTTTTATTCTGGTAGAGTTAAGGCCATGAGGCCTTCTCTTCCACACTACCAGAAGTGAAATACACAATGAAACAATTTGTATAGTGTAGTATGTAAATTTTCTCTTGTGCTGACTCGCGAAGTCTAGTAAATTTTATAGCTCATTGTACAATTATCGCAGGAGTCTGTTGTCCTTTTTTCCCCCTTTTTTCTTTTTTCTGACGTTATCCCAACACTCTCTGGATAGTGCTCTCACTTCAACAGGTACTCATAATATTCTGCTTTCGGATTGGTTCTCTTTGCAATAATCTTTTCCACGACATATTCATCTTTACTTAAAGCCTCGTCATCTTTTCTCTTGACACTCCTTCATAAAAATAAAAGCTTCGCCAACTGCACGTGGTGTTCCCAAGCGGTCACCCATCCAAGTACTGACCACGCCCAATGTTGCTTGATTCGGTGATCGGACGAGAACCGGTATTTTCAACATGTTATGGCCGTTGCCGTAACCTGAAGCTGTTTCAGGTTATTCATTCATTCATTGATTCCTCATACCATGAACTGTGTTTTCCTATGTACAGTAAATACAACATGAGAATTTCAAACTTATTTTTCTTCAGAATGAAGTCACGCTGAAGAGACTTATCTTTCTCAAGATCCACGCTATCGTCTGGTCTTCAAATTTCAAAGCTCAGATCAGGTGGTAATCACCAAAGAGTACTAACGATACTAAGTACATACAACACCAATTCATCAAGCGTTGTCTTGTTAATCTCGTATCGTTTGTGTTACGCGAATTACATCGCAGCGCAAACGTTACATCTGCATGGAAGTATTTTAATGGATCTTGTATTAGCCACCGCAACAGCTTGTGAGATTGATGACAAAAACTTGGCTACACATTTGTACGTGAAGTTGCAATCTGACCCGAGAGGGAGACAGGTGATATGACAGTTTGAGCCATCGATCATTTCGAGAGTTACAGTTAATGTTGGGTCTATTAAAACTTGCCAGCTAACTCTATTTATACCGCCATCTCCCTGAGGAGACGCGCAGAATCACGTCAATTTGTTGTAGAGAGGGCAACGAACTTCTGAACCAGGACGCGAAACCTACGAAATCTGCGAATTCGTCCAACGAGTTACGTATTCGTTAAATTCCTGTTCGTGAATTACTTAATTGCTAAGCCTTTATTCCCTTCATTCTTTGTTTTCATTTATTTCCTTCGTTTTTATTAGTCTATTTGTCTTCTGTCTTTATTTCGACGGTGTTGACGTAAAAGGGTGTAGTTCACAAGATAAAATTTCAGAAATAGCTATGATTAAATTTTACACATCATTATCATTTGGTTTATATGCTGTATTATGAAAGAAACCTCTCCAGCGACGCGGATGTCTTGGAAAGGGCAACAAAACTAAAATGGAGGTGGGGAGGACACGTGACAAGGCTAAATCCAGAAAGATGGGCGTACGCAGCTACAATGTAGGACCCATACACGGGGAAGAGAAGACAAGGACGACCAAGGCGCAGATAGGCAGACATACTCGCAGCGAGGGCCGGAAAACAGTGGTCAAGAATAGCAAGAGACAGGAGAAAGTGCAAGGAACTAGAGTAACACTTAAGTGAAGTGAACATTGTACAATCTAAAGTGTAAATAGCTTGTAAGAGGAAAGTTAGTGTCAGTGATATATACCGTAGTGCCACAAGTCTTACTTGGAATGGCTCACCAAGTAAGTTACATCGAACCACCCCTTTCTTAGGAGGCCTTTGCCCTACACGGGACATTACCAGGCTATTCATTCATTCATTCATTCATTCATTCATTCATTCATTCATTCATTCATTCATTATGAAAGAATGTAAACATAATTGTCAAAAACCGTATCTTCACGTTTTGTAACTACATTTTATCTAATTACACTAATTACAGCAAAATAGACGCATACAAACAATAATTGTTCTTCCTCTGACACATATCGTCGAGTGAGATGCATTGTCTGATAATAAATGTACAAATACGGAATTAAAATTTGGAGCGAGTCTTGATGGGAGTCTACCGCTGTATTTTCACAATTGTTTCATAATAATATTTTCCTATTATCTGACATTATTTGAAATATATTAATATTCTATGTATATTACTTTAATTTTTCTACAGTTTGTATGTCATTGTTAAATTAATAGTTCATAGTATTTTACTGTTTAATATATAATTTTGTATCAACAAATGTCGCCCTAGATCGGCCTATTAATCAATTAACAGTGAACAATGATTAAAAACAATTAACTTTTGTATACACGTAACCCAATTTATTTTGACCTTTGTAACTTGTAAGTTCATACATATGTAAGTATATTTTTTGCTGGTTGAGTGGAAGAGAAGGCCTTATGGCCTTAACTCTGCCAGCTAATATAAATTATTATTATTATTATTATTATTATTATTATTATTATTATTATTATTATTATTATTATAAGTAGGTAACAATTTCACAGGATTGTCCACGAGTAGCATATAAAACAGCTCTTGTTTACTCCACATGAGCAGTGTGTTTTAAGCGAAACTTATACAATAAGGTAGTTCCAATTTTTTTCCGTATCTATACATATCAGCCAGAACCTCAATCAGGGGATGTGACTCATAGGTGGATACTTAATTCGACAGATAGGTAGATAAGTAGGCAACAAGATAGATATAGTACAGGCAGACGGAAAGGGTAATAGACAAGTGTAGAGATAGGCAGACACAACAATGTACGCTACATCTAAGAACTTACTTCTTTACCACGTATCTCTCAGAGTCACGACTATTTCCTTCCAGAATATCTATCAGATGGAAAAGTACGCCTGGTCTAACCAAGTAAAGTGGAATTTTAACCTCTGTTGAGCATAGAGTGAATTCGGAAGTGGTGTGGATCTCACCGTAAGGGGCTGGTGTCTGCGAGGCTGTGATTTTCCCGCGGCCATAAATCGTGTCCTCATAGCCTACAGATCACTGTCCGAGGGAAAAATCTATGGGATTTGCTTCGAGCTCTAATACCACGGTATTAAAGCAATTACGATTAGTAACAATTTGATTGCAAGTTCGGATACCCTTGGCCAAGTTGGAACGATTCATCAGTGCCTAGACGGAAGTTTAGCACGCGTAGAAATCGATATGTGCCTCTCTCAACAGAAAAACGTTCTAACTTACTCAGTACTGCTACAATGTGGAAGCACAGTTCGATAATAACAGAAAGAAACATTTTTTCAGCTTTTGAAAAGTATGTACCCTTTCGAGCTCTCCATAACTCTTTTGGAATAACATTGATTAATGTGTGAAGATAAACGATGGAGTGTTAAGAATTAAGTAATAATAATAATAACAATACTAATAATAATAATAATAATAATGATAATAAAGTTAAAAGGTAAAGGTATCCCCGTAACATGCCATGAAGACATTTGGGGGAGCATGGAGGTAGAGCCCCATGCTTTCCATGACCTCGGCACTAGAATGAGGTGGTGTGTTCGGCACCACGCTCTGACCGCCTTTTACGCCCGGGAAAGACCCGGTACTCAATTTTATAGGAGGCTGAGTGAATAATAATAATAATAATAATAATAATAATAATAATAATGATTTATTTAACCTGGCATAGTTAAGGCCATACGGCCTTCTCTAACACTCAACCAGGAGTAAAACTGCGTTACAAAAAACACTACAAATTTACAAAGTACACTACAATTTTACACACAAAACTGAATAAGATAATAATAATAAAATGTAAACAACAAGTAAGTAGAAATCAGACATAATATATAACATACAGAAAGAAAGGAAAAAGCATACTTAATAAAACGTGAACAGCAGGTCAAAATAAATGAGACATACAAAGTATAAAATATAAAAAAAATAAGACAGTTATTGATGATAATAATAATAATAATAATAATAATAATTTATTTAACCTGACATAGTTAAGGCCATACGGCCTTCTCTAACACTCAACCAGGAGTAAAACTGCGTTACAAAAAACACTACAAATTTACAAAGTACACTACAATTTTACACACAAAACTGAATAAGATAATAATAATAAAATGTAAACAACAAGTAAGTAGAAATCAGACATAATATATAACATACAGAAAGAAAGGAAAAAGCATAATAAAACGTGAACAGCAGGTCAAAATAAATGAGACATACAAAGTATAAAATATAAAAAAATAAGACAGTTATTGATGATAATAATAATAATAATAATAATAATAATAATGAAAATAAGAATAGTAATAATAATAATAGGCCTAATGATAATGATAATACTTATAGTAATAATAAAATACTGCAGTACAAAGCATACAATGAATACAATATTTTTAAGTACACACAGTAAGGAAAATTAAGATTATATAGCTCAACTTATCACATTATAGATATACCATTATCGGAAAATATGAAAACAAAAATATAATAATAATAATAATAATAATAATAGTAATAATAATAGTAATAATAATAATATTGTTAGCTAAAAGTCAAAGATTTTCACCTTAAATATTTATGGAAGACAGTCCTTGCTTCGAACGTAGACTCGGGCGTATTATTGTCTCGTATTATTTAATAACGTTCTGTGTTAGCCTACATTAAAAATCCAGAATTGTGCTAATTTTACGTTAAATGGAGTCTGACCACGTGTCCGTCTAGTGTTAGCTAAGGAAATACATGTTTTCAATGTAAGGCCTTAGTAAGACCACAGTCTATTAGGTGTACAGTATACAGTCACGAAGCTCAATACGTACGAAATATGTACCCAGAGATAGTTGCTAACCACTAGGATCGCTACTATCGCCTCATAACAGACAATGCGAAATAGTACCTACACAGTCCATTGTTCCTAGTACCCTCATCAACTCAAGCTTCGTGACTGCACATAATAGACTGGTGAGACTATGAAAATTCCTAATTTATGATGACTATTTCGTTTATATGACGTCATTCCATTTTCGACCAATGAAGTGTAATGAAATTTTGAATTCCAACCAATCACAGTCACACTTTGCGATAATTTTTGCAGCTAGATTTATCGCTATCAATTTATCGCAAGGACGTTCTTTCGTTTAGTCATTGTCGCCAATCGTTCCCCCGTAAATCGATGATCATGAATACATTAAGATGCAACTACACGGTTAAACATTTCTTTCAACTTTACAGCAATGAATGCAAGATTAATATTTAATATTAATTAATATATTTACGCAGTGAAGACGACGTTCAAAACGGCGCACCATGTAGACACAAAATCTTCATGCATCTTAATTTAACGTACGTTTTAAACTTGATTCTTTCAATATTCTGCCCAGATTGTATGCGTACGCGATTGGAATGTTGAACTGTGTAGATGCAGCTTTAGTTCCGTTACACACTACAGCGAGAATGTGTTTGTCGAGCTATAAAAAATGCTTTCCTGTAGCATGTAGTAACGGTCGAAATAAGGCACAGCTGACACTGGTCCTGCTCACACAGGTAACCTAACCTATAAAATAGCCTATAAAATACATCTTCATCTTCTAATTCCATGTCCATTGTAGGCTATCTGAAAAAAAAATTACATTCCTTCATTCTGATTAGATAACTGCGTTTTCATCAATTCTTCATTTAATTAATGTATTAATCAGGTTACTGTAATTATATTGTAAAATTTTAAATTAAATCATGATTTCAGCAGATAATGAAAATGTATTTATGTTATAATAATAAGAGAAAAGTGCAGTACATGTCATTAACATTATTAAACCTGTATTTCGCTTTTCGCAATTGGCATTACTGAATAATAACATCGATTTGCTTTATTGCAGTAATCGATATTCATCTATTTTAACTTCACAATGTCTGAATAGGTTAAGTATTCGTAAATATACAATTATTAACATTTTGTGATCGAATTTTAGGGATATATTATTTACATTTTTATTTTATTCACGAAATAGTCCTAATAAATGTCACTCGAGGTCTGAGATTTCCCAGATAAATCCACAAGCGAAGCTCGTGGATTTATCGGCAGATCTCATACCTCTCGTGACATTACTACAGATTATTTCTTACATTCATGTCTATACTCGCGCGCGCATATAGGTACACACACACACACACACACTCACACAAACGCATGCATACACATTTAAATTCTTATTTTGATGTAAGAGTTATTTGGCAAAGCCAGCATAACGTTACGAAAAAAGTGACACATTCATCTTACATGTAACGCACCTCACATAAAACGATTTGCTAAACTATTGAACAACTCTCAATAAGCTGATAATTGTAAGGAAATGGCTATAAAATATATATTCAAAATGATCATAAAATAAAAAAACCTTTAAAACCACTTAGTAAAGTTTTGTAATAGTTAAACACATAGGACCATATTCATAGATATTCTTAGCGCGGGCTTCCGTTGGATGATCAGCGAACTAACGTTTTTCGTATTCATAAACCAGTGTTAGCGATGTAATATGATATGAATCCTGTACAAGTAATCAGTCGATAGCCGGGGCTAGTTTAGCACGCTCGTAGCGCGGGCTAGCGAAATGTCTGTGCATAGCATCCTTATTGATTTTGTGATATAATATTACAATATTAAAAATCTGAAGCACTTTTAAACGCGTGTATTTCCTATAACACTCGTAGGCCTACAAATTACAGATGGATTTTGAGATGCTGTAAAAAATACGTGAGAAACCATGATGTTTTTAATTATGTAATTAGATGCTAGGTTGGGCAAAATCTTTTGAAAATTGCAGATACATTATTACAGAAATGGACCCCCTTGCAGTTTAATAATAATAGCCTGAGTTTTGCACCATCCTATGTAGAGATAATATCATGACTGATCTCGGTAACATATTATTTCTTTAAATTAAGAAGGAAAACGTATTTACATCAATATACACAGAAACCCTTAGTTACAATCCTACCTTTTAATTATGATCTAGCATGTGGTCTAATACGTGGTCTATCTCTTGTTATTATTAAGGAGCTATTTGAAATAAAATAGTTCTAATGAAGAACAATGCCTATGCCTTAGTTTTTCCAAAAGAAATCTGTAGGGCGTTTCTCGCCGGTCCTAATCTTGGAGCAGGGGTGGAAAAATACAGCAATTTTTGAACATCTCGAAATATATTTTTAAAAGAGTGTTAATTTTCTGTACAAATTACTGTTATTGTAGAATATCCGCTAATTACTTCGTGCTTATTACAAATCAAGTTTCATATTTTCGCTTTGTACCTATTTTGTGAGTATATGTCTCCTACTTTATGTTAATTATGAGGTTATTATTTCATTATTCTTGCCACCATCGATATCACAATTTATTCAATTATACAGGGTGGAAGGGGACCGACGGACCAAAATTTATGAGGTGATTCTAAATGTTAAATGCAAAAAAAAAAAGGAAAGGGGAAGGTTAGGAGTTCAGGCCGCGCTGGTAGAGTTATTGCAATAGCCGTGATGTTGCCAAATGCTTCATAGAAACATAACGATTTCTCTAAAATGGTAAATGTTAGAGAAAAAACTTGCTTAGATTTTTCAAATCTTTCCTCATGATCTGTTACCAGTTTCGAGCTGATTGGCGAGTTGGTATAGCGCTAGTCTCCTATGCCCAAGGTTGCGGGTTCGATCCCGGGCCAGGTCGATGGCATTTAAGTGTGCTTAAATGCGACAAGCTCATGTCAGTAAATTTACTGGCATGTAAAAAAACTCCTGCGGGACAAAATTCCGGCACATCCGGCGACGCTGATATAACCTCTGCAGTTGCGAGTGTCGTTAAATGAAACACAATATTTAACATTTTCATTTTGGTGCAGAGATTACCATCCATCCTGTATATACTGTAAATTAATGTAATATTACTTTATTGTCGAAATATCGGGGTATGAATCCTATTGACTCGGTTTACTTACATTTTAGCAAAACTTTGTGTAGTTAATGTAGTTTCACATAACTCTGTTTGTAAGTTGGACTACATCTGTCCTTCTCTAAGTTACGTAATACTATATAAGTTTGTTTAATGAGCTCTGAAATCTCTCGCTTTATACAGTGGAGTTTCACATGGCTCTAAGTTAGGATTTGTTCTATTTATGATGTTCATTGACAACATCTGAACAAGAATAAAGTTTGAACCGTCTGTTATTCGCTGACATACCTTGCAGAATGCCAACCTCTTCAGCGATACATCCTCTGTTGTACAGTGGCCTGAAGAGAGAGGCGTGAAATTAAATACTGGGTGTTTCGAAGAAAGGTACCCAAAATAAAAATGTGACACGTGATTCATTGAACCCCTATAATTGCATAAAGCATGTAAATATTATTGTGAGTTTGATTCGATTGTAAGAATGTTTGGGATTTGAAATAAAATTCTGACAGCTCTTTTGATTCCTGTTTTCATACTCCTCGTATTTAAATTCAATAAGGCAGAGCCCTCTGTTAATTATTTATAATAATTACTTTCCCATTCCATGAGGCCCAGTTTCGAGATAGTGGAATTTATAGTCGGAAAGATTCACACATCAATATGACGCGAATTAATTGTTTGAAATTGTGATGAATAATAATGTCATTACAGAGACTGGAATTTATTTATTATATATTTTTTAAACTATTTTTGTCTTAATACTCCTCGCATTTATTAATCACCCTAATTTGTGTACGATTAATCAATTCATTGTGATGTCACATTGATTTGTCTCCCTTTAATGTTTTATCACGTTTTGCTGAATTGGAAATTATTTTGTTTTAATCATATCATAATGTTAGTCATCCAAGATCTATTGTAATTATTGATGTGACCGTATTAAAAGAAAGTAGCCTATGACGTTGTGAGCAGATGTCTTGGACGTCGAGCACATAAACATATCACGTTAAAATACGAGGATGATCCTAGAAGTAAAACACAGACTTACTTAAGGGGTTAGGTAATAATAATAATAATAATAATAATAATAATAATAATAATAATAATAATAATGTTTTATTTTCGCTGGCAGAGTTAAGGCCATAAGGCCTTCTCTTCCACTCAACCAGCCTTAATACAATACATATTTAAATTATGAATATTTACGCTACACTTAAAAGGTTCTCCAGCAATATTCTTCAGTTAAGTTTTAACGACTAGTACACTACATATTTATTTAAATTTAGATAAACCTATAAGATAAAGTAGTAACTTAATTAATGAGCTAATTTAATTCAATCAATTATAATTAATTTGAGATTTGAAATAGCTAGTAAAATGATGAAAATTAATTTAATATAAGCTTACTAGAACTATGTTACAGGGAGAAAAAAAAATATATAAATCTAAAATACAGCTTACAGGTACAGCTTACAGCAGTAAAATTTTGGAAATACTCAATATTTTTTTCCTCCATTACTGTATCTTGTAGAATAATAAAAATTAGTATGTGTAAAAAACTGTCTTTCTTCTATATGAAAAAAATATTTGTACGATTTAAAAAAATTGTTTACATTTTTTTTTTTTCAAAATTCAGTTCACTGTGCAGTGATGAAGCGTTTCCCACATAACTCAAAAACCATCCAACATTCTGTGATGAAATTTTTTGTTTTTATTTATACATGTCATATCTACCTTTGATAGATTGGCTGATAGAATATAAATTCATTTAAAAAATGGTCAAATGTCAGTATTTTCTTCTAACACAAAATAAAAAAAAGAATATTATTTATTAAGGAATGTAGTTGAAAGAGCATGATATTGTAAACACGAGTTTCAGCAATAAAATAAAAGAGAGAGAACATGAAAAAGTTAACAAGTTTATGCGTTGTGAGGGGAAACGCTTCATCAATGGAGAGTAAACTGCCATCATTTTGAATTTTGAAAAAAAAAATATATATATGTATATATAATTTTTTAAATCGTAAAACTATTTTTTTCATATAGCAGAAGGATAGTGTTTTACACATACAAATTTCCATTATTGTACAAGAGACAGTAATGGAGGAAAAAAATGTGAAATATTTCCAAAAATGTTACTGCTGTAAGCTATACCTAACCCCTTAATTGGCAAATATTTTGTTTTGTTTTGAATTCATTTATGATATCAACGTCGTTCAGAACAGCCCCCTTGTAGTGTTATGAAGTGCATCTCTCTACCAAAAAGAAGGGACTGACCCAGCAAAAACGGAACGCAAAACACACTGTGAAGGTTGCCACTAAGAGTGCCTTGTGCTATTGCGCGCATGATAACAGCGCGTAGCCTCCTCTTGTGAACTTCTAGCTCACCCGAACGTGATTTAGACGAAATTTACTGCTCAAGCTTTCATCCAGTTTCATTTTGACAGAATGTATGTATATCGTCACTCCAAGAACTCCAGAAATCATACATACGTGCACTCCATGAATTAATGCCAGAACAAGCTGAGAGCAGAGTGAATATCTGTTGTCGGCTTATCACTAATCCCACGAGCGATGGAAAATTGATATATTACCACAACCCCTGACACCTAAAAACAGCGGCTCAACCCACCAACCTGCTAGGATTGTTGATAAACGAAATTGGTTTGAGCACTGTAACGTTTCGTGTCTGGTGGGATTACGAATATGTATTTCAGTCTGATCTGGTCCCCAACGGACGTGCTATTGATCCCAAACTTTATTCTAAACAACAAGATCTAATTTATGCAGTTTCTATTCAGAGATATCGGGAAGTAGTGAATCGAAAGCTAGTTCTCTTACATCAGGGCAACTCAAAAAACACATATCTGGTAGAATATTTAGTAATTCTGTAGAATCGAACTCCTATTACACTCGGCTTATGGTTCTGATTTTGCGACTTTAGATTATTATAATTTGTTTTAATTCATGGTTCATTTCCTCGTTGAAAACTGTCCTAACACTTTGAAGTAGTTGAAATGAATATCCCTGAAGTCCCTGCACTAAAAGCAAGAACTGTTACCGTCATAGAGTTATATGTAGGATCATTACACTGGCTGAAAGGTGACTTAAGGCCTTAAAATACAGCATAATGATTAATGACTTTCACTTTGAAAGTTAAGTAGGTTAAAGTCTCCTAATTCCGTGATACATTTTTTCTCTGAATGTCAGAGAATTGGATATCTTGCTAGGAAGTTAACCGATGTCTCAAAACTAGGCGAAAGATGCACTCTTTCGAGAAAGATGTCTGGTAAAGCTTTGACTGACATTCAATTTTAAAAAAGTGTCACGGAATTAGGGGCAACTTTACCCTATATAAAGTACATTCCATGTTGCAACTTTTTCTGTTTAAGAGGAAACTGCACAAAAATGACAACTATTTTCCTAATCATGTTGTTCAAACAAATTTTGAGAGCATTTTTACTATGTAAAGGTCTAACAAAATCCAAATATTGAGCTCCCAAATGTTTTCGCTCTTTGATTTTTTCAATTGTTTTAGAAATACACTTGGGGACCAAAAATTTGGGACACTTGAATGTTATTTTGTAAATGTATTTAATAGATCACCAATGTGTTTCAAATAGTGATTAATAAGATTATAATCTTGCTATGTAAAAAAGCAAATGAACATAACTTCATAACACTAACAATTACCAACAATAATGTCCATTGTTGCCACTTTCTACATAAGCAAAATTTTGTTCAAATCTAGATTGTCATGTTATTGTTGGTAATTCTTGGTGGTACGAAGTCATAATAATTTTTTTTTCAGTCTATGTTACGTTTATAATCGTATAATTAAATTAATCACCATTTAAAACATATTGGTGACATATTAAATACTAAGTAAAATTCAAGTGTTTCAAACTTTTTGTACGTCATTGTATTTTCAAACCCAAGTTGTTAGTAAAAGAGCGCAATGTTTAGGCTCCCTTTTTTGGTAACATTCACAAGACAGAAACATTTCTATGCATTCATTTTATGAAATATCTCATTTATTCGCTTTCAAGGATTTTTTTTTTTTAACTTTTGTTGTTTTAGTCAACTGTCCGAAGACAGGTCTGAATCTCACAAGTGATACAATATGTTATTTTTTTTATATTTCGTGAAATAAATATTAAAAAACTAGCAGCATTTCTTACAAAATAAATCCATAGAAACATGCAGCTACCTCAGAAATACTTGCAGTAAAAATTTCATCTAGTTTGATTAGCCTAATATTTGGCATAAAAAATTTGGTGTTGAATCAAGAAAAATAAAGTTACGGAAAATGGATAAGAAAGTAAAATGAAAATTTATGCAACACATAGGCTACCTTTTAAACTTCTCCTCTGCTACATTCATCTAGTAACTTTAGAGAGCCAACATAAACAAAAATTTACTAGATTTGTAACTATAAATTTGTAAGAAGAATTCTTTAATGAAAAAAATTATTTTACAGCTCTTCTTCCTTAATTAAAAAAATGTCAAACATATTTGTAATCAGAATTGAGCTAAATCCATTTGGGGTGTGAAAATATAGGCTAAGTTCTAAAGAAGTGAGATATTCAATAAAAATATTTCGGAACATTTTCACGGTTTTCGGTGGAATCTACTCTTGAGAACGGTCATAAGACACAATACCAGTAAATATTATGTGTTATTTTAGATTGGAATGAAATAAGCAATGCTGGCTACAAAACCATAGGTACTACTCCATCTGTTCCAAAATATGGTATGGAAAGATATCATTTATTCCGTTCCAAAATATGGTATACACTTGTCAAATTTCTCAGTAATATAATGTAACATTAATGCATCTTCTAGATGCTTATTTTTATGATAAATTAACATAATAAAAACTAATAAATGAAGTACATTTCATTCTATGTGATGTCAAATTAATAAAAGAAGAAAAAAAAACAAATATTGTTTTGAGACAGGCAAATTAACATAAAAACTGCAATAAATTACAACCCGTTATTATAGGACTGTTTTACCTGAGATGTTCTGTTCAACATTTATTGGGTTGGGTTTACATTTTCTCCAACAGGAAAACCACAGGAGGTGCCCATTAGATTTCTATCTATAACGAACTATTTAAATATTATAGTTTGATGCACTACAGAAGATTAGAAACATTCAAAATTACACGTCTGACAGTCCCTTCAATACAGAACAGAATACTACACAGCGAAACATTTCATGAGCAAATGTGCATTAATAAAACTTGTTTTATTTGTTACTATACCATATTTTGCAACGAAGGAAGTATTACGTTTTGAAATTAGAGTTTTTTTTTTTGCACGTAGACCTAAGGTTAGATTGGCGAATGAGTCACTTTTCGCATATGAGTACACTTACTTAAAAACCTCTTGTTAAGTCATTTATCCACTGAGTTTTAGACGTCGATGCCACAAACTACACGTACAAGTTTCGCTGTTACATAATCTCAGTTGTCCGATAGAAATTCGCTCAATCACGGAAGACTGACACATCTCTTTGATGTATCGATTTTCTGACCCTGCCAGTATCTCTTGTAAAGCACAAGATAATGGTTTCCATGGAAACAGGAATTATTCCAACTTTCTGTAGAGAAAAGAATGACATTTACATAATATTTACAATAATTTATAATGGAGGTGAAAACTTGCGCATAGGTCTGCTTGTGGTACAGTTTTGGCGCCTTAAAACCTTATTGAATGTTTTTAAGCGACTTGATTGCTAGAAATATATATATATATATATATATATATATATATATATATATATAATAGGCCTACGTATATGGGTAAATGTTCTATTCTTCTCAGTGATATTTGTGTTCACAATGCTTTCAATTACATCCATGGAAATGAATTTTAGCGGAGTAAATATCTGACGATGCTTTCCTTCGAAATATTAGTAAGGCTGGAATTTACTGCACTAATAGAATCCGTCCATTAATGAGAGGTTTTCAGGTAAGAATTACGAGATTTTTTTTTCCTACACCAATATTTTGAAGTATCACAATGGACCTAATGCGTGGAAAAATTACGTGTTTTTATGTGCCACCCTCAATCCATAACACCATATCGAACAATTTTCTTTAAAGGGGAAAATGCACCTTGGTTATAGATTATACTATGTAAATGTTATTATGGAAGAAAACTTCACATGTGAGTGAGTTCACCTGGTATACATATTGGTCCAGGATGGGGAAGGGAGCTGGTTTAAATAGTCAGACTTCAGAAACAAGGGCTCTCCATTTTCTAGGAAAATATGCTACCGTATACCAGGCTGTGATCTATACAATCTTAGGCTGTGAAAACGAAATCTCGGTTGTGCCTGCATCAGACAGGAACATGTGTATCTGTTCTAACAAACCAGTTAGCGCTGAAGGCGCTTATGATATTCAAAACGACATCTGGCTTAGTACAATTACGACAAGAAAAGATTAATTCCATAAACACTCTCAACAACCTGACCGACTCTTTGTGTTTGTGGACATGTGAAAGCTAGTGGCAATGAAATAATAGTTAAACGTGATAAGGGTTGATCTAATCCCAATTATAAACCTGGAAACTTCCTCGAAATTCAGATGCAGAGTACCAAAAATGTAAGTGAAGCACTGCTAAACAAATACAACCCTGGAAGGTGTTAACTGAAAGTCAGCGTCAAGATCACGATATGAAAGTTGGGCCAGACCTGAACAAATGGAGTTAAATAGAGTTCAAACAAGGGTATTAAACCGACTTTAGTGCCCAAAGAAAACATCTAGGTGCAATACTTGATCTAAGTGAAGATCCTATAATTCAGTGATGTCAATTGATGGCCATACGAGCAAGCGCGCGCTTTAGAGCCCAGGAGAGCCTGAGCGCTTTACAGCGGAAAGGAAAGAGACCGTAGTATATGCCGCTTGGTCGAACTATATACAGGGATGGCCAGCACTGATTCTATGGGTAAAGGGAAGAGAACTTATTAAAACTGTATCAATGTTAATTTTTAGATTTGTCTGAGAAGTATAAGTGCATTATAAGAATATAGGTTTTAATTTTCATGTTCATTTTTTACAAGTTTGCTTTTTTATTCAAAATGAATATTTTCTCAACTTTTTTTTTTACAGAAAAGTGAAATTTTCAGATATGTTTGTTTAGTATCCTTATAGGCACTAAAACAATGTTTTCGTAAATCTAATATATCGTAAATACGTATTACTGAAGAGAGTGTATTAAAATGTTTGAAAATATTCGCATGGAAAATGTTTGTAAGGAAATGAATTCACAAAGAAAATACTGTTACATCACAAACAAAAGATATGTGCCTATGTGTTGGTAAAACGTCAGCTCTATAGCTTCAACAGATTTCGAGACAAATTAATATTCTGATAACAGAAAATTGTGCACCAATATCACCTAAAAGCATAATGCGATATGAGTTTTATTATGTAATATTAGTTACAGTTAAAACATAGGCCTATACCTAGACAACTTTGCTTTGTACTGTAATATTGTTTTGATTACTTTTATAAGGCTAAAGATACCATCAGTATAAATTTCAACTTACCATGTCATATTCAGTGTATTTCTTTGGGTTAACACTTTCTTTAGGAAAGATGTGTATAATTCGCTTAGTACAGCATGGTTGTAGTTATTATGGAATTTGTGTGAATATTCCTTCTTTACTCTTTATTATGTTATTAACGTTTAAAACACAACTGCAATATTAGGCTAAGAAATATGTGCTAGTACTTTTGTTTTACAAACAATATAGAAAATAACAAACAGAAAGAAGCCATATAAAAATAACGACATAAAATTTCACGTTCCGTTTGAAGTTTGTGCACCACTGTTTTCTTAATCCAACAGGCTGCTTATTCCTCCTAGCATACCTAGCGCTTTATGCCCGCGCACGACGTGAAGGTCAGAAATATGTGCTTGCTTTGACGTCACTACTATAATTTGTACAAAATGCAGGGAGGAAGGTAAAACTTCTTTTCATGTTCTGTGTCGTTGCAAAGTATAGGCTGTGTATTCCTGTGGTACCAGTATCTAGGCTCGATTGTTCTGGAACCGGAAGATACGACAGCTGAAATTGGGAACATTATGGAAGATATTTTATAAAAAGGATGTGTTCTGTAACTTAATAGTTTTCTGGAATACGGTGACATCAGTACGATGGTCTATTTTCAATGGGCAATAATCTCTATTGTATTCACTCATATATTTATACTCCTTCATGCATTAATTAATTATCAATCCATTCATTCTCATTATGCATTGATCCATATACGAAGGTTGGGGCGTAAGTCATGGGAACTATTTTGTTTTTTTCGAAATTAAGTGTTGGTATGACGAGATGTCGTATTTCGTATCACTAAATGGCAGTGTGATAAGGTTAGCGCACAGAAAGCGATGTTATGTGTAATGTAGTTGTGAGTCGATCGCCGTGCAAAATGGACACGATAGGTTTTATGTGTGCTGTAATGCTGTAATGTTATTCTAATTACCGTAATAAACACTAGTAGCATGATTCTGTGTAGTTTGTGGATTTGATCTCTACCCTATCCTATCCTATCCTATCCTATCCTATCCTATCCTATCCTATCCTATCCTATCCTATCCTATCCTACTAGCAAACATACTGCTTTTCAAGTAGCATGATGCTGTGTTCGCTATAGTACACACACCCTGCCCTTTCATTTACATATTTCAAAATATCCTAAATTTCACTTGAGATCGGAAAGATAAAGACTCCTGTTTCCAACTTCGAAGACTAAAGGTTTTGCTGTTACGTCTATTTTACTTGATATACTAAATTGTTACATTCTAAACTTCGTCCCACAATGTCTCACAGGAGATGTAAACATTGCCAATAGAGGAGGAGAGAAGTATATTTCGTCGTTGTTCCTGCAATAATTCCTATGTACAAAATATGAAAATTTTGAGTAGGAAGAGAAAACACATTTATTCTTCTATGGCGGTATTGCATAGGAGATTCTGAATTCCTACATTTTCGAAAGAAAGAAATATTATTACATATATATGTCACATAGGAGTTATTGCAGGAACAACAACGATTTGCTATTTAACCAATGGCAGAGGTCTCTTTCCGTGCTTGACTTGAAACTGGGTGGCCTGAAGCGTTCTATCCTGACCCAACTTAGAGATAAGCATGGAGTGAGACTTCTGCCATTGGTTGAGTAACGCCTGTGTGATGAATCTTGTCTCACTGTGAAAAGAGAGAGAAAGGAGATATGACTTACCTCGTCTGTGTTGTTATGGCGATGGGGGGAGTGGAGCGATGGCCTCCATCGATCCAGTGGAGGAAGGGACTAGTTGATACATTCTGTAGCGCAAAATCAAATAACAGAATATCTCTCTTCGTACTGTGTAGTTCCGTCACTGAGCTTGTCTTTCAAGAAACTGAGTTCCGGCAGCCTGTACAATAACAAGATTTTGAAAGGAATCCTGAAAATTTACAACCCTCCTATAATCTCCACCCTCAGTTGAAGCGACTTGGTTTTATTGCTACTGAGACAAGATAAACCTTACCAGGTATAGCAATATTATACTTCTCTCCTCCTCTGCCAGCCATGTTTACTTCTCCTGTCAGACATTATGGGACGAAGTATAGTACACACAGATGGCTGGTAATATTGCGGTAAATATGGTCGTTCTAAACAACGACAAAATTTCAGAAACTTGATGTGTGCATTTTGTTTAATAAAATTATTACTACGCTGTGGCAGTCAATTCTCGCCGCCCTAATGTATCATTTTCAGCAGCGAGCAAAATGAATGTGCTGCGTTCAGACAAACGATCCGAGGGGGGAGTTTTCTTCACTGTCATTGTGTTTTCCATTGTGTTAGTTCAGCTGTCATTGACATCGCACAATTTTTTTGGTTGAAGTTCGTTTGTTTTTTTTTTTTTTTTTGCAGTTTCATTCCCCCGCAACAAGAGGGCGTGACTCTCTGACAGAGACTTAAAGCTTCACTTTGGCAATGTGTGACGTCACAGGATGAGCGTTATGGGTCCCGAATAAGAGATACAAAACAAGTTTCAGAGTTACTGTTGATGGAAACGGAAGTACAAAATGTGGTTCATTATTAAAGTATATATTATAATGTACTTCCCTGGAGACGAAGCGAGTGAATGCATCAACGTTTGGACGAGTAAATATATGAACTAACGAAAGACGGAATGAATGCGCACGTAAACTAATGAATAAGAGAATGGAAAATAGATTTAGTAAATGAGTGGGCTAATGTACAATAAACTATTAACTCGAGAATGAATCATTTAATGATTTAATGGATAGTTAATCCTTAAATTGACAATGTATCCTATAGGATACAACAAGTTAATAGGCTATATGCTATAATTTTAATAGGACAATACAAAAAAAATTGGTAGGATAATTAAATTTCACAATACTATAATATTGTACAACATATAAAATCTGGACATTGCGATAGTTGTTTTCTTTACAGTCCGACACAGTTTAATAAACTATTGTGAGAAATGAAGTTTTGCCAATTTTAGGGTTAAAAAATTTTAATTAAAAAATCATAGAATCAATAAGTGAATGAGGTGAATCAGTCGAATAATGAGGTTTGAATATTTCAATAAGCAACCATGGATTGACAAATCGCAGAATTAATGCGTATGTACATTAAAGAATGACGTGAATATGTTAGGAGGAAATCCACAAACGATTAAGGAAAACACGGAAATTCTACTTGAAGCAAGTAAAGCAATAGGTTTGGAAGTAAATTCCGAAAAGACTAAGTATATGATTATGTCTCGCGACCAGAATATTGTACGAAATGGAACTATAAAAATTGGAGATTTATCCTTCGAAGAGGTTGAAAAATTCACATATCTTGGAGCAATAGTAACAAATATAAAAATGACACTCGGGAGGAAATTAAACGCAGAATAAACATGGAAATGCGTGTTATTTTTCGGTTGAGAAGCTTTTGTCTTCTAGTCTGCTGTCAAAAAATCTGAAAGTTAGTATTTATAAAACAGTTATATTACCGGTTGTTCTGTATGGTTGTGATACTTGGACTCTCACTTTGAGAGAGGAACAGAGATTAAGGGTGTTTGAGAATAAGGTTCTTAGGAAAATATTTGGGGCTAAGAGGGATGAAGTTACAGGAGAAAGGAGAAAGTTACACAGCGCAAAATTGCACGCATTGCATTCTTCAACTGACATAATTAGGAACATTAAATCCAGACGTTTGAGATGGGTAGGGTATGTGGCACGTATGGGCGAATTCAGAAATGCATATAGAATGTTCGTTGGAAGGCCGGAGGGAATAAGACGTTTGGGGATGCCGAGACGTAGATAGGAGGATAATATTAAAATGGATTTGAGAGAGGTGGGCTATGATGGTAGGGACTGGATTAATCTTGCTCAGGATAGGGACCGATGGCGGGCTTATGTGAGGGCGGCAATGAACCTCCGGGTTTCTTAAAAGCCATAATTAAGTAAGTAAGTAAGTAGGTAAGCAATAAGTAAGTACATTAAAGAATGGAAAATTGAGTTGATGAATAAGTGAGTTATTATGTAGGCTATGTAACTGATTAAATCCAAAACTGACAGAGTGAATGGATGAATGAAAGAAATTGATGTATAAATGGATGCAAGGCTGGATGGATGAACGAATCAACGGATGGACAGACAGACAGACAGCCAGACAGACAGACAGACGGACGGAGGGGCGAACTAACTATCGAAGGAATGAATTAGTTTTATTCTTCTTCTCATCAGAATCTCTTCCCATTTCTTAAGTCCTGTCTTTCCCATGGTACTAAGAAGTGCCTTTCTCTAGCTGTCCACAATTGAGACGCTGGGTGCAATAACAGCTTAACTCTACTTAGTCGTTATTTCGGAAATGGCATTTTCATAATCTTCCATGTCTTCTCTATCCTTCTCTATCGACTGTAAAAGTTATATTTCATTTCGTTAACTCTAAATGGCAGGAGAGTTGATTATGTGAA
Organism: Periplaneta americana; assembly: GCF_040183065.1. Lineage (NCBI taxonomy): Eukaryota > Metazoa > Arthropoda > Insecta > Blattodea > Blattidae > Periplaneta > Periplaneta americana. The sequence continues at coordinate 81,786,734 of NC_091133.1, read as the reverse complement.
GTGCTGTGCTTAGTCAAAAGATTCAAAATTCGCAATACAAAGTATGTTACACTCATGTTTAATACATCAGGGTCTTTGCAGTATCGTATACTTACAATACCGTTTTCTAACAATTCAGTTTTACAGAGGACATAATATACCACCAAAGGAAGAGCTTAATCCAAGAAATATCCCTCATCCTAGCTTAAAATTACCAAAGAAAAAATATATAATTTCATTACTGAAATTCTTGAAACCGGAACATGTGTGTTTTCTTCAAAATAGTTTAGATTCTGACCCAGTTCGGAATGAAAATCGTCCTAACATTGAAATCAGTGGACATTATTTGGAATATTTGACACTATAGTAGTGGAGTTTTCATTTGTAGCATAATTTCAGAACTGAGTTTAATAATAAATTTTCTATTTTTCTTATTAGAAATTTAAAACAAATGTTATTTTGTTTCCACAGTATATTTCCAAAAAAAAAATGTTCGTGTTTATCGGCTAGTTCTTATTATGTATTATTTTGATAAGCTGATGCCTAAAATGTATTATATCTTATTAATTATTATTCATTCAATAAAGTTTGTGTATATTAATGAAATAACACTTTTCTACTCGTTTTAATGCCTAGCCTCAGACTTTCTATTTCATTCAATAAAGTTTGTGTATATTAATGAAATAACACTTTTCTACTCGTTTTAATGCCTAGCCTCAGACTTTCTATTTCATTCAATGAAGTTTGTGTATATTAATGAAATAACACTTTTCTACTCGTTTTAATGCCTAGCCTCAGACTTTTTATTTCATTCAATAAAGTTTGTATATGTTAATGAAATAACACTTTTCTACTCGTTTTAATGCCTAGCCTCAGACTTTCTATGCTATATGACGACTTAATAAGTATTCCATAATTTATTTACAAATATTTAAAAATGGGTTGTGTTTAAATTATAACAGATAATCCTCCAGTGTATGCATATATATATATATATATATATATATATATATATATATATATATATATATATATAATATGCATGTTGTGCTGCCATTCCCATGTTCGATTATTGTTCAAGATTACTCAGGACGTTAATATAATTCTAGATCATTAGAACTGTAGTAAGTGTTCGGCCTCTTTCCTTTAAATAGTAGCATGTTTTATTCCAATATTTAAACATGAATAAACCACACTCTGTTTGATCTGTCATTCTGAAGTTCCAAGTTACCGTTGAAGGACGCTTAAGGTGTTTATTATTCTACAGCATTCTTGAATATCGAATCGATGAAGGAAGGTAAAACACTTGCCTTATAAATTGTATTCTGTCTGGTGACGTGGAGAGGCACTTGCTAAACTAATCCCCTGATATATTGCTCCAAGTGGTGCGTCTGTCATGAATATTCCTTGCTCCTTATTTGCAGCTTCTCAACTTTGGAAAATTTGAGAACTAGCCATCTTTTATAATACACTCTGACGCTAGGAAGCTGAAACTGGTTGAGTGTTAACGTTGCCTTGTACATAAACTTCTGTACATCATGCTCACCAGTAAATTTAAACGGTATAATCACAGCAAGACGATTTGCTTATATTAAATGTAGGACATATTACACAGTATATTTTCTTATAGAAGTAGGTTGATTATCCAAATTCGGATTTCAATATTTTTCAAAGGCTACCGTCGTAGCTCAGTCGGCTGAGGCGCTTGCCTGCCGATCCGGAGTTGCGCTTGAGCATGAGTTCGATTCCCTTTTGGGCTGATTACCTGGTTGGAATTTTTCCGAGGTTTTCCCAACCGTTTAAGTGCTCAAAAGATAGCGATTAATTCAAACGTGGTGTTAACATTAATATAAGTGCTGCCGCTCTTAGAAAATATTTAACGAAAATACAGCAGACGTGTTTCGTGGTAGAGTAAGCCCCACAAAACCACTTTTCGGCTGCAATTTACACAATATCATCTTAGCACATGATAGGAATTCTGTAATAAAGTATTACCATATGGTGAAGAATGGTTAGAACGGAGAAAAATTCTCTCCAGCACCGGGATTCGAACCCGGATTTTCAGCTCTACGTGCTGACGTTTTATCCATTAAGCCACAACGGATTCAAATTCTGATACCGGATTGAATCCTTCTTAGTTTAAGTTCTACCTCTCTATTCATCTTTGGTGGCCTACCCTCATGTACTATGTCACAGAATATGTGACAGAAGCACAATGTCCAATGTACAGAGGTGCACTCATTACGAGTGACGAAGTCGCCGGGATCCGACGGAACATGGCGCGTCCGTTTTGAATCACAAAGTGATTATTTACGCTTATCATATTACTGTGATTATTACCGAGAAATTCTGCAATACCATATGGTGAAGAATGGATAGAACGGATATGTTATATTCTGATGGAAGAAGCATGGTGTGGAGGACATAAGTTTGCAAAACTAAAGTTCATGCCACTACTAAACATTGTGGAATTTATGTAGTAGATTGGTGCTGTACGATTCGTATTATGCAACCAAGCTCGGAATAGGATTGGTGAGTTTGGGAACTACTCGTACAACCTTCGTCAGTTCTCTCGCTTGCTATAATAGCGCCGTCAGTCCATCCTATTCCAAGTTTGGTATAGTAATACAAGTGATTCTGGCTTGCATTTTGCTAGTATTACAGTGGCTCAATAGTGAATTTATTTAATTTTTGGACCAGATTTTCTTGATTTTTTCCCGGGCGTTCGGAGTCTTGTTGCTCGTTACTGTATCTTCTTTTCTGTCAGGCACTTCTGTCACTTTCGTTTTATTACATCTCTTAAAAACTGTCATTTCCAAGTCCAGCTTACAGATATTTCTGACTGAGCTGCGACTAATTCCTACTCGTCTTGACGCTTTCCTTGCACTCAGAATCGTTCTTGAGGCGTCATATTCACTACATACTGCATTATGAACTTCTTCTATATTCTCTGGAACACGTATCGTACGTGATCTTCCACTTCCTACTAACATAGGTTAACCAAACGGTAAAGGAGAAGAAATTAATTAGCAGATTTGCTTAAAAATATCTTTTCTAAAGCCTCCTTAGTAGTGTACCATGTTAGAAAATATCTGTAGATGCAGTAACTAATGTTTGTGTCATTATAATAGTTATATCTCAAATCAGTTGCACCATTTTTTTTTTCAGAAAATTTCACATGATTTTGAGTACTTACATGACCCCTTTCCATTTATAATTTCAAAGTTGCATCCAAAATGACAGTTTTTGAGATAGCTGAGGGTTAGAATCAAATGTGTGACTGGTAGAACATTTGGTCTTACAAATACTGGTAACACTTTTAGTAATCGAAAATCAAGCATATGGAAGATATTTATATGGTTCCAGACTTTTGATTCATTCTGTAGTACTTATCCAATTTAATGATAAATTTATTATAATTGTTGATGGATCAAATTGAAGTATAAATTTCAGAACATTTATATTTTGAAGAATGCATTTGATCAGTCTCACTGAGATGGAGTAAACGCTGCGGGACTTGCAGATATGCTGTTTGTTTGCGGACAAGCAAATAGCGACAGTTGGGAAGCAGAAAGTCTCTATCGAGCCACATATTCACGCCGGAAACATCGAGCTCATACCATGATTCCAATACTTTTCCAACTGTTACGGTAAACGGGGCAATTTCCACCACAATTCCCCGACTGAGGTGAGAGATTAAATGCACGGACTCCAGACTTCAAAGAAGCAGTGCTTGATCGCTTGGCCAAGTAGTCTCCAATAGGCACTCGAGCAGTAGCACGTGAAATGGGTGTCGCCCACAGTACTGTACGGGAACAACAACTGCACACCAAACATCCGCATGAAGTTCATGCCTTGACTCCTGCTGATTTTGCACATCGCGTCGTGTTCAGTCAATGGTTACTGCAGAGCTGTGTGTTCGACCTTCGTTTTCCTTACTATGTGCTTTTCACGGATGAAGCCTGTTTCACTAGAGATGGAATGTTTAATAGGCGGAATATTCATGTACAGGCCGATACGAATCCCTGCACCACAGTTGCGAGGAGTCATCAAGTAATATTTGCAGTGAACATGTGGACGGGCGTAGCCAATACTACGTAGTAGACCTTCTTTCAGTTCCCTTAACTGCAGCGGTGCACACTATGATTTTAAGAAGCACATTGGAACATGTCTCACGTGATGTACGCCAACGCATATGGGTTCAACATGATGAAGCATCAGCTCTTTTTTCATATTATGCTTGTGTATATCTTAATCATACGTTCCCTGAAATGTGGATTGGAAGAGGAGGTCCTGATTCTTGGCTAGCTCGTACGCCTGATCTGCCCCATTTGTTTATTCTTGTAGAAAGTCTTGTCTACGAGACACCTGTAGAGAATGAAGTGGACGTCCTGGTAAGAATCCTAGCTGCTTGTGACATCGCCAGGATGATTCCAGGAATATTAGAGCGGATGCGACAGAACCTACTGTTACGTTGTCACGGGGTTCGACAGTTTGAACAAGTCTTTTAAATGTAATCTTCGTAGCTTGAAGGTAATACAATTATTAAATCTTTGTTTAAATGTCCTTATTCCACCTTAATAGGCATCGCAAAATGGTATTGATTCATACCTTTCGTATGAAGTGTTTCCGGATCGGAGTTCCTTGTCGCAAATTAATGCTTTTGCCTTTCTCTATCAACCAGAAATGTTTGTAACATCACCACGGAAACACCTTGTAGAAAGAATTGAATATACAAACCTCCTCTCCCAAAACAATCCTACAATACAAACAAAGAGAACTCCGTTCTATATGACGTCCTAGAGCCCTGGGAGATTTTTTGAGTTCGGGACACACCGTCTGCCTAAGCTTTATGCAGAAGAAGAAGAATAAGGCAGAACGCAAATATAGCTTCCATTTACTTGAAAACCCTTGAAATTGTGAGACAAGGAAGGAAGACAAGAAAGACAGACAAGGAATAAAGATAAGAAAGAGAGACAAGGAGAGAAATTAAAGAAATAAAGACAAGAAAAAAGACAAAGAAAGGAAGAGAAGGAAAAACAAAAAAGAGAGACAAGAAAGAATGACAAGAAATAAAAACAAGAAAAAATGAGAATTAGGAAGGGAAAAGAGACAAGGAAGGAAGACAAAAAAGACGAGGAAGAAAACTAGAAAGAAGGAAAATTAGACAAGGAAGACAAGAATGAAAGACAACGAAGGAAAAAGAGAGAGAAGGAGGAAGAGACAAGGAAGAAATAGAAGGAAGTAAGACAAGGAAGAAGGACAGGGAAGGAAGACAAGGACGAAAACGAGAAAGAAGGAGATTTAGACAAGGAAGAAAGACAAGGAAAGAAGTCAAGGAAGAAAGACAAGAAAGAAAGACAAGAAAGAAAGACAAGAAAGAAAGACAATAAAGAAAGACAAGAAAGAAAGACAAGAAAAAAGACAAGAATGAAAGACAACGAAGGAAACAGAGAAAGATGGAGGAAGAGATAAGGAAGAAATACTGTACAAGAAAGTAAGACAAGGAAGAAAGACAGGGAAGGAAGACAAGGACGAACACGAGAAAGGAGGAGGTTTAGACAAGGAAGAAAGACAAGGAAGAAAGACAAGAAAGAAAGACAAGAAAGGAAGACAAGAATGAAAGACAACGAAGGAAAAAGAGAAAGAAGGAGGAAGAGATAAGGAAGACATACAAGGAAGTAAGACAAGGAAGAGAGACAGGGCAGGGAGACAAGGACGAAAACGAGAAAGGAGGAGGTTTAGACTAGGAAGAAAGACAAGAAAAGAAGACAAGGAAGGAAAATAAGGAAGAGGGAGAATTAGACAAGGAAGAAAGACAAGGAAAGGAAGACAAGGAAGGAAAACGAGGAAGAAGGAGAATTAGACAATAAAGAAAGAAAAGGAAGGAAAAGGCTGAAGAAGGAGGATTAGACAAGGAAGAAATACAAGGAAATACAACAGGCAAGAAAGAAGGGAAAGAAAAACAAGGAAGGAAGATTAGACAAGGAAGGGAAACAAGGAAGAAGGAAGATTAGACAAGAAAGAAAGACAAGGAAAGGAAGAGAAAGACAAGAAAGGAAGTCAAGGAAGGAAAACAAGGAAGAAGGAAGATTACACAAAGAAGAAAGAAAAGGAAAAGAAGACTAGAAAGAAAGACAAGGAAGAAAACAAGGAAAAACGAGGATTTGAGAAGGAAGAAAGACAAAAAAATAAAGAAAGTCAAGGAAGAAAAACAAGGAAATAAGAGGATTAGGCAAGGAATAAGAGAAGGAAGAAAGACAAGGAAGGAAGACAAGAAAAAAAGATAGGAAGAACGAAAGGAAAGAAGGAAAAGAATCACGAATGAAAGAAGTGAGAATATAAGTAATTGGTTTAAACAACGTCGAAATGCGAACGCGCCTAAATTGTTAAAGTATCCCACCTTCCTGTAACTACTCTCCGATATTTTTTCGGAGAAATCTTTTTTGATTTTACAGAGTGGTTAGCGTTGTATTTCCGGCGTCTTGTCCTTTGAAACAGTGAACAGTTGAGTCTTTGTTTGCGATCCAGGGACTAATGGTTGCCAGGTTAGCGGGATCTAGGATCGGAATTTAATTCCGGTATATTTTCCAAGAAACCTGAACAGGCGCATTCCGTCCTCTTCTTTGTTTCGAAGCAGTGACTGCACAGACTTCTAGTTGATTGCAATCAGACCTGTCTAAAAGACAAGGGAAATGAAGACGCAGTACAAGACCAGTTTTCCGCTTGAATGGTTGCAATAATTGCGAATTTACTCGAGCAAAATAATCCCTTTTCTCACAAGCCAAAATTTCTAGTACGCCAAATGAAATTTAATTAAGTGTTCCCTCCTCACTACAGCTATGAGGGAAAACGGAATTAAAATTATGTGGATGTCAACTGTATTACACTTACTCCTTTTATCCATGCAATGGTTACCATGGTAACCTAATTTGTCATCCTTTGACGCACTTCATGTAAGAGAGAAAAGTTTGTCTTGTGAAAAATACAGTGTTATTTAAATTTTAATTAATATTTCTGTTTGAAATGAAATTAATAAAATGCCAACTATTTTTATGAAGCCACAGCTGCTGTTTTAATAAGCGTATTTTAAATTGAAGCTTCTGAGAAAATTTATTTCAAATAGTGACAAGGCAGTGATGTATAGCTTCATCACCCCCGCCAACGTAAGCATCATCATCATCATCATCATCATCATCATCATCATCATCATCAATATCTTTGTCATAATTGTCATCGACATTACGGTAGTAATTTTCATGATAAAATTTGCAGCCGCCAAATTACTCTTCAAGGAACGACCACTCATATAAATTGAGGGAAAGAAGACAGAGGACGGACACTGGAAAGTTTTCTTTTCTCAATCGTACTATCAGGGACTGGAATGCTTTACCTGCAGACTTACTAAAGGCTTTACCAATAACCAAAAATATATTTAAAAATAGGCTTAAGGACTTTACTAATAGACGGTAATTATACACAGTATTTAAAGGGTGTAAATTATATTTTGTTATTGAAGTGTTGTATCAGTGAAGAATTATGTTGTGTCAGTGAAGTGTGTTGTGTCAGTGAAGTGTGTTGAGTAAGTGAAACGTGTTCCTGTCAGTGAAGCTTTATAGTTTATAGTGGCATTGCAAAGTATTTGAACAGAGAAATGTTTTTGAAGTGTTAGTGAAATCAGGATAGAATCAGTGAATTGTGTCGTAGTTCCAGTGCAGTGAGTGTGTTGACAGCGAAATGAGTGTAATGTTGAAAGGTACTTGTGCAGATATGAACATATGATACTCGTGGGTTTTAGTTCGAACTTTGGTTTAAGATACAAATTAGATTTATTCTAAATTTTATTTTAAGTGATCGTGCTTCATTTAATTTATGATATTCCCTGTTATTATTATTATTATTATTATTATTATTATTATTATTATTATTATTATAAATTATTGTTAGCATTAATTATTAGTATTATTAATTGTATTTTTAATTAATAAGTTTATTATTGTCATTATTGTTGTGTAATTAGTTACCACTGCCACCTGGTATATACCCATTGCAGTGCGAATAAATACATACATACATATAATTGTTATATTATGAGTATATACCTTGCAAAGGACAGTAAATAAACCCACTAGAAGAATAATATTAACACTGTTATTAACACTTAAGCAGTCGCGCTGGCTGTTGTCAACACTTCAGTCACATATATGGAGCTCTTAACTACATATTGAGTAAGTCTGTACTTCTGAAACTTTCAGTACCTTTCTTAGAATTGGTAAAACAACAATAACTATAACAAGTTTGCAATTTGAATTCATATACGAGATAATAACGGTTTAAGTGGTGTGGGTGACGCTAACATCCCGTACTCCTATTGTAAACAGTGACAATGACTAAACTGACCATACTTGTGTAACAAATAATAACAATGGATGTTAAGTAGTGATTGTGCGTAGAACAATCAAGAAATGGTCTGAAAGGAGGATAAAAAGTAAATTATGATTAGGAGTAAATAGAAATTCGAAAATTACATGTGAACCAGTATTGAAATATTACCATTACTGTAATTATTTAAAAGAGTAGGATAAGAACGGAAGAAAATAAGATGGTTTCTATTGGCTCAGAGCAATTTAAGGAATGTAATGAGTTTAAATACTTGGGTTCAGTGGTTACATGGGACAATCATTACAGTAAAGATATGAAAGCTAGAATTTCAGCAGGGAATAAATGGTTTTATGCCAAAGTATATTTCTAAGCAGACAGAATTATTAATATATAAAACAATAATTAAACCCATAGTGGCTTATGGATGTGAATCATGCACTATGACTGAACAGCAACAACAGCAACCTAGAAGATGGGAAAGGAAAATTCTGAGAAAGATTTTTGGTCTTATTAAAGAACAAAGCAATTGAATCCGTAGTAATTTGGAATTAGAACTAATATATACGGAACCTAATACAGTAACTTCGATAAAAATTAGAAGAATTGAATGGATAGGTCACTTACTTAGAATGAAGGATGAAAGAATGGCGAAGATGATCTTCACTGGAACACTGGAGAAAAAGAGAGATAGGGGTCGTCCCAGATTGAGATGGTTAGACTGCATTGAGGAAGATTTGAGGAAAGTGGGCATAAGGAGATAGAGGAAGATGGCAAAGGACAGAAGTGATGGGGGTTTGTTTTAAAAGAGGATTTAGCTAAACTATAAGAGCTGTATACCAAAAGAAGAAGAAGCGCCATGACCCTATTCAACGCCAAAACACTCCCAGTAATAACTTACTGGATATAGCTAATATGGACTAAGCTCACACTATCCGACCTGAAAAGCAATGACAGCGTGAAAGCTAGATACCTGAAGCGAGTGCTGGGAGTATCGAAATTGTCACCATCTATGCTCACGTACGAGCTAGCCCAGGGAACATTCTTAATTGAAGACCTAAGAATCAGATTGCTGTTGCCATTTACCCGACAGGAAGTGGAATTTCTTCAGAGTAGACGGAGGAAACGCGCTGAGATCAGCTTAGAATTCTATGCTACAGACGCCATGCTAGACAGAAGATGGCTGGAACCGAATAACTGCATGAGGAGCGCCCTGACTAAGCTGGCAGTGCATGGCTTCCATCATAAGCTTTGCACACGACGAGGGTTCCACGAGCCCTCAGTGGAGTGTACATGTGTGTTACGTGGTGAACTGTATGAGCGATACCATTTCAGCAAATGTCAGAAGAGAACAGACTCACTCATGGAATATTCCAAAAACTGATATATTACCAAATGCACATTTGTGCGCCGTTCTTCTTTATTAAAAGAAGAAGAAGAAGAAGAAGAAGAAGTACATTCATTATTACTTCCTTGGAGGAATGCAGGCTCAACATTCATCAATCAGAATATTTGCAGAAATGGAATTTATAAGCTTCCAGAAAAATTCCAATATGTTGTTGCTAACAATGGCTATACTGTGGGAAATAAAGTTTGTTTATTAGAATACAATAAAACGTACTATCTTACTTTCTCTGGTGTGATGACGTATTTTATTTTTTAAACTTTTATAGCCCAACCTAGATTAATCGGCAACTTCTATGTCGTGCCTCTACGGTGGGTTTGCAGAGTTCTCAGGCAAAACGTAACGAAGAAGTGAACGAATTTATGAGATAACCGAATACTTCATCTTGCTAAAAAGTGGCCCTTGTTTAGTATGTATTGCTTGTGGTATGAGAACGCAGTGCAGGCTCTTTGACATCCCTGCTAGAGAGCTGCAGATAGGGTGACAATCGGTTTAGATGCGACCGTTGAGAGTACATCCATCAAGGTTTATCATTCGATCGAATGTTCGAATTTCAACCGGTTACCCCTAATTTTTTGCAGGCTTGACAGAACACCAGGCACACTTCATCATGCATGAAACTGACATTTTTGAGTACAAAAAATAGTAAAAGTTGAACGAAATTTACTTTGTTTTAATAAATAAGATGTTTGAATGATATAGGCCTTCATTGATTGGACACTTTAATAAACTTATCTTAATTACTAATTAAGAACTAGTTCATAAATGAACAAATGGACACCAGTAATAACAAAGGAAATAAATGTAATGCAAAATATGAAATCTGTGTAATAATAATGCAAGAATAGAATAAATTACAATTGTTACTTACTGAATTTATTTTTAGTAGTTCATTTTACGACGCTTTATCAACATCTAACGTTATTTAGCGTCTGAATGAAATGAAGGTGATAATGCCGTTGAAATGAGTCCGGGGTCCAGCACCGAAAGTTACCCAGCATTTGCTCACATTGGGTTGAGGGAAAACCCCGGAAAACTCTCAACCAGTCAACTTGCCCCGACCGGGAATCGAACCCTGGCCACCAGACGTGCTAACCGTTACTCCTATGTGTGCACATTACATACTAAATTTGAAGAGTAAGTAAGTACGTATGCTACATTCTAGTGCAAAATTTACACTTTCACAAAATGCTTACCTCTAATTATTTACTGCTACATTATTATTTCGTTAAACATTTTTAAGGCGTTAGAGTGTTATTAACAAAAAGAAAAGTACTCTCAAGCTCCAATGCTTGTATTGTCGGACTATCGAATCTATGCCCCTTCAGCGCTGTCGTCGTTCTTGGAAAAGTTAACGCCTCTACTCACCCCATTCCACCCGTTTCTCTCCCACTACGTCAAACAGCAGTCCACGAACCTTGCCGAATAGGGATGTTGCCAAACTTCCGCCAAACAGTATCATGTCTCTTGAATATTGCTTATAATACTGTAAGGTTAATTATTACTTATTCATAATTTAATTTAAGTAGGTCTAATGACGCTGATTGACTTATGCAAAATGCTATTACTTGCTTAATAATATTTCTTTCACCACTCCGTACTACAGTATTCATGTTGAGTTGACAACACTGGACTGCAAGTGCAAATAAACTGTCCCACAAGAAGGCTCAAAATTGTGAGTAGTGGGGGAGAGAAAGAGAGAGGGATAGAAAAGAGAGAAATAGGAATACAGGGAGAGAAATGTATTGCCGAGGCTGAAAAGGAATTAAGGTACAGTTCGCACATCTTACGGGGGCACAGAACCGATGGTCGGACTATACTTTCACGATCCATGTTGTTGCTCTTTACGATTCTTGAAGATATCCAACTTTACTGTAATATCTCGATGAATGAATTAACGAATCAATTAATGAATCAACTAACGAATCAGTGAATGAATTAATCAATCGATGAATCAATCAGTGAATCAATGAATGAATGAATTAATTCATGGATAAATGAATCGATGGATGAATGGATGTATGATTGATTGATTGATTGATTGAATATAGGTATTGACAGTGGAAGAAAACTATCAATTAAATGGTAGACCTACACGATGACAATCGCGTCCTTGCAAGGGCTCTTGGAACTTGTGCATGGCTTAATGTGGTCTGCCTTTGCCGTCCATCCACAAAGAATGAGGAACAACTCGAGTATTCATTAAACCGAATATTGAAACACTCCGCGAGACGGAAGAGCTTTACATAGTGACTACAGCACCAGGCGTTCAATAGCAATATACAATTTACATTTTTCGTAACCGGTTGTGCACGGCTAGCATTAAAACCGATGCAGAGGTCTACACAACGTCCGACAAAATACTGAGTAAGAATCATCGCATTATGAAACATATGTGTAAATTAACGACGTTAAATCTATTTTGTCATAGAGTTACAGTCTATAAACCAAGGTGTAGAGCTTGGAGAGGTCATTTCATACCGGCGCCAAAGCACGAAACTGTGGAGCTTGCAGAGAAGAGCACCCTCATGCATAAAGTCGTTGGGATACCGCCTTTTTTTTTCTCCACTCCCTCCCTCACACAACCGACCTAGACATGCACTTCGCATTCCGAAAGTGCTGGAATTTAACGTGCTGGCCAAATATATTTTTACAGAAGCGTTTCTGGGACTGCATTCACTGGACTTTTACTAAAGTTTTTATGCAATACTATTAACACCCGAGTCAAAAAAATGCGTACAATAATAAAGCTCACACTATGCAGAGAGGTTTTAACCTGCAAAAATCGCACAGTGTACTGCATTTAAATGTGGTTGGCAAAGTTATTTTCTTCTTCAATTCTATTTTGCCTACAGCATTAGATTAACCTTGCCTTGCTAACTTGGTGTATTGTTAAAGCTTTGTGGCAGCATAGCTTCCGTTATGTTTTATTATTAAGTTCTTCATTGCTATTTAGTTTAGATTCCTAATATATCCTGTTAACTTGTTATTGTTTTCGGAGTTTATTAAAATCGTTAGTTGAAAAGTGACTATTATTATCTTCGGATATGTATGATAAGACTTTCTTGTGTTAAATTCTAACGTATCTTGTTTACATGTTTCGAACTATTGTGGGCCATCTTCAGAACTGGTCGTTGCTGGTCTTGGCGCCTCTTGTTTTCTTTCCTGTGAGGATGTGTTCGTGTGGTGTAAAGTGGAGTCAAAGTGTGTGTGTGTTCTGAAAATGAGTTGTGTGTTGAGAATTTCATTGGGGTGTGTTTTTGTGTGCCTGTATATTTCATATTTTCTAGTGTCTTTAGTTTCTGGCTTTTTGGTTGGATGTGTAGTATTTCCATGTCTGTGTTGATGTCTCTGTGGGTGTGGTTAGCATTTGTGATGTGTTCTACATATATGGAAGTGTTTTGTAATTTTGTTATGGCTGCCATGTGTCCTTTGTAACGTGTTTGAAATGATCTGCCTGTCTGTCTTATGTAGAAGTTTTTGCAAGTGTGACATTTGAGTTTGTATACTCCCGTGTGGTTGTATTTGCTTGTGTGTTGAGATGTTTTTGTAGAGTGTTATTTATTCTGTATGCGATGTTGTAATTTAATGTCTAGAATAAGGTTGCAATCTTGTGCGTGTTTTTGTTTTCATATGTTAGTGTGATGTATTTTTGTGTTCTTGTGCTTGTGTTATATTCTTATGTTTTTTGCGCCAAGACCAGCAACGATCAGCTCTCAAGATGACCCATAATAGGTCGAAACATGTAAACAAGGTACGTTAGAATTCAACACAAGAAAGTCTTATCATACATATTCCGAAATGATACAGTATTAAAAGTTGTGTAATCAAGATGTATTATTATCTGTTGTTGTGACGTAACCAAAAATCCTTGCTACTAGTGAACTTGCCCATCCTTCCGGGAGTTCCCCGAGGCACGCCTTCATTACAACAGCTATTCAGTTTGGACGATATTTTGTAGGCTTAACATTTCAATATTTAAATCGTTCCGAATTACTGATTTTGAAGACGAAGAACTTAGGGGCTCACCACCAGACGTGGCAGCAATAGAGAAGATATCTTCAAGAGAACTGTTGCATGAAAAATATTTTTTCTCATTTCATTTAAATTGGTGGACAATATATTCTAATTATGATCCCTTCATATAAATGTGAAGTGTTTCATATTCTATTTAGGAGAGAAGACTGTCGTGTGTAGAAAGAGCGCGCGGAAAAAAATTAGGAAATCATATTTACAATGTCAGTTCTGTTGGCAGAAAAGCTAACATTCCGAATTTTCGTTGACAATTTTTCATTAATTATTATTTCCACAATATTCATTAGCTTATCTCTTTTTCTTATAATATGTGCTTTCTTTTGTGAAATTGGAGAACATGTGCAGGTTTAAACAGTTGATTGTGTGCGGTGTTGTTGATTTCAAAATGTGTTTTGATTCTTCAGATGTGTGGGTTTTTTAGTACTCCTGCAGTTTCCTATTACATTATACACTGGTGACAAAAAGGTCTGTAAATAATATATATATGGTAAAATGTTTGCAGGGATTGTGGGAGCACCCGGGGAAAACGCTACAGATGCGCCTTGGTTCACTACACATTCCATCGGGGATTCTCAGGGCTTATAACTAGGGGAGGGATGCTTTTATCGATGTTGAGAAGTAATATGGCAATCACATTAAAATGCAGTACGCTGTGCTATTTTGTAGGTTAAAACCTCTCTGCCTGGTGTGAGCTTTATTATTGTACGCATTTTTTGACTCGGGTGTTAATAGTATTGCATAAAAAGTTTAGTAAAAGTCCACTGAGTGCAGTCCCAGAAATGCTTCTGTAAAAATACATTTGGCCAGAACGTTACATTCCAGCACTTTCGGAATGCGAAGTGCATGTCTAGGTCGGTTGTGTGGGGGAGGGAGTGAAAAAAGGCGGTATCCCAACGGCTTTATGCATGAGGGTGCTCTTCTCTGCAAGCTCCACAGTTAGTTGCGTTGGCGCCGGTATGAAATGACCCCTCCAAGCTCTACATCTTGGTTTATAGACTGTAATTCTATGACAAAACAGATTCAACGTTGTAAATTTACACATATGTTTCATAATGCAATGATTCTTACTCTGTATTTTGTCGGACGTTGTGTAGACCTTTTCTACGTATTCTATGGTCCGTGAGCTCGAATTCCGTTTAGGACAGGGATTAGAGCCGTGCACAAGCGGTTACAAAAAAATGTAAATTATATATTGCTATTGAACGCCTGTCGCTGTAGTCACTATGCAAACTCTTCCGTCTCGCGGAGTGTTTCATTATTCGGTTTAACGAATTGTTTCTCATTCTTTGTGGGTGGACGGCAAAAGCAAACCTTATTAAGCCATGCACAAGGTTCAAGAGCCCTTGCAAGGATGCGATTATTATCGTGTAGGCCTACCATTTAATTGATAAGTTTTTTCCACTCTCAATATCTATATTCAATCATCCATCCATCCATCGATTCATTGATTCATTCATCCATTGATTAACTAATTGATTCATTGATTCACTGAGTGATTCATGTATTAATTTATTGATTCATTCATTGATTCGTTAATTGTTTTATTAATTGATTCGTTGATTGATTAATTCATCCAGATATTACAGTAAAGTTGGATATCGTCAAGAATCGTCAAGAACAACAACGTGGATCGTGAAAGTAAAAGCGTTAGAGCTTGAGAGTACTTTTATTTTTGTCAGTAATACTCTAACTCTTTCAAAATTAGTAACGAAATTATAATGTAGCTGTAACTAAAAGGCATTATATGTTAACAGCTACCGTTTTAGAGTTAAGCATTTTCAGTTTGAAGTGTAAATTTTGCACTGGAATGTAGCATATGTAGCCTACACATTTACTCTTCCATTCAGTAAGTAATAATTGCAATTTATTCTATTCTTGCATTTTTTATACACCAGATTTCATATCTTCCATTACATTTATTTCCTTTGTTGTTACTGGTGTCCATTTGTTCATTTATGAATTAGTTATGAAGATAAGTGTATTACAGTGTCCAATCAATGTAGGCCTATATCATTCAAACACCTTTTTTAATATGACAAAGTAAATTTGGTTAAACTTTTACTACCTTTGTGTACTCAAAAAATGTCAGTTTCATGTATGATGAAGTGCGCCTGGTGTTCTGTCAAGCTTGAAAAACATTCGGGTTAACCGGGTAAAATTCGAACATTCGGTCGGATGATAGACCTTGACGGATGTTCTCTGAACGGTTTAATCTGAACCGATTGTCACCCTATGTGCAGCTCTCTAGCAGGGATGTCAAAACTCCTGCACTGTATTCTCATACCACAAGCAATACATATTCAACAAGGTTCACTTCTTAGCAAGATAAAGTATCCGGTTATCTCATAAATTCGTTCACTTCTTCGTTACGTTTTGCCTGAGAGCTCTGCAAACCCCCAGAACAGGCATGACAGAGAAGTTGCCGAACAATCTAGGGTGGGATATGCAAGTTTAAAACACGTCAACACATCACAGAAAGTAGGATAGTACGTTTTATTGAAACAAACTTTATTTCCCAGAGTATACCCTATTGTTAGCAGCATTATTATATCAATACTCCACAAACCATGAAACCTCCAGAAAAACTCCTGGTTGCCGCTTTGTCCACTACAATTTCCTTCGTGTCCTGGATGGGGATCGACTCGCCATGATGGAAAGGAGTGAGACTATCCACTCGACTATGGAGAAACTGTTTCGATTCAGTATTCCATCGTTTAAGTCAATTCCTCTTCTTTTTTTTACCTGCATTTCAATATAATTTTTTGATATTGCGTATTTTCTCTCTGATGAATATCTTGATCTTAGTTCTTCTTGTATGCATAGGCCTATATATCTTCAGAAATTGACGTTGTTTTTATTTATTCTCTTATTAAGGTGTTTGTAATGCTAATTTAGGTTTTTTCATTTCTCAGAAATGTAATTTTAACTTACATATACAAATATATTACAAAAACACATGAGTTTGCACCATTCTGAATTTCTTTTTCTGAGTGTCAGATACCATGGGCAATACAACACGGTTTATTTCTTCATCATACCTCGCAGTATCTTCGTGAGGAACTGTCAGAAAACAAGGTAGAAGCGGAATTTTATTCATTTAAAATTTGTATGCATTTACCTGGCGCTAATTCCAGGTTAAGAAGGTATCTTGAATTTTTGTTGTGCGTTTCGTAGTTAGTGAATGATTCTCTTTCGAAGATCTCAGCATTCGGAAAGCGTTGACTTGCGGTGTAACCTCCGTTCTTTTATATGCACACGGTAACTTTTACTGTCTTACGTTTCCCGGGCCTTTTTATATCTCTGTTTGACGTCCTGAGGGCATTGCTCGCGCCATTTATGATGCTCTATGTGACCGAGTTAATAGAAAGTACACAAACAAGCCTGGAAAACGTGTTTACACACAAGAAAGTTTCATATGAATTTAAAATTCAATGGGGAGATATAAAACGAAATCAATAGTCATGAAAGTTTATTTGGCAATTTGCGTTTGAAATTTCTCTTCCACTTTTTATGCGTCATTCTGTAAACATAAAGTAAAACCCTTTGCTGCAGGTCGTAACTGAGTCTTCGATTTACTGTGACCGAATACAGCTCAGCACCTGACCCATTTTGGGCGAATCCGCGATAGTATTCGTTGGCATATGTCCTATAAGTGGGAAACGCTTTAAGTGTTCGTTATTCTTATATCTTTTATGAAGCAACTTGGGGTATCACTCGCAGGAAATTTACTAAGTTACAAAGTAGAGCATTAATTTTTCTGCTGACTAATTTTAAAGTGAGATAAAACTTCATGGAATGAATCAAATATGTATTTGATCTATTTAATATATTAATCGTTTGAAATTTATTTAATTACAAAATTGAAGTTCACGGACAAATACTGAGCTGGGTTACTCTTACATTTGAGCCGTTCTTTGGAACAACAACTTAATTACAAAATCTTTAATTTGAGAAACAGAGTCTCGAAGATTTTGAATCTGGCATAACAGCATTAGATATTTGTAGAGTGCGCTATGTTTGTTGAATTTAAATAATATTTTGTCAGGAGGGTTGTGTTATTAAGAATTCAATATATGCTGGGAACGGAAAAACGACATAACGTACTTGAACCTGTTTTCCCAGAGGACGTCTTATTTGTTGACATCTCTTGCAATGAGAGTTGCAATGCACATTTTAGTCCTGACATATTATAGATGTCAACTAGATTTACTTCTATTTAAAGAGATTCGCATAGGCCTATATAACACTTCTGCTAAAATTATGTTGATTTTTTTGCTCTACACTTGAGGGTGTATTCTGTACCACTGAGTGTCCCAGGGATAAAATCTTCTTCACATACCATGCCTTCCTAGGACGTTGATTGTCATCATAGCTACTTTCACTTTGTTACTGATTCTACAGAATAGGTTGTGTTGGTGTTGGCGATATATCACTCAATAAAATTTTTCAACCAAGTTTTTCGATGTACACCACGACCGCTGTTCCTTTTGTTTTACTCTGCTTGATTTTTGGCAGAGTCGACATTTTTATCCTCTCATCAAATGACCAAGGATTTTTATTCTTTTCACCGTTGACAATAATGCCTCTCTTTTATTCAGCAGACGAAGTATTCGATCTTAGGTCTTCTATCCACTCATGATATCCTCAAGATCCTACTGTAGACAGGGACAAAATATTAATGAAAAACGCAACACAGTCATACTTTGAAGATTTCAGTGAAAAGGAGATTGTGGTTTCTTCTTTCATAGCGATGAAAGAACAAACATAGGTAGAGTGATGATGAAAACACTTATACAGGTCGGCAGAATATTCTTACAATATCCACCATGTTATGCAGGTCTTGGACCTTGGATTATTAGGATATTAGTAGAATCAATTGCGACGAAAGAAATACACCGCTTTGGAGTAATGGTCAGCGGGATCGGAATCGAATCATGGTTCGGATAACTTGCCTAGTTGAGGTTCTTCGAGGTTTTTCCTCAACCAATTAGAAGCAAATGCTGGGTAACTTTCAGTTCCGGACTCTGGGTTCATTTCACCGTCATTACCACCATTCTTTTCCATCTGCCTACTTCCTTACTCATGTCATCGTACCATAAGGGCTGAAAGAATCCGACCTAATGGCTTCCCTAACTTCAAAACAGGATTCGTCATCATAATCGCCTTAAATTAGGTAGAAGAGCAAATAACTACATGTCAATATACGAAACGTTAGCAAAAGTTTTGAAGTGATTCAGAGATGATTGCCATTTGCTCCACTTTTCTCTTTAAGCTTGTACAAGATTGTATAGGCCTATTTCATGTGTTCCAAATGTTGAAAGACCGTTGTGAGAACTTACCGCTTCTCGAGAAATCTAATTCAGTAAAGATCCATTTAAGTTCCTCAAAGAAATTTTGCTGCTTTTTATTCTCTATCGAGATTCAACTTTTCCTACGTCTCGAAACGACTTACAAGTTACGTGTTCATTAATTTCAGATGAAATGTTTGTACAGGAGAGGTTTGAGAAATTAAATCTCATCACAAGCTTGAGATCTCGGAAGCTTCTTAAAGACCAAATCATCTCAAGACCTGATATTTAAACCAACTTAACTAATTTCAAAGAATGAAACTTTTGATAGAAGTGTAAAAGTAAAAGAATGGTGTTAAAGTTCTTGTGAGGCTGTAATATTTGTTTCGCGAAATGTTGGGTGTTTCTGCCATGATATCTCGTCTTTCCTCGGAAGCCATCGAAGTAGCAGGAGACGCCGGAGTAGAACAAAAGAAACATGCCAGAGAGGGTAATGTAGCGAGATAAAATGGTAGAGGCTTATCTCGGGCTCGTAGCGAGACCGCCCACCGACCGGCCCATTTTTTAAGCTTATTTAGTTGCCAGGTCGTGCTATTTATTACGTCTCTGCAGTTCTGTTAACACGACGGGAAAGTAACTTAAGACAACGCAGTGTAAAACAACAGGCCTTCATCTTGCGAGGCTTGTTCTCTAAAATGCTGAATTAAGCAGAATGAAGAACGGTCTCTGGGTTGGAGGGCGGGTGCCAGAAATGGGGCAAAATAAATTGTATTCCTTGTGTTAATAAATATTTAACAATAAATCTGGAAACTTTCTGCTCTGCAACATAAGGCTGCATAGTTTCGGAATTAATTCAAGGGGAATTTCGCATGATCCTCCAGCTAGATATATTGTAAATTCATTATTTAATTTCACTTATTGCTTAATTTAATGTGATCTAATGCATCTTACTTTTAGGTACACTGACTTTCAAAGATATCTGACCTTACTAATCGATAGTGATCGATAAGTTGTTGATGTAAGTGTGGATTCTTTAGTTATTATTTCTATGAATAGATGGCGAAGTTGCAGTAGCAGATAAATATTTTTTTTATTTTATTTTAAATCCACCACCAACAAAAGCAAGCTTCCAATTACAGGTGGCTTACATTGATTCATATACAAAATACATAATAAGAAAAAACAAAACAAACAACACAAACAAAAGAAAGAAAGAAACATAATAGATGCTAAAATATAATATTGCAGTTAATGTAGTGCCAAATGTCAATATAATAATGCAAAATTATCGCTTACATAAATGAATAAATTAGACAAAATCATGTCAATTTGAAATAATCATTTACACTCTTAAGATGTATTTTGAATCCCGGTCGGGACAAGTTACCTGGTTGAGGTTTTTTCCGGGGTTTTCCCTCAATCGAATATGAGCAAATGCTGGGTAACTATCAGTGCTGGAACCCAGACTCATTTCACCGGCATTATCACCTTCATTTCATTCAAACGCTAAATAACCTGAGATGTTGATACAGTGTCGTAAAATAACCTACTGAAATAATTTAAAAAATATACTTATTTTACTCTGTATTTATATATGTAAATCATATGTCAATGTACTAAGGTTTAAGAGACTACTTACGTTGGAAGACAGTTGTAATAAATAAAATAATAATATGAAATGGTGCTACGAAACTGCATTTTCTGAATTTAATTGGAAACTGCATAATTTTATATTGAGTCTGTACCTCGGATGTAGAGAGAGGTTCGTTTAGAACAAAGAACTTCACATAATTTTTAATTAAGTCCCTCGGAGACGCTGATTTGATTTGAAAGCGAAGCGAAGAACGTCTAATTAATAGTAACACTGAGAAAGCAGCTATACGGGAGCTATCAAGACTGCAGCAGTTGGCAGACCTTTGCAGTGAATAAAAATAGAATAGTGAGTTGGAGATTGGTTTTCTAGCGTAATGACGCTCAGTATAAGACAAGAGTCTGTTGGAAATTCGTTTAGTCCATAGATGTTTGTCAGCTTTTATTCTAGGTCTCTGTGACGCAATATTTAATCGTAAAAACCTGCGGTCATACGAGCCCTCAGTATGGAGTCCTACCATGTCTTTGA
Organism: Periplaneta americana; assembly: GCF_040183065.1. Taxonomy (NCBI): domain Eukaryota; kingdom Metazoa; phylum Arthropoda; class Insecta; order Blattodea; family Blattidae; genus Periplaneta; species Periplaneta americana. The sequence goes on along the minus strand of NC_091133.1, from coordinate 81,765,529 downwards.
TACTGATGTATACAGAGTAGAGGTAATATAACTGTACAGATTTTCGCAGCTTGTTTTTTTTCATAAAAAATAATCTCACTAGAGGTTTTGATTTATCTAGAGCAAATCAAAACTCGATTGGGGTTTAATTGACTATTACACGTTTAGAAGAAAGTATATAAAGATTAGAAGTAACAAAGTACTCCAATACAATAAAATATTAATTGGCTTACGAAAATATAACTTCTTCAAATGTATTATTGTACCAACTCAACGTTACGTTAGATGGCAGTAGTGTTTTATGTTTCGTTACGTTAGATGGCAGTAGTGTTTTATGTTTATGTTTTCTTATCAGTTGTGCCAACTACGGAATCTTCATTGAACTCTGTGGACGGTTACTAGTCAAGAAGGCTTTGTTGATTCAGTTTCATTTTTATTAAAACATTTGCATTCCACGTCAACCATCCGGATTCCAGTAATCAAAGTCACTTAACAGACGATTTTCAATAAATCTTAGTATTAAACAATCTCTGATACGTGACTATCCATAATATCATATAGCAGAAGCTATAACAAACATAACCTAAATAATATAAACAAATGTTAGAAAAGTGTTAATTAGGGATGATGAAATTAACAAGAAACGTTTTAATTAACGATGATGAAATAAAAAATAAACATGAATTATTTTAAAAGAAACAATAATTGAAAGTACAATTTTCAAATTTGAATGTTTTAGTGGTTGGTGGTTCAGTTGATGTTATATTGGACGTATGCGTAAAAAAAGTGAACTCCTTGATGTACATGGTGTATCCCTCAACTTATTCAGGATTTCCGAATGGTGCTTTTCATATATGACCAGTGATCTTTATTAATTCTTGTTCTTGAATGCCAATGCGAGTCATATTTGAAAGTGCTGTGCATCGACTGGAATGGTTTGTAATTTTCTGTTTTTTTTTTTATATCCAGACCAGTGTAGTTTGAAATGTTGGCAAACAAAGAAAAAATGCTAGGGTAGTGATAAAAATAAAGAAATGCTAGGGACGCGATAAAATTGTGCGATAAGCAGCCATGATTGGTTGAAAGACGTCCTTTCGTACCGTTTTATTGGTCAAAAGTATTGTGACGTAGTAAAAGTGTAATAGTCAGAGTAAAACAAAAATTTCTAATACAATATTAGTCCCAAATTAATATTTTTTTTTTCCAGAAAAAATCATTTTCACCTAAATGTTAATACTGTTTTACTCGATAACAACTACCCATACGTTTCTGATTTTTATTCTTATCATTAGAGTAACTGATAAGAAATTATTTATCCCTTTGCTGTTTATTAATAAAATGAGCGGTTTCCTGCGAATTAACCTTTAACTAGGATGTAGGTTGGCCACAACACCCCAGCTACTAAATAACCAGTGATTCTGAAAATGAAGTTGTCTACACTGTTGGCGGGCTTATTACCGTCTTGAAAAGGATCATTTATTGTGCTGAAACCGTTAGGTCAATTTTATTGCCACTTGTTCACTCTCAGTGCGACATTTGAATGATTGGGGTGGTGTTAACACCCCACGTACAGACCGATTATTTAGTCCTGACAGCTCGGCGACACGAAAGAGGGGAGGTAATAGGAATAGTGAGGAGAGCTCCGAAGTAGAGATGAGGGCGATCGGTCGGTAAAGGAATACAGGACAGCTTAAATTGTACCAGAAACATACCGCTCCACTGCACGCATGAAATCAGATCGCTCAGAAGGCAAGCGAGTGACTAACCCAAACACCCCTTGGCGTAACTAAATGGACTTGCCTGACCCAGGCGCACATCGCCGGCATCTGTCAGGACTAAATAATCATACTGTATCTTGTAGTACAGTAGTGGCAAAAAAAAACCGGACCGACCCTTGTAGCTGATTTCAGAGCTTTGTTCACTCCAAAGCACAATAGACTGGTAACTAAGACTTTCATGGTTCGAATTCTTCCCGGGAAGGAAACTTTTTTTGTTCCTTATTCAAATTTACTCCCAATACTTTTCGATTGCTGGTAAAATTCATGTTCTGGGAATAATAAGTTAATTAAATAATAAAATATCGCTGCAATCGAAAAGTATTGGGAATAAATTTGAATAAAGAACAAAAAAAAGTTTCCTTCCCAGGCAGGATTCGAACCACGAAAGTTTTAGTTACCAGTCTATCGTGTTATGGAGTGAACAAGGCTCTGAAATCAGCTGCACACTTATTTATGACAACAAGGCATAAAAGTGCAGTGAACTGTTAAAATGTGTTTATAACATAAGTATACAGTAAATGTAATGCTGAAGTCTTTCCTTCTTGTCACTTGCAACTGTTGTTATGAGTAACAGTCAAACAGCTGTATGTTCACACCCATTGAAAATTGGACACATATTTATGTGAACTTTTTTTTACTCATAATATTCCATGCTACCACAACCTACAATATTTACTATTCCTCTTGAATCACTCTATATACTGAATATTGGCCGAACCGTTGGAATAAGGAAGAAGTTGCAGATAAATGCATTTCAATTCATGTTGATTTTATATATAAACTGTAAGAATATTTACACAAACTTTCTCTGTCACTCCGTCGATATCTGTACGTTTGTACAGGGACGTCATTTTATTTTTACTTCAATTTTTATTGTATCTGAGTTTTTGAATATACTTCACTCCCACCCCTTCTACTAATGAAGTTCAACCGTCTTCCACACAGATCCAAGTCCGCATATACAGTCGTAGTAGCCTTACGGTCATAGTAAACAGTACGTTCCAAAAATATGTTCGCGTTTTCCAGCGACGAGAGAGCTTTCAATATTTAATCATGTCGTCGATCTGCGTACGTCGCATTCCGGTTTTCCCCACCTGCTTGTATTCGCCTCTCTCTAAAGGCTAGTGGCTGGGCTGTCTTAGCTCTTTTCTGAGAACATTAATTTCTGTTAGGAATTGGATGTGTACGTAATGTTATACCAATACAACTGTTTAAAATAACTTAAATAAAAGGGCCTTGTTCGGTAATTAACTGTCACGTGATTTCCCCCCTTTCTACAATCCTGCAAAATAACCACTTGGACGGACAGTAGATAGCATGTCTGAGTAATTTTATCTTTTCGGATCGAGCAAACGTGAAGATTGAATTTACAGTATGTAAGGTACTCTTTTACAGAGTAGGTACAGAATTATTTCAACATGAGTTACTAGTACGAAGGACGAAACAGGTAATTGGAATTACACATATTACAACTGAAGCCTGTATCGAAATGAACGGCCACCATTTTCAAAAATGGATTTAATTATCCATATTATGATTATTTTTCAATTTAACTTCATTCTCTATAGTGTACGTTAATATGCTGTAGACAGTATAATATACGCTGCATAATGAATACGTCCGCATGGACAGCTCAGTTCGTGAGTAAAAACACTCATTGTTAGTACTGTACTGTATTTCGATTAAACAAAAACTTAATGAAAATTATCAAACTCAAAAGCGTGATATTTCCTAGTTTACGTAAATGGATGAACTACTTTTCTTCCCTCCTATACCTAGTAAAGTGATATGTTTGTATATTACGCCAATATAATCGAACTCCAATCGTGGAAGGGGATAGCTAACTGTGTTTCCGTTTCTCAAGCTTAATCCAAAGGCTTAGAAATGTTAGTAAAAATAAAATGATGTCTCTGTATAATGTAACTTGTTGAGTAAGAAAGAGATATTTCGTGAATGATATAAAAGAAGTCTAGGTGCTTTGTGCAGTGCGGAGAGTAGAATGTGGCAACGTTAACTGTCTACTGCAGTGATCGCCAAAAGCTGTGTCGCGACACATGCCCCTGCCTCCACTCAAGCGTAACCATGGCATCACACCTTCACTCTCTGTTTACAGCCATCACTTCGATATAAGTAAAGACATTTATTAGCAGCGGACGTACGCATGTAATGTTACAAGTGTGTAGGACAATATGTTCCGATGTCTTTTCGAAAACAGATAGTAAGTAAAAACTTAATTTTAAGGAGCATGGAAAGAAAAGTATTTATTTTGTGCAGATGGCAAAAATATGAGATACTTAATTCGTTGTAAAATTTTAAATGAAGTATAAAAGAACAATGTGCGTTGTCATTATTTTTCTTGTTATGAAGATTACCACGCCCTTACCTGTAACTTGAATAATAAACCAACAATAAAAAGTAACGGCTTCTATGTCTTAATCGGGGTAAAATACTTCGACTTTTTTTTTTGACGTATGTAGTGTAATTTGACTATTTCATGAATAAATAAACAATAAAAAGTATTGGCTTCTATGTCTTAACCGATGTAAAATACTTCCACGTTTTTTTCAACGTAGGCTATATACTGTAATTTGAATATTTCATTAATAAACAAACAACAAAAAGTATCGGCTTCTATGTCTTAATCGGAGTAAAATACTTTGACTTTTTTTTTAAATATACAGTGTAATTTACAACTTCGTGACCAGCCTGGTACGTTTCTCTAATTTCAAATATCTGCTGTGTAAAGATACGTTCTTTCTATGATAAATAAGAAAATAAATTTATTTTGTTTTAATAATAATACAAAAAAAGTGAATAGGAGGATAAAAAGTTAACATGGAAAAAAGTGTGTTTAGTTAATAAGTAGAAGAATGTTATATTGGTTTCGTTTTTTGGTCACAGTCCGTCTCTACACTGTTATTCGCTGCATTACCTGAGGAGATACCCACTCCACCCCTCTCCCTGCGATAGTGATGTGCGGGTTGCATTTCTATTACGTCACAATTTCGTGGTGTTTTGCAACCACTGGTCTACTGTCTACTGTCTCGCGTTCTGTTTGTGTTCGTCCAGCATCCACACACTCAGGTGTGTCTCCATCAGCATGTGTTTGCTACCGGACAGCGCTGAGGAGTTGAGAACCAACAAGAGATGTTTGAACTTCGGCCCAATGTCCAGCCGTGAACAGCTGATGCGTTACACGTGGGAAGAAAGCTAGGCTCTGCAGGGGATCATTGATTTGTTCTCAAAATACTTGTTGAATGCGAGTTCACTGACCATTTTCTGATCTGTTCACACACATATAGGCCTACTGTACCGTAGAAGAGGGTAAAGTCGATAAAAATTTTGATGATATTGAGGTTATGCAATGGAGCTAAGTTCCTCAGAACATAGCATTTTGTCGTCATATGCTTCACTTATGAAGGCACGTTACAAGAATTGAATTATACTCTATAAAAATTGATTTTTTTATTTGACTTGTGATTGAAGTTACCTGCTTAAATAGGGTAAAGTCGATCACCATTGAATTTTTAGTTTAAGATCGATTTTAAAATATTGCGGAGTAAAGTCGATCACTGTTTATGTTTAAAAAAATAAGTGTATTACATATATTTTATTTGTTATAAGGGTTGTAAAAACAATAATAATCTACAATATATGCCTATAGCATTAGTGTATCTTTTGTTACTGTGATCAAACTATTCGGTATATTTAGGCCTATAGGTCTCCACTGTACAATCGTGACTATGATTGCCAACTAATAAAACATAAAAACACATTTTAATACTTCACATACCAACAAACAAAGATATAAGAAATCACAATTTACATTGAAATTACACACCTCAATTATAACCTATAATACAATTCAACATTGCTTATGTTTATATCAGATTTTATTTGAAATCTTCCCCTCCTCATGTCACTTTAGAAACTACGTTATTCCCATAGTCAGGTACAGAGGGATGTACAAAATATGTTCCTTTGGCAGTGCTTCTCCTACGCAAGAAATTCACCATAATTTCGTCTTCCTCTTTCCCCACTATCCCATCAATATAAGCTATACTATGACACTTTTTTGTTTATAAGTGTTAGTTGGAGGTATTTCGGTGAACAATTTATTCTTCCTGCTGGTCCTACCTGCTTCGAGTAGGTCGATGGCATGATCGAGTTAACCCTACAAAGGTCAACTTTTTTAAAAATAATAAGTTTCAATACCGGTACTAACAAAACTATTATTTCAGGATACAGTCTGAACGAAAAGTACTTACATATACTTCCTGTCGCCTTTCACTGCTGGATATAGGCTAATTTAGAGTTTATAAGACTTTGTTTTCATTTAAGAGAAAAAGTCGAAAATAACAATTTTCACTTCATCGGTAATTACACAGTGTTCCCATTGTTGGCATGCACAGGCTTTTTGTTGTCCCTCTCGCTTACATTTGCAATGTCAGGCAATGAAGCCAACATAACAAAATTTTAACAAGTAACTGAGAAAATATATAATTATCAATAAAAATCGCAAATGATCGATTATACACCCACTGATTGACTTTACCCACTTCTACGGTATGTAACAATAAAAATAATATTATAATAATATTCTTCATTATAATAATCATCAACATTATATACATGGATTAGGCCCTAAGACTTTTTCCGAACTCTAAAAAATAAGCCCAGCTGTCATCTATGTCACGCATTCACAACAAGTTCCCGCTCTTTTTTAAACTCAATCACATGTTTCTATCTGCTCCTAGTCCTGAGAAAAATATTAGGAAACCTTAGAACTTGAACTCACAGCATATTTCAGTTATTTTATCTGTTCATTCTCTGAAAACGTCATGTGCAGTAGGTCGACTGGTCGAAGTGTAGGGATAAATCCGACCTCCCAGTGCCACAGTGGGACGGATTGCGATTCTAGCCGGAACAAAATCAATTTTCACATGTTCTCATTTTTATGCGTGTCCTATCTCAAGTTGTTGCTAATGAATCACAGAATGCTTATCTATGAGAAAGAAGCTTTGACACTAAACATACGGACGTCACACAATGATGTTGACGAGGATTCCTCTCCGTAACCAGTTTTATTGCTCAGCCACGCTGAAATAGTGTAAGAAGCAAGCTTGTTTTCTGCGATCTGGGAGTGAAACATTTTGTGATTCTGAAATGGAAAATGAAGAACAAGGTTGGTACATAACTATTATATAAATTTTATGATCATAATAACTTTGAATTTTTAGAAACGGCATGTTAACTTAACGGCGGGAAATTCCATTTTATAAAACTATTTCTCAAAGTAAACGTTGACTTATAATAGGAGAGTCACACAGAGTCACATTTATTTTTATGTCAGAATGTAGGTTTAAGTATGCACTTTAAGACTAACCTAGTTTCATTTGCTCCTACTGACCGCTCTGCATGTGGTTAATTTTTTTCATACTCGGAACCGCTACCGGTGATTTCGCGCCGTGATCTATTTCCAATACTTGCCAATAAAAGTGGCGACTTGGATTAACTATGTAGATATGTTTTGAACAAATTATGTATTGAAACATGTGATTCTAATAGTGAGAAGTGCATTCATAATATTTTGAAAAATATTCGAAGTAATTTTAACAGACGTTGGATGCAGTGTCACCGTAAAAAGGATTATTTTCTAAAAATCATTGTCAGGTCAGAGGCAACAACAAAGATATTTTTGAAGCTAGAAAACAGGGGCTTATTTCTAGATTTCGCTCTCAAATTACGTCTTCTAATTGACAAACCGAAATCTGGTGGCCCTGGGACATCAAATGATTGCAATATAGCACGTTGGTTTTTTTGAAAACCCACAAATTACAGCCAATATTACGGGCATTAGTAAGACCTCATTCACAGATTTTCTGTAATTTTATGCACCATTTCATGTGGATATTCAATATACAGTATATTGAGGCGTTTGAGAAGTACACCAATGATACAGCCCATTTTTATGTACAATAGATATATCCATGGTACTACATGCCATCCAGCGTGCATAAAATACTTATACATGTAGGAAAAATTGCAGAAACTGCGATACTTCCTATTGGAATATTATCTGAAGATGCTCAAGAGGCAAGACACAAACATTTACAAAAGTACAGGTTAGACCACGCTAGGAAGTGTCCTCGTGAGAGAAACTTAGATGTCCTACACATGTTGTTAGTATCTTCTGATCCCATCATATCCCAGATCAATCGATATCCAAATACAAGAAAATCAAAAATGTAATTTGAGGTAATTAAACTACTACGAGTACCACCTGCGAGTGCCAACAACAGCACTGCTCAACTGCAGCCTCAAGATGAGGACGACACTAGCGCTAGTGGATCCGGCACTTCTGGACACTTCAGATTTCTAAACATGAGTCACAAAATTTGCTACATATACAGTATTACTTTTCTCTTCATAGTAGTCTGTAAAATAATTTCTATTTACTTTAATTTTTTATTTGCATTAGTTGTACGCAATTTCTATTACTGTACGATTCTTTTTTAATAAATAGGCATTCTATACTAAATTAATAATTCTCATACAAATATTTCATCAAATGTCATAATAATTTACCTTCATTTTGCTATTTTCAACGATTCGAAAGGAATTTATCAATATTAGATTTTGTTCCGGCTAGAATCGCTATCCGTCCCACTGTGTAGTGGGCGGAATGGAAAGCATACTAAAACCTTAACAAAACAACTGAATAAGCAAGATATTTATAGTGGTAAATTTAATTTCAAAATCATGTTATTCTGTTATTGTCGTGAGGCGTTCAATTGGTTTTCAGCTGGAGTTATTAGTTATTTGAGAACAGAACAACTGTTACAGCCTGCAGCTATATGATATCCATGGCAACAAGCAATTAAATTGTTCAGTGTGGTTGTATTCAAGGAGCGTCACAATTGACATCTGTTGTTAACCGTCGCAAATCATTGCTGCAATTACCACGTACATTACTTGCTTCGCTACCGGGAATCGAACTTGAAGCGCCGTGATAGAGAGAGCAGCTGTGCTGTCATTGAGAACACATGTTCCACGGAATGTGAAGGAGGGTCCCTGGGGATCTGAGAAATCCTGATGGCGCGTGTTGAATGTCAATTGCCACAACTCTCCTAGCGGCGGAATCTGTACAGCAGAGCTCATCTTCATCCATGTATGGGCTGTGTCCAGTTCATGTGCAGTTTTTATATTACTAAATTTGCTAAAAATTGATTAGAAGAACACTACACTTTTCTTAATAATTTATTCCTTTATTTTTGCCCCATCTCTTTCATATTCTCTCCTTTCTAGCCTATAGAAGTATTTTTGTTTTTCTCGTATCTGTCTCTCTCTTACGCGTTATTTTCATTTCTTTGTATTTTTCCTCCTAATATTTTCTTTCTTTCTTTCTTTCTTTCTTTCTTTCTTTGTGTCTCCATCTTCTGGTTCTTGATGCGACGATTGATCATTAAGTGGAGAGTATAGTTAAATAAGATGAAAAATCAGTACTTTTTTAAATAATTTTCTCCTTTAATAGTACATTATGCAACGAGCCTATAATGATAGTAATTAAGACGCAAGTATGTTTGTTTATGAAACTCGCTTCCGCTCGTTTCATAATTTTCATACGAGCGTTTTAATTACCATTATAGGCGAGTTTCATACGACTTTTTATGCTGGACCATATTTGTAACTTGAAATTATTCAGAAATATTCATTTTATTTATATCTAACTGAAGAGCGGAACTGACCTTGTGCAATACCTCGTAAATTTTGAGATGTGCGCAGACGCGAAACTATTGATTTTTTCCGAGGAACGAATCTCCACATTGACCTTGATAGCCTATAATCTACAGAGTAAACTAAATATTAACCTTGATATAACATTGAAATTAAATTAGACATTGAAAAACGAGATGACAAATAGAATTTATTTGAATATTATTTACAATTAACGCTAATTATTATAGTAACAGAACATAACCTTCTGCGACAGTATTGGATTTCCAGCCTCCGTGACGTTTCCCTCGTTGTCTTTCGATTGCATATCCGAGAATAATCGAAAACCTGAACTTTAATGAATAGGTGTACTTTAATGACATGCATTAAAGGACTGCTACTAGGTGTATAATTACTACATTTCGGCATGGTCGAGCATAAAATACATTTTGGTACGTAAACAAAATATCATATACCTAAAACTTAAAGTACCTTATCAGCTGCCATGTAGTTATTCCATATCGCACAAAATGGAAGAAAGAATGACTTTCATATATTCTGATTACTGAGGAGAAAATTTCTACTGAATGATGTACTTGGAGGAATGGTGAACGGGAGAAGATTTCAAGGTAGAAGAGGATATCAGATGATAGACGATATTAAGATATATAGATTATATGCAGAGACTAAGAGGAAGGTAGAAAATAGAAATTGTTGGAGAATGCTGGGTTTGCAGTGAAAGACCTGCCCTTGGGCAGAAATTTATGAATGAATAACCTGATTGCGTTTATATAGGCCTATATTCATCCTCATATTCATGTTTTTTTCACTGTGGCTGTTCCTCGACTTCAGAATTCCCTACCGAGTAATGTCAGAGACTGTCGGACATCAAACCAATCGACTAAGGAAATATTTTTCAAACAGTTATCATTAACAAATAAAGCTGTTACAAGTTGCTCAGTGTTTAATGGTTATGTATAGCCTAGCACAGAATAAATATTTAAATTATCTCATTATTATTATTAGACTATTATTATTATTATTATTATTATTATTATTATTATTACTATTTCTTACCAATGTTTATTATTGTCTCACTAATATTACTTATCTAACTTTCATTATTCACTTTCATGTTTTTTTACGTTTAGATATTAATGTAATAACTATGTACTGGCCTTAGCTCTGCCAGATTAAATAAATAAATTATTATTACTACTATTATTATTGTTATTATTATTATTATTATTATTATTATTATTATTATTATTATTATTATTATTTTAACACAATGAGTCTAATAAACGAATACAGTGATTTTATATTTACCTAAATCCATATATATTTTAAAATATTGAATGTTAACATTGATTAGAATGACGCAAAATGCAACATGTAAAACGTATTTCTGAGCATATTTATGTTAAAATTGTTTTTACAAATTAATTCAAATCTTTCGTTAAGTCTTTGCTAACTGTTTTTAATATAATAAAATATCAATTTTAATTAGTTAAATATCACTGCCGTATTAAAAATCTACAAAAAAACCTGGTAAGGTAAAGGTATCCCCGTAACATGCCATGAAGGCACTTGGGGGGCATGGAGGTAGAGCCCCATGCTTTCCATGACCTCGGCACTAGAATGAGGTGGTGTGGTCGGCACCACGCTCTGACCGCCTTTTACCCCCGGGAAAGACCCGGTACTCAATTTTATAGAAGGCTGAGTGAACCTTGGGGCCGTTCTGAAAGTTTGGCAACGAGAAAAAATCCTGTCACCACCTGGGATCGAACCCCGGACCTTCCAGTCCGTAGCCAGCTGCTCTACCAACTGAGCTACCCGGCCGCCTACAAAAAAACCTGGTAAGTTCATTAAATTGTTCCTCATGACTCCAGAAAAAAAAATCGCATTCTATTTAATTCCTCTGTCGTTATATAATTCCCTCTTCCTTTTTTTTCTTTCACAAACGTTCCTCTTCCATGATTCGTTGTCTATTATTATGTACTTTTATCCATTCATTTCTTCTTTCTCTTATTCTTTCGATTTATTTCTTCCATTTTTTATATTTTTATACGACTTCTTCCGTATATATTTCTCTACCTTGTACTTCTTATACATTAATTATATTATCTTTATACCTTTTCCTTTCCTTTATTTATTTCCACTGTTATTTATTTCACTTTATTTCTTTCTGTCATGAATTCATTCTTTCTTTCTCTTGATATGCTTTCCTATTATTGTTATTTTCCTTCCTCCATTTTATCCTCTATTTTGCACTCTTCGTTTTTTTCTCTTTTATTTATTTCACTATTTTGTTGTTTGTTTCTTATTTCTGTGTCTGTGTACTATTTGTTTTTTGTTTTTATTCCCTTTTCCTCTCTCCTTTCCCCTCCATACGTTTATCTCTAATTCAGAAAGCTCACAGCTCCCCGCGGTCCAGGTACAGTACGTGTTTGTGATTCTGGTCTCGACCTGGACTCAGTGCAGTTTTTGCAGTGCCCGTGTTTCCCCGCTCTAAATAGTTTTTCCGCGCGTTTGCAAATAACGCTCCGTGTGCCCCCATGCCTGACAGCTATGCCGCGCTATCAGATTCACATATGTATTTGCTACGTACGTGCCGCCTTGAGGACATGGTGCTTGTTCGTTGACGCTTTTTACGCCGTGTTACTGTTACGTGCTCCAAATTTCTGTTATCCAATTGGTTGGCTACAAAACCTCCTGAAGGAAATAGCCGTGCGCAAAACCAGAAGTTTCTGATATCCTGATCACTAAGGTGGAAACACAGACTGTGCAGGCAGCAGAAATTTATAGACACACTAAAAAGCGAGCGTTGTATATAAGGTAGAAATTTTCGTTGTGGTGCCAAATATTTCAGATAGTCTGCAATAGTAAAATGCTAGCAATAACGAAAATGATGCCTCCGGTAGGTCAGTCAGCTCTGAAGCATAGGCTAATCTTTCTGCAAGTTTGAATTAAATCATGGGCACTGACTAGAATGATACTTGATTGGGAGTTTTCTCACGACCCTCCTATGTGTCTCGACTTTGCGAATTAAGGGAACCAGGTAGCGATTAGGGGTCAAAAATCCAATTTTTTGTGGTAAAAAAAGTACAGTAGTGGCAAAAAAATACCGAACCGACCCTTGTAGCTGATTTCAGAGCCTTGTTCACTCCAGAGCACGATATACTGGCAACTAAGACTTTCGTGGTTCGAATCCTGGCTGAGAAGGAAACTTTTTTTTTTTTCCATATTCAAATTTATTCCCAATACTTTTCGATTGCAGCGGTATTTTACTACTTAATTAACTTATTATTCTCAGAACATGAAAATGATAGAGATAGCCCGCACTTGTTTCTAATCTGACAATTTTAAACAGATATGAATATCCATTATTTACAGAACTTTCCAGTTTTACAACATTGCTATTATTATTATTATTATTATTATTATTATTATTATTATTATTATTATTATTTTATTATTATTATTATTTTATTATTATTATTATTATTATTATTATTATTATTATTATTATTATTAATCAAGTATTACATCGTCCTTTGTATAGCCGATTGAGAATTTTAGCTATGTTAGTCGATTCGCTTTTGGTCCGTTGGTCAATGATTAGATGTTGGCGATCCTGTTATGATTTAATGTTAAGGTAAGTGGGAAATGTAAATTTCCTATAAAACATCAACCACATTTTGCTCTGTATCTCATCAACTTTTAAAGCTGTTCATTTTAAAACATATTTGAGAAACTCTGGTGAATATCGTCTGCAAAATGTTATAATCTCGTAAACATAAGTTATTACAATTTTAGTAAAATACTTTTGAAAAAAATCTTGTGAAAAAAACTGAAAACATTGATACATAAGTTTCGTTTTTTCTCATAAAGTAGTGAAATTATTTGTATCAATTTTTTATATAGCCTATATACATCATTTAATTTTTCCTTACTAGTCGGGGAATTAGATGGATTTCTCTTGTTAAACATAAAAATTAATGTAAGTAACCTAATGTAACATCAGATTTCAAAAAAAAAAAAAAAAAAAAAAAAAAAAAAAAAAAAAAAAAAAAAAAAAAACTCTTTTCCAGAACAATATAGGAAAATGATTCTAATTATTAAAATTAAATTACGTCTGTAGGCTGTAGTATAAAAAAAATATTCCACTCCTTCCACTAGTTTATGACAAAAATTGCCACTTACGTCTCAGTTTTACTTTTTTCATGGGATTTCTTTCAAAATATTCCATACGTTTTTTATTACCAAAAATTAAATTATGTCTATAGGCTGTGTAACAAATTATTCAAATCCTTCCACTAATTTTTGACAAAAATTTGCACTTACATGTCAGTTTTTTTCAGGTATTTCTTTCAAAATATTCATTAAATTTTTCTTTTAATTCCCAAAATTAAATGATGTTTGTAGACTGTGTAAGAAATTATTCAAATCCTTCCACTAGTTTATGACAAAAATTGGCACTTATATATCAGTTTTTTTTTCATGGGATTTCTTTAAAAATATTCCATTATTTTTTATGTCCACTAGAATATTACAATTCATAGGTTATGTTAATAAGAGAGTCCATAATCTGACTTAAAAATTTGAAATGGTTAGGTTTAAAAGTTTATGAGATAAAGAGCAAAACGTGGGTGTTGTAGTTTACTTTATAATGGATTTACACTTTCTTGTTAACTTAAGGTCACAAGTCGTTGATATCAACAGATCGGGTAGCAGAGAAACTGTCTCGTCTATGTGTTTATATTCTATGTTGCATATGTAGATTTACCTAATTTAGAATGCTATGTAGAAACGGAAATCAAATACCGCAACAAGTATTGGTGCTAAGCAAGTTGTCAACGTAAGTTATCTGTGATAATAGACTGACGCCTAAAGTTATGCATATGATATTCCATTTCGTTCCCTCTAGTCGCTTTAAGCCATCTTTGTTGTAAACTCCGTAACGAGTTGGAATCACAGACCAGAACATATAGTACAGAACGTTACATAGAGCCTGAATTTATCACAATTTGACCTCAATGAGATGCGGGTTCAAATAAAACAATGTAGCAGACAGAGGGAGCAGTGAAGTTAACAAAAATATATATCTTCTGTTGTTAAAATCGAGCATGGTTCAATTGAAATCAGCTGCAAGCTAGATTCGGCCTGGCTTTGCTGTTCATGAATTATTCACCACCGGGGTTTGTTCAAAATATGGTGGTATTTGCAACAAGGGGTCAGCTGGCATCCTAGGGACGGCAGCTGTAGATACAAACATCAATAACACACAGACTTGTGTATATCATATCAGTGCAATTATTATAGTTCAACTCATTTCACAGGTCAAGTGTTTGACCCATGCCAATCATTCTCTGTCAACGTGTGTGTACAATCATTTCCTAATCCGGCCCCTTAGGTTAGAGTTCAATTTGTGGTCCATTGCCTCTGTTTACCACTGGAGTGAAACAGATATATAAAATAATTATCACACTTATTTGCATTATTATATCAATCACAGGATTTCAATATTTCATACACATTTTATCCAGCACTTGCACTCGTACCCCACGGGAATGGAGACAGAAAGGCTGATTGGAATTAGGCTAATCCTTTTGGGAAAATCATGTCAAACTCATAGCGAAGGGAAAACATACGTAGTTTCTAGCCACTCTCACACACCTGGACCAAAACGGGAATAAACACTGACTCACTCCGTATACTTGATTCTTCGAGTTTTTTCTCACTCTTTGTCGGTGGACGAAAAAGCAGAACAGAAGTTCCAAGAGCCCTTGCAAGGACGCTGTTATCATCGTGTAGGCCTACCATTTAATTGATAATTCGTCCTCTCTCACGACATTCAATCATACATCGATCCATCTATCGATCAATCGAACCATCCATCCATGACATTCTATCTTCTTCAAAATGATTTATTAATGAAATAATTCAGCTGTTTATAGTAATTAAAAGACATTATACAGAGTGATTCACGAGGATTTACCGTCCCTTATGGAGCTTATTTCCGAAGACATTCTGAGCAAAAAAGTCATATAAACATTTGTCCTAATCTCAATATTTCCAGAGTTACACTAATTTGAAATTGTTTGTAAAAATACCATTATTCTTGGGTTTTAAGGGTAGAAGAATATTACAGATAAAGAATGAACTATTCAGGAGTATTATTTCTTTAATTAGTTAATATGCTGAAGCTAAAAATGTCTTGTGAATTCCATAGTTGCTTCGTACAGTTTTTTTTTTTTTTTTAACTACAAAATTATATTTTCTTACTAATTTACCACAGCAATTGTTACAAATCACACCACTCTTGTAAATTCTTGATGACTGTACATTAGGATGCATAATTAAACTTGAAAGAGCCAAGTTCCGAAAGTCGTATGATTTGTAAGAATTTTTGTGATAAGTGCGTAAGAATATCATTTGAGTTAAAAATTGAAAAACAAAATCTGTACACAGCAACTGACAACACATTTTTAGCTTCACAACACTAGCCAATTAAAGAAATGATACTTCTGAATAATTCATTCTCTATTTGTAATATTCTTTTACCCTTAAAACTAAAGAAAAATGGTATTTTACAAAGAATTAAAATTAGTGTAACTCTGAAAATATTGAGGTTAACTCTGACATTTTTTGCTCAGAATGTCTTCGGGAATAAGCTACGCAAGTGACGGTAAATCCTCGTGAATCACCCTGTATATTAATACTGTTTTAGAGGTATGTATTTTGAGTTTAAAGAGTAAATGTTACCCTAGAATGTATATACTTATTTGTTCTTCTATTTAGTAAAGTAATTGTAATTTATTTTATTCCTGCATTCCTTTTAGACACCAGATTTCATATTGTACATTACACTTATTTCCTATGTTGTTACTGGTGTCCATTTCTTCATTTATGTATTAGTTATGATTACGAAGATAAGTATATTGAAGTGTACAATCAATTGCATACCTATATCAAACATATTTTTTTAATAAGAGAAAATAAATTTCTTTCAATTGTTACGCCTATTCCGATTGTGTACTCAGAAAAGATCATTTTCATGTATGATGAATTGCGCCTGGTGTTCTGTGTAGCCTGCAAAACATAAGACGTAACCGGTTTAAATTCGAACATTCGGTCGGATGCTCGACCTTGACGGATGTTCTCTGAGCGGTCGAATCTAAACTGGTTGTAAGCTCTATTCTGCATCTCTCTAGTATCAACCACATTTCACATTGTCAGTTCTACTGTTATAGCGTTTGGATTCATAATTTATTCTTTAGGATGAACATCAGATGTCTCAAGAGTAAAGTGTATATAATTCCCTTGGTTGCATTTGATCTCCGGTTCCGCTAGGACGGCCTCGTCAGGCCACATTAGGTTAATTATACGAGTGCCTCTAGACGCAGGCTCTCAGGCATCGTAATCAAACACAAGCCCGGGCGGTTATTCCGGGTGATTTGTACAGACACGACAATATCAAGTTCGTTATTCTGGGTGATTGCCTGTAATGCTGAGCCAATTTGTTGGTGAACACATATCCACCCCACCCTCCCTCACCTATTCACTGACGCTCGCTGCCCAACCTAATTATGCTCCAAGTTCACGCACAAACCTGGTTTGTATACAGTTTCACTACCAACTAGCAAGTAGTGTCATTTACGTATTGTCCTGACACATTGTTATACAAATTGCACACAATCGTGTATTAGCAACCTGACTGGGCCTAGTAAAGAGACCAAAATTCAAAACTTGACATGTACTGTAATATTTGTGGTGGAGAGAAACTTTTTGAGGCATTTTAACTATTCATATTTAACCTATAATTAACCGATTTAAAAAAGAGAAGAATTGTATAATCAAGTCTTGTGAATATTACACCTATTTCGGCATATATTTTGATAGGCATGGCACAAATGTTCAGGAAATTTGTGGGAGAATTACTAAAGCGAGGAAAGTAGTAGGGATGCAAAAATTCAATTTTATGGCAAAAATCTCTAAGATATGAAACCAAGAAAAATATGTGGGTGAATTTCTCAAATGTATCAGATTCAAATTGAAATTTATTTATTTATTTATTTAATAATAGCATATACATAAAAACGTTACATTAAAATACCCCGAAAGAGCAAAGCTCGTGTTCGGGGACAGTTCCGTTACATAGATACACATACTTTGTAGACAAAATACTTAAGAAAAAAAGCTTACATAAAGATTGTAATAAAATTAGTAAATAATAATACTAATAATAACTGAGTGAAAAAAGAGACGATGTTTAGATTGATGGATTAATATTAAATTATTATTAGTAGTATAATTAGTGCAGGTCATGTTGATATAGTAACCAAGATAAAATAGAAAAATACACTTAGGATAGAAATAAACTTGTTTTACAATACATGGTACATAATATAATACGGGGAAGTCTGTCATATAAATTTTTTAATTCTGGATCTGAAAATTTCATTGCTTAAAGTAGTCAATTCTGGATGAAATTTTATTATCGAATTATATAGCCGTGGACCATAATTTGTACTGTGTAGTAAAGCAGCAGATGTGAAATATTTAGGTTCAACTAATTTAAGAATTTCATTTCGTCTCTTATTATGAGCATGTGGCTGAGCTACAAATTTCGTTCTATTTTTATGATAGAATTTCATTAAAGTGTATTTATAAATTTGGTCAATTCTAAAAACATTCAATTCAGAATGGATCAAATTTGTTGGATAATCCAGTCGCCTTTTCAAACAAATTTTGAAATATTAAATACATTTATTTATTTGTTTTGTTTTTTGTTTTTGTTTTTGTTTTGTTTTGTTTACTCTGACGCAACTACTGCCAGCAGGCCTTATGAAGATTCTCACTACGCGGTGACCTACTGTCCGTTACTCAGGAGAAGACGAGCGGAAAGAATGACGTGACCTTCTTGACTATCGCTGTTGATTATTACAAACATCGCTCAGATAAGCATCCCAGTAGCCAGGTTATTACTCGTGCAGGAAACATGAGTCACAATGCGCATGGAAATTAAAGCTAAGTTGAACAGAAGGAGACCTAATGTTTCCGCTTACTGCAGTACAAATATTGCTCGTGTTGTCGTACGTCATCTGTTCACATCTCTTCCTCCTCAGTCCGCTCTCGTCTTCTCCTGAGTCACTGACAGTATGTTTATTTGAAATCACAGAGCCACCATTCACCTAAACGTTCCACGTATTTAGAGAATCCTCTGCCATTTTTAGGAATGTTTCTTTTATATTTGGTTTGTTAATAATTAATTATAGATTACTTAATAAAATTTAAGATATCACCAGTATGTTATAAACATAAATTGTACAGTAGAATTAAATAGAAAACAAGAACTGTTTGATCACGAAAAACTGTTTCCAGATATTCTTCCTGACATTTTGTTAAAACCTATTAAGCATAGAAATACCAACGGAGTAGTAGTTTGTGCCCACCTTCCCTAAAATTTATGTCTTAAATATGTAATTAGTATATTGAAAATATTAAAATATTTATTGTCAGTTATGAATCCTTTTATCTTGTTGTGTTATTGTTTATTCGTTTTCACTGATAGTTTTACTAAAATATGAAAATATGCTTAAGTGAACAAAAAATATTCCCCCCCCCCTTGTTGAAGTAATTGTTGGAATATTTACAATGATATTTCAATTTTTCTCTTTTATTATAGTAACTTGCATATTATTTGCTTATAACAAATGTCAAAAAATTTTTAAAATTTTCTATTGGTCACAAAGTACCCTCCCTGTTGGTAGGGTTAATGACATCTAATTCATACCGCTATTCCTGGATAAAAACATATTTTACTTTAAAAAATGTGACAGGGAATTCAGAATTCAGAGAACTGCTTGAAACGTTAATGTTCTCTGTTGGGCGTCACTGTGATAATTAGATTTTTAAGGAATTGGTTCTTATTCACAAGAACTGTGAATATGATTGAGGATGAAATTTATGTTTTATTATTGATTATTATTTTCCTTAATTTTTTAAATAAATTCACAGCATATATCTGTTAGCTTATAGCGTAATTATTTACAATAGGATTACTGTATTTCATCTAAATTATTTGTGACTAACCAAGTTAATATTATAGCTTTTATTATATTATAGATTTTTTTAATTTGTCATATAGAATGATATCTGTAATATTGACAATTAATATTTTAGGAGAAAAATTTGCTCCGGCGCCGGGGATTGAACCCGGGTCCTGGTTCTACGTACCAAGCGCTCTGACCACTGAGCTACGCCGAATTCAATCCACAGCACCGGATCGAACTCTCCTCCTTCAATGTTTCCCTTTGTGGCCTGAATCCAAGTTAGGCATATATGTTGACGTATATGTCCAATGTCAACTGCCATATTAATTGTCAATATTACAGATATTATTCTGTACGACAAATTAATAAATCTATAATATTCTCATAGCTAGCAGTGCATATGTCTGTACAGATTACTGTGCACTTAACTGCGGAATCCCGGCCAAACATGTCACTCAGCTGAGTTCGCTCCTAGTATAATAGCGCCGGAGCGAATTTTTCTCCTCAAATATTAATAATCAAGTTAAGTTAGCATAGTGTGACATAACACATTGCCGTTGCTTAGCTACTGATGTTGGAATTGTGAGACGTAACTCATGCCATTGCTTAGCGACTGAAGTCAGATGTTGATATTTTAGTAAAATATTAAACACTAGCCGTACCCGTGCGCTCCGCTGCACCAGTTAGAAATAAATATAAAGTAATTACATAATTAAAATAGGACATTTAATCCAGGGAACATTCGTCTTTGATAGATGGATAAATCGTTTAATATGTTACTTAATTTAAATTGCATCCAAATAATCAAAATGCGATCATTTTGGTCCAGAGACACTCATTTGGTGCAATGACAATTCCTTTAAAATGTTCCTTAATTTTTATTACATGCAACCATAGTTTAATGAAGATTGACATCATTTAGATTTAATGTGTATATTTTATTTTACTTGTTATAGGTTTCCATTGAATTATGGTAATAACTTAATTTTAACCCTTGTTTTCTACGTATTCAGTAAATGGCGCTTGGCCCACTATGGTTCTGAACCCTTCAAATAACTTAAATTATATTATATAATATTACATTATATTATATTATATTATATTATATTATATTATATCAGAAGTTATTGTAATAACATTATAGCATTATGTCCATCTAGAGAAACTACACTTTCCAATGGTGAAATAATAATTAATTATACAAATCGGTTAATTAAGCTTCCGATATTACTTCATACAAACACAGAAACATTCTCTGCAGACTATCTTTCATAGCTTTCGATTGTTGCTGTCCAAGGCCCCTTATAGACGAAGTCATTTGTTTTTTAATTCATTACACGGCCTTAGATGGCAGTTATTTTAATTTTAAAACTCATTTATCTCATTAAATATCAGTCCTATCAAACTTTTTCAAGGAATAAAACTCATCGCAAATTATTTTTAAAGAAACCTTTGTTATGTAACATTTTTCACAAAATCAATAATAAACGAGATATTTCGATTTATTTAATTCAGGCCCCCATATAACCCCCTTTTAAATAATGTATTTTGAATGCCATATAGCCTAAAATCTAAGTTACAACGAACTTAATTTATATTCTAATTTTCATCGAAATCCGATCAGCCATTATCGCGTGAAAAGGTAACAAACATACAGACAGACAAAAAATTTCAAAAAAGCGATTTTCGGTTTCAGGGTGGTTAATTATATATATGTTAGGACCAATTATTTTTGGAAAATCGAAAATTACCAGAAAAATTTCGACTACAGATTTATTATTAGTATAGATCTTTTGATACATAGACGTTTCGCGTTGAAAATTAACGGAAAATATAGGTGAATTTTTCCATGCTTTATTATGAGAAATATTATACGAACTAATGCTTTATTTATTTTATTGCATACAAATGATATAAGCCAGTGGTTTCTATAGCGACGGCGAAATGCGTACTGCAGTTGTACAGAACCAACAGACTGATATTCCCACATATCCATTTATAATGTTTACCCTTTTCTGTGGCCGCTAAACAAAGAGGCCACACAAACGAGAATACTTCAGACCGTCTGCGGTTCACATCAAATGTGGCTTAGGACGCGGGTATTACATTGCGTAATGATTTCAGAAACCTCCAACTTTACTTTCGTGCTTTCATTCTGCTACCCGCTTTGAAATTAGGATTGTTATTTTCAACCACTTCAGTCATAAGGATCTCGGGTAACGAGAGCGTTCGGGCGTAGGGCCTATGCACATGACTAACATACATAAGTGATAATGGTAATAGGATCGAGGTAGGAGAAAATACGCACAATTAAATTCATAGTCCGCATCCAAGAATTTGGAAACATACCGTGTTATAAATATTTAGAGAATATTTTACAATAATCATTCTCTTCAGAAATATTACACAGAGTGTATCTATATATGAGTCCATAAATGTGGGGTGGTATTCCTGACACGAAACCATAACAAAAAGTTCATAATATAATTAGGAGTTACAGGTTTTTTGGTAATGGTTACATGTGATACATTTAACAACACACATTTACAAAAATTGCTCAAAGTGACCTCCTCCTGCTTCGATGCATGCCCTGAGCCTCCGTTCCATGCTTTGCCGTACTCTGTGCAAATGTTCTGGAGTGTTACGGATTGGAACAAATCTATTTTGGATATGCTCCCTCAGAACATCGATATTATGTACAGGTGTTGAATACACCAAGGACTTTAAATGTCCCCAGAGGTAAAAATCCATTGGATTTAAATCTGGCGATTGGGCAGACCATGCAATGGATCCCCTTCGACCAATCCATCTTTTCGGAAACTGGTTATCGAGATAATGGCGAACTATCACAATAAAGTGAGGTGGAGCACCATCGTGCATAAACCACATTCTTTGGATGACACTGAATACATCTTGTGATGTGATGAATGTTGCTATGAAGAACACAAAACAGAACAAAAGGCAATCAGACAAAACAAAACAAACGTCATGACCAACTATAATGGGGAAAGTGGGAAAAATGGAAGTTTGAGGTGATTTACATAATCAGGGGTCACTACAGGAAATTCCTTTCATTACTCCCTAACGAAGGATTTGCGGACCCATGTTCATATGAACTTTTTGTTATGTTTTAGTGTCAGGAATACACTCCCACATTTATGGACACATATATAGATACACTCTGTATATATAATACATCTGTTTAAAAATAAAGCAATATAATGGTTGTTATCTGGGCGATTAAAAATATAGGCTATATAGATCATCTTCTAAGATTACGACAGAAGAAACATTATAAGTTTATAAGAGAGGCGCAAGGAGTTTATTTACTAAAATTTAATACACTCTCATTGTATTTTATTAAAAATGCTTGATCTGCAATATTTTCTTCATAATATACAGATATACTACTTTTCCATAAAGACTAGATACTAAATGCCGCCTGCGTACACCAGATCGTGGTAAAAAGAATGGAAAAGAATGCGTCTTTCTGATTTGAAAAGTTACGGAAATACAGGTCCGTCGCTGGTTCCGAATGTGACTATAGTTCGAGATTATAGCGTTGATGGCGACTGATGTCGACTATGATTATATTTCATTGCTCCAGGCAACTCTACGTCAGAAAATTCATACGAACTCTTAATAATTACTTAATCTATTACGAATTGTATGTTAATAGCCGGCAATATTTCAATCGTCATGAATCAGTCGAGCACAGAAATCACACAGTGACATAATAGAATAGCTGTTACCTGCCACAGGTCATATGAGTGAGATGTTTATGACATTAAAGCAATCACCAAGAATCATTGGAACACAAAAATCACACTGTGATAAAATCGCCATTACCTGTCACAGCGATTCTTCAGGAACTGTCACAGTTCGAAGCTGTGATGGCAAAACGCTGTCACAACCCAAAATTAAAAGGCATACTGATTCGAAACATGTTTTAATTGATTTTTCGCTCAAAAATGGATCCCTAGCATGTTTGGGACAAGTATTAAGTCTTGTCTCCAGCAAGTGCATGATAATCTTTGTGAGAAAAACAATAATTCGAAAGAGATTTTCAGCAGACAAGGAATTATAATATAATTATGTTGTGTAGTCAGTTTTCAGAGAAGCTGTTCAACTTGACTAACCTGCGTTTGCAATCTGACTTTCAGTATCTTGTGTCGTCGCTGATCTGTGCGTTCTGGCGATAAAGTTCCTCCGTGCGATCGGTTGCTGTTTGAACGACGTCTGCAAATGGCTTCGTAGGAATAGTCTAACTGAATCGTGTGCACTGTGTACTGTGTGTCCAGGTGTTGATCCTTTTCCATCTAACCCAACTGAGCGGAAATTAGCGGGTCATCTCTCGCTGGACCGCAGCATCGGAATATAATGCTGTTCCGTCATGTTGATCCTACATGCCCCATGTAACAGCTGAAGCATCGCCTTCCAGTAATACCGAGTGTGTAAAACGTTACGCCCGATTTTGAGTGCAAGAAACATTTATTTGTTTCATCACCATAGTTACCTGAAATTAACTATAAGCATAACCATGACACATTGATTCTATTCGCATTCAATAATAATAATAATAATAATAATAATAATAATAATAATAATAGTCCTTATACACGGATAGCTTAGTCCTGAGAAAAAAATACAACTTCCATTATTCTGAATCGAAATATACAGGGTGATCCGTTTGAGTATGGATAAAATAAAACACCGTAAAACATTTACTGCTGAACTTTATTTGTTGAAACTTTGTGCATAAAACACTGAAAGATGGGAGATTTCTCAGAGTTCAACATTACCCCCATGGCGCACCCTGCACAACTCATAACGGTGATGCAATTCAGCCTATGTCCGTTGTAACATAAGAGGGGTGATTTTTTGAAACGCTTAAGTAATTTTTCCTCTCAGATCATCAATGTTACTGGGTTTCTGTGAATAGACAATGTCTTTAACAAAACCCTATGCGAAGAAGTCAGAGGAGTTTGAGGACCAAGCCAAGAGACAGCTACTTCTCGTACTGGGTTTCGCCTGCGACTTTCTGCATGTTTTTAACACAGAACCTGTTTGTACAAATGTTCGATACCACATCATTATGGAATCGTATTTAGCTACATTAAGCACACCATACTCAAGTCGAAATTCCCTTTGAACTCTTTTAACACTCTCAAATGTAGAGTATCAAAGAACACACTGTTCCCGCTGTTGATTTGTAGTAGCAATTTTAATCATCTACGATTTTCATTTGTCCTTTCAGATTATGCAATGTTGATTGTCATACAGTAGAACCTCTATTATCCGTTATAATTAAGGGGGTGAACTGAACGGTTAATCGAAAAAATCGGATAATCCGTACCATAAAAGATTTTGGTAAATTTAGTGAATAATACTTACAATCTCGTAAGCTTCTCTATGGTTTTGTATTGAATACGCCAGGTAGTGGATCAGAACTTCACTGATTTAAGTTTCTGGTTGTTAACAACGAGTTAAGTTGCAAGGAAGCTCCTTATAATGGCTATCTGTTGAAAGGAAGAGTGGACGTCTCATGTTGTAGATTTACGTACTTTATACACTTTATCCTCAATAAGCATTACGACAATATTATCAGTGAGGAACAAAATGGTTTTCGTCGTGGAAGGTCCTGTTGTGATGGATATTTCGCATTGAAATTACTAGTTGAGAAACATAGAGAATTTAATCTAGAAACGCATATGGCATTCATTGACTTTAAAAAGGCTTTTGATAAAGTTAATCGGAATAAATTACTTCAGATTTTGGCAGATGATCAAGTACTTCAACAGATTATACAAAATATTTACAATATATATAAAACAACCATCATAGCAATTCGAAGTAACAATAAACTTTCACAGTGGCGACCCATTTATAGTGGAGTACGACAAGGCTGTGGGCTTTCACCACTTCTGTTTATTATATATATATATATATATATATATATATATATATATATATATATATATACAAATGGCTTTTAAGGAACCCGAAGGTTCATTGCCGCCCTCACATAAGCCCGCCAGCGGTCCCTATCCTGAGCAAGATTAATCCAGTCTCTATCATCATACCCCACCTCCCTCAAATCCATTTTAATATTATCCTCCCATCTACGTCTCGGCCTCCCTAAAGGTCTTTTTCCCTCCGGTCTCCCAACTAACACTCTATATGCATTTCTGGATTCGCCCATACGTGCTACATGCCCTGCCCATCTCAAACGTCTGGATTTCAAGTTCCTAATTATGTCAGGTGAAGAATACAATGCGTGCAGTTCTGTGTTGTGTAACTTTCTCCATTCTCCTGTAACTTCATCCCTCTTAGCCCCAAATATTTTCCTAAGCACCTTATTCTCAAACACCCTTAACCTATGTTCCTCTCTCAGAGTGAGAGTCCAAGTTTCACAGCCATATAGAACAACCGGTAATATAACTGTTTTATAAATTCTAACTTTCAGATTTTTGGACAGCAGACTGGATGATAAGAGCTTCTCAACCGAATAATAACAGGCATTTCCCATATTTATTCTGCGTTTAATTTCCTCCCGAGTGTCATTTACATTTGTTACTGTTGCTCCAAGATATTTGAATTTTTCCACCTCTTCGAAGGATAAATCTCCAATTTTTATATTTCCATTTCGTACAATATTCCCGTCACGAGACATAATCATATACTTTGTCTTTTCGGGATTTACTTCCAAACCGATCGCTTTACTTGCTTCAAGTAAAATTTCCGTGTTTTCCCTAACCGTTTGTGTATTTTCTCCTAACATATTCACGTCATCTGCATAGACAAGAAGCTGATGTAGCCCGTTCAATTCCAAACCCTGCCTGTTATCCTGAACTTTCCTAATGGCATATTCTAAAGCGAAGTTAAAAAGTAAAGGTGATAGTGCATCTCCCTGCTTTAGCCCGCAGTGAATTGGAAAAGGATCAGATAGAAACTGACCTATACGGACTCTGCTGTATGTTTCACTGAGACACATTTTAATTAATCGAACTAGTTTCTTGGGAATACCAAATTCAATAAGAATATCATATAATACTTCCCTCTTAACCGAGTCATATGCCTTTTTGAAATCTATGAATAACTGATGTACTGTACCCTTATACTCCCATTTTTTCTCCATTATCTGCCGAATACAAAAAATCTGATCAATAGTCGATCTATTACGCCGAAAACCGCACTGATGATCCCCAATAATTTCATCTACGTACGGAGTTAATCTCCTCAAAAGAATATTGGACAAAATTTTGTACGACGTCAATAAAAGTGATATTCCTCGAAAGTTACCACAGTTCGTTTTGTCCCCCTTTTTAAAAATAGGTACAATTATGGACTCCTTCCATTGTTCTGGTACAATTTCCTTTTCCCAAATAGCAAGTACAAGTTTATAAATTTATATATATATATATATATATAAACTTTCACAGTGGCGACCCATTTATAATGGAGTACGACAAGGCTGTGGGCTTTCACCACTTCTGTTTATTATATATATATATATATATATATATATATATATATATATATAAATAGAATCAGTCAAGATTGACGACAGACACGCCATGGATTTATTCCAATTAATCGAAATTTGCAGCTTGATGCTTTACTTTTCGCTGATGATTTAGTTCTCATGGCATCACCTGAAGATGATTTACAATATTCAGTACACAATTTAAATATAGTCAGTGAAAAATATAACATGGAAATTAATATTGAAAAATCGAAAATCATGCCATTTTGTGGGAAATTCCCTGTACCAAGCAAAATCTGTTTGAATAATAAAATAATAGAAAGAGTAAATACCTTCACTTATCTTGGCTATACACTATCACCTTATGATGAAGTAGATATTGCTGAAAAAATATGTAAATATAATAAAACAACGGGGATCATTAATAAAATCATGAAACCTTCACTAGTACAAAGACACACAAGAATAGGCTTGTATAAAACCATAGCACAGCCAGTATTAAGTTATGGTAGTGAAGCGTGGACTGTGAAGAATGAAGATGTCAGTAGAATAACAGCAAGTGAGATGAGGTTTATGAGAGCAAAAGCTGGATATACTCGCTGGGATCATAAAAAAATGAGGACATAATGCAAGAACTTCAAATAGAACCTATTATGCAGTTCATCAGCAAATATCAACTTCAGTGGAAGGGTCATCTCGAACGAATGAATCGATACAGAATTCCAAAAGCACTGTTTCATTACCATTCATATGGCAAAAGATCTCTAGGCCGTCCAAAGAAGAGATGGACTGAAAATTCTAGTTTGAGACCGTAACAGGCCACTTGGCCTAATACTTGTTAGGAAGATGATGATGATGATGATGATCCTTGATTTTTATTAAATTGCATAAAGTTATGATTCCAATTTCGTATTCTGACATGAGCCACAGTTTCTCCCTCCTCAAACAACTCTATTTGCACTTTTTGATACTTAGTACAACACGATTTCTTTTGATACTCGTGGAAGACATTTTATATAGATGTTATACAGTACAACAACTTGAATAGTAGACCATACTGTGTAAAGGTAAAGTCTCGTAATAATTCTCTCGAAGAAAGTAACGTATTAATATAATGTACTGAACTTCATATATTTCTCTAGCAAAAAAAAAAAAAAAAAAAAAAAAAAAAAAAAAAAAAAAAAAAAAAAAAAACACAGTCGGATAATCCAACAATCGGTTAATAGGGTGACGGATAATCGGGTTTCTACTGTACTTGGAAACTCCCATCTTTTAATCGTAATATAACCAGCAAGAAATTGTTTCTACTATCATAATAGCTTTATAATAATAAATTAATATTATTCATACCTAAACGGATCAGAATGTATTTATATTAATATTACAAAATTAACATAATTGAAATTTACCTTGTCGGCCTACAAATGCTACTGTACAATGGTTATGTTGTAAACGTGAAAATAAGATTTAACATTTTATATGGACCTTTACTGAACAGCGAACATGAATTGTCTTTGCTTTAATTTTAAACTTAAAGCCATATTTCTGATTACTTTGGTTACTTTGACAACCTTTTAACATGTCTCTTCGATCATAATTGGATATATATTCTGCAAATTCCTAGCATGCCATCATAAAATTCAATCCAATGCACAATTCCGCCTTAACTAAATTTACTCTTAATTTATTGCGCTCGTTAGTCCACAGATTTGACATCAGAGAATATTAGCGGTCAACTAAAGCATTGCTAACTGGTACAGACATTATCTTTGATATCAATTGAAGAAGTTTCTGAAAAGTTAGAGTTTTGAAATATTTTCATCCTGAATTAATCTAAAGACAAACATTATCACACATTAACTCAAAATTTAATTCTTCATTCAAAAGAGCAATTTGATCATAAAGACTATCTGAGCCATCGGCGTAGCTCAATCGGTTGAGGCGCTTACCTGCCGATCGGGCGTTGGTTCGATTCCCGCTTGAGTTTATTACCTAGTTGGGTTTTTTCGAGGTTTTCCCCAACCGTAAGGCGAATGTCAGGTAATCTGTGGCGAATCCTCGACCTCATCTCGCTATCACCAATCGCATCGAAGCTAAATAACCTGGTAGTTGATATAGCGTCGTTAGACAACCCACAAAAAGAAAAGACTGCATCTACTTTTGCTAGACGAGAATTCTTATCTTTAATAATTTCGTTGAATGAAATTGAACGTTTTGTATTTTGCTCCAAGTTGTAAAAATTTCCCGAAGAAATAATAGTTGAATCCGGAGCCCGGAGATGGGGTATCAAAATCCGCAGGCTCAGGATCAGATCGTGAGAGGTGGCAATCCTACACACGGAGTATGCTTACATGAATATAAATCGGGCGTAAGTTTGTACACATTTTGTATAAGTTTCGCGTGTTACCAATAGTTTTTCAGTTGCTTAAATCAAGAAGAAATAATTTGTTGTGAGGGTGGGGTAATACATGAGTATTTTCTGTATTAAGTATTAACTTACATAACTCTGATTTGCCTTATACATTGTAAATATTCGATTATTTATTAAGAAGTCCTATGAAGTTAAATATTTAGGCATAATTTTCGACAATCATTTAAAATGGAACCAACATATTAATGACCTTCGTAATAAATTACGTGAAATGATAGGCCTATATTATTTTATTATAGATTATTTATTAATTTGTCCTACAGAATAATATCTGTAATATTGACAATGCATATTTGAGGAGAAAAGTTCTCTCCGGCGCCGGGGATCGAACCCGGGTCCTTGGTTCTAAGTACCAAGCGCTCTGACCACTGAGCTACGCCGAATTCAATCCACAGCACCGGAACGAACCTTCCTCCTTCAATGTTTCCCTTTGTGACCTGACTCCAAGTTAGGCATATATGTTGACGTATATATGTCCAATGTCAACTGCCAATTAATTATCAATATTATAGCTGATATTATTCTGTACATATATATATATATATATATATACACACACATACAAATGGCTTTTAAGGAACCCGAAGGTTCATTGCCGCCCTCACATAAGCCCGCCAGCGGTTCCTATCCTGTGCAAGATTAATCCAATCTCTATCATCATACTCCACCTCCCTCAAATCCATTTTAATATTATCCTCCCATCTACGTCTCGGCCTCCCTAAAGGTCTTTTTCCCTCCGGTCTCCCAACTAACACTCTATTTGCATTTCTGGATTCGCCCATACGTGCTACATGCCCTGCCCATGTCAAATGTTCCTAATTATGTCAGGTGAAGAATACAATCCGTGCAGTTCTGTGTTTAACTTTCTCCATTCTCCTGTAACTTCATCCCTCTTAGCCCCAAATATTTTCCTAAACACCTTATTCTCAAACACCCTTAACCTATGTTCCTCTCTCAGAGTGAGAGTCCAAGTTTCATAACCATACAGAACAACCGGTAATATAACTGTTTTATAAATTCTAACTTTCAGATTTTTGGATAGCATACAGGATAAGAGCTTCTCAACCGAATAATAACACGCATTTCCCATATTTATTCTGCGTTTAATTTCCTCCCGAGTGTCATTTATATTTGTTACTGTTGCTCAAAGATATTTGAATTTTTCCACCTCTTCGAAGGATAAATCTCCAATTTTTATATTTCCATTTCGTACAATATTCTGGTTACGAGACATAATCATATACTTTGTCTTTTCAGGATTTACTTCCAAACCGATCGCTTTACTTGCTTCAAGTAAAATTTCCGTGTTTTCCCTAATCGTTTGTGTATTTTCTCCTAACATATTCACGTCATCCTCATAGACAAGAAGCTGATGTAACCCGTTCAATTCCAAACCCTGCCTGTTATCCTGAACTTTCCTAATGGCATATTCTCGAGCGAAGTTAAAAAGTAAAGGTGATTGCTGGGTAACTTTCGGTGCTGGACCCCGGACTCATTTCATCGGCATTATCACCTTCATTTCATTCAGACGCTAAATAACCTAGATGTTGATACAGCGTCGTAAAATAACCCAATAAAATAAAAAAAATAAAAAAAGTAAAGGTGATAGTGCATCTCTCTGCTTTAGCCCGCAGTGAATTGGAAAAGCATCAGATAGAAACTGACCTATACGGACTCTGCTGTATGTTTCACTGAGACACATTTTAATTAATCGAACTAGTTTCTTGGGAATACCAAATTCAATAAGAATATCATATAATACTTCCCTCTTAACCGAGTCATATGCCTTTTTGAAATCTATGAATAACTGATGTACTGTACCCTTATACTCCATTTTCTCTCCATTATCTGTCGAATACAAAAAATCTGATCAGTAGTGGATTTATTACGCCGAAAACCGCACTGATGATCCCCAATAATTTTATCTACTTACGGAGTTAATCTTCTCAAAATAATATTGGACAAAATTTTGTATGACGTCAACAAAAGTGATATTCCTCGAAAGTTACCACAGTAGGTTTTGTCCCGCTTTTTAAAAATAGGTACAATTATGGACTCCTTCCATTGTTCTGGTACAATTTCCTTTTCCCAAATAGCAAGTACAAGTTTATAAATTTCGCTATATAATGCACTTCCACCCTCTGGTATTAATTCTGCTGGAATTTGATCGATACCTGGAGACTTGTACTTTTTCAGATTTTCTATCGCAATTTCGACTTCTGAAAGCGTGGGTTCGGGTATAAATGGCTCAGCAGTTTGTATTTCAATTTCGTCCCGATCATTTCTATTTTTTCTATGTACATTTAGTAGTTGATATTTTCCCACACGCTATTAACATCGATATTATTCTGTAGGACAAATTAATAAAAAAAATCTACAATATTCTCATAGCTGCAGTGCATATATTTGTACAGATTACTGTGCATGTAACTGCGGAATCCCGGCCAAACAAGTCACTCAGCTGAGTGCGCTCCTAGTATAATGGCAGTTGATATTGGACATATACGTCAACATATATGCCTAACTTGGAGTCAGGCCACAAAGGGAAACATTGAGGGAGGAAAGTTCGATCCGGTGCTTGTGGATTAAATTCGGCGTAGGTCAGTGGTCAGAGCGCATGGTACGTAGAACTAAGGATCCGGAGCGAATTTTTCTCCTCAAATATTAACTGTATTATTTTGTTTTATTGAGGAATTATTTGTCAATAATAAGTTTATTACGCACAATATACTTAACATTATTTAAATCTGTAATTAGGCATATGGATGAAATTATAGCTTATTTAAAACCAATTTTAATCCATTTTATTTATTACAGAAGAAAGTAATTAAAATATGTCTTCATAAACATATTCATTTTCTGTGGTGGAAAATGGGTTCCCTGACAAATATTAAAGCCTCCACCGAGCATTAATGCAATGCTTATTCCACAGTATGAATAATGTCTTATTCAGGGAAGTGATTGTCATGTTGAGGGAAGTGATAACGTTACGACATCCCTGAAAATACAGCCAGAAGCAGTGTCGAGGAGAGTAATGAGTTTATATGATTCGGAAACGTGGATGCGTGAAATTCAACCTCTTGTTGTTTTCTGGCTGCGTGTTATAATTTTTAGGGGCTGGATTTCTTGCGCTCGAGGAAGAGATGTAATTTAGTTGTGACAGTTCTAACTGCGTCCCTTGACTTTATAAATGTGGGTTGGATTTAATAAGCCGTGCTAAGTTGTGTCATAACAAAATGTTGCGCTTCAGGGAAGCCGGATGGGGCAGAACTAGAGGAGCGACCTAAACGAATTTCTGCGCGGCACACAACCGCTACTCCAAGCCCGACAACCTTGACCTTTCTTATCTGCTGATTGAGAATTTTATTTCTTTCCCGGAGTATTGGCAGGCCCGGTATGAGATCCAGGAATTGGCTGCATGTAATATCAAACTTTTAAGTAGCGCGAAAGATTTTTCTCTTTTAGAAAAATCTGTCAAACGAATGTAACAGGAATAATTTACATATGCATGTTCTGTTTTATAGATACAATTTTAAAACAGAAAACCAACTAGACATATCCGGATCATCTCACTCACAAGAAAGCAGAGAGAGAATACATGAACATCATAAAACAGTGATGTGAACGAGAGCGCAAGCGTGCCTGATCGCCCGTATACGCTGTTCAGAGCACGTACGGCACGCAGGTACAGTACGATTATTTAGTTCTGACAGTCGTAGGCGATGTGTGCCTTGGTCAGCCGAGTCCATTTAGTTACGCCAAGGGGTGTTTGGGTTATTCACTCGCTTGCCTTCGAAGCGATGGGATGACATGCGTGCGATATAGCGTTATGTTTCCAGTACAATTAAGCTGTACTGCATTCCTTTGCCAACCATTCGCCTATATCTCTACTCCGGAACTCTCCCCACTCCTCCTATTACTTCCCCTCTTTCGGGTCGCTGAGCTGTCAGGACTAAATAATCGGTCTGTACAAGTCACTGATGAACTCACGGGTTGTACGTTACACATTGAGGAAGAAGTCGTTCAGTAAGTTTTAGGCTGACTGGACTCCTGACTTCTTATGATTGAAAGAGGCGAAAATGTTCTTTGTCTGATATATGGAAAGTATTTAGTTACGAAGAGGAGCAATGTGAAACGTCTGAAGTTATTAATTGATGTACATAATGATGTGTTGAAATTTTGTTGTGTTATTGACATTAAATAGTAATAAATATATGTTTAGATGTACTGTAGAGGTTCTTTCTCACTGCACTGCATTTAAATTTACAGAATAAAGTACAAAAAGTATGGATGCTGTCCACACCTGTGGAGTAACGGTCAGCGCGTCCGGCTGCGAAACCAGGTGGCCCGGGTTCGAATCCCGGTCAGGGCAAGTTACCTGGTTGAGTTTTTTTTCCCTCAACCCAATACGAGCAAATGCTGGGTAACTTTCGGTGATGGACCCCGGACTCATTTCACCGGCATTATCACCTTCATATCATTCAGACGCTAAATAACCTGGATGTTGATACAGCGTCGTAAAATAACCCAATAAAAAAATAAAATAAAAGTATGGATGCTAATAGCGTAGACTCGTTATGAATTGTGTACAAAAAATTGTGAAGATATGTCGTCCATAGATTTTCAGTTTGACATTGTTTCTTAGCATTGTGATGTCCTTCGGTTAAGCCGAGGAAAAGTTCTCTCCAGATTCTTTGAATTGAGTGAACAGAGTCAAGTTGGAAGTTCGCTTTGCCTGGTAATATATCGAGGGTTCGAATATTTGCGGTGCAAATTATTTCTATATTTGGCAGTAAGCACGTATGTGAGAAATTTTCTCACTTATGAACCTCACAAAACCAAGACTAATACCAAGATTATCAGAAGATAATAAGCGTGCTATGCTACGCCATGCTGCAGGAAACATAACTTCGTCGGACATAAGGTTGGTGTCTGCAAAAAAAAAGAAAAAAAAAACACTTCTGTATTAGACGAGAAGTCAGGAATTTAAATTTGCTTCTAGAAATGTGCTGTTCAATAATAAGTACCTTATTAAGTGTATAACAGTTACATAGCAATTAATTAGGTATTCTTCATTATCTAAAACCTCTAAGATGAAAAATATACTATGTTTATTATTGGTTGCTATTCTATTATTTCATTTTTCCGTATGCACAATGTCCTGTAATTCTTCCACTTTTGTATTGGTAAGTTTAAATCAGGAAAACAGTGTTTTTTATACTAGTTGGATTATTAGATAATGATATTCTAGCTATTATCTGAAATTATATAAGTTAAAATGAAGCTATGTTTATTATTTATTGTAGCCTATTATTTTGTAATTCATTGCAAAAACATGTTCCAATTTATTGTTGTCTTGTCTGAATGTTACAAGTTTATCTGTTATTTAAAAACAGTTTAATTCATCTTGCAGTGACAGGCCAATAGAGTTCACTTTGCTCACCCCTTCTTATTGTCTGCTGCTGCCTGCAGAATAGATTCATTGCAACCAGTGAACACTTGATAGCACGCAGAACCGTCTACGCGCTCTTGACCTTGAGATCGCTGTCATAAAATGTAAACGGTATAAATATAGGGCGTGGATACATCTCAACCACGATCGACAGCTATGTTGGTAGTTCAGTTGACAGAGCGCAAGCTTGCGACGAGGGATCCGAGACCAAGAACCACATCCAAGAACGTCACTACAACTTCACTTCGTCTTGACTTCCTCAGAAGTTAGGTTTTACGAAGTGAAGTGTCTGATCCTTATTCACAGACAATATTTATATTTTCCTTTACAAAGTCAAATGTAGGTAGAAGCAAGTGTTCTACGTCTTCATATAATGAGTAGTGCTTCTAGCCCACAACTGCTTCATGCGAAAAGTAGCCTACAGTTCGTTTCGTAGGTAGAGACGGAAGATTACTGTTTGTACCTCTGATCACGAACCGGATTATGCACTAGCGCTCAGGTAAACAAAACTCAACGCACCATCATGGATAAATATAAAATAGGATGTGAAACTGCGGTCAGCACCATCTGGCGGCGGGGGGGGGGGCTGAAATAAGATGATCAGCGCCCAACGTCGTAGGTGGTGAACATTAGAACTAAGTATTGGGTACATTACCCAGAGTTCTCTATTTATCCGTTCGAGATATTGCTCGAAGAGCCAAGATGGCAGACAGAAACTTGCTAATAAGTGAACATAAAGTGATACTACGTGTGTATAAGCAGTTATTTTAAACAGTGATGTTTATGGACGTTGTAAAAATAGTGTCGTTGAATGTATTGTAAAGTAATAGTAATATAATAAATTGAACTATCTAAGTAGTTCTTGCAGACTTTTCCATTGCGCTGTACAATAAATACCCAAATAATACAATCCCAATTATCTAACCTTTTGCTTTATTTTTAATTGGGTAATGTAAAATAGATCGTCTCTGTTATCGTCCTGTTGGCTCCGGTAAGAATTTTCAGTAGAAGATGCTGTGAGGAATAAAAATGTAAATGTTTTATTTTAAATTGGGTTAGTTTTGAATATCGATGAGGGTGGGAGGGAATACTTTCTGCATAGTTTAACATTTCGTCACCAGGTGCGCTGCTAAATTCATGGAGTAATTACTCTTTTCGCTACTTGGTGCGCTGCTAGATGTAATAACGTCCCTCCTCCCAACAAGTGGCAGCAAGATCAATTTCTACAACAGCGCCTCTAGTATGTGTTACGGGAAACTCAGTAAGTTTCGCATCCTATTATATATTCATCCATGGCACCATTTCGCTCCATCTGTAATCCTTTGCACTCTAACTTCACTTCATTCTTAAGTTGTCTCGGATCCTAAGCGTGCTTATAAGGATTCCATGAGTATAAAGAGCCCGCGGTATGTAGGGCGGTCAAATAGGTCACACACGTTCCTAGAGGAAGTATCACTTTCTACACAATCAGGTTCTTTGTTTAAATTTATATGAAGAGATTTAGAAGATTCTTACACAATATTTTCCTCTTTTCGCTTTTAATCTCTCTCTGTTTTTATCTTTCCGAATCTCTCTTTTTATATCGTTCTTTCCATATACCGCATTATTTTCATGTTAGGTGCAGTTCCGAATTTTTCATCAAGAACAAAAACGTCAAGTTTTTCGTCCGTAATACAAAGGAATATTTCCGAGACTCCTGGAATAAACCACGAAACAAATTTGAGAGAAATATGCTTCTTTTTTAGGATCCCTTGTATGCCACGACACTGTCAGGAATGTTGTAAACTACAGCACAACTTCGAAAATTACGGAAATTGGGGGCTATTGTACGAAGGCTGCTATCTAGTCTATACATAGTTTATCAAGAGGCCCTGATCCAGACGTTGCAAGTGTCCCCCCGCCTCCCTCCTAGGCTCCGCTGGGAGCGGTCCGGATTTCGTTATACCGTGGGGACGACCCTCCTCGAAGGGACTAAAGCGGAAATGTTCTTCTGGCGCGACTTTGCGCCCGTAAATTAAGCTAAAGCAGATGCCACCAAGTAGCGCCATTGTGCTGGCGACAGAATGCTATTTCCTGCCCTATAGCATCCAATTTACTCTCATATGAGTCTCTAATTTTTTTCTTTTTGTCTTCAAAGAAAAGTTGATAAATTTTCTATTTGTTTTCAATGTGCCACTGACGTAACTCTGGAACAAGTTTACGTCGTTGTAGATTGGTGGCAAGGAAAAGGTCATGATTTCAAATCCAGGGATATAAAATTGTATTGTTTTCCTTATATCAGAAATGTAGAATACAATTTAAAATCAGAGCTTCAGTATTTTCTTATTGTTAAATAAAAAGGAGCTGCTTTATCTATTGACCTTCATTGGCAGAGAAAGACAACATATTATAACGTTGACCGACGATTTGCATGAAAATGAATGTTTTTATTGATGTCATATTAAGAAGTACTCATATTTGTGCGTTTCGAACGAACAGTAATCGAGTAAAACCAATTTTAGTTTGCATTATTGTTCATATTTAAACAGTTTTGTTAAAAATGCATATTTGCATTTAATATTCCGTATAATTGCCTACTTAGCGATTTTTCACGTTTTTTGCACATTTTTACTATGAAACTTTGAAATGTGTCTTGAATTTAGAGGGATGATTCTTACAATCAAACTCAAAGAACTAGTGATTCATGGGGATGGCCATACATTCCGAAATGTTGATTTTTTATGCGCTTGGTTCGAGCCAGTCTTCAAGAAGAACAAAAGAAATAGCTTATTCACAGTTCAGAAACGGAAGAATACGGCTAGCCAGCTATTAAATTTCAGCGCATACCTACAGAGGGCAAAACGTTGGTTAACCTTGTCTGTAGGAGAGCCTGAAATTCCTAGTGGGACACTACTAGTTCTTGTCTAAGACCATTGAAAAACTGGAGACCAGGGGTTTACCTCTCCTTGACTTCTTTCTTGGCTGTACCGGTATTTGAAAATGCAGAGGAGAGGATAAAAGGAGAGTAGAGAAAATCTGTAAAAATTTAACACACAATGTGCCAGAAAAATAGTGATCTGAGTCAAATGCAGAAAATGACATCTGTGTTGAAAGAGCAGATGAACTCGTGGATGTGTACTGGAGATCTGACAAGGTCCCAATTCTTAAATTTGTCCCAGTTATATAATCTTTGTTGAACATTCATTTTCAGCGTACAAGTCTGAAAAATGGTGTCCCTGAAAAAAAATCATTTTAATTCGTTACCATTTAAGCTACGACAAAATCAATTCCATTAAAAATGTACAAGTGAAATTATTTTATATTTGTTATCAGAATATTGTGAAAGTAAAAGTAGAGGTAGAGGTTATCTGAATCTCTCTCTAAAAGTACATTAAAGAGTTCCATATTCAGCTTACTTTTAAGTTTCAAGTAGTTAAAATTCCAAAGTATTTTAGTAAAAATAGCCATTGTCATCACTCTATAACATGGATGTCCGAACGCATGTAGAACCAGGAGATATTGCACGTCATGTATGCTCTGCTAATGTCAATAACTTTTCATATAAAATAAGAAAGAGGACCTTAAAGAATATGCGCTGCTGGTTGCTTACACCAGGGGTTACCTCATATGACTTACAATTGGACATCTATGCTCTATAATGTTGAGACTTTTTTGCCAAGTTTTATCTTTCAGTAATCTTCCTACATTGCCATACATGTGTCCAAATTTATTTACTTTGTTTCACATATAAATTTTTATATCACACATTTCATGTAGTAGAAATTCGAAAATAAAGTTTGACTTTGTTGCAGATTCAAATAGTACTTAGTATCGTTACCCAGTTTCTTTATAGTGATGGAATATTAAGCCGTATTTGGTCCGACTTAATGCCGCGAATCATCCAAACAGTGTGTATGCTATTAGTGTGCATGTGGTGAAAAAGACTGTCCCTTTGAAAGGGACAGACGCATTCTCTCCTACATCTTCTAGTGTTTATGTGCATGCATATTATTATTATTATTATTATTATTATTATTATTATTATTATTATTATTTATTAGTAGTATTATTAATATTATTAGTATCATCATCGTCGCCATTATTATTATTATTATTATTATTATTATTATTATTATTATTATTAAGAATGTTAAACATTGTTATAATATACAGTACGATAATGTGATGTATTCTATAGCTAAAGCATTAAATTTTACAGTAAGATTTATTCTTGAGTCTAACTGGTTTTGTTATTCAGTGTATCACCAGTATAAGATATGATCTCACATTATGTCTTTTCTCGTACTACGCGTCCCATATTACAAGACGCTTAGCGCTGATGTTGCCACTGTCGAATACAAGACATCATAGGCGATTATACAACGCGTCTCATTGAAGGGCTCAAAGCATTCGTGGAAAGGTATGACGCAGTGTGCTAGTTCCAGGAATCAACACAAGTCAATTTACAAGGGATATACAGGGTGTTTCCGAGCTGGTGTTACAAACTTTCAGGGATGATGGGGAAGGGCACATGTATCAATTTGAGATAAGGAACCCTGGTCCGGAAATGACCGAGTTGAAGCAAAAATAGTTGTGTGGAAATGAAATAATTTTATTCATATGTACACGTTATTTATGTGTACATCTTACACATACTGTATTCATGTGACATTGTGTATTTACAGTATTCCATTCAGTGCGCTGTCTGAGGGATGGGGACAGAAAACTACACTAAAGCAATACAGATAGCATAATGTGTAACGGACATGGTCGGTCCTGATATGCACGTCTGTAGACAGCAGTATATGTGTACAAGTTGCAGTGTCCAGTCGATCAGTCCTAGTGAAATAGAGGAGTACACGAGAGCGGAATATGCACACCTGATTTTCGAATACGGATGAGCCATTGGGAACAGTAGACAAGCTCTCAGATTGTATCGGGACAAGTACCCACGTAGGAGGCATCCGGCCCATACCATTTTTTCACGACTGTTCCAAAAGTTAAGGGAAGGAGAGCCAAATTACTATTCCATTTCCACACTATTTTTGCTTATAACTTTTGACTCAGTCATTTCCGGACCATGGTTTCTTATCTCAAATTGATACATGTGCCCTTCGCTATCATCCCTGAAAGTTTGTAACACCACCTCGGAAACACCCTGTATAGTACCGTTGAGCGGTGAGCTGCACCGACGTACTTCGGGAGCTGTCTGGACATCTTACGTTTATACTGTATAAATATATTTTTTGTACAGTGCGAAAAACGGAGGTGAGTTTATATTTACATAAATAATAAACGATTTTCGTCATCTTTTTTTGATAGTTCAAGGAAGTCAACAAATGTGAATAGTTTTATTGTTGTTACTCCACAAATTCTCCCGATCTCAATCCAGTTTGACTCGATTATATTTTCAGTCATGGTGAGCACTTGAAAAACGTCCAGTACATTCCTCGTCTTACATGGAACGGTATTCATTTGATGAAATTTTAAAACCATTCGGATGTAGTATTTGAAGGTCAATCATTTTAATTCAATGTCAGTACAATTTACTTCCAATTAGAAAGCCCAGAACTCGATTCTAATTGGCCAGGTTATGTCTTAAATTTTTCTCTCATACTATAACAGTGAATGGATAGTTAAATAACTGGATATTTCCAGTTATTTATTTCAGTTGGTTAATCTAGTCGTATTACGGAAATGCAAACTATTGAAACTTTTTCACTTCGCAAATTTGTCAAAACTACTATGAATAATTCCTGTTGACTTGTTTCACGTTATTCACAATAGGCTATACAAACACGATAAATGTTTCTGTATGGACTCCGCAATAACTCGTCATATAGAGGTAATATAAATTATATAAAGCGATATTCCATCCGCAATATATTTATGTTTTGGTAATAAAATAAACGCTGGAATTGTATTTGGAATTAAAAACTTTGAATTTCTCTCCAGGTCAAATACTAGACCAGTCGCTGGAAATAATTGTATTTACTCTGTGTGCAAAAAGTTTGCTGCCAGTGAAAGTTGTCGGATATGAGTTTTGTTTCACACACATCGAGAGCTGCGTTATAATCCTGTATTCGATTACTCTCTTTATTAGATCAGAACATAATGGTACAATTCTATTCACTTTCAACTACCGTATTTTGTTTGTTTTTTGCAACAAAATTATCTTGCTGTATTTTTCACTTAATATTTTTTTGATGAT
This sequence comes from Periplaneta americana, assembly GCF_040183065.1. NCBI lineage: Eukaryota > Metazoa > Arthropoda > Insecta > Blattodea > Blattidae > Periplaneta > Periplaneta americana. The sequence continues at coordinate 81,724,439 of NC_091133.1, read as the reverse complement.
GATGATGATGATGATGATGATGATGATGATGTTGATGGTGATGGTGGTCGTGATAGAATTTCTAGCGGTGATGATAGTTGTCACAGATATAGTGTGGAGAATTATTAATGAACTAATGTGACATATATACTTCCGTTCACATTGAGCTTTGAAACCGAATATCCGTCATGTAGAATCTGAGGAAATTACTTTTCGGCTAACGTCTCTCCGGGCTTTAGTTAAGGGGTTAGGTACAGCTTACAGCAGTAAAATGTTTGGAAATATTCAACATTTTTTTTCCTCCATTACTGTATATTTTACAATAATGAAAACTGGTATGTGTAAAACACTGTCCTTCTACTATATGAAAAAAATATTTTTATGATTTAAAAAAATATTTATATATATATTTTTTTTTGAAAATTCAAAATTGTGGCATTTCACTGAGCAGTGATGAAGCCTTTCCATCATAACTCATAAACTTGTTAACTTTTTCATGTTCTTTCTCTTTTATTTTATTGTTGAAACTCATGTTTACAATATCATGCTCTTTAAACTACGTTCCTTAATAAATAATGTAATAAATATATTGTGTTAGAAGAAAGTACTGATATTTCACCATTTTTAAAATGAATTTATTTTTATCAGACAATCTATCAAAGGTAGAGAAGAGATCTTGCATCATATTGTAGATATGACATGCATAAATACACACAGAACATGCCATCATAGAATGTTGGATAGTTTTTTAGTTATGTCTGAAATTCTTCGTCACTGCACAGTGAACTGAATTTTGAAAAACAAATGTAAATAATTTTTTAAATCGTAATAATATTTTTTCATATAGCAGAAGGACAGTGTTTTACACCTACTAATTTTCATTATTTTACAAAATACAGTAATAGAGGAAAAATGCTGAACATTTCCAAAATTTTACTGCTGTAAGCTGTACCTAACCCCTTAAGCGGAAAGAATGCTTAAATATGGTGAAAAGTCAGTACGAAAATATTTTACCTTTAAAATTCACTTTCATATGTGAAAAATACATTACATAAAATTTAAAACGAATTTATAGCCTTGTCAGATACTGTCACACCATTTTTAAAGCTCTGGTAGACAGACTTTTTAATAACACTCAGTTTTGAATGTAATTTTCAATAACTTTATTATTTTATTTATTCCATACAAAAAATTATATATCTTCGGAACTGTTAATGCTGTATGGATTATATTTGGTACATACATTCTCTACGCTATAGGAAATTGTTCTATGTTATCTTGGTACATGTGAAACTGTTCTATATAGGCCTAAATACCTCTAAAATTAATTCTTGAAATGTAATTTCAAGAATGTAATCTGAAGTCGCGTTAAATTCATTTTTACGAAAGAACTGGGATAGCTTCCTTATCCACGGACTGAGCGAATTTTCAAGTGATGTAACACAATAACATATACTTTTAGACAAGGACTGGCGTTTTTTTTTTTGAAGAAAACACGCTTAAAATATAATGGTAGAGCTCTCAAACACAATCATATATATATATATATATATATATATATATATATATATATATATGTACGCATATAAATCATAAAAATGGTTATGATGGCTCGCCTTACGGCCTTAAACCTATCAGATTAAATAAATAAATAAATAAATAAATAATAAAAAATAAATAAATAAATAAGTAAATAAATAAATAAATAAATAAACTGAGCGAGTTTTGAGATTACATTCTTCAATTTATTGTTTGTTACAGTTTTGAAAACAAAATTGTGCTTCGGACGTTTTGAAGATCGTGCTTTTAGAAGTAAAAGGACACAGAAATTTTGAATCTATCTTTAAAAATGGCTGAGATATATCGATTTTAGTGAATTACTGTACCCCGACATTTTTTCAAAATTTTGGTCCCATTTAATTTTCAAAAGTAATCTCGAATTTAAGTTGTTGCATTAATGATATTTCTCAATACAAAATATGAAAATTATGTTTTAATTGGGAAACAAATTTCATATTTTACTATCTTCTCTCCGTTCCTTGATTATAATTAATGATAGCTACAATGCCGTATTTCATAATATTCAGGTTTATGTTGATAGGCTCATTTAACAGCCGGCACTGAACTATAATTTTTTCTCCTGCTGTACTTATTGGAAAAGCGATGCAAACCAGCGGCGTAGCTCAGGCAGTAGGCACGTTTGCCTACTTATTCGGAGCTCCGCTCGCGAGTAGGCCTGATATCTGCTTGAGCTAATTTCCTGGTTGGGTTTTTGTTTGGTTTTCGTCAATTAAAGACAAATGTCGGGGAATCACATGGAAAAACTCATCAAATAGTGTAGGCTATCATTGTTACAAAGTCAGTGGACACTATATAACATAGTAACTGATCCCTCTTCAAAATAATATCCTACTAAAAATAAGAGTGTCACTTCGAGCACAAAACTGATGCTTAGTTATTCTTTTAGATTATCATCGGTTTAAGCTCTTATGTTTGAATTGTTTCCCCCCCCCCCCCAAAGGAAATAATACATGCAGCTGACTTTCAATTAATCTTTATTTATTGTTTGAAGTGTCTTGTTTTTAACTGTGAAGATCTGTCCAACGCAAGGCAGCAAAATATGTCAAAATGGGGAAGGGACATAGTGAGGAGATAGTAAAAGACTTAAGGTGGGAACTTCTCAAATCAAGGCGACGAAAAACCAGACTCACCGCATTGTTTAAGGCACAAATGGGACACAAAGCATGGACCGATATCAATGCTAGATTAGCAACACCATCATACTTAGGAAGGGCTGATCATATTAGGAAGTTTAAATGTAGAAAACAAAGAACGGACGTGGAAAAATATTCCTTTGTTAACCGCACAATAGTAGACTGGAACAGCTTACCTTCGGCAATCTTTCAGGGTGGTCCTGTTAAAATCAATACATTTAAGGAAATGTTGAGAAGATTGGACTGAAAATGTAATTGGAGGTGCAGTGTAATTATTTAAGTTGTGCCATGTAATTAATTGAGTTGATATGTAATTAATTAAGTTGATATGTAATTAATTAAGATGATATGTAATTTAGTTGATATGTAAATAAATTGAGGTGATATGTAATTACTTAAATTGGTAATAGCTGGCTGAAATAGAAGCACTAATAAGTTAGATTTACTTTTGCTTATCGTAGGCGTTATTATAGAATAGTTTTTATTTATAGTCCAGGTTCATTGCATCTATAATTTTTTAGATTTACGTTTATTTTATTTTATTTCATTTACGTTTATTTTATTTTATTTCATGTAATTGTAATTATTGTGTATTATATATCACTGCCACCGGGTGTATACCCAATTGTAGTGTTAATAAATACATACATACTTAATGTTTTCTCAATTTAGCATTCAGAGGATTTGGGTTTTCTTCTGTAGGAGAGAATTCTCTTCGTTTACTTTCATTACTTTATTCTACAATGAACAGTCGTCCCAACATTCATAATCAATATATTTTCGAAATGTAATTCTACTTATTATATCGTTAAATATAGCCTATATGTGCGTGTCACTGAATAACTTTGCTTCAGTGCCTGTCGAGTCAGTCTATCAAACAACGTCAGATTGTATTTAAGAATTGAGCTTCTACACGTGAGTTTGTGCAAACATGTCTAGAACAGAGACGGGGACAGCCACTCTCAAAGAGTTTATCTTCTCCCGCTACAGTTGCTATTGTACGTAGATACTCATGATGACTGCTCTGTTTACAATACGAGTTTCCCCATCCCTGGTATAGAACCTATAGCGATTTTTTTTTCCTGGAATTTCTCCATAAACGCCTCATGGCTGATCTTCTTCTCTGCCTTTCAAGTGATGCATTTAGTGCAGATTCCAGGCGTTTCCGTGGTTCTAGATAACTTCTCCGTTTTATATGTTTTGTGTGTTGCCTACATTCATGACAGACCAGAAACATATTGATGTCGCTTGCAGTTACTAAATTCTTATATATTTCAATATTAAGTAACTTTTACTATTTTGGCAACTTTCACTTAGAAATATAAGCTTCAGTGACTGTAAATGAATTTTAGAGATCGTTCGCCGGACTAGTGCATCAGAATAAGTGATATGGAAAATTTGAGTAAAATGTACGAAGTAAGAAGTGCAGAAACATTGTTGATGTCTTTGCTGAAATGATTTAGCTTGAAAGTAATTGTCCCTTAATAATAATCATATGAAAGAGCCTAACCATAATTTTGAAACACGGTGTAACAACAACTACAATAATAATAATAATAATAATAATAATAATAATAATAATAATAATAATAATAATAATGATAATAATAATAATAATAATCCTCTTCTGCAAAATGTGTGACGCATACAGGTTGTCATCATTTAGACCAGGGCTGGGCAGCAAGAGCGGATTCTACTCTCTCACGGGGAGCCATATGATTTCTCTTCATCCCCTTTCTTCCCCGCCGAACACCGCGCAGCGTTGATTTAGTGACGGATGAATATTAAGTGTCCCCGTTTAGAGTCTGGTGCCACTCCCGATGCCTTGACTTAGACAGGTAAATAATTTTTATTTTATTTTAGTAGGTTATTTTACGACGCTTTGTCAAGTGACAATGCCGGTGAAATGAGTCCGGGGTCCAACACCGAAAGTTACTCAGCATTTGCTGATACTGGGTTGAGGGAAAGCCACGGAAAAAACCTCAACCAGATAACTTGCCCCGACCGGGAATCGAACCCGGGCCACTTGGTTTCGCGGCTAGACACCCTAACCGTTACTCTACAGGTATGGACACAAGTAAATAAAAGCGAAGAGATAATGCACATGGGGGCATGGAGGTAGAGCTCCACGCATTCTTCGACCTCGGCACTAGAGTAAGGTGGTGTGGTCGGCATCACGCTCCGATCGCCTTTTACTCCCAGGAAAGACGCGGGTATTCAATTTGATAGGCTGAGTGAACCTTCGGGCCGTTCTGGAAGTTTGGTCATCGAACTCCGGACCTTCCAGTTCGTAGCCAGCTGCTCTACCAACTGAGCTACTAGGTCGTCCTTACGACAAGTACTGGGTGTTCAGTTCAAAGTGTGTCATGGCTCGCTGTATGCCGTCATGTGGCTAGTCGATGAGCCTTGAGAATTCAATCTTCCTACACTTCCGCAGAGGTTTATTACCTATGTGCCAGAGAAGTTGCCTAGCAAGTACGGTGTTCATTCAGAAGAGTACTTACCGATACGTACGGTAACACCGGTAGTGGCAGGAATGTGAACTGTTTCGAAACATGTATTGAGGTGAGTATTTTTCTCACTGTCGGGATATGGGGAGAGGGTTAAGACGATTACTTAAGTATTTGTTGACATTAACTTCGACGGTCAACATGGACACGGAGCATTTGATTTGTATTTTGGAATGTTACCGTACGCAACCGATGATAACAAATACCGTGCGTACGACTTGGCCGCGTAAAAAACAGTTCGAAGGAGGTTATGGTAGCATACAGACCGTACACACCGCCATCTGTTGCTACGACGTTCAAGTTATACAGTACACGTTCTCAAGTTCAGATTGAACGCCTTGATTAATAGGCAACTTCTCTGACACAAAAGCTGAAACTCGCTTCAAATCGCTGACTCATCAACAGTGACGTCATGACACACTTTGAAATGAACACCCAGTATAAGAGAAGAAATAGTTAAGTACAAATGCAACGGAACATCTTATGAAATATTTCAGAATAATGTTGTGTGTCTTATAGTTTGTACTGGTATATAGAGATACGTTTTAGGTCACATTTTTAGGATAATTATTCAAGTGAATACTTTAAAAAGTGGTTTTAATTTCATGTTAAAGAATGTTCTTATGTTAAGATTCGACTGGATTTTAACAGGATTCTCCGGTATTAAAAGCCGGTGTTTGAACTGTTTAGCTAAAGTACGTCATTCTTATATTGAAGAATCTCTGAAGTGGACAGAAGTTGTTGTAGCTCCAAAAAGAGCAGAGAAACCCTTGAGAAAGAGAAAGAGTGAAAAATCTTCATTTGGTATTCTGAATTGCAAAAAATAACACCGCTAAGTAAGAGAGTACAAGTGAGGGCTTTACTGGATGTGTTCTGCCTCGTCCACTGATACTTATTTGTCGTTAGTAACTGGTTTTGTTGATACAGAGGAAACCAAGAAAAGTGGCAGACGAAAATAAGAAGAAAGTCTGTAGAGAAATCCCACATGCGATCCCACCAGGACTTGTTCCTACAGCATCTTTAGGAGTTTTCTTTAGTTCTGGGTATTGTCCCCAACTTCTAGGGGAGAAGAAAGCCCGGAAATCCAGTCCATATACCCCCGCTAATATTAGAGAGCGATGTTGTTGCAGAGGGGTTGGTTGGTTTCATTGGTTGTGACACGACAAGTTTTGAAATTCTGCGCGAGAGCCTGCGGCTGCCCGTTCCCCCTTATTCTTCACGTACTGTATATACATATACAGTGTAGTAGTATTCCACAAAACTATTATATATATAGCCTCTTTTTGTGCGCCTCGCCGGAAGACCTCTCCACCCCCAACTGCCCGTCTCCGAGCACGAAGTTACTAGGATCCATCCCCGGAAGCTCGGGGGCATGCAGGCTCAACAGTACCTCTGTGTGAGGGAGGGAGGGGACAGAAAACTTCCGACATGCGGGGAAAGTAAAAAGACCGCAATGCGAAGAGGTTCAGGACATTTGGGGCTTCGTTCTGGAATAAAGGAAAGGTGGAAAAATGTTGTTTAAAAACCTGTCACACTAATGTGTACAAGTTATGGGATTCTTGTCTTTTTTGGGAAAAATACACCGGTCAGATAGAAATAAAAGTCATGTAAACTCTCTTCCTCCAAGTTTCCTCATTTCGTTTGTAAAGATAATGGTGATTTGTTACGGAATTTTGTGTTCTTAACTACAGACTGCATACATATACAACTATCATTAATTTGAGAGCATGCGAACTAGCGGACTAGATACACTTTAATTCAAGTACGATTGCATAAGTCACTAATTATAGGTTATTTATAACTGAACATTAATAGCTGTATAACTGGAGGTTAGTTTCTACAAATAGCCTATCATATAAAATTTTCTTCCCTCAATATCTTCATAAGATGGGGTAATAGAATAATCAGAAATCTCGAAATATATTAATTTGTAATTTCCTCTCGTAGAGATCCTGGCTGATATAATATATACAGGGTGTTTCCGGGCTAGTGTTACATTTCATTTCATTTATTATATTCCATAGACCTTGCGGATAAATCGCAATATAGCGAACGCCAGTAGGGGAAGTTATCCCCACCCACATGAAATGTGCATTCGACACAACACTCGCCTATCACGTAGCGTGTCTGTTGAACTAGTAGGGAAAAAGTGGAAGGGGTCATGGGCGGAGCTTCTACGTTCGCTATATTGCGATTTGCCCTATCTTACATGAGCAATGAAGCTTTAAGATCTGGAGCAAGTCAAACATTTTACAATATTACAATTTTTTAATTTTTTACAATTTTTTAAACAATATTTTGGCGAGCTGTAGTGAGATGATGAGAGACCCGAGGATTCGCCAAAAGATTACCCGGCATTTGCCTTATGGTTGGGGAAGCTACAAACTTTCAGGGATGATGGGGAAGGGCACATGTATCAATTTGAGATCAGGAACCCTGGTCCGGAAATGGCTGAATCGAAAGTTATAAGCAAAAATAGTTGTGTGGAAATGAAATAATTTTATTCCTCTGTACACCTTACACATATAACCCGTCTGAAGAATCATTGCAGACGGCAGGTAGAGTAAGCTTGAACATAAACATGCGATCGATACTGCATTACGTCACCCTGTTCTGACGTACTATACACAGCGCTGCAGTAAAGAAATGCCTCAGTTCAGTTCGTTCAGTCTGCTAGTCAGTATCGGAAATGTGTGTGTACACAAGAGCGAATGGAAACTCCGCCGAGACACTCGTCACGCGAAGTCTTACAATCGCAAAGCAGAAAGATTACATACAATGTGCTAAAATTTTTTAAAGAAGAGAAAAAGAGAGGTCTTATCAATCCATTAATGAACGCTGTGAAAAGAACAACAACGGCGGTGCAGAAGAGTGTGAGATGGATCATGACAGGCCAGGTAGCAGCACAGATACAGTAGACCAAGGCAGTCAACTGACAGTGTAGATGAAATTGAGACCTCTACCTCGGGCATACAGCTACTTCTGGTAATAAGGTACGTGTATATGCCGTATATATGACAGAAAAAGTAAATTCAATTATGGTACTGGTAATTGTATTTGAGTATGTTCATAACAGCTATTGATGTTTTTATTGCCAGACTGTACCAACATTTCTCCAGTTGACTCGCCACGCATCAAGACTGAGCGGATCGCATTCACGACACACGAGCGCCCTCACCTGAAAACTGCAATGTTTCGTCAGACTGGTTATACTGTATTCATCTGACGTTGTTTACATTGTATACTTACAGTATTCCACTCAATATGCTGTCTGAGGGTGGGAACAGGAAACTACACTAACGCAATGCGGATAGCGTAATGTGTAACGGACATGGTCGGTCCTGATATGCATGTCTGTAGACAGCAGTTTATGTGTACAAGTTGCAGTGTCCAGTCGATCAGTCCTAGTGAAATGGAGTGGAATGTGGAGACCTGATTTTCGAATACGGATGAGCCAATGGGAACAGTAGACAAGCTCACAGATTGTATCGGGTCAGGTAGCCACGTAGTAGACATCGGGCCCATACCATCTTTCCACGACTGTTCCAAAGGTTAAAGGAAGCAGGGCACGTGGTGTCAAATTATTACAATTCCATTTCCACACAACTATTTTTGCTTATAACTTTCGACTCAGTCATTTCCGGACCATGGTTCCTTATCTCAAATTGATGCATGTGCCCTTCCCCATCATCCCTGAAAGTTTGTAACACCAGCCCGGAAACACTTTATGATATCTATCAGAGGATAAACAATATTTTAGCATACATCTGAAGCCTAAATAGTGTCATATTTTGCTAGTCGGTAATGTATGCAATAGAGGTGGAAAGAAAATGACCATTTACTCTACAAAGTCTATATAGGACCCAAATAAAATTCTTTCAATAACTTATTATTATAATACACTGCTTCTTGAATTGACTAAGAATACTGGGAATTCAATCAATGACTTTCCCAACACACGCTATGAAGTATTCCTTATAAGACAATTTTCATCTCGAAATGAATGTAAAACACGAGCAAAATTTAATTCACCTTTTTTTTTCAAAATGTCTCAGAGAATAACTCGTTGAAATTAATGCCATTACTTACGGTTTTACTCAGTGTAAAATAATGTAACTTTTCAGTTATAGAATTTTAAGATGAGCATAAAGGCTTTTAATTCTGTATTGCAATCACTCATTATAGTCATCAGCTGCATACTCAGGATCACGTTTTTATTTTCGACATCAATAGAGCCAATTTATGAAATTAAGTTTCATGTACAAAACTAAGAAAAATTACTTCATAAAATCTTACTAATTATTCCAATGAAGTGAAGATTTATAAATTCCACATCAATAGAATCACTAAAAAGAATTGCATTACATTTTCATGCATAGGGGAGAGTGGGGTAGCATCGGACATCGGGTAATATCGGACAGTGCGTTTCTTTCATCTACCACAGATGGTAGTACCTGAATGACGTGGTTACGTAACTGTATGCGAAATCACAGAAACGTAACCATGTCATTCAGATACTATCATCTGGTTGTAGATGAAAGAAACTCACTGTCCGATATTACCGGATGTCCGATACTACCCAACTCTCCCCTAAATATTATAAAACACCAATAAATTTTTATAATTACGCTCAAAGAAGTTGGCACAAATTTTTACATATTAAATTGAAAAAAATGATTCATTTGAAACTCATGTTTTTTCAGTTAATTATTTTAACAAAAAAAAATGACTCTAGTAACAATGTATTGCTTTTCAAATGTAGACTATCTCTGGGAGAACACTAATTCTTTATATTAAATGCTGAAAATTGCCTCCCGAGTTATAGTTGAACACGTTTCTTCCTCTTTGTGCAGTTTTCTTACAAAGATTTTATGATTATTATTATTATTATTATTATTATTATTATTATTATTATTATTATTATTATTATTATTATTTACTTCAGATCAGCATGATGTCTCGACTAACTTAAAATTGTAGCAAATGTATCAATATTACCCTGAGCAGAATTCGAACTTACGCCTTCCGCATGGCGTCAGTGTTGCACTTTAAATTTTACCCGTACGCGACGGCCTATTGAAGTACTATAAATTGACAAAATTAAACGTTTAACATCTTCCACGTTTATTTAAGCAGTTACCTTCAACTTGCTAAATCAACTCTGTTAATATTTTACAGGAGTGAAGTCCGGTAAAAACACATTTGGAAATAGCTCTGAAGTGACGGATAACGAAGAGCATATCAGAATCACAAAAGCTGACATGAGAGAGAGCGTAGATCACAGTGTTATTCTGTACTCCTCTTTCATGAACAATTCTTTGTGTGCACACAGAATCGTATTTCTTCCATTGGGTTGTATTAGTAGAGTATTCTCTGTTTTACGCACTCCGGTAAGTAAATGATCTGAGTGTTAATGGAACTAAACAAAAAGGCTTTTTCTATCAAATAAACCTAGCGATAGAGCTTCGCTCTTTCAAGAAGATAAACCCATTGTAATGTAACTTTCTGCATTTGATAAATGTTAGCTTTCTGACTACAAACAATTAGATAAACTACATTAAAAACAAATACATAATGAAAAATTATAATAGTACTGTATAACAACAACAACAACAACAACAACAACAATAATAATAATAATAATAATAATAATAATAATAATAATAATAATAAATACATACATACATACATACATACATACATACACTGTGTTGTTCCGTCTAAGGATAGGTCTTTCACTGCAAATCCAGCATTCTCCAATGCTTTCTGTTTTCTGCCTTTCTCTTAGTCTCCGCATATGATCCATATATCTGAATGTCACCTGTTATCCGATATCTTCTTCTGCCCCGAACTCTTATCCCGTTCACCATTCCTTCCAGTGCATCCTTTAGTTAGCAGTTTCTTCTCAGCCTGTGACCCAATCAATTCCTTTTTCTTTTCCTGATCAATTTCAGCATCTTTCTTTCTTCACCCACTCTTTCCAACACAGCTTCATTTCTTATTGTCTGTCCATTTCTTATTGTCTGTCCATTTCATACGCTCCATTCTTCTCCATATCCATATTTCAAATGCATCTATTCGCTTCTCTTCACGTCGTCGTATTGCTCATGTTTATCTTCTATTACAATGTCATATTCTATACGAAGTATTTCACTAGCCTCTTCCTTAGTTCTTTTTCCGGAGGTCCGCAGAAGATGTATCTTTTTCTTTTGAAAGCTTCTTTGGCCATTGCTATTCTCCTTTTGACTTCCTGGCAGCATCTCATATTACTGCTTATACTACACCGTAAGTATTTGAAGCTCTCCACTTGCTCTACTGTCTCATTTAGAATTCTCAAGTTTATCTTATTACTTATCTTCCTATGACCATGGCATTTACCTTCATCCCATACTGCTCACAGCTGTCACTTAGCTCCAGTAGCATATCCCCTAGTATCATCTCCTTTTCTTCTAACAACGCCAAATCATCAGCAAATCTTATGCACTTTATTCTTCTTCCTCCTATTATGACAGCTTTAATGTTCTGAAAACAGTTCTTGACTAAATCATAATAATAATAATAATAATAATAATAATAATATAATAATAATAATAATAATAATAATAATAATAATGATGATAATGGTAATGGTAATGATAGTGATAGTGATAGTGATGATAATAATAATAATAATAATAATAATAATAATAATATTAATAGTTAGAGCTCAAAAGTTAGACAAAATGTAATTTTATCTGGGTTGATATATGGAAGAGTTTAAAAAAGAAAAACATGTTTCCCCAGAGTTCCAAATGATATGGACAGTTTTGTTTTGCCTTTTTTTGTATTAGGCTTCCTTTGCCTATTTTAAGCTTTCATGCTTAATTTTGACTTTGTTTTGAATTTGATGAATATTTTCCTCTGTTATAGGCATACATATGGATAGAGAGAGAGAGAGAGAGAGAGAGAGAGAGAGAGAGAGCTCCTAGTTCTGTGACACAAGCTTTCACAAATGTCAAAATGAAAGGGTGTCAGAGAACAAATGAATGATGACCTGTCAATCCGAGATGCAACACACAACAATCCTTCCTACCCTATGTAGATCAAAGGAAATGAGGACAATCAATTCATGGAAAATTTGTACGATTTCTATAATATATATTTAAAATATAAATGAATTTTTTTTTTGTTTTATAAATAAAGCACCTGTTACAAAAATAAAACACATTTTTGCATAATTTGAATCTCTATTGAGAATGTCACCCCCACATAAATACATTTAAATTATTTGTGGCGGCATGCCTACAAACCAACCCTAAGCTGATCATTCGATCGAAAAAGTTGGTGGGACAAATTACTGCTGCTGTATCTCACATCCGAGGCAGTTGGTTTCTCTATACTTCGTCTCATAATGTCTGACAGGGGAAGTAAACATTGCCGACAGCGGAGAAGAGAAGTATAATTGCTATTCAACCAATGATAGAGATCAAATTCCATGCTTGTCTTGAAGTTGGGTGGGCGTAAAACGCTTCAGACCGCCCAACTTCAACTGTAGCTTAGAATGAGTCCTCTGCCATTGGTTCAATAGCAATTATACTTCTCTTCTCCTCTGCCGGCAATGTTTACATCTCCTGTCAGAAATTATGAAACGCGGTATAGTCTGAGAGGTTCACTTTCTATAGATTCTAAGAAAAGAGTGCAGAGAGAGAAAAGAATAAATTCTCTGACAGATCGAATCATACAGAAAGCGATTAGCAGGATTGGCGGTACATCAGTTTGCGGTATTGTTATCGATATGAGTCCATCCACAACATCATGTTTTAAATAATAGCTCCAGTCACTTCGGTGGAAGCAGAACGATATTTTTCAATGATGAAGAACACTCTCACTGACAGGCGACTGATTATGAGAGTAAGAGTTGAGAATTTGAAGAAAGCATGTTCCTATAGCATGAAAACAAGGAAAAAAAGAGTAGGCTAAGTACTAAAATGTGATACTGATTATTATTATTATTATTATTATTATTATTATTATTATTATCGTCATCATCATCATTGTGTAGGTTTAAATTAATATTTCCTTTTACTTCCAGTTCTGTCACTCTAATATTAGCGTAGCGAATGTTCTGAGTATGTATGTCGTAAGAATTGTATAAAATATTCTCCTAAATATAAATAAATAAATAAATAAATAAATAAATAAATAAATAAATAAATAAATAAATAAATAAATACATAAATACATAAATACATAAATAATTAAATAATTAAATAAATAATTAAATAAATAAATAATTAAATAAATAAATAGATAAATAAATAATTAAATAATTCTTGTCGAAATATTCTGCAACATGGAGTACATTTCTTGAAATTCTACTTTTAATCTACGTAGATCTAATCCTGTAATATTGCAGAAAGACATTTTGCCGAGAGCAATAAGAGCGACTTGCAAAACTTCGGAGTCACTTCGTAATTATAAAAAGTTTGTCTAAACCTTCACTGATTGCCCTAGGCAATGGTAAATTATAACTCGCTACTACCATCTCTACTGGCAGTCGTACCACAGATAATGACATTAAAGTCGGTTTTGTTTCTGTATCTGAACACTGGAAGTTGTTTGTTTGGAAACAATGTATCTCTATTGTGGCATCCAGATCTCTTTATATCGGATAACTCAGAGACTGAAAGAAAGAATATTGTTCAATAGAACAAAGGCACAACCTATTATCTTATAAATAAATAACATTTTGAATAATAGGCTAATGGAAGATGGGAACATTACAGTCGTCTTAATAGATCACTTGGCAGAGAGTAGGTTTACAACGATCGTGGGCCAAAGTTCAAATTCCGGCTTCCATATTGTATGATATGACTATATTGGATTTCTATCTATGGGGTTAAATGAAGGTTTAAGTGTGTAACATAACCATCGTATTTGCAGAAGATTTTAAAGATCAAATATATATCCTTATCCCGTGCAAGATTAATCCATTCTCTATCATCATATCCCACCTCCCTCAAATCCATTTTAATATTATCCTCCCATCTACGTCTCAGCCTCTAGCAAATATAAATAACAGTATTACAGAAAACAGTTGAATAATAATAATAATAATAATAATAATAATAATAATAATAATAATAATAATAATAATATTAATAATAATAATAATAGCAAAATGTAGATGTATTTAGTTACATATAATTCTGAGATTCAAACAATTACAATTTAGTCTAAAATAAAATAAAAAGGAAAACGTATATTTAAACAAAAGTCGTAGGATTTCTAAAACAGTGATATTTGAAATAAAATCGTATCCTAGAGACGAAAAGCAGTCTTTTTTACAATCCGCTTTTGAAAGAAATCATATCTCACAGCCCCTTTATACTTACTCTGTACACTGAAGTACGCTGTTTTTACTATTTACATTATCATGAAGAATGTAAGCTTACATTGATCAAATATATTTGCACTGTTATACACTATATACAAAATAAGTAATCTATACTATTTTTAAATAAAATACCTTGCACTGCACACCTACATGTAAGAGTGTAAATAAGGTTTGGCAGTGTAGGCCCACATTCTTTCTGATTGTGTATATAGTAAAAAAAGGCTATTGTAATGTACATAGTGCAAATAATTTAAGTTGTAAATATTAGTGTAGATGTTAAAATAGTCCATGTTTTGTTCTGCCCAAATTAATCAAACAGGAGGTCCTGAGCAATCAGTCAAGTACTGCCCAAATTTCACGAGATGATCTCTGGGAGGGGAATATTGCCCAACTTGATCAAACAGGAGTCCCTGAGCAATCAATGAACTACTGTCCAAATTTCACGAGAGGATCCCTGCGAGGGGAGTATGATCTTGCGGGGCAAGAGGAGAGGGTAAGCTAGTAACTCAGCGTCTTTGAAGGAGCAGGTGGATGGGGGTAGGTGTCCTTAGCCGACTGGGACAAACAAGGCTCAGTAATTGGCCGACCAGTTCCGTGTCGGAGATTGATTATAACACTGGGGAAAACCCCGCAATCTTTGCTCGGATCTTCTCTTGAAATGCGAACAATAATTCACTTGCTATGGTCCGTCCCAGGAATCTGTGGAGCGGAGTCTATAGGCCCATTCACAATGAAAATTAAACATAATCGTAACATAAACACAGAAGTTTGCGGCCAGGTTATCAAATTGGATCATTCACAATGATTCGCATAAACATTGCCGTTAGACGTTAACATGAAAGTTTGAAAATTCCAAATTTTCATGCCTCTGCTTACGTGATTTGCAAACAGTACACAATCGTGGAGCGCTGATGTATACGACAGAATATGAGGAAAAGGCGTCGTTATTATGTTTGCATGGTTGCCAAGTATCTTTGCGGTTATGTTTATTTTTTATTGGGTTATTTTACGACGCTGTATCAACATCTCAGGTTATTTAGCGTCTGAATGAAATGAAGGTGATAATGCCGATGAAATGAGTCCGGGGTCCAACACCGAAAGTTACCCAGCATTTGCTCGTATTGCGTTAAGGGAAAACCTCAACCATGTAAGTTGCCCTTACCGGGATTCGAACCCGGGCCACCTGGTTTCACGGCCAGACGCGCTGACCGTTACTCTACATGTGTGGACGGTTATGTTTATGTTCCCATCGTGAATGTTCTCGATTTTACCGTAACGTTTACATTTTTAAGTTAACGCTTACGTTATGTTTAATTTTCATTTTGAATGAGCATAACTTAGCCGAAGTGTATTGCGGGCAGCATCAGCTTGAGTCCGCTAATGGGTAAGTTGCTCGTGGTATAAGGTAGAGTTCACATAGAAATGATCCCCTCCTGCAAGCGATTGCTCGCTTCTTTCAAGCAATACCTCCCCCAGAGCAGTCATTGGCCCTATCCCTTCCACATACCTCTTGCGCAGAGGTCTTGTTTCGTCTTTCTACTCCACAGATTCCTGGGACGGACCATAGATGCACAAGCAAAAACTCCAGTAATACTTAATCTTGTAATCTCGTGGGACAAAGTACGATCCCTAATAGTAATAGTAATATTTATAATAAACAGTAGGCCTAATAGTATTAAAATATTAAATAGTAATAATGTTTATAATTTCATTCTAGTATAAAAATATTCTCAGTTCCTACAGTCAGTTAAACGAACTCAGTGCAATTAAAAATGGAAGCTGAAAGAGGGGTTGATCTGGCAAATAAGCAGTTATTAACACGCATGAGTGACGGGTTTGGAACTGATTAGCCAGAATCTCATGTCAAATGTGTATGAAATGAGTGAGAAGGGAGCCGCGCGCGATGTGTCAGTCCATCCAGCGAGCAATGAAGCGCACCGGCTTCTATTATAACTCCATAAAACGCACCAGTCCGTGGCGGTACTGGTTTTGTTCTATGCCAGCGCATCTATTCCGCCCATTATATGCAACATCCATTGTTATCGTCATTAGTGTTGTTAATATTATCTGGTTTTGATGCACACAGCTTTAACACTTTGTGGAAACCACAGACCAGGGTTCGAATCCTGCATAGAACTTAAATTTTGGTTGCTTATAATTATGTCATATATTCTATTTCACTGCTCCTTCGATTTAGTAGAACGCGTTTATGTTTAAAGAAAGCACTAAAAGAGAACAACTTGGTCTGTTGTGACGAGAATCCAAACCACCGCATATCGCCAAGCGATCACGTCAGAAACACGTTCACGTCTGAATTTTTCTGACTTACTTACTCACAAATGGCTTTTAAGGAACCCGGAGGTTCATTGCCGCCCTCACATGAGTCCGCCATCGTCTCTATCTTGTGCAAGATTAATCCAGTCTCCATCATCATATCCCACCTCCCTTAAATCCATTTTAATACTATCCTCCCACCTACGTCTCGGCCTCCCCGAAAGTATTTTTCCCACCAGCCTCCCAACTAACACTCTATAAGAATTTATGGATTCGCCCATACGTGTCACATGCCCTGCCCATATCAAACGTCTAGATTTAATGTTTCTAATTATGTCAGATGAAGAATACAAAACGTGCAGTTCTGCGTTGTGTAACGTTCTCCATTCTCCTGTAACTTCATCCCTCTTAGCCCCAAATATTTTCCTAAGAACCTTATTCTCAAACACCGTTAATCTCTGTTCCTTTCTCAAAGTGAGAGTCTAAGTTTCACAGCCATGCAGAACAACCGGTAATATAACTGTTTTATAAATTCTAACTTTCAGTTTTTTTGACAGCAGACTAGATGGCAAAAGCGTCTCAACCGAATAATAACAGGCATTTTCCATATTTATTCTGCGTTTAATTTTTTCCCGAGTGTCATTTATATTTGCTATTGTTGCTCCAAGATATCTGAATTTCTCCACCTCTTCGAAGGATAAATCTCCAATTTTTATATTTCGATTTCGTGCAATATTCTGGTCACGAGACATAATCATATACTTCATCTTTTGGGGATTTACTTCCAAACCTATCGCTTTACTTGCTTCAAGTAAAATTTCTGTGTTTTCCATAATCGTTTGTGGATATTCACGTCATCCGCATAGACAAGGAGCAGATGTAACCCGTTCAATTTCAAACTCTCTGTGTTTGAATTTTTCTGACAATGTAATTATTATTCAACGCCTTAAAAAGGGCGCAAATATTAAGGATATTATTGGAGATTTTAAGGTAACATTTATTTATTTACTTGTTTATTTATTTATTCTTGTAGATACATACTGTGTATATAGGAAATCAAATTAATTTGTATTAATGTTGTATCTTATTCACTTTTTATACTGAGTTAACAATTCTTAAATATCCATTCCCGTATGGTGCATAATACTCCCTATCTTTGAAGTTATACCTAAACATGATACTTGCCGATTGCAAGGGACTTGCTCCAAGTATCATATCTAAGTAGGTAAACATTGGCTTTCTCCTATATCGACGGAACCGTGTAGATGGAGGCTTGGACTATACGCGACTATATTCTGTCGTGTAAATCTTAAGTCAGGTTCCACAATAAGTATAATTTTATTGTGGACAGATGTATCAAGTCTGTTCAAGAGTTGTATGCGACATTGTCTATATTTTTATTGTTTTATTATTACATGGGTTATTCGAACAACACTTCAATAAGAAGAAAAATTTATTTACTCATAATGATATATTTACAGTTCTTAAAGCAAACCCTCCTGGTATCATGTACCCGTTAACACACCTCTGTAAGATGACGAGTGCCACCCATCAAAGTTACGCTTCTAATTGACTGCTCTATTGCTACTATGATGGCTTTTATATTTCTCAGTGTATCTTTTATCTCAGGAGGTCGTATTCGCAAGGACTCATGCCTGGAGAATATGTAGGATGCTTTAGAATTTCCCAGTTCCATATGTTAAGTAAATTAACCACTAGGATAGCCACATGACAACAAGCACTATCGTGAACCACAACGGAATGGACATTCTAAGAGATTTTGGCGTCTCTGGTGCATTACTGGTCGTAAATGTTGTCCCAAATAGTGATTTTAATGATCAGCATCCACGTTCATTCTAATTGGAAGAGAATTAGTGATTAATACACCAAGCAACAAAGTTCCCGGCATCAGTGGCTTATGTGTTTACTAGATTCAAACATAACAGTATCACCAACATCCACTCACAGACCAGTTGGATAATATGACTATTTTATCTCCAAATAAAATTCTAAATCGGTACACAAAAGATCATTTTACTCCTCAATAATAATAATAATAATAATAATAATAATAATAATAATAATAATAATAATAATAATAATAATAATCATAACAACAATAATAATAGTAATAATAATAATAATAGTAATAATAATAGTAATAATAATAATAATAATAATAATAATAATAATAATAATAATAATATCAGGGTTATAATACACGAAAATTCTGTAAATAATGGGTATTCATATTATCTGTAAAATTTTCACATTGGCAACATTCATAACCACTAAACAGTCTTTATCTCAACATTCCCATCGGAACATAGTAACATATCGGCCCCAATGCGGTTAATTAATAAATTTTCATGATGATATACATTCCACATAAGAGTTAAAACCCCTGGTCATAATGTCATGAGGTTATAAAAAATCATTTTTGCAAACAAACAGCAAAATAACATCATATGTACATTTCCAGAAAGCAGAAGATAATAATCCGGATTGTTATGCGAGTAGCGCGAATTTTTATTGTGAAGTTGCGTTTTCAGATTTTTATAAAAAATAATAAGAATAAAAGTATGTTACAAAATTTTGAAATCATTACCTGATATAATTAATAGAAAATGCAAATTTACATATTTTATTGGGTAAGATATATCCCGAAATTAATATAGAGTGTTAGTTGAGAATGCGGGAGGGAAGAAGACTTTTGGGGAGGCCGAGGCGTAGATGGGTGGACAATATTAAAATGGATTTGAGGGAGGTGGGATATAATGGTAGAGACTGGATTAATCTTGCTCGGGATAGAGATTAATGGCAGGCTTATATGAAGGCGGCAATGGCTCTCCGGGTTCTCTAAAAGCTATTTCCACGGAGTTATGCAATAATAATCATATGATTACGGTTCAGGCTGATATGTAGGTACATCTATTATCATGCAGTACATCTCACCTGACGATATGTGTCAGAGGAAGAACAATTGTTTGTAAACATATGAAGTCAGACTAGTGTTATATGTAGCTAGTGGCCAATGTATGCAGTGGAGAGGGAAAGGAACTGGCCACCCTACCCCATTATCTCTCGTCTAGTTGCCTCATAAGTGGTGCCTTCTTGGTATCACTTGTGAGCTTCAGACCTGTCTTCGGACAGTTGACTAAACAACAACAATGTAATAATATTCCAACGACGATTTGAAGAAAATGAAGATATTTGCAGAAATCCGTTATTGACCTGGCTATTTAACTCAGAAAATGTTAAGAATGCGATATCTGTAATCTGCTGACATTTATAAGCAAAATTCTTTTATTGCATAAAATTAATTGATATATTTTGCTTTGAAACATTAAATCAAGTGCTGGTCTGTTAGTAAAAATTGGTTAGCCTCTTATAATAATAATAATAATAATAATAATAATAATAATAATAATAATAATAATTATTATTATTATTATTATTATTATTATTATTATTATTTTATTGTTGTTGTTGTCTCTTGTAGTATTTTTTGTAATAGTATGAGTGTTACAACAATACGTAGTGTGTAAAATGTTTAATAAACAGGGTGTTTCCGGGCTAGTGTTACAAACTTTCAGGGGTGATGGGGAAGGGCACATGTATCAATTTGAGATAAGAAACCCTGGTCCGGAAATGACTGAGTCGAAAGTTACAAGCAAAAATAGTTGTGTGGAAATGAAATAATTTTATTCCAATGTACACCTTATTTATTTGTATTTATCTGTACATCTTACACATATGTATTCATCTGACGTTGTTCACGTTGTCTACTTATAGTATTTCATTCAGTGCGCTGTCTGAGGGATGGGGACAGGAAACTACACTAAAGCAATGCAGATACCATAATGTGTAACGGACATGGTCGGTCCTGATACGCATGTGTATAGACAGCAGTGTATGTGTACAAGTTGCAGTGTCCAGTCGATCAGTCCTAGTGAAATGGAGTACACGAGAGCGGAATATGCAGAACTGATTATCGAATAGGATGAGCCAATGGGAACAGTAGACAAGCTCACAGATTGTATCGGGCCAAGTACACACGTAGGAGACATCCGGCCCATACCATCTTTCCACGACTGTTCCAAAGGTTAAGGGAAGGAGGGTACGTGGTGCCTAATTACAATTCCATTTCCACACAACTATTTTTGCTTATAAATTTCAATTCATTCACTTCCGGATAAAGGTTCCGTTTCTCAAATTGATACATGTGCCCTTCCCCATCATCCCTGAAAGTTTGTAACACCAGCCCGGAAACACCCTGAATAACCAAATTTACTTCAATGGTCAATATCTCGAAAACAGATTTTTGTCGCTTGGTCTTTTATTGCGTAACTCCAATCATTTCTAAGTAAGTAAGTATTGGGGAAGACATAAAAGGCATTCCGTGAAATATGCTTTCTGTTGATAAAATATATGCATGGCTTTAGTCTCAACTAATAGCGTAAAGCATTTCAGCAGGTATTGCAAAGAAATTTTATGAATTCTGTGCGACAACACTGATAACGAACTTTGAGTCTCCGAGTTCTGTATGTGTTCCATTTAAGTTCTTCCTGTTTGTATGCATTCCCTACGTATTCTCGAATTATGAAAGGAATTTTCTGCAAATATAAAGTTTAACGGTGAATTTATCTCAAATTTCCCGCATTATTAAGAGCGGGACGTAAATTTTAAAATGACTTTATCCGCGTATTGTGATGAGGCCTACTTTCCACAGTGTTTCATACTGAAGTGGAGTAATTTTTACGATGCCAAGATTAGCAGCATAGTTTTATTAAAACAATATGTCATAAAACGGGACCTTATTTAATATCGTCTCAGTTAATTCGTGTAGAGCTTGATTGCAATTGTAAAACTTTTACTGTCCTTTAGAACAGTTGAGAATCATCTCTCTAAGGCATTAAACCCGCTCCTGATACAAGATATTAAATGGGGAGATAGAGTTCAAACACCGGGGGAAGTTGAATGTTTAAGCAAACTTCGCGAGCAAAGAAGAAATTGAAGAGAATAGTTTTGGAACAAGTTAATTAAAAATTTAGTTACCTTATTTATCCAGGCCTCCTTTACGAAGCAAAACTAGGGCACATCGGTCTTCAGAAGCTGGAGGAACTCTCCCATCGGATAGTTTCACCCATTTAACTCTACTATGCCCGTTTAAGATTGCATTCAAAGTTTTGATACAGTCAAAGGAATTATTTTAGAGATTTATATTGGGTGTTCATTTCAAAGTGTGTCATGACATCACTGTTGTTGGGTCACCTATTTAAAGCGAGTTTCAGCTTATATGTTAGAGAAGTTGCCTATTATTTAAGGCGTTCTTCAATCTGAACTTGAGAACGTGTACGGTATAACTTGAACGTCGTAGCAACAGATGGCGGTCTGTACGGTCTGTGTGCTACCATAACCTCTTTCGAACTGTGTTTTGCGCCGGCAAGTCGTACGCGGGGTATTTGTTATCATCGGTTGCGTACGGTAACATTCCACAACACAAATCAAATGCTCCGTGTCCATGTTGACCGTCGAAGTTAATGTCAACAAATACGTAAGTAATCGTCTTAACCCTCTCCCCATATCCCGACAGTATGTATTTCCAAACAGTTCACATTCCTGCCACTACCGGCGTTACCGTACGTATCGGTACGTACTCTTCAGAATGAACGCCGTACTTGCTAGGCAACTTCTCTGCCTCTTAGGTTATACACCTCTGCGGAAGTGTAGGAAGATTGAATTCTCTAGGCTCATCGGCTAGCCACATGACGGCATACAGCGAGCCATGACATATTTTGAACTGAACACCCAGTATATTCAGGTTTTATTACTTTTATTTTCTTTAGATAACACTGGTCTGCGTTATTTTTAGGTCAACATTTTCTACATCGTGTTCCGCTAATAATAATAATAATAATAATAATTTATTTTAGGTGGCAGAGTTAAGACCGTAAGGCCTTCTCTTCCACTGGGATCGAGCAATAAGTGTTAATTTTAAGTGTAAATAATTGCTTTATAATATATAGTCTTGTGCACCATTATCGATCAAAATTTGACCATGGTTAAGTCGGCACTTGACCATC
This sequence comes from Periplaneta americana, assembly GCF_040183065.1. Classification (NCBI taxonomy): domain Eukaryota; kingdom Metazoa; phylum Arthropoda; class Insecta; order Blattodea; family Blattidae; genus Periplaneta; species Periplaneta americana. The sequence goes on along the minus strand of NC_091133.1, from coordinate 81,701,500 downwards.
TTCAACGCCAATTTGCGGAGTATCAATCTCGATCAAAGTTAAACAAGCGAGTTGATGATGATCAAATTTGATCATGGGTGTGGGACCGATTATCTTGAATTGAACATGGTCAAGTCGAGAAAACCAAAATGGCCGCACGATTTGACGTACTTGATGGAATTGAAGATGAAATGATGTATCTTGAACACGCAAATCACTTCGGAAATAACAGAATTGGTGTTATTGTAGAAAGAGTAAGTTTGTAGATGAATAATAAAAAGGTTTCTTTTTTTCTCAAAATAGACTAATGTTTTATATATGTTTCTGCTTTGGAAGATCGGGACTTTACTTGAGGACAAAATATTATTTAGGCCTAATTGTCCAATTTTGTTAACATAATAATAAAGTAGTTATTCTATGCCGGTAATAATATAGTAAAACTAAATGACCATTTTGTAGAATGCGAGATTATCACTTATTAGCTATAAATTTGCCGTTTGAAACTATTAGGACCTACATGACGTTTTGGACAATTAGGCTATTTACGCTTGAATTTAGAGAAATTACACGGATACCTTCCTTTCCCTCTTACTCCAAAATTCTAACCTTGTGCACACAAAATAAATTGGCACAAAAACGTCCTTTTCGTATGCATGATGATGCGTATTCGACATACACAGACGAATTACTTTTTTTTTTTTTTTTTTTTTTTTTTTTTTTTTTTTTTTTTTTTTTTAATAGTTAGCGAGGTATCCGTGTACTTAAATTTTCCCAAATAAATTATTGGCACTGAAATGTGTCTTTTCGTAAGCAAGATGATGAGCATTCGACAAACACATACAAATCTGCTCTTTTTAGTAGCCTATTTCAAGATAATTGTCAGTGAGGTATCCGTAATACTGAAATTTTCCCAATTATTATCAATACTATGAAATAACCACTGTATAAATTACGTTACAAATTATGTTGAATTATGTAAACACGTATATTGAATTGTGAGGTTAAATCCAACCAGGTAGCCTGCTTTTCTCTTGGAGAACTTCCGTCAATACTTTTATTCTCTAATATGGATGCAGAATTGCTGACGAGTTCTAAAAGAATTCCCATTTCGAATTGAGAGAAGTTTGGTGCTCTTTTCTTTTTTTCTTCCATGATTATTGAAACTTGTTATTTGAAAACTGCGAGGATGTTTGAAGCAGTCAAACAAAAACGAAGCGATAATTGACAAGAGTGCGTTCGTTCGCTGTTTTATACGCGGTACCTAGCGCTCAGATGATTCTTCTCAAGCGAGCGTACCGTCAGCTGACAGTACTGAGTTGATCGAGGGAAGATGTCGGTACACCGCATCTGTAACTTGATCATTGTCAAGAATTAACCATGTTTGCGTGATTGCTGATAAACGGGCTAGATGATCGAGAATGGTGCACACAGTCAATAATCTTTTTTACGTAACTTGATGTTAAATCTCTCAGAGTTTCGGAGAAAGGTCAATGCAAATCGATATGTGCGCCTCGAGTTACCCTGCGGACATCTAAACGGTACAGACCTCCCGCCAAGTGTTCTGTAACATTTGTGGAGCGACTAGCGCAGCTGTATTTGTAATGCGTTGCCTCAGTTCTTCCAAAGTGTCAACTCTACCACGTTGGTCCACAGCACCCTTCACAAAGTCCCGGAAAAAGAAAGTCAAAGGGGGTTCAGGTCGGGCGATCTGGGTAGCCAGGCAAGGGGTCCTCCTCTTCCGATCAACCTATCGGGAAGTCGCGCACAGCTATGGGGTGGAGCCACATGTTGCTGAAAAACCGATCCTGTGGGGAATTAGCCAACAACAAAAGTTCTGCAACATGTCCAGATACACATTCCCTGTGACTGTCACCTCGACGAAGAAGAACGATCCGTTCGGGCGCGGGTTCGATTCCCCCTTGGGACTATTATCTGGTTAGGTTCTTTCGAGACTTGTCCCAACCGTAAGGCGAATGTGAGGTAATCTACTGCGAATCCTCGGCCTCATCTCGCCAAATACCATCTCACTATAAGGTGCGAAAGGTTTGTCCTATGACTAATTTTAATATCAAAGCAGTCATGGAACATTTTCCTCACAAAAAGGAGTGCTTTTAAACTTCCGATCTGGCATGGTGACTTTACCAGAAATGTAGCAAAATCGTTCTGGATGATTCTTGCACTTTCTATTCATTTGTAAGAACTTTGATTAAATAAGTCTTATGACTGTGAAAGCTGAAGCCAGACTACATGGAGCGGCAAGAAGGAAGGTAATTTTATCCCCTCTCCCTCTCCTACTGAGTTGCCACTCCACAGAGTTGCAAGCTACGGCCCGTATCTCAAGTGTGATTTTCAAGGTCTGAAAAACGAATGAAATTTCTTGCAAATGTCCTTCTTCCACATTAACTGTTTTCATGTAGCCTACTGTATAATATATTTAATGTACATCTTATGTGAATTTAAGTCTGTTTCGTGACAGTAAACATCATTATGCAAATTATTCAAGTAAACATCATTGTTTCATAATCTTATTCCTTTGCTGTGGTAGTGCCAGAGAATCTGTCCTAATCCGAGGTTTATTGTAGGGATTCGTAACAAGCTGTTTTTTTTACGGTGTTGCGTTGTTAGCCCTTCGCCCAACCCCTGAGCTGGAGGATCACCCTTTATCGGCTGTCCACGACTGCTTATTCAATTTATTCGCAGCTACCCTCCATATCTGGAGGCCGTCGGGAGAGAATTAAACGCAGAATAAATAGGAAAATTCCTGTTATTATTAGGTTGAGAAGCATTTGTCATCTAGTCTGCTCTCAAAAAATCTTAAAGTTAGAAACTATAAAACAGTTATATTCACGGTTGTTCTGTGTGGTTGTGAAACTTGGACGTTCACTCTGAGAGAGAAACAGAGATTAAGGGTGTTTGAGAATAAGGTTCTTAGGAAAATATTTGGGGCCAAGAGGGATGAAGTTACAGGAGAATGGAGAAAGTTACACAACGCAGAACTGCACGCATTGTATTCTTCACCTGACATAATTAGGAACATTAAATCCAGACGTCTGAGATGGACAGGGCATGTAGCACGTATGGACTAATCTAGAAATGCATATAGAGTGTTAGTTGGGAGGCTGGAGGAAAATAGACCTTTGGGGAGGCCGAGACGTATATGGGAGGATAATATTAAAATGTATTTGAGGGAGGTGGGATATGATGATTGAGACTGGATTAATCTTGCACAGAATAGGGACCGATGGCTGGCTTATGTGAGGGCGGCAATGAACCTTCGGGTTCCTTAAAAGCCATTTGTAAGTAAGTTGTTGTAACATCATTGTTTCTTACTCGTTTTACACTTTATTTGTGTAATACATACTAACTAAAACTTAGGTAGTCAAATAACCTTGACCTGATTGAGCAAATTGAATTATATTTTTTAATTCAGTATGCAAGAAAACTAAAAGATCAGTTATAAAATTCTTGACCTAAGAAAGAAAGTTTTGAACCACAGATCAGTGTAATATTTGTAACATTTGTACAGGGATCTGGCAAGATTTTCCTCACTGCTTTTGCCATTGCAAGTAGCAGAGGTTTGGTGTACATAAATACGAAATTTCTACGATTTATAGAATTTTCAGTATAACCATTTTCATAATACGTTGCATCGTAATTTACGGAAAAAGTAACATTTAATAAATGACTAAATATTTGTGTCAGTCCGAAAAAATTAACCTTGGGTTATTTAATTTCATCAATAGAATATATTAAAAAAAATTGGAGCAAATATTAAGTTGCCATGTTTCGTAGGTGTTCGATTTGACATGGAATGACTCGTATCTAAGGTTGCAATGTATTATACGAATGCTTCCAGAAAAAACTGCCATTTCGTATTCTATGATAGTCTACCACAGCTTTGTAATATAACGTTACATAGTAATATTATATCTCGGATAATTAAAACATTTCGTCTCCAAATAAGTCGATATATATTCTTATCTAATTTTAAATTTATAATAATCAATAATAGTATAAGTTACTTTTTATACGATCAGCATGGCGCATAATCACCGCCGTCGGTTATCGAACTCTAGTTCGCAGGATCTGTAACCAAACTCACACCATGTGGCAAGACATTGGTTTCCACTGCGACTCTCAAAATGTTTTACACATGCCTCGACGATCTATATCCTCGAGGTGGATACGTTTCTTGGAATTCAAGGCACAACGTAGGTTCTGTCATGTCGGCAAGAGGAGATTGAATTTCAATCCCCGATCGGCTCTCTTGACAGACATATGGCGAGAGATAGGTTGAATAGCTCTGTTGCCAAATAGTTTACACAAGCATTGTGGTTCGACTTGTCCGGAGGGGATTTATTGAAGACAGCCCGAGGAAGCTCCGGTCCCTGGGATCGCATCGTTGTGGAGTTCAGTTTCCGCTGTTTATCATTACTTCGAAACAAGCTATTGTAAATTCCTGTTTAAACGAACGCAGAGTTATGTTCAAATAATTATGACTGTAACGTGTTTCTTCTCTCTTGAAGCTCTTCAGGCGTTTACGGAGGTACTTATAAATTATCTCAGTAGACGTATTCAAGTACCTATATTCCTTCATCGTTATTCAGATAATCTACCTATCTGCCTGCGTCCTGTCTATCTGCTCACCGACCTGTTTATCAGTCTGGCTAACTGCTTATTTTGTTCATTCGTCCGTCCGTCCGTCCGTTCGTTCATTAATCTATAGCAGCCTCGTCTTCTTCTCACGCAGAGTTTATCACTTTGGTATTAGAGAAACAAATGCACAGTATAAGTAATTCTCGAGGAAAGGTAGTTGTTTCTTGTTGTTCAGTCAACTGTCCGAAGACAGGTCTGAACCTCTCAAGTGGTACCAAAAAGGCACCACTTATGAGGCAACTAGGCCAGAAGATAATGGGGTACGGTGGCCAGTTCTTTTTCCCCCTAGAACAGCCGTGGCGAAAATGTGATCGTGCGCAGAGCCACTGTGTAACCTGCAACGTGCATGGCACCTATGGAGGGAGGCGAACACCCGAAGGGGAAGTGAAGCAACTGTCTGACTTATTAACAATTTTTATTTTCCTTACGTCAAGCACTTAAGTATAATTTTATACAGTTCAAGACTACAAACTAATGTTTAGTACGTGTAGCGAAGAAAGAAATGAACAATAAAACATAGGATACATTATCACAACCTGAAATTAACTGCCTTGAGAATGTTTCTGCGGCAGAGTTTCAAAATCAGGAATTATGTCATTTAGTGCCAGTAGTAGTTGATCATGAAGGTATTTGTTTGTCACTTATGATCTAAATTTGGTTTTTACTATTTTTATTGTTGAAAATAATTTTTCACAAACGTAAGTTGAAGCGAACATCGATTCATATGGGCAAGCGAGAGAACGAAGCTTCGGATATTTATTTTTCGGTAAAGATTTTAAAAGTTCAACATTTGTCAAGTCCTTACATCTAGCTTTCATTTAACATCAATTGGCAATAAATTTAAATAAGGAACAAAAAAAAGTTTCCTTCCCAGGCAAGATTCGAACCATGAAAGTCTTAGTTATCTGTCTATCGTGCTCTGGAGTGAACAAGGCTCTGAAATCAGCTACAAGGGTCGGTCCGGGTTTTTTTTTTTTTTTTTTTTTTTGCCGCTACTGTACATAAGGCTGAAAACGGTTCTGATATGATGTCCCTATGAATGTTCTAGATTACAATAAAATTACAGAAATGTATTGCTTTGCAAGCCCATCTCAGTATTCCGTTGGTGAACATGCTTGTTTAAATTCTTAACCAACACTTGGCCTTCACAAATATTGTGATAACCTGGTCATGAGGTTAGCATGATTCAAAGCCTTCACATAAACACAAAGGAAAGTAATAAAAGGACGTAAATGTACATTAACCTCCCTTGAATGGAATTCGATGGCCTCGATGTGAAGCAAAAAATGCGACCACTTGAGCCACAGCGGAAAGCAGATTTAGGAGAAGAGAGGTGCATTTCGGTACTGGGAATTCAGTTGAACTGGGGTTTGATTTAGTGTCACATTGCAATAATGCTATTGGACACTCTGTCTATAATGTCAAATTGTTGATTAATTATTGAGTTGTTCGTAATTTGATCATCGGTTGACATCCTTAATTGAGTAGCAGGAATAAACTGCACGTTTCAACATAATGTGGTTAATCAAAGCGTCAAATACGCATGCAATTGGGTTATTACCGTGCATTGTATCTGAGGATAATTTGAGTTTCCTAAATCTATGCCAAACTTTTTTATTAGTGTAGGCCTACACGAATCTTAATGGAAGTTTCACCTCAAGAAGGTCCTAGGAAACGCAGCGTGAATTAGGTTCAATCTAAAAATTTTAACCCAGAACGCTATTATTATTATTATTATTATTATTATTATTATTATTATTATTATTATTAGGCTATTATTATTATTAGGCTATTATTATTATTATTATTATTATTATTATTATTATTATTATTATTATTATGGAAGGTGCGGGGTTCGATCCCAGGTGGTGACAGGATTTTTTCTCGTTGCCAAACTTTCAGAACGGCCCCGAGGTTCACTCGGCGTCCTATAAAATTGAGTACCGGGTCTTTCCCAGGGGTAAAAGGCGGTCAAAGCGTGGTGTCGACCACACCACCTCATTCTGGTGACGAGGTCATGGAAAGCATGGGGCTCTACCTCCATGCCCCCCAAGTGCCTTCATGGCATGTTACGGGGATATCTTTACCTTTTTTACCTTTTATTATTATTATTATTATTATTATTATTATTATTATTATTATTATTATTATTATTATTATTATTTTTATTATTATTATTAATATTATTATTATTATTATTATTGTTATTAGTATTATTATTATACTGCAACTATTATTACTACTCTTGTAATATTATTTTTTTATTTATTAGGTTATTTCACGACGCTGTATCAGCTAATGGAATATTTAGCAACAATATAATTGGTGATAGCGAAATGGTAGACCTATTTGGCGAGATGTGCTGGTGATTTGCCACAGATTACCTGAGGAAATTCCTTTCGGAACTACGGAACGAGTCCACACCTGTGGAGTAACGACTAGCGCATCTAGCCGCGAAACCAGGTGGCCCAGGTTCGAATCTCGGTCGGGGCAAGTTACCTGGTTGAGGTTTTTACCGGGGTTTTCCCTCAACTCAATATGAGCAAATGCTGGGTAACTATCGGTGTTGGACCCCAGATTCATTTCACCGGCATTATCACCTTCACTTCATCCAGACGCTAAATAACCTGAGATGTTGATACAGCGTCGTAAAATAACCTACTAAAAACTATGGAACGATCCTGCTTTGTCTTATAACTGGAGAGCCGATGACTCTGTCTGCTGTCAATCATACTTGAAAAGCGCTCGCATATGTGTGTGAGTGTGTGACAATGTGTTTCTTTTAAATTGTATCATAATAATTTAATTCCTACCTTGTTTAAATCATACAACAATGTATAAATCTACATTTCGCCTCTCCAAGACCAAAAAAGTACTTGGGGTGTGATGACACCCTATACAAGGCTCCTCGTTAGCGTTTGCGACAGAGGGACAGGAAGGTTAAATCTAGTGAATCTATGGACCTACCTGCCCTATCCCTGCAGTATTTCAAGAGCTGCAAATCCAACCGTATATATTTATTTATATCGTTCCTTCTTCTTCCAGACAAGATCGATGAGTAAAATAAATTTCATGGTCTCAGTGCACAATTTCGGTCCGCACAATTTAAGAGACCGAAAAATATTCATGTCAGTGGCGTAACTTACACCCCCGCAGACCCCGCGTTGCGGGGGGTGGCCTCGAGGCCAGGTGGGCCCGAAAACGCTCAGTGGTTACTGACGCAAATTTGGAAGTGAGTTCCAATTACAGTTCAACGACCACATTATGGATTTTCCGTAAGGCATAGCCACTCTTTTTACTCTCTGGCACATGGAAATCTGTGGTAATTACCACCATCACTGGACACAAGGATGCTCATACAATGATCCAACTGGCAGTATTTCACATCATACACCCCCGTCGATTGCCTCAGTAGACCCGCCCACAACCATACTGCAGTGACGCCAATTTTTATGGATGGAGACATTGTTTCTCATGGTGTATTTTCATATCATCAGGTTGCCAGCCGTGGTCGCAGCATATAAACAGTAAACGCACATTGAAATAAGGAAGTTTTCAGCGTATTCCGAATCTCACCGGTCCGGTTGGCATCAATGACGTCACGTTGCAGCGAAATAAGGAACAAAACTGCTGGAAGGATCGATGGCTGTCATGGCGACTGTACAAGTTGTTCTCTGTGCTAAGCTAGCAAAATTTTGCGAAATTTTCGTACTCCCATCTCGTTCAAAGAAAAGATAGCATAAACAATTTATTTCTTGAACCGGTAGTAATAACGGGTCCGTTTACATGTTCCCTCATAAGCCATTAACATATTGTTTTTATGTTGTACTCATTACAAACAATACAACAGAACTAAAGCAGAACACACCGCCTTGACACAACACTGCACGAAGTTATTCGTCTGCTAATTCCCGCCCTATACAAGAACCAATCAGATTCACTTATGGCGGCTGATGGAGACTGCCACCACCTCTGCAAGTTGATGGCACCGGTGCGACACCGGTGGAGCATCAGTGACGTCATCGGTGGAATTCGGAACACCGTGATGCCATCGGATTGCTCACCGGTGAGATTCGGAATGCGCTCTTTGTATGGCAACACGTCTGCTTGTTACTAGATTTAATTAATTAATTTTATCGTGTTTTGCGATAATGAAACCTTTTAAAAGTAATTATGAACAATTAAGAGGTGCAGAAAAACGCAAAAGGAAAAAAAAAAAAACTTGAAAAATATGTTTTGAAATTTACTGATATAGACTCAGTCTTATTTCGACCAAGCAGTCAAACACAAACTACCTTTGGTACGAATAGAACTAACCCCAGTGTTTCAGTACCATGACTCAAGAAAGACTTAGTGCTCTCAGTGTATTAAGTATTGAATGTGAAAAACTCCAATACTTGAATCTACATGATCTGATTGAGTCATTTGCTTCTCAAAAGGCCAGAAGGGAAAAGCGCTTGTTGTAGTAACAAGCAAACATTCTGATGGGGGCAGATAAAAAATTATTATTTTTTTTTCTTTCGCCATGTTAATAATGTCAAAAGAAGTGCTTATACAAATTTTGGCCGTTACGAGGGCCATAAAAAATAAGTTCGCCAGGGGCCGTTAACAGAGAGAAAGCACATTTCCATTGAAAAAATTCCTTGGAACAGACATAGCAATTTTTGAGCTATTTTTCTACATATTCCCCACCTAAAATGAGACATTTGTCCATATCAAAGGATCGACAGAAAGATGCAGACGACTGTCAAACGCTGGTTCCGATCCCAGGCGACTGACTTCTTGGACACAAAAATTGATCCAATGGTATGATAAATGTCTCAATTCCAGTGAGGAATATATTGACAAATAGCGCAACAATTTATTGTTGTATCTATTTCAAAAAAATTTTCCATGCAGTAGTGCTTTTTTTCTGTAAATGGTCCCAAGGAAAATCACTTTCTGGAAGGCCTCGTAATTGCGATCGAGTGGCCAAATTTTATATAAGCACTTCTTTTGACATTATTAACATGATGGAAGAAAAAGAATTAACTTTTTATCTGCCCCCATCAGAATGTTTGCTTGTAAGCTTCACATTAAATTTATTTTAAGTAGGCCTATTATTGTGTAATTATAGATTTAGTAAAATAGTAGTTACATCATTTAAATTTTTTCAGTTCTGTTCACTTAATTTTGTTTGTATTTTTTTTATTCAAATTAGATGTAAAAAATAAAATTATAAAAATGTGAAAAAATGACAGCAAGGAAAGGGGCCCAGATTATCATTTTTGCTGGGGGACTCAGCTATAAAAATTTACGCCACTTTTCATAGTCCTCGGTGGGTTCTGATGGTGAGAAACTTCGATCCAACAACGAGTATGGTAACGACTAGAAAGCTGAAGACGCCAGTAGGTATTTCGATCAAAAGTTTATGCAATATTGGTGTCAAAATGCGGTGGGGTAAGTCAGATTTAGAGGTCAGTTCTTGGAAGAAGAGTTCTCGTGAAACCAGGTCGGTAATTAGCGGTAATTATAAGGAAACAAATCTAATTAGTGTGTTAACGTGTTCCTTGCGAGGGAATAGGTGTATACACTCACTTGTACGGCCAACAGAGACTTGAGGAAACCGAATCATAATCACGTTAAAGCTCCACTGAGAGTAAACTTGGGGGATAAAAGGAACTGCCTCTCCGAGCGGTTGTGTTTCGAGAATGCCACACCTTCCATCGAGGCAGTACGTCAGTGAGAAGCTAGGCAGCGAGTGGTTAAACACTACTTGTTTAAATTTGAAAATAGAACGCCGGTGTATATTCGGAATACGGAATTAACCTAACATGCCTCACAAGCCTCGTTGAAGAGAAACGCTGGCTGATTGCGGCGCTGAAAGCTTTCTACTGTAAAGTGGTGCGTACAGATGTTGTACATTTTCCTTTATTTGCCAGGGTATGTAAACGAAAATATTGACAATATTAATCCCTCTCGCCAGTGGACGATTTTATTAAACGCGTGATAACTTATATAAACATAAGAAATACAGAACTTACGCTGTATATTTTGGCAATAATTAGTAATACATGACTTCTAATTCTTAAAACACAGACAGTTTTTCTCTGTAAAACAGAACACGAGAGTCCATTTTTAATTAACTGTCTTGAAAACATCGTAATATTATTACTTATGCTTGGCTGCACAAAACTCTTTCTTCACACGCTACAGGCTATCATATATCCTTCACAAAAAATAATTACTTTAAGAGATATATAGTATTCAGTATATGTATATGTTACTTTCTCGTGTTAATGAACTAGGTTTAAACACAGTCTACTATATACAGTCACGAAGCTCAATACTTATTAAATATGCAAACATAGACAGTTGAAATACGCATCCATAGATAGTTGCTAACCACCAGGATCGCTACTATCGCCTCATCACAGACTCTTTCCCCAGCAGACGATAAAATGTATTGTACTTTCGATATCGTATTCTTTTGAAAAAATTAACACCTTCCTTCCACTATTGAAATATGAAATACATAAGGTTTATATATTATTTTCATAAAGTATATATTATATTTTATAAACTCACCTTCCTGGATATTTCGGAAGAACGATAACTCTGACCTGTTTTTCTTACAATATTTATGGTACTACAAACGTCTCCTTGTCCCATATTATTATTCAAATTAATGTATTTTAGCCATTTACAGTTATTACAACCGATAACGAACATTTCACAGTTTACAAAACCTTTCACAACAAAGCGAAATACGGCACAGTCAATGCCTTTTCGATCTAGACCAGGCCGTAATGTATGTTCGGGTTTTCTATTTCAGTGTATGGAGCTCAATGAACTATTATATTATAACTTTATTGTATATCATTACTAAGTTTTATTTAGTGTAATGTGTCCGTAAGTTCCGTTTACTTCTTGTTGCATAATATGTTGCAGAAATAATGACAAAACTGTGTTATTTTAATGTGAAGGGAATTTTACGTGTTAACATAATCTGTTCGCATCAACATTTTCAGTTTAAAATGGAAGCTATTTTGAGGTTCAATAAAAACGAATTTATATTGTAATTTTAATTTAGCACATCTATCTTCCTTAATTGTAGGCAGAAAATTTACCATACCACTCCTATGAAATTAGTGTACGTACGATTGTGTTATTTCGTCTCTTAGGTAGTAGACAAATACAGTAATTCAGTATTCAATTGTAGTATTAAAATACAGACAAATAGAATGTGACGGGTGTCATACATGACATTATGCTTAATTATAATATATAATTGCGAATATAAGTTAAACATAACCTATAATTTCCATATGACATAACATACATAATATGTAGTGACAGGGCATTGGAGATCACTAAAATTAGACAGAAAGGGGCAACTGGTACAGTAAACATAACCTATAATTTCAACATATCTAAATATTCCTGCGGTGCAACTGAAAATTATTGAATCGTGCATAAATGAATATACAAAATTTCGCAATATTTAATCGAAATAAAGGCCGGTATTACACATACGAACAACGTAATTTTCACACCAAAAATAATATTACACCTTAACTCGCAAGGAATTATGTCTGAAGTGTCTCCTAATCATTGTTTTAAATTTTATTAATGCAATTACACTACATTTTAGAGAAATATATGTTACTCTTTATGCATTCCAATTAATTTATATGGTTGAAACGCCGCCCTTTGTGATCGGGTTAAGCGAGTCACGACGGCAGTGACACAGTCTATTGTTCCTAGTACTCACAGCGCTCCAAGCGGCCAGCAACTACTCGCGAGAAATGCAACTCGTTCGCAAAAAATCATCCCAAGCTTCGTGACTGTATATAGTAGACTGTGGTTTAAAGTTATCTTAGTTGACTAAGTTTCGGCCTGGGGGCCATCTTCAGAACTGGGTGGTCTTCACGTCTTCTGTTGTTTTCATCCCCTGTGGTGGTGCGCTTGTGTAGTGTAGTGTGGAGTCGAATAGTTTGTGTGTTCTGAAATTAAGTGTGTGGTACAAAAGTCTGGATTTAATGTTTCTAATTATGTTAGGTGAACAATACAATGCGTGTACTTCTGCGTTGTATAACTTTCTCTATTCTCCTATAACTTCAACCCTCCTAGCTCCAAATATTTTCCTAAGCACCTTATCCTCAATCACCCTTAACTTCTGTTCCTCTCTCTAAGTGAAGGTCCAAGTTTCATAACCATACAGAAGAACCGATAATATAAATATAAATAAACCTAACTTTCAGTTTTTTGAAACGGACAGATTGGCAAATGCTTTTCAACCGAATAATAGCAGGAATTTCCTATATTTTATTCTGCATTTAATATCCTCTCGAGTGTCGTTCATATTTGTTACTCTTGCTCTAAGGTATTTCAATTTTTTCCACCTTTCCAGAGAATACATTTCTGATTTTTGTATTTCCACTTCTTACTATGTTCTGGTCACGAGATATAATCATATATTTTGTTTTTTTTATAAATCGACTTCGAAAACCTATCTAATTACTTGCTTCAAGTAAAATTTCTGTGTGATTCCCAAATACGAGTGGAGTCTGTGGATTTTCTTCTAACATATTAACGCCATACGCATAAACAAGCGCCTGATGTAACCCGTTCAAATTCAAACCCTATCTGTTTTTTCTAGACTTTCCTAATGGCAGATTCTAGAGCAAAATTAAAAAGTAAAGGTTACAGTGCAACTCCTTTCTTTGGCTTCCAGTAACTTGGAAATACATCTAACAGAAATTGACCTGTACGGTCTCTGCTGTAGGTTTGACTGAGAAACATTTAAATTAATCGAACAAGTTTCTTGGTAATACCAAATTCAATATGAATATTACAATTATAAAACTTCTATCTTAACCGCACCATATGCCTTTTTGAGATCTATGAATAACTGGTGTACTGTGTCCTTGTACTCCTATTTTTTCTCTAATATCTGTCTAATATCTGATAATATCTGATTATTAGTCGATCTGTTACGCCTAAAATCACACTGATGATCCTCAATAATTTCATCTACATATGGAATTAATCTTCTCAAAAGAATACTGGACAAAATTTTGTACGACATCAATAGAAGTGATATTCCTCGAAAGTTACTACAGTCAGTCTTTCTCCCGTCGTAAAGATAGGTACAATTATGGACTCCACCTTTCATTGGTCCAGTACAATTTCCCTTTCCCAAATAGCAAAGCAGAAGCTTATAAATTTCACTAGATAATGTGTTTCCATCCTTTTGTAAAATTATATATTGCTGGCAATTTATTTGCATCCCAGGACATTATAATTCATAATTCGTTCAATTTTATAGTTTTTTTTTTAAATTTATTTCACATATAAAACTAAGAATTCATATTATACTATAAAAAATAAAACATGCATTTCTTGCCCTTTAAGATGTATGAATAGTTTAATAATGCAACATGCGTAATGATCTTTGATTTATTTCATGCGTATCATAAGCTTCATACATCCAAACGCGTACAATCACATAACCATTAACCATTTAAACGTCCCACGCAATTATATGGATTCCGTAAATCCCTTAGCGGTTTTTGTACAAATTACAATTTAGAGAAAATAGATTGAAAATGTATGTAGAATGAACCGTAAATAATATCATTAATATCAGGGGGATATTCTTTTTAATCTAAAATACAAGTATTTCATACCGTGTTTTAGGAAATATACTGATTTAATTTCCAATATGTCCAGTAAGTTTACGAGAGTAGTGTATTATGATAATAAATGACTGAAACAATTTTTGGTTTATTCTTTAAATATGCAGAAAGTTGATCTGAACAAATGTAACTTTTCTGTCTGGAAAGGAATTTTAAAACGTTACATTGTGCAGTGTGTTATGATAATACATATTTTACATAAATTTAGTTTTGTCCTTTATATGTGCAGGAATTTGATCCGAACAAATGTAACATTTTGAAATTCCTTTTCAGGAAAAGTCATTTGTTCAGAAAAATTCTGAATATTAGAGAACAAAATGAAAATTCTTTTAATCATTTATTATCATAACACACTGCTCTCTTAAGTTGACTGAGCATATTGAGAATTAAAATTATTAACAATAAGTTGGACTGTGTTGATTTATTTTATTATATAACATTATTTGCACCTAAACTTAATACAAAATTTTGAAATTTATTTTACAACCAAGGGCAAATACTGAATCCACAAAAATTCCCCAGTTTTCCAAATGTTACAATTATACAATAAATTACATCCTCATCCGAATGTTGTTATTTTCAATATGAATTTCTCTAGATACAGAATTAGTTGTTATCATATTCTACAGAATATTGTTGTTAGTTAATTTGAAGCTACTTTCACACCTTATTTCATTTTCTCTCTTTTGTTTCTCTTTTTTCTATTTTGTTTCAGTTTTTAATAAGTGTATGTTTCCTTTCCTTGTTTATGTTTTATAAATTAGTTTGTCAGTCTTGAACATTGTAATTGGGCTTTGCCTGTTATGTTCAATAATAAATAAATAAATAAATAAATAAATAAATAAATAAATAAATAAATAAATAAATAAATAAATAAATAAATAAATAAGTAAGTAAGTAAATAAATAAGTGACTAATAAATAAATAAATAAATAAGTGACTAATAAATAAATAAGTGACTAATAAATAAATAAATAACTAATAAATAAATAAATAAATAACTAATAAATAAATAAATAACTAATAAATAAATAAATAAATAACTAATAAATAAATAACTAATAAATAACTAATAAATAAATAACTAATAAATAACTAATAAATAAATAACTAATAAATAACTAATAAATAAATAACTAATAAATAACAAATAAATAAATAACTAATAAATAACAAATAAATAAATAACTAATAAATAACAAATAAATAAATAACTAATAAATAACAAATAAATAAATAACTAATAAATAAATAAATAAATAAATAAATAAATAACTAATAAATAAATAAATAACTAATAAATAAATAAATAAATAAATAATAAATAAATAAATAAATAAATAATAAATAAATAAATAAATAAATAAATAAAAACACAAAATTGTATTAAACTTTTTTGTTCGAAATATCTCAAGGAATAACCCCCTGAAATTAATGACATTACTTAGGTTTAGCCTGTATTTTGTTGGTAATATCTACTCAATTGTGTGATATCAAATAAAGCGTATAATGGGAATGTGCCACCTAAATGATATTAATTCTTATTGTCTTCACCTTTGTAATACGTGTATATAGTTGTATGGTGAAGTGTGTACATTAATACACATTCATCAGCAGCAGTCCTGTAGAATCGCTTGTTTCTTTTCTTCGTTGCCATTAACACGGACCATTCAATTCACGAGTCATGCCATTCTCATAATCCGTACTGCGGATTATCGTCTTTACGGCGCAAGGATTTGATCCTGTTATAACCCTGTCTGGTTCCTTTGCACTACGTGCCTCTAAGAGGGATTCTATAAAAGTCTTGCCTTGATTACTCCGTGGATGGAGATAAGTTGCAATTAGTTTTCTGGAAGTACAATCTCTTCAAACGGCGAGCAAATCGAGTAGAGTCGGAGTCAAGGAGAAGTGATATTAAGCGAGCTTAAAAGGATTTGTTCCTCAGAAAAGAAGGGAGACATTAGATCTACAATCTAAATCGCCTTCAGCCTCCCTCGATGCTGCGCATCGATCTGACACTTAACTTCAAAAATCATTTTATTTAACGACATTTCCAGCTAAAGAGATTATGAGATTGTGGAGAGGAAGCGGTGGTTAGTCATGTAACGACGTTTGAAAGCATGGAGGCTACTTGGGATGTGTAAGGTTTTGTTACGGCTATAATGAGGCAGTAGTGCATTGAAAATGACAAAGGAGCTGAAATAAGGCAGGAAAATTAGTTCCATTACCAATTTGTCTACCACAAATCGGATGATATTTTTCGTACATCGAAGATCATATTCATTGAGGATGAAGCAGTCGTATGACTAAATTATGACTGATTGACTGAACTGGGGCTGACGCGATAGTTGACTAGCTGATCTGGTAACTGATACGGACGCTAGATTTTTTTTTATTTTTATTTATTTAACTAGCTAGCTAGTGAGTACAAATTGCATTTATAAAACAAAAATGTTTCTAGCCACTACCGTAAGAGCCAGGCTCGTGTACGGTGTGGTCTTAGCCAATAATATAACATAAAATTTACAAGGACAGTTTACTAAATACAGTAAGTAACTTAATTTAAACCAATAAATACAACACAAGAGCAAGAAGAAAGAAGAAAGAGAAAAAGAGAGAAAATACACAATTTGATATAAATTGACAATACGACAGAAGCCAGTGATATTCAATAAAACATGAATATATTCGACAGAAATAAAAGGTAAAAAAAACAATACAATTGTTAATAGTATATATCATGGATAATTTTACAAATTTCTTTTTTAAAAGCTTCAATAACCTCAATAACCTCATAGTTCATACAGCATCTTTAAATAATCAAGTAAAAGAAAAAGAACTGATACGCTACCAGACTCACTCATTGACTTACTCATTGGCCGATTGGGTGACTGCATAAACGATTGATTTAATGATTGATTGATTTATTGACTGTCTTCGTGTCAGATTGCAGGGTGTATCATTGGTAGGTTGATTGACTTATTGACAAATTAATTTAAAAACTACATAGGCCTACCTGGCTAGCTGATTGAAATTGATTGACAGACTGGCTAAGGGGATTAATAGGGAACGGAGTCTGGACACCAAAACATTGCCTAGAGGCGGCTACAGGTTTAAGGAACACTGACTATAGGATGACGTTATTTGTTTACTTGACTGATGTAATTTCAAGTACGTATGCAAAATGAAAGACTTCGTGAGAAGTGAGCTCTGTTCATTTAAAGTTTAATGGTTGCGAGTTTTGTAGCGTTTACTGCATTCTAATAGGTTGATTCGACACGGCATGCCTATTTTCTGTTTAAAAAGTAAACCATTCGTAAGGATTTCAGTTGTGATCTAGTGAAGGTACTGTGAAGATGTATTAAATTGTCTATAATAAAATGTGCAACTTTGCCTATGCATGTAAAAGATTTCGGAGATGATTATATTTTTGTCAAGGAAGAAAATATGTTGTAGTGCAAAGTGTGTAAGTTAGACATAAAAATTAATAAGCATCATGATTTACAAAAACGTTGTGACTCTATAAAAACACATCGAACATCTGAAATAGTTTAGTTCGGTTCGGTCCACTTTTTATTATGATTTGTTTCTAATGCTGCCATGTGCTAATATTCCGTCCCATAAGCTAAAGAATCCGCATTTTAAACACTTTATCGAAATGCATATGCCTAGAAAATTGCCGACTACAACAACCACGCATACACAATACTTACCCTCGTGTAATGAAGTAACTTCAATTCCTATATGATCAGCTGTTGGTAACAATGCCAGAGTAAAACTAAAAGTGAAGTGTTTTCTTGAAAAAAATTCTGCATATTCGGAACTCTGTGAACTACAATATGAAGTAAATAGTGAACAGACACAAGATGAACACATCATCGCACCAATAACATCATGTGATGTAAAGTGACAATTGAAACAGGCTTATATTTGATAATTTACGAATGTACACAGTTATAAATTGTAAGAAAATTAGTGACACTTAAATACACCATTTGTTTTTATTTAAAATATGTCACCATTTTCTACATAGAAGAGAATGAGTTAAGTCGCGTTTGTAAATGTATGTTATACCCTATTTGTTTTAGTCACCTGATTATACCGAGCACTTTTTTACAGGAATGTTGTATTGTTTCCTATAAACTAAAAAAATATATATATAGTTGGTTATTTAACGACGCTGTATCAACTACGAGGTTATTTAGCGTCGATGAGATTGGTGATAGCGAGATGGTATTTGGCGAGATGAGGCCAGGTTTCGCCAGAGATTACCTGGAATTCACCTTGCGGTTGGGGAAAACCTCGGAAAAAACCCAACCAGGTAATCAGCCCAAGCGGGGATCGAAACCGCGCCCGAGCGCAACTTCAGACCGGCAGGCAAGCGCCTTAACCGACTTAGCCACGCCGGTGGCTCTAAATATATAAATTAAATAAATAATTAATATATTTACCGTCATAGATAGCTTATCAATTTTCTAACTGATAATTTATTCATATTATTAGCATAACATGTAGAAAAATTTAAACTGATAAATGTTTTCGGCAATGATTTGCTATCTTCAAATGGATGTTAACAAAGTATGAACACTTTACAAAGTTTATATACAAATAGTTTCATGGTTAAAAATAATTGTCACATAAGTAATTACATTTATAAATAATAGTGCTAATTGCTAAGAGATTTAAAATATAGCTCAAAATTAAGAATTAAAGTTGAAAATTAAAAATTAAAAATTAAATAATAAACAATATTACGACAACAGTTAAAACACAATATTTATGGTGTTTCCACACATCAATTCGATTCTGCTCAGTTCTTCGACTTTATCCATGGTTGTTTGAGCGGTATGGAGTCTTTCAATTTCGACTAACTAATGCCGGGTACTACTGTGTCAAAACTTCACGAACTCGTTCTAGCTGTTGCGAATAAAGGCTGGTTCACAATAAACCGGAAATGGAAACGGCAACGAGAACGAGAACGGAAATAATGTTAAAATAAATGTATTTAAATGTGAACGTTCACAATAGTTAATTCTGAATCCTCACATTTAAATACATTCATTTTAACAATATTTCCGTTCTCGTTCTCGTTGCCGTTTCCGTTCCCGGTTTATTGTGAACCAGCCTTAAAGATCTGCATCGACAATCTCCCAGTGAATCACACCTTCAAAATTCCACAAGAGTTATAGCTACTGTAATTTTGGAGCCGAACCAATTTTTTTAATGACGAAATTGGGAGGCTGATGGGTATCAAGCCACTGTTTTGAGGTGTGAGGATTGCTGTGATATTCCCATTTTTATCACATGTTACAACTCTCCTGATAAATCTGTCATTCATTGGATTAGCGATAAGATGACAATAGATAAGTATCCACTCTGCGTTGAGCCTGTTCAGGTATCAATTTATAAGGTAGGCCTACACATCTACAACTTCTGTATGATTCTCTAATCGTCTTAATATGGCGATATACTAGTATTGAAGAAACAAGTACTTCTGACTACATGAACACTTTTTTGTGAATTTTCTTCCAAAACTATCCGTTTATTTTCAACATTCCATAAATTAGGTAAATATTTAATGTCTCCTTCTCCATTATTGAAATGCAGGAATCATCATGCGCTATACGCTCACTAAAGACACCTTCACCCTCGAATTCACTCACATTTCAAACCACGGCACCAGCTTTACAATCTTGTTTTCAGTAGTGCTTTTAGGAGGAATTTTATCTCAAATATCACCACTTACATTACTATAGGCTATCCTTTGTGTTAATATAATTGACGACGTTCACATTCTTACAATACGCATTAATAACAATAGCGTCATGTAATTTGCATTTCCCAACTAAAGCATTAGAAAACATCAAACTTGGAAAGCCGAAATTACTTACAAAACGACTTTATAATCTGATTTCGAGATATACATATTCTATTTGTTTTCATGCAGTACGAAATAATGTGTAAAGAAAAGCTTATGAACCTGAAATTTATGTCTCACATCTAAGTGATTCATTATAGCCCTGTAAAAATTGTATTTTGCACATTTAGAGTCGAAACCTTAGTAGGTTCATAATGCTATTTTCCATGCGTTCACTTATAAGCATCCTTAAAGAATCCTAAGGGTCTATGAGTAACGAATGAATCTTCTACTCTGAGTGGATTAAAGTGCCATTGGACTGTTTACCTGATTACATTTTTCCGAACTCTTCACCAACTCTTAGGTTGAAGTTATGCCTACGCAAAGCCATTGCGAATTCTTGCAATTTACCTCCAAGACATCATCTAGCTACTACTAATTCCAGTGACACTAGATAACTGTAATTTATAAACCGTCGTATAAAATTATTAAAGTAATTCAATATGAAACTCAAGTATAAGGCAGTGAAGAATTTGAGTCCGAAAATACTTTGAAAAGAGACTTTCTGCAAGTGAGTCGAGCTTGGACGTCTGAATGCGTATTTTTTACAAGAGTGTACGAAAGGTGTATGTTGGCAACCTTCAATTAGGAACGTGATGAATTAACATGTAGTAATTTCGTGGTGAAACTTGCGGCCACACGGGCTTTGTGCAAAGTAGCGCATAATGAGGTCAAAATTAGCAACGTAAAAGAGTCTGTTACATTTCAGGCAATACCTGAATGTGCTGTCTCGCTGGCCGTTGCAGCTTCTTTTTAAAGACTGTTCCGTACGTAGGATTTTTTTTAAGTAGAGTCATAAGCACTTGCATATTGAATACGATTAAAGTTTTTCTAATCTTGTGCAGTTTTGGCCACACAATTGAAGGGATGAATTCCAACCTGGCCTAAGTCCAAATGACAAGTTATGAGAAAAATTACAAAAACTGATAAAATAACTTTTACACTTTAGTTTCTGCATGTCTTTTTCAAAAGAATCTAAGACAAGAAGTAGGAGAGTCTGTTCCACTCCACCCTTTACGTAACAAAATCACTTGGCAGTCGGTGAGTGATCATTAAAAGTAGGAATTTATACCACAACATGAGAATATTAGGTTGGTTGTGCTTAGATTGTCGTTACGTCATGAATGACGTGAAGACTGAGGTATGGCCAGGTTACAACTGAAATGTGTTTTGTATCGCAGCAATTGAATGGGGATATGTTTCTCGTGCGTAGAATTCAGCGTTGTGCTCCGGAAATTCGTTTGTTTATATTGCACTGCAATTCGTTGATTGGTTAACCACATAAAGCTACAGTCTCACCCTGCTTATACCACGGCAGAGTTCCCTAACATGCACCTGCATTTCTAGCTACGCTCACTCTCTCTTTCAACAACGAACACTCCATGCATACCTAATTTTGTAGTCACTGCGTGTAAATTCCTATGGTTAGCGATCATATGCCGGCGGGCGTACGGACAGGTTCCTTATGCAGACCGATTCCACTCCACCCTCAACCGCTTAGCTTCTTCGGGACGGGACGCTCCACACTACCGTCATATGACTACCTGGGACCAATCAGCATAGAAACGCCCTGTACAGTAAGAATATTAGTTATTTGTTACCGTAATTATCTATGGCTCAGAAACAGCTCTTTGCTTTTTTTGAATAGTGGATTTTGTTTCAATACTGTATAATTTATTATTATTATTATTATTATTATCATTATTATTATTATTATCATTATTATTATTATTATCATTATTATTATTATTATTATTATCATTATTATTATTATTATCATTATTATTATTATCGTCATTATTATTATCATTATTATTATCGTCATTATTATCATTATTATTATTATTATTATTATTATTATTATTATTATTATTATTATTATTATCATTCCGTTAACTAGATAAAGTTAAATCTTATCGAAAATAGTATTTATTTAGCCCAATTCCATTACCCTAAATCCTGTATAGAAGGTACACACAATTACCAGCAAGATAACACTGTGATAGCATATCTGAATCCAGACTAGCCGACCCGGGCTCGATTTCCGGCGGGGTCAGAGATTTTCTACCTCGGGACTAGGAGAGGTAGTGGTGCACAACTTCTGATCACTAGATTGTGCACCAATATACGTGGGTTAAATCCCAAATCTCTCCGCAGTGTATATGAAAAGAAGGAATATGTCACTGTTAATAGTGATTCGTCCGAAGGACGGGGACATTAAGCCTCGCGGCTACCGTGGTGCTTTTTGACAGGAGTAGGCTACGTGCCGGCAGTGGGTTTCCCTTCTCCCTTCCTCATTTTCATCATTATCCTCATCCATTGCACTTACATTTGCAAGAATACTCAAACTAGTACGCGACACAGCCCTTTACAGATACACATCATACATGTGGTGTACAACTTGAAAATGAAGCAGAATCCTGCCATCTGGCCGCAATATGCAGAACCCGAATCACGCAAGTTAAGTGGGTGGGCAATAGATACACACATAATTAGATGCAATTACAGTAATTTTCTGAAATCCCTTGTTACTATTTTCTGCAGAAATATTTTGCGTTTTGTACCCAAATATATAATTATTGAGAATTAGTTTCATATGAGGTTTGATTTGAAACTTTCACTGTTATGAATATTTCTGGGTATTTGTACCGTGTTCTAAATACAAAGACATCCAATGTTTTTGAGCTGCATGTCGGCTCCATAATCAGGGAATGCTGAGAAAGGGTAAATTTCCGTTTGTCTGCACAATCCTTCAACATCAAGAAGACGAAAATAAATACTCGAAAGGCGAGTCTATCGGAGTTCAATCGTAAATGCTTTGTTGTATCAGATCAAGCAGATCACAACCATAGGAATAGCCCTAATTATTCCTTTCTTCTAACTTATTATCCTGAAAACAAGTGCGCGGGGGGATTGTAAACTCTTTAGCATTTTCCACAGGCAGCCGAACATTCCAGATTCCCGACATAGCTTAAGTTAAACTATTTCATTTTTCACAGCCTTTTCTTGCCCCTTGCCTTTTCACAACCGCCCCGATGGCTGGTGGCAAACGAAGTTAAGGGGGGTGAGAGGGTGGGAGGGATGGGATAGAAAAGAGTTGGAAACAAATGACGATCGTGTCTTGATCGTGACCGCAGCTTTGTTTGCGGGAAGGGTAAAGTAATGACAACACTTATTTTTTTCTCTCCCCCCTGCTTTTGCATCTAACTCTTCTACGCTTTTTACTAAACAAGGAAGAGGTTAAGTGCCACTATTAGTTACGAGGTAACGGGATCAATTGTTGGGTTTGGGCTTTAAAACGCCTCCCGGTTTTGCGTTGTTTGCCCAGATGCGCAAGAACATCTTATCAGTCTCGCTGTACAATGTTTTAATAGCACTCCGTGCTGCGTGGCTTTGGACAAAAGAACTCTTTTTAATTTTTATGACAAGACGCGTTGGAGAAACTTTCCGCTGCCTGCTAAATTGCGCTGGCCGTAATTAAGAGAAACGTATGTTTTGTTGTAGGTCAAAGAAATGCGTACTTTTTTCCTCCTCTGTTTTATTTTAGCAAGGTATATTAATTGTTTTCCTCTTGCGAGAGTCAAGAGGTAGCGTGGGTGTGTATATACAGGGTGATTCATGAGGATTTACCATCATTTACGGAGCTTATTTCCGAAGACATTCTGAGTAAAAAATGTCATATAAACATTTGTCCTAATCGCAATATTTTCAAAGATACATTAATTTGAAGTTGTTAATAAAATATCTTTTTCCTTTAGTTTTACGGGTAAAAATATACTACAAATAGAGAATGAACTACAGTTAAACCTCTCATTTACGGACATCGAAGGGACGTAACAATCTGTCCGCATCTGGGAGGTGTCCTTTATTGAGAGGGAGGCTCCCCAGTCTAACAGTAATTTATAATATGCATTATGCATCCCTTTACGCTTTAAATGAAATGTACAGGGACATCATTTTATTTTTACTTCAATTTTTATTGTACCTGAGTTTTTTAATGTACTTCACTCTCACCCCTTCTACTAAGGAAGTTCCAACTCAACACAGAACCAAGACCGCAGATAGTAAGCAGTACTGAGTTACTGAGTATAGTACGTTCCTGAAATATGTTCGCGTTTTCCAGTGACGAAAGAGCTTTCAATATTGAATCATATTTTCGCACAGGTACTGTCCGTTTGCCTACCGCCCCTCTGTAATAGCTGGGCTGTCTTAGCTCTTTTCTGAAAACATTAATTTCTCTTAGGAATTGGAAGTTTACGTAATATTATACAGCTGTTTAATTTAACTTAAATAAAAGGGCCTCGTTAAGTAATTAACTGTCACGTGATTTCCTCCCTTTCTACAATTCTACGGCATAACCACTTGGACGGACAGTAGATAGCATGTCTGAGTAATTTTATATTTTCGGGTCGGGCAGAAGTGAAGATTGAATTTACAGTACGTAGAGTAGGTACAGAATTATTTCAACATGAGTTACTAGTACGAAGGACGAAACTGGCAATTGGAATTAGATGCAATAGTATATAGTGCGATAATATCCACAAAAGAACTGAAGCCTGTATCGAAATGAACGGCCACCATTTTCAAAATTGTGTTTAAATATTCATATTATGATTATTTTTCAATTTAACTTCTTTCTCTATATTGCACGCTAATGTGCTGTAGACAGTATGATATACACTGCATAATGAATACGTTCGCATGGATAACTCACTTCGTGAGTAAAAACACTGTACTGTACTTTGATTAAAGAAAAACCTAATGGAAATTATCAAACTCAGAATTGCGATATTTCCTAGTTTACGTAAATGGATGAACTACTTTTCTTCCATCCTATGCCTAGTAGAGTGATTTGTGTTTTACGCCAGTATCATCGAACTCCAGTCTTGGAGGGGGAGCAAGAGGTGTTTCCGGTTTTCTAAACGTATAGACAGGTTAATATTAAAAATATTAGTAAAAATAAAATGATGTCCCTGTATTACTGTAGTTTAATTCAAAATACAGTATACTCTACTACAGTAAATTCTTTGCAACTTTGAACTACACTAGATAAGACCGAAAAAGGAAAAAAAATAGTACTGTGCCATGCAATTTTATTCTAGGTCTACAGTTATGCAGTACTGTAATTTACAGTTTTCAACTTAACCTTACGTTCAGATGCCATGACTCTCGAAGCAGAACAACTGATTGAAGTGAAGAGAATAATCCTACTATCCCTATTATGCGTCGAATACAATTTCAATATCCCATTAGACAGGTTAAATTTTATGACTTTGTTTATCCTCCCGCTTCAGCTAAGAACGAGTAGCCGGCTGGGCTAGTCTTCTTTCATTTTAAGGAATTTCTGTACAGTTCTCAAAACTAAATTTTCCATTTTTGTAACACTTCAGGTCTTGAAATCCAAGTTCTGTCCGCAATCAAGAGGTAAAGCAAGCTTTAGGACTGTGAAACAGCTGTCCGTGTCCGTGTCTGAGAGAGTCCGTAAACGAGAGTTTAATTTATCATTATTTCTATATTATTTCAGTTTGGACATAAAAATCTGTCCGTATATGAGGAGTGTCCGTATCTTGGGGGGTCCGTAAGGAGAGGTATCACTGTATTCACAAGTGTCATTTCTTTAATTGGCTAGTGTTCTGAAGCTAAAAACGTGTTGTTAATTGCTTTGTACATACATATTTTATTTTTCAATTTGTAGCTAAAAATGACATACTTACGCACTTATCACAAAAATTGTTACAATTCATACGACTTTAGGAACTTGATTCTTTACAGTTTAATTATGCATTCTAATGTATAGTTTTAAAGAATTTAAAAGAGTGGCGAGATTTGTAACAATTGTTGTAATAAGTGCATAATAAAAATGTAATTTTGTAGTTAAAAATCGAAAAAAACTTCTGTACGAAGCAACTATGGAATTCACAACACATTTTTAGCTTCAGTGTACTAGTTAATTAAAGAAATGATACTCATTCTTATCTGTAATATTCTTTTACCCTTAAAACTCAATAATAATGGTATTTTACAAACAACTTCAAAGTAGTGTAATTCTGAAAATATTGAGATTAGGACAAATGTTTATATGACATTTTTGCTCAACGTCTTCAGAAATAAACTCCGTAAGGGACGTTAAATCCTCGTGAATCAACCTGCATACAGTATGTATGTACGCCTGCTTGCGTGCGAAACGTGTTTTCGGAGCGAGGGAAATCTTCCTGAATTTAGATCATAGTTGATCCATTACGCATACAACACACAGAATATAGAGTTGAGAGAAATGTAATTTGTTTGGGTAGATGTTAAAATTAGGTGTTACGAAACATGGTGTCCCTCAAGTTAAAATTTGGATCATTGCTTTTCTTGAAATAGACGAAAAACTTGTAATTGACTAAGCACAATTGGTCTAAGTTCTCTTTCCAAATTACATAAGCGTTATTATAATATAAAATGCGAATGACTTTGAAACTAAATAGGTACATTAATGTAGATAATACGGAAACAGTAAGCGATAGAATAGAATAGAATAGAATAGAATGTCTTATTTTCGCTGACAGAGTCAAGGCGATAAGGCCTTCTCTTCCATACAACCAGCCTTAATCAGTACAATAGTGACATACATATTTAAATTATGAATATTTACAACAAGAATATGCTTACGATTACAAAATAAATAAATCAGTAATAGTATCTACACCAGCGATGGGCGTTTGAGTGCATTTGCCCTCCGTGCGCACGGGGAATTCCAAGTGCGAGCGCTGCAGGGCGCTGTAGTGTGCCAGCAGCTATACCAGATCTTACAGCTTTTAAATGAGCTGAATTTAGGACTTCAGGGAAAAGAAATTCTCAGTACACAATTTGCAGATAGAATTTCAGCTTTTAAGGAGAAATTGCTTTTATGGTTACGACAAATGCAAAAGGGCGAAATATACAGGGACATCATTTTATTTTTACTTCAATTTTTATTGTACCTGAGTTTTTGAATGTACTTCACTCCCACCCCTTCTACTAATGAAGTTCCAACATTCACACAGAACCAAGACTGCAGATAGTAAGCAGTACTGAGTTACTGAGTATAGTACGTTCCAGAAATATGTTCGCGTTTTCCAGTGACGAAAGAGCTTTCAATATTGAATCATATTTTCGCACAGGTACTGTCCGTTTGCCTACGTCGCATCCCGATTTCCCCCACCTGCTTCTGCTCGCCCCTCTGTAAAAGCTAGGCTGTTTCAGCTCTTTTCTGGAAACATTAATTTCTGTTAGGAATTGGACGTTTACGTAATATTATACAGCTGTTTTATTTAACTTAAATAAAAGGGCCTCGTTACGTAATTAACTGTCACGTGATTTCCACCCTTTCTACAATCCTGCGGCATAACCACTTGGACGGACAGTAGGTAGCATGTCTGAGTAATTTTATATTTTCGGGTCGGGCAGAAGTGTAGATTGAATTTACAGTACGTAGAGTAGGTACAGTATTATTTCAACACGAGTTACTAGTACGAAGGACGAAACTGGCAATTGGAATTAGATGCAATAGTCTATAGTGCGAATATATGCACAAAAGAACTGAAGCCTGTATCGAAATGAACGGCCACCATTTTCAAAATTGTGTTTAAATATTCATATTATGATTATTTTTCAATTTAACTTCTTTCTCTATATTGTACGCTAATGTGCTGTAGACAGTATAATATACACTGCATAATGAATACGTTCGCATGGATAACTCACTTCGTGAGTAAAAACACTTATTCTTAATACAGTACTGTACTTTGAAAAAGAAAAACCTAATGAAAATTATCAAACTCAAAATCGCGATATTTCCTAGTTTACGTAAATGGATTAACTACTTTTCTTCCTTCCTATACCTAGTAGAGTGATTTGTGTTTTACGCCAGTATCATCGAACTCCAGTCGTGGAGGGGGGGGAGCAAGCGATGTTTCCGGTTCTCTAAAGGTATAGACAGGTTAATATTAAAAATGTTACTAAAAATAAAATGATGTCCCTGTATAATTTCCCATCCTTATCTAAGCGCATAGAATTTTGAACAACGAAAATTTCGAAATGTACGCATGTATTCTATGCGGAATTTACAACAAGGTTCCACGATTTAGATTGTCTGGAAATGGATTTGCGTATTTTTGCTACTTGTTCTGAATCCAACTGATTATAATTATTAATAACGTCCCCCTTTATTATAGTGTGAATTGATTGACCTGCGATGTGATCGAGAGATATAAGCGAAATATGATTCAAGGTCGAGTCTTATGCAGTTTTATGACTGATTCCCAAGAGGACGCTTTCCCTATCTGCATAAGCTGTGTGAGAAAGTTTTGTGTTTATTTGGTTCCACTTATAGATGTGAAGAGTTATTTTCTATTACGAAAATAAACAAATCTCAAACAAGAAATGATGGGATTTTAACGTCAGTACTTCGCATAGCTTGTTCTAATACATTTCTCCAAACCTTGATAAATTGAATAATATGGATTAATGTGCAACAGACATGTTTTGTTTTGTATTTAAGAAAGTGTTTCATTACTTTGTGTTCTTATTTAGTTCGGTAGAATAACATTTTCTTTTGAAACATACAGTACGTACTGCAACTTCAGTAAACCGGTTTTCGTGCACTCTATAAGCATACTATTCTCGTAGTACACCGTGCAAGCACAGAGTGCATAATTCTGCCCAACCCTGATCTACACTATCCACCTAAGCTGTTATTCTTTGCCTACGACCTTTGACCTAAACTAATGAACAAAATTGAACGTGTACAACTTATTGTGGACTACTTTTGAGGTGCTCTTGTGGAGTTTGCCATAAGAGTGAACTTTGAAAATATGACTCCTGGCTTCTCAAATACGAAGTGTGCATTTTGCCTTTTATTTCGTGAAAATGTGATTCAACTACAGAATGACACTATTTAAATAGACCATAACAATATGTTGAAATACGAAGCTGTATAAAATGAATCCACTAAGTCACTGAAGCGATGCAATGTAGTTCTATTCCTATCGGTGTTATTTACAGTATAACGGTGGGGATATGGAACATATTTTTCAATTTACGTCTCTCAGCAAGGCGAGGATCGACTCTCACTAAACTATATAACGGGAGCCTTGAGACGATAACAGTATGCTAAAGGACAGTCTTGTTATTTGTCTCAATCTGTAGGAAAACGCCGAGAATTGCCTCCAACGTCTACCGTGTAGTCTACTTCGCAGGGGCAACAAGTCGGGCGTAAACGGGGAGAGGGGAGGGAGTCTGGTGCTACTGCGAAAACAACAGCCGTCTCGGTTATTCATGAGGACCTTGCGGCATAAAATGGAAGTGGACTGGAAAGAAAACCCGACTCTTCGCCTCATACATTTTGCAACATGGTCGAATGGGACGTGGCAACACCACAGAAACAATCCCCGATGAGGACTACATATGGAATCGGAGTGGATAAAGCATTGGATGGAGCTTCTCGATGGAGTTGTAAATACGGGAGGGTCGATCTAATAGTGAAGCCTGGGTTAAGTCGAACACGAT
Source organism: Periplaneta americana (assembly GCF_040183065.1). Lineage (NCBI taxonomy): Eukaryota > Metazoa > Arthropoda > Insecta > Blattodea > Blattidae > Periplaneta > Periplaneta americana. The sequence continues at coordinate 81,671,737 of NC_091133.1, read as the reverse complement.
GATCAACCGAAAGAGCTCAGTGGGTAAAGAGAACCTGAAGTTGGTTCTAGACCTGCAGACAAAAAATAGCAGAGATTAAAATTTCGTAATGACTAGGGGGCGGATGTTGATGAAAAGTCATTTTCTTATTTTTCACATTAGGACGATGCCTATTAATATAGAAATCCTTTCTATATTAATATCGACGTAAAAAATTATACACCTTGATTACATATTTTGAAGTAAAAAAATAATTTCTTATAGGCCTATTGCATTTCTTGCATTTTTCGACGTTATTGAACTAATAGGTCATTTTTGTATGTCTTTCGGCATTTTTGGTCATTTTTAATACTTTGAAGAACATTTGGATCATTTGGAATGCATTTTACTTTCTTCTTTATCGATAGGTCTGTTTTTTTATTTTTTTATTTTATTGGGTTATTTTACGACGCTGTATCAACATCTAGGTTATTTAGCGTCTGAATGATATGAAGGTGATAATGCCGGTGAAATGAGTCCGGGGTCCAACACCGAAAGTTACCCAGCATTTTCTCATATTGGGTTGAGGGAAAACCCCGGAAAAAACCTCAACCAGATAACTTGCCCCGACTGGGATTCGAACCCGCGCCACCTGGTTTCGCGGCCAGACGCGCTGACCGGATAGGTCTGTTAAATCTTTTTCTAAGAAAATAGGTCACTGAATAAATGAATAACAGTGAAGTTTGAGTTTTATAGTTGAAGCAAACTGTAAAGACCATCCCTCATTCCACTGAAGGCTTCACCTCACACAACGGAAGTAATATAAAATGCTTGACAACAGCTTAGTTTAAGTGAGGGCTTGAACCGCTACTGTTATTTTTCGGTACGAGGGTGTCTTTAGAATTTATGTTTGGAAGAGGAGAAACTTTCATCGTGTCCTGGACAGGACGTTGTGTCCCCATGAAAGGGAAGAGACAGTATTTTAACACAAAGATTGCAAGAATGCAAGCTGCGCCCACGATTTGTTTTGTCATTCACACTCCCCCATCTGGAAGAACTGGTAACTAAAGTGAAGAACGGAAGGAGGAGGAGACGGAGAATGAAGGCACTGATATAGACCACCACCGATTGAAACACATTATAAGATCTATAGTTTTCCCTTAAAAACTTCATTTTTTTGCATGCCCTTTTCCTTTATCTTAGCCAATTTTCAAGGAAGTTGCCTCCTCTCTCCGAGATTTTCAGGGCAGTCATTGAAACAAGGTGACTAATGTTTAAGAAGTTGTGGTGCGAGTACATTGAATAATATTTAAATGTCATTTTCTTTTAATTTCATGTCATTTTTCTATTAGTTTAAAGAGCATTAGTTTAAAGTCATGACAATATGGAAAGTTTCAGATGTCATATACCTCCTCAAGAGTATTCCACGATATCCAAGAGAGACAAAGTTTTAATTCCTAATTAATTTTGAATTCTTCGTCAAGTGAATGACTGCTTCGTCAAAAAAGTGTTACTCGTATTTGATCAAGAATGTCAGCTACGCTACGTGCCATTTTTTTCTATGTGAACTGTGCCACATGTCAGATTCTTCGCAAATGAACTCTATCACACGTTATGTTTACAATGTTAAGTGTTATGTTTCGTTGTACGCATTATTAAATATTTTTTTGTTCAAAATAAAGTTCTGTTTTTCTAGAAATTATTATTTGGGATAAATATATATAAGAAATACAAGCTTTCCTACAGAAATATGGTTTCCGATATCATTTACTGGACTAGTCTGCCTAAAAAAAAATGCAAAATCACAATTGGATTTACCTACGTACGCCAGTAGAATAGGTTAAAGTGCTGTGGAATATTATCGCATCTTAAAAAATCATTGCATTTATTTAATAATAATAATAAAAATAATAATATTAATGAATAATAATGTATTTATTGTGGAGGTGTTAAAGTCATCAGGCCTTCTATTTCACTCACCATAAATATATATACATACAGCGAAAAACAAATTAATAATGCTCATTCAAACAAAACAAGAACGTTTACAATTACAGTAAAGCAAAATAAAACAAATAACACAAATACATTAAACAATTTAAATTTGTATACTATTAAACAAAGCTTAAGATGTATGTTAGTACAGTATTATTAATATAAATAACTAAACGAGAAAGGGCAAGTAATAATGTAAACAAGAAATGCAATAAGAAGTGATTATACAAAGGTTGTAATCGACACATATAGTAACTCAGTGATGTCAAAGCAAGCGCATTTTTATGACCTTGACGTCGTGCGCAGGCATTAAGCGCTAGGTATGCTAGGAGGAATAAGGAGCCTGTTGGATTAAAAAAACAGTGGTCCACAAACTTCAAACGGAACGTGAAATTTTATGTCGTTATTTTTATATGGCTTCTTTCTGTTTGTTATTTTCTATATTGTCTGTAAAACAAAAGTACTAACACATATTTCTTAGCCTAATATTGCAGTTGTGTAATTGTAAACGTTAATAACATAATAAAGAGTAAAGAAGGAATATTCACACAAATTCCATAATAACTACAACTATACTGTACTAAGTGAATTAAACACATCATTCATAAAGAAAGTGTTATCCCAAAGAAAGACACTGAATATGACATGATAAGTTGAAATTGATATTGATGGTACCTTTAGCCTTATAAAAGTAATCAAAACAATATTACAGTACAAAGCAAAGTTACCTAGGTATGTGTTTTAACTGTAACTAATATTATACAATAAAACTCTTATCGCATTGTGGTTTTAGGTGATATTGGTGCGCAACTTTCTGTTATCAGAATATTAAATTATCTCGAAATCTGCTGAAGCTATAGAGCTGACGTTTTACCAACACATAGGCACATATCTTTTGTTTGTGATGTAACAGTTTTTGCTTTGTTAATTCATTTCCTTACAAACATTTTCCATGCGAATATTTTCAAACATTTTAATACACTATCTCCAGTAATTACGTATTTACAATATATTAGATTTGCGAAAACATTGTTTTAGTACCCGTAAGGCTACTAAACAAACATATATGAAAATTTCACTTTTCTGTAAAAAAAAAGTTGAGAAAATATTTCCTTAGAATAAAAAAGCAAACTTGTGAAAAATGAACATTAAAATTAAAATTTACATTCTTATAATGCACTTATACTTCTCAGAAAAATCTAAAAAATTAACATTGATACAGTTTTAATAAGTTCTCTTCCCTTTATCCATTGAATCAGTGCTGGCCATCCCTGTATATAGCTCGACCAAGCTGCATATACTACCTCTTTCGTCTGTCTCTTTCCTTTCCGCTGTAAAGCGCTCAGTCTCTCCTGGGCTCTACATCACTATAGTAACTTATTAATAATATATTTCGTTAGACAAAAAGTGCGTTTCTAAGTGAATTTTGAATTTTGATAGCGACGGCAATCCCTGATATCACTGGGTAGAGAATTCCAAAGACGAGGTAATGACACTCTATAGGAGGATGAATATAATAACGTTCAGTGATGAGGGATAGAAAGAAATGCTTAATTTTGATTCCGTACTGTTGTGAGAAACTGAAAACGTGCTGCTAGGTAAGTAGGAGTAGAAGTATGCAAGAGTTGAAATAGTAGTGTCAGTAAATGCATGATTCCTCGTTCATTCAGTCGAACCCATGTGAGAAGGTCGAGGGATGGTGTTCAGTGTTACCATATTTAGCGATAAGTCGCTAAATCTAGGGTATTTTGAATCAGTCTAGGCGACAAATTTTGTAAAGTACCATTAGCGACTTTTCTGCTGATTTTCATATTCTTACAATTTTTTTCCTTTCTTTTAAGTTAAAACATTCTACTGAAGTCACGCACTTCTTAGTTTTAGAAGAGGCATGGGTGTATGACCGATTCGTCTAATGATTCATACGTGAAAGCCCTTATCTCATATTTGTGATCAGTGATCAGTGATGCTGATTCAATAATTCTCACGGGTTAGGTCTCTCTCTCAATGCTACTGCTCCAACACCGATAACCGGTGGCAACTTTGATTGGCACGTGACGAGTCGTGAGCTCCAGTTAAATCATGGTTCTTCCCCAAAACGTGGAGATTTTCCACTCCGAACCGACCCGAGACAATTGAGTTTTGGAATTTTGTGCCGACAGTTCGTGTGAAGCAAATGAGACTGTAGTTTTTACTGGTTTTAATATATTTTAATATATAAGATTTAAAAAATGTTAGATTTCACAAAAAAAAAGTGTAGTCAAACGCTTGGATGAAAATTTCCACACTTATAATTGCTAGAAAGTATAGTGTCAATGATTGGATTAAGTGCAGTTTATTCACAATCAGCTGTTCCCACAGCTTCCAACTCAACATCACAGCCGTGAACAACACAACCAGACTCCGCAGGAGAGGGTGACGTCGAGGAAATTATATTTTTCTCCACATATGTATGTTTTTGTTGTTTTTATTTAGTGATATTTATTATTAATTTTTAGCGACATTTGTAGGGAATTTTTTAACAAACTTTGGAGAGATTTAGCTACTTTTTGTTGAAAGGTTAGCGAGATTGTAGGGCGATATGTTGGCAACAGTGATGGTGTTACATGATCAAATTTTCGTGTATTGCAGATGAATCTTATATTATGTGCACGCTGCAATCTCTCAGCTAGATTATGGGTTACATTTGTCAGCAAGGAATCGCAATAATCAAAATTAGGCATCATAAGAGTCTGAATAAGAATCTTCTTTTAGGATAAATAGTAGAAATTTTCTCATGTGGTTTAAAGAATGAAACAACGATAATATTTTCTCACAAATGTGTGTTACCTGACTATTCAAATTTAGGTCACTGTTTGGTATTGAATCCTATAAACTAGATATTAAAACAAGAATGGTCCTCTCTGGTTAACCGTAGATGACAGTCCATCGGAGGTTTGATTGCTCGATAATTGTAGATAACTGAGAACATGAAAATGAAACTCTAACAATCGAAAAAATACACGTTTTCCAATCGTGTTTCGAAGTTGTGACCACCTGATACCATTAACATTAAACTGTAATACAGGCTATTATAATTTTACGAGTCTTTGTACGTTAACGATATGGAAAAATAGACTGCCAATGCTTATAAACAAGCTTTTGTTGTCTATATTTTGTACGTATGTGTGTATTTTATTTTCCGCAAATAGTGTGGAGTCTGTGGAGTTGTGAATATGCCGCCAATTCATATGACACGGAATACAATTTGAGTAAACAAGGAGCAGTAAATATGTGGGCGGCCCCTGCGGTGTTGTAGCTTGCTATAAACTGACTCACCACTGTGTGACTCAACATGTTGCTCGGTAAAATAACCATGTTGTAGAATAATCCTCTCTCCCTTTTGATTATATGCCCCAACTGCAGTTTTCGTGTCATAAACTTTCAGCTTAACAATTGCATTAATCCATCTTACATATCTACAAAATAGAAGACATAATTTGGAGAAATTTTGTCTTGAAATTCACTGACTGTTCTTGATTCCTCGTAATCCTTGTACAGGGACATCATTTTATTTTTACTTTAATTTTTATTGTACCTGAATTTTTTAATGCACTTCCCTCCCACCCCCTCTACTAGTAAACTTCCAACCGTTCTCCATACAGAACCAAGGCCGGGTATGCGGTAATAGTAAGCAGTATTGAGTGAGTACAGTACGTTCCAGAAATATGTTCGCGTTTTCCAGTGGCGAAAGATATTTCAATATTGAATCAAATTTTCGCACAGGTACTGTCGTCCGTTTGCCTACGTTGCATCCCGGTTTCCCCCACTCGCTTCTGTTCGCCCCTCTGTAAATGCTAGTAGCTGGGCTGTCTTAGCTCTTTTCTGAAAATATTAATTTATGTTAAGAATTGGACGTCTACGTAATATTGTACAACTGTTTAAAATAACTTAAATAAAAGGACCTCGTTAAGTAATTAACTGTCACGTGAGTTCCCCCCTTTCTGCGACCCTGCTACATTACCACTTGGACGTGTATTAGATAGCATGTCTGAGTAATTTTATCTGTGCGGGTCGGACAGAAGTGAAGATTGAATTTACAGTATGTATGGTACTCTTTTATAGAGTAGATACAGAATTATTTCAACATGACTTACTAGTACGAAGACGAAACTGGTAAAATTGGAATTACGTACAATAATCTATAGTGCAATAATATGCACAAAAGAACTAAACCCTTTATCGAAATGAACGGCCACCATTTTCAAAAATGTGTTTAACTATCCATATTATGATTATTTTCAATTTAACTTCATTCTCTATATTGTACGCTAATGTGCTGTAGATAGAATAATATACACTGCGTAATGAATACTTCCGAATGGATAGCTGAATTCGTGAGTAAAAACACTTATTGCTAATACAGTACTGCATTTTGATTAAATAAAAACCTAATGAAAATTATCAAAGTCAAAAGCGTGATATTTCCTAGTTTACGTAAATAGATGAACTACTTTTCTTCCCTCCTATACCTAGTAAAGTGATACGTCTGTATTTTACGCCAGTATCATCGACCTCCAGTCGTGGAATGGGGTAGCAAACGTCGTTTCCGTTTCTCAATCTTTAATCCAAAGGTATAGCCATGTTAATATTAGAAATGTTAGTAAAAATAAAATGATGTCCCTGTATAATGCCTCTAGAACAGCGTTTCCCCAAAGTGTGGGTCGCGACCCCCAGGGGGGTCGTGTAAGGGGTTGAGAGGGAACGCGAGATGATTCACAAAATAAGTCAAAAGGTTTCTTATTAGCATTTATTTTGTATTTAGAAATACAAACATATGCAATATTGAACATAAGAATAAACAATGTTTCCCAAAGTGTGGGTCGCGACCCCCAGGAGGGTCGTGTAAGGGGTTGAGAGGGTTCGCGTGATGATTTACAAAATAAGTCAAAACGTTTCTTATTAACATTTATTTTGTATTTAGAAATACAGTCATATGCAATATTGAACATAAAAATAAAAAAATGTTTCAGAAGTTATAAAGTAAAAAAATAATTAATGCTATTAATGTGCCTGTTTTTCAGAAATCTGGACTCAGCATTTCATATGCACAGTGATATTTAAAAATTCAAGGAAATTTTTCACTTTTGTTTTGATGGTGAACATAGACGAGAAATTCATTTTGCAAAATATAGGCTAAGGTTGAAAATATTAAAAAGTTTAAGAATTACGTATTTTTGCAAGCTCGAGGTATTCTTGCATTCTTTTGATCCCAAATTGGTCTACACTCTGCGAAAAAAGTATAATTTAAACATTCCATTTCTAGGTACATATTTAAACGAGATTTTCCTTCATAGTTTCTGGAATTTCAACCAGTTGAACGCAACTGCCTAAAAATGGATTCATCATCTTTGTGATAGTCGTAATTGTTTTGAGTTTCTTCCGAAATGTACTCAAAAAGTTGTTTAATAAATTGTGAAAACTTGGTTCCATATCCGCAAAAAAAAAAAAAGTATTTGCCTATCATAGGCTTTGTAGCCTAGAGTAGAGAAATTATCCATGAGCTCTTTGATACATTGGAATGAATCAAATATATTTTTTGTCAAATTATATTCACCATAAATCAAGTTTCTTTGTAAACCCGTTAATTTTATTTTATGTGTGTACTTTTCTGTCAATTGTTCAAGGACTGACCCCGCAATGGGCATTATGCCAATAACTTCAACATTATCATCAAACAAATGCGACATGATGAATTAAAACAAAAGTAATGTTAATATTGCATTTTTAACATCTCATACTACGATGTTGCAGAATCGGCCTATAATACTAGAATAATACATAAATTAGTAAAAAAAATATTTTAGGTTACATGTGCACCCTATTTATAAATTATGTACTATGTAGTTCACACTATCCATTACACAAATCGATGGAATATTACTTCTATCGACTGTGGAATTTGTACATACCTGTGTCTGTTCTCCTTGTAAAACTTCTACAAAATTTCTACCCCTTTGGATCATTCTCCAATCGCTTCATTACATTTACCTGATACTTCTTTTCTTATTTCAAAATATCCATCTAAATATCCCTCCATGAATTTCCGCCTATCAACTGTTTCTGCATGGATAGCGTAATGAGTGCAGTTCGTTCACCATACTCAATAATAAATATGATCCAGTTCATTCTGAGAATATTTTAGGGGTATCCTGTTCTACTGGTTGTTCAATACGTACATGTCAATATTCATTTATTAAAAATAATGAAATTCGACATAATATGAAATAAAATAATGTTCTATATTGCAAGAATTGAAGGCGTTTCAAGAATTCGTTTTGAAATTTATCAACTTGTCTGTAAAACCTCATTTTCAAACCTTGTAACGTAAATAATTATTGTTTAATTACTGATATAATTTAATATAGAGATTATATAGTAAACCTATTTTATGTTTTCCCAAACTGTTAAGGCTCTATTATAAAGAGTAACGTCATTCTCAACATAATAAAGGATAGAATTGTTACGAAACGATTAAAAGGTAGATTATAATGAGAGAGAGCGTGTACTGTATCATGCTTTTAATTATACTAATTTTAGTGACTGAACGTCTAGGCTTATATGATTATAGCCCTATGTGTTCTGTAACCTGTACTTCAAGCGCTATGGTTTAATTAAAGTACCCCGTTTCTTGTTCACATCCCTCTTTGTAAGATTTATTGTGGCAGGAATGAAACGGCGTGGACCCTAGACTAGCGCTTTCTTTTGATGATGATGCGTAGGCTATTATACTTGTCACGTTAGAGGCCGGCATTGTTCTGGCGCTGACAGTGATGCTCAAGTTATTACCTCCTCAGAGTGGACACTGGAGTTCGGACATCTCCTCTCCTTGACGCAGGTCGCTTCTTCAGTCGTAATACGTCGCTTGCATGAAAGTTGTAGCACTACATTTATTATATATTTTATGCTCGACCATGCCGAAATGTAGTAATTATACACCTGGTAGTAGTCCTTTAATGCATGTCATTAAAGTACACCTACTCATTAAAGTACAGGTGTTCAGCCAATGACAACTCAGCTTACAGGTGTTCAGCCAATGACAAGTCAGCTTTGTACCGTTATAAAACCGCAAGTATCGATTATTCTCGGATATGCAATCGAAAGGGAATTAGGGAAAAGTCACGGAGGCTGGAAATCCAATACTGTCGCAGAAGGTTATGTTCTGTTACTATAATAATTAGGGTTAATTGTAAATAATATTCAAATAAATTCAATTTGTCATCTCGTTTTTCAATGTCGAATTCAATAATCAAAGTTATACCAAGTTTAACGGATTACACAAGGTCAATGACATTATTGTTCCTCGGAAAAAATCAATACTTTCGCGTCTGCGCACAACTCACAATTCACGACCTAGAACAAGGTTACTTCCGATCTTGTCAGATACAAATAAATGTATACATCTGAATAATTTCAAGTTAGAAATATGGTCGAGCATAAAAAGTCGTATGAAACTTGCCTATAATGGTAATTAAGACGCTCGTATGAATATTATGAAACTCGCTTGCGCTCGTTTCATAAACATCCATACTTGCGTCTTAATTACTATTATTATAGGCTCGTTGCATAATGTACTATTGTTTAATCTCTATGAAGTACAGTATTATATTAGTTGCAGTGTTGCTCAAAAACGCTAGAACGACGCTTTTGAGCAATAGGGACCTTAGCTGAAGTAGATTTGAGTTAAATTTTATCCCTTTTTGTGGACAAGGTCGTTAATAGTCGGAATATCTCGATATTTGTGTATTTCTTCAGCCATTAGGCGTATGCTCAGCAATTTCCCTAACCATCATTCCACGAATTTTCGAACTATCATTAAATGCTCCGAAAACTTTCCACCATTTCTCCAATCGTTCGGCCACTTAAAAAACAATCATTTCATCATCCAATAATCATATCATTCTTGTAATTTCATTCCGTCATTCCTCCAGCCATCAATCCGTCATTTCTCACCATTCCGCCAAGCCTACAACCAACATTCCATTAATTTCTCAATCATTTTTCATCATTTCTCCATCCACCATTCGGACATTTCACCCAACAATCATTCCTCCATTACTCCAGTTATCTTTGCTTCTATTCTTGAATCATCAATTCACCATTTCTTTAGGTGCAATTCTGTCATATTTGCTGATATCATTGCGCCATACCTCCAACCATTATACATTATTTCTGTATATGTAATTCCGCCATATCTCCAACCATTATTCGCTATTTCTGTATGTGTCATTTTGCCATTTATCCAACCATTGTTTCGTAATTTCTGTAGATTTTATTCCACCTCTTCTGCAATCGTTATTCTGTAAAGTCTGCAGATATCAATTTTTCATTTCTCCAACCATTATTCCGTCATTTCTGTAGATACCATTTCACCATTTATCCAATCATTAATCCGTAATTTCCTCGGATATCAATCAGCCATTTCTCCAACCATTATTCAGTCATTTACGTTGGTATCTTTCACCATTTATCCAACCATTATTCCGTAATTTCTTCAGATATCAATTTGCCATTTCTCCAACCATTATTCCGTCATTTCCGTTGGTATTTTTCACCATTTATCCAACCATTATTTCGCAATTTCTTCAGATATAAATTTTCCATTTCTCCGATCATTATTCCGTCATTTCCGTTGGTATCTTTCACCATTTATCCAACCATTATTCCGTAATTTCTTCAGATATCAATTTGCCATTTCTCCAACCAATATTCCGTCATTTCCGATGTTTCTTTCACCATTTATCCAACCATTATTCCGTAATTTCTTTAGATATCAATTTGCCATTTCTCCAACCATTATTCCGTCATTTCTGCAGATATCATTTCACAATTTATCAAACTATTATTCCTTAATTTTTTCGGATATAAATCTGCAGATATCATTTAAACACTTATCCACCATTATTCTGTAATTTCTTCAGACATCAATTCGCCATTTCTCCAACCATTATTCCGTCATTTCTGTAGATATCATTTCAACACTTATCCAACCATTATTCTGTAATTTCTTCAGACATCAATTCGCTATTTCTCCAACCATTATTCCGTAATTTCTGTAGATATCATTTCAACACTTATCCAACCATTATTCCGTAATTTCTTCAGATATCAATCCACCATATCTCCAGGCATTATTCCGTAATTTCTGTAGATATCATTTCAACACTTATCCAACCATTATTCCGTAATTTCTTCAGATATCAATCCACCATTTCTCCAACAATTATTCCGTCACTTCTGCAAATATCATTTCAACACTTATCCAACCATTATTCCGTAATTTCTTCAGATATCAATCCATTATTTCTCCAACCATTATTCCATCATTTCTGCAAATATCATTTCAACACTTGTCCAACCATTATTCCGTAATTTCTTCAGATATCAATCCATCATTTCTCCAACCATTATTCCGTAATTGCTGTAGATCTCATTTCAACACTTATCCAACCATTATTCCGTAATTTCTTCAGATAACAATCCATCATTTCTCCAACCCTTATTCCGTAATTTCTGTAGATATTATTTCAACACTTATCCAACCATTATTCCGTAATTTCTTCAGAAATCAATCCACCATTTCTCCAACCATTATTCCGTAATTTCTTTAGATATCATTTCAACACTTATCCAACCATTATTCCGTAATTTATTCAGACATCAATGCACCATTTCTCCAACAACTATTCCGTAATTTCTTCGGATGTGATTCCACCATTTCTTCAATAATATTCCGCAATTTCTGCAGATGTCATACCACCATGTCTCAAATAATTATCCCATCATTGCTTCCGCCTCATTTCGATATTCTTCCAATCTCCATTTTACTAATTTTCCATTCTCAACTCTGCTACTACAAGCATTAGTCCACAACTTCTACTGTTATTCTACCATTTCTCCTACAACTATAATTTCACAATTTGCCGATCATTCTCCAGATAAAGATGATCCGATTTTGAAACTATGTTATTAGGGCTTAACATTTCTGTTATTATTCGGCTGAGAAGCTTTTGTCATGCAGTCTGAACTTAAACAGTTGAAAGGTAACTTTAATAGAAACACTTATATTACCGGTTCTGTATGATTGTGAAACTTGGAGAGAGGAACAGAGGTTAAGAGTGTTCGAGAATAAGGTACTTAGTAAAATATTTGTGGCTAAGAGGGATGAAGGTACAGGAGAATGGAGGGAGTTACACAACGTAGAATTGCACGAATGTAACATAATTAGGAACATTAAATCCAGATGTTTGAAATGGACAGGACATTAGCACGTATGGATGAATCTAAAAATTTATATAGGGTGTTAGTTGGAAGATGTGAGGGAAGATGAACTTTGGGGAGACCAAGATTTATATGGGAGGATAATATTAAAATGGATTCGAGGGAGTTGGGTTGTGAGATTAGGGACCGGATTAATCTTGCTCAGTATAGCGAACGAGATGGGCTTATGTGAGTGCCGCAGTGAACCTCCGGGTTCTTTAAAAGCCACTTATAAGTAAGTTATTAGGCTTACATCACAGTTCATTTGTAACATCTTATCACTAACCATGAAAAGATTTATAATTTACCAGGACAGTAATTACTAGACTTCGTTCAATTGCCACACGCAGCATGCAATCAGGTTGCCGGTGTACAGTAGTATAGAGAAGGTGAGCGACCGCCCGGTCTCGTAGTATAAGTTCATGTTAAGAGTTGTGACCGGTCCAAATAGATAGAGCAGCTACAGCTAATGTATACCTATGTAAGCACTTGTTTTTGCATTACTGAGGTTGGAATAGTCAAAGCTTAACATTTGTTCAGTACAGACAAGAATTCAATCAAACATACTACATGTTGCTGTTCCAAATAATTGCCGCTGGAATACCCTTACCCCCAAAGCCAATCTTGACCCGTTGAGGAACGTGGTTACGTGGTTGGATGCTGTTAATTATTATGCAGAACATTACGGCAAAATAATGGAGGTAATTGCTGCTTTGGATAGCATAGACAGTTCCGCTGTGCAGCTGTAAAATCATTGCCTTCTGAACAGCTATTGGAAGATATTCTATTCATTGATTCTAATTTTAAAATCGTGTCCAAAAGCATAATCCTGTTAGAATCGTCTAAACTACAACTCTCAGAAGCCCCTAATATAATGGATGAAGTATCACAAACCGTTATCCAAAATAACAATTCACTAATTTCAGAAAAAGTGAAATGTAAGTTGAGAAACATTATTGCTAAAAATTCTGCCTATTCAAAACTTCGAATTATAAATGATGTACTATCAGGTCACGACAAGACATCTCAAGTTGGTGTACTAAAAAGTAGTGACTTTCCGTTCTTCAAATATGTACGTATTACATCGTGTGAAGTTGAACGTACATTTTCCCAAAATAAAAACTGTTTAAGTGACCATTGGAGGAGGTTACTTTGCAGTCGCTCAAAATGTACGTAACTCTTCACTGCAATGTACATGTTCAAAGATGATGCATCTTATATTAAATTTTAAGAGTTAATATATTTCACTATAAAATAATTGCGTATTTACATGTTTAGACATTTCCTACTTCAATGATCATTCATTATATTTCTTGAATGCAGGATACAGGTTTTATTGCAACCGCAGTATGCTGCTCAGTGATTACATTAGAGGCATACTCTATCCTTTACATGTCCCTTTCTTATACAGTCTATACCGCGTGCGCAGTAAACCTTGCGATTCTCGAGGCAATTCCACGAGGTCTAGTAATTACGAATTACCTATTTTCAGTTTGTAAAAATATAAAATTTACTCTGTCACACGTTAAAAGTGTTAAAATTGTTTAAAAAGGTATTTACCTTCGACAGACGGCCCGACAGAGACACTGAAGACGACGACAAATAGCGTCGAAACGGGCCGTCTGTCGAAGGTAAATACCTTTTTAAACAATTTTAACACTTTTAACGTGTGACAGAGTAAATTTTATGTTTTTAACAAAGTGTCAACGAGAACTTTAATCAATAAATTTCAGTTTGTATTTTCAAACGAATTATTTTATAGGAACTATGCCAGAAATGTTAGCACTACTTCATTGACCTACACAGCAAATTTTTGGTGAAGTAGGCCCTATATGCGAATTATGTGGGGCAGCAAGGTGATTATTATGCTATTGCTTTGTCTTCGGTGCGATAATGTCGTAGTTTCCATAGTAACGCATTGGACACGGATATTCACACGCTCCGGTGTTCACTGGCTTGTTTTGTGTGGAGTACATTCAGTACCGACCGTGAACCTATAGAGTATAGGGTGTTTCTCACAAAGCGACACTCTCAAACTAATTGCATTACGCTAGAGATGGGAACGATGTATCGGTTTTTACGAAATAGCGATATTTTCGTTTCGATAGAGCGATATATCAATATCGAAATTTTGATTCAATATATCGTATAATATATCGGTTTTCCACCCTGAAAGGGAACCGTCTGACCTCAAAACGGATATCAAAACTTTTATTTCTATATTCTGAAATGGAAATAGAAACAAGAATTTAATACGGATGTGGCATTTGTTTACGTCTATGATTTCTATGCACAACCTAGTGCTGACATTCTGTTTTCTTATTATATCTTTTAGTGCATAATAGTAATATGCGTTACAAGAGCGGTATGTTGAAGTTTTCTTGTTCGAGGAAAAGTTTGAAAAAGCGAAACGTAGTTGAGCTATTTTAATTTCCGAGAATTGAAAGAAAACATACCGCTCGTGTATCGTGCTTTATTTTGTGCGAAGATCGTTTATTACATACCTGAAAGAGGAATTTCTAATTAGTTGCAATGAAATCTCCATCTTGGTTTCTGTTCAATGACGGCAAATTTGTAAAACAAAAATATCTATCTTCAACATTGTTGCTTTAAAATGTTTTCTGTGTTTACTATACTCCAGCAGGCCATCATATACGTCTGTCTTATTTTCCCCCAGTCTATGATGAGTCTGGAATCTTGTTGGTTTTTTCACGGCTTTCTTAATGTTACTTGCATCACGACTGCAGTAACTTTAGTGGAGTTGTAGAGTTTACTTAATTTTTGCAAATATTTAAAAACAATAATTAACAGTGCAATTTAGGTGAAATTGCAGTGGTAAGTTTCCAATTTATAATTATTACTATATTGAACGTCTCTAAAAATAATATGTTAAAATCCTAAAGCAGTAAAATCAATATGTCACTTAAGCGGTAAGAAGAGGGAAATTGTTATGTGTGTTAGGTTGGGAATACTGAATCTGGAATTTTAGACTTTCCGTGGATTGGTTTTGTGCGGAAACCAAGCAAATACGCACGACCTCGCAAGAAAAATTATATCCCTAGCATCATCATCATCATCATCATTATCATTATCATTATCATTATCATTATCATTATCATCATCATCATCATCGTCATCATTGTTGTTTGGAATGTTGGAGTGTAACAAAAACTTGCAATGGGAACTTACTATGGAAGGATTGTATCAAATCAATTGTGAAGTTTGTCAAAACTTGTAACATTCTAAGTAGGGTTTACTTATACAGGGACATCACTTTATTTTTACCAACATTTTTAACATTAACCTGGCTATACTCGGAAACACTGTTGCCCCCTTCCATTACAGGAATTTGATGTTACTAGTGCAATATGTAAACAAATCATTTTACTAGGTATAGGAGGAGAGAAAAGTAGTGTAGCCATTTATGTTGTAGGGAAATACGATATTACGATTTTCAGTTTGATCATCACTTTTACGGAATTTATCAAAATACAGTAGAGTAGTAACTTTTTTTTTTCAAAAAACTCAACTTTTCAGGCGGCTATGTTCGTTATTAATGTCTACTTTATTTAGCATATTAATTATTGGTGTTAACATACAGTATAGAGAGTGTATTTAAATTGAGGGGTCATAAGTAAAGGGCTGTAAGTGCACTTATGTTACTTTTGAGAAAATGGGGTTTAAATATTTAAGCTTTCGTAAAATCGGTGAAATTTTTATTTAAATTTTAATGTGTGATGCGATTAAAATATCCCTTTGCCACTAAAATGTTAGATACTTTTGCTTACACTGAATGCACTTAACTCATGTTATTACAAATGTCACTAGCATTCCTTTGCTTCTAGCCACCTCAATTCAAAAAAGCTAATCTGAATTTTTAAACAAGTTGCTGAAAATGGTCGCCGTTCATTACAATGCAGGCTTCAATTCAGTACGCATATTATTAAAAACATTTTGAAGCATATTCTCTGAAATTGAAATATCGTTTCTTGAATATAATTTTTAGTACGATATTATTAATATAGGTTCTTTCTTCTATAAAAAACGCAATCATACTTATGAAACACACTATAAACTGCAGTGTTCACGGCTTTAAGACTTCAAATGCAACAGCGGCCGTAAGTTTGTGTGTCTGACGGGATTAAGGACATTAGTAAAGGAGTGAGAGTGAAGTACATTCAGAAATGCAGGTACAATAAAAATGCAAGTAAAAATAAAATGATGTCCCTGTATTTAAAATAATTACAAGTTCTGTTTACTTACATTTAAAAATGATTACGTTGTTAGATATAAAAGAGCATTATATCTGTGTCCTGGATTGAATCCTATATAACGTTAGAATAATTGAATCGTTTTCCAATATCAAATACTCAACCATGTAGAGTTCACTAAACTCTTTCCCATTATATCATTTAAGCTCCCTTGCCTCCACCATAATTTTGATTTAGGTTATGACCTACATCATATGGTATTAAAATTTTATTCTCTATTGTTACAGTTTTATATTTATGCTTTTGACTGTTATCATTGTTAATTTTAATGGTAAAAATAATAATAAACTTTAAATAATTTTGTTGTAATACAGTAAATGTACGTCTCAAAATTAAATTTGTTTACGGAATAGCGATATATCGATAATCGTTCGATATATCGATATATTTTCTGCTATATATATCGTTGATCGAAATTAGGTTTGCAATATATTGCAATATCAATATATCGGTATTTAATTTGTTTCCTCCATCACTATATTGCACACAGTTCATTTTATTTTATTTTTTGGCAGTTATTTATTGACTGTCCTGAGACTCCGCGAATAATTCGATGGTGTTCGGGTAAAGAGGGTTGTCATTTTTGTATAAATGGAGTTTTGTTCCCCAGAGGAATTAATACACAAGTGAAATTCTACAAGTGGGCGTGCAAGAAATCAATGAATACTGACATTTGATGTATTTTATTTGTGTAGAAAACTATTTGCAATACGGGTTCGATATTTCATTTTCATGTAACTTGAAAGTCATTTTATGACTTATCTCCCTCTATCCAAACACCGTCGAAATGATGCTATATACTGGATGTTTCAGTTGATTGTCTTATACTGATACAAGGAAAATAATGCATATCCACGTTTGAGTGGTTTTACGATGCTTTAGGAACTGTTTTGTACATATGGGGGAAATAATTTAAAAACCGATATATTGTTATTGCAATATATTGTAAACCTAATTTCGATAAACGATATAAATTACAGAAAATATATCGGTATATCGAAACGATTCGATATATCGCTATCCCGTAAGCAAATTAATAGATACTAATGCAATTCCATTTGTGGGTGTACATTTATTACAATAAACTTGAATTTTAATAGCCTATTCCTTAATCCTTATCAGAATTGAAATTAACATAACAATCAAAAGATTAAATATAAAATTGCAACGATAAAGAATACATTTTCAGTATCATAATTTCATTATTATGTAGTTCCTAACCTAAATCAAAATTATGGTGGAGGTAAGATGAGCTTAAATGATACAATGTGAAAGTGTTAAGTGAACTCTATATGGGTCAGTATTTGACGCAAAAACATACATTCATTCATTCATTCATTCATTCATTCATTCATTCATAGTGTTCTGCTCAAAGGCAGGTATTTCACTGCAAACAGAGCATTCTCCACTCTTTCCTCTTTTCTGCCTTCCTCTTTGTCTCCTCATATGATCCATATATCTTAATGTCGTCTATCGTCTGATATCTTCTTCTACCCCGAACTCTTCTCCCGTTCACCATTCCTTCCAGTACATCCTTTAGTAGGTAGTTTCTTCTCAGCGAATTCCTTTTCCTCCTCCTGATCAGTTTCAGCATCATTCTTTCTTCATCCACTCTTTCCAAGACAGCTTCGTTTCTTACTCTGTCTGTCCATTTCACACGCTCCATCCTTCTCCATATCCACATTCCAAATGCTTCTATTCGCTTCTTAGTAATGTCCATGTCTCTGCCCCATATAATGCTACACCCACACAAAGCACTTACTAGTCTCTTACTTAGTTCTTTCTCCAGAGGTCCGCAGAAGTTCCTCCTTTTTCTATTAAAAGCTTCCTTTGCCATTCCTGTTCTCCTTTTGACTTCTTGGCAGCAGTTCATGTTACTACTTATAGTACATCCCAAATATTTGAAGCTGTCCACTTCCTCTACTGCTTCATTTAGAATTCACAAGTCTACCTTCTTTATTTTTCTTCCTATGACCATGGTTTGCGTTTTGTTGGCAATTATCTTCATTCCATCCTGCTCACATCTGTCATTTAGCTACAGTAGCTTATCCTTTAGTATTATCTAACAATACCATATCAGGAAATCTTAAACACTTTTTTCTTCTTCCTCCTACTATCACTCCTCCCACGTTCTGAAAACAGTTGTTCACTAAATCCTCCAAGTAGATGTTGAACAGGGTACGTGATAAAGGGCATCCTTGTTGTACTCTTCTGTTTCAATTGCTTCTGACATTTCTTCTCCTTTGACTCGTTTCATTTGTAGGTTACTGAAGAGCCTTCTCTCTTTCCAATCCACAACAATTTTCTTTAGGATCCCCATCAGCTTTTCTTCAAATCCACGATTCAATTATTCTAATTTTATATAGGATTCAATCGAGGATACAAATATAATGCTCTTTTATAGATAACAATGTAATCATTTTTAAATGTAAGTAAACAGTACTTAGAATGTTACAAGTGTTAACAAACTTCACAATTGATTTGATACAAACCTTCTATAGTAAGTTCCCATTGCAAGTTTTTGTTACACTTCAACATTCAAAATCTCAATGGTGGTGGTGGTGGTGGTGATGATGATGATGCTAATAATGATGATGATTATAATGAGGATGGTGATTATGGGGACTATTACACTCTTACTACGTCATACTACTTTTGACCAATAAAACGGTACGAAAGGACGTATTTCAACCAATCATGACTGCTTATCGCACAATTTTATCGCGTACCTAGCATTTGTTTAATTTTATCGCGTCCCTAGCATTTGTTTCTTTGTTTGCCAACATTTGAAACTGCGCTGGTCTGGACGTCAAAAAATATATAAAGTTACAAACCACTCCAGTCGATGCACAGCAGTTTCAAATATGACTCGCATTGGCATTCAAGAACAAGAATTAATAAAAATCACTGATCATACCTATGCATCTTCTGAAATCCGATTTACAAATAAATGAAGAGTACCATTCGGAACTCCTGAGTAAGTTGAATACACCATGTAGGCCTAAATCAACGAGTTCCACTTCTATTACGCACACGTCCAATATAACATCAATTGAACCACCAACCACATTCAAATTTGAAAATTGTACATTCAATAATTATTCCTTTTAAAATTATTCATTCGGAAATTCTGAATAAGTTGAATACACCATGTAGGCCTAAATCAACGAGTTCCACTTCTATTACGCACAGGTCCAGTATAACATCAATTGAACCACCAACCATATTCAAATTTGAAAATTGTACATTCAATAATTATTCCTTTTAAAATTATTCATGTTTATGTTATATGTCATCGTCGTTAATTAAAACTTTTCTAACACTTGTGTATATTAGTTAGGTTATGTTATAGCTTCTGCTCTGAGAGGATAAAAAGAACTTCTGCTATGTGATATTATGGATATTCACGTATCAGAGATTGTTTAATATTAATATTTATTGAATAGTAATCATTACAGTGTCTGTATAAAGACACTACTGCCATCTAGCATGCATCTAGCGTAATATTTGTAATGTTGAGATGGTACAATAATACATTTGAAGACAGTTGTATTTTCGTAAGTGATTTAATATTTTATTGTATTGGAATACTTCGTTACTTCTAACCTTTATATACTTTCTTCTAATCGTGTAATAGTCAATTAAATCCCACCCGAGTTTTGATTTTCTCTAGATAAATCAAAACGTCTAGTGAGATTACTGTTGATAAAATTTTTATATACTAAAATATAGGCTATAATAAGAAAACTATGTCAGTACTAGGTTGTGCATAGAAATCCTAGCCATAAACAAATCTCAAACATGTATTACATCCTGTTTCTCTTTCCATTTAAAAACATAGAAATAAAAGTTTTGAAGTCAGAAGGTTCCTTTTCAGAGTGGTAGTTGCTCCTGCCTTGGAGAAAATAATACTGTGAATTTTATTAGTAACAACAATGTAATTTATTCGTCACAACAATAATTCCTTTCTACAATTCGCCTTAAAGGCTCTCGTCAACAATTGGATTTTCACTCAACACAGTATTCGTTATAGCACTCCACCGACGACAATGACAATTTACTTGGACTATTACGAACAACAATGAACTGTTAATCTTAACTAATATTTACAAAGCACTATTTACAAATCAGAACGATCAGTTCTCAGTTCACAGTTCTTCTATCTCAGTCACTCGAGTATCTCACAGTATCTCGAACCACAGACCTTCAGAGACAGTTCACTGTACTCGAACTCGGGTCCCTCCAACTGCGGTCCACTGCACTCGAACTCAGGTCCCTCCAACTGCGGTCCACTGCACTCGAACTCAGGCCTTCGGATGCTGATACAGTTGCGGACGCACACTCGAGTCGAACTCCTTCCCAAAGGCTTGCTTGTTCTGGCTTACTCACTGACTGAATAACTGAAAACTGCTGTCGTTCCTTCGCGACCGTAATTTATAACCACAGCGACGTAGCCTCGAAAGTTCCACGCGTCTCTAGAGATGGCACTCCAGAAAAATCCAGAGCGCTCTCCTCTCTACCAGCACCAGATGCGCGCGCACTCTCTCTCCACTCTCTCGCCGCGTTGGCCCTTTCCCCTCTCCGCCGCGCGCCATCCCAAAGTATTCCGCGCGATCTTCTCTCATGCGGGACGCTGGTCGTGAGTTCGAATCTCACGTCGCTGTCACAATACTAAAACAGTAGTAGATAAACCTCCCGTCTCAGTCTCACGTTCTCACACGTTGGATTTTGAATTTGGTACTGCATATTAAATAGTTTGAATTCGAATTCTAGACCAGCCAGTCAGAGAAAGGCATTGATTGGATTGGATATTTCAAGATTACACAATTATGTAACTGCCCACTTTCATTAACGCCATCTCTCAGGGAATTATCGGAGTTAACTAGTGTGGATTTTGTTGTTCATAATAATTCCACAAAAACAAAAACAAATATAAAAATCGATAAATGTATGAGAAAACCGATATATTATACGATATATTGAATCAAAATTTCGATATCGATATATCGATAGGCCTATATCAGAACGAAAATATCGGTATTTCCTAAAAACCGATATATCGTTCCCATCTCTACTGCTTTGGTCAGTGTTGCCATGTTTAGGGATTTATCCCTCTGCGTAGGGGTTTATCACAATGAAAAGGTATGTAGGGGTTGTTTTAGAAGAACTTGCAAAAATATAGGGATTTTCAGTGTGTAGTGTATTTTTTTTTTTTTGCGTGCTTATTACTGATGCACAATTACTCTTAAAACTGAGCAAGAAACCTAACCTATGAAATAGCTGATGTTCTATTGGTGTTTGAGCACGATCCCCTTCATTTTTATGCTCGAGAGATGAAATAAGCATTCGTGGATTCAACAGCCTTTTAGGAATTTCTCCCTCTCTGTCTCTCGCTTATAAATAATCATAATACACCTACACAAGAGTTTCTCTCCTTCTTCATTCACAGAGTCAGTTACAGACTTAGTCATTTCTGTACCATTTCAGAATTTATTATTGTCTTAAATTTGATAATTAGGGCTCGAGTGAAATACTTGATTTTTGAACGGCCTTATTTACGCTTTTTCCCAATTATTCTCCGCCGAAAAAATCGCCATAATTCTTTAAAGTTGTCAATTCTGGAATTTTAGAAACAAATTGTGGAAAGCCAAAATCTCAATTCATGTTTCAAAATACAGCGAAAATTGCCAAAAATTTTTCTTCCTATGCCGCATTCTGCGGAAGGCATATTTTCCATGAGCTCGAGTGAAATGCTTATTCTTTGCACAGTCTTATTTACGCTTTTGCCCAATTTTCTTCCGCCGAAAAAATCGCCGTAATTATTTCAAGCTGTCAATTCTGGAATTTTAGAAACAAATTTTTGGATGCCAAAATTTTAAATGTCAATTCATGCTTCAAAATACAGCGAAAATTGCCAAAAAATCTCTCTTCCTCTGTTGCATTCTGCGGAAGGCATATTTTCGTTGATGCTTGACAATAAATAAATAAATAGATAGATAGATAGATAGATAGATAGATAGATAGATAGATAGATAGATAGATAGATAGATAGATAGATGGATGGATGGATGGATGGATGGATGGATGGATGGATGGATGGATGGATGGATGGATGGATGGATGGATGGATGGATGGATGGATGGATGGATGGATGGATGGATGGATGGATGGATGGATAGATATATAAGAAAGTGAGTAAGTGCATAAGTAAATAATTAAGTAAGTAAATAAATAAGTAAGTAAATAAGTAAGCAAATAAATAAATAAAATTTAGATTAGGTCTCCCTGACATTCGGTTCAAAACATTAAATCTCTGGATAGGGAAATCTAGCTTTCAGGTAAAGCTCCGTGTGAAGCAGACTTGAATAATTTCAAGGGAAAAATTGTTCCGGAGCCGGGTATCGCTCCCGGGACTTTTGGCCGAACGCACCAACGCTCTACCGACTGAAATTATTCAAATCTCTGAATAGTTTAAACATGGTATTCAAAGTAAAATCCGACCCGTCTATAATTTCTTGTGTTCTAATAGGAAATCATAATATTGGCTCTAATTGAGGCGACGTAGAATCCGGCCTAGCGTAGCCTGAGGGTACGAGTCCCGCTCGCAACTCTCTGCATAATGGCGATGATTTCCTTAACCTTTGACAGAACTTAAAAATGTCCAAGAAAAGAGAGAACAAAAATACAGACAGTATGAGACGCTGTTTACTTCCTGAGATTCACAAGTAGCGGGACTCCAAGGTCATGTGTTTAACATGACGCAATAGCTCCTCTTAGAAGAACACACTGTTAACGTAAAAGAGGCAAAGGATGCCCAGAAGGAGTAGGATATCCAGAATTTTTTTGTTGCCAAGAGTCGAACCCGATTTGATTAATTTATATCTTAGAACGCTAACACCTGAACCACAGCAGTAGACGAAATACTCTCTGAAGTATTCCTAAAGAAGATCAGAAAGCTGGTATAATATCGTCCACAATTTTGCTCTTAGCCACCTTCTGCCTAGATTGTTTCCTTTCTTAATCTCGCAGAGCCATTTGTCATTCTTAAGAAGTTTTCACTGTAATTACTTTGTGAACAAACGACCCCAGATTGGAGAGATGCTCCACGGAGAGCTCTTGCATATGGCACAAGAAAGACTGGTTGTGTAACGGCAAGAACAACTTTTAATAATAGGCCTGTTATTATAGTTTTATCAATATGAAACTGAAATGCTCTCTTAAGAAAGAAAGAAGAAGCATAGGACGCTTTGCTCGTGGGTTCCAGTCCTACTTAAGGCATAATATGCGTATATTATATGCTTTTCTCATTGTCAATAGAGTTCTGCTGCCCATATGTCACAAGAAACGAGTCATTATATGTAAAGGGTATGTATTACCAATAACATCAGTCATCACCAACCAATTCATTGAGATACAAACTATAATACGTGTAGTTTAAAATATAATTAAAGAGAGGGAATGGATTGCAATAACAAATGCAGTGAACACCGCTTAATATATTAAAGTATTTATCCTATAAAATAATAATAACAATTGTTATTATTATTTTATTTGAACAATAATAATGGTACACTTTTGGTTGGCACTCCCGATGAAGCAAAAGCTTGTGGCCGAGAGTAGAGTTTACATTAAATAATTAAAAAGTAATATTACATGGTTAAGCGTACATTAAAATAATTATTAAATTGTTTGATTTAACTATTCAAATATAAGTAAGCAAAAGTTAAGGGAAAAATATCAAAATAATAATACAAAAAATACAATGAAATTATAACAAGTAAAACACAGAAGAGTTGGTTAAATAGAAAGTACAAGGACGATGGCCCGTTTAAACAATAGTCAAGTAAAATGAAAACGTATTAAATAATACAATTGTAATATAAATAAAAAATACTATGCAATAATATAATGGAGTAATATATTATATACATGAATGATATTTTAATTCTATTTTATTTATTGAATTTTGAAAGATTCATAACACTATTTTTTTAAATTTAATGTAAGAGAGAAATATAAAAAAATTAAAATATTCTGTCATCTCATGTTACAATAGTATTACCACGAATATTTTTTATAGTAAGTCATCTTCAGGTGGGTTTATCTGTAGTAATGTCACGAGAGGTCTGAGATCTGCCGATAAATCTCAGACCTCGAGTGACATTTATTAGGACTATTTCGTGAATGAAATAAAAATTTAAATAATATATCCCTAAAATTCGATCAAAAAATGTTAATAATTGTATATTAACGAATACTTAACCTATTCAGACATTGTGAAGTTGAAATACTCGTAGATGAATATCGATTATTGCAATAAAGAAATTCGATGTTATTATTAAGTAATGCCAATTGCGAAAAGCGAAATACAGGTTTAACAATGTTAATTCCATGTACTGCACTTTCCTCTTATTATTATAACAAATACATTTTCATTATCTGCTGAAATCATAATTTAATTTAACAGTAACAGTGGGGACAGCTATATACCAATGCTTATGTATTCACAGCGAGACATGTTGCTACACAGTGAAGTCATCTCTTTATAGATAGGCCTAATTAAACACGAATTTTATTACTCCATACGAAAGGCAGTTTGATCGAAGACATTATTACTATGCAAGTTCTTTGAGTTTGATATGCTGTGATGTTACATAAACTTGAACGTCTATTAATTGTTTAATTTCAATACAAATGTTATAAGCTACAATTTTATAGGTTACGTTAGGCCTACCTGTAGAAGCAGGACCAATGTCAGCTATGCCTTGTTTCGACCGTTACTTACAATGAGTGCTACACGATAGCATTTTTTATAGCTCGACAAACTCATTCTCGCTGTAGTGTGTAACGGAACTAAAGCTGCATCTACACACGCGTATGTGTGCAATCTGGGAAGAATATTGAAAGAATCAATTAAGATGTTTAAAGATTTTGTGTCTACATGGTGCGCCGTTTTGAACGTGGTCTTCACTGCGTAAATATATTAATTAATATTAAATATCAATCTTGCATTCATTGCTTTAAAGTTGAAAGAAAAGTTTAACCGTGTAGTTGCATCTTAATGTATTCATGATCATCAATTTACGGGGAAACAGTTGGCGACAACGACTAAACAAAAGAACGACCATGCGATAAATTAATAGCGATAAATCTAGCTGCAGAAATTATCGCAAAGTCTGACTGTGATTGGTTGGAATTCAAAATTTCATTACACTTCATTGGCCGAAAATGAAATGACGTCATATAAACGAAATAGTCACATATACACTGTATATGAAACCACAGTTGCATACTAGTTCGTTCCCATCAGATACACACTTGAAATATAGGCTACAGTACTAATTCGGTCCGAATTATGCAGGTTTAGAGAAGTTATTGCATTTTTTATTCTGGAGTTGGCGCTCTATTAATGATTTAAAACTTAAACTTTAGACTATTCAAAATGAATTCTTGTGGTAAAGATTGATGATAGTATATATCAAAAAGACTGTTACAATATATATGGGTGTTTCCGAGCTGGTGTTATAAACTTTCAGGGATGATGGGGAAGGGCACATGTATCAATTTGAGATGAGGAACCATGGTCCGGAAATGACTTGAGTCGAAAGTTATAAGCAAAAATAGTTGTGTGGAAATGGAATTGTAATTTCGCACCACGTGCCCTCCTTCCCTTAACTTTTGGGACAGTAGTAGAAAGATGGTAAGGGCCGGATGTCTTCTACGTGGGTACTTGCCCCGATACAATCTGTGAGCTTGTCTACTGTTCCCATTGGCTTATCCGTATTCGAAAATCAGGTCTGCTTATTCCGCTCTCGTGTACTCCTCCATTTCACTAGGACTGATCGACTGGACACTGAAACTTGTACACATACACTGCTGTCTACAGACGTGCATATCAGGACCGATCATGTCCGTTACACATTACGCTATCTGCATTGCTTTAGTGTAGTTTCCTGTCCCCACCCCTCAGACAGCGCACTGAATGGAATACTGTAAGTAGACAACGTAAACAACGTCAGATGAATACAGTATGTGTAAGATGTACAGATAAGATGTACATATAAAATAATGTGTACAGAGGAATAAAATTATTTCATTTGCACAGAACTATTTTTGCTTATAACTTTCGACTCAGTCATTTCTGGACCAGGGTTCCTTATCTCAAATTGATACATGTGCCCTTCCCCATCATCCCCGAAAGTCTGTAACACTTGCCCGGAAACATCCTGTGTATATATATATACACGTGTTTTGATATTGGTACATATATTATAACGAAGTTTTGACTTGGGTTTATACTGTACAATGTACATGATAATGAACTTTTTTAGCCATACCTTAAGAAAAGGGCAGGCAATTTTGTAGTTCGCTATCTCGAGTCACGAATTTACCCGTCCCTGCCTTATGACAATCTTAAGCCTGCATAGACTGAGAAGGAAAATGTTGATATTAATGACTCGGGACCAAACTAGTATTGTTTACTTCTTGGCTCCGGACCGAACTAGTATATATTTTTGATCTTGGAGCCGAACTAGTAAACTCCGGAAAGCACAAGGTTGGCAAACAAAGAAAAAATGCTGGATAGGTGATAAAACAAACAAATGCTAAGGAGAAGATAAAAAGCAAATGCTAGTGAGGAGACAAAAATTGTGGGATAAACAGCCTTGATTGGTTCAAAAACGTCGTTCCGTACCGTGGTATTGGTCAAAAGTAATATGACGTAGTAAAAGTGTAATAGTCATGATAATCAATTAAAACATGTTTACTCATGTTAAATTAGTTTGCATGCATTATACATTTTGCATAATATGAATCCGAGATCTAATGACGAGACTACACTTCGTAAGTACAAAAATATTTCTAACTGCTAGTTTAAATTAAATGTTTCCTATATATATCAAGAAGATGAGAAAGATTCGTAGAAGGAATAGTTTCCTGCCACAAGAGAGGCAGGAATTCATTTTCAACCAATTTATTTATTTTTATGGCAAAATTTATTACTTCCTGTTTATGCCTGAGGTGACTCGAAGGTCATCTCAGGTTCTGATTAAAATATCCCAGCATTCCAGGGCTGTTCCCAGTTCATAATATCTGGGTGGCCGATACATCGCTGCATTGATTTACTGCTTCCGTTTGTCAGTGTGGGGCGTCCTTAATCGTGATCTATTGGGATGGAGATTTGATTAAACTTCTCCTGTGTTAGTCGTCATCCTATTGCAGCTTTGTCTGCTGAACTGTCTCCATAGCAACTATCAACAGTCTCTGCTTTGTAGATTACGCCATGTGTGGCATGTAGACTCCAGAACTAACGTTAACTCGATGGATCTTACAAGTTAAATATGACACGCTTGCTTTTATATTGCCTTCAGTTATTAATTTTCTTTACACTCCCTTTGCCTTTCTGTCTGAATATCCTTTTCAGTGACTTCTTTAGACATTGCTTCTCCCTTTGTTTCTTTCCTCGTATATCAATCCAAACTCTCTTTCTTTTACCCATATTCATTTTGCTTTTGTTTGTATTCTCTTCCTTTACAATCTTTCTTTTTCTCTTCATTACCCATTTTACTTCCTCTCATTTTCACAATTTCTGTTTTACTTTCCAGTTTCTTATTGATAACATTTTTCAAATACTTATTTCTTTTTTGTACAATATTCCTTTATTCCATGACATTGAAAATGTGTTTTTGTACTTACCTTTTTATTCCTTTCTTCTACATATTCTCACTTTTTTCCCTTTGTTTAATTTTCCAATCCCTCTCCTCTCCTCTCCTCTCCTCTCCTCTCCTCTCCTCTCCTCTCCTCTCCTCTCCTCTCCTCTCCTCTCCTCTCCTCTCCTCTCCTCTCCTCTCCTCTCCTCCATTATTACCTAATTATATTAATATTATTTTATTAAAATTTCGGACTTTGCCGTTATTGGCTCACTAGCAAGCATTCTGATGGGAGCAGATAAAAAAGTTAAATTTTTTTCTTTCACCAGGTTAATGACGTCAAAAGAAGTGCTTATACAAATTTTGGCCACTTGACCGCAATTACAAGGATCGTAAAAATTAGTTCGCCAAGGGCTGTTTAACAGAAAGAAAACACAATTTCATTTTGTTAATACTACTGTATCTTCCTTTTATATTGCTTGTATTATTTTATTTGTATTTCTCTTTGTTTGTTTTGTAATTATATTTCTTTATTCTGTATATTTGAATTTAAATAAATAAATAAATAAATAAATAAATTAGAAAAATTTATTGGAACAGACACAGCAATTGTTCAGCTATTTCTCAACATTTTCCCCACCGGAATTGAGATATTTGTCATGTCATAGGATTGACAGAGAGGTAGAGACGGCTGTCAAACGCTGGATCCGATCCCAGGCGACTGACTTCTACGATACAAGGATACAAGAATTTATACAATGGTATGACAAATATCTCAATTTCAGTGAGTTGACAAATAGCGCAACAATTGCTGTATCTGTTTCAATAAATCTTTCCATGCAATTATGCTTTTTTTCTGTAAACGGCCCCAGGGAAAATCACTTTTTCGACGGCCTCGTAATTGCGGACGAGTGGACAAAATTACCAATATGGTGGAAGAAAAAATTTCACTTTTTTATTTGCCCCCATCAGAATATTTGCTTGTGAGGGAAATGATTGGAAAGGAGAAACTATAGTGAAATAATGGTGGAAAATTGGGAAACTCCATTTTTTTGTTTTTATGTTCGTAATTATATTTCAACCCTCCAGTTTCATAATATGGTTTCATTTTGTATTTGAGAGCCCTTCAAACTGTGTCACGAGACGTTTATATATTATAATCGAGAAAAAAAGAAAATCCAAAAATTACAAAATGCTCCCTGAAGCTATACAAACGAATCCCGTTCTAATGCAAAACCTGCACTATTCTAAGGTACCGTCCCATTAATTTAAATATGGCCAAGCATACGTTGGGTGAGATGAGAAAAAGGTTTTTTTTTTTTTTTTTAATACTGTTTTCTCGACTTCAAAACTTTAAGCAGTTTCTTAGATTAAAAGAGCTCCTTGCACAGCAGTTTTCAGATTGGTATGAAACTTCTCACAAAGGTAAATTAAATTTTTATAAATAGAATTTAATTAGGATTTGTATGAAATAAGTTCCTTAAGGGCATATTCATATTGCACTTAGATAAAAATGTACTGTAATGGTAAATTCATGGTAGTTAGAATTTTATTGTGACTGAGCTCAAAAAGCTAATTAATTTTTATTCTCATGACTATTTTCAAGCTTTTGAGTAAATATGAACTCAAAAATTTTGAAAATTTTGACGCAAGGAGCCTTTCTAATGACGTCAATATAAAATACTTTTTGAAAACACAATTTCATAACTATTTTGTATAGATTATAATATCGTAGGCAAGTTTATGTACGATGAAATAGTAATAGAACGGAGAAAAATTTTCTCCGGCGCCGGGATTTGAACCCGGGTTTTCAGCTCTACGTGCTGATGCTTTATCCACTAAGCCACACCGGATACCACCCCGGCGTCGGATAGAATCGTCTCAGTTTTAAGTTCCAACGCTTGGGTTCCCTCTAGTGGCCACCCTCTGCACTATGTCATGGATGTCTATGAACGAAGGACTGAAGTCCACACATGTGCTGAGGTGCACTCGTTATGACTGACTAGTTGGCCGGGATCCGACGGAATAAGCGGCGTCTTAAATCATAAATTTTGGATGAAGATTGTAGAAGTTTTAAAAATCACATAAACGTCTCCTTAAAAGATCAGAGTGACTCCACTGGATAAGAATTGTATTTTGTTTTATGAAAGACATTTAGCATTTTTTCATGATCTGTGAAACGATCGAAAAGCACAAAAATATCTTACCTGGTACAGGAATTTATAATGAAGAATGGAAATGGCCGACAAGAGGGCAGATTTCTTACAATGTATCTTTAGATTGATGACGTGAAATCCGGGTAATGATGCCGTGATATTTGAAGGTATTTGAAGCTTTCTTGCAATATCTTATTGCAGTACTTGCAACTTATCTCCATTGTCAACGAAGAAGAATGCAGAGTATTAGCACAGTCTGATATATAGTCACGAAACTTGAGTTTATGAGGGTACTGGGAACAATAGACTGTGCAGGTATTATTTCGCATTGTCTGTAATGAGGCGATAGTAGCGATCCTAGTGGTCGGCAACTATCTATGGATGCATATTTACTGCGTATTGAGCTTCGTGACTGTATATACTAGATTGTGGTATTAGTTTAAAAATTGTCCTCAATATCTCAGAAATATTTCAACACACAGAAAATGTGTCTTACTCAATACATGTGAATAATGTCAGAAAACTTTCTCAATAACTCAGAAATAAAGAAGATATTAGCACAGTCTAATATATACAGTCACGAAGCTTGAGTTTATGAGGGTACTGGGAACAATAGACTGTTCAGGTATTATTTCACATTGTCTGTAATGAGGCGATAACAGCGATCCTAGTGGTTAGCAACTATCTATGGATGCATATTTACTACGTTTTGAGCTTCGTGACTGTATATACTAGACTGTGAATTGTCCTCAATATCTCAGAAATATTTCGACACACAGAAAATGTGTCTTTCTCGATACATGTGAATAATATCGGAAATCTTTTTATGCTCGACCATGCCGAAATGTAGTAATTATACACCTGGTAGTGGCCCTTTAATGCACCTCATTAAAGTACACCTATTCATTATAGTTCAGTTGTTCAGCCAATGAGAAATCACCATTGTAGCATTATAAAAGCGCAAGTATCGATTATATTCGGATATACAATCGAAAGACAACTAGCGAAACGTGACGGAGGCTGGAAATCCAATACTGTCGCAGAAGGTTATGTTCTGTTACTATAATAATTAGCGTTAATTGCAAATAATATTAAAATAAATTCAATTTGTCATCTCGTTTTTCAATTCTAAATCAATTTCCAGGTTATATCAAGATTAATGTTCATGTTATTCTCTAGATTATATCAAGGTCAATGACATTCGTTCCTCAGAAAAAATCAATACTTTCGCGTCTGCGCACATCTCACAATTTAGGTCAGTTCCGCTCCTCACTTACATAATCATAATATGAATAGTTATGAATAATTTCAAGTTAGAAATATGGTCGAGCATAAAAAGTCGTATGAAACTTTTCTATAATGGTAATTAAGAGGCTCTTATGAAAATTATGAAACTCGCTTGCGCTCGTTTCATAAACAAACATGTTCGCGTCTTAATTACTACCATTATAGGCTCGTTGCGTAATGTACTATTCAGTAACTCAGAAATAAAGACGATATTTCAGGAGGTACAGATTATTGGATCACTCTGTAAGTGTAATATTTTTTTAAAGTTTATCTCTAGTATAGACAGACAGATTATAAAAGCGATATTTGAAAAACTCTTCAGCACTAAAACTGCGTTCATTAATCCAGCACAAATAAAAAAGCTTCTCACTCTAAAGAGCGTGACGAACCAAAAGCTTGCTCGTCAGTACCTACACTATTCATTAATAACGAGAATTACACACTACGTAACAAGTACTGCGATATCGCGTGTTTATTGATTACACTTTACGCACGTAGAGAGATAAGAGGATCATGTACTTTTGACTCATTAATCATACAGTGTCGCCACTTTTATCCTTACAAATGTTGCAATTCTAATCAGGTGACATTTCAGTACAAACCGACTGAAAGAAAAGTGTGCCGACAGAAATTGTGAGGAAGGAGATGGGAACATGGCAAGCAATCAACTCGTTCGGAAATGTCATCCTTCGTCGCTTGAAAGCTTCGAGGTCGATATGACAGTGTCTCATTTAATAGCCTTCGGTGATTTGAAACCAGTGGGTAACTAGACTGAGAGAGAGGTTTTGTTTTTATCTTACTAAACATAGTCGGGATTTCAATTTCCTGCAGTAAATATTTAACAGTAAAATAAAAAGAAACAAAATAAAACGTAGGGCAAACTCGGCTAATTTCGTGGTAATTTTGAAAAAAAAAAAAAGGAATCACGAAATTAGCCTTGTCACGAAATTAGCCAAGCTTGCCCTACTTAAACTTTATTGTTAAGAATATGAATATCATTCGTTCCTGGATTTACATGTTTAGCAGTGGGCTAAGTCAGTTCCTATACCATGATGTGAAATATTAATTTACTCCATCCATACTTTTCTGCCCAATGGTAGGCGTTTCACTGCAAACTTAACATTTTCCAGTCTTCCCTATTTTCCGCCTTCCTCTTAGTCTCCGTATACGATCCATATATCTTAATATTGGCTATCGGTTTCTTCTTCTGCCCAGAACTTTTCTCCCGTTCACCATTGCTTCCAGTGCATACTGCAGTATGCAGTTTCTTCTTAGCCAGTGATCCAGTTAATTTCTTTCCTCTTCCTGATCAATTTCAGCATTATTCTTTTTCTTCCACTCTTTCTATCAGTGATTTCTCCCAAAATGTATTGCATGATTTTCATTCATTTTTAGTACAGTAGTGGCAAAAAAAAAAAAAAAAAAAAAAAAAAACCGGACCGACCCTTGTAGCTGATTTCAGAGCCTTGTTCACTCCAGACCACGATAGACTTAACTAAGACTTTCGTCGTTCGAATCCTGCCTGGGAAGGAAACTTTTTTTTTGTTCCTTATTCAAATTTATGCCCAATACTTTTCGATTGCAGCGATATTTTACTATTTAATTAACTCTTTATTTCCAGAAGATGAATTTTATCAGCAATCGAAAAGTATTGGGAATAAATTTGAATAAGGAACAAAAAGAAGTTTCCTTCTCAGGCAGGATTCGAACCACGAAAGTCTGAGTTACCAGTCTATCGTGCTCTGGAATGAACAAGGCTCTGAAATCAGCTACAAGGGTCGGTCCGGTTTTTTTTTGCCACTACTGTACATAAACTCGAAACTCAACGGCGAGCGGCGCCAGTCACACAAAAGGCTAGAACCATGTTCAACAACTACCATCTAGTAATCAACTAGTAACTACCAGACGGGATAGAAGTACTGTTATGTTCAGCGCTACGAGTCTGCAAAGATATTATTAATCGGTTTTTGCCACCGGAGCTATCGGTGACACCCCAATATTTCCGATACCAGGTGGATGGACTTCCCGCATCGTGACGTCGTGGTCTAAGGCATCCTGGTTAGGACTGGCGTCACGGAATGCGTGCTGGCTCGAGTCCTCGTGGAGCAAGAAACTTTCTCATGAAATTTCGGCCAATGTATGGGTCGCAGTGGCGACTAGTGATTTTTTTTTTTTTTTTGTAATTAGGATATGAGATTGACGACTTATGACCAAAACAGAAACTAATTAGTAATATTAATAGTAATATTAAAAGTAATAATAATAATAATAATAATAATAATAATAATAATAATAATACAGCATGCAAACTCAATACAAGTAGGCCTATGTTAGTCTTTGATTCACCAGTCTGGAACTGGCAATTTATATATTATAGTGAAGTTCGATTATCTCCCCTTTTTAGTTGCGAAGATGGCTCCTATGCCATTGTACTGCCCGATATTTACCGATGCTCCGTCGTACGTTTGCGCAATTAATCTCTTGCCACAGTTAAATTCTTCTAAATGAACAAATACAACTTCAGATATTCTTTCGGCTGTCCTGTCATCTGAAAGTGCTGTTAATTCTTGTATTTATTATAGTTTATTTATCTTTATGTAATTTTGTTTTCTAGTCATTTTATTTTTTATATTATATCATTTTAAATTATTTATTATTTCGTTTATTCTATTCTTTTAAAATGACCAATGAACTGCATTTAAAAAGGCTGCAAAGGTACTCGAAAATTATTATTGTAGTCTCTGAGAGGGTCTCCGTCACCCAGAAAGAAGGGTCGTAGTATTATGATACGCGGTCATATCCTCAAATGCGGTTAAAATCAAGCCATATCCCTCCTTCCGCATTTTCCCCTTAACTTCACTGCTAGAAAAAAACCGTTTTTGTAAGATATTTGGATGGTTCCTCGGAAATTATTTCTGAGCTGTGCAGTGGCAACTCGCGACAGAAAGTGGAAGCTTAAACGAAATTATTACGTCGGGACTCATTCAAAATCAAAATCTGTAATTAAAATGTTTTCTATGCTCAAAGGCACGAAATTAAACTGTTGGATGATCGTCCACCTCTCCTTTGGCTTGTGGCTTTGAGACCAGCTGCCTTTTGATCGGTTGGCCCTTAAAGGACTGTAGTGCCAAGGATTATTATTATTATTATTATTATTATTATTATTATTATTATTATTATTATTAGAGTGGATGGACTCGTTTCAGATGCTATACCGTTAAAGAAACTTCTTTGATATAGCCCAGAGTACAACCCCGTACTATTGGTTCATGGTCAAGAAATCTACACCAAGTAGACATATCTACTAGCCAGCGTATTAGTGGACTTCCGGAAGTCCCTCATTTTTCGATATTCTCCACCGTAAGTTTCATTCTAGTCAACACCGGGGATCGAACTCGAAATCAGGGCATTATAATCTTAGGTTATAGCACTGAGCCTCTGTAAAGGTAAAAGGTAAAGGTGTTTCAGCCACACGCCTTGAAGGTACTTGGGGGACATAGAGGTAGGGCCCTAAGCTTTCCATGACCTCGGCACTAGAATGAGGTGGTGTGGTCGGCACCACGCTCTGACCGCCTTTTACCCCCGGGAAAGACTCGGTACTCAATTTTATAGGTGGCCCTGTGGGTGACTTAATTTACAATTTTATGTTGAATAATTTTAGTCTCTTTTAAATTGAGAATTACAATTTTTTTCAAATTAAAGTCATCTGACTTCTTTTGCAACTTCTTTCCATTGTCCTACCTGTAGAAAATTTGTGTCATGTTTAAAGAGGAAAAGACTGTTGATAAATAACAGGTTATTCAGTTCCAAAGAATACAGAATCATGACTGTTTCCACTTTGTTAAGCATTCTGAATAAAATGGCATTCATTTCGCAGGGAAGCTTTTAAATAAACACAAAGTAACATGTTAAAAACTTCTAGCTACTTCCTTTGCTTGTATAACACACTTGGCTAGCCACCAGCAGAGGGGACATAATGTAGGATATATGAATATAAAAGAAGGGAAGAGCCAGTGCTTGGATGTAAATGCTAACCTTTCTCAATCACAAAAAGTGGCGTCAGATTCACTTATATATGCGCAATTGTTTGTGACTAATAAGAAAAGTAAAGAATGAAAAGGATTTACACATTACCAGGAATATTCTTTTGCATAGATCTTTCTCTAAAAAAAATATAGGGTGATTCAGTACAATCGTGCAAATTTAAACAGGGAAAATTAGATGCTCTACAGAAACATTTTGAGATTAGGAACTTGAGGTCTGAGAAGTCAGATTAAGACGGCATAAACTTAAATATATTTATCCGCATAGCTTAATGTTCAACATATTATTTACCCATTTTGAATCTTGCGTACACTACTTTTAACACTTGAATATAAGTAATTGATTAACCAGCGGACTTACTCGTGTTAATTATGTAAGTTTGTGCGCCTTACAGCTGTTTCGATGCTTCATCACACCATCCTCAGAGCCTACTAGATCTGGGCGTCATCTCGAACTTCTCTGCCTGTTATGTGGGTTCGTTTGATTGTTGAAAGGTGTTGAAAAGTGGAGTCAAATTGTGTGTGTGTACTGAAATTGATCGGGGTGTGTTTTAGTGTGTTTGTATATTTCGTATTGTTCTAGTGTGTTGAATTTTTGGTTCTTGGGTTGTATGTGTAGGATTTCTATGTCCGCATTTATGTTATTGTATGTATGGTTAGCATTGGTTATGTGATCGACGTATGTAGATGTATTGTGTCCTCTGGTTATTGCAATGGTACACAGATTACTCAACATACCCATGAGCCAACAACACTACAATGAAGAAGTGAACACAATCAAATATATAGCACAAGAAACGGTTACAATCCAAACATAATAGACAACATCATAAGAAAGACAAAACAAAAACTTAACAAACACAAAAACACGCAAAACAAACACAAGAACACAAGAAATACATCACACTAACAAATGAAAACAAAAGCACACATAAGATCGCATCTTCATTCAGAAAGCAAAAATACAACATAGCATACAGAACACAAAATACGCTTCAAAGACATCTCAACACAAAAAAAAACAAACAAATAAATACGACCACAAAGGTGTATACAAACTCAAATGTAATAGTTGCGACAAGTTCTACATTGGACAGACAGGCAGATCATTCCAAACACGCTACAAAGAACACATTAAAGCTATAACCACAGGACACAATACATCTACATACGCCGATCACATAACCAATGCTAACCATACATACAATAACTTAAATGCGGACATGGATATCCTACACATACAACCCAAGAACCAAAAACTCCAAACACTAGAACAATACGAAATATACAAACACACTAAAACACATCCCGATCAAATTCTCAACACACAGATCAATTTCAGTACACACCAAAGAGTTTGTAATACTTACTAGAGACACATACCCGTGGGTGGCAGGCAAGAAAAATGTCACAAATTGAATCGGCTAGCATCCGCCATTAAAGGGAGTGTTTGCGGCGCGAAATTCGAAAACAGTACCACAATACATTGATGTAGCCTGGTGATAGACACTGTTTTAAACATCTTTTACAAAGGATGAGTCGTGATGAAATGAACATGAATGGCAGAGGAGCGCTATATTTATTAAAGTATTATAATGATTAATCTTTGTCGATATTCTGAAAAAATAAGTTAAATCGCCCATATATACTCGGGATAAGTATGTGAAATATTGAATAATGACAATGTCAACATTAATTTTCAGTATGACTAGTATTGTTTTAAGGACATAATAATAGACATTTACTGTAATATTTAAAATGATCTATATTTCAGTCCTTTCATGCAAAGGAAGAGGAAGGTATGTGGTGCTTAGAAAATATTTAGTGGTGAAATATGAGATCATAAAAATTCTGGAAACTAATTAAAAATATAATGAGAATAAATTTTATCATAAAACAATCTATTCATTGTGTAGTTGATGACCATCAAGTTAGAGGTCAGTACAGACATTTTAATACAATTAGTAGCGGTAATAGTAAGCCTAAGAGTAGTGGTAATAGTAG
The DNA here is from genome assembly GCF_040183065.1 of Periplaneta americana. NCBI lineage: Eukaryota > Metazoa > Arthropoda > Insecta > Blattodea > Blattidae > Periplaneta > Periplaneta americana. The sequence goes on along the minus strand of NC_091133.1, from coordinate 81,634,078 downwards.
GCCTAGTAGTAGTGGTAAAAATAGACCTAGTAGTAGTGTAATAGTAGGCCTAGTAGTAGTGGTAATAATAGAACTAGTAGTAGTGGTAATAATAGCCGTAGTAGTCGTGGTAATAGTAGGCGTAGTAGGAGTAGTAGTAGTGGTAATAGTAGGGCTAGTAATAGTGGTAAAAGTAGGTATAGTAGTGGTGGTAGTAGTAGGTCTAGTTTTTGTGGTAGTAGTAGATCTAGTTTTTGTGGTAGTAGTAGGTCTAGTTTTTGTGGCAATAGTAGACCTAGTAGTAGTGGCAATAGTAGGCCTAGTATTAGTGGTAATAGTAGGCCTAGTATTAGTGGTAGTAGTAGGCCTAGTTTTTGTGGTAATAGTACGACTAGTAGTAGTGGTAATAGTAGGCCTAGTAGTAGTGGTAATAATAGACCTAGTTGTTGTGGTAATAGTAGGCATAGTAGTAGTGGTAATAGTAGGCCTAGTATTAGAGGTAATAGTAGGCCTAGTTTTGTGGTAATAGTAGGCCTAATTTTTGTGGTAATAGTAGGCCTAGTTTTTGTGGTAATAGTAGGCCTAGTAGTAGTGATAATAGTAGGCCTAGTTTTTGTGGTAATAGTAGGCCTAGTGTGTTGGTATTAGTAGGCCTAGTAGTAGTTAGTAGTAGTGGTAATAATAGACCTAGTGGTAGTGATAATAGTAGGCCTAGTAGTAGTGGTAATAATAGGCCATCAGCTATATTTTCACTAATTTCTTTGCATTTAATACAACCAAAAACTACAAATACATACTGTACAATACGGAAATTACATGATTAATTCATTTGTTGTGAAACAAAACAGTTTTAGACAGATATAGTCTGAGGATTTTCTTATGCACTCTGCTATTATAATCCACTGTAATATGATGGCACCCAACCCTTACATACATTGTTGAAACCAACCTTATAAACCTGATTAATGTGTTTCTGGAAAAACTTTATCCAAGAAATTTTCCGACATTCTGTAAACACATTCAAAGGAGGAACTGCATTTGGAACATTCTTCCTCATATTAAGATATGCATGCTTTCCTGAGCATCATACAATAGTAGCTATGTTCGAACAATTATTTGCGGCGCAGTATTTCACCATTTTCTTATTATTTCCCTTCAAGTGTACTTATATTTACTCGTACTCCTCAATAAGCATGAACTGCTCGCACTCCTGGCGAAGCATCAACTCCCTTTAATGGCGGCCGAACAGCGGTTCAATTTTGTACGCGAAACTAGCGCCGTTGGTGTCTCTAGTTATATATTACAAACTCTTTGGTACACACACACTATTTGACTCCACTTTTCAACACCTTTCAACAATGAAACGCACCCACATAACACGCAGAGAAGTTCGAGATGACGCCGAGATCTAGTAGGCTCTGAGGATGGTGTGATGAAGCACCGAAACAGCTGTAAGCCGTACAAACTTACATAATTAACACGAGTAAGTCCGCTAGTTAATCAATTACTTATATTATTTACATTTATTTAATCTTATTATTTATACACAACTTGTCAAATTCTATCACTGAGGAATATAATTTATGTTGATCACTACACCAACACATAAACAAAATACACCCAAAGCTACCCTACACATTATAAATCGAAAACAACAAATCCATTAACTTAACATCACAATAACAAAAGTAGATAACAAACACAAACTCAAAATCTACAGAAAACCACAATAACAACCACACAAATACACAACACATGCAATTACCTAACACAACATAACACGAAAATGCTGAACCATGGTACACAAACATTAGTCAGCAAGACTACAAAGAAGAAATAAATACTATCAAATACATTGCACAAGAAAATGGATACAACCCCAACATAACAGACAACATAATAAAGAAGATAAACATAATTACAAGAAACAGAGAAACGCAACAAAAACACAAGAACACAAAAAGTACATCACACTAACATACGAAAACACAAACACACACAAGATCGCATCTTCATTCAGGAATTTAAACCACAAAATTATCGATTTTCTGTTTTAGTTATCATGTAACAGCTCAGGTAGTTTAGATTTATGTGGTTTAAGAGTACAGAATAACAACCTCATAAGCCCAAAGATATTTGAAAATGATAACTAAAAAACAGAAACTTTTAACTTGCTCTCCTGTAAAAACAGTAAAACATTACATCAGGTTTTTCCCCTGTACTCCTGAAGTGGAAAGTAAATCCACTCTAAATAATCCCTGACGAACTAAGTGGTTTACGATTTTCGGCACTAGTAACATCTATGAACCACGCTTGTAGAGTTGGTGTAAATGATTGCAAGTTGACTGCCATGCTGTTAGAAAAAAAATCATCTCAACTATGTCCAAGGTTTCTTTTAATTTCTGTAATTCTATGTCATCAAATATATGTAAGAGTAAGATTGACGTTCTTCGGTGATAAGGGGCGGAATTGACCGGTCAGTTTACTGCTTTTATGTGAAACTATCACTAGTGTGTCCCAGTGGCAGATGCCCAATGGGCAACACCCGTTAGAATTTTGGGAATTATTCCTTATATTGGATGAGGAACGCCGTGGCAAGCATCATAAGTAACCGAGGTGTGGTCATACCAGTCGAGGATAATTATGTAATTTTGAATTCTTTATTTGATGCACTGATATAACACCTATAATCTTTAAATCATTTTCATGCTTATTATTATTATCATTATTATTATTATTATTATTATTATTATTATTATTATTATTATTATTATTATTACCAGTCTTTAACATGTGAACATTCCTTCGACACTCTAGGCCAGGCATTTTGAACTGCTGGCTCTGTGACATCACACGTTTCTGCACTTATGCTCGTCTAGAGGTGAAGCATAGGTGGAAGAGCAAAGAGCGTATTCCGAATCTCAGCGCTGAGCAATCTGATGGCATGACAGTGTTCCGAATTTCACCGATGGCGTCACTGATGCTCCACCGGTGTCGCACCGGTGCCATCAGCTTGCAGAGGTGGTGGCAGTCTCCATCAGCCGCCATCAGTGAATCTGATTGGTTCTTGTATAGGGCAGGAATTAGCAGACGAATGACATCGTGCACTGTTGTGTCATGGCGGTGTGTTCTGCTTTAGTTCTGCTGTATTGTTTGTAATGAGCTCAACGTAAAAACAATATGTTAATGGCCTATGAGCAAGCATGTCAACTGACCAGTTATTACTACCGGTTCAAGAAATAAATTGTTTATGATCTCTTTTCTTTGAACGAGATGGCAGTACGGAAATTTCGCAAAATTTTGTTAGCGTAGCACAGACAACAACTTATACAGTCGCCATGACAGCCATCGATCCTTCCAGCAGTTGTTCCTATTTCGCTGTAGCGTGACGTCATCGTTGTCCACCGGTTCGGTGAGATTCGGAATACGCTGAAAGTAAGGGGAGTACTAGTGGAAGGGATGGAGATGTTTAAATAGCGGAGACACAACATTACCCTGCCTCACGTGCTTCACCAGATCTGCTCCCAGAGGAGAAACGTGCTCCGACGTCACAGGTTGGCCAGTTGGAAATGACTGCTCTAGACATTCAATTTTAGTGGCACTGACTGACCATGTGGTCATAATGGAGCAATGTCATCGATTAAAACAAGACAAATTTTAATACACACGTCCACTTTTAGCAGCAGAGACAAATATTCCCACTTCTCTTTTTTTAAAATTGATTTAAATCAACTGAAATTGTGGCTAGAATTATTTCTGCTTAAATAATAGCTAACACATTTGTTAATCTTCATTGAAATATTCCAGATATTTGTTCTTAATAGAGTATTAATAAGAGCACAGAATTAATCTTGCATGAGAAATAGTTGAAATTGCAGTGACTCTGAACTGGTTGACATTATCAACGAAGCGTCCATTCGCATTTTCATGGAATCTCTAGTACGGTTGCTACGATACCAATTCATTTGCACTTCCATTAGGGTGTACCTGTATAACAACGAGGGTGCAGAGCGGAAGAGTATATGGTTTGAGGTAATATTGATTATACGTTTGTTGTAAATTTTGAACACAAATGAAATCACCAGTCAGGTTGCTGGCTTTGTACCCCTCATAGAGACAGTGGCTCTTCTACTGTATGAATGATAATCAGTTTACTGATGTCGCTGACCGAATAAAATTTAAAGCATGGCAATATCACCCATTCAGTCTGCCCGTTTACAAGCAGGACACAATTATCCATTGATCGTATGACGCGCTGGTGTTACTGGCCTACATCAATGTGCCAGCATCCCTGGATATGAGCTCATTCTGAGCTGATAGAGCTTTAAAATTTAGGGCAAACTGACATCGTTCACTTCTCTGCTGGCGTTTATCTTTATGTACTTGTGTTAAGTGTTTGTCACGTTGGCAAAACTGCAATTTGATTGCTGTGTTGTTAATTTTATGCGATACCTACTGTACTAGAGAATCTTTCAAAATAATATTGTTGAAACTCTATAAGACACACAAGTAGGAATAGAACATAAGGATTAAGTAAAAAAAAACTGGCTTTCAGTAGAAGCGGTAAACTACAAAATAATCCATATAAATATTTAGTAAAAATCTTAAAATTTAGGAAACGTTTTTTCAGTGTGTTTCAACACATGTATTGGCATTGCTCACAATGAGCCTTGACTTTCAGTTAGTGACACTTTTACCCAAAATACACCGAGTAGTAGTGAACGTTCCCGGTGTTTCTGTCAGCCGGCCATTGACAGGTCCTTTACTCCCGTTTACGACGCTTCGTCGGATTAAAATTTATAAACTATTTCATATTAATAACATTCGGTATTCACCCTCCATATAGTAGCTGCTGGTAGTGTTCCCATCTTGTGAGATACTTAGTTCACATCACATCTTTCACGGAACCAGTTTCATTAAACCCTTTCACTAAATTTAGTAGCTATTATTTTTTATACTAATTGAGCGGCGATAAAATTTGCGTCTAAAGCAGGCCTGCACAAGGTTTACGCTCTCCGAGCCGGCTCACAGCTCACGAGCGGAGCCGGCTCACAGCTCACGAGCGGAATGCAGATATTAGCTGCGCTCTGTATAAGGGTGGGCTGGAAGAAGGGATGATCTCGTACAAAATATACACAAAAGGAAGTACTATTACGAGTGTTTATAAAATGAATTCCCGTTCAGTGTTTGCAAAACTATCTTGGACTATTATTAATTAATAAATATTTATTTGACAGCAATAATAGAATTTCTATAGCTACTTAAACGTACAATATCATTTTGTTATATTTTTATTTATCAGTACATCAAAACGGGGTTTTTATGCTGTTGGCAGCTGAAAGAAACAGTAGCCTACTGATCGTAATAAAACATCAGTTACAAAAGTTCGATGTCTGCCTTTATTAAAGTTGATTATTGAAAAACAGTTGCTCACAAATACAAATGTTGAGCCAAACATAACAATCGTTTTCAAAGCCGTCCACACCGCGTCTAGCCGCGAAACCAGGTGGTCCGGGTTCGATTCCCGGTCGGGGAAAGTTACCTGGTTGAGGTTTTCCCTCAAGACAATGTGAGCAAATGCTAGGTAACTTTCGGTGTTGGACCCCGGACTCATTTCACCGGCATTATCACCTTCATTTCATTCAAACCCTAAATAACCTAAGATGTTGATTAAGCGTCGTAAAATAACTTACTAAAATAATAAAAAAAATTCACAGTCAGCCTGTGTAGTCGTGGATATTATTGCTAAAACTGTAAAACTGTCTTGTAAAACTCAACCAGGCTAGTGCTATTATTCAAACGATGATTAGCCCTTAGGTCACATTGCAGATCAATAAGTTCGAGCTGTAAATCGTTAAATGTTAAATGTTACGTTCCGTCTTTTAGATTCCTCCATACTGTACTGTAGCAGTAGTTAAGCAACGTGAAACAGTTATTGAGAATAGGCGTACACGCTGCACTCCACGAGATAACTGAGTGATCGTTTCCCTCTCCTCTACCTATAGCAAGTCTATATCATTCTGATGTATCTTCCTCTCCGTTTCGGCGGCGGTAAACAGGGCTCTCCCGCTCCAAAGGAGTGCGCGCGCTCGTTGAGCGCTGTTTGTGCAGGTGTGGTCTAAAGTTTTCCTTTATTCTGCTACATGATTTCTTCTTTCCGAGTTGTTGTTTAGTTATGAACTTTTCAAACAACCCTCGTAACTATTGAAAAACACAATGTAAAAACTGCACTTATTTTCAGTTAACTCACTGCGAGAGCTAATTTTGGGAGATCTCTATCTCTCTTTACCTCATTCCTTCTGTCTTAACATGTAGGCCTACACAGCAAGAAGTGCTTGGAGGATAACATAAACACCAATCAGGAGTAATGAAATAAGTTAAGCATTGGGAGATTCTTCGTCCATGAACGTAAGGGGAGATGAACTAGTGGGAATAATCGAATGAGCATCTTAATGGTTAGTCATAACACGGATGTCCAAATCTGAAAAACTTATTAAAATTTATTAATATAACATAGTGTGTAAATTTTAATTCAGCGAAGCGCCGTTATTTCGCGGAAGAAGGAGCAGCGGAAGAGTGAAGAACCTGAAGCTGGTCGGCGGAGAGACACTAGGAACGCTCGCTGGGACGCACTGTATAAACATTGTCTTCGACGTTGTAAATCATATTAGAAATTTACAGGTCAGGGAATTCGTCACAAATTTACAACGAGAACACAATATAGTTAATTCATAGACGCATTTTTTTAGTTACATTACTTGTCTAGTTTAACGCAAGGTGTGCCTTTGGTAGCGAAAGTAAAATAATTACTGAAATGCAGAATATTTTACGCTGTTCTTTTTAATCTTTTTTTGTGTGTGTGTGTGTGTGTGTGTGTGTATGTTTTAAAGTGTTTATTGCAAACTCGAATTTTAGGTCACTTTTCCTTCGTAGAGAGACTCTTTAACTCAGGTGGTAGAGAAACTGGTACGAAGTAGAAGGTCCCGAATTTAACTTCCGCTTTTATTAATACGAGCATATATCATGCAAAGTTTGTTGAATGTTAGGGAAAATTTTGAACTAGTTTTTACCAAAGAATGCTACTTATGAATACAACATCAGAAACAAAAATAATTTGATGCTTATTTCCTGTAAAATCAACTAGGAAAGCTTCCAGGAAATGGGAAATCATTCAATATACAGAGTCCGGCATTTAATGTTTCCCATTTTAAGTTTGTAATTATGCATGCATCATTTAAAGCGAGAGGCTTTGATCGTTGTGATTGAGTCTAGCATGGTCTTGGATTTAGTTAGTCATGGAACGTTGGTCTTTGCTGCAGCGTATTTTTTGCGTAGAACATTATTTATCAAGCAAGTCAATTGTGGCTGTACAGCGCGAGTTTCGGCGGATATTTGGCGATAATCGACAACTTGGAATTGAACCATCACGAAAAATAATCAGTCGGTGGGTGAGCCAGTGGCGTGAAATCGGACCTGTTCAAAACAAACCTCGTGTTCGTACGAAAACAGCGCGGACTCCTGAAAATATTGAACGTGTGAGAATGACTTTGCAGAGGAGTCCGTGTTGTCCAGTGACAAGGCATTCCCAAATTATGAATGTGTCGTAACTGGAGCCAGTGGCGTGAAATCAAAACAAACCTCGTGTTCGTACGAAAACAGCGCGGACTCCTGAAAATATTGAACGTGTGAGAATGACTTTGCAGAGGAGTCCGTGTTGTTCAGTGACAAGGCATTCCCAAATTATGAATGTGTCGTAACTGGAACATAGAGACCCTATGATTTCAACAGAACGGAGCTACAGCACATACGGCACATCTTTCAATGAACACTCTGCGACTTCTCTCCAGGTCGATGGCCCTCCGTAGGGGAATTCGGGGGAATATGGGCACGTGGGGAATATGGGCAATATTACGTTTTCATGTCTAAACCCTTGCAACGAATTATGTTCCTTCGCTAAAAACGGTTAGTATAAAGTGAGAGTATCGTAATGGTTGCTGTGGGAAGCGCGCTGTGCAGTATTGTCTCGTATTGTTGTTAAAATAGCCATCTGAAACGTGAGTATTGACTTCCAAGTATAATAAAATTTCACAATACTTATTTCAGATATGTTATATGCAATAGATTACACATGAACTTTAGAAAATAGTTGAAATCTAATAGTATACATAGAGAATACACGTCTTGAACTGCCGTTCTATTGCGTCAAACGTTGTTTTGTAAATAGTTTACGGTAGTGCCAACCCCTACTTGTCGAGGTAATATGGGCACTAATGTTCGGGGGAATATGGGCAAGCATTACACTTTATAAAAATGACTTCAATTTTGATGAAAATGGCCTACAAATGATTACAAGAGCGAAAGATGTCATTGAACCCAAAGAACACAAAGTGGTGCGTTACATTTACCCTAAAGAAAAGGGAAAAACCATTACCCTTGTGGCTTGCTTCAATGCAGCAGGGAATTACTTTCCTCCAAGTATCATTATAAAAGGAGTGAGGACAATAATAACTGGAAGAACAGCTGCCTGCTGTCAGTAAGGTGTACTTCAACAAGCAGTATGCCTATAAGCCTACATTAACGGAGATACGAGGTGTGATCATTAAATTCCGAGACCTGTCCCTTAAGTGGAAATAAAATTACCTCATTTAAATTTGGCTGCCATTTCCTTCAAGGCAGCTATACACTGGTCCCAACGTGTCTGCCATATTTGGAATGCCTCCTGGAAGTCGCGTTCTTGAAGCCTCTCAAGCACCTTCTGCGATTCCCTTTGGATCTCCTCCACACTGACAAAACGGTGACTCTTTAGCTTGAATATCATCTTCGGAAACAAAAAAAAGTCGCAGGTGGCCAAATCTGGTGAATACGGGGCGAGGAATGACGACCATCTTATTACGGGTGCAAAACTGGAGTGTTGCGAGAGCTCTGTGAGCTGGAGCAGTGTCGTCATGGAGCATCCATTTGTTCTTTGTCCAGAGTTGTGGTCGTTCTTATTCAAAATGGACGTGAGGATCATTATGCACAGTTTGTCGAATTTTTTCGACATTGTTACACTTGTGTGATCGACCTGACCTCTCGTCGTCCTTCAGCGATGTTCTGCCATTTCTGAAATGCGAATGCCACTCAAAACACCTCGCCTGACTCACTGCTTCATTCCCGTAGGCTTGCTTCAACATTCCATGGGTTACGGTTGCCGATTTCCCAAAGAATTTGACATTATCTCTCCACTCCAGTTTAGAGTCCATCATGATTTCGCTAATGCGCTGATGCACGTGCTGACAAAACCTTGTGTAACACAGGTCTCAATGAAGATAGCGCTTCGAAACTTTGTTTCGTGTCTCTTCAAGGTCGTCTAATATCACTGCTGCGCACGCGTGTCAATCATGTGATCCCTTCGCCCACAGCAGACACTATTTCGGAATTTAATGATCACACCTCGTAGATTTTTCTCAATAATCAAGAACTTCGTTGTTTATTTTAAACATCAATAAGCATGCACCTGGAATTTTGATAGTGGATGGACGTGATTCATATAGTTTTAATCTTGATACTCTTAATTTTGCAGTAGAAAACTGATTATGCTACAATCAGCAGATAAGGGTCTGTTTGTTCCTCTGAAGAAAGCTTACAACAGTGGTGCTACAGCTTTCTGCAGGCAACATAGGAGACCTTTTACGAAGGTCGAGTTTGCTTCTATTGTCAAAGAAGCATGGAACAGATGTGTCAATTCATGTCTGGCTGTAAATGCCTTCCGAGCTTCAGGCCCTTTTCCACTGCACATGAGTGTCATTTCTGATTATGCTTACATTTGCACTGCAGCATCAGGTGACTAATCTACAATTCATACAATTCCTTCCACTGATGCAAATGTCTTAGAATCTCCAAACGTCATTCACCGCCAAAGAGTCACATCAACTGCCAAAGGCGTTACGCAATAACCATCACAAATTGCATATATAATATGTAATATAGTTAATACAGTTATATTTTCAAGAATTTTAAGTGTTTTTTTTCACTTCTTTCAGTTGACTGTGATTCATATCATTAATGCCCATTTTACCCCCACACTCGTGGGAATAGGGGCAAACCACATTAACTTGCATTTTTCCAGTTTTACTTGCATACGTTTAGGCTTAAGCAGTCAGGATTCTTATATAATATAGCTAAATTGTTCAGAAACATATCCCAGCTGTAAAATTAATTATTAGAAAAAACCGAGAGATACTGCATGCGAAATAGTACCAAGGTGCCCATATTCCCCCGACTTCCCCTATGCCCAGACCTCGCTGCACCAGGCGTTTTTTTTTTTTGTGGGGGTACCTGATGACCTTATCTCTACCAGGTTATATGTATATATAACATACATACATACATACATACATACATACATACATACATACATACATACATACATACATACATATATAAGCACTAAAAACTCTGTTAAAATGCTTGAGAACGTTGCTTTTCCGCTTATATTGTCATGTGGTTGATCGCTATAGGAACCAGCAGAAAATCACGCATCATGCTCGGATCGTATTGAACCTGGTACCTGGATTCCATCGTGATAAATCGTGATGGAACCTCTCACCATATTCGTCACAGCGCCGAGGTTTGATGGAAAAAGTCAAGAAGTGAATGAAGAAAGTGCATTTTTAGATATGCGACAACCTATATTCTGAAATACTCGAACCATGTTATCTACTAGCTCAGCATAATTATCATTTCGATAATTTCCTATAAACCTAGTTGACACTAGTACAAATGTGTCCGAAGCTTCGAGTTCAAGAACACTCAGTTTTGACCTGACGTAGTGTTGTCACATATTAAAAATGTTATTATTTTTAAATTGTGACGTGATAGAAAAAACGGACTTCAGATCTGTAATCAGTACACTCAAATTAGATTTGGTACACTTGTTTATTCAGTAGGAAAATCACAATAAAATAAATGAAATGGGTTAAATATACTAAACATGTAAAAATTAAAAATGTTATTATTTTAAAATGGTGACGTGATAGAAAATAACGGGCTTCAGATCTGTAATTAGCACACTCAAGTTAGGGTTGTACACTTGTTTTTGTTCAGTAGCAAAATCACAATAAAATAAATAAAATGGGTTAAATGTACTAAAAATGTAAAAATTAAAAATGTTATTACTTTAAAATGGTGACGTGATAGAAAATAACGGACTTTAGATCTGTAATCAGCACACTGAAATTAGGATTGGTACACTTGTTTTTGTTCAGTAGCAAAATCACAATAAAATAAATAAAATGGATTAAATGTACTAAACATGTAAAAATTTAAAATGTTATTATTTTAAAATGGTGACGTGATAGAAAAAAACGGACTTCAGATCTGTAATCAGCACATTCAAATTAGGGTTGGTACACTTGTTCTGTTCAGTAGCAAAATCACTGTAGACAGTGTAATCTAGAGATAAGTTACACATAGAATGTCTGAAAATGTCATTGTTATTGTGACATGCTAACGATCGAATTGTTGACAAGATAAGTAATAAGATATTCGATGATTGAAGATAAACTCAACAATTACCCATAATTGAGAGAATGCAAGAACATGTCATAACATATTTTCTTAAGTTATTATACAGGGACATCATTTTATTTTTAATAACATTTTTAATATCAACCTGGCTATATCTTCGAATTAAAGGTCTAGAACCGGAAACACCGCTTGCTCCCCCTTCCAAGACTGGAGTTCGATGATACTGGCGTAAAATACAAATCACTTTACTAGGTATAGGAGGAAAGAAAAGTAGTTCATCCATTTACGTAAACTAGGAAATATCGCAATTTTGAGTTTGATAATTTTCATTAGGTTTTTGTCTAATCAAAATATAGTACTGTATTAATACTTAGTGTTTTTACTCACGAATTGAGCTATCCATTCGGACGTATTAATTATGCAGTGTATATTGTACTGTTACAGCACATTAGCGTACAATATAGAGAATGAAGTTAAATTGAAAAATAATCATAATATGGATATTTAAACACTTTTTTGAAAATGGTGACCGTTCATTTCGATACAGGCTTCAGTTCTTTTGTGCATATTATCGCACTAAAGACTAATTACAATTACCAGTTTCGTCCTTTGTACGAGTAACTCATGTTGAAATAATTCTATACCTACTCTATAAAAGAGTACCTTACGTACTGTAAATTAAATCTTCACTTCTGCCCGATCCGAAAAGATAAAATTACTCAGAAATGCTATCTACTGTCCGTTCAAGTAGTTTTGTCGCAGGGTCGTAGCAAGTGGGAGGGGAGAATCAGATGACAGTTAATTACTTAACGAGGCCCTTTTATTTAAGTTATTTTAAATAGTTGTATAATATTCTTAAACGTCCAATTCCTAACAGAAATTAATGTTTTCAGAAAAGAGCTAAGACAGCCCAGCTACTAGACTTTACAGACGGGCGAACAGAAGCAGGTGGGGGAAATCGGGAGGAAAGAGCTTTCAATATTGAATCATATTTTCGCACAGGTACTGTGCGGAAATATGATTCAATATTGAAAGCTCTTTCGTCACTGGAAAACGTGAACATTTTTCTGGGACACACTATACCCACTAACTCAGTACTACATACGCGGCCATGGTTCTGTGTGGAGGACGCTTGGAGTTTACTAGTAGAGGGATGGGAGTCAAGTACATTCAAAAACTCTAGTACAATAAAAATTGAAGTAAAAATAAAATGATGTCCCTGTATATATCGTGGCAGCGATATCTGGTGTGTATGTACGTAATTCATTACTGTAATTTTATCCTAAGAAACTTAAAACAGGATTGCACTAGTGGCCAGATTACTGTACTAAGGACGACCTGCCAATATTTTTTTTTTCGCTACTGTAATTCCTCCTACAGTGGCTTGAGGTTGTGCCTCGGCTATAAATCTGCCTTTTACTGGGCGCAAGCTTGGTTAATCCTAGCTTTAAAGGGATACACATTCCTTTAAAATGGCTAGTAAAATTGGATGTAACGTTCCGTATAAAAATCTACATGTGAAGTGATCTGTCTATACAAAAGAGTACTTCAGAAATAAGAAGTGGCTTCTTAATTGACAATTAGATCATCGTACTTGAGTTTCTTATTAGCACCTTAATCTAATTCATATTGGCTACACTGCGTCTATTTTTCAGGTACTGTCAATGTAAGTCCATCATTTTATACATTTTACGTATAAATTCTTAATGTACGACTACCTGCCAGGTATTTTTTTTTCAATACTTTCTGGTCATCTTTTAGTCTATATATTTTGTGCGAGATCGTGCGTATTTGCTTGTTTTCCGCACAGAACCAATAAGCGGTAAGTGTGAAATACCACATTCAGTATTCCCAACGTAACACACATAACAATTTTCCTCTTCTTACCGCTTAAGCGTGACATTCATTTTACTGCTTTAGGCTTTTAACATATTATTTTTAGAGACCGTTTAACATAGTAATAATTATAAATTGGAAACTTACCACTGCAATTTCACCTAAATTGCAATGTTAATTATTGTTTTTAAATATTTGCAAAAATTAAGTAAAGTCTACTACTTCACGAAACTTATTGCATTCCTGATACAAGTAACATTAAGGAAGCCGTGAAAAAATCAACAAGATTCCAGATGCGGATGTTATTACTGCAATATGTTATACATACTAGGTTCAAAAAGTTCCCGGAATTTGCTAGCATCATAGAAACAACGTACCTTAAACACTATTCTACAGCATTCCCTTCAAAATAGTTGCCTTCCGCAACAACACACTTTTGCCAACGCGTGTAGAATTCCTGGAAGCAGGCCTGGAAGCCATTTTGTGAAACCCGTCTTAGTGCTCTCGTCGCGTTTGCGATAACCTCTTCAGCATTGAATCTCCGTCCTTTCAGATGACTTTTCAGACGGGGAAACAGAAAGTAATCAGGTGGTGAGAGATCAGGAGAGTATGTTGGGTGATCCAAAGCAGTTATGTTGTGCCTGGCAAGAAAATTCTTTACAATAATTGCGCGATGAGCAGGTGCATTGTCATGCATAAGGAACCAGTTGTTTTCTACCCACTTTTCTGGACGTTTCCTTCTCACTGCGTCCCGGAGGCGACGGAGGATTTCTACGTACAATTCTTTCGTTACAGTACGACCTTCTGGAATGAACTCATGGTGGATGAGACCCTGAGAGTCGAAGAAAACTTCCAACATAACTTTGCCTTTGGAAGTGTCCCTAGGAAATTTTTGCTTCCGAGGAGATGTTTTCGATTTCCACTCAGATGACTGTCGTTTAGGGACTGGGTCGTACAAGTAGCACCAGTTTCATTTTGTTTAAGAAATCACCATCTTCATCAGCCATACTGATCATGTCCCCAGCAAAACACAGAACTTGATGTTTGTACTTTGCTCTGTGGACATAATTACAAAATGCGACGAACAAACAAAACACTATGATAAACAATTGCCTACAACTCAAAACCAATAATTGCCATTATCAGCAAACTTTAAGGAAATGACATCATGAATGTTACCAACAAAACAAATGTATAATATCCCTTGTTATATATTAATACGAAAAATGGTAGTAAAATTCCGGGAACTTTTTGAACCTAGTATAAATAATATTGTTAAAATATTAAAATGAAAAATAAACCATTACATAACTTTACCGTTTGTTTTAAGTTCGCATTTATAGACTGGGGGAAAAAAAAAAGACAGACGTATATCACGGCCTGCTGGAGCATAGTAAACACAGAAAACATTTTATAGCAACAATGTTGAAGAAAGATATTTTGGTGTTGCGAAGTTGGCGTCATTAAACAGAAACCAAGATGGAGATTTCATTGCAACTAATCAGAAATTCGTCTTTCAGGTATGTAATAAACGATCCTCGCACAAAATAATGTACGATACACGAGCGGTATGTTTGTTTTCATGTTCTCGGAAATTAAAAAAGCTCAACTACGTTTCGCTTTTTCAATCTTTTCCTCGACCATGAAAACGTCAACATACCGCTCTTGTAACGTAAGTATATTAATATTACAAAGGTATACCTACAAGGGCGCCCGCAGGATCAAATCTCAGTGGTCGCAAGATGGTTAGAAAATTATAGGAAATGAATGAATGAGGAGAGAGAAAATTGAATATGAAAAATAGCCAGTTCTGAAATCTAAATTACCTTGCGCACGCGTTCATAGCTTAAAGCAGTCGTTTTCGTTGAATTGTTAACCGAGGGTTTGAGGAAATATGTATGATGCACGTAGAGAAAAATAAAAAAAAAAACGCGTAAAAAATAAAAATCTCAGTGGTAGCAATTGCTATCACTAGCTACCCCCTGTGGTCGCCCTTGTATACCTACCGTCAAATATTTTCATTTTGTAGCTATTAACGAAGGCCGTGAAACATATCCTTTTTAGAGGTAAAACTGTCTCCCAGAAATTTTTAAATTTACCTGCTCTCTCTGGTCAGTTCCCACGTCCTTTCTAAAAGTATTCTGTTTAGCAAGTATTTTAACGTGACTCTTCTATATCAGACTTACAAACAGGGAACATGTGTAAAACTTTAGCGTATGAAGAGGGTCCTCAGAAGTTCCTAAGTTGATTATAGTGCAGTACCAACGCTTTCTTTATTTACATCAAATGATAGACGGCAGTTTTCTAATGAAATGTATACAATAAAAGAAAATAATGTATTCGTATGTTTGTAAGATAACAATCGACTTTACAAGTGTAAGTTAGATGAGTTCACATAAGTGAGATATGGTAGGCCTACTGATAAAATTAAAAGAAAGTGGAAGAATTCATTATATGGCTAAAATGAAGATTGAAATTAAATACTCTTAAAAGAGAGAGTACTGCTTTGTTATGGAAGCGAAAAAGTAGAAAACGAAAACGAGCACATGCGTACTTAGAACAAACGGAAAAGGCAAGATGATAAATATAACTAGAAATGGCGAACCAGTAAAATGAAAAGAACCACCTTTTACTGTGTATGTGCAAACTATAATAATATGCACTATCACCTTTACTTTTTAACTTCGCTGTAGAATATGCCATTAGGAAAGTTCAGGATAACAGGCAGGGTTTGGAATTGAACGGTTTACATCAGCTTCTTGTCTATGCAGATGACGTGAATATGTTAGGAGAAAATACACAAACGATTAGGGAAAACACGGAAATTTTACTTGAAGCAAGTAAAGCGATCGGTTTGGAAGTAAATCCCGAAAAGACAAAGTATATGATTATGTCTCGTGACCAGAATATTGTCCGAAATGGAAATATAAAAATTGGAGATTTCACCTTCGAAGGGGTGAAAAATTCAAGTACCTTGGAGCAACAGTAACAAATATACAGTAAATGACACTCGGGAGGAAATTAAACGCAGAATAAATATGGGAAATGCGTGTTATTATTCGGTTGAGAAGCTCTTATCATCCAGTCTGCTGTCCAAAAATCTGAAAGTTAGAATTTATAAAACAATTATATTACCGGTTCTTCTGTATGGTTGTGAAACTTGGACTCTCACTCTGAGAGAGGAACATAGGTTAAGGGTGTTTGGGAATAAGGTGCTTAGGAAAATATTTGGGGCTAAGAGGGATGAAGTTACAGGAGAATGGAGAAAGTTACACAACACAGAACTGCACGCATTGTATTCTTCACCTGACATAATTAGGAACTTAAAATCCAGACGTTTGAGATGGGCAGGGCATGTAGCACGTATGGGCGAATCCAGAAATGCATATAGAGTGTTAGTTGGGAGACCGGAGGGAAAAAGATCTTTAGGGAGGCCGAGACGTAGATGGGAGGATAATATTAAAATGGATTTGAGGGAGGTGGGGTATGATGATAGAGACTGGATTAATCTTGCACAGGATAGGGACCGCTGGCGGGCTTATGTGAGGGCGGCAATGAACCTTCGTGTTCCTTAAAAGCCATTTGTAAGTAAGTAAATAATAATAATAATAATAATAATAATAATAATAATAATAATAATAATCCGAGGCGCTACAGCCGGTGAAGGGCCCAGACCGACCAGTCGGCTGCTGGACTCACGCCCACATGCCGAAGCAGAGGTGGACGATCATCCAAACAGATGATCTCCCAGCCGTTATAGCTGGGTTTCCAATCGGATTTCGCTACCTATCGTAGCTCTTCAAGATGCTGGGTGGCCACCGATCCCATACACTGGCCGAAATTTCATGGAAAAATTTCTTCCTCCATGAGGAATCGAACAAGCGCGCATTCCGTAACGCGAGTCCTAGGCAGAATGCCTTAGACCACGACGTCACGGCGCGGGACCTGTAAATATAGGCGATGTTAAATAAATCCAGTGTCATAATTATGGCTCATAAAGTACATTTTTGTTTTAATAAAATTTCTGTTAAATAAGACTGGTTAAAATTGTAACAGGCTGTGGTACGAACAAGATCTGAAGCTAGTGATTTTAATTATATGTCAAGAATGTAGCTGTTTCACGCGACCGAAAGGCATTTCATAAATACCTTGTCAGTTTTTAATTTCATTGCTTTCGATTTTTTTTTAAATTTAGATATGCTTATTAGATATTTTACACTCTTCAAAGTGCTAACCCTAAATAGACTATTGTGCTTTTCGTATTACTTTTCTTTTTATTTCGTTTATTTTATGACGCTTTATGACGTTAGTGTTTTGTTCTTTAACTTTTTGCTAAATTTTCACTGCTTGTATACTTTGTAACCTGGTACAATGTAAGAGAAGGCACTATGGCCTTAAATAAATAAATTATTATTATTACTTGGTGAGCTACGATAGATACCGAAATCCGGTTGCGAAAGCCAGCTATAACGGCTGGGAGTATCATCATGCTAATCACACGATACCGCCATTCTGTTGGATGATCGTCCACCTCTGCTTCGGCATGTGGGCGTGAGACCAGCAGCCGGCTGGTCGGGCCGAGCCCTTCACGGGCTGTAGCGCCACGGATTAGTATTATTGTTATTATTATTATTATTGTTATTATTATTGTTATTATTATTATGACGCTTTATTAAGTGCGATGGTTATCTAGTGTCTGAATGAGATGAAGGTGGTAATATCAGCGAAATGACTGCAGGTTCCAGTGCCGAAAGTTTCCCAGCATTTTCTCATAATGGGTTGAGGGGAAAATCCCGGGAAATATCTGAACCAGGATTAGAACCCGAGCCCGCTTGTTTCACGATCAGACGGGATAGCCGTTACTTCACAGAGGCGGATCATTACTTTTTACCATGACCACGGATTTAGAATAATTATCAGGCGCCTGTATGAGTTGCAAGTACATTACATTTCTGGTACATTTAAGTATTATGTTTTAGACTTGTCAGAATAAGGAGATATACAATGGATACAATTTATCTTTCCACGCTCGGGGAAGTAGATTGGAAGGGGCAGAGCACAGCGAAGCTGCCCACACGCGGCCCGCACTCGGCACTCCGTGTTAAGTAGAACACGAGACTAAACCGTAAAACGGATATCGTTGTACAATATGATGTTGTGAAAGTGCCAAAAATACCTATATTTTTTTCTCAAAATCAAGGTTGAAGGTGAGGAGAGATAAAATGTACGCACTGTATTAAATTGCTAGTGAATGCTACATGTCAAAGAACCAAACGTTCAGGTGTCCACTCAGACAAGCACGCTAACTTGTTGAGCGCCACGTAATTGTACAGGGATATATGTAATTCCCTAATCAAGTATCATACTTGATCACCCAACCGAGCACTTACATCCATACCTAGCATGTGATCACACACATGTTTACTATTCTAATTAAGTGGATCCATACCTAGCAGTGACTTAGGTCGATATCGTCCATAGTGACGATAATCATAATGGAGTGTTTTAAGAATAAATGGATCTTTTACAAAACTTATGACCGATGAATGAAAGATGAGTTGACGAAATTTAAAACGTAGTCTGTCACGTTATCTTTTGACATAGAAATAAGTTTGGCTTCTGAAGCATGGAAGGATAATTTGGGAACTAACAGAAATATAAAAATGCAACCCATCTATCGCCGCTGCAAGGGAAATACAATGAGAACAAAGAGGAGACAAGGAAAGCAAAAGGAATGCAACTAGGGAATTACAAAGATAATAGTGGGAATACAATAAAAACAAAAGGAATACTAGGACAAAAATGGGAAGACATGGAGAACAAGGGGAATATAAGAAGAGAGAGGAGAACACAAGAAAAACAATGTGAATACGAGAAAGTGTAATACAATGAGAAACAAGTGTAATTCAAGGAGAAAATTGGAAAATAAGGAAAACAGGGGAAGATAAGGAAAAAGGGAAATGCAAGGAAACCTAGAGGAATATAAGTAGAAGCAGGGGATGATGAAGAAAACCAAATAAATACAAGGAGAACTAGCAGAATACAAGGGGAAATATTCAGGATATGGCTGAATCTTAGACACGGCCGTCGTTTTACGTGGATACGTCCAGTGTAAATCGACAGATCTAGATGTTATCTTTCGTTTGGAATCAAAATCAATACTCTAGCACAACGGAGTAGCGAGATATACAGCACGGAAATTTTCGTCCACTTCCAAAATGGTCGCAGTTGCCGCGAGCGGATTCCCATCACCTCCACGCGCATTCGTGGCGCCAATTCAAAGTCATGTTCACATCACGGTAGTTTACCCGATCGAATGAGACTACATTTGTTTCAAACTTTATTAGTAACGAAGTGATGTATAGCATCAGAATGGTTCACCCTCCAAACGTTGCATAGCCGTTTCTATCGAGGTACCCTTTGTCTTGGTCTCATATTAAAGACGCATTCACCAGATCTTTCGTTTGATACCAAAATCAGCGCGTTTGCACATCGAATTCCTTAGATAAACCTCCCGGAAATTTTCGCTCACGCCCAAAATGGCCGCCAGTCGTCGCGAGCCGTCACCTGGGTCTCGCGCATGCACGGCATCAACTCTTGATCATTGTTTACTTCGTAGTTTTGTACCCGATCAAACAAGACGTTCAGTATTTTGCCGATACGGCTCGCACAGTAATGCACCGCTGAGCGCCTCTTTCCGGCTGTTATCACTGTTTATCACCGTTTAGTTTCAAAATAATCCACGTCTATTGCTTTCCTGGTCCACTTATACATACTTGCGACTGGTATACGTTGAAACAAAAACGTTCACGAAGATCTGAATTGCTATTGTTTCTAGACCTATGCTTAACTCCTTAAAGCTGCAAGGAACTTCTATTAGACAATTAAATCTCGTCGTGTTCCACGGTAGTTCACAAAATACAAGACACCTAAATCATTAATGTCTGCACATATCGTAAATATGCTTCTGCTGTTTTCCTTCATTGTTTTCACATTGCCTACTGTCTCCGAATGTTAATTTAGTGACTAGTTCTTTTCAGATTTAATTTCTTACAGAACATATAGCCTACTTTCACATAGGCAAAAAACTGCAGGTTTCGGATATTATTGCAACGGTGGGCCTCTGTTTAATTTGAATAGTTCATATAAATAATAAGTAAATAATACTTAAACGATTAAGTTTTACCCCGCCGTCAAACGTATGATTGGGTCGATTGTCTCATGGGTGAGGTGGTACAAAAGAAAACACTCAGCATAAATAATCAACTATCCGTTTTCATCTATTAATTAGCACTTCCGGTAATTGGAAAATGAATAAAAAGGATGCAGTAGAAATACAGCCACCTATAACTCCACCAATGCATCGAAACTGGCTTGCCACTAATCGTCACTCAACTGGCATTCACCATTACACACAATAGTAACACCATCTATACCCACAGATTATAAGTATAAGTAACTTGCTAGACAAGTCCAAACTTGTCGGATGTGGCAGAAAGCACTAATACGAAACCAAACACAACCAATGTAAAATATACACTTGACGAATGCCAGCTTATTCGTGAATTACCTAATACTCGGTATGAAATCAAATACTTCTACTAATCAAAAGAATCATACAATTACTGATGTAGAAAAACCTGTTATGATCCCAGGTAGGCCAGTCTCGAAACCAAACAACAACTCTCATGCCTCCGTTATCACACAGCACACCACACCACAGCTCGGCCACGCTTCTAAATGTAGTAAGGCACTATTACCGATCGAGCCCCGACTACAGCAGTACATGTCTCTGCCCGGACTGGGTTATCCGTGATCCCATCACAGATAGCCGCTAAACAAATACCCCTCAGCTCTCCACGGCTGTCACACAACCATACTCTTCGAACGACCACCCCAGACTGCCCCGCGTCAAGCGTCCCTCTCAGGAGAACCGACGCTAATTAATAATTAATGTGAATAGGGCCAATGAAAATCTAAAGCCCATGTCACGTGATAACTTAAATTCGCTCCTTAAAGGTGAGAAGTAAGAGACCATGAATGGCGGAAAGAAAACAAGCTATCTATAAAAGGAAGAAAGAGACCTATGAGAAGTAAGGGTAACTAACAACAAGAAAAATGACATAAATAAGGAAGAAAAAGAAAAGAAAGAAAGAAACACAGAGTGCCGAAACTAAAACGGCACACTATTTCTATTACAGTTTATCGATTAAAAAGCAAATAGCGTGCATGGTAATAGAATTCTGCCTTTACTAAATTGTTATTGATGAAAGAAAGGGGAATACAAGGAAAACAAGGAGAAAATAATTTAGACGGCCTTGCATTTTTATGTGACGGTCAATTTCCAAGTAACTCTCCGCATACATAGTGAGGAGAAAGATAAATGGGGAATACAAAAACAGCAAAGGAACTAGAAGGAGAATAATCAATGGCAAAACATGGAGAACGTAAGGGATGGAAGGAGAAGGAGAAGAATACAAAAAGAACAAGGAGAGGACAGAGAAAACAAGTAAAAGACAAGGAGAACAGGGAAAACAAGGAGAGGAAGGGAAGGACATGGATAACAAGTGGAATAGAAGGAGAACAAGGTAAATACTAGAAGAACAAAAGGAATACAAAGAGAACAGGGAGAAACAGAGAAAACGAGGGGTAGACAGAGACCAAGGGAAGACAGAACAAGGGAAAGGCGAGGAGAACTGGGGAAGACGAGGACAAGTGGAATACAAGGAGAACAAGAGAAAACACGAAGAAGAAAAGAAGTACATGGAGAACATATAGAAAACAGATAAAATGAGAGGAAGACAAAGACAACAGGAAAGATAGAGCGAACAAGAGAAAAACAAGGAGAACAAGGTGAAGACATGAAGAACAATACGAATACAAGGATTAGTGGAATAGAAGGAGAACAAGAAGAATACAAGAAGAATAAGGAAATTGAAAGAAAAACAAGGAGAATATAAGGAAATTAAAAGGAATGCAAGGTTAACAAGTAGAAAACAGGGAAAACGCGAGGAAGACAAAGGGAATATGGGAAGACATAGAGAACAAGTATAAGGCAGAGAAACAAGGGAACGACAAGGTGATATACAATTCATGTTTTGATTTTCAGATAAGTCAGTTATTAAATTAACGTAATATTATGAATTATTTTATGAATTATGACAAATATAAATTGAAGATATAAATTACATCAACAAAGCTTTACATAAATAAATTGAGCTATGTATTACAAACACAATATCATATATTTAAACATATAGTTTGAAAACATATTTGAATTTAAAATTGTGACAATTTAAAATACACATGTAACTGAGACCACTGTAACATGAGTTTTATATATTTCAATACTAAATAGAATATAATTAGTTATACTATGTATAATTAGGCCTATTTATAACCTAAAAATTTTTCCAAGTAAAATACCAAAACTCGTGAGTCATTATTGTCATATTATTACTTATTATTATAACACCAATTTGAGGGTTTACTATAAAAGAAAACAAAAAATTCCACTATGTAATTTAGATATCGTAGAAGCAAATTGTATCTGATGATGCCGTAAAAGGCGAAAACGTTTATACATTATTTATATTTAACATGTATTAACGAATGTTGATATTAAAATTGATAAATCATAAGATTAAACATTTTAACATTATTTATTGTATTCAAAGACAAGGTGGGCAAGGCGAACACGTG
Source organism: Periplaneta americana (assembly GCF_040183065.1). Taxonomy (NCBI): domain Eukaryota; kingdom Metazoa; phylum Arthropoda; class Insecta; order Blattodea; family Blattidae; genus Periplaneta; species Periplaneta americana. The sequence goes on along the minus strand of NC_091133.1, from coordinate 81,611,053 downwards.
GGGAATACAAAAATAACAATATAAATACAAGGAGAATAAAGAGAAAATAAAGAAAAAGAAGGGAACACAGAGAATTGTGGAAGGCAGAGAAGACGACGAGAAGACAGAAAAAATAAGGAAAATACAGTGAGAACTGGGAAAGACAAGGAGAACAAGGCGAAGACATGAGAACAATGAGAATGCAAGGAGGACAAGTGGACAACAAGGACAAGTGGAATACAAGAAAAGTGAAATACAAGGACAGAGGAATACAAGGAAAAGTGGAATACAAGGAGGACAAGTGGAATACAAGGAGGACAAGTGGAATACAAGGAGGACAAGTGGAATACAAGGACAAGTGGAATACAAGGACAAGTGGAATACAAGGATAATTGGAATACAAGGAGGACAAGGGGAATACAAGGAGGACAAGGGGAATACAAGGAGGACAAGTGGAATACAAGGAAGACAAGTGGAATACAAGGAAGACAAGTGGAATACAAGGAGGACAAGTGGAATACAAGGACAAATGAAATACAAGGAGGACAAGTGGAATACAAGGAAGACAAGTGGAATACAAGGAGGACAAGTGAAATACAAGGAGGACAAGTGGAATACAAGGAGGACAAGTGGAATACAAGGACAAGTGAAATACAAGGAGGACAAGTGGAATACAAGACAAGTGTAATACAAGGAGGACAAGTGGAATACAAGGAAGACAAGTGGAATACAAGGAAGACAAGTGGAATACAAGGAAGACAAGTGGAATACAAGGAAGACAAGTGGAATACAAGGAGGACAAGTGGAATACAAGGACAAAGGGAATACAAGGAAGACAAGTGGAATACAAGGAGGGCAATTGGAATACAAGGAGGACAAGAGGAATACAAGGAGGACAAGGGGAATACAAGGAGGACAAGTGGAATAGAAGGAGGACAAGTGGAATACAAGGAGGACAAGTGAAATACAAGGAGGACAAGTGTAATACAAGGACAAGTGGAATACAAGGAGGACAAGTGGAATACAAGGACAAGTGAAATACAAGGAGGACAAGGGGAATACAAGGAGGACAAGGGGAATACAAGGAGGACAATTGGAATACAAGGAGGACAGGTGGAATACAAGGACAGGTGTAATACAAGTACAAGTGGAATACAAGGATATTTGGAATACAAGGAGGACAAATGGAATACAAGGACACGTGAAATACAAGGAGGACAAGTGTAATACAAGGAGGACAATTGGAACACAAGGAGGTCAAGTGGAATACAAGGATAATTGGAATACAAGGAGGACAAGGGGAATACAAGAAGGACAAGTGGAATACAAGGAGGACAAGTGGAATACAAGGAGGACAAGTGGAATACAAGAAGGACAAGTGGAATACAAGGAGGACAAGGAGAATACAAGGAGGACAAGTGGAATACAAGGACAATTGGAATACTAGAGGACAAGTGGAATACTAGGAGGACAAGTGGAATACAAGAAGGATAAGGGGAATACAAGGAGGACAAGTGGAATACAAGAAGGACAAGGGGAATACAAGAAGGACAAGTGGAATACAAGAAGGACAAGGGGAATACAACGAGGACAAGTGGAATACAAGCAGGACAAGTGGAATACAAGGAGGACAAGTGGAATACAAGGAAAACAAGTGGAATACAAGGAGGACAAGTGGAATACAAGGAGGACAAGTGGAATACAAGCAGGACAAGGGGAATACAAGGAGGACAAGTGGAATACAAGGAGGACAAGTTGAATACAAGGAGGACAAGTGGACTACAAGGAGGACAAGTGGAATGCAAGGAAGACAAGAAGACTATAAGGAAAACAAAGAAGTGTTGCATTTTATATGACTGTCAGTTTCCACGTTACGCCACCATATCTAATGAGGGAGAGACGCAATTCTATGTTATCAGTGAACCTTATATGTGCAGTAAATTTACTATTCTAGCAAATGGAAGCCTCTGTCCTACAATTCCATAACCTTGCGTATCTAGAATCAACACGCAAGCAAGGTAATACCCGGGCCACTATACCACAAATGACGACTTTTATATTACACACTGAAAATAATGCTACAGAACTTTATCATTCTCAGCTGGGTGCATAAATTCCTAGTTGAATTGACAAAATCCGTCCAGTACTTCAGGGAAATCACTTTACAGGGATTGGCTGAAAAAACATGCAACATGCTCGGAGACAAATTCTTGAATCAGGAACGTTGAAAACTTGTATTTCTGTGAAATTTTCGAAAAATATTTCCACAACATCACAATGTTTTCCTATACATTTCGTATAATTAGAAATGAAAGTATGAACATGTGGACAAACGCATATTTGGTGTGTGGAAGAGTAATGGTCGACTAGTGGCAGAGATGGAGGGATTCATGTGTGCTGTGCATGACCAGAACATTACAGGGGTAAATACTTCATGAAAATGTCAGCGGTTTGTACCGAGCATACCGCGCTACTGATGAAACTATCCATCATGTCATTTCTAGATGCCAGGCTCTTGTTTTCATTGATTGCATCAATGGATGATGAGATTGAAAAATTTTCTGCTTTGTAGTAGTTCAAAATAAACGGTTAAACTGATAATTAATTTAGATCAAATTTATGTAGTTCTTGAACTCAGCATGGCTGTACGCTATTTCATTCATAACTTTACATTTTTTCTATTCTCATGTACCGTAATTACAAAAAAAATTAAGGACTAAAAATTAAAGTAATTAGGTTTGTAATAAGGAAGAAGTTAGACTTCGATAAGTATATTATCTTAAATAGGTGTAGTACTAATATCACCTGGTTTCGCGATCAGACCGTTGACCGTTACTCCACAGGTGTGGACTATATTCGTTGTTAGAGTAAATTTGATATATAAGTTATATATTATACTGAAATTTCTAAGTTCCATAATTTTAATGTTTCAGAATAGTGAAATCAACAACTATCATACTTATGAAGTTAGATTAGTCACGTTTTGATGTGGTATATCTCGTTAATAATGACAAATTTAAACACGTTCGTCCACCTATGATAAATGGTTAAATTTAATATATTACATTAAATTTAATTAAGGAGACACTATACTGAAATTACTAGCTTCCGTGTTTTTAAAGCCAAATTCACGAAACGTTTATCACTGGTGTATTTGGTTAATAATCACACATGTACCAAAATTTATCCCCCTGTGATAAGTGGTTTATATTTTATTATATCTTAATAACATATTGTATGGCTTTATTTAAGAAGTCCCTTAGGCCACAATTTACGTTATTTTTAACTCATATTCACTTATATGATTCTTCATATACATTGAAACAATCATTACTGTTAGGTTTTGCTGTATAATGAATCGTTAAATTACTAGCAATTTTTTTTATGATTGTTAATATTTTTATTTTTTATTCTTGTATAACAAAACATTCTAGTGATTTACTGATTAATTTCACATTAAAACCCTACAAGAAGTTGTTAGCCCACGTATACTCGTGCAAGGATCCATATAAGTGAATATCATTCAAGGATAGTGAAAACTGTGGCGCAAGGGACTTTTTATATAAAGCGATTGAATGTTTTAATAAAATACTAATAAAATGTAAACCATTTATCATAGGCGGATGAACGTGTTTAAATTTGTCATTATTAACGAGATACCACATCAAAACGTGGCTAATGTAACTTCATAAGTATGATAGTTGTTGATTTCACTGTTCTGAACCCTTAAAATTATGGAACTTAGAAATTTCAGTATAATATATATATATATATATATATATATATATATATATATATGTATCAAATTTACTCGAACAACGAATACCATATCTAAATATAAGTATTGACAACATTAATAATAATAATAATAATAATAATAATAATAATAATTAATAATAATAAATTCAACAGTTCTTGAAACCAATATGGCTGTACAAATTTCATTTCTACTGTAACAACTTTTATATTTCCCATGTAATTATGTCGGAATTTTCAAAGATAAAAAATGAAAGGAACTATATTTTTAATAAGAAAGAAATCTGTAGGGAGTTTAGTCTTTATAAGCTTAAACAGGTATTTGTTGTTGAGAGCAAATTTAATATAGGCTATTTAAGAATGGCGTTGAGTGAAATTTCTATCTTGCATATTGTTAAAGCTAGGACTTCATTTTCTGCACACGTACTCCTGTTAATATCAGTAATGATGTGTTTAAATTTCATATTTATAGGTTCAGTAATTTAAAACTTACTTAAATTAAAAGAAAACATAATTTCAAAATGTTTCATCTCCCTAAAAGTTTAAGCATTATGTCAGAAATTTTCTTACAAATCCTTTGATCTCTTTGGAAAGTTTCATTGTCCTCACATTTTGAGTTTCACCTTATAAAGATAGGTGAAAAATAGGTAAACCTTCAAATTTATAGAATTTACAGAGTGCAAGTACTCAATTTATACTTTTATTATTATTTATTTTATTTTTTAACGTATACAAAACATTGTTAAGTGTACTTCAAATAAAAACATGTAGTAAAAAATTCAGCTTTCTAACAAGCATGTGGAATCCTTAGCAATGTGAATGCAGAGGAATGGGCAAAAAAATAGTAAGGGAAAACGAATTTAAAAGTTAGCATGCATTTTAAACTTATTGAGAGCCCTTTTTAAAAATAGTATAATTAATGATACAACCGTCATATGGTCTAGAACTAAGTAAAGTAAAACAGTAGGAATCATAACTTCATTTTGTAAACAGAACGAAAAATGTGATTTTTGAACAAAAATTACCAAATTTTCACCCTTAAAATATTTTATTAAATTTAATCTTAAGGACAAATGCATATTGGAAACGGTAATAATAATAATACAAATAATAATAATAATAATAATAATAATAATAATAATAATAATAATAATAAGTGTCCATGAGTTTGAATAAGGTATTGCACTTCTTATTAATGCAATTACCTGTCCTGCAAATAAAGCGAGATCACAGGTCAGCGTAAATTGTCGATGTATTTCTAGGATATATATCCGTATTTCCTCTAGTGGAATACGATTAATCGTCAGCTGAATTTATGGCAAAAAACGCTAATGTCAAAGGGCTTTATCTGCGTATTGAAAAACGCTTCTTATTTCTTTATTCTAAAACTAACATAAAAACACAGGGTGATTCACGAGGATTTACCGTCCTTTACGGAGCTTATTTCCGAAGACATTCTGAGCAAAAAATGTCATATAAACATGGGTCTTATTCTCAATATTTACAGACTTACGTTTCGTTATTGAAACGCATTGCTGTGACCGCGTGATCTTGGTCAGCGTGCAATCAGCAGCCAACGCGAGCGCTACGGAAATCAAAGATACCCGTATACAGTTACGTAGAGCGACGAGTGTCGTTCACAAGCGTGCGACCAAGTGTACTCAAGCGGAAGGCGATATTTTTTAAAATGTGTTGTAAATTCTCCAAGACTGTAAATTAGGATGCAAAATTGAACTTCAAATAATGAAGTCTGTGGAAGTGGTGTGATTTGTGATAAGAATAATGCAATTTTATAGTTAAAAATAGAAAAAGATGTCTGTACGAAGCAACTAAGGAGTTCACGGCACATTTCTAGCTTCATAATGCTTACCAATTAAGGAAATGATACTTCTGAGTGGTTCATTCTATATTCATATTATTCTTTTATCTTCAAACTAAAGAAAAAACGTATTTTACAAACAACTTTAAACTAGTGTGACTCTGAAAATATTGAGAAAAGGAACTATGTTTGTAGGACATTTTTTGCTCAAAATGTTTTCAGAAATAAGCTCCGTAAATGACGGTAAATCCTCGTGAATCACCTTGTATTTTAAAATGTTTATTATTTAGAAGGATATAAGTCTGTCTTTAAGTACAGTTACCAAGTACAGTACAACGTATTCTGACATAGCAACTATGAAAATGAGCTCTTCACTTCTTAAAGTCGTACATAGGTATTGTCGTCTGCGATACAACGAACTTTTCTGTTGATTTTCGAGTTTGGCATTTTTTCCGGTTATTATATGCTTATTTAAGTTGTGTTAACTCTCGCTAGCGGTTTTATATTTTATTTTATCCGTCTTAGTATTTATTTTATTATTGTAAATATTTTTGTTTTATCACTATTATTATTATTATTATTATTGTTGTTGTTGTTGTTACTATTATTTATATCATCAGCATTATTATTTGAACCCTGTAAAATTTATGTAGACTACTGGACTGAACCCGAGCACGAGCATATGCTCATTTCGGGTATCTATTCATATGTATTCAATTCAAATGTAAATTGTAAATAAATCTGAAATTTGAAAATTTGAAATTTGAAAATATATGCTACCTCTTCAGCCAAAAACAGGCGGATAGTGAAAATAAATCACTATTGGATGTATTGCGGAGAGTTAAATGCAGCGTGCATATTGATTACAAATCCAGAATATTTTTCTAATTCATTAGAATATATGGTAATGCTTACAATTATTATAAATCTCTGTATGTTTAATGTATGTGATAGGTATTAGGGTATAAGTAGCATTAGTGCAGTGTTTTCGGTTAAATTCATGCTGTACGCTCGTAATTTTATCCTCCCAAATATAGCTTTATAGATTTTTTAAAACAAACTCATTAGCGTTTGTAAATAGACTGGAGCATTCCGTTATGGTGATAATGTAGTTAGTGACAGCTGCACTTGGAACGCCGCTAAATATGTGTACAGTGTCAACGAAACCATTTTGCAGGAAGCGTATTCAAAGCGCTTGAAAAGTTGTAGTGCTCTCTCGTCTTCATATGTTGTTCAAACACCAACTTATCAATGCCCGCCGCCGTGTTTGCAGATCAGCCTCCGTTCACAAATTACGAGTGATGTTCTTGATTAATCTTTATCCGCCGGAGTTCAAGTAGTAGCGTTTCCTGCTACAAATCCAGAGTATTCGAAAAAATTACCTTCAATTATGTACTTTGAAACACAAGAAAAACATCCACACAGAGCGGAAATATGCATTTGAGTACCTACTGTTTATTTTATCATTAGGGAAAATACACGGTGTCTCAAAAGTCATGGTGAGGTTTAAGAGTTTTATATATATTTTTTTTTAATGAATAGAGGTAGAAATGTAATATTCGTGCCAGATGAAAATAAAACACTCAATTTAAGTCACACGTAGTAAGTGTGCACTCAGTGTTGGTTCCTTGACGATTGTCAGCCCACTTTGAGGTCTGCGGATAATGAGGGAAAAATTTTACCGGTGTCTGGTAGAGTTCCCGGGTAGCTCAGTTGGTAGAGCGTTGGTACGTTTAACCAAAGGTCCCGGGTTCGATGCCCGGCCCTGGAACAATTTTTCTCCCAAAATTATTCAATCAACTTTACAGTGAATTATACCTGAAAGCTTGATTTGCATAATACACGTCACTGTTCGTTAACAGAAAACTATAATTTAAGTCACACAGAGTTAGTGTGTACTCAATGTTGGTTGCTTGACGGTTGTCAGCCCACTTTGAGGTCTGTGGATATAGAGGAAAAAATTAGATCGGTGTCTGGTAGAGTTCCCGGGTAGCTCAATTGGTGGAGCATTGGTACGTTTAACCAAAGGTCCCGGGTTCGATGCCCGGTCCCGGAACAATTTTTCCCTCGAAATTATTCAAAACATTCAAAGATTTTCGTATGTAAGTTTGAGGCATTGAAGGAAACAAAATACTGTAGCAATAGAAAAAATACAATATTTTTCATTGTTACAATTAATTATACAAGATGGATGTCCAAAGAAAAGTGAAATGTGTTTTGTGGCTTACACTACACTCCAAGTATTTGAAGCAGTAGGATCTACACTTTCTCAGTAAACAATTTAAATGTAAATATTAGTCTAAGTATTATTAAAGTGGTCCATGTTTTGTTCTGCCCCTCTTGACGAAACATGGCGAAGGCAAAGGGAGCAAGGGGGACACAAGGAGAACAAAGTAAAAATGGGAAGATAAAAACACGGGAAAAAGGGGTACAAGGAGAAGAAGGAGGATACAAGGGGAATGCAAGAGAATTAAGGGGAAGAGAAGGACAACAAAGGAATTCAAGGAGAAGTGGAATGCAAATAGAACAAGGGAAATATAAGGAGAACAATGGAGATATAAAGACAATAATGAAAATATAAGGAGAACAATGGGATTATAAGTAGAACAACAGGAATGCATGGAGAAAAGTAGGAATACAATGGGAATACAAAGTGAACGAGAGAAATATAAGGAAAACAATAGGAATATAGTGGGGGAAATGGGAATTTAAGGAGAACAACAGAAATATAAGAAAAATATGAATACATGGAGAATACAGGGAGAACAAGGGGAATGTAAGGAGAACGAGGATAGAGAGGAAGAACGGGACTAAATAGTATGGCTTTGTACCTGTCTATTCTTTTAGTCAATTATTTAACGACGCTGTATTCTTAGCGTCGAAGGAGTTGTCGATAGCGAGATAGAATTTGGCGAGATGAAGTCGAGAATTCACAACGTGATTACTTAACTTTCGAATTGAAGGGCTCAGAGCCAAAGGCGGCTAAAGAGTTGATATTAAGAGGATCCTGACAAAAATAATTGGTTTAACAATTTATTTTAATTGGTCTACATTGAATAAATACAAAAAAAATATCATGAATCTATAACAACAATGTGTAGTTTTGAAAAAAAAAAAGGCTTAATAATGAACAATAGAAAATTGTGGGTTGGTCGCCATTGGCTCTGAGCCCTTCAATTGCAGTATGGGAAAACCTCTGAAAAACCCAGCCATAGTCGGAATCGAACATACTGTAAAAGAAAATTTGAAATACTTATAGGAAATATGTCCAATACTTCCTAGACCTGAACTGGCCGGGATCGAATTGCCATAACGCTTTGACGAAAATCTGTTGGCTCACAAATCTACGGCTTGGCCGGAATAGTACAGCCACAGTAGCTGTCATCACTTAATAGTTCTTTACAACAGCAATGAGGGACAGACAAAGAGAGATAATCATTGATTTTCCCGGACACGATGTAATTAAATGACAATAACATATTATTACTAGCTCCCGTGCATGCAAGGTGGTCAGACAATCGACCACAATATTGCAGCGTCGTTAGTTATTTCGCACCGAGTACAAGGAATGTGTACAGCGGGTGGCGGGAGTGGGAAGGGGACAGGCGGTGGCTGGAGCTCTCCAGCTGGTCGCCTAGCAACCGTCACAGTGCAGATAGATGCGAGCGGTGCATCATAACGAGATGCCAGGACCCGACTTCAGCTCTGTGCGGGGACTCCATACATTAATCTGTGAATGTGGTGAATCTAGTTTAAGTTAAATAACGTCGGCTTAGGTTAGGTTATGTTAGGTTAGTTCAAGTTAGGTTAGAGGACATTAAATTAGGTCCATCTGTGTTTATGTACAAGCTGTCTCAAAATTTCGCTTATAAGAAGATAAGCAGTGGAAAAGTAGGTTATATTCTTCTTTTTCCAGTCTGCGGTAATGCGGTGGGGTTTAGGCGATCGTTTATTTGTCTATTTTGTTCTATCTTAATTTTTCGGAAACTGTACGGATGAAGTGAGACATGCATTCCTCACTCTAACAAGCAAATATTCTGATGGGGGCAGATAAAAAAGTTATTTTTTTTCTTCCACCATGTTAATAATGTCAAAAGAAGTGCTTCTACAAATTTTGGCCACTCGACCGCAATTACGAGGGCCGTAAAAAAATTAATTCGCAAGGGGCCGTTAACATAAAGAAAAAACACAATTTCATTGGACAAATTTATTGGAATGGACACAGCTTTTTGAGCTATTTTTCAACATACAGTATTTTCCATCGAAATTGAGACATTTCTCATATTATTGGATCGAAAGAGAGAGGTGCAGAAGGAGTCAAAAGCTGGTTCCGATCTGAAGCGGCTGACTTCTACGACACAAAAATTGATCCCATGGTATGACAAATGTCTCAATTCCAGCGGGGGATATATTGACAAATAGCGCAACAATTGCTGTATCTGTTTCGATAAATATTTCCATGAAATTGTGCTTTTTTCTATAAACGGCCACAGGAAAAATCACTTTCTGGACGGCTTCGTAATTGCAGTCGAGTGGCCAAAATTTGTATAAGTACTTCTTTTGACATTATTAACACTCTGGAAGAAAAAAAAATCACTTTTTTATCTGCCCCCATCAGAACGTTCGCTTGTCAGAGCTTATATAAGATCGAGTTGTATTTTACCTTTTACATTATTTGATGAAGGATGGGTGGAACGGAGAAAAATTCTCTCCGGCACCGGGATAACCACAGCAGTTGATAAAGCGTCGTAAAATAGCCAATTAAAATATTAATAACAATAATAACAAATAGTATTATTATTATAACAATATCATTTAATCAATAATAATAATAACAATAATAATTGTTGAATACATAGTGTTTTTTTTATGTTACTGTAGTCGTCACTATCCATTCAGATGTTAAAATTATTACCTATAATCTAAACTAAGTGCCACAATAGGCAATGTCAGTTACAATGAAACTCTGGGGATTCTCAAGGGAAGCAATGAGTAATTATATCAGCGCTGTGCGATCATTACCGAGTCCATAAAGTGGTTTAGATATGGGAGTGTCTAGAGGCCTATATTGCTATTGGTTGCAAGGCTGTTGTACTTTGAGCTTAAACACGTTTGTGAAGTTACTACTAAATACTTCAAACATACTTTGTATGTGTCTTAGTATGAATAAATGGGGTTTTCTAATGTTATCAATAGGGGGCGGATGTTGATTACTTAAAAGTCTGCTTAAAATGATCATTAAAATGTCCTTAAACTAATGGAAAAATGACATAAAATTAAATGAAAATGACATTTAAATATTATTAACTGTACTCTCACCACAAATAATTAAAAATTAGTCACCTTGTTTCAATGACTGCCCTGAATCGGAGAGGAGAGGCAACTTCCTGGAATTTGGCTAAGATAAAGGAAAAGAACATGCAACAAAATGAAGGTTTTAAGGGGAAACTATAGATTTTAATGGGGATTTGCAATATGTTTCAATCGGAGGTGGTCCATGTCAGTGCCTTCATTCTCCATCTCCTCCTCCTTCTGCGCTTAACTTATGTTACCAGATCTTCCAGATAAGGAAGTGTGAATGACAAAACAAATTGTTGGCGCAACGTGCATTCTTGCAATCTTTGTGTTAAAAATACTGTCTACTATAGTAGACATCCCTTCCGAACCATGTTGAGGACACAATGTCCTGTCCAGAACATGGTGAAAGTTTTCCCCCTTCCAAACATAAATTCTAAAGACACTCTCGTACTGACAAAAGAACAGTATCGGTCAAGGTCCTTACTTAAACTAAGCAGCTGTCAGGCATTTTATATTACTTCCGTTGTGTGAAGAATACATTCTAAATGATCTAAGAGTTTTTCAAAGTAATAAAAATGACCAAAAAATGCTGAAAAAATATAAAATTGAACTATTAGTGCAAAAACGTAAAAAAAATGCAACAAATGCAATATAAGAAATTAGCTTTTTACGTTTCTATTAACATAGAAAGGATTTCTATATTAATAGGCATCGTCCTAATGTGAAAAATAAGAAGATGACTTTTCATCAACATCCGCTCCTTAGTGATCAATGTCCGTGAATTGTGATAGGTTAGCGCATGAGCAATGTATTTAAAATAAATCCCTGAAAGCCATTTATCAGTTTTGTGATGCGCAGGCAATCAAATAGAAATTGTGCGGTCCGTTATCTAACTTATAGTCGTATCGTCCTCTTCTACTATTACACACATCCTTACAGTGCATTGGTGAGCTGCTTCGATATTTCATATGGGATTTGTTCGACCTTTCGCAGCACAGTCTAGATATTTCGCAGCCATTACCAACTTTTCTATACAAAAAACGTCGATCGTATCCCATCCCCATCTCATCTTAAGCCATAATCACTCTTCTTCCTTATCCCACGGTGAATTCTATTTCGAGATACTAATCAATAATCATACACCAGAAATAAAATCCTAGATCTCTACCAATTCTATGACACCGAGATTGCTTAAAGGGGCTGGACTCTAACTTCTGGCTGACCGGCCCCCATATCGTACTGGTTAGCAGTGCTGCTCATCGGAGTGACTACTACCGCGGAGGAATCGGAGATTACGAATAAAGCTCTCCACCGGTGATCTCCGGTACTACTGTAGGTGGAACAGGGGACATACGGAGGGGTGCGGTGGTTCGGAGCGAAGCAACAGTTAGCTCAAGGACGACCGACGCGTACGGACAGACGGTAGTTGTGAGTGGAATAAAATGGCACCAAATCGGATATCCGTCGCATGGAAATTCTTTAATTTAGTTGAAGGTAATAATAAAGTCGTATGCTGTAAACTTTGTGGGCGAATTTACTCTAAGGGTGGTGGAACTTCGAATTTGTTAGACCACTTGAAGCGATCGCACTATCGCTAACTTGATGAAAGCTCCGACAAAAACACTTACGCACAACATTTGATACGATTTCTTTTTAAATTGTTTTAGTGCTATTATTCCCAAAGGCCCACAGCATAGGAAAAAGTCTGGAAATTTCTCTAAAACGTAACTTTCGAGGCAATAAAATACATGTGAAATATTTAAAAGATGACTTGAGTTATATTTTACTGTTTAGACAACTTGAATTATATTTTGCTGTTTGGAGTAAAATATTGAGTTTCTGAATGAAACTAAAGAAACATGTGGTAATAATATAATTACAATTATCCTTAAGTTGATATCCGCTTATATTTTTATTAGAGAAAGAGTGGCGCGTTTTAGAAGAGGCAGTTCAAATACCGACACCCTTTAACACAATAATCACAATCCTGTCCCGCGAAGAATCTTAATAAATTATGTTGGACAGTAAACTTTAACCCATTGATAGCCCACGTTTCTTTTGTTCCATTGTGAAGCTCCCTTAATATATTTTACGTTAAACTAAACCGATTAGAATAATAATTGACAAACATTGTTTGCGATTAAACGAGAGTTTCTAGGAGAACTACAGTATAAACGTTTACATTAGCTACTGAAAAGCTTTACTTCTGCGTTAGTTTTGCAGTTAGATTGAATGTTATTAATTTGATCAATGACATAAAACTAATACGCCTTTCCACACGTATATTATAATTTCAGAACTAGAAAAAAATCTGTCAGCCAACGTAGTACTTCAGGAAAAACAAAAAAAGAGCCGAAGAAAGAGAGAGAGAGATAAACATAAAAGAGAGAATAAACAACAATAAATTACAACTTATTTTGAAAGATACGCGGACGTCAGCGGACTCGAATCACTACTTGATCCGATTAAAGGAATGCTCAGCGGAAAGTGTATGTCTGAACCACAGCACATATACAACCTGCGCGGCATCAATCGGAGGTAATCCGGAGGTCTCCGATTGAAAGCGCGCAAACAACTGCTCCGGAGAAAACCTAATTATAAGCAGCACTACTGGTTAGCACTTAAACCTATTCTTTTCCTAGTATGTTCTCAACGTCGATAGGGAAATATTTTATTAGAGTCGCCATAATAGAGTCAATTGGCTAATCTACTAAAATGACACAACTCATCGTGCCTGTGGTTTTCCTAGGTCTTCCTAAGACGGCAAGATAAAATCACAGTCTAGTATATACAGTCACGAATCTCAATACGTAGTAAATATGCATCCATAGATAGTTGCTAACCACTAGGATCGCTACTATCGCCTCATTACAGACAATGCGAAATAGTACCTGCACAGTCTATTGTTCCTAACACCCTCACAACTCAAGCTTCGTGGCTGTATATACTAGATAAAATGCAGAAATGATCCCTAAAATAAATGTGCTATGGAACTTAATGTTTTCACTAATCGGAACTTGGATTTTGCAAGCTTTTCAATGAACTAATTTCGACCCTCATTCACACTGTATAAGGGTTTGCTTCCCTTGGTTAATGGGGATAATGATTCTCATCTCCTACTACGTCTGAACTAACATCTTAGGCTAACCAGCTCGGCTGGTATGGAACCTTGTTTCAGACTGAGATTTGCTGCTTTTTCCTCCCTTTTTATAATCATATTTAAATATGTTACATACATCTTTCCGGTTAATGCAGATATATAGCCGGATATAACACTATGAATGAATCAATGGCGCATCCAGCAATTGAGGCGCTGACATGGGAAAGGTAGTAACTGCCAAAAACAAAATTTTTCAGGGGAAGCAAAAAACAAATTTATGAACACTCTCTCACTTACATTATTACAGAAACCGCTTTAAATGAAAGGCATACACTCATGTTTGTGTTACATATGAAATTTGAAAAGTTTGGCACAGATTTATCTGTGAAATCCTATTTTATGAAAATACAACATTGAAATCACTCCTTAGCCAAACTGAGAATTAACGTTATTTATACATTATGCACAAATGTTTCGGTAAAATGCATGATACTTTTCATCGAGGAAGTCTAACATAGATAACAAGTCTCTCTTTTTGGCATCAGGGACGACTGGTCTTCTTTCAAGGCGTTGCAAGCACTGCAAGTTAGTGATTAACGTTAATGACTGTCCTTTCTTAAAAATCCTGTGCTCTGTCCACATTTCAAGGTCATTAAATGACTATCTTGTTTTTATTAGAGGAAAATCAGCTCTTGAGAGTCTAATCCAGTTGAGGGTGCTGATTTTGATAGGAGTTGTATTCAAAAACTTGTCACACTCTGCAGAAAAATGCGAAGAAATCCTCATCCTTCATCAATATTACGTTATTAGGCCTTACCTCTTCTGGAACCATGGTCTTACATCTTTTTTTTTCTTTTCTCTATGATGCCAAATTCCCTATCACATGGCATGTAGGAATGTTCTGAAGCCAGGAATTTCAAGTCCACTGAATCAAAATGTTTCTTGGCAATAATGTAAATCAGGACCATTATAATCACCCGATTCTTATTCTGCCCTGCACAGTTATCAGCTCGTATTTGTCTAGACACACTCTGATGTTGTAAAAGGAGTTACTACCTTCTCCGCGCCAACAGCTGTGCACATACAACTTACAGCATCTAGTGACTACGTTTCCAACTTCGTTTCATTACATACGGACATACTACCTTCTCTGTGCCATTGGCATGGCCGTTTACTACCTTCTCAATGAAAAACCTAAAAAGTCGAATTTTTGGCAGTTCCAACCTTTCCCATGTCAATGCCTCAATTTTACTTGGGGGTGGTCCAATAAAAGAATGTTAAGTTACATAAATACACAGAATGAAGTCCGTCGTCTTGGCTTTTTCTTTAGCTTGTTAACATCTTGTGAAGAAACTGTGATATGACGATGGATGTCATATCAAAAGTGTTACGTACATGTACGTGAATCATTTCGGTGACCGATGGGGGTCCGGACCAGATAGACCCTCTCCCCGTCGGTGCCCCCTTGGAAAGAATGATTAGCCGGATTCTACCGATATCTCTTTCGATGATAGGAAATGTTTCCAGTGATGTGATCCTCCAGCGTATCATATTTTTTATAAACAATAAAGCAGTGATAATATATTGAAACTATTTTTCATTTGAATATTTCTATAATCCTAGCATTTAATCAAACTTATATCTTTTACGAGAGTCTGTAGTTATTTGGCTTATTTATTATAGGCCTACATTTCGTTTGCAGTTTACTTCATTGTGATCACCAAAATAAATTAATGATATGATAAATTCTTTCGCTTTTATTTAAAAGAATAAAAAATGATATAGGCTACTTCTAGTAAAACAAATATTAATTAAAAGTAATCAGTTATAATTAATAGAATAAAAATATATAAAATAATTACTTCAGAAACACATATAATATCATTCTAAACAGGCGTTGAGTATGTTTGATGACGAAGGCATGATATAAACATTTGAAGAGTCCACTGCAAGAATGATGGATATCATTTGGAATACATTTTGCAGGAGAAGCAATTGAAAGTTTGAAATGCTTAGCGCTCAAAGCTTAACTGTGATTTTCCGATCATTACTGGACAATGACTATCAGTGTTAATGCCATATAACTCTCTCTATGTACATTCTATATGTCTTAAGCTACGCATTGACAGTCTTGGTTCATTTTTGACAAGAAAGTGACATCCATCATTCTTGCAGTGGACTCTTCATTTCTACAGTAAATAGCATTATCTTTGTTTATATTTCAGTGATTTCAATAATTGCATTTTCCACTTTATTATTATCATTATTATTATTATTATTATTATTATTATTATTATTATTATTATTATTCCATGTATTTTGGGTCCCTATCACCATGACATGGCGCGTCTTCAGGTAGCGGATAGAGGAGACTGCCTCCAGATATAGAGGGTAGCTGCGAATATATTGAATAAGCAGTCGTGGACAGCCGATAAGGGGTGGTCCTCCAACTTGGGGGTTGGGCGAAGGGCTAAAAACTCATCATCGTAAAAAACAGCTTGTTACGAATCCATACAATAAGATGGGAGGATAATATTAAAATGGATTTGAGGAAGGTGAGATATGATGATAAAGATTGGGTTAATTTTGCACAGGATAGGGACCGATAGCGGGGTTATGTGAGGGCGGCAATGAACCTGCGGGTTCCTTATATTATTATTATTATTATTATTATTATTATTATTATTATTATTATTATTATTATTATTATAAATAAAATAGGCCACCGGACTAGCCTCGGGGTAACGATTTGGAGTCGTGATCCGAAGTTCTTCCGAAGTTTAGGTTCGACTTTTCTGAGACTTTCCCAAACTGTACTGCGAATGTCAAATAAAATCAATGCGATTGCTGGGGTTCAATTCATCAAATATCATTTCATTGTTACCTATCCCGTCGACGCTATATAACCTCCTAGTGGATACGGCGTCGTTCATAATCTATTTGAAGGAAACAGAACTTTGACATGTTCATCATGTCATAATTTGGAGTGTGAAACAGGAAAAGTTTCTAGTGTAGGAAACGATGAGTTTTGTATGATATTTTGATTAGTTGCTTGACAAAGCTGTATCAACTACTGGGTCATTCAACGTCAATGGAATTAGTGATGGCGAAATGGTATCTGGCGTTATGAAGCCTAGGATTCGCCAGAGATTACCTGACTTTCGCCCTATGGTTGGGAAAAACCTGGCATAAAGTCAACCAGTTGATCAGCCCAAGCGAATATGGAGCCCCGGATCAACAAGAAAACGCGCCTGTCGCCTGAGCTACTTCGGTGGCCTTTAGATTTTAACTGAGTTGCTATTGTATCAGGAAGCTTTCTCCTTCAAATTTTTTTATTGGGTTGAAACGTGTTTAGTAAATGTATTAATCGTTTCGGAGATTATTATCCACGTTAAACATTTACATTGCAGCTGATATGTTAGGTGACAGTCTCCAAAAGGGTTATGCCAAGATAGAATTATCCATATAAAGAGTGTAACTAAAAAAAACTTCCTCTCATATAGATGATGAAAAAATGTTATATGAACATTGGTCCTGAAACGCTTTATTTCCTTGTTACATCCTTTTCTTTTTACAGCTGTGCTTACATTATATGATGCGGTACATTAATAGCATATCACACGAAAATCTGTCTTAAAGTAAGTGTTCAAGATGGTCCCCGTTAGCATGAATATATGCATTAACCCATCGTGGAATTAAATCTCGGATGCGCTGATGTATCCCTGGAAAATGTCGTTTTGTCTCGCAGCCTTCCAAAATACGGCCTCGAAGAATCTCTTCGTCTTGTACTGTGGTTCTATCTACAAGCTCTTTTAAATGGCACTACAAATAAAAGTCTAGTGAGTTTAGGTCTGGAGAGCGCAGGGGTCAAGGTATTGGTCCATCTCAACCTATCCGTCTCTCACGGAACCTTCGATTTAGAAATTGACGAACATTTATACTGAAGTGAACAGAAGCTCCATCATACACGAAGTACGTGTTTCGTCGTATTTCTAACGGCACATTGTGTAACTGAACAGGTAAGTTATACTCTGAGAACTCTTTCAATCTTTCTCCCTTGAGCCTGGGTGGAAGAACATGAGGTTCCACCAGAACGTCACCAACAATGCCGACCCAAACATTGATATTTTCATGTGGTATGGTATTTTTATTTGATAATGTACCGCATCAATGTAAGTAATTTTGTATAAAAAGGGCTGTAGCAAGGAAATAAGCGTTTCCGAGCCAATGTCCACGTAATATTTATTCATCCACTCTATGAGAG
This sequence comes from Periplaneta americana, assembly GCF_040183065.1. Taxonomy (NCBI): domain Eukaryota; kingdom Metazoa; phylum Arthropoda; class Insecta; order Blattodea; family Blattidae; genus Periplaneta; species Periplaneta americana. Next base: position 81,592,837 of record NC_091133.1, on the reverse strand, counting down.
GAATACTCCCCTAAAGTTTTGACACACATTTTAGTTACACTCTGTATAATATTTAGTTTTAGGATGCAGTGATATCTAAAAAGAATAATATTATGATGAAAGGAAGAAGTTCAATTATAATGAACAACCGTATTCTCATTCCAGATATTTAGCCATTACAATCGGTCACATTTATTCTCAATGGTATGCAAATTGTTACGCGTACCTTACTTTCCATAATGGTGACGAAGTTGAGGAATTGGTCAATTTTATTGTTGGTACTTGATAGCAAAATAACCTGCTGATACAGCATTTGTTAGATACAAATTTGATTACAACTACAGTGTTTCTTGAACCCAGATTCTCAAAGTGGAATTAATTAACTTATTTTATGTTCTGAATAGCATTGCGCAACGAGATTGAACTGATACTTCCGAAGAACCTTACTAACAGTGTAAGAAAAAGTGTCATATCAGCGGTGAACAGTATTGTGAGCCTAGTGGTTGACCGTGAACAATGAAGTGGTGAGTGAGTAACATGAGCAATGTTTTCAACTCGTTGTTGGTTATAGAAAGCAATTTCTTCGAAGTAACTGAAAACTTGCAATAAACTAAAAGTGAAGCAAGAGAAGTTTGAGTTGTTTCTGAGAAATTCACTTTCTTGAAAGCGAACATTGTGTTATGTTTAACAAACTTACGCCACTTACTTAGAGAGGAAATGGGTTACAGAAACCGCATTTCAACTCTTTTAGGTTTATTTATTCCTTATATAACATCACAACTTTTGCGTCCACAGATGTTGCGAATTATTAAGGGTCATAGGGTAACTGATAAAATCATGAGAAATGGCACCGAATATTCTTGTTGTGCACACAATATTACAAAACTGCCCACCGGAGAAAAGAAAATTAAACGTCATAGTTAAAACAATATTCAAAATTTGTCAAAAGTAATATGAACCAAATATGTGAGATTACGAAGCAAGATTCTTCTCAAGCGACTACAGTTGCTGCAAGCCCTAAAACTAGAGGACAAAGTGCTACGAACAAATTTGTGCGTAAATATGCAGACTTTAATTTGGACACGATGATGAATTTATTCGTTCTGTGGTGTTTTCTGACGAAGACACTTTTCATCTTTCTGGTAAGATAAACAGACATAACCTCAGAATCTGGGGGTAGGAAAATATACATATCTACATAGAACTTGGCTATAGGCTTGATGTGTGCCGTGTTACCAAGGGGGAACACACTGAACATCTTTAAATTGAGGAACTAAACTTTTTGAGTTTTTCTTTCCATTAGGCCTAGTACTATTTTCATGTACCTCAGAGTCATAGAACGTAAATTGCATATGTTCAAAACCGGAAAGGTCATTTATGGTAGGAACGATGGTAGGAACGATTAACTATGGTAGGAAAGATTTACTATGGCAGGAACGATCATGATATTAAAATAAAATGTAGGAAACAGAAAACGGATGTACGTAAATTCTCATTTTTAAGTAGAACTATAAATGATTGGAATGACCTACCTGCAGCGGTCTTTGAGGGCTCTCCTTCCCTAAGAAGATTCAAGAATAACTTAAAAGTTGTGTATAAAGTGAAAATTAAAATTAAGGTGACATTTAACATTTAATTTTTTAAGGTGACATGTATTTATTTAGCCTGACGAGTTACTCCCTTGGTTTGAATTGTAAATTATTTTAAAATAGAGTGTAAGAGGGCCTTAGACTAGAAATGTTTAGCTTAAATGTAGTTCTGTTTATAAGTATGCATAGGCTAAGAGCGTAATTATTAATTGTCTTTTTTGAACTGTTGTATCAGTGAAGCGAGGTGAGTCAGTGAAGTTATGGATTTACAGTGCAGTGAATTCTTCCGATCAGTGATAATTTATAGCGTCAATGAAATGTGTCCTAAAGTGTCAGTGAAATGCGTAATAGTGCCACTACAGTGAGTGAGATGAGAGTAAAGTGAAAGACTATTGAAACTTATGTAGGGCCTATACATATGTAGGTTGTATTGTAAAATTAGGTTATTTTATGTTTTACTATTAATTGTAATTATTGTGTTAAATTGTATTGTGTATTCTTATTGTATTGTGTATATAATTCTATTGTGTATTGTAATTTTATTGTGTATTGTTTATATTGTGTATACCACTGCCACCGGGTGCTTGCCCACTTGCAATGTAAATAAATACATACATACATACATACATACATACATACATACATACATACATACATACATACATACATACATACATACATACATACATACATACATACATACATACATACATACATACATACATACATACATAGAAGCCCTGTATGTCGTTGTTGTTCCTGCAATAACTTCTATGTGTAAAATATACAATTTTTCAGTAGGAGCAAAAACCACATTTATTCATCCTATGGCAGCGGTATATAGGGGATTGTGAATTCTTACATTTTCGAAAGAAAGAAATATAATTATATATACGAGATTTTATTATTTTCTGTATCACTATTTAAGTTATTTAATAGAGCAAAAATCTGAAAATCGATAAATATGTACATAGGAGTTATTGTAGGAACAATGACGATATATTAAATGAAATAAAGTGGCCATGAAATATTTGAAAAGAAATTTATAAACAACGAATTAATTTCGTTTTATGTGCTTCATTTGTCATATCTTATTTCAGCTACCGAAAACCTATTTTTCGTTTTTAAATTCTGAAGGATATGGAATACAAAAGTGCTAAATTTAACCCTACTTTATTGCCTTTCACAGCACAAACATTTAAAGGGATTATTGGCCACAGAGCTTCATTAATAATTTTTAAAATACCCATATTTTCACTTCAGTCATTGTAATGGTATATTTTTTATAATGGCTATAGCTTACACCTTGTCGTACTTTTAACGTCTGTCATGCATGAGCTAAATTCTAATCTATGCAACCACTGTCGACAAAAAGCTTAAAATTCAGCTGATTTCAGTGCGTTACCCTGTTTACTTGATCAGTGCACGTCTATCTAAATAGTTCATTCAGTACGTATCGTAATTTCAGTAATAGAGTTTTCTCTAAACTAATTGGCTGATGTAAAACTCATTTGTGGTTAAGCTAGTCGAAATTCTACTGTCACGGTCGCGGCGCTCCTCTATCCACATGCGTCTGTTATGTCCGTGATATTGTTAAAACACTCCTGGCTTCGACTTAAATAGTTATTGTAATGTTGTTATTATTATTAATTATTTGAAAAGGCGAATGTCGAAATCAGTTTCTATTAGCATTTTATTTCATGCTGATTTCATCAGCTTATGTAGCATATAAAAGAAGTGAAATATTACATAAAAAATATTCCTTTCTAACATACAAAGTTCAAGGAGATTACCCGCTTTTGTTTTGATGAAAATCATAGATAAGAAATTTATTTTGCATAAATAGAACGAGGTTGAAAAGGCCATAAAAATTTAAGAGCTTCTTCAGCAAGCTCAAGGATTCTTGCATTCTTTTGGTCCAAAACTGACCTACATAAAAACAGCTAGAGATAAAATACTCGTAGACAGAAAAATTAAAACGAAACTTGATTTCTGTTTGACATAACTTCGAAAAATAATTAATTATAAAGTGAAATCATACCATACAATGACTTTCAAATTATGAGGATCTTGTTGGATTAAAATGTAGGGAGTCATTTTCAGAAAAAATTATGCAATTACGTACTTGTATGTGATGTAAGCAATGGACGGGGATTGGATTTGGCCACCCTACCAAAATTATCTCCTGGCTCAGTTTCCTCATGAATGATGCCTTATTGGTGCCACTTACGAGGTTCCAATCAGTCTTTAAACATGTACGTAGTCTGTAGACATTAGCTTCCTCTTTCGAAAGAAGCAAACAGCGGCGATACCATTGTCTATGTGTTTAGAGAATTCTAAAGGGTAAAGCCGGACACAACCTACGCTCAACAACTGATCCACCACGCGAACTCGCAGCTTGAGAAACCACAAGCTTCGCACCGTCATTGCGAAGATGGTACGCAACGTCGGCCTCGCACCTCACGTGTCGCATGTGTCGATTCAGAAAATTCAAGGCTTTACGTAGGCCTACCTATCTATCTACGGCTCTTCGGCCCGTTTTCGGGCCATGGCCTCCCCAATTTTCCCTCTCCACTCTTCCCTATCCCTTGCTGCCACCTTTCAGTTCCGCAACCGCAGCAAATTGGTAGTATATTCTTGGACCATATCCTCCCATCTATTCCGTGGTCTTCCAACAGGGAATTATTGTTAATAATACAGGGACATCATTTTATTTTTACTTCAATTTTTATTGTACCTGCGTTTCTAAATGTACTCGACTCCCACCCCTTTCACTAATGTCCTTGCTAACGTCAGTCACACAAAATTACGGCCGCTGTTGCTAGCAGTGAAATAAACAGTACAGAGTACAGTGTGTTTCAGAAATACGTTGCATTTTCTATAGAAGAAAAAGCTTATATTATTGAAGTTTATTTTCACACAAGTATGGTGTGTAGCATAACTGAATTTATCAGTGTGGACTGAGCACAATTGAAGATTAGAGTTACCGAAAGTACGATACCCTATAATATGGTACGGCATTTAACAGCATTATTTAAACACGAGTTTTGTTTTACTGTTTGTAGGTATGAAGAACGATGATGGAAACTGGAATTACAAAATAACCGAATGTGAACAACAGTTTTTTTTTTTTTTTCACAATTTCCTGATTATATCATTACGGAATATTTTCGTACAAATGGCATTAATCTGGTAGATAAATTTAGAGCAACAGAGTGTACAGAAAGGAAGAAAAGTGTAAGATGGCCAACAAAGGTGACAGAAGATGCTGTAGAAGATGTTAGAGAAAGGATGCAGCGAGGTCGTAATAAGTCGGTCAAGAAGTTAGCTGTAGAAATCGGGGTTTCTTACGGAAGTGCTCACAAAATTCTCAGGAATAAATTATGTTAGTAATATGCTGAATAAAGTAGACATTACATAATGTATATCACCGCCTGAAGACTTGAGTTTGTGAAAAAAAATTGTTACTATTCTACTGTTTTTTGATAAAATACTGTAAAGTAATGACCAAACTGAAAATCGTAATACTATATTCCCCTGTAACATAAATGGATACACTACTTTTCTCTCCTCCTATAGCTAGTAAAATTATTTGTTTACATATTGTACTAACAACTCCAAACTCCTGTAATGGAAGGGGGGTAACAGTGTTTCCGAGTATAGCCAGGTTAATGTTAAAAATGTTAGTAAAAATAAAGTGATGTCCCTGTATAATAGTTATACCAATTATTAATAATTCTTGATTATATTGGGGAAATCATTTAATTATTCCTGTTATTGTTACTATTGCCCCCTTATTCCTCCATATTGCCCCTCTAGGCTTATCTAAGCGTCAGAATTCCGGGAAATATCTCTTTCCTTACCCTTTTTTTCCACTAGAGGTTTCACGTATACTCACAGAGCTTTGAACTCAGGTCTGGAACGTACAATATGGCGATCCAGCAGTTCGGCTCACGGTGCGTCGAAGGAAGTCATTTATTATTGTTTTGCTCTCAAATCATTCCTTGACATGAAAGCAAGAATCCTGAACTCTCTATACGCTTCCAAAAATAAATAAATATCTACAAAACCGTTCGTAGGCCACGAAACCATAAATTGTGATATCCCAAATGAAGAGAATTATTGTCATAATTCAAAGGTTGCTAGACTTTTGATACTAACTGTACTTTACCTCAATCCTTACTCGTAGACTACTGCTGTGGAGTTTAGGTAAAAAGAGTTATATGTCTATTGCCTTCTGATTTATCACTGTTGTCTCTATAAACCCCTACATACACTAAAACCCTTATATCCCTCTTTCTAAAAAAGATAGCCCACCTTCTGATTTTTTTTTGTTGTGTTTACTTTTGTCTTATATTTATAAATGGTTATCGGAGATGGGGATATATAACTGGGTATTTCGCTCGGAAATACTCTAAGTTCCAACCCATCCGCTTCTGTTCCCCCTTTTTCTTTTCTGATCTTATTCGCCGGAATTCTTCCACTGATTTCGTGAAGAATCTAGTGCGTTTTTCTACATGTCTCCTCCCTTTTTACCGATTTTCGGAGTCCCCTTCTCCCATGTTCTAAAGGAAATACAGGCGATCCAATTCCTTTCTTTGATGTTGCCATGTTGCCCCCCAACTCCTTACTTTCTCAACAATATCAGAGCGTTTCCTGCTTATGTGCACGTAGGCGGATTTCAACTGAAAACATAACGAATATATTCGTCTTCCACTAAGCTATTGCATTCCGCGATAGATTACCACACAATAAAACAGCGCAGGCCCTTAGTAATTTATTCCCCTCACTTTGGTGTTTGCGTAATTTTCACGTAATAATAATAATAATAATAATAATAATAATAATAATAATAATAATAATAATAATAATGATCATTTTCATTCATGATATTCGTTCCATGTATTCTTATTCTAGTTTTTATACATACGATAGCTCGACTTAAAAGGCAGTACACAATAGCTAGGCCTAATATGGAAGTAATCACAATCATATAATTAAAATAGTAAATTTACACCCTAAATTAATAGATAAATTAGAAACATTTAAAAACGAACAGACAATATACTGTAGCCTAAGTTTGTAAAGGAAAAAATATGACAATACATTCATTTGTTTATATTCGTATGAAACTAACTTGTAGTCTACTCGTATATAACATACCAACATCAAATAAAAGGAAAGGATAACTTTGATAGAAGTGAGAACTTTAACAAGGACCGGTAACGGAAAATATTATGTAGGCTACCTATGCATTAGATATAAACCAATTGGAAATATAAATTTGCTGAAGAAACTAACAAGAGCATCAATAAAATAATGTTCTTACTTTTACATTTAAAACATGAATATTTAAATAATCTGTAGTAGTTAAACCTTACTTTACAGAGAGACGAAGAAAATTACTTTTATCCATAACTGATATCTAAGCTGATCTTCATTTCACCGTCCTTTACACCCTAAATAATAGGCTAGATTTATTTACAGCATTGAATTGAAACTTGACTCACAGAAGTTTTTGACTCTCTCCATGATAGCCAACACATTAACAACAATTAGATAGATAGATAGATAGATAGATAGATAGATAGATAGATAGATAGATAGATAGATAGATAGATAGATAGATAGATAGATAGATAGATAGATAGATAGGTAGGTAGGTAGGTAGGTAGGTAGGTAGGTAGGTAGGTAGGTAGGTAGGTAGGTAGGTAGGTAGGTAGATAGGTAGGTAGGTAGATAGATAGATAGATAGATAGATAGATAGATAGATAGATAGATAGATAGATAGATAGATAGATAGATAGATAGATAGATAGATAGATAGATAGATAGATAGATAGATAGATAGATAGATAGATAGATAGATAGATAGATAGATAGATAGATAGATAGATAGATAGATAGATAGATAGATAGATAGATAGATAGATAGATAGATAGATAGATAGATAGATAGATAGATAGATAGATAGATAGATAGATAGATAGATAGATAGATAGATAGATAGATAGATAGATAGATAGATAGATAGATAGATAGATAGATAGATAGATAGATAGATAGATAGATAGATAGATAGATAGATAGATAGATAGATAGATAGATAGATAGATAGATAGATAGATAGATAGATAGATAGATAGATAGATAGATAGATAGATAGATAGATAGATAGATAGATAGATAGATAGATAGATAGATAGATAGATAGATAGATAGATAGATAGATAGATAGATAGATAGATAGATAGATAGATAGATAGATAGATAGATAGATAGATAGATAGATAGATAGATAGATAGATAGATAGATAGATAGATAGATAGATAGATAGATAGATAGATAGATAGATAGATAGATAGATAGATAGATAGATAGATAGATAGATAGATAGATAGATAGATAGATAGATAGATAGATAGATAGATAGATAGATAGATAGATAGATGTGGATGGATGGATGGACGGACGGATGGATGGATTTATTGAGCAATATTACACAGAATTTTCTCTTAAATCCCATGCACGTGTCTTCTGACCATATGTGCTGTGTAAAACAGGTCCTACTTTGTAGGTTTCACCCCCCTCACCTATAGTTAATAAAATACATACATACATACATACATACATACATACATACATACATACATACATACATACGTACCGTCCGCTTGGGTAGCGTAGTCAGTATAGCGCTAGCCTTCTGTGCTCGAGGTTGCGGGTTCGATTCCAGTCCAGGTTGATGACATTTAAGTGTGCTTAAATGCGACAGACTCATGTCAGACTTACTGGCATGTAAAAGAACTACTGCGGGACAAAATTCCGGCACACTAGCTACGCTGATATAATGTCGGCAGTTGCGAGCGTCGTTAAATAAAACATAACATACATTCATTCATTCATTCATTCATTCATTCATTCATTCATTCATTTATAACTTCTTCACAAACAATACATTACAAAGAAAATGCCTACAATTTAAATTTAGATATCAATAATGGATAAAATACCACTCATTGAGTTTCTGGCTCATATGTACAGATTATGGAAATAAAATTGAGAGCTCCTGTATTCTATACGTATTTTCGCTGAACCAACATATAAATATGTATTTTGAATTTTGTACTACTAGTCGCTTTAAGTACTGTGAGCAAACTTGTATCATAAAATGACACTTTTTCTCTTATAAAACTCACGAGATTCGCAATTATTCAAAATAAATAATGTTATCAATATTACTTTTGTTACAATTTTATTTCTTGGACTACAATACAGGAACAACACTACATAAATACGCAGTCAAATAAAGTCATAAACCTTTGTTTCCGGCATTTAGTACAAATAGATTTATATGTTATATTCTATAGAAAAAAAAACACTGTGATGAACTGGTGTAATCATTTGGCAATGATTCAGAAAATTCAATAGTTTGCACCGTTAGCGATTTGCTTGTGAGATTACCGCAAATAAAATTGCAAGTTTTATTGTCCGAATAATGCAGAATCTTACTACACGATACAGGCCCGGGTCATTTAATCAAAGGGGATGAAGTGTAAGCCACTTAAAGTATCAATATTGCAATGTCCGGGGGAATAAACATATATTCAGGCTTGTCGGATACGTAGCCGCATTTCAGATACGTTTTCCCTTTTTGGGATTAAGAGAAATTTATTGTACACAGTTGTAACCGAACAACGCACTTAATTTCACTTTGTGATTTATATAATCTTGAAAATACTGCAATCGCATGGCGGCACAGTTGACCATAGTAGTTTCACAGGATGACGCTATTCATTCTCCTGCTTGAGTTTTTGTCGCATAAGAGGCCATTCTCCTTCATCATCGTGCAAAGGATGGAGGTAAGAAAACTGCCCAATATCATACTGTATTATAATTTTAAGTAATCGCTAGATATATTATATGACGAAGTGATCCATAGGACTCAATCTCCATTTCGGACCCCAGCTGATGTAGTCTGAGGATTAGAATGTTTGCATCGACGCAATGTGTAGCAATGCGATAATAATAATAATAATAATAATAATAATAATAATAATAATAATAATAATAATAATAATAATAGTAATAATAATAATAATAATAATAATGTAATATTATTAATATAATAAACACATCAACGGCTTGTTTATGCGGATGACATGAACATTCATTCATTCAGTGTTCTGCCCAAGGGCAGGTCTTTCATTGCAAACTCATCTTTCTCCAATCTTTCCTGTTTTCTGCCTTCCTCTTTGTCTTCTCATATGATCAATACGTCTTAATGTCTTCTACCATCTGATAACATCTACCTCGAACTCTTCTCCCGTTCACCATTCCTTCCAATGCATCCTTTAGCAAGCAGTTTCTACTCGGCCAGTGACCCAAGAAATTCCTTTTCCTCTTTTTGATCAGTTTCAGCATCATTCTTTCTTCCCCCACTCTTTCCAATACAGCTTCATTTCTTATTCTGTCTGTCCACTTTATACGATCCATTCTTCTCCATATATACTGTACATTTCAAATGCTTCTATTCGCTCCTCTTCACTTCGTCGTAAAGTCCATTTTTCTGCTCCATACAATACCTCACTCTATACAAAGCACTTCACAAGTGTCTTCCTTAGTTCTTTTTCCAGAGGTCCGCAGAAGATGCTTCTTTTTTCTATTAAAAGCTTCCTTGGCCATTGCTATCCTCCTTTTGACTTCTTGGCAATAGCTCATATTACCGCTTATAATAGGCCTACACCCCAAGTATTTGAAGCTGTCCACTTGCTCTATTGCCTTATTTAGAATTCGCAAGTTTACATGTTAGGAGAAAATCCACAAAGGATTAGGGAAAACACATGAATTTTACTTGAAGCAAGAAAGAAGATAGATTTGGAAGTAAACTCCGAAAGAAAGCAAAGTATATGACAAGTGTTGTATTGCATTATGACTAGTGTTATAATGCATGTTTCCACGTATTCACATTTTTTTATGTTCTAGTGATATTTAACTTATTTTATATTTTTGTTTTCATATTTTCTGATAATGGTATATCTATAATGTGATAAGTTGAGCTATATATATAATCAAAATTTTCCATACTGTGTGTACTTAAAAATATTGTATTCATTGTATGCTTTGTACTGCACTATTTTATTACTACTATTATATTATTATTATTATTATTATTATTATTATTATTATTATTATTATTATTATTATTATCATTATTATCATTATTATTATTATTATCATTATTATCATTATTATTATTATTATTATTATTATCATCATCAATAATTGTCTTATTTTTTATGCTTTGTATGTCTCATTTATTTTGACCTGCTGTTCACATTTTATTGTTCTTTTTTCTTTCTTTCGGTATGTTATATATTATGTTTGATTTCTACTTGTTTACATTTTATTATTATTATTATTATCTTATTCAGTTTTGTGTGTAAAATTGTAGTGTACTTTGTAAATTTGTAGTGTTCTTTGTAACGCAGTTTTACTCCTGGTTGAGTATTAGAGAAGTCCGTATGGCTTTAACTCTGCCAGGTTAAATAAATGAATTATTATTATTATTATTATTATTATTATTATTATTATTATTATTATTTCTGGGACCAGAACACAGTAAGATCACTATCAAATTTAAGCTGATCTTCACGAGGTTTGAACAGAGTTTACGTAATAGAAAGCCGACACACTAGTTGTAACTGTTAGCGAAGCGAATTATTAAATTTTAAGAGTTTTTATTGTTCTTAAACACATTAAAGTAACTTGCTTGGGAACTCAATACGAAGTTGTCATTAGAGGCTGGGAACTATGAATCTGTCTTGATAATCCTCTTACGAACTCGTCTTGTCTGCACGGAGGTAGTTGAGAAAAGTTGGATTTTCACATTATTTTGTAGTCAAATACCTCCTTCTAACATTGCCGCTCCTTGTAGAACAAGATGTATGAACACAACGGAACTGTAATAAATTCTGCCGTTGCTGAGTTATTCTCCTGTTGCTTTGTTGTAACTCTGTGAACTTACTGGCTTCTGTATTGGCTGTGATATATATGATTGTTAGAAATTTAATCTTCCGCTTGCTTTCTAAATAGTTTTACAGTATATTTAATACAGCTTTGCTGTGTCTGTGTGTCTTCCATTCAGGCTGGCCGGTTTTGATCACCGACCAGGTCGCAATGGAACTTTTGGTGGACAAAGCAGCTGTTGTAGACAGTTTTTCTCGTGATACTCCCGTTTCCCTCTATCTTTCCACCAAGACTCTCCACCTCCCCCTTATTTCATCTATCATCTGCAGTAGTTAAAGTAATCTGAAGTGAAATCTTCGGGATGTATGTATGTATGTATGTATGTATGTATGTATGTATGTATGTATGTATGTATGTATGTATGTATGTATGTATGTATGTATGTATGTATGTATGTATGTATGTATGTATGCATGTATGTGTGTATGTATTCACACTGCAAATGGGTATATACCCGGTGGCAGTGGTAACTAATTACACTCAATAATGACAATTAATATTAATAAACACAACTAATAAAACAATAATTAATAATAATAATAATAATAATAATAATAAAATAATAACAAGGAGCATCCTAAATTAATGAAGCAAGCAAGCATACATTTAAAGTAAGTCTAATTTGTATCTTAACCCTAAGTTCGAACTAAGACCTACGAGTGTGACAGGTTCATACCTGCACAAGTACCTTTCGGCACTACACTTATTTCGCTGTCAACTCACTCACTGCACTGATTCAACGTGATTTCACTAACACTTTTAACCATTTCACTGACCAATTACTTTGCACAGCCACTTCACTGACACCAACACATTTCACTTACACAATAGACTTCACTGACACTACACACTTCACTGACACAACACACTTCCTCATTGATAGAACACTTCAAGTAACAAGATATCAATTACACCCTTTAAGTAGTGGTTATAATATACTACCGTCTATTAGTAAAGTCCTTAAGCCTATTTTTAAATACATTTTTGATTATTGGACATTAGTAAGTCTGCAGGTAAAGCATTCCAGTCCCTGATAGTACGATTGAGAAAAGAAAACTTTCCAGTGTCCGTCCTCTTGTCTTCTTTCCCTCAATTTATATGAGTGGTCGTTCCTTGAAGAGTAATTTGACGAATGGTTTCTGATGCTATTAGAGGAAGGGCTTGGGGCTCCAGGCCCCTGGGTTTATCAGGCTACTCGTCTGCGGATGAGTCCTGATTCTCAATCAAAGGCTGAGGAAGCACGGTCTACATGTCAGCGTCAGATTCACGAATTTCACCCACCCACGAAATTGAACAATTATCGTATGCATATGGCGCACAATAGGCCAAGACATCTCTAAGTGTAAGGACCATCACGAGTTCTAGTTCGCGAAAGAACGAAGTCAGCACGCAGCTTTGACGTTCCCAGAAGCCAAGTTCACGAGCTCGAAGCCTGTCTTTTCAAATAATATTAAAGGGTTATCAATGTTATGTCATCTTTTGACTCAGAAGCCCTTCGGCATACCGACTCAAAGTAATAAAAATCCATTGCACATTTGAGGAGCACAGAGCAAAATTTCACATATCCATCGAAAACAAATTTTGAGATATGTAGACCTATCATAATATTCTTTTGAGAGGATTAACTCCTATGTAAATGAAATTATTGGGGATCATTAATATGGTTCTAGGTGTAATAGAGCGAATATCAATCAGATTTTTATATTTTAATAATAATAATAATAATAATAATGATAATAATGATAATGATAATAATTATAATAATAATAATAATAAATTATTTATTTTAGCTGGCAGAGTTAAGGCCGTAAGGCCTTCTCTTCCAAGCAGCAAAAAGTATACATACATATGAATTAACTTAAAGCTACAAAGAATACAACAATTTGATTTAGATTGACAGATTGGATATTTTACAGATATTGGAGAACAAATGGGAGTACAAAGGGCACAATACATCAGTTATTCATATATTTCAAAGAGACATATGATTCGGTTAAAAGAATGCGGATATATAGACTCCTCAAATAAATACAGTCCTGTAGGCAAGAGAGACCGTGGACATCAATAAAAACAATGGAGCCAACAGTTCTAGAAATTCTTAGAGACGGAATGGTTTATTATTGAGGAAAATCCGTGAAGATGATGATAATGATGATGATGACGATGACGATGATGACTAATCCCAATAGTAATTGTTTTCATCACAAACTTTGTATTTTATCAACAGTAATCTCAGTAGAGGTTTTGATTTTCTAGAGAAAATCAAAATTCGAGTGGGATTTAATTGGCTATTACACGATTAGAAGAAAGTATATAAATATTAGAAGTAACGAAGTACTCCAATACAATAAAATATTAATTGACTTACGAAAATAGAACTGTCTTCAAATTTATTATTGTATCATCTCAACATTACAAATATTACGCTAGATGGCAGTAGTGTGTTATGCTTAGCTGTTTTCTTGTTATCAGTTGTGCCAACTATGGAATCTTCATTGAACTCTGAGGACGGTAACTAGTCAAGAAGGTTTTGTTGATTCAGTTTAATTTTCATTAAAACAGTTGCATTCCACTTCACTTATCCGGATTCTAGTAATCAACGTCACTTGACAGATGATTTTCAATACTGTAAATCTTAGTATTAAACAATCTCAATCCAGAATATCATACAGCAGAAGCTATAACATAGCCTAAGTAATATAAACAAGTGTTAGAAAAGTTTTAATTAGGGATGATGAAATAAACAAGAAAAGTTTTAATTAAGGATGATGAAATAAAAAATAAACATGAATAAGTTTTAAAGGAACAATTATTGAAAGTTTAATTTCCAAATTTGAATGTTTTAGTGGTTGATGGTTCAGTTGCTGTTATATTGGACGTGTACGTAAAAGAAATGGAACTCGTTGATGTAGATGGTGTATTCCTCAACTTATTCAGGATTTCCGAATGGTGCTATTCATTTATTTGTAAATAGGGTTTCAGAGAAGATGCATAGCTGTGACCAGTGATCTTTATTAATTCTTGTTCTTGAATGCCAATGCGCATCGTATTTGTAACTGCTGTGCATCGACTTGAGTGGTTTGTAATTTTTTGTTTTTTGACGTCCAGACCAGTGCAGTTTGAAATGTTGGCAAACAAAGAAACAAATGGTAGGGTAGTGATAAAAACAAAGAAATGCTAGGAAAGCGATAAAATTAAACAAATGCTAGGGACGCGATAAAATTGTGCGATAAGTAGCCATGATAGGTTGAAAGACGTCGTTTCGTACCGTTTTATTGGTCAAAAGTAGTATGACGTAGTAAAAGTGTAATAATCGCTGTAATTTGAAATAATGTCACCCTCGAAAAAATTGAATCTCCATAGATACAGTCCAATATAACGATTCTAGAAGAAATAAAATCTTGCACTTTTTTTGTCGTATTATGATTTTTAATATATATATATATATATATATATATATATATATATATATATATATTGCAATTACATCCTATGAAAATGGATTTCTAATATTGTTGTTGTTTGTAAACCTAATGAAGACTAAAACGCATGTAGGACGGAAATTATTTTTTGGTAGAAATGTTCTTTTTAATTTATTTATGTCGCTATAGCTTAGTAAGTCTTATCGCGACAATACATAAACAATTTTTACAGTTATGGTAACAATGTTATGTTACTGTATATAGGTAGCCTACTTATTACATTATTAGCTGAGTTTTGAAACAACGTGTTACACAGGTTTCTTTCCTGCACGTTTACCCCCTCCTCTCATCGTCATCGTCATCACGGACTAGAGAGATACGGAGAAATGTGATTGGCTTTCGTGAAGTGGTCTTTCTAGTTTGCAATCATGGCTGTTAAGATAGATAGAGGTTTCGTAAAATTTTCCCGAAAAACTTTCGTATATCCGCGGATCGGTTAAGTTCTGGTGAATTTATTCGTGACTCTCGATCTCGGTTTAATGTTTCTAAGAAATCTATAATATTCTTTTATGTTATTTTCTCATAAATAGTGATTATTACGTGTTTTTTGCATCATACTTGAAGATAGTGACTGTGCTCTTGTGAAGAGGCAATGGACGACCTGAAAGGTAAGCCTAATTTGTGTGTTTCTGTATGTCAGTTTCATAGTGCCTAAGAATTGAAGTCCACACCTGTGGAGTAACGGTCAGCGCGTCTGGCTGCGAAACCAGGTGGCCCGGGTTCGAATCCCGGTCGGGGCAAGTTACCTGGTTGAGGTTTTTTCCGGGGTTTTCCCTCAAGCCAATACGAGCAAATGCTGGGTAACTTTCGGTGCTGGACCCCGGACTCATTTCACCGGCATTATCACCTTCACATCATTCAGACGCTAAATAACCTAGATGTTGATACAGCGTCGTAAAATAACCCAATTAAAAAAAAAAGAGAGAATTGAAAGGTTTGATGCAAGAGAGAGGTAACTACAAAATTTCATTTCTTCTGTCTACACACAAGGAAAAATTACTGGCATGTTTGGTATAAGAACGAGGTAGATCCGCTGGAAATTGAACGTGTTATAAAATATTGAATCTTAACTTTGCTTATGTGTTTGGAGGGAAGCACTTAATTTCTCTCCTGTGAAATGTTGTACCCCTCCTGTTGCACCAGAATTTTCAATTGTTGAAAGTGACATTTTTACAACAATATTCTAACGATTGTATTTTCAAATGATCAGAATAAGTTTTAATTTCTTACCAGTAAAGATCCATTTCTCTTAAATGTTATTTCAAAGCTTAGAAATTTTTGTGGTAAACTATCTTCACTATTCTTTTTTAACTTTTAGTACCTAAAATTCCGTTCCTTTCTAATCATTATAGCAGACCCTAACAATTATGTCTTAAGAGATGAGGTAATATTGTATCACTAGATTCATAAATAATTTGCATAGCTTCCATATTTATCTCCTGTGACGTTACATGTTTTGAAGTTTCCGATGTAACCAATTTTACTCTTAAACGTGTATGAACACGTCTTTTACAATAAATTACTACACTTCCAACTTGTTGATATTTTGTACACTGCGCTTCCTAAGGAGTAACTTCTCTTCAGTAATAGACCTAGCCTCCTGAATAGGTTTCATAGTCTCCTATCATTTAATTGGTTGTAATCGCAGTGGCGCTAATATTATTGACATCAGTTCTACTGTAGACACACAGATAATGATTAGAACTCGTACTGAAATAACTATCAATCTATTACTTATGTTAAGTCGACAGTTTGGTTACAGTTTCCATTTTACAATGTTGGTAATAGTAACTTATCCTCTTTTCGAAAACTAATGCGTATTGTGCGATCAGATGAAATAGGTCTACTGATTAATATTTGCTACTTAGTGTATAATGAAATTAACATCTGTCCACTATTATTATTATTAATAATTTATTTATTTATTTATCTATTTATTTAAATAGGTAGGAAATAAAAAGTCTAATGACTACAACCCATTACATTCAAATTACTCTATGTCGAGATATTTTATATTTAGATTTTGATTTCTATAGCTTAACTCCAGCAAACTATTAAATTAATTTTCGTCATTTAATTAACTAGCTAACTCAACTTAATATTACAATTATTTGTATATAGTATTCCATATAGATTGAACTAAATCATATTCATATTAGATCATAAATTAAGTAGGTATTTAGGCTACCTTTTCGTGAAGGCTTTAACTCAAATTAAATAAACATACAAGTAGGCCTAAATTACTCGTTAAAATATAACATAAAGTTAGTGCTATAGAACCTTTAGCTTATTTTAAATATTCTTAATTTAAATTTGTATGTCACTATTGTATTGATTAAGGCTGGTTGAGTAGAAGAGAAGGGCTTATGACCTCAACTCTACCAGCAAAAATAAAACATTCTGCATTCTACAAGCGTTGAGCCATATCGGTGACATCAGCGAATAGGGATTATGTAGAATGGACACTGAGCGAATTTTCCTGTGTTTTGTTTCTCTGTGCACCGGCGTTTAGTTCCACTTTCAAGCGCTAGAGGTTAGTGTAATCGACCACAAGCTAAGATAATAATTGAGTATAGAGTTGAGACACAGGATCCAAACATCGCCTACCTTATTGCATAATCCAGTAACACTTTGCTTCAAAAATTGCAAGCTAACAGCTTTCCTTATTTCTCAGTGATAAACTAATTGTAATAATATTTTTTTATATTTTATATATAATAAATTATATTATAAAATATAATACATTATAAAATTATGTATCAAATTCATTTAATATTTGTATACAATATAATATAGGTATATGGTTTTACTTCTCATAGGAGTTTTGTTTTTCCATTTTCAGCGCTATCAAATCATTAAATATTTTAATTGTTGTTGGGGTCAACGTCTCAACTCTCATTATAAAGGAACTCTAGAGTTTAGACATTACAGTTAATGGTGGATTTATTTATTTTGAGTTCATAATGTACCTAGATGTATTAATCGTGTTATATTATTTCCGCTGTGTCGACTGCTAGCTGGTGTGATGTCAGTGCAAACTCCTGGGAGAAAGCAGAATCTCACGCTCAAACTGGTTTGAAGGTCATTACAATTAGTCCTGCTACATCAAAGGTACCGACGCGAAGTATCCATACTGTATAATTATCTATACGCTGGTGAGATACTGAACTAAGCGCCTTCCGTCATTCACGATAATTGTAGATCTCATATATACGTATACCATCAGACCTGCTAACCGACGAGAACCGAAAGGAGAGAGACGGGAATTTAGTAGAGGATGTTGAATTTTTTTATAGTTTTAATTGCTAATTTACAGGCACAATATTATATTTTATTTGGTGCATTACAGAAGATTTATGTTATTATGGAACATTTCTTCTTAAGCCATGTATTCATATTGTATCGTATTGTATGATCTATATAATCTATTCCGCGTTAAAGTTCAGTAGTAATAGTGGTGGTGGTAAAGAAATGGGACATAATTACAACATGAAACACTTTTAGATCTTGGAGATCTTGGAGATCATCGTGTCAATGCGAGAAAGCGAAACTCGTAAACTAATTTCGGATGAATGGCTCGTTATGCATGAAAGTTGGTAGGTCTGTAATTTAACCAAAACTGATAACAAACCTACAACGATATGCTTCAAATACGTTTCGCCCCTTTGCCGTAATGTATAGTGATTCTCTAACCCTGATCCAAAGTCTAAAGTCCGTGGTTTTCGAGAAAACCTCTGTAATTTCTCCCTTATTCACTACAAATTTAATTACGAATAGATTGAGGATAACCCTGTCTTCCTGGAAGGAATATCAGAGCGCTGCTTCCGAGTATTTTTGTCTTCTCTCTATAATTTCGCCAACACTCTCCACTTCCCCTTCATTTCATCTATCATGCGCGGTAGTGAAAATAGGCCGAGGTGAAATTTTGTGGGTATTACGTGTTTCTGATGCTGATATAAGGTCTAATGCCTTGGGCTTCAGACTCTGAGATCTACTAGAGACTCGTCTGGAGATGGGCTGAGGCAGGATGGCCCGCCTGTCAGTATGAGATTCCGAATGTCACCAAGGCCAACTGTCGGATGGAGCAATTATTGTAGGACTATATAGTGCGCACAATGAGACTGTCCGCCTATGCTTGTACACATCCCGGGCTCGACCCTCGAAAATCCAATGAACAGGATTCTTAAAGTTACAGATGTTTCATTTACGTCAGTTAAAGCATTTTATAAAGTGATTGCAATGCAGTACATTTATAGCTGAACAATAAAGTTTTGTCAGGAATGTTATTCTTTTCTCTTTTTTACATGTTTTATGTCTCACAACAATAGATTTTCTGTGTAATTTAACAAGTGTTGTTTTTTTATAGTTTATTGTTGAACTGTTATTTAGAAGACTTAAATAAAAAATATGTTTTGTACCCAAATAAGATAAAATTTCACTCCCTGACTGTACTGGATACAGAAAATATTTGTAATTTAAACTTGTTCCACTTAAATAGTTAAGTACAATTCATTTTTTACAAACATATTCGTACAAAACATAGTGGCGGCCGGGTACCACAATTTGACAGGAACTGACTATGGACTGGAAGGTAACGGGTTCAAATCTGAGTGATAGCGAAAATTTCTTGCTGCCATCTTCCAAAACGGCTCCGAAGTTCTCTCAACCTCTTGTCAAATTAAGTAGTACTGTGACTTTCCTGGGGGTAAAGGTGATCGGAACGTAGTGTAGACCATATCACTTCATTCTAGTTCCAAGAGTAAGAAAGTATGGAGCTCTAAATCCTTGTGTCCCATCCTCCTTCATGGAGTATATAGGGATTACCTATATAAAGTAGCTGTTTCAATATTTTAATAATTTATAATGTTAATATTTCATTTATGAGAGTTGAAATTTAAATGTATTAAAGATCAAGTACATTATATCTTACTTCTATAACACACAAAAATTTATTTTTTTTTAAGAAATATTCATCCCCATACAAGGAGACAGTTATCCTACAAGGCTTGTCTGAGGGCTTTTAGGACCTAGACAAAATTGGCAACAAAAATTAGAAACACTTTCGAATGTAAAATTGATTTAATTGTTTATCTATTTATTTATTTTATTTATATTACTTATTTTATTTATTTATTCAATTAATTTTATTTATTTTATTTATTTATTTAATTAATTTATTTATTTCTCCGCATCTCAGGATTTAGGGATATGATATGTCTAGTTCATTTCATTTCTTTTTTGTATGCAGGACGCGAAATTTAAAAAAATCGTTTGAGAATTCACTTGCGACTATTTCAAATTTATCAGAATTTTGTATTCATGATGGAATAGAGACGTATCAATCTTTGACTGAAAATCACTGTACGTAACACCTATATTTTATTTGCAATTAAATGATTCGTAGATATTAATTATTAACAATAACCGTCTATTACTTTTGGAGCAATTATGCAGGGACAAAAAGATGAATAGCAGGCCCAGAACCACATGTGCCAAAAATCTGTGACTCCGCGGAAATCTCGAAATGTTTTTTTTTTTCAGCATGATAATATTTTTCTTGTACTTTGCAAAAGCAGTAACTCAAATGATCAGTGTGGAATCTCATGACGGTGTTGCCATCTGGCAAAATTACTCCGTTCTTAGACGAGAAATTTCCCTCATTTTAGTACTCGTAAAAAAAAAAATCAACTCAACCGAAATTTGTGTTTAAGCACAAATGTCCGTTGAAATATAGCGGTGACTACATTAAAGTAGTTGAGTACGATTACTTGAAATAGAAACAGTGACAGTTTCCGCATATTAATACCTACATAAAATGTTTTTACAAATACCAACGCGCATAGTGTGTCTTAATCGTATATAAATTTGCATTAATTCTGGAGTCTCCAGATTGCATTGCGAATTACATAAATTACAATATTTATATTGTCAAGCAAACGAGTAAGAACTATCAGTATATTTAACTTCCCATTTCGCAACATAGTTTGACTGGATTGCTCTTGAAGTTCAGTGTACCATTTTGCGACCACTGAATCATTTTGATTTACAAAGCACGGGATAAACTTCACCTTTCCCACTTGGGTCGTATCCATATTACTGTTAATAATGATCCTAGACTGAAGGAAGTGCTGAATACAACTTATATTGCGGAAAAAAACCTGTTAAAACAACCAACCAAACATTGTAATTTCGCTCTACATTCGCATAACGTTGATAAATGTGACAAATTATTCACATTGTTCGATTCCGTATTATTAAGCGAAAAATATAGGCCTACCTTCATTTAGGTTAAATTAATACACATAATGTTTGAAAAAAGTTCCCAAGCATTTTGGATTATATTTAATAAAGTGTTCGGTTTCATTGCAAACGCTAGAAACGCAGGTCCCAACTAATGGGACATGGTATGCCTGTAATCAGTGGTTTATTTCTAAACAGAAAAGTGCCCTTGCTCTGAGATTTCGTTAGTACCGGCAGTAGTTCTTTTCGTCGTCGTCGTCACCGTCATTTTCGTAGAAATCAGGGGCGGCTCTACAATAAGAGCTACAGAACCGCCATTTAAATGGACCTGAAAAAATTAAAAATGTAAAACATGCCTTTATGTAATCTACTTCACTGTTCCATTTATTTTTCCAATTCACTCTCCTTCGATTCGAGATTTTACTGTCTGTAGGAGCATTGAACTGCTCGAGAATTTTAGTTGTAGTGTATTTTTCGGATCTGTGATCGGCAGTTCCTGAAGTTCAACGTAGGGTAGTCGGCAGCAGAAAACTGGTTTTCTTCACCGTCCCATAAGACTGCATTAGAGCTGCAACCGAAGCAGCTTTCTCCGAATATACAAAATAACCGCCAACACCCTCGTCTCTTTATGACCTGCGTTAGAACACATAGGCTTCTGGACTACTGTATATCATTACAGTTCCAGTGTATTTTAGTACTGTGGGTGGTGTGATGTGATTAGTCAGTGTGTAAGGAAATATTTTATATTAAAGTGAATTAAATGAAAACCTAATCGACCAACCCTTTTCGAAATTAAAAGAGAAATTGCATGTTAACTTAAGAAATTAGGATATCTTACACAAAATTTAAATATTGAAATTTCTGGAAAAAGTCGAGGAAATCATGTATCCTACTAATCATTTTAATACCGAAATGTGTAATGGAAACGATTGGTTTTTTGCTGCGCTCATGAAAACGCTTTCTCCCCCACCCGTGTATTCTGTTTAGAGGACAAAATACATGGACAAACAACACCGGAGTGAAGGATTTAGTTAATTTGACTTAAAAAACTAGAAAAGCATGTGGGGCACATCTCCACTACGTGACTAGATGTACCAGGTGGGATAGGTGTAGCGCACGGATGGTTGGAGTACAATTTCGGGTGCACAGTCAACTTCGAGAAGGGACTGTAATTACACGCGTTACCCGATTTAGATGCAATAAACAGCATGCGTTTGCTAAATACACTATTTTCCATGCAGAACTGCCAACCTTTGTAACCGCGGGCCGCTACTGGTAGAAATACTTATGGAATATCGTTCACCGCTGTAGAGTAAAGGTTAGACTGCCTGACCGTGTAGAGAGCGGTCCCGGGTTGAAATCCTGGTTGGGATAAGTTAAGGCCGGTCCACAATAAACCGGCAACGGAAACAACGAGAACGGAAATACATTTATTTTAACATTATTTCCGTTCTCGTTCTCGTCGTTTCCGTTCCCGGTTTATTGTGAATCATCCTTTACCTGGTTCAGGTTTTTTCGGGGTTTTCCCTCAACCCATTTAGAACCAGTGCTGGGTAACTTGCAGTGCTGGATTCCGGAGTCATTTCGCAGGAATTATCACCTTCATTTCATTCAGGCGCTAGATAACCACAACAGTTGATAAAACGTCGTACAATAACCAATTAAAAACTTACGGAATGTCTGACGAAAATACATGGGTTCGAATCTAGACAAGAGGTTGTTGAGTCTACGAAATGGACCTCATTATGGAATTGTTTAAATATGAATAAACTATGACTTTTTAGAAATTAAAAATTTGGCGGCAATATGAAAACCAGAAAAGTGACCTGTCGCCGCCTAGTCTCGAAAATAGTACCTTGTCCCGCTAGGCCTGCAATAGATGATTTCAGTTGTAGTTGTCTAAATTTTGTATCTGTTCAATAATGAAGTGACAATATAACAGAAGGTACATAACCCAATCGTCTTTGCTACCAAAAAATTTGTATTTCGCCTCACTTGATCCCGAATAGTAGCTTCTTGTTCATAACATTAAAATCTAGTGTCTTTTTATAATAGCAACTACGAAACAATAAACGAACAAATTGGTTACAATTTTAAGGCCGCCTATACACTTATCGAAGTTACAATAACTGACAACAGTTTCTGACGATATGCAGCAGTCTCACTTGAAATAACATTTCGACTGACATAAAAACAAAACAGTATTCACAATCAACACAATTTAAAAATTCTGCACACGTCTAGCGCATCAACATAGCACATGTAGCTAATACCATACCACACAAGGGACAACAGTTTATCAGTCTACATTAGGTCCGCGTGCAACGAAAACAGAATTGTAAATGAATCCGATGTTTTTGGGCATTAAAAGGAACAAAACATTTGAATAATGAGTATGGCCTCACGTCGATGCACGGTCTGACCACAGACATGCGTTCGGAGAGAACTCTGGTGGCGATCAGTGGATACAATTATTGCCAGTGCGTGGAAGGGGACGTGCATTTCTGGGTATTACAGCGTTTGCTCCTCTGTGTTCTATATAGTAATTAGTACAGCCTTATGCAAAATTAGCGCTTTGATTTCGCTACTGATAATTTCTTCCGTTTTGCTTTTGTCTTTATACGAATATAAAGGCAGAGTACTGTGACGGCACAAAAACACATTTAGGGACATTCAATGAAGTAAATGTTTTCAGCCCGGGTAAATAGTTTTGGGCACGCTGCTGTTAGGCCTATGGTAAACTACAGACGTGGACAAATTATTAGACTAAATTAGTTATATGTGCAACAAAGCTATATTTATCGGTAGAAATAATGAACAAAAATGTATTGTGCACAGATATAATGAACAGAAAATTGAGTCTTGAAGTTACTAATATTTTGTGAACATTCCCTTATTCTTTATTAACACGTTGATTTTGTCAGGGATACTGGAAACCAAAGTTTGACACTTTTTTGAATATCAGCATAATTTAGCCAGATATCACACAGTGCTTAAATAGTCCATGTTTTGTTGTAAGCCTCTTTTTGTTCACTTTCTTCTTCAGTATAGATCACAGATTTTTAATTTCGTTCGTGTCCGGTCTTCTTGCAGGCCATGGGAGAATATCTTCTGCAGTATATAATTAAGACACCAGTAGTACCAACATAACCAGAAAAAAAAATATACTTAAACATTGGAAAAATATACCAAAGATGTAAACAATCATATTTACAACAATAGAGACTCTGTGAATTATACTGATAGTTGATATGACGAAATATATTATGTTTCTAAGAAAAAGTTTTAGTCTAATAATTTGTCCACGTCTGTATTGGACAGCTTTTGTTCGGTTTAGTACCTACGAGTGAATTTATCTGGAGTTAACTAAATATTTATTTATTTAGTCATGCTACAATAGATGAATGTTCCAATTACAGTTGCTACATGTAGGTTAAGGTAATGCAGGAATATATCATAAACAGAATATACTAATACTAAAATAATTAAATAATTATGAAGGCAGTAACTTATTACAAAAGTACCTGTAACATTTGAACAGAATAGATAGAAATGCAATAATAATAATAATAATAATAATAATAATAATAATAATAATGATGATGATGATGATGATGATGATGATGATGATGATGATGATGATGATGATGATGATGATAATAATAATAATAATCAGGTTAAATAATAGATGCATTAAGATAAAAAACTAATAATTTAATGAATTATATTATTTAAATGACAAGAACTATAGGTTGTGATTTGCGAACAGAAAAAAAAAGAAAAAAAAAAGTAATCACATACTTAATATGAATAAGAAAATTAACGATACTTAACCCGAAGAAGTGCAGGGTGGAAATCACAAGCAGTTATTTAAATATTACTGGTATTACTACGTTTAACTGCTTTTAAAACGATTAAAGATGAACAAATGGTCCAATTTAACTTGTATTTAGGAGACATTATTAGAACGGGAAAATTTTTATGCTATGATAGACGACATTAAGACACTATGTATATGGATCGTATGAGGAGACAAAGAGAAAGGCAGAAAATAGGAAAGATTTGAGAATGCTGGGTTTGTAGTGAAAGACTTGCCCTGGGCAGAAAACCATGAATGAATGAATGAATTCTATTTAATTAGGAATCAAATCACAGTTCCTCATTGACATGTCAACTGAAACAGCGTTTAATACTGCTATTTCTAATACTACTACTACTACTACTACTACTACTACTACTACTACTACTACTACTACTACTACTACTACTACTACTACTGCTAATAACAAACTTAAAAAATGAAATGTTTTTCCTAATGCCACAAGGTTGTCTTTCGACGTAAATATAAATCTAATGCATCCACGCCTGTGGAGTAACCGTTAGCGCGTCTGACCGCTCAACCAGGTGGCCCGGTTCGATTCCCGGTCGGGGCAAGTTACCTGGTCGAAGTTTTTTCCTGGGTTTTCCCTCAACCCAATATGAGGAAATGCTGGGTAACTTTCGGTGCTGGACCCCGGACTCATTTCACCGGCATTATCATCTTCATCTCATTTAGACGCTAAATAACCTGAGATGTTGATAAAGCGTCGTAAAATAACCTGCTAAAATAAAAAAAATGAATGTAATTCGGAAGAGAACCACCGGCATGAAGGATTATAAGCAGGATTCATGGTCGGGGACTGCGCTCTCGTGTGGATTCCAAACCCGCTTTAGCTGTTTACTTGGTTATTTTCAGAAATGTTCCACAGCTGGAAGGCGAATGTCGAGTAATACTCAGACAGTTCTCTTCAAAATACCATTCCGTAATCATAAATTTCTTCGTTACTAGGTAACTGCAATTTTGTTACAGTGTCGTTTAATAAACTATTGGAAGCTTAGTTTTCACAGATACCCACGGTTCATCTCCATTGCTTCAGATATAGCCTAACCATTCACCGCAAGGAGAAAATACAGCCAACATACAACGCAATTCAATTACTCGAAATTCATAACACAAGCTTATCGAATAAAAAGTCCAACAGAAGATACCCAATATAACTGTTCTGTCGTCATTTTAGCAAAATAAGAGCCTCGAAATATGTAATCGAACGTTTAGATACGTTGTAGGTATAGCAATAGTTATTTAACATACTGAAAGCAATGGGAGCTAACGGGAATTTCTCATATTGTAATATACAGCCTGGAGGAAATCATGTTGGGGGAGTTAGCAAATACCTTACTATAATATGATAGCAAGGTATTTGGAGAATATCGTACTGTAATATTAATGTAAGGTATTTGGAGTTGGTTCAGTGCGGCGGCCAGTCCTGACGATAGCGTTTTTTAATCACTGACAAGAGACGTCAGCAACTTTGTCGATACTTGTTCTGGTTATAAACTGCAATCCTTTGTTGTGGTTGTGAACACTGTGTGATTTTAACCGTTGACAGTGACCCTTGAAACTTGTCTCTGTTTGTTGTGAATTGTATCGAGCTAAGTCAGACTTAGTTAAAATAAAGAAAATATGGTATAAGTATTATGTCATATCTCATCAAATAATTCAGTTATAATCTACGTATATAATGATTTTTAATATGATTTACTGTAGTTCAAGTGATGTTTTTTTTTAATAATCTTGGTTTCATATCAGTACCGGACATACTCTTTTTGTGGTATTTATACATTTATTCGTAATTCAATTAATCAAATTTATGTGTGCAAAATACGCGAGAGGTTACGAATCAATGTCTGATGCATACTTATATTATTTCATAGCTTCCAAGAATTTGTTTCCACAGTGGCAATGCACGTAATACATCGCTATACAGAGCAAATTTATTATAATCCTAGTGATAGCGATATTAGCGCGTTTCCGAACCAGTAGGGAGTAAGGCTTAGGTAAACGCATCTTCTACCTGAGCTACGCCGGTGACTTAAAGGTTCTATATAACCATTTCACTTGTTTGGAAATCTATTACACAAAAATTATCTATTATACTGTCCATTTCCCTTCCCCTGCAGTGTAAAAAAAGAATTTAGATTTCATTTCACATCATTCATCTTCTTCATCTCATTCAATAGACATATTCAGGTCAAGAACCATGTCTTCATCCACTTACGGGAGAGGACATCCTTTCCGCAACCGTTCCTGGGTTCCCAGCCTTCCGCAATATCTCTGCCAGGATTCATTCCTTAAGAGCACTTCCAAGGGCGCTTCGACACCTTGGAAGGGCCGTTGTAATGAATCCTGTGCTGCTTGGTCACCTTGGCGGTGTGAACTTGGAGCGGAGGAGGGGTAGGAGGCCTCCAATGGGTGAGCGAGTGAGGGATCACATGCGGCCGGTGGGCTGGTATACCTCATCCTCATTCTTTACTAGGCTTCGAGACTTGGGACCCAATACAATAAGTTTACTGTGTATGTACTATATATAGGTTGTTGACTCGCTACATGTAGGTAGTGGAAGGTAGAGATGTGCTGAGGTAACAACGTTGCTGTTTAGAGTAGAGTACGATAGTATGGGGAAACACACATATGTACATTCTGAAAGTAAATATACATTACACAATGACAATGTCAAAAGAATGTGAAAAGCATTTAGTCTCCTGTCTTTTATAAGCATTTGTGTTTAATTACTCACAGTGTTAATGGTGGAAATAAAATGTAACAATTTTAATTTCTTCATTTATCCTAATGGTCGTCTTTAGGAAGTGCAGTTACAGTACTGAATTGCAATGTACTATAAGATACTACATTCTCAGTGTCTCATACGTAAATATTTTTCGGTTGTCTGCCAAACAATTTTGTACTGTGAAAAGCTGCGCTCTACGTCGCATGACGTGATAGGAGCAAAACGAAAAAACCTAATATCATTACAGTTTCTAAGAGACTGTCCTTTATTCTCGGGTGACTCTATGTTCACTAATTTGATGTTTATGTTACATAATGTTCCATATCCATTATTTTTTTTTACATAAAATTGATTCTGTTTAACACGTTCAGTAACCGATGTACTTGGTGTCTCATTAATTCTCTGTGTCATTTCCTCAACTAATTTGAGGGCTTCCGGCATCTCTTGCTCTGACTTCTGTAACCGTGTAATAGTTTCACACACAGTTTGAAAACGGGTTTGTATGAAAACCAAATTATTCGTCAGAACCTTCAAATCCAGAGCTTCAATTATTCTGATTGCAGAACAGTCTCGTCACATAATATGTTGATTATCTACACAATTGTACGGGAGTATTTGGCATAATAAATAGCTGCATTAAGCCATGTACCTCATCTAGTAACAAAGGGCTCTGGAGGTAGAGGAAGAGTGTATGCTAGTTTCTTGAATTTCGCAACCCTCTTTGTTGGCATTCATTGTACAGTACCCCCACCTACTGTACGCTTTACCACTATACTCAATACGCCGTTATGCGGATTTCCCACTGAACTGCTCTATTGGGTCCGAAGTCTCGAAGCCTGTATTATCACATAAAAAATTCTGGGTGCACAATAGGCCTCAGTATGGCCGAAGTGACAAGGGATCGTCCTAACCCGCCCATAGCCACCGTGACCTAACCTAACCGTGATCTAAGGAGGCAGTGAGAATGGACAGAGGACGAGCGACCTGGTTCAATTCAATTCAATTCAATTCAATTTATTTGGCCATTAATACATACAGTTTTAGGCTTCGTCAGAATACATTGAAAAACATATAAATAAGTACATTTTAAAAAACACTAATAAAAGAAATAGTAAAATTTAAATAATACAATGAAAACATGAAATAATTTGAAACTTTTAAATTAAAGAAAACTAACTAAATTGCAATTAACCTTATTTATTAAAATACAATTTCATACAAATTTCTGTTGAAAAACTCAGCAACAGAATAAAAAGGATTATTTAATAACCAATTGTAAAATCTAATTTTGAAGCTATTGATTGGTAATTTATAATATTGACTGGGGAGCTTATAATTTCATCCCCATAATTAAAAAGGTTGTGTTGCTCTTGGGTAATCTACAATATGGGATATTAATTTGTTCACTATTTCTAATTTCATGATCATGTATATTGGCCACTGAAGAGAAGGACTAATTGAGATAATAAAATTAGTGTTGCAAATCTAGTCTTTCAGGTAAGGCTCCCTGTAAAGCAGATTTGAATAATTTCAAGGGAAAAATTGTTCCGGGGCCGGGTATCGATCCCGGAACAATTTTTCCCTTGAAATTATTCAAAATTAGTTTTGTTTCGTTGTATGTCTGATCACGCGCACTGCCTCCTTTCTGGGACTTAGTTATAAAGTATTTGTGCGATAAAACATGTTTCTAAGACTGTATATTTTTCTTAGCAATTTTGTATAAATTAATAGACTACTTAATTAGACTTAGAACATAATTGTACTGTTGGGGTTGTGACTTTGTCTTTCATCTTCTGTGTTGATTTTCTTTTTTGGTAATAATCTGATACAGACATTTCCATACAGGATAGCAGAACTTGCCAACATTTCGTTCACTTCATAAAGCCATTCTAGAAATTGTACTGGGTTTACGAATGCGGGTTTGTTCTCAACGGCACGGTAGTTGGTCGTTAGTGGTGCAGGCCGAGTGAGGTGAACAGTTCAACGCTTCATCTCCAGCAAGGCAGACATCCATTCCCTTGGGGAGTTGTGCGGCTACATAGAAGTTTGGCCACTGAGAATCAGAATCAGACTTCATTACGTCCACTCCGGCCGATCTGCCTCAACTTGAACAATGTGAACTTAGAGCCAAAATGCAGTTACAGTCTAGTTGTCTGTGCACACTGAAAGCACTTGTGGTTACAAACGCAGGTCCCTTTGTCCCTTTGGCGAGTTCATTTAGCTACGGATAGGTCGGGGAAATCGATATTGTCAACAAAATATAAAAAAATACGAGTATTAATAATCATAGTAACAAATAAATTCATGAAGTATTGCGACACAAAATAGGACTAGATGAAATCTTCGGGGGGGGGGGGGACCGCAGGTGGCAGTGAAACAAAAGAAGAAATGAAGAGAGTTAGGGATAATTAGAGGAGAAAACAAGGGTATGGAACACAAAATATTACAAAAATAAACTTTTAGAGAAATAGGTAGATTATCAGTATATATATATTATATTTACACCAATGTCCACACTTGTAGATTAACGGTTAATGCGTTTAGCCGCGAAACCATGTGGCCCGGTTCGAATCCCGGTCAGGGCAATTTACTTGGTTGAGGTTTTTCCGGTGTTTTCTCTCAACCCTAATTTGAGCAAATGTTGAGTAACTTTCTGTGCTGGACCCCGGACTCATTTCACCGGCATTATCACCTTCCTCTCGTTCAGACGCTAAATAACCTGAGATGTTGATACACGTCGTAAAATAACCTACTAAATATTACATCAATGTATAAATATTTACAATAGAATGTAATGGTTTAAGAATGTCTTAAATTTAAAATATATTACTGTTTCATAGACGTAAAATATGCAAATTAAACAACTACGAAAAATTCAGTCCCTCTGGGAAGTCTTGGGATTAATACTCTGGCAGTTGGATATGAGATTCGTGGGTTGAAACTCGGCCAAGAGCAAAGACATTTAAGTAAGATATCATTAGCATGGCTCAGTCCGGAAAGGAAATAATTTTGTGACTAATTTTATAGATTTACGATACATAAAAGAACCTCTTCACTGAATTTCGGCTATGAATAATCTCTATGGTTGAAAGCATCGTGAAACAAAATACTACTAGTAAGTACTGCTACTACTTTTAATAGTGCTGCTAGTACTGTCAATAGCACTGCTAGTACAGTTATTTGTTCCGCTATTACTATTACTGATTCTGCTACTGCTGTTATTGAGACTGGTGTTATTATTGATGGTAATGCTACTACTGTTAGTAATACCACTGTTCTTGTACTATTTCTACTGTAGTTAACAACTACTGCTGTTACTGTCATTACAGCTACTGGTATTGCTATGTTACTGATACTGCCGCTACTGTTACTGGTACCGCTGCTGGTCTTAGCGGTACTGTTTCTATTCTTACTGGTACTGCTGCTTCTACAGGGTTGTTTCCGATCTCTGATAACAAATTTGAATGACATCATGTGCGTCAGGAATCACACCGACAGCTGAATTGCGGCGAGAGGTGACAGACCAGTAGTGAGTGATTTCATAATGAGAGTGCACGGTGTATCGCAGTAGCAATGGCCAAGAAAATCGAGCCTTTTTGGGAGGGTTATATAACAAACCTTTCCGATGCCAAGTACAGTTACGTGAAAATCATAGGAGCCTGCAAAAAACGTGGTTTCGTTATTTTCAAGAAAGGCATCTTGTGTGTACCTAATAAGACTGACAAAGTTCGGATGGGATAAATTCCAGAGTGAAAAAAGCAAGCTAAACCACCCTCCGTCATAAGTCGCCGCACCCCACGAGATGTTACAAATTAATTCCATTCGAGCTTTACCAATCTTATTAAGTACACAGAAGATGCCTTTCTTGGAAATAACGAAACCTCGTTTATTGCAGGCTTCTTTTATTTTCACTTAACTGTACTTCACATTGGAAAGGGTCGTAATGTACTCCTCCCAAAAAAGCTCGATTTTCTTGAGAATTTCTACTGTGAGTCGCCGTACACTGTGACTATGAGATCACTCACTACTGGTCTGTTATCTCGCGCCACAGTTCAGCTGTCGTGTGACTCCTGACGCACATGATGTCATTCAAATTCGTTATAAGAGATCGGAAACAACCCTATATTACTGATACTACTACTGTTTCTGGTACTGCTCCTAATACCACTACTAGTGCTGCTGCTAATACTGTTACTAGTACTGCTGCTACTACGGCTGATAGTACCGTTGTTGTATTGCTACTACTACCGGTACCGGTATTGATACTACTGTTGGTACTGCTACTACTGTTACTGGTACTGCTTCTTCTGTTACTGATACCATTACCGCTACTTGTACTATTAATACCGTGACTATTGCTGCTGCTACTACTATTACTACTGCTACTACTACTACTACTACTGCTGTTAGTACTGCATTTAGTGAAACTGGTGCTGATACTACTACTACTACTACTACTACTACTACTACTACTACTACTACTACTACTACTACAAGTACTCTAATATTAGTCTTGCTACGGTTGCTATTATCACTGATGCTACTGCTATTATTACTTGTACTACTGGTTTACTACTACTACTACTACTACTACTATACTACTAATACTGCTAATATTAACCTTGCTACCGTTGCTATTATCACTGATGCTACTGCTACTATAACTTGTACGACTGGTTTACTACTACTACTACTACTACTACTACTACTACTACTACTACTAGTACTGCTAATATTAGCCTTGCTACGGTTGCGATTATCACTGATGCTACTGCTACTATTACTTGTACTACTGATTTACTGCTACTACTACACTACTACTACTACTACTACTACTACTACTACTGCTACTACTACTACTACTACTACTACTACTACTACTACTACTACTACTACTACTACTACTACTACTACTACTACTACCTGCCAATACTGCTACGAAATGTGTAATGAAGTAGGAGAAAGAATACTTGAACATTGTATATTACATTTTGTCAGCAGTCCAAAGACAGCTTGGAACCTCATTATTGACACCAACAAGACATGTCATGAGGCAACAATGTTAGGAGATAATGGGATAGGATGGCCAATTCCTTTCCCCTCCATTGTATACAACGCTGACTAGTAATATAGCTCACTAATCAGACTTAAGTAGCATGCAACAACAATTATTATTGTAAACTGATGTATATAAGTAACATTTGCGTCTGTAGCTGATCTATTTCAAAATATTTAAATTGTTAACCTGTTTCATGTACAAACGTAAGATGCTATAAATAGAAAGAAAACGTTTGTCAATATAAATAAGTTAATATAAAATATTTTTAAATAGATGAACCACGGACGGAAATATTATTTACATAAGTTTACTATCTGGCTTATCGGAAACGTAATGTCTATAAAACAATTATTGTTCTTTGCATGACATATATCGTCAAGTGAGATGTACTCTCTGATAGTAGATGTATCAGGCAGAACCTCAATCGATAGCATAATATTCAAAAGCTGTTAGAATTAAGCCACTATATCGTACCCCTTCCAGTACAAACGGTTAAAATAAATGCAAATCAGTCAGTCGTCATAGTACGTGACAATAGTAACAAACGTGCAATGTTGTCGATGTAGCAGCCATAGTTTTATATAACTACAAAACTCCTAAAAATACATGGATCTCAGAATAGAACTACAAAGAGAGTGGAATATACAAGTTATCACATTGCATTAGTTATAATTTATTATGCTCGACCATGCCGAAATGTAGTTATTATACACCTGGTAGCAGCCCTTTAATGGACCTCATTAATGTAACCTATTCATTAAAGTTCAGGTGTTCCACCAATCAGAAAACACCATTGTAGCAATATGAAAGCGCAAGTATCGATTATTCTCGGATATGCAATCGAAAGACAACTAGCGAAACGTCACGGAGGCTGGAAATCCAATACTGTCGCAGAAGGTTATGTTCTGTTACTATAATAATTAGCGTTAATTGTAAATAATATTTAAATAAATTCAATTTATCATCTCGTTTTTCAATGTCTAAATCAATTTCAAGGTTATATCAAGAGTAATGTTTATTTTACTCTTTAGATTATATCAAGGTCAATGACATTTCTTTCTCGGAAAAAAATAAATACTTTCGCGTCTGCGCACATCTCACAATTTACGAGATATTGCACAAGGTCAGTTCCGCTCCCCAGTCAGATAAGAATAACATGAATACTTATGAATAATTTCAAGTTAGAAATATGGTCGAGAATAAAAAGTCGTATGAAACTTGCCTATAATGGTAATTAAGACGCTCGTATGAAAATTATGAAACTCGCTTGCGCTCGTTTCATAAATATACTCGCGTCTTAATTACTACCATTAAAGGCTCGTTGCATAATGTACTATTGTATAACATTTTTACAAGAACATTCTCTGCATCTCTTTAATCCGTGGAGCACCAGACTTTGAAAAGTAAAATAATTTTAGGTACTGTTCATAGCAATCGCGAAACTCTTTGCTATCTTCATCATCATCGTAAAAATTAAGTTTACTTTTGTTTTTCAAGCATTGAGCTCTGCACAAATTCCTTTTAATAATAATAATAATAATAATAATAATAATAATAATAATAATAATAATAATAAATCCATTGGATTTAACAAACAAAACATACTTCTTCCTGGTGACAAATGATTAGACGGGGCTAAGTTGGATTCAGAAAGCTCTCCGTGCGCTACACGAACTAGCAGAACGTCACTCCCATAAAATTGCATCGAGTGCGTGGATAATAAATGATGGACTGTTTCCTGAAACAGAAGGCTTCATTTTTTCCATTCAGCGTCAGGTATTATCAACTGAAATTTGCACGAAATATATAGCCAGGGATACAAGATAGAATCACTTACTCAGGAAATTTAAAGCTTCAAAGGGACATAAATTACATACAATGTCAGAATACTAAACAATGACCCAGATTAAATATCAACTGCAGGAAAATTTAGCCACAATATTGAACCAAAGTAGTCCTTAAAATTCTATTTCAACATATGGGCATCCGATACATTATTAATAATGTCAAAACAAGTGTTTATACAAATTTTGGCCACTCGAGCGCAATTACGAAGGCACCTCAGAAAGTACGTTTCTCTGGGGCTGTTTACTGAAAGGAAATACAATTTCAAGGAAGGATCTATTGGAACAGATACAGCAATTATTGAGCTATTTTTCAATATTTTCCCTACCGAATTTGAGACTTTTTTTTCATAACGTCAGATCAACAGAGAGGTGCAGACGGCTGTGACACACTGGTTCCGATCCTAGACTGCAGACTTATACGACACAGGGATAGAAAAGTTTATCCCACGGTGTGAAAAATATCTCTTATCCGGTAGATAATATGTTTTTAAAAATACTTCAACAATATCTGTATCTGTTCCATTGATCTATTCCTGGAATTGTCGTTTTTCCTGTAAACAGCCCCAGGGAAACTTACTTTCTGGGAGGCCCTCGTAATTGAGCTCTAATTTCCAAAATTTGTATAAGTACCGTACTTATTTTAACATTATTACCAAGGTGAAAGAAAAAAAAACTATTTTATCTGCCCCCATGAGGATGTTTCGTTGTCATAGGAAGACGGAAAACAGGGAAGACTGGAGGATGAAAGGTTTGCAGTAAAAGACCTGTCCTCGGACAAAAGACTGTAAATGAATGAATGAATGAATGAATTATTTATACATCTCGATTACACAACTTTTAACACTGTATCACTTTGGAAAACGTTTTATATGTCTTTCAAGTGTTAAATTTTATGTTACCTTTGCTTCATTATACATCTTGATTACACAATTTTTAACACTGTATCACTTTAGAAAACGTATGATATAATAGATAACATAATACGAAAGACAAAACATAATCACAAAAAACAAAAGAATTCAACACAAACACAAGAACACAAAAAATACATCACACTAATATACGAAAACAAAATCATACACAAGATTGCAACTTCATTCAAGAAATTAAGTTACAACATCGCATACAGAACAAATAATACTCTACAAAAACATCTCAACACACATACAACACAAACAAATACAACCATACAGGCGTATACAAACTCAAATGTTACACCTGCAACAACTTCTACGTAAGACAGACACACAGGTCATTTCAAACACGTTACGAAGAACATATTACAGACATAACAAAATTACAAAATACATCCACATATGCAGAACACATCACAAATACCAACCACTCATACAAAGACATCAACACAGACATGGAAATTCTACACATGCAACCAAAAACCAGAGACTAAACACACTAGAACTATACGAAATATACAAACACACAAAACACATCCAAATGAAATTCTCAACACAAAACTCAATTTCATGACACACACACTCTTTGACTCCACATTACACTACAAAAAACAGGTAACAAAACAAAAGGCGCCAAGACCAGCAACAACCAGTTCTGAAGATGGCCAATAGCAGGCCGAAACATGTTAACAAGGTTACATAAAATTTAACACGTGAAATACATATAATACGTTTTCCAAAGAATTATTTATCTTTACTATCTGTGAGTAATTTCAAGAAATAGGAAAACAAGAGGCAAGAATACCTTAGTGTGCAGCCCGTGTAAGACGAAAATTTTATGTCTGAATGTAGGCTACAGAAAACCATATTGCTAAATGAAGAAATAGACTATCTGTGATCTAGTCTGGATTCATGACTTGGACTCAATATTGAAACATAACTAGGGTTATTCATTACACGATGGCCAGCTATCTTATTTTCTTTTTTCTTCGTTTTATTTCCATGTTTGTTTACTTGTGCCTCCTTTTCATTGACTCCTAAGTTCTTTCTCTCCTTCTTTGCCATTCCTTCTCCATTTTACTTTTCGTAGCCATAGAAAATTGTAACCATAAACATGAAGTCGTCAGATGATCAGATTCCAGACGTGTTGGAAACTTGCTAATGTAACGTCATAGGAGGGATTTGAACCCGTGATCGTGATTTCCAAGTAGTGTTAGGCTACATTTTCAGACCTTAGTACACTACGATAAACTTCATTAAGTGTCTAGTTATTTATGAATTTAAAAGTTAATTATATATTGAACGCATATAAAGCTACTTGATTTCAGACAATAATTGGACAAATCTGTGTAGTTGTCAATTAAGTTGCCTTTAATTTGTATTAGGAAATATGTATTTGTAGTATATTCATATGACGAGATGAGCCAGGAAGCCTGGTACATCAGGTGTGTGCATGTATTTATCACTGACATGCTGGTAATTGCTGCTAATAAAGTACCTGGCCATTTTCAGCTGTGATTAGTGTAATTTCCCTTGAACACGCGTAACGCTATATACCTACTAATATATGACGAGGACAAACATTACATCATGCGGCATAATATTTAGGGGATTACCGGTGTGTTAAAATTTGTCGTATTTAATAACCGGTTATTATTAATGGGATTGGAATAAATGAAAGTAAAATAAAGCACATTGCTTGATTTTTATTATTATTGTAACTATTATGATTACGATTAAATAACCAGATATTAAGGAAGCAATTTTAACAGTGGTTAGTCCACCGCTGAAGAGTAACGGTTAGAATGTCTGACCGTGAAACGAGCGGTCCCGGGTTCAAATCCTGCTTGGGACAATTTACCTGGTTTAGGACTTTTCAGGGTTTTCCCTCAATCCGTTAAGAGCAAATGTTGAGTAATTTTCGGCACTAGACCCTGGACTTATTTCGCCGGAATTATCACTTTCATCTCACTCAGACGCTAGATTAACATAGTGTTCTATCAAATGGCATATCTTTCACTGCAAAATCAGCATTCTCCAATCTTTCCTCTTAGTCTCCGCATATGATCCATATAGCTTAATGGCGTTTATCATCTGATACCTTCTTCTACCCCGAACTATCCTCCCGTTCACTATTCTTTCCAATGCATCCTTTAATAGGCGGTTTCTTCTCAGCCAACCAATTCCTTTTTTTATTCCTGATCAGTTTGAGTATCTATTGTTGCTACAGTTGTGATACATTTAGGTTCTTTCAAGCATATGTTTTCTGATATGTTAGTTTTATATTTTTGTGAATATAAATGAAATATATTTCGATTTTTATGTACGAAATTCAATAAGACTTTGTGATAAATTTGATGGATATTAAGTGCTTTAAATTCAGAATACAACAGTTATGTGTAATCAAGAGGCTTACAAAGACATATTTTCATTATTTTTTCTGTAGCAGTGTTATTGATATGGGGAATGTACTAAAAGCACAATCCCATCCTATAATACCGTACCGTATTGTAATATAACTTGTACTAGTGCGAGGTAAATCATTCGTAAAGTACGATAGTCAAGTAATTTCGTAGGTTAAGAAAAAAGTGAATATTTTTTTTATTTAATGCGAAGAAAAAGAACACGTTTATCCCAACGTAAGTGTTGGTCGATTATTATTCCGAGATACTTAACTTGAGATTAATTTAGAATATGACAGTTACAATTGGTTACTTTAAAGTAGAAGGGTGCAAAGTGCCAAAATGAAACATTGGAGATAAGATAAAAAAATGTAGCTATAAGAATAATTGTACACATATTTTTGTCATGATTTTTTTACTGATAGAAAACAGCAATAGTACAGTGTTTACTCATTAATAATAGTGATATGTAAAGACATTATTTCTCCATATTTAATTATATAACACGGATTGTGAAAAGGGTTAAATAATGGGTACAGTTGCAGTAGAATGGTGCAAAGTCCAATACCTATTTTTTCCTATTCTGGAGCAATTTTTACTCACAGACCTGCCTGTAGAACTGCCTATGCTCCTCCTTTGGAAGATAGGGAGACTTTGCTAGTAGATCCCCCTTCTTTTCTTTAGTAATTTCCCTATTTTATGCTTTAACTTGAAACAATGCTGACTGCACATCTTTCATGTTTTTTTTTCCTTTTTAAGCACTTTAATGGTATGTACTGCTTCATTATCATGGGACTGTTTTACAGAAAGACTACCTGCTTTACTAATATCAAACTGAATGCAACATGTCTTAGAAATATTCAAGTTCTTGATGGAAATTAGTTGATCAGCAACATCTTGCATATTAAGGAAATATGACTCTAGCATTGAAACGGTTTTAAATGGTTTTACAACTTTAGAGTCTTGTACGATTTTAAGCAGGTCACTAGGAATGAAGGCTTTTGTCATTTTCTGTCGTTTTTCAATCAAAGCGAAATCAGAATCGCATTGCAAGAAACTGTGGCCGCTGAGAAGGAAACGTTGTTCTATGTGCTCAAATAAACCTATGGCAACTAAAAAGAGACACATGAAAACCATTACACGATTTTTTTCACCTGCACAGTTATCAGATTTTTCTTGTTTGTTATGTCCATATTCATCAGTTTTAGTACACACGAAGCAATCTCATTGGCACCTCTACTCGCGATGCTTTCATCCCACATACACATGTAAGACTGCATTGTATCACATGCACAAACTCCAAAGTTATAACGTGAAAGCAGACATGTGTAAAACATTTCGCTGTGTGTAAGTTTGGGCAAAAACATGACCTGTTGAAGATCCATTGCATTCTATGATGCAGCTCAAGAGGGCGCTTACCTTCTGAAACTGAATGGTGCTGGCAACATAACATCTAAATATCTCGCTTAAGAAACACAAGTGGTTGTAGCCTCTTTCATACATCATCCTCCTAGGCACATTGCACTTTTCTGCATAATAATTTCGTTTTCTATGATTTTGGCACTTTGCACCTTTCTACTTTAAAGTATCCAATTATCAGAAGAACGATCGGATGTATAAATTTTAAATGTAAGAACGAATCTGGATATTTAACAAACGTTAACGAAAATGGTACAACCATAATTTTAGTGCGATTTAAGACAAGTAGGTTGGAATCCAAGTTTAATCAATGTGATGCCATTATTTGCATTACTTACTTACAAATGGCTTTTAAGGAACCCGAAGGTTCATTGCCGCCCTCACATAAGCCCGCCATCGGTCCCTATCCTGTGCAAGATTAATCCAGTCTCTATCATCATACCCCACCTCCCTCAAATCCATTTTAATATTATCCTCCCATCTACGTCTCGGCCTCCCTAAAGATCTTTTTCCCTCTGGTCTCCCAACTAACACTCTATATGCATTTCTGGATTCGCCCATACGTGCTACATGCCCTGCCCATCTCAAACGTCTGGATTTAATGTTCCTAATTATGTCAAATGAAGAATACAATGCGTGCAGTTCTGTGTTGTGTAACTTTCTCCATTCTCCTGTAACTTCATCCCGCTTAGCCCCAAATATTTTCCTAAGCACCTTATTCTCAAACACCCTTAACCTATGTTCCTCTCTCAGAGTGAGAGTCCAAGTTTCACAACCATACAGAAGAACCGGTAATATAACTGTTTTATAAATTCTAACTTTCAGATTTTTGGACAGCAGACTGGATGATAAGAGCTTCTCAACCGAATAATAACACGCATTTCCCATATTTA
The DNA here is from genome assembly GCF_040183065.1 of Periplaneta americana. Taxonomy (NCBI): domain Eukaryota; kingdom Metazoa; phylum Arthropoda; class Insecta; order Blattodea; family Blattidae; genus Periplaneta; species Periplaneta americana. Next base: position 81,552,374 of record NC_091133.1, on the reverse strand, counting down.
TTCTGCGTTTAATTTCCTCCCGAGTGTCATTTATATTTGTTACTGTTGCTCCAAGATATTTGAATTTTTCCACCTCTTCGAAGGATAAATCTCCAATTTTTATATTTCCACCATTATTTGCATTAAGGTAGGTATTCCAAATTGAATTCATTATTCTTATTTCTTCCAATGACTTTCTCCTTTACTCGTTTTAGTGTTTTCTGTCCTATTTGTTTTCATCCTTCTATTTGCTATTTCTGCTTTCTTTTTCTGAAGTAAGCGTATCTCTCTTTCTTCTAAATTTCTATAAGTTTCTCTTTCAAGAAAATTGCATTTGTTTGGTAAAAGATTGTACGTATATTTAATACTGAAAATGTATAAGCAAAAGAAAAGAATCCAGACTGGAAAGAGGCTGGCGATGCGTCAACAGGCCTGTCAATTTGCCATCATTGCATTGCGTATAATCTCTTCGGACTAATTTCCTCTAGCGTGGGGATTGATTCGTGGGGCCTCGATCGCGGATGTGCAATAATCCATGCCGTTATGGAAATCCGTTGCATGTCGCGGTTAACATGACGGAGGAACAGTTGAATCGCTAATGGCGAACAATGTAGTGAGGATGCCAGTACTTGGGGGTACGTTCTGAGTCCCAGCTGCTGGGATATCTAATTCGTTTATCTCGTCTCCAAGGGCCTGTCCCTCGAAACTGATTCTCACAGAGCACGCATCACACCGATGATGTGTTCCTTTAGGCTGGAATTACACTACCAAAGATATAATATGTCAAATAACTTTTATAAGATAATTATAAGAAAGAAAATTTATAAATTCAAAATACTTCGAAATTTTATCACTAAGGAGGCATTGAGAATAATATTTTTAGCTTTAGTACAATAACTAATACAATAATGGTTTAATAAACTGGGATGGAGTAGCATTATCTGTACTTAATTCTTTAATTTTATTAGACAGAAGATTAATAAAAATTTCTTTAACCAAAAATATAGATTACCCAACAAATTTAATTTATACAGATTTTGAAGTATTAGGCTAACTATTGAAGCAATTTATAACTTACTATTACAGAAATAAAATAAAACATAAATTTAATAGACATGAATATTGTACTCGAAGACAAAAATCTACTTTCGCCATTAATTGAGGCGTCCACACCAGTGGAGTAATGGGTAACTCGTCTGGCCGCGAAACCAGGTGGCCCGGGTTCGATTCCCGGTCGGGGCATGTTACCTGGTTGAGATTTTTTCCGGGGTTTTCCCTCAACCCAATATGAGAAAATGCTGGGTAACTACCGGCATTATCACCTTCATCTCATTCAGACGCTAAATAACTTAAGATGTTGATAAAGCGTCGTAAAATAATCTACTAAAATAAAATTAATTGAGGCTAAATGTCATACAAGTGCAGGTCTTAAACAATGTGCTAGTTTTGGCTCAAGATTTAAAATAAAATTACAAACCATTTTCCAAATTTGAACTATTTTAAAACTGAAGCATTAAAAAAAGAAATTTATAAAATTATTTATGATATATAATATTAAGAAATGTGTGTATTTTTTACCTTTTATTTCTGTCGATTATATTCATGTTTTTATTGAATATCGCTGGCTTCTGTCTGATTGTCATTTGATATTAAATGTGTTTTTTGTCTCTTTTTATCTTTCTTCTTTTTTTTTTTTTTGCTCTTGCGTGTTATTTATTGGTTTGAATTAAGTTACTGTATTTAGTAAACTGTCCTTGTAAATTTTATGCTATATTATTGGCTAAGACCACACCATACATGAGCCTGGCTCTTACGGTAGTGGCTAAAAACATTTTTTGTTTTATAATTTTAATTTGTACTCGCTAGCTAGCTAGTTAAATAAAAAAATGAAAAAAATAAAACATTGTAATTGGTTTTATTTTACAAACATTTGTTTGATAAAAGATATTTTGTAAAATATAAGCGTATCTTGTTTTTTTTTCATAATCCAATTGAATAGATTGAAACCAGTATGCCGGAGCGTACGCCAAAATATTGTTGAATTTTCACTACAACCAAAATGCTGATGTTATATACGGTATCTGGTCATATTATTAGAATCATTCCCAAATTTTGAAAAAAAAAAAAAATAATTTTTTTCCCCCATTTCACTTTTGCATAACTTTCCTTTTCCTCCAAATATATATTAGCCCAGTTTATAATTTTTTTATCTATGCCTGTTAAGTATATTGGTGGAAATGCTTTTAAATTGCAAGAGAATTATTCATCAGTTATAATTCACGAGTTTTTTTTTTCAAAACTCGATACAGAACAAATTTAGAGAAAACGAGTTATATATAGGATCGGTATTTTTCTTGTGTCACTAATGAATGGAGATGGTAGATTTTAGCAACTTAAAATAAAACAATTTAGCAATTCAGAAATTAGACTTAGCATCTTATAGCACTATCAATGTTCGAATTTAGCATTTTGTAGCGTTTTTGAGTGGAACATTTTTTTATGAAACGTTTGGAGATAGAATACGAACAACGTGTTAACAGGTGAATTTTATAGACTTTCCAGTTAAAGTTCTTGAAACGAACACTTAAAGGGACATACAAAATTACAGTGAAATTATGAACATTAAAAATATATGGTGTGATTTTATCCCTATCCATCTTCTTAGTTTATTAGTATTACTCAATCATAATCACTCGCTATCCCATATAACTAGTTTGTGAATGGACACTGAACCTAAAAAGATCGCATAGGCAGCCAGTATTCTATCACCAGCACCAGACAGCTTACAAGCAAACTTTCTGATGGGGGCAGATAAAAAGTTTTCTTTTTTTAATTTCGCTATGTCAGTAATGTGAAAAGAATTGCGTATAGAAATTTTGGCTACTCGACCGCAATTACGAGGACCGTAAAAAAATAAGTTCGCCAGGGGCCGTTAACAGAAAGAAAACACAATTTAATTGGAAAAATTTATTGGAACAGACACAGCAATAATTGTTGATCTATTTTTCAACATATTCCCCGCAGTAATTGAGACATTTGTCATATCATGGGATCGACAGAGATGTGCAGAAGGCTGTCAAACGCTGGTTCCGATCTCAGGCGGCTGATTTCTACGACACAAGGATACAAAAATTGATCCCATGATATGACAAATGTCTCAATTCCAGTGGGGGATGTGTTGACAAATAGCGCAACAATTTCTGAATCTGTTTAAATATATCTTTCCTCGCAATTGTGCTTTTTTCTGTAAACGTCCCCGGGGGAAATCACTTTCTGGACGGCTTCGTAATTTCGGTCGAGTGGCAAAAATTAGTAGAAGAACTTGTTTTTACATTATTAACATGATGGATAAAAAAAGTAACTTTTTGATCTGCTGCCATCAGAACGTTTGCTTGTTAGTTGAAAACTCGAGATAACGATACAGATAACAGAAGGATATCACGTACTGCAGGTCACAATCTTGTGCTATTCATTCATAAAAACTGACATGGAGGTGTGACTTAACTACCTGGAAAACAGTAACAACCTGTGAATACGGAATGAGTCAGGAGGAAAGGTACATTGTTTGAGGGGTGATAATATTGGTGATTCTGAACAAAAAGTTTATATGGAGATATTATGTCCTGTTCTTATCGCTTTCGGAGAAAATTAATGAAAACATACTTAAATTGGTAACTAAAGAATTAAAAGTTAAAAATGCCACACAATAAATAATATGGAAAAATGTGTAATTGAACATTCATAATGTTAAGTCGTGCCGGATGCAGAAGATAAGGAGCAGTTTTTTGTCTTGAGTTCGAATCTCATCTGCGCATAGCCCACATGTTTGTTTCTTTAAAACAGGGAGTTTTTTTTATTTTATGAACTTTACAATTTGAAATAAACTTTACATGATGAATTACAAAACTCGTGGAATTTGAAATCTGATTCATGGTGTAGATAGACGACATACTAGCCACTATGAAATCGATGCAAATGTGTGAAATGTAAAGGTGATAAAAACTAGTTATTTATAATTTTGTATAGATATTTAAAATACATGTATCAGGGTACAATCTGCGTGTGTTTCGAGATACCGCAGTTAAAATTTTCGGCTTTCACTGCATTGAACTCAAAACAGATTGAAAATACGCTTTTACTGTAACAGCAGAGGCCATTAACCTTTCAGTGAATGACAATTCCAGCGAACCAATATCGCCAGATCTCAGTCTATGATTTTTGTGTTTTATTATTGTGTATTTCATCTGTCGTTTGACCAACATGCAGATATAACTGATACTAGCCTATTCAGAATATATATATCAACATACGATATTGTCAGAAGATGAAAAAATATAAATATATCATTATCGAATTTGATGTCGTAGATAAGTCTTTATTCTTGTGTCGAACAGTAATTCCAATTGAACGGAGTTACGCAATAATAGACAAACGACAATTAAAAAGGAAAGATATATTTGCACAAATCTGTTAATGGCAGGATAATTTAACTCGGAAAAAAATCAAGAATGCGATATGTGAATTTTGCTGCTATTTATAAGCAAAAATTCATTTATTGCATAAAATTCATTTATTTATTTTGCTTTGAAAATATTAATTCAACTGCTGGTCTCTTATTAAAATCTGTTAGCCTTTTCTGGTATTATTTGTGCTATTTTTTTGTAATAGTATGAATGTTATAATACTTCTTGCATAAAATGTTTGATAAAAAACAGATTTATTTCAATGGCCAATATCTCAAAACAGGTTTTTGGCGCTTGGCCTCTTATTGCGTAACTCCGTCCAATATTAGGCATCACTTACGAAGATTCAGATCTGAATTCTGCAGCGCCAGGGAAAAGTGACATAAGTTAGTTTCCACAAACCTTTTTTGATAATTCATTGCTAACTTACACTGGTTTATGTCGATTTGATTTTTTTCTCTATGAATTATTGTAATGAGAGAAATACTTACGTCTCTTTTTCCAAGCGAGCAGATGCTACTTAAGTTGCCAATGAATTATCAAAAAAGGTTCGTGGAAACTGACTTACGTCATTTTTCCCAGGCACTGCAGAATTTTAATATTCTATCGCTGCTTCGAATTTTTCTATCATATCACACTGGATATAATTTATCTCTCATTTTTATGTAGGTGCCCAGAAATCTTTTGTAATTCTGTTATTTTCACTTCTAATCAAGTTCTCTAGCTACTGTTTCATTTCTACTTTATGCATATTTTTAATAATATCTACCAGAATCTATGTAAATATTTACAAATTAGCTGATATTAGCTAAGATTTACTCATTTTCCAAAGAAATTTCTTGCGAGTAAACCTACCAAAATCATTAGGTAGAACTCTCCCTTTTGAAAATTACATGTCATTAAATCCTGGAAAGAAAGACGTCTTAAACACAAGAAGCTCGTTCTGGATACAAACTATAAAAAACAATTAACACATACGAATCGCTCTTTGTTAAAAGGGCGCAAGTTCAAAAATACAAATTTTACAGAAGAGACATCCACACTTTTAACATAAATTGTAAAATGTTATGTTGCATTTTGACCATTTCACCGTATTTTTTAAAGTTCTTTTAACATAAATTGATGCACCTATGGTAAGAGAATGCATTTCTATAAAGAAATGAATTTTGAAAAAAATGTGACTTCCGTCCTTTTAACAAATAGAACCTCATAGCTACAACGTATAATCTCAGTCTGAGTTGACACTACCTTTTTGTTCCTTCATTCATCAGCTAGATCTCTAGACTATTATAAATATATTGTATTCATTAATATTTATGATATCTGATTATTGAAGGATAGTAAAATACATAAAATATAAGAAATAATGAATTAGTTAAATTATGATTTAGAACTGTTAATGTCAGCCTGTCTCCACTAGCCTATAGTGTGACATACGAGGCATTCAGCTTATATTTCTCTCATATAAAATCCACCTACAATACACAGCAAAGGGGAAGATAGGAGGGGGAGGATACACAAACTGCCTGACATTGAATGAATAAGTGATGGTTAAGGGGAGAGAGATCATGTCGACCACTATCCTAGAGCTAGCCGATGGAAATATTTGGAAAAGAGACTCGACCTAATTTTGTGGAATATAGTTTCCCGGAATTAAGCCCCGAAAGAAAACAAAGTGTGTGACTATGTCTCATGACTAGACTATAGTACGAAATAGAAATGAAATAATTGTAAATTTATTCTTTGAAAAGGTGGAAAAATTAAAATACCTTAACAGTAACAAATGTAAATGACACTCGAGACGAAATTAAACGCAGAGGAAATGGGTAATGCTTGCTATTATTAGGTTGAGAAACTTTTGTTACCCAGTCTGCTTTTAAGAAACTGAAAGAATTTATTACATAGTTATATTAGCGGTTGTACTGTATGGCTGTGAAAGTTGGTCTTCGTTTTGAGAGAGGAACAGAGATTAAGGGTGTTCGATAATAAGGTGCTTAGGAAACTATTTGGGGATAAGAAGGATGAAGTTATAGGAGAACGAAGAAAGTTACACAATACAGAACTGTACGGATTGTATTCTTCACCTGGCATGAATTCGACCTGGTTGGCGAGTTGGTATAGCGCTGACCTAGTCCAAGGTTGCGGGTTCGATCCCGGTGCTTAAATGCGACAGGCTCATGTCAATAGATTTACTGGCATGTAAAAGAACTCCTTCAGGACAAAATTCCGGCACATTCGGCGACCCTGATATAACCTCTGCAGTTGCGATCGTCGTTAAATAAAACATAACATTAACATTTCCTGACATGGAGAATTAGGAGCATTAAATCCAGACATTTGAGGTAGATAGGACATGTAGCACGTATGCATAATAGAGTGTGTTAGTTAGAAGACCTGCATAATAGAGAGTGTTAGTAGAAGACCTGAGGAAAAAGTACCTTTGGGGAGCCGAGACATAGATGGGTGGGTAATATTAAAATGAATTTGAGGAAGGTGGGATATGATGGTAGGGACTGGATTAATCTTTCTCAGGATAAGGACCAATGAGGGGCTTATGTGAGGGTGGTAATGAACTTGCTGGTCCTTTAAAATCCTTTTATACGAATATGTAATCAAGTAATAATTTACTTTTCCTAAGTCGGTGAGTGACTTTGTTAGAGTAATATTAAATATACACAAATCATTATTTTGAAGTATGAATGTGTATACATTCCTGCGCCTTTTATAGATAATAATATATGTATTACAATATAGCCGTTGAATTCAAGATCGTCCACTCAAATCTTGTCCCTGAATTTAAAGGGAGATGAAATCATTATCAGGGCTTCCTCCACGAGGGATGTAAAGCCATCGATCATGGACACGTAAATGGTCCCTGTACTAATGGAGGAAGCCACCGGCGTGGCTCAGTCGGTTAAGGCGCTTGCCTGCCGGTCTGAAGTTGCGCTCGGGCGCGGGTTCGATCCCCGCTCGGGCTGATTACCTGGTTGGGTTTTTTCCGAGGTTTTCTCCAACCGTAAGGTGAATCTATGGCGAATCCTCGGCCTCATCTCGCCAAATGCCATCTCGCTATCACCAATCTCATCGACGCTAAATAACCTCGCAGTTGATACAGCGTCGTTAAATAACCAAGTTAAAAAAAAAACTAATGGAGGACTGGGAGAAAATTTTGTCAATCATTTATTACCCACGTTGAATATCCATAGTCAGTAACATATTCCATTGGAAGAGTAGGCAAACTTCAACTACTGCTATTGCCACTATTGCTGCTACAGAACGATGTGGTTTTCGTTGGGGACACTCGGTTCTAAATTTTAATGATGCTAATATTACACAGGAAGGTAACGACTTCATAAACTACTAGGATATTATGGAAATAGTAAAAAGATTTGTACTATTTATTAATAATTTTATTAAGAATCGATCTCTATTATCGAAATATTTTAGTATACAGCCTATTTTTTGAAAAGTAAATATCCCTATGATTAAAATGATATTACATTATAATGATCTAGAATTTGATTAATATTAGAAGACAGTAAAAATTCGATTACTCGTAAATATATTGCAGATAAATTACGAAGGAAATTAAAAAAGTATGAGATGGATAACGTTGAAAAACTGCAATGCGATGTATCATACAGATATATTAATATTTGCATAATGTGCGGTACGAACCGGAAAGCACAAAAAAGCATCTAGAAATTTGAGTAGCTCTTTGTCAGACTGTTAAAACGCGTGTTTGATACAGCAAAACTTTGAGAGACGAAACATAAGCATCTCTCTACAACCACCTACAGTATATCATGCTGAATTTATGATCACGGTTGAGGTAGAGAATTCCTCACATGTTGAATAAGAACACAACACATGGTTCCTAGTACACGCTGATCTAGTTAAATTCTGACTAACGAGTTATATTAGTCTGCCTCTACTGTAGTATAGCTATGTAGTACTTTAGCTAGCAAGAAGTGTAATATATGTTATACAGTAACATTAGATAAAGTTACTTCTATCCGAAGTTTATCATCACGAAAATAATTCAGAATGGCTTCACGATCACTTCTACGAAATCTCCTTACTTACTAATATATTCCGTTTTATAATGGCGTTGCAAGTGGAATTTTCTAATATTGACAATAAATTTCCTAGAAAATGAACACCCTCTCCTATTTTATATCTATGGAAATAATCACATTCTCATACAGGATTAAACTGAACATCGTTTAATATCACTAGTATTATCCATACCGTAATTGACTCATAAAGTCTTGGTTATATTATACAATATAGAGATAACGTTGATTACATATTGTAGTTCGCTGTTAACCGCTGCAATTGGTGTTAGTTGACAATTGACTCAGTGAGACAAAGTCAAGAGAAATGGAGGATAGGCAATCATCAGAACAGTGAACACGAGTGAAAGGACCCAGTGAACGCTGTGCACATGCTCGCTAATACCCATATCTGCGCTAAGTGCTTCTGTACAGTAGAAATTTACTCGGACATAACAAGGAGAGTTAACATTAACCGCAAACCGTTTGGGAAGAGATCTTTATACCTATATGCGCAATCACTGACCGGTGATGTTTGTAGGTTTACTCAGCAATCCGAGAACTGTATGGAACCTCATAAGTTACACCAGTGGTCCTCAGCACTCGCTGAAATGGATAAAGGGTAAGCGGAGCAACATGATTTGCCCCGTCGTGCAACAGGAAGAGGTAGAGAGCATACCCGACAGTAGTCACGAATGCACGCTGGTGCTGTAAGAGACCTACCGGTAAGAGACACTTGCCCGAGAGTGCACTGAGTTGACGATCGCTGAGTTACACCAATAAGGCGTCACTCATGAGGGAACTAAGCCAGGAGACAATGGGGTAGGATAGCCAGTTCCTTTCCTCCTCTATTGCATACATCGCTGACTGGTAGATAGGAAATTAAATTTGCAACGGGAAATATAAATAATTCTGTACGAAAGAATTCATTTCCAATAGCTCATAATTTGCGAAATTTACCTTTTCATATGTCATTCCAGTTCAGGCAATACACCTACCAACGGTTTCGGCCATTTTAGTTCCATCTGCTGTAATACATGTCAGTTTGGTCCCAGAAAATGTGTCAGTTTAGTTCCATATACCTGAGGCCTTTTAGAGTTACCCAGAAGGCACCACGGGGACTTGTGCTGCATGGCCTCCCAAAAATATTGTTGTGAATGACTAAAAGGCGAAAATGTTCATATATCTATGGACAAAAACTTATAAGACACAACTTTTGATGAACTGTAGCCACTATATTTTATGTTCATCGTATTGAGTCATTTTACTTTGTAAAATATTACTTTTTTCCAACAATTTATTAGGACGTGTGTTTTTCTCAGCTGTATACAATTTTCACTATTATATTTTTCAGAAGCTCGATGAAATAGTATATTTTTGGGTGTTGCCAGTCTATTTAATTTGGAGTGAAAAATTCGCAGCTATTTGTCGTGCGATTCAAATTGCTTAAATATTGTACCCAAATATGGGGAGGAAACGTTGCTGTGGGACTTACGTAGGTTTCTAATATGCATTCGCAAAATGCCATGAGCTTTTCGTTTTAAGCAAGAAATATCATCATCATCAAATCATCTGTCAAAGAATCGTCCACTTCCTCAGGCCTCAAAAATGGAAGTGCGAAAAATAATTTCAGGAAATTACTTTCTTCAAAACTTGAAATATAAATCTGCCGATGCCCCAAGGAAGACAACCAGCTTTGGTATTAATCTGACGCACAATCCCGGACTAAACTAACACTAAGTATGGAATTAAACTGACGCACAACCCCGGACTAAACTGACACACCAGGTTGTAAGGTCAGACGGATTACGGACCGAACTGACAGCGACCCCCTACGAAACATCGCGAGTGTTATCCGCTTTGAAGTAGACCTATATACCGTGTGCGTTTAGATTTCACATAAAGAGTCATTACTTTGTAAGTAAAATTTATTATATAATTTGTCATGTTTATTTTTGGAAATTATCCACCGGCGAAGCTCAGTCGGCTAAGGCGCTTGCCAGTCGATCCGGAGTTGCGTTCGGGCGCGGGTTCGATTCGCGCTTGGGATGATTACCTGGTTGGGTTTTTTTTCGAGGTTTACCCCAACCATAAGGCGAATGTCAGGTAATCTATGACGAATCTTCCGCCTCATCTCGCCAAATACCATCTCGCTATCAGGAATTCCATCGACTCGAAATAACCTAGTAGTTGATACAGCATCATTAATTAACCAACTACAAGAAATCTTTGGAAATTAACTTGACTCGTAGATACAAAGTGTGAGAAAAATCTGACTTAATAGTCCAGAATAAATCACCGTACATATACAGACAAACGGACAAGCAAAACTATTTTCTTTTGTTTAGGAATATTGAGAGAATTCATTCATTCGAAATATCTCTGTATATATTTTTACAGAAACACAATACTTTTTGTTTATTTGTGTAATAAGGAAATAAAATTGACACAATATAGTATAATCAATGAATCTTTAAATCGATAAGTATGAAGATATTTCTCCACTCTCCAAATATGTTGTCACATTTTATGTGGGAACGGACCTTGCAGTACCGTTTAAAGATTTCTGCGATATAAGATTGATAATCTTTCACTTCAGTGAACAGTTTTATTCTCGGTGTCAAGATGTTAAATTATATATTTTAATTTCACTCTCTCTTCAATTCCAGGCCACCCACAACTTGATCTCTGAATTGCCCTCTTCTATACGGTGTTCGTTTCGTTTATGTGGTGAGTAAAATAATTCCAGTAATATTTCACAAAACATTTAGTGTATTATTTGTGTGTGTTGACATACTTTATTTGTTGCGATTTTTAAGCTGTTTCATCTGTGTAGTAACTGAAAAAAAAGTTATTGAAAAGTAGGATCACACTAAGATATGAGATTGAAGGCTGTCACTTGAGAAAGTTTAGGAATGAATGCATTATGTGTATCTTGATAACAATGAATTTTTTTAATATTGAGTGTCCATGTTTTTTCGATTGACTTGTCATAAGAATAAAATGCAGTTCTTTGAACCACTGACGTTCCATTAAAGAGTAAATCGTCTAAGCCGGAAGTCGTGTTATATATTTAGATGTGCTATTATAGCAAACGTAGAGTTTTTTCTGATATTTTAAAGCAGGAACTATGTGAAAATTTTCTAATCTTCAATTCAACTCAGGAAGTTTCTATTGAATTATTATAACATTTCATTATCAACCAGTAGTTTATTTTTAATCGTTAGTGATTCTTTACAAAATTATCTCTCTTCATTTTATAGGGTGCTATTCATAGACATTTCGTTAGGCCGCGCTACGAGCGTGCTAAACTAGCCCCGGCTATCGACTGGTTAATTGTACAGGATTCATATCATATCATATCGCTAACACTGATTTATGAATACGAAAAACGTTAGTTCGCTGATCATCCACTGGAAGCCAGCGCTAAGAATGTCTATGAATAAGGCCTATATTGATTGTCTACAAGTTTGAGTGTAGATTAAACTGTGATTGAATATATTATATAATTATAGAAAACACGCTTAGGAGAGGATTATTTTTGAATGATGGAGAACACGATTAGGAAATAATCATTTTTGAATGATAGAAAACACTATTAGAAAAGTATCATTTTTCATGACGGAAACATGATTAGGAAAGAATCATTTTTGAATGATAGAAAACATGATTAGGAAAAAATAATTTTTGAATGATAGAACCCACGATAACACCTTTAGAAAAGAATCATTTTGAACAATAGAACACACGATTAGGAAAGAATAGTTTTTGAATGATAGAAAACACTATTAGTAAAGAATCATTTTTGAATGACAGAAAACACGATTAGGAAAGAATCATTTTTAATGATAGAAAACACGATAACACTATTAGGAAAGAATCATTTTTGAATAATAGAAAACATGAGTAGGAAAGAATCATTTTTGAATGATTGAAAACATGATTAAGAAAGAATTATTTTTCAAAGATAGAAACACGATTAGGAAAGAATCGTATTTCAATGATAGAAAACACAATTAGGAGATAATCATTTTAAATAATAGAAAACACTATTAGGAAATAATAATTTTTGAGTGATAGAAAAAACTATTAGGAAAGAATCATTTTTGAATGTCAGAAAACAAGATTAGGAAAGAATAATTTTTTAATGATAGAAGACACATTAGGAAAGAATCATATGTTTTTACGATAGTAAACAGTATTAGGAAAGAATAATTTTTTAATGATAGAAGACACATTAGGAAAGAATCATATGTTTTTAGGATAGTAAACAGAATTAGAAAAGAATAATTTTTTAATGATAGAAGACACATTAGGAAAGAATCATATGTTTTTACGATAGTAAACAGGATTATGAAAGAATCATTTTTGAATGATAGAAAACATGGTAAGAAAAGAATCATTTTTCACTCCAAACAACATTCTAACTCTACAAAAAAAAAATAAATAAATAATCGTGGATTTTCTATGTAAGGCTAACAGTAACATCCAGAATTGGATCCGATAATATTAATATTTTAATCTTCCTTAAACTTGCCATATCCGCCTTAATTTCATCAGCTGGCGTACTGGACTCTTCGTACCTGGTTTCCGCCACAACATAAATGGAATATTGATTGCTGCCAGATTAGCAAACCCCAAGACTGAATTAATGACCTTAATTGTAAGCAAATATTATGAACTATTACCATTCTGTCAATTAATTCATATGGTATCATGGTTAGACATAGGATGTTAGTCACATAGTGATGGAAATATTACCGATACTACGAAATTTCACATGAGCTTGTATTTGTTTATTTGAATTTTAGAATTCTGAATAAAATAAATAACATTAATTGAAGATAAACATTGAAGTACAATAATGGAGTTTGTTTAATGAAATTTCAAGCATAGAAATGGTTTATTTGTCTAAAGACTGCTAAACTCCATTCTACTAATAAATGTATCAATTTGTTTTGTTTTTCGCTTATGCCGATGTGGATAGTATGTATTGATGTTTAAAAATAGTTTCTTTCTTTCTTTTCATTTCTGTACCGAACAAATTCATTATTATAGGTAAACTACAGTCTGCATTGAATGTTCAACAGCATGTAGCGTAATTATTGGAGCATCTAATGTGGCTGAAATAATGTATGGAAAACTTTAGAATTTGTTTAAGGGTACTGGATAGAGCTGTTAACAGTATTTTCGCGTATAAATGGATATAAAATCTTTTTTCCTTTGTTTCTGTCAAACACACACTGTGCATCGTGTGATAAGCAAATGTTGGTGAATTGTGAGCTGGCCACAAACAAATTATCTTCCATTGTTTTAGTATAGACTTAACGGCAGAAGGAGGGTTAGAAAATATCTAACTTCTTGGCTTGCATTCTTGCAACGTTTTCAGTCCACTCTTTTTCGTTTCTGGCTAAATTTCCTGCGATGAATTCACTTCTTCTTTCACACCACGCTCTCTATTGTTCAGGCGCTTTCTTCGGCATATTTTCTATCAAAAGCTTCTCAACAAAGTCATTTAACGTCACAACACTGCACATAAGACGCGCTGTGTGGTAGCAGCTCCACTCTCGCTAATTTATGCAATAATTTGTGTAAATTGGTAGGAAACAGCAGACATTAACAATAATTTTAATTGCGGTAACGTAGCAACGTACACAATCCCGTAACAACAACACGTGAAGACCCCTTAAAACGTCCGTTACAGAATTTTGTAAATAAGGTTTGCTTCAAAGTAGGTGTGCATTTTAAAACTACCCAATTCTGTGATTGTATTAATATTTATGTAAAAGTATTAATTTCGAATTAATGAATTGTCTTGGAATTAGAATTGGCATAATATTTAGACTGTGTGCTACTCGTCCGTTGTAGCCTAAATTGTCCGATTTTGATACTACGAAATAGCAGACTGCGTGATGATCTCTTCAATGTCCCGCTCTCTGCAAACCACTTCGATGTCTTGTATATGGTACCGTTAAAACCCGAAAGTCGACCTGGTTGGCGAGTTGGTATAGCGCTGGCCTTCTGTGCCCAAGGTTGTGGGTTCGATCCCGGGCCAGGTCGATGGCATTTAAGTCTGCTTAAATGCAACAGGCTCATATCAGTAGATTTACTGGCATGTAAAAGAACTCCTGCGGGAAAAAATTCCGGCACATCCGGCGACGCTGATATAACCTCTGCAGTTGCGAGGGTCGTTAAATAAAACAGAACATTTAAAACTCGAAATCCGTCAAAACCAGTTTCAGCTAGTAAAAACTAGTTAAAATGTAATTAGATTTAAAGCGAGTTTTTGTAAAATCTTGAAACAGTGATAGGTTAGGTTTGGTTTGTTTAGGTTTTTGGTTTGTTTAGGCTTTTACCAAACAAAGTACCTAAACAAATCAAACCTAACCTGTCATTGATTCTAGATCTTCCGAAAACTCGTTTTCAGTCTAGTTACATTTGCTTTTGGTTTTGACGAATTTCGGGTTTTAACGGTAACATATACAACGACATTGGAGACATGAGCACTCAGTGATCATGTAACATTGAACGCAAAGTAATATAAAGAACATGCGTGTTTCTTTCTACCAATCGCGTGGCGTATTTAGAGGAAAATTCTAGACTTCTTACACGTAAAAGTCTGGGACGAAGCATTGCGAGAAAAGAGGAAATTATTTTTAATGCTATTGTGCTTTTATAATGAAAATAAAGGGATAGAAGAGCTCTATGTTCTAACAAAGATAGTTTTCTCCTCATATAATAATATGCTTATGTCATTTAAACGGCGTTCATTTAAAAAAAAATGTTATGCTATATTAGTCTTTCAATTTATGTGAGGAAACAGTAGCTTATATCTAATACAAGATTAAAGTCCAGTTGTACGAACACAGAATAAAGTTCTGTTAAAATTAATATTTTATTTATGCGAGAAATGTGTTGTATCTCACTTCCTTTTTACCTTCCCCTTTATGCATAGGGTTGATCTAAAGTATTGCCAGACTCTGTTCCAATTTTGCTAACTATGGAATAGATAACGTTGGAATAAAACAACCGTGGCGAAAATGTGACTCACGAGCACATTGTGGCTCCCAATGATAGGTATGCATTTCTCTTGCTTCCTACCTCCCACAACCCCCATCCTCTCACTCACTGGAGTCAAACTCCGTTCCATATTTTGTATTTGACACTGACCTGCGAGTAGCGTATCGTCGCAATGTCTCTCTCGAAACCATGTACCTCTACAAAAGCGAAAGTTTCAAGTAGGATGGGAGGACGCATTTTTTTGCTGACAACAGGCCTAAGATGAGAATATTAAATGTATGATTAAATTTGTTCAGAAGTATTACGAGGAAAAAGGTTGTATAACATAAAACGGCATTATACTACGTGTCACTCATGAAACATTAAAAGATTAAGTGTTATTATTATTATTATTATTATTATTATTATTATTATTATTATTATTATTATTATTATCATCATCATCATCATCATCTCTGTACGTCGATATTTTTCAGCAGATGCACGAATAATGCGGTTAGATCTTCAATTTACACTCACAGATTTACAATGTGATGTTAAATGAAAGCTAGATGTAAGGACTTGACAAATGTTGAACTTTTCAAATCTTTGCCAAAAAATAAATATCCGAAGCTTTGTTTTTTCGCTTGGTCTTTTGAAGCCATGTTCGCTACAACTTACGTTTGTGAAAAATTATT
This sequence comes from Periplaneta americana, assembly GCF_040183065.1. NCBI lineage: Eukaryota > Metazoa > Arthropoda > Insecta > Blattodea > Blattidae > Periplaneta > Periplaneta americana. Next base: position 81,536,180 of record NC_091133.1, on the reverse strand, counting down.
TTCAACAATGAAAATAGTAAAAACCAAATTTAGACCACGACTGACAGACAAATACCTTTGTGATCAACTACCACTGACAGTAAGTAGACAAATACCTTCGTGATCAACTACGACTGGTAGTAAGTGACATAATTCCTGATTTTGAAACTCTGTCGCAGAGACATTCTGAAGACAGTTAATTTTAGCTTGTGATAATAATGTGTCCTGTGTTTTCTTGTTCTTTTCTTTCTTTGTTACACGTGCTAAACATTAGTTTGTAGCCTTGTACTATATAAAATTATATGTAAGTGCTTGACGCAAGGAAAATGAAAATCCGTTAATAAGTCAGGCAGTTGCTTCACTTCCCCTTCGAGTGTCCGCCTCCCTCCATTGGTGCTATGCACAGTGGCTCGGCGCACGATCACATTTTCGCCACGGCTGGGATAAAAGAACGTCATACAACACGAGCTCCATTTATTCTATAGTTAGACTATTCCACGAATAACTATTCCAAGATTTATTCAGCGATCGTAGAACAGAGTGTCAGAGGAGGTTTGTGTTACATGTGAACCGTGGAGTTACTTGTACAGGGACATCATTTTATTTTTACTAATATTTTTAATATTAACTTTGCTATACCTCTGGTTCAACGCTGTTTGCTACCCCCTTCCACGACTGGAGTTCGATGATACTGGCGTAATACACAAACAAATCACTTTACTAGGTATAGGAGGGAAGAAAAGTAGTTCATCCATTTACGTAAACTAGGAAATATTGCACTTTTGAGTTTGATCATTTTCATTAGATTTTTGTTTAATCAAAATACAGTACAGTATTAACAATAATTGTTTTACTCACAAACTGAGCTGTCCATGTGGACGTATTCATTATGCAGTGTATATTATATTGTCTACAGCACATTAGCGTGCAATATAGAGGATGAAGTTAAATTAAAAAATAATCATAATATGGATATTTAAACACATTTTTAAAATGGTGGCCGTTCATTTCGATACAGGCTTCAGTTCTTTTGTGCATATTATTGCACTATAGGTTATTGTACCTAATCCCAATTAACAGTTTCATCCTTCGTACTAGTAACTCATGTCGAAATAATTCTTTACCTACTTTATAAAAGAGTAATTTACATAGTGCAAATTCAATCTTCACTTCTGCCCGATCTGAAAAGATAAAATTACTCAGACATACTATCTACTGTCCTTCCAAGTGGTTATGTCGTAGGGTCGTAGAAAGGGAGGAAATCACGTGACAGTTAAATACTTAACGAGGGCCTTTTATGTAAGTTATTTTAAACAGTTGTATAACATTACGTAAACGTCCAATTCCTAACAGAAATTAATATTCTTAGAAAAGAGCTAAGACAGCCCAGCCACTAGCTGGCGAATAAAAGCTGGTGGGGGAAACCGGAATACGACGTAGGAAAATGGACGACAGTACCTGTGCGAAAATGATTCAATATTGAAAGCCCTTTCGTCACTGGAAAACGGGAACATACTTTTGGAACGTACTGTTTACTATGACCGTAAGGCTACTATGACTGTATATGCGGTCTTGGATCTGTGTGGAGGACGGTTGAACTTCATTAGTAAAAGGGGTGGGAGTGAAGTACATTCAAAAACTCAGGTACAATAAAAATTTAAGTAAAAATAAAATGATGTCCCTGTAGATATTAAACTACTATAACTGCGAATATCTTTGACATTCAAATCCACGCCTGCAGTTACAGGAAAAATAGCAATGTGGAGGCCAGGAATATTCTGACAGTTTGAGGCCATTATCAAGTCTGTGACACCTTATACCAAGTGTGAACAACCGCTGAATAACAAATAGTAAACAACACAATAAATATCGAGGGGAACAATACCGTTTGTTTACGTGAATCCAAAATGAGCCTTAATCAGTTCCATTCTCTGCGTATAACAATGATTCAGAGTGACTGGAAAAGGGGGGAAGGGTCGGACTGTTTTGGAAAACACTTTTCACAGGTATTTTGAAGCATTGGGATCACAACAAATATATCCAAACAGCCAGACTTCCATTGCGCGTGTGTGAATCGCCGAGTTTTATTACATGCTTTGTTCATTTGCTTGATTCATCGAACGACTTCGCTCACATATCCATGATAATAACAGAGGGGCATTGTCTCACTCGGCCATTGTGTGTTACATGCATCATTTAAAGTACGGGATCCTGCACAATGGCGGGAACGGACATCAAACAAGGCCACAATGCAAGAACAACACAAAGCAAGTTATGTAAGAACATAAAAATATTTCAAATCGATTTTAAAATTCTATGCCATCAATTTGTTTTATAACACAATAACTCTCCGGACCTTCCCAAGTATGTAAATGGGGGTTCCTTCTATTTCCTATCTCCCTTTTCCCCGCAAGTTTACTATAACTGCTGTAAAATGTTTAATAATGTTTGCGAAGTGCATACCAACCATGTGTTACACAGACAACGCTTTGTATGGGAGTATTATCATCCATTAACGTTTTTAGCAACAATGGCTTCTAATTTCAGGCAGATGTTTTCAACTACCTCTATTTTATAATGGCGTATTATTTTTTCATGCAGGGATTGTTGTGCTGCGATGGTTTTCGATACATCTAAACGATTGTTTCTTTTTTTACCGAAGTTTACAGAACGCGATTATCCCTCTATGATTTACTATCTTCAATTGTTCTTCAATTAACGCGAAAATTACAAACTCATACAAAGCAAGGTAATAGGATTTATAGATCCATGTGGATATAGCATATTTCATATCTTCGTTACAAAATGTTGACTGTTTCAACTTTTAATTCAGACATTCGTTAGCGCATTATTTCTGGTCACTACTACCTGTATTAGACATACGCGTATTGATCGGTATCTTTTTTGGATTATGCAAATCTAGTCTTTCAGGTAAAGCTCCCTGTAAAGCAGATTTGAATAATTTCAAGGGAAAAATTGTTCCGGGGCCGGGTATCGATCCCGGGACTTCTGGTCGAACGTACCAGCGCTCTACCAACTGAGCTACCCACCCGACACCGTCTCAACTTTTCTCTTTATATCCACACAACTCGCGTGGGCTGACGAAACGCCAGAGACCCACATCGAGTGCATACAATCTCTATTCAAATCTGCTTTACAGGGAGCTTTACCTGAAAGACTAGATTTGCATAACATATACGTCACTGTGCATGTTAACAGAAAACCACAATTTCAAGTCACACAGATTGTGTGCACTCGATGTGGGTCTCTGGCGTTTCGTCAGCCCACGCCAGTTGTGTGGATATAAAGGGAAATGTTGAGACGGTGTCGGGTGGAGTTCCCGGGTAGCTCAGTTGATAGAGCGCTGGTACGTTCAACCAGAGGTCCCGGGATCGATACCCGGCCCCGGAACAATTTTTTGGATTGTTTAATTTGTAAGTAATGTAAAATAATTGAGGGGCTTAGAACAAAAAGCAGGTAAGTGAGGAAATTACAGTTAAAGTTCTACATGCAATGAAATATTATACACTAGTTTGGTGAAATGATTTCCATATAGCAGCAAAGAACAGCGTGATCACTTACCTGATTTTATCCCAAAGAAACATCCTTTTTGGGCTATCACAACACTCACTTACCTCATTTCTTTTAATAATGTCACTTACCTGCTTTTTGTTCTAAGCCCCTCAATTATTGTACTGATTATAATCAGTTTAATATTGCCTGCAGGTAAATAACAAATATCATATTGAACCTATTTATGTGCGGTAGTGTAAAGATTTTTTATTCTTTTCGTTTGAGACAGAACGCGAAGCAATATAAAGCACATGTGTATTTCTTTCCACCAATCACGTGGCGTATTTATAGGAAAACTCAAGCTTCTTGTTACACGTAAAAATCTGACAGGTAGACCGGTTGATATTAGTGAATCAGATGAATTTACGTATCTCGAGATGTTTCTGATTACACTGGCTTGCAAAATTAAGGGTCATAACAGTTTTCTAAAAAATTATGCTACAGTTGTAGTTTCTTGGAGTGAATCCGATGCTGACAGACGAACTGTCCTCCCTCACAGAACCATATAATCATGCCTGTTAAACTCCAGATTCCGGAGTACCAAGGTCTTAAATCCTGTATTAGCATTTTCCTCCAAAATTTCACCCCCCGCATATTTTTAACTATTACAGATAGGCCTACATAAGTTGAGAGGGAGGTGGAGAGTTTTGGTGGACTGACACAGTGAAACTAGCATGCTCCATAAAATCCCTGTAAAATCTGATTTATCACAATTCCATCGCAATTAGGAAGAAAATTGAACTCGGGCCGCCTGGCAGAAGAACAGACGCGACAAGAAGCAGTATCAAAATGTTCATGTAACATTCAGCCAAAAGTTTACTCAAATGCATGTTTTAATATCATGTAGGTAGCTCTGTTTTGTGTTGTTTCGTAACAAGCTGTTTTTTACGATGATGGGTTGTTAGCCCTTCGTCTAACCTCCAAGCTGGAGAACCAAGGTTCCTTAAAAGCCGTAAGTAAATAAGGAAGTAAATAAGTAAGTAAACTCTGCTTTGAGTAAGTTATATTGGGAATTAATTTTCATATTTTATATTTTTACAACACCTCAACGTGTAGGAAAATTGAAGATGATGGGGTGATTCTTTAAGATTTCCTTTTTCTCCATTTTTTAGACTTTGTTTTAGACGGAATTACTTAGAAGTGAGTTTGGTATGATATCTCCACATGATACGACACAAGATATAACCCAGATGAACTCTGTCGTTACGCAAAAGTTCTGAATTAAAAACATAAAGATAAGTAAATAGATATTATATAAATGTGTATTTTTATCATTTGATAAAAATGAATAGAATTGACTTACTTGGGTAGCGATTTACTCTACGTCAGGGCTGGGCAGCAAGAGCGGGTTCTATTCTCCCACGGGGAGCCATATGATTTCCCTTCATCCCTTTTCTTCCCCGCCGAATACCGCGCGGCGTTGATTCAGTGACGGATGAATATTAAGCGTCCCCGTTTAGAGTCTAGATCTGCTCCCGATGCCCAGCTCTGCTCTACGTTATGAAATGAGTTTGGTTAATTTTCACTACATATGATCCAGTTCACTGGGGAATGGCACAAATGAAATGTAACCATTTTACAAGTATAATAGCATTAATTAAAAACATTTCAATTAGCTTTTATATTCTGCCGGAAACGGAGGAATTGAATTTTGTAATTGGCGTTAATTGAAGTATAATGTATAGAAATATGAAACTTCATAGAATTATCATGATTTCTTTAATGCCTCAGTGACCTCGGAGAAAAAATATAATTTCACCACACAATTTTGCGCACAGTAATCGTTAAAAAAAAGAGAGGCAACAAATGAACGTTTATAATATTATGGAAGTAGCATATTTTAGAGATTAAATTACTTACAATAGAAAATCGACCTGACATAAGATGACAATTTTTTAGATAGTGGTTGAGTGTAGTGGGTGAATGTAAAGATAATATGTTTAAATTAAGTTTTCTTATGTTCTCCAAGTTATAACATAATCACTAAATATTTTGATAAGTATCCCTCTTACTCTAAGGAAATTACTAATAATATTAAGGTTGACACTATCACTACTGTAATTGAAATTAATTATAATCAGGGAACGGATTTATATGGACTAAAAATATATGAAATATGTAAATATATATGTAGTTATTTTTACCAAAATATGGAATTAAATATGGATTTTTACCAAAATATGGAATTAAATATGGACTTAAAATTATAAAAAAATGACTATGTACGTTAAATATTGGTACATTTTAATCAAACTAAACAAAAAATATAATGGACGTACCTTATCTTCCAATGTAGTTTCAACAAAACACAATTTTTATTGTCTGTTACCATAACAATAGGTTACAAACATTTCTTTCAAGTGCTGAAAAGTGAATCTTCTTCTATTGTCTCTGAGGATAGATTTATACTGACTAAAAGAGCGTTCGACGTCACAAGAAGTAACTGGTACATAATTCAATTTCACAATGTCTGCTGGGGATAAGTCCAAGTTAATCTTCACTGTTGATTCACCACTCATCACAGCAACAACCTTTTGTAGTTCTTCATATCCAGGGTTTTTTGAAAGTACAGTGTCCACCTTAGCTCTTACTGCATCTGCAACTTTACCTCTACCACGATTCAGTTGTTCCACAGTACTATTTATAATTTCAAAACTTTCAGATAGTGAAAGGTGCCTATTTTGGAGACTTTTGAGCGTTTTTATGATGCATGAAAATGTATGCTGAATGTGAGCTAAGTCATTCTTCACACTTATGTCACAGGTAACTGTTTTCGCAGTATCAATTGAGACTGCATCTTCAGAGTCCAATGCAAGGAGAACATTGTTAATAGAGTCTATATGTTCGGCATAATATTCAACTGCTTCTAGCCATGTACCCCATCTAGTTAAAATTGGCTTTGGTGGCAATGGAATTTCAGGGTACATTTCTTTCAACACGTTAACTCTACTGGGAGCTTTGAGAAGTACTTTTTTCACTGATGAAATCAACAAATCTACTTTAGGGAAATTGTCTCTGACCACTTCTGCCACACGATGAAATGCATGCGCCACACAAGTAAAATGAGTCAATTTAGGATATACAACAGATAATGCTTGTCCAGCTTTGACCATATAAGGGGCAGCATCGCTAATAAAGAATAACACATTATCGTACATAATACCCTTTGGCCACAGGATACCCATAGCTTCGTTGAACAGTTTAACTATAGTTTTGTTATTGCACTTTTCTAGAACATCACAATGTAAAAGAATTCGTTCAGAATATTGTTCACTTAACAAACCGATAACTACATTACCAACAAGTCTACCTTCTTTGTCGGGAGTCTCATCAATGGAAACCCAAATTGAACTATCTTTAATTTCATCTCTTATCTTCTGTATTGTCTCATCGTAGATGGATGGAGCATACGTCTTCCTAAGTGTTGACTCATCCGGGATTGTATGTTGAGTATATTTTTCAAGGAATTCCCTGAAGACCTTATTCTTTAGTTTGTAGAGAGGAATATCAGCAGAGATGAGAGAACGGCACAGGTCGATGTTAAACTCAGATCTTACATTCGATGTTGTTGGTTGTGTTAAAAACAATTGTCTCTGCTTGGAATTTAGTTGTTTGTTGGCCTGATGTTTACTAGTTGTAATGTGTTGTTGCACCAGGAACTTTTGTGTAGATGATACTGCACACTGACACAAATTACAAAATAATATTTTATTGTCAGTTGATAAACCATCTTCTTTAAATTCTGAAATGTAACTTGTTAGTTTTGATTTTAAATTGACTGAATGACGTACTTTTGGCATATTTACCGTCTTTATAGTATGATTTACAAAACTGAACCTATGTGTACTCTGACTGGCATTTAACTGTTGAGCTGCACAACTGAAGTCTGTTAAAAATTTTAAATTAAATTAATACAGTTTTGTAACTTACTTTCCCATTGTTGATAGGACTGCTAATTTTCAAATAACTCTGATGTTAAAGGGATTACTGAACATGTGTTTAAATCTCTATTGTTGAAATGTATTTTTAAAAGTTAATGGAATTTTGTTTTGTTTTATTGTTAAACCTAATATAATATGGACTGTTTTATATGAAATATGGAAAATATATGGAAATTAACGAAAATATGTACTAAACTCTAAAATATGGAAAAATATGGAAAATAAAAGTAGGATTTTTCAACCCTACACATTGTGAAACATAAAGATAATGCAAAATATAAATTATATTAGCTTTATAAGTAAATATGTATTTACATATAAATCCTTTCCCTGATTATAATGCAGACGAATGGGCGCCAGTGTATTTATTTAAAAGTCTATGTGTTATTGATATGAGCGCTTATTCATAGTCAAAGACCAAACCAAGTCACATCACGAGTTAGACTACGCCAGAATATTCTGTGACCTTTCATACGTGTACACATTACAAGGGCTACAATGACGTCAGTCATAAAACTCCATAATGTAAGCTGGGAGAGAGACAGACATTCATACAAAATTACGAGACGTGTCGGTCTCTTAGTTTAGTTTAAGTTTAATTTCATCATTCTGTACTATCAACTTATATTTTCCGACTGCTCAATAAACTTAGTATTAGCAACCCTTGGTTGTCAAAGGACTTGGGTATTTTACTTACCCACCTACAACGCACTCCAAGATAAAATCTTCATACTAACTTCATCACATATATTAGGCATTTAATACTTGCATATATCGCAATTCTACCTATTGTGGAATTATTTCTGAACCTGTATTTCTTTCTTTTTGTATTTGTAGTAGTTATTTTATTTTTCCTTTTAATTCACTTCTCTCTCTGATTTTAGTGTATTTGTATTACTGGTACTGTGGCAGTAAATGCCTGATGACCTTATCTTCAGCAGATTAAAAAATAATTAAAATGGTAATAATAATAATAATAATAATAATAATAATAATAATAATAACGATGATGATAATAATGATAGTTCCGATCTCAAGGAAAGGCCTTAGTCCTAATACTTGAATTGAATAATAATAATAATAATAAGTAGAAGAATAATAATAGTGGAAAAATTCAAATATCTTCAAGTAACAGTAAAAAAAAAAAATAAATAAACGACATTCGGGAGAAAATTAAGCGCAGAATAAATATGGAAATGCCCGTTATTATTCGGTTGAGAAGCTTTTGTCATTTAGTCTGCTCTCAAAAAAGTTGAAAATTAGAATTTATAAAACAGTTACATTACCGGTTGTTCCTTACGGTTGTCAAATTTATAGTCTCACTTTGAGAGAGGATAAGAGGCTAAGGGTGTTTGAAAATAAGGTGCTTAGAAAAATATTTGGGACTGAGAGGGATGAAGTTAAGGAGAATGGAGAAGTTACACAACGTAATCCACACCTGTGGAGTAACGGTTAGCGCATCTGGCCGAGAAACCAGGTGGCCCGGGTTCGATTCCCGGTCGGGACAAGTTACCTGCTTGAGGTTTTTTTTCCGCGGTTTTCCCTCAACCCAATATGAGCAAATGCTGGGTAACTTTCGGTGCTGTACCCCGGACTCATTTCACCTGCATTATCACCTTCATCTCATTCAGAAGTTAAATAACCTAAGATGTTGATAAAGCGTCGTAAAATAACTTACTAAAATAAAAAAATACACAACGCAGAAGTTGTCGTACTGTATTCTTCCCCTGACATAATTAGGAACATTAAATCCAGACGTTTGAGATGGGCAGGGCATGTAGCACGTATGGGCGAATGCAGAAATGCATATAGAGTGTTAGTTGGGACGCCAAAGGCTAAAAAAAACTTTGGGAAGGCAGAGACGTAGTTGGGAGGTTAATATAAAAATGGATTTGAGGGAGGTGGGATTTGATGGTAGACACTGGATAGATCTTGCTCAACCGACGGCGGGCTTATGTGAGGGCGACAATGAACCTCCGAGTTTCTTAAAAACCATTTGTAAGTAAATAATAATAATAATAATAATAATGATAATAATAATAATCATAATAATAATAATAATAATAATAATAATAATAAATAGCGTTGTTGTTTAGGATATGTGTCTTTTTTCGTCCTTTGTGACTATGGACAGAATAATAGGTGTTAAAGAATAAAAATGAACCATGTGTATTCTTGTCTCTACATCTGCTGCAAATAAAAGCACGAAAATACGAGTGTTTTCATTTCTTTCGATCTCCAGCGTCTTCACTGCCTCTACATCCACAAACTCTTGCTCTGATAAGAATAATATTCGGCTTCTCTGACGTTTTCGACAACGGGAAAAAGTAAATAAAGGGCAGAAGAGATAAGAAGGAAAGGGTTAATGATAGGCATATGGCATATGGGGTATTTTTATATATTGCCTTACCCGTAGTCGTCCACTGGATTTAAACTCGCAAAAATCAGATCTAGGGCAAGTGTGATTCGCTTTGTTACTTCTATCGATGAGTATGGTTTCCCGAGTTTGACACGATCAGATAAACCACACAACGAGGGTTATACGTGCCTGGTTATGACTTAAGAGTTGAGGAGTACACTCTGTCGACACTGCCCGATAAAATCGAGTGTTAGTTTCAGAGTTGTTGAATGTCTCCAGACGTGACTTGGAAGTTCCACGAACCGATTCAACTCGGGTCGCAAGTTTGCAACTACAATCTTGCCTCCCAGTACTGCATTTTAGTTGCTTGTAGACATTTCTCCACTTTTGTGAAATGAACTTAGTTAACTGAACGTCAATCTATAATTTAATAAGTTCTAGTTAGAGGCAAGATCTAGAAATTTTGATATTATGCGCTTCTTATATTTCTTTGCACATACATTTGCCGTCCCAGTTTCTGTTTCAAATTCATAAGACTTGAGTTCGTTATCAGATAGAACACTAAAAATTTGTTGATCATCCGCCATAGTCGTTTAGAATCCATCACCACTGTCTTTTATTAATATCTGAACAAATCGCTAAAGAGGATTTAACACAAGCGAACATTGAGGAAAAAAAAATGAGAGTAAAAGCTTCACTGTACGGATTACTGCGGAATCAACTTAGAGCGAGCGCGCGATATTCCGCTACAGCCGAGATTATGCGAGAGTGAATGTTGGTTTGAGAAGGAAAGCTGCTTGCTTCTTGAGGTAGGAAAAAGAGAAAAGTAAGTGGTGATGGTAGAGGAGAATCGAGGAATACTGTTATATTTTGAAGTTAAGAGTTATACTGTCATAACACTTTATTGTGAAATAGATTTTATTTATTTATATAACTTTTACCTATGAATTTCATATTTGCAGGAGCTCAATATATACAGGATGTTAAAAAGTATCCAATATTTTAGGAGGTGATAGTATGCATCAAAACAAGAAAAAAAGTCTAGTAAACATGGGTCGTACAACACATACTTTCTGAGATCTGAACACTTGTTCATAGGAGGTGCTCAATGTGACGTCCATTTATGGAAATGCATTTTCCTGCTCTACATTATAGCAGGCTACCAGATAATCATACCGTAGTTGACACCCATGGTATGGATTACTGATAAGTCGCAAGGAATAGCTACTGGAAAGAAAAGTTTGGTTGCGGATATGAGCGGGGTTCAGCAGAGATGGTGTTGTGAATTTTCCATAATCAGCATGTGTGGACTGATGGAAATTCCCATGCACTTGAAGAAACAAAGCATCAGCACCGATTCTTAATCAACGTATGGGCAGGCGTTTTTAGCGAAAAATTAAGGGCCATAAGTACGAGTACTACCACAGAGGTTAACTGGAGCTCGTTATCAGGACTTTCTTATTAACGTATTGCCTACCTTGCTGGAGTATGTGCCATGTCAGCAAAGACTACAGATGTGGTTCATGCATGATGACACACCAGCACATATTTCCGCAATGAGCGTGAACACCTGACGCTGACATTTCAGGACCGCTGGATTGATTGGGGAGGCCCACACCTTGGCCTGCACGTTCCTCAAATTTAAATCCCCTAGACTTTTGGTTATCAAGAACAACCAGGTCAATTTCAAAGAGTGCGTGATTTCTTACGCCGAAGGGCAGAGGAATGCATTGCCATGAATGGATGTCACATTGAGTACCTCCCATGAACAAGTTCTCAGATATCAGAAAGTATGTGTTGTGGGACCCATGTATATTAGACATTATTTTCTTGTTTTGATGCATACTAGCACCTCCTAAATTACTGGATACTTTTTAACACCCTGTATATACAATCTCTGCCTTCACATGAAAAATGTTTGAAACACTCACGCGATAGGATCCAGCTACTCGTATAGAACTTACACTTACGATTTTCACGTGTAGTTTTAACGGTTAATTGAATTTCGATTTTATACTCATATTTCTTGTCATTAGAATTATTTGAAGACTTGCGGGCTCGATATTATTATTAATTCAAACATTCATTAGGCTCAATTAAATTACCTGAAAACTACCGAAACTTGTGATATTGTTGTCGAGAGTAACTTATATTAATCTTTGCCTATTTTCCTTTTAATGCCGTGTCTTTTAAACGTTCGATATTTCTGCAGCTATAGCACGGTGTAAAACTAAAATTTCGCAGAACTCGTTGAACACTGTGAACTTATCAAGTCTGACATATGTAGGCGTCAGTTGAAACTTCACCGTATATACATTGGCAATAATTATTGTACTCTGCACTTTCTGCCTTACTACATCTGAGTCATGTATCTTCCTCATCTGTCCATTATTCCAGTAATAAGTTCAAACTAGAGTGGAATGATGTATGCCAGGAAAAAAAATGTGAAATTTATTTTAGTCCTTGTTACAGAGCTCTCTCTTTCACATATGCCAACATTGACAACTTTTCAGCATTTTTTTTCTTTGTTGTAACGAAAAGCAGAAAGCTAATTAACTGAAAAAAATTCTTACTGTGCAGAGCATGATAAAATACACTCTGGAATGTAAACCAGATGCGAATGCACAAGTTTTATGTTAATTAAGTTTTCTGAAAGTGTTGAATATATGGGATGCCATTGAATGTCTAGAGGGACTTTCAGTAAGCTTAAATTCGCAAAATGTTGGTTATGTTTCGCTATACAGTACGTACAATTATTAATAATCGGAAGTATGTATGATAAAGAAGCTTCGTTAGGTAAGAGAACACGTATTGATATACAGGGACATCATTTTATTTTTACTAACATTTTTAATATTAACCTGGCTATACCTTTGGATTAATGATTGAGATCCGGAAACACAGTTTGCTATCTCCTTCCACGACTGGAGTTCGATGGTACTGACGTAAAATACAAACAAATCACTTTACTAGGTATAGGAAGGAAGAAAAGTAGTTCATCCATTTAGGCAAAGTGGGAAATATCGCGATTTTGAGTTTGATAATTTTCATTAGGTTTTGTTTAATCATAATACAGTACAGTGTTAACAATAAGTGTTTTTACTCACGAACTGAGTTGTCCATGCGAACGTATTCATTATGCAGCGTATATTATACTGTCTACAGCACATTAGCGTACAATATAGAGAATTAAGTTAAATTGAAAAATAATCATAATATGGATATTTAAACACATTTTTGAAAATGGTGGCCGTTCATTTCGATACAGCTTCAGTTCTTTTGTACATATTATCGCACTATAGACTATTGTACATAATCCCAATTACCAGTTTCGTCCTTCGTACTAGTAACTCATGTTGAAATAATTCTGTACCTACTCTATAAAAGAGTAGGCCTACTTACATACCGTAAATTCAATCTTCATTTCTGCCCGACCCGCACAGATAAAATTACTCAGACATGCTATCTACTGTGGTCCAAGTGGTTCTGTCGCAGGATCGTAGAAAGGGGGAAATCACGCGATAGTTAATTACTTAACGGGGCCCTTTTATTTAAGTTATTTTAAACAGTTGCATAATATTACGTAGACGTCCAATTAATTCCTAACACAAATTAATGTTTTCAGAAAAGAGCTAAGAAAACCCAGCCACTAGTCTTTACAGTGGAGCGAGCAGAGGCAGGTGGGGGAAACCGGGATGCGACATAGGCAAACGGACGACAGTACCTGTGCGAAAATATGATTCAGTATTGAAAGTTTTCGTCACTGGAAAACGCGAACATATTTATGAAAAGTACTATACTCACTAACTCAGTACTACGGCCTTGGTTCTACGTGGACAACTGGAACTTCGTTAGTAGAAGAGGTGGGATTGAAGTACATTCAAAAAGTCAGGTACAATAAAAGTTGAAGTAAAAATAAAATGATGTCTCTGTATTTCAGAAGTGTTAATTACTAAAAGTAAATTATCACTGTTTAGAATTTTGTGAAACTGCCCAATGGAATTAAAAAAATAGGAAATGAAAGGTAAAGTATGTGAAGAATTTTCTGTTTCATTTACAGTCCTTCATCTTATGTTCGACAAAATATTATGTCAGATTGGAAATGTTCAATAGAAATGTACTTTTGAAATACAGAGTCATCATTTTATTTTTAATTCAGTTTTTATTGTACCTCAGTTTTTGAATGTACTTCCCCCTCGCCCCTTCTATTAATTAACTTCAACCGTCCTCCGCACAGAACCAAGGCCGCATATGCAGTCAAAATCACTGAGTGAGTGAGTATAGAACGGTCCAGAAATATGGTCGCGTTTTTCAGTGAAGAAAGAGCATTCATTATCGAATCATTTTTTCGTATCCTGGTTCCCCCACCTGCTTCTGCTCGCCCCTCTGTAAAGGCTAGTGGGTGGGCTGTCTTAGTTCTTTTCTGAAAATATTTTCTGAGAGGAACTGGACGTCTACGTAATATTATACAACTGTTTAAGATAATTTAAATAATAGGGCCTCGTTAAGTAATTTGCCCCCTTTCTACGATCCTGCGACATAACTATTTGGACGGATAGTAGATAGCATGTCCGAGTAATTTTATCTTTTCGGATCGGGCAGAAGTGAAGATTTAATTTACAGTACGTATGGTACTCTTTTATAGAGTAGGTACAGAATTATTTCAACATGAGTTACTGTTACGAAGGACAAAACTGGAAATTGGAATTTGGTACAATAGTCTACAGTGAGATAATAAGCAGAAAAGAACTGAAGCCTCGATCGAAATGAACGGTGACCATTTTCAAAGATATGTTTAAATAATCCATATTATGATTTTATTTTTCAATTTAAATTCAATCCCTATATTGTACGCTAATGTGCTGCAGACAGTATAATATCCACTGCATAATGAATACGCCCCTATGGATAACTCAATTCGTGAGTAAAAACACTTATTGTTAATCCTGTACTGTATTTTGATTAATTAAAATGATCAGAGTTAAAATCGTGATATTTTCTAGTTTACGTAAATGGATGAACTATTTTTCTTTCCTCCTATACCTAGTAAAGTGATCTGCTTGTATTTTACGCCAGTATCATCGAACTGCAGTCTGTGGAAGGGGGTAACAAACAGTGTTTCTGGTTCTCAACCGTTAATGCAAAGGTATAGCTAGGTTATTATTAGAAAAGTTAGTAAAAATAACCTCAACATAAAAAATAATACATTATTTTTTATTTTTTATCCAGTGTCGGTTACTTGACTTCGCATCAATTACCCAAGCATCTCAATCTATGTGCTACGCGCTTAAGCTGTAGTTCTTTTTCCCGTCATACGCATTGCCTTTGGTGTACATAGGAAGCGAACTACATAACACTGTATGTTGATGATGATTAATGGAGCACTAGTGGAATTGGACAAAGTAGCAAGTACAGGGAGACAGTAGGTACTAAAATAAACAAAAACTTATAGGAATGAGGGTAAATAATAAAACAAACAAGATACAGTTCAGTGACAGAGGAATAGAGGAAGTAGATGAATCCCTGTTTTTATGTTGTGTTGTATAAAACTAGAGTGGCATAGGTCAGATGAGAATATGAATGTTAGAATCATAAAATCAGAAGTTTCATAAATAGTTTCAACATAAAAGTCTAAGCAATTGCAGTCGAGAACTAAAATAGATTGTTTAACAACTAATGTGAATGGAGTCCGTTATATTGCATGAATGTAGAACTTGTAAACCATCTATTGAAATGTGTAGCCTAAGGTATTCACATAAACACAGTTCATGTAAAGATTTGATTAAAATTAATAATGGTTATCTGAGGATCAGTGACTAATTCAAACAATAATATGTGGAAGATGTTTACTAATTGTGATATTAAGATAGAGATCAGATATGGAGAATTAAAATGGAGTAGAGGACATATCATATCTCAGTTGTCATCCTTGTGGATTAGGTGGGTAATGGTACATGACGAAGTTCGTGAATGAAACTTGATGCCCTTGTCCCTTGCTACAGTAACATTGGGGAATGAATTTTTTTTAACATTTTGTATATGTGCGCAACAATTTACTTACTTACTTACTTACAAATGGCTTTTAAGGAACCCGAAGGTTCATTGCCGCCCTCACATAAGCCCGCCAGCGGTCCCTATCCTGTGCAAGATTAATCCAGTCTCTATCATCATACCCCACCTCCCTCAAATCCATTTTAATATTATCCTCCCATCTACGTCTCGGCCTCCCTAAAGGTCTTTTTCCTTCCGGTCTCCCAACTAACACTCTATATGCATTTCTGGATTCGCCCATACGTGCTACATGCCCTGCCCATCTCAAACGTCTGGATTTAATGTTCCTAATTATGTCAGGTGAAGAATACAATGCGTGCAGTTCTGTGTTGTGTAACTTTCTCCATTCTCCTGTAACTTCATCCCGCTTAGCCCCAAACATTTTCCTTAGCACCTTATTCTCAAACACCCTGAACCTATGTTCCTCTCTCAGAGTGAGAGTCCAAGTTTCACAACCATACAGAAAAATCGGTAATATAACTGTTTTATAAATTCTAACTTTCAGATTTTTGGACAGCAGACTGGATGATAAGAGCTTCTCAACCGAATAGTAACACGCATTTCCCATATTTATTCTGCGTTTAATTTCCTCCCGAGTGTCATTTATATTTGTTACTGTTGCTCCAAGATATTTGAATTTTTCCACCTCTTCGAAGGATAAATCTCCAATTTTTATATTTCCATTTCGTACAATATTCTGGTCACGAGACATAATCATATACTTTGTCTTTTCGGGATTTACTTCCAAACCGATCGCTCTACTTGCTTCAAGTAAAATTTCCGTGTTTTCCCTAATCGTTTCTGTATTTTCTCCTAACATATTCACGTCATCCGCATAGACAAGAAGCTGATGTAACCCGTTCAATTCCAAACCATGCCTGTTATCCTGAACTTTCCTAATGGCATATTCTAGAGCGAAGTTAAAAAGTAAAGGTGATAGTGCATCTCCCTGCTTTAGCCCGCAGTGAATTGGAAAAGCATCAGATAGAAACTGACCTATACGGACTCTGCTGTATGTTTCACTAGACACATTTTAATTAATCGAACCAGTTTCTTGGGAATACCAAATTCAATAAGAATATCATATAATACTTCCCTCTTAACCGAGTCATATGCCTTTTTGAAATCTATGAATAACTGATGTACTGTACCCTTATACTCCCATTTTTTCTCCATTATCTGTCGAATACAAAAAAGTTGATCAATAGTCGATCTATTACGCCGAAAACCGCACTGATGATCCCCAATAATTTCATCTACGTACGGAGTTAATCTTCTCAAAAGAATATTGGACAAAATTTTGTACGACGTCAACAAAAGTGATATTCCTCGAAAGTTACCACAGTTGGTTTTGTCCCCCTTTTTAAAAATAGGTACAATTATGGATTCCTTCCATTGTTCTGGTACAATTTCCTTTTCCCAAATAGCAAGTACAAGTTTATAAATTTCGCTATATAATGCACTCCCACCCTCTTGTATTAATTCTGCTGGAATTTGGTCGATACCTGGAGACTTGTACTTTTTCAGATTTTCTATCGCAATTTCGACTTCTGAAAGCGTGGGTTCGGGTATAAATGGCTCAGCAGTTTGTATTTCAATTTCGTCCCGATCATTTCTATTTGGCCTATGTACATTTAGTAGTTGCGCAAAATAGTTTTTCCATCTGTTTAGGATTGATGGAGAGTCTGCAAGCAAGTCACCATTCAGGAGACGGCCTCCAGATATGGAGGGTAGCTGCGAATATATTGAATAAGCAGTCGTGGACAGCCGATAAGGGGTGGTCCTCCAGCTTGGGGGTTGGGCGAAGGGCTAACAACCCATCACCGTAAAAAACAGCTTGTTACGTATCCCTATAATGTGCGCAACAATTTATCTTACAAAAATGGTATCTACCTTGAAAATAATTTCATCGTTTAATTCGTCATTTTACTTTACATAATACAAAAATTCGCGAATAATATTGTCTATCTATTCTTGAAGTGGAGAACCATTCTGTGTTTTTAATTTAAGTAAATACTACTTGTTTATTATTATTAAAAGTGATTATACGTTAAGACGATCTTGCATGAGACCATAGCAGATCCACTGGGTTCTAATATATGAAGGCTCATGATGATGATGATGATGATGATGATGATTACCTAAATAATAATAATAATAATAGTGTAGTTAAACTAAGTGACTATTTCTGCAGATGAGAGATATGAATTCTGAGCTATCAATGTGTGCAATATATTTCCAATGGGGAAGACAGGGTTTCTCAAACTTTTTCTCACAGTACAAGTGATTCAGTGTACTGAAGGTACACGTATTCACTTATGATAAAAAACATGCATTTGCCATGATTTAAGTACATTCATAATTAAATGTATTATTTATAAGTTTTACAGATTACAAAATAATTCCGTAATGAGAAGCATGGCCTTATTTTGATAACACTTGGTTTTGAATGAAAGGAAGAGTTTTTGAAAGTTTTAATCTCTGGTCATGTTCAAATTTTACACTTTGTCGTAAATAACTACTTTTATATAAATATGTTGTAGTGAAAGGCAAAAAAAAGAAAAATTATACTGCGTTTGTAAAAAATGACAAGTACTCCTTTTGTCTTTGAATCTATTCCGGCAGAATAAAATTGTTGTAGGAAATTTATGAAGACCACTATCACAAGTAAGTTCAATTAACTACTACCTTATTAGAAATCTTTGAAGGAAAACTTTTTATACGAGTAAAAATAGATCTCTTTAATCAAAGTTCTAAACTAAGATCTTATGCAAAAAAGCGTAGCTCAAGAACTCTATTATCAGCCACCGCTTCGGGATTCAGACGAACATAATAATTTTCCTCAACAGACCTTTCAAAAGTTGAGAATCTCTGATGTAGGAGACTTTATTTGATAGACAGACGGCATATGAGAAACAAATTGCATATAAAAATATTATTTCTATAAATATTTCCAAATATTTTCTTTTCATGATATCATAATCTACACTCGGTATAATTAGCAAATATATATTTATGATACATCCTGAAAGCCGCATGTTATCGAATGAAACAATGCTCAGCTGTTTATTAGCCACCAACGTATTTCCGGTCAACGGATTGAGACTGTTATTCCGAAAGTTTTGTTTAGGCGTGGGTATTAATTAATATCTACATCTATTCCGCCATGACGTGAACAATGTTTTATGAAATAAATAAATAAATAAATAAATAAATGAAACGAACGAACGAACAAACAAACAAACACGCTTCAGCTGCCTACCAGTTTTTGTACACTACAGATTGTTAGGCAATCGCATGGAAAATTCTCAGATTCAGCTCTCTGAACATCATCCCGTTGTCTCAGTTCAATCGATGGCAAATAATCTCGTGGTTGAAGATGCGTTGTTAACTAATTAACGCAGCGATATTAATTTTTAGTAATCTTACAAAGTTACTTCAAGTGTACTTGATCCTATCTTATTCTGTTACATATAAGCGATTTGCGTTTCAGTTACTTTTCAGGAAATTGGATTCGAATTTGTGTTCATTTTGTAACGCGTTGTATTTGTTCGCAATTAAATTAATGGACTGTAGGCTCTGGTATAGCTTATTTGTGCAGAATGTACTGTACTCGTATTAGAAGAGAATTAGGAATGTTTAGCGTATATACTACGACGAAGTGAAGAGATGCGACTAGAAGCATTTGAAATGTGGATATGGAGAAGGATGGAGCATGTGAAACGAACAGACAGAATAAGAAATGAAGCTGTGTTGGAAAGAGCGAGGAAGAAAGAATGATGCTGAAATTGATTAGGAAGAGAAAAAGGAATTGGTTGTGTCACTGGCTGAGAAACAACCTACCTACTGAAGGATGTATTGGAAGGAATGGTGAACGGAAGAAGAGTTCGAGGCTGAAGACGATATCAGATGATAGACGACAGTAAGATATATGGGTCATATGTGGAGACTAAGAGAAGGCAGGAAATAGGACACATTGAAGAATGCTAGGTTTGCAGTGAAAGGCCTTCCATTTGGCAGAGCATTATGTACGTAATATGTATGTAATGTAATGGTACGTATGTATGTATGTATGTATGTATGTATGTATGTATGTATGTATGTATGTATGTATGTATGTATGTGTGTGTGTCTGTATGTATGTATGTATAGGGACATCATTTTATTTTTAATTCAATTTTTATTGTACCTGAGTTTTTGAATGTACTTCACTCCCACCCCTTCTACTAATGAAGTTCCAACTGTCCTCTACACACAGATCCAAGACCGCACTGAGTTAGTGAGTATAGTACGTTCCAGAAATATGTTCGCGTTTTCCAGTGACGAAAGAGCTTTCAATATTGAGTCATGCTTTCGCACAGGTGCTGTTGTCCTTTTGCCTACGTCGCATCCCTATTTCCTCCACCTCCTTCTGTTTGCCCCTCTGTAAAAGCAGGGCTGTCTTAGCTCTTTTCTGAAAACATTAATTTATGTTAGGAATTAATTGGACGTTTACGTAATATTATACAACTGTTTAAAATAACTTAAATAAAAGTGCCTCTTAAATAATTAACTGTCACGTGATTTCCCCCCTTTCTACGATCCTGCGGTATAACCACTAGGACGGACAGTAGATAGCATGTCTGAGTAATTTTATCTGTGCGGGTCGGACAGAAATGAAGATTGAATTTACAGTACGTAAGGTACTCTTTTATAAACTAGGTACAAAATTATTTCAACATGAGTTACTAGTACGAAGGACGAAAATGGTAATTGGAATTAGATGCAATAGTCTATAGTGCGATAATATGCACAAAAGAACTGAAGCCTGTATCGGAATGAACGGCCACCATTTTCAAAAATGTGTTTAAATATCCATATTATGATTATTTTCCAATTTAACTTAATTCTCTATATTGTACGCTAATGTGCTGTAGACAGTATAATATACACTGCATAATGAATACGTTCGCATGGCTAACTCAGTTCGTGAGTAAAAACACTTATTCTTAATACAGTACTGTATTAAGATTAAACAAAAACCTAATGAAAATGATCGAACTCAAAATCGCGATATTTCCTAGTTTACGTAAATGGATGAACTACTTTTCTTCCCTCCTATATCTAGTAGAGTGATTTGTTTGTATTTTACGCCAGTATCATCGAACTACAGTCGTGGAAGGGGATAACAATCTGTGTTTCCGGTTCTCTAAAGGTATAGCCAGGTTAATATTAAAAATGTTAGTAAAATAAAATGATGCCGATGTATGTATGTATGTATGTATGTATGTATGTATGTATGTATGTATGTATGTATGTATGTATGTATGTATGTATGTATGTATGTATGTATGTATGTATGTATGTATGTATGTATGTATGTATGTATGTATGTATGTATGTATGTATGTATGTATGTATGTATGTGTGTGTGTGTATGTATGTATGTACTGTAGAAGACGACACGCGCTTCTTCTGTTCCGGAGACGAGAGTGGTTTTGAATTATGAGATATTATGTATATCTGGAGTATACACAACAATCCTGCAATACCTGTCATTAACCACTACAAATTCCAATAGGACTAGTCACTGCAGTGAGTGATGACTTCGTCATTTTAAACACAACGATTCAGTTGTTAGTCGTTAGCTTAATAATGTAATAATTGTATTTCACTAAATTTATAACGATTTATTTACCTTAATTGCACTTAGATTTTAAGTTTTTAGTACGCTTCTGTGTTGAATACGCTGTACAACAATAAAATCGTCTTTATACACTTACAAAATCTTACGGTCTTACTATAAACTGTGCGTAAATTTTATACGAGACATGGATATTTGGGAGAGAAAACGTTACTAATAAACCATGCATAAGCGATGGATGTTCAAGCAGTGTCTAACTATAGGCTACATGGGAATTGCTCTGCTGGAGTTATACACACGAAACTCCCTCTTTAAGTATTGTATACAGATAAAAAATGGCCTCCTCTCTAACAGCTGTTCATACTAGCCTAATTGTCATTTTATGATGATGGTTACCTTATAAATCAAAGATCACAGAATAATTAGGATAATAATGCTGAAGCTGTACTTCTTGATCAAAATATAGCGTGGTTATCGATCATGGCCGGTTGTACTATCTATACTTAGCGCACACTATTGGATAAAATAAAGAATCTCAGTTATTCTGTTACCTTTCATAATAAAATAATGATAAAACATTGACGTAGTTCTATAACAATTGTATTATTATTCATTATATACAGGCCTAGTGATTATTAAATAGAAATTTACACTTATAAACGAGCTGTTCATTATGTAAGTAAAAGCAGTTGAACGTCTATATAAGGGTTTTATTAGTAAGACCGTTGATGTACATTTTATTTAAAAGATGATGTTTTATTATGGCTATTCTTGCATAAATATTACTATGTGTTTCTAACACACATTTATTACTCGTCTTAATGATTTTATCCCTGTAGACGCAAACTGACCTCATTCGATGTTGTCACCAATATTGTGGAGAACATTCGAACACTGACAAAATTTACGTACAACTCTGAATGTAATGAGATACGGCTGTGTAAGGTGTCTTCGTTCTGAAGCTATTAATGGTAGAACAAAATGTGGTCACATTTTGAGTTGTATAAATGTTACTTTTTTCGGATGCTATTAATAATTGAACAACAAAATTATAGTTATACTGGAATATTATTTTTATAGTTTTTTAGATTAAAGAGATTCTGTTCTCTGTATATGAAATGGATGTTATTTCATTATATTTTATGTACAGCTTATTTCTAACAATATTTAACCCGATTTAACGAATTTTCAGACTTTGCAATAACTTTATTTAGGTCTACAACGCTGAATTAATTAAAATATATTTTTTTTTGTTCATATATTTTTATAAACTCCACCACGAGATTGCATATAACTAATTTCACTGTTTTTGCCACTATATATATTTTTATTATTTTTTATTTAGCTGTAGTTCGTTACAATTTTGAATGACAGCATAGACCTCCGGTCATATAGCTATCACTCACTCCATTACAGTTAAGTCGTGCACTCCATTATAATTAAATCGTGAATATTGAAAAAATAACCAAAGTACTTAGCTCATATTTTTTATAATATACGAATTCACATGCTATCCAATGACAACGCGATGTGGATAATGACCGATACAAACAGATGTAAAAGAAGCTGTTATAGACACGTTAGTACCAATGAAATAAATAAGAGCTAAATACTGGAAAAGCTAAAATCAAATGCATTCGTAAGGAAATAGAGATAAATTCTGTAATAGGAAAGTTGATAACTACAGAAACACACGGAACTTTCATTAGAAATGAAGGCAGAAAAATTATACCAAACTCATTTTAAAAAATAAATGGAGAAGAAATGAAATCGAACTATTGTTCTTCTCTCAAAGGATCTACAGAAACCTGAGCTCCGACTGTCTGTTCCAAGCAAGGAGGCAATTATGTTATATAATTATCATATGTACGAAATTTACTTTGTATAAATGCTTCACATTCTGTTTCTTCATATCGTCGTTGTTCCTGCAATAACTCCTATGTGACATATTTATCGATTTTCAGATTTTTGCTCTATTAAATAACTTAAATAGTGATACAGCAAATAATAAAATCTCCTATATGTAATTATATTTCTTTGTTTCGAAAATGTAAGAATTCACAGTCTCCTATGTACGGCTGCCATAGGATGAATAAATGTGTGTTTTCTTCCTCATGAAAAGTTTATATTTTGCACATAGGAGTTATTGCAGGAACAACGACGATATGCGATAAATGCAGGGTTTATCACGTACTACGCAATCGTCTGTCCACATCTCCCACGGCACGTCTACCGCATACGACTAGCACAGTTTCCGTGTCATGGCCCGGCTTGTCTCCCCTGACTTGTGCGTAAACTAAGAAGTAATGTGACTAGATTAAGCTTGCCTTTATTTAGAGAAGATGCTCAAAATGACGTCCCTCTGCTGCTAGAGAAACCTATCACCTTTTGAACACGTTATTAAAAACACTTGACGAATTTCGGCTGTCGAAATTTTTGAAAACACAATCACTGAATTGCTAAACGAGGCAAGATTTTCTCGGACCTCTTTCTAAGGTCGCTTATATCTCGCCTAATTTTTCTTCGGTTAGAACGCTTAGTTTCTTAATTTTCTTTATGTTTAATACGGATCCAGTCTCTTTAAATTTTTCTAGTAATCTGCATATATCGCCTATTTATTGGGAACATGTACGCAGGAAAATTCCTGTATTAAAACAAGCTGACGTTCCACATACTACTCTGTTCTTGCATAGTATAACAAAATAAACACTCGTTGCTCCCTAGTGTTAACATAGTGAACGAAACTACACACAATAAGAATGAACAAACGTGTACTATTCAAACAGCAAACGAAAATGAACGAGGCTGAGTGTTAGACTACGCACTATTTATAGCTAAGGCGCCTGCAATATTAATCTTGTTACGAGAAACTGGGAAGGCCGCCAGGTGCGTAATCGGTGAGTGCTGCCTTCCTGCCAAGCTAATGCTTTCCGTGCAACGCCGGCGACCTCGAGTTGCGTCGTACGTGAGAAACCCGTTAGAAACCTTAATGATAATATTAAATTTGATGTAGTGGTCATTTTACCATAAAATTGTCAAACACAAATTTTAAACACTGTAATCGCAACACTTTGATGCTGATCGGAGTTGCGCTCGGACGTCGGTTCGATTTATGCTTAGGGTGATTAATCTTTTTCAAAATTAAACGCCGCGACTCCTGTAAATCTTTGTTCCAAGAACATAAACATCTGACAGTTCCCTCCATAATTATTCTCGAGTGTGCCCAATACCTATGTATATAACTACAAAGGACTATGCAAGCGAAATTCTGACTACCATTTCTATGACACTCATAATAAAAATGCTATTAATCTCTCCAGGCACAACTTTTTGAGTCCTCTCCTCTTTGCCTGTGTTCCAAAATTTTTAATTCCCTTCCAGCCATCATTCGCCATCAGATATCAAAATTTTTCTTTTGAACTTATGAAATCAGTTATTTACTAGCTAATGTTTGGTATTATTTTTCAGTCTTCATTTCTAATGAGATATCCATATGTTTCTGTAATTATCAACTTTTCTATTACAGAATTTATCTCTATTTTCTGACGAATTCATTTAATTTTAGCTTTTCCAGTCTTTAGTTATCATTTATTTTATTAGTAGTAACGTGTCGTTAACAGCGTCTTTGCCCAGAAAATTTTTCTCAACTTCGAAACATCGCTTTAACATATGGGCTATTCCATATGAAATCAATCAGTAAAAAACCTCGCATTTTTATACTCTAATTTTTTCCCTATTTATACAAGGTGCTGAGGACAGTGCATTTTCAAAAATATACTATCGAAAGTCAAACGGTTTTCGTACTATTGAGCGACAAATTTAGCGTATTTTAGAAAAACAAGCCTCTTTCAGCGCTCATAACTTTGGAACCGTTTACTGCAGAACATTGAACGAGAGCTCATTTTGAAGCTGACATTTGGTAGGTTATGTTAAGAAGTAATCCTTATTTTTATTGTATACAGAGACAGATAATCTGATTTTACTTACTTTTAGGCTTTTTGCCAATTTGTAAAAATGTAAAAAATATTGAGAAAAAATCTTGCATTATTAAGAGGGATTCGGCATTGTTTGCTTAGTGGCTCGGCAATAAGTTTCGAGGGTATTATTAAATAAATTATTTTCACACGCCTAGACTTGAACGGTGCAGTACTGCACGCACTGGCCAAGAACTGAAGATAAGCGAGCGTTGGGCGTCATTTTACTCCTGTGTTTATGAAAACTTGTGATAAAGCTACCCCAGCTATGCGCTACTAGACGAAACATCACGTGTTTGTCTCCTGGCCTTGCTTGTCTCGGCTAGCTCCCGGCTCACAGGTAGCTGGTTACTTCACGCGCGTACTATTTATTTTCTTTATTTGATATTTTCAACACTTTTGTATCAACGGTGCACCAGTAAAAAATATGTGTTTATTTGTACAGGGACATCATTTTATTTTTACTAACATTTTTAATATTAACCTGGCTATACCTTTTGCTACCCCTTCCCACGACTGGAGTTCGATGATACTGCGTAAAATAAAAACAAATCGCTTTACTAGGTATAGGAGGGAAGAAAAGTAGTTAATCCATTTACGTAAACTTGGAAATATCGCAATTTCGAGTTTGATAATTTTCAGTAAGTTTTTGTGTAATCAAAATACAGTACAGTATTAACAATAAGTCTTTTTACTCACGAACTGAGTTATGCATGCGAACATATTCATTCTGCAGTGTATATTATACTGTCTACAGTACATTAGCGTACAATATAGAGAATGAAGTTAAATTGTAAAATAATCATAATATGGATATTTAAACACATTTTTGAAAATGGTGACCGTTATTTCGATACAGGGTTCAGTCCTTTTGTGCATATTATCGCACTATAGACTATTGTACCTAATTTCAATTACCAGTTTCGTCCTTCGTACTAATAACTCATGTTGACATAATTCTGTACCTACTCTGTAAAAACGTACCTTACGTACTGTAAATTCAATCTTCACTTCTGTCCGATCCGAAAAAATAAAATTACTCAGACATTCTATCTACTGTCCGTCCAAGTAGTTACGTCGTAGGATCGTAGAAAGGGGGGAAATCATTTGACAATTAATTATTTAACGAGGCCCTTTTATTTAAGTTATTTTAAACAGTTTCATAATATTACGTAGACGTCCAATTAATTCCTAACAGAAATTAATGTTTTCAGAAAAGACTAAGACAGCCCAGCCACTAGCCTTTTCAGCGGCGTGAGCAGAAGCAGGTGGGGAAAATCGAGATACGACGTAGGCAAACGGACGACAGCACCTATGCGAAAATATGATTCAATATTGAAAGCTGTTTCGTCACTAGAAAACGCGAACATATTTCTGGAACGTACTATACTCAGTACTGCTTGACTGCATGTACGCGGCCTAGGTTGTGTTGGAAGTTTACTAGTAGAAGGGGTGGGAGTGAAGTACATTAAAAAACTCAGGTACAATAAAAATTTAAGTAAAAATAAAATGATGTCCCTGTACTTTCAAGCGGAATGTAACCATATATTTTAAACATATTTATTTCGTGGTTAAAGGCGTCTTAATGAAGAAAAATCTAAATTTCTCTATTTCCATAAAAAGTAAGAAAAACTGTTTACATGTCAATATAAACTTCAATTTCTCAGCATCAAAATAAACCATGATTTTGATCATTGGGTGAAACGGTTTCGGAGCCACAACAGTTTAAAGTTGCTAATTTTATGAAAATACGATAAATTTAAATATTTTTAATTTAAACACTATGAAGTTCTGATGTCTCAAACTTTGCAGAAAGCATTGTATCACAGTTGCCTGCGGACAGAAAAAGTTTCATTGTATTAAAAAATTGCAAGGTCAATTTTCTCTATATTTCAGTCGATTTGAGATGGAATAGCCCATATGGTCTCAGGCAAATACTATATTCTTTAAACTGTGTTGGATAGTTGTAGGTGCCTTACCCCATTGCCATTCTAGTAAAGGATAACTTACTCTTCCCTGTTAGAGCTCTGTGAACCAATTTCACAGTTCCTGGCCGTGTTATAATAGCGAATAAAATATTTATTATTGTTTGTAGTCTCTTGTTATGATGCCTTATGAAGTATTCCAACCGCTAGGTAATCTCTTGGACATACCTGACGTGAGTTCGAGTTGTTCTGAGCTGCATCAAATGTATAACTTGTTTCTCTATCGGTTGTATTACCACCAACTACTTAGGCATTCATCTGCCTTACTGCTAGAGTATTCCTGTTGCATAATGCGCGCCATCTTGAATAATCCAATGCAAACTCTCTCACTAATGGACAGTGCTTATGACGCACAAGTTCTCGACTCGTGTACACGAATTTCTCTGTCTCGTTCCCTCTGCTTAGACTTCATTCAAAGTCTTGCAGACTTGCTGATTAGATCTGTTATTCAGAGCCAGTACTCATACAACCACCTCGATTTAAATAAAAGAACCCAATTGATATTCTTTCTCTGGCAGAAAGTTCTACTTACGTGTTGTGTAATATAGGTAGGAAAGTTAAGACGAAGTAAACATTTAGCATTTTTTACATGAAATAAAAAGGAAGTTTTCATCTCAGTTCACAGGCTCTTCTACAAACACAAATGCAACTTGAGTGAAGCTTCATTATAATACCGTATGAGCTATTTTCGTAGAACTGAACCTTTGAGACCCACAAGGTCGAATCTCCTTTGAAAAATTTCCTCTGAGTAGATAATGTAGATAAATAAAATAAAAACGTCAGCTGCTAGCAAGAATGATAAATAAAAAGTAGCTTAAAGATTTTTTAAAATCTGTATTTGAATAGCCTTCCTTCTAGACTATTCGAACAGAAATGTTTTATGGTTTTCTTCAAGATTGTTCACGTTTTACTTTTTCGTCAAAATGAAATATCCTGCTAGGAAATTGAATTTAGAGATATTCCCAGAAACATACTGTATATTTTCAGCATCTCCTGATGACGAAAAATAGATTTTCGGACTTACCGTGTATTTCTGTCTGTTTCCAGCGGTTTTGTCGAAGAATATTATACGTATTTCCCCGCACCGATTATAGGTAGGCCTACACATTCCGGGATTCCTTATGAAACAAAAATTGCAGATTTCTATATGCTTATTGTAACAAGACTACGAGCCAGAGACTAATGTTTATGTTATTACAAGTTAAGCTATGAACTTATATTCACAATATTAAAATTCAAAATTTCTCTAAATTGTGACTGTGCATGTTTAACAAATTCTACTAAAGTTAAATATATAGGAATACTATTTGACTAGCACCTTAGTTGGGACATACATATTGCATTTTTATGTAATAACTTACGCAAAATTATAATATTAATGACAGCTGTGAGCAGATGAATATAAATGTAAACAAGACGAAAATCTAAATGAAGGTGGTACCGGTAAACTTACGAATTCTAAGTGAAACAGTAGAGCAAGAACAGTTTCAAATACTCCGGGTGTACTACATATAAGCAGTAACATGGGCTGCTGCCGGGAAATCAAAAGAAGAGTAGCAATGGTAAAGAAAGCTTTTAACAGGAAAGGAAGCATCTTATGAGGACATCTGGAGAAAGAACTAAGGAAGAACTAGTGAAGTGTGCTTTGTATTTTTTTTTTCATTTTTTTTACTTTATTGGTTTATTTTACGACGCTGTATCAACATCTCAGGTTATTTAGCGTCTGAATAAAATGAAGGTGACAATGCCGGTGAAATGAGTCCACGGTCCAGCATCGAAAGTTACCCAGCATTTGCTCGTATTGGGTTGAGGGAAACCTTGGGAAAAACCTCAACCAGGTAACTTGCCCCGACCGGGAATCGAGCCCGCGCCACCTGGTTTCGCGGCCAGACTCGTTGACTGTTACGCCACAGGTGTGGACTGTGTGCTTTTTATGGAATGTGGCATTTTATGGGACAGAAACATGGACATTATGTCGAAGTGAAGTGAAGCGACTAGAATTTGAAATGTGGATGTGCAGAAGAATGAAGCGTGAAAAGTGGACAAAGAGAAAAAGAAATTAAGCTGTGTTGCAAAGAGTGGGTGAAGAAAGAATGATGTTGACACTGACCAGGAAGAGAAAAAGAAATTGATTGGGTCCCTTGCTGAGAAGAAACTGCCTACTGAAGGATGTACTGGTAGGAATGATGAACAGGGTAAGAGTTTGGGGCAGAAGAAAATATTAGATGATAGACGAATTAAGATATATGGTTAATATGAGGAGACAAAGTGGAAGGTAGATATTAGGAAAGATTAGAGAATGCTGGGTTTACAGTGAAAGACATGCCCTTGAGCAGAACACTATGAATGAATGAAATAAAATAAAATGGATGACACGAAGCTTATTTTGCAATATTAAGAGCTTCAAAATTTATCAAATTAGATTTTTAACAATATAACATCCAATAATAAAGTATGGTGTGAGTTTGGGAAAATAATGAATCAACCAGGAATGTTCTTCATAGTTCATTTAATTTACAGAATTATTAATTTTATTTTCAGATTCAGTTCTGAACCTTCATAACACTACAATGAAATAATGCGCTCTACCGGTAAATTACAATATTGTTTGATGGTCAATTCTAGGGTTGCCATAGTCCTCATTTTGCCGATATGTTCTCATTTTGAGCAGAAAAATGACCGTCTGCACACAATTTTGAAAATCCATTGGTTTGTCCGCAATTTGTTCATTGAAAGCAAAATTATCACTTTTGAGACAGAAGTTGCACACTTTATCTTCTTTCATGTTGAATGCAGATGTCCGGTAGTATTTATAATCTTTGCTCATAAAATTATACGACCTTTTTATGTATTAAATCGATAGTATAATCTAGAAGACAGTGACTTCACAGTTCACATTTCATCTTCTTCCTGCCAGGTCCACACCTGTGGAGTAACGGTCAGCGCGTCTGGCTGCGAAACCAGGTGGCCCGGGTTCGAATCCCGGTCGGGGCAAGTTACCTGTTTGAGGTTTTTTCCGGGGGTTTCCCTCAACCCAATACGAGCAAATGCTGGGTAACTTTCGGTGCTGGACCCCGGACTCATTTCACCGGCATTATCACCTTCATATCATTCAGACGCTAAATAACCTAGATGTTGATACAGCAGAAGATTCAGTCTGGAACCATACAAATATTTTTCAAATCCTTGGTTTTCGAATACTATAGTAGGTGTTACCAGTACAGCTCATGCATTTTGTCAAGACATTCCCCCACTCTTCCTACAGAGCTGCGTACGAGATCGGGAATGGGTTACTCTTTGCCTTTAACTCGGTAGACACACGCCCGACCTTCCCTTCTACTTTACCCCCTTCACAGAAACTTGTTCCCGTACTGCACATGACGAGTGTCTTGACAAAATGCATGAGCTGTAATTGTAATACCAAATACTCTACCAGTGACATTGTTTGAAAAGAAAGGCATTCTGAAAAAATGAGGGTATCTGGAAAATATGCATCGAATACAGAAGTGTAAATGTAATTGTCAAGATTTATAATTGTAATTGTATTTTTAGAGGGAGGGGTTCATTTATATTTATAGGTTAATGTTATATAACAAATTTTGAGCATGTTGTATAGACAATAATAAAGCACACAATTTCTTGTGATTAGAGTTACTGAATACTGACATAATTAAATATATACAATGGGAACTGATAACTTTAAAATGTTACGTAATGACTCATTCAATGTCGAGAGAGGTGTCCTCATTTCATCATTTCAAACAATGGCAACCCTAGTCAATTCGGAAATACGGGTAAGTGAGCGATACTATAATAAAAACCGGAACGTGCCGATCGAATTTCCTGATAAGTGAGCGCCTATTTTAATTTGAACTAAACCGCATTTACAGTACGATTATTTATTCCTGACAGTCGCTGGCAATGTGCGCCTTGGTCAGGCGAGTCCATTAAGTTACGCCAAGGGATGTTCAGGTTAGTCTGTCGCCTGCAGTCAGAGCGATCGGATGTCACGCATGCGGTATAGCGTTGTGTTTCCAGTACAGTTAAGCTGTACTGCATTCCTTTACCGACCGCTCGTCCTTATCTCTACTCCGGAACTCTTCCCAATACTCCTATTACTTCCCCTATTTCGCGTCGCTGAGCTGTCAGTAGTAAATAATCGGTCTGTAAGTCTCAAAAACAGGTGTGAACACAATGAACTTATAAGTTTCAAGATGTATTCAATATTTCAATCACAAACGTCACTTGGAATCGCCGGGATATAAATCACACTATTCCTGAATGAATTCGTGTACCTTTTTGTTAACTAGAGTTACAAAATACTGAATTATACTGCCGTCATTTGTAGTGAGAGTATTCCTTGGCCTGGTATAATAGCGTGCCAATGTGAAATTTTGTCATTAATAATAGGATAAATTTAATCTGTGAAGAGAAGTGAAAATACAAGCTGCAGAGCGATAGAATTTGATGAAATGTTGAAACAAATTCTCCTGTTAAACTGGAGCAGCTTAAGTGACGTCAGGCGTGGAGTGTGCGTGCATGTGAGAGTAGCGTAAGCGGATCGGCGGTTCATTCCACTATCGGTTATTTTATTAGTAAAACAAGAGTTTGCTAATGGCGGAGTTTTATTAATGTGGATTCGTTTTCGCAGATCGCCTTAGCACTAACGACACTAACTAGTAGCGGCCCTGTGCCACTCGGCCCCGCATAATGAGCGTTCCTAACGAGCGGGACTTGTACCAGAGCTGGCATTCAAATTCCAATTAGTTTCGTGCAATTACTTTCCGAAAAGTGCAGCCACACAGCAAAGAAGTAAAAACATTACGATTCTTATCGCTCCAAAGCGGTCATCTCTGCCCTCGTCGTTATGTGGATTTGTTAATGTAATAAAACGTTGCGGCAAAGGTCTGAAACGTTCCTTCACACAGATCGCCAACACAATCATCCCTATTCTTTTTCCTTTATACTTTAGCTGCCATTATTACTAAAGTTACTGTTACTACTGCTGTTGCTGTTATTGTTTTTTTTAGTAGGTTATTATACGACGCTTTATCAACATCTTTGGTTATTTAGCGTCTGAATGAGATGAAGGTGATAATGCCGGTGAAATGAGTCCGAGGTCCAGCACCGAAAGTTACCCAGCATTTGCTCAAATTGGGTTGAGGGAAAACCCCAGAAAAAACCTCAACCAGGTAACTTGTCCCGACCGGAAATCGAACCCGGGCCGCCTGGTTTCGCGGCCAGACGCTCTGACCGTTACTCCACAGATGTGGACGCTGTTATTGTTACTGCCTGCCATTCTATTATTATTATTATTATCAGCATGGTTACTACAACAAATAATAATAATAATAACAACAATAATAATAATAATAATAATAATAATAATAATAATAATAATAATAATAATAATAATGTTGCCTCATGAGTGATGCCTATTGGTGTTACGAGGTTCAAACCTGTCTTCAGACAGTTGACTCAACAACAACAACAAAAACAACAACAACAATAATGTATGACTTGAGGCTTTTCTGGTGTTTGAGGTTCGATTCCTCGGGACTAGGGGAGATGGCGATGCACAACTCTAATCACTAAATTGTGCACCAATATGCCTGGGTTAAATCCCAAATCTCACCACCACCACCACCACCACCACCCTCACCCATTCCCTACACTACACTTACACGAAACACTTAACATATACTCACCCTAATACACGACAGAACTCTTCACAGATGCACATCATGCATAACGTGGCCCGCCAAAGTGGTGTGCAATTTGGAAATGGGTCACAGTTGTGCCATCTATCCGCAGTATGCGGAACCCGAATTACGCAAAGTGAAGTGGGTAGGCATTAGACACACACATGTGTGTTCACAGCCAGATGAGTTGGATATTTGCTTCCAAGCTTTCGATGGCTAGTTCTGCCATCTTCTTCACTTCATTCCCTGAAGGAGATGGCAGATCTAGCCATCGAAAGCTTGGAAGCAAATATCCAACTCACCTGGCTGAGAACCCGAGAAGAGTTATTCAAT
This sequence comes from Periplaneta americana, assembly GCF_040183065.1. Lineage (NCBI taxonomy): Eukaryota > Metazoa > Arthropoda > Insecta > Blattodea > Blattidae > Periplaneta > Periplaneta americana. The sequence continues at coordinate 81,502,660 of NC_091133.1, read as the reverse complement.
AATAATAATAATAATAATAATAATAATAATAATAATAATAATAATAATAATAATAATAATAAAGCTCGGAAGTTCCGACCTTCTGTTCTGTACACGAAGTTAGAGAGAGGATTTCAGTACAGTATAAATAAACGCGCGCTTCCGGCACTGAAGTACAGTCGGATCTGCTGGTAACATTCATGTTCTGGCAATAAGAAGTTAATTAAGTAGTAAAATATCGCTGCAATCGAAAAGTATTGGGAATAAATTTGAATAAGGAACAAAAAAAGTTTCCTTCCCAGCCAGGATTCGAACCACGAAAGTGTTAGTTACCAGTCTACCGTGCTCTGGAGTGAACAAGGCTCTGAAATCAGTTACAAAGGTCGGTCCGGTTTATTTTTGCCACTACTGTACATCTCACTTGACGATATGTGTCAGAGGAAGAACAATATAATTGTTTGTATGTATCTGAAGTCTGACTAGTGTAATATGTAGCTAGTCGGCAATGTATGGAACGGAGGTGGCAAGGAACTGGCCATCCTACGCCATTATCTCCTGGCCTGGTTGCTTCATAAGTGGTGCCTTCTTGATATCACTTGTGAAGTTTAGGCCTGTCTTCGAACAGTTGACTAAACAATAACAACTCTTCAATTATTCCTCTGTCATGATGTAGTTGATACTATCGGCTACAATTTATCTCCTTGAACTGATTTAATCTAAACGAAGTTATATAATATGCACCCAAATAAGATTCTAAACCTTCGTTTTCTGGATTACGCGCAAGCTGAATTCTGCACAATATTGCTGGAGAGTTTTATTATTAAAATTAATAAATAGGCAAGTTATGAAAATACCGCTACCGTTTTGATTTAAAATAAATTAATAGTAAAAATATTATATATTTTATAGTCCTTTGAAATACATTCTGAAAGCATAGATACAGAATAGGATAAATGAAATAAGACTAAGTTGGAAAATAGCATACTACTGAAGAGACTAAAAAGCGTATATACAAAATTCCAGCTAATAATATCGAATAGAAGGAAGTTAGCCTTTTGAAAAAAGGTAAACTAGCAACTTACTAACTTCAGATTACAGCGGTTCTCTATATTTTTCTTTCAAATGGAAGAAAGATTTAATAAATCTCCTCCCAGTATTTTCCCCTGTGCTTCACAACTTCATAGAGAGCAACGTACAGAAATATTTCAAAGAGATGGATCCTCAATTCCATAGGATTGACAGTTTTGAATAAACACAAATAGAAGGGAGAAAGCTTGAAAGAAAATAAGGTCATGCATAATATGTAGGAAGATATTTGTCCATGAAAAGGGCTCTGTTATATGCGTAATAACTCCATATGATTCTATTCCTGTGTTCTCCAGTTTGTCTTCATGCAACTTGTAGTTTACTTGCGAAAAGTAAAACTCAGTCTAAATATTATTATTTATTTGTATTCTTTTGAGCTATCGGAAGTTAATAATCTTATTTGGTGTAGTGCCATACATTCCCAAAGTATATTTCAGAATAAAAAAATTGTTTGAAGAAATTTAGATATATTAAGTTTGGACAGACTTCAAAGATATTTTAATAATATTAATAATAATAGTAATAATAATAATAATAATAATAATAACAATTACTTACTTATAGCTTTTAAGAAACTCGGTAGTTCATTGCCGCCCTCACATAAGCCCGCCATCGGTCCCTATCGTGTGCAAGATTAATCCAGTCTCTATCATCATATCTCACATCCCTCAAATCCATCTTTATTTCGGAATATGTATTATATGTCTTTCTCGTGTTAAATTCTATCGTACCTGGTTAACAAATTTCGGCCTGTTATGGGCCTTCTTCAGAACTGGCTGTTGCTGGTCTTGGCACCTTTTGTTTTGTTTCCTATGAGGGTGTGTTTGTGTAGTGTAATGTGGAATCAAAGAGTGTGTGTGTTCTGAAATTAAGTTGTGTGTTGAGAATTTTATTTGCATGTGTTTTTGTGTGTCGTATATTTCGTATTGTTCTAGTGTGTTTAGTTTCTGTAAGATGTATCCATTTTATATTATCCTTCTATCTACGTCTCGGCCTCTCCAAACGTATTTTTCCCTTCGGCCTCGCACTAACACATTATATGCATTTCTGGATTCGCTCATACGTGCTACATGCCCTGCCCATCTCAAATGTCTGGATTTAATGTTCCTAATTATGTCAGGTGAAGAATACAATGCGTGCAGTTTTGTGTTACGTAACTTTCTCCTGTAACTTCATCCCTTTTAGCCCCAAATATTTTCATAAGAACCTTATTTTCAAACACCTTTAATCTCTGTTTCTCTCTCAAAGTGAGAGTCCAAGTTTAACAACCATACAGAACAACCGGTGATACAGGATGATTCAAAACCCCTGTGACAAACTCTGAGGGATGATGGATCTAACAAAAAGGAACCCTTTTTGTTAAACAACCTATGTATTTTGACTCGTCGTTTCTGTTGACACCAATTTCATGTTTTCTAATTTTTGCTGATTTAAGAGTAGCACATGTGATTTATCCGAATGAATAACAAAAAATATTTGAGTATATCTTTCCATTGATACCAATATCGTGTTTCTAAATATCTCCTAATGATAGTTACTCAAGTTTGTAATCGGAAAGATCATTTATAGTAACACTGTATATTCTTCTGCACCGAATTTTTCTACCGTTCACCATTTCTTCCAGCGCATCCTTCAGTAGACACTTTTTAACAAGCAACCCAGAAAATTCCTTTTTCTCTTTGTCATGTTTGCAGTTTTTCTTAGGAACGATAAATACTGTAGTGTTCCGTTGTTTTCCATTCACCACTTTCTTTTTCGCTTCTTAAAACATCGAAGGAGGTGAGAAGAGTCGATTTGACTAATTAGGCCCTCCAGACTTCACTGAAACAGCCATACATAAAGTGAAATATATAAACCCAGTCATCATAAACCTATCTTCATTTTTCTGTCAAGAATCTAACCCAAGTCCTTCAGATTTGTAGGTGTAAATGCACACATAGGTCACAGCAGAGGATATAACTGTAACTAAAGCCATGGTATTATCTCCGAACAGATATCTGTCATGTGTTGTTCCTTGCTTGGTCTGTAACTATTTTGCTGATTGGTTATGTAAATGTAATACGAGTTATATTTACTAAAATGATAGTGTTTGTAGCGCAAATTATTCATTCTCTAATACCGCGCCGTCACTACTGTATAGCTATGTGAACGGAAAATGTTATGAGAAAGTTGTTTGCGGAGTGTAATGAATGCCCGCATTTCCAATTGTGCAAATAAATGTGCATGTTTTGTGCCACCGGAACACGAGAGCTCCAAACTGTTTTACTCATAGCGTAATTCGGTTTAATCGGATGGGTGTTTATGTTGTAAACCAATAAATCCCAGTAATCCACGCTCAGCTGTAGATTTTTAAGTTTATTATGGTGATACAGTAATTTGTATCCTGCGAAACAATGATTACAATCATTCTAATTGAGCCGAGCTATAACAGTATCCTTCCACAGGTCTAAACAAGATTTAGATGCGGAAAATATGTTTTACAATTAACAGAGCCATAGCATTAATACCAAGATATTATTGATGTATGCGTTATAATTTTAATGGCCAATTTTTAACTAGATGTGTCATTAGATACTACGTTCGCGGATTAAAACATGGAAAGAACGAAACAAAATAGGAGACTTGAATTGACAAACATCCCAAGTCCAAAATTGACCGAATTTGATTTTTTATCTTGAAAGTGTTCTATTTTGCATGAGCTATCATCGTGTGAAAGAGAATATTCCAAGTCCGACTTTAAACCTGTGTTTTTTAATCATACAAATATTGATTTCAATAACCGTATATTGCAAGCCTGCATGGTATATTTAGTATTCCGAAAAAAAATACTTCAGTGGACTTCGAATGTTTGGCAATTCAGGTCTTCAATTAATGTCTGCAAAATCTTCACCATGACTTCTTTTGAGAGGGAAGTAAAGATTTTTCGCATATAGGGCGCAGAAAGTGCCATTAGAAGCCTTGAGCTGAAGAGATGTTTATCGGGCGGGACATGAGCATTTCTAAGCTCTTCAGTCCAAAAGTGGTTTTCTGTGCATCCCTGATGCAAGGAGTTGAGTGCCGACTGTGCTGTTCGGACAATTTATCACACTGCGCATTCCTCTCCATATTTGAAATCCGTGTTCCTTATATGTATATAAGTGATTGTGATTTGACGTTCCCCACGTGTATACAGGATGGAAGTGAAATAATCCTGTGGAGTAAAAGGGGTATTAGGGTACACTTACATGAATATAAAACCTGTATTACGTTTTGTGTTTAAATGCACTGTTAATTAGAAAATTAAGTTGGAAGTTTCAGCATTCTGGCAATATCGCCGCTAACACACAGCATATTTTCTCGTAATACAGATGTAAGAGTTCAACAAACTCAGATCTGTCACCTTAGGTAAATACCATCCAGCTTCCTTTCTAGCTACAATGTTGCAACCTGGTCGGATTGTTCAGTGGTTTGAAAAAAACACTTCGACCACCAGCATACGGCAGGTGATCGGGACCAGGAATAACTAACTCATGATTGGCCACCGCTTCGACCAACCAGAACGCGCTAGGCGGTCGGGACTAGGAACTAGCTCATGATTGGCTCGCACAGGGAAGCCCGTGGCTAACGAGAAAGAAAGGCTTCGGCACGAATCGGAGTCACGTGATTATCATTTTCCAGTCATGGCCATCTTGACAATCGCCTAATGTCAATACATGTTCAAAGTTCTTAAAAAAAAAAAAAAACAAAACAAACAAAGGAACTGCTATATTTAACTCCTGTTAAACGCGAATTTATATAAATAATCTTGTTCAGTGTTGACCGAGTTTTGACTAAGAATATGACGTCGCGCCGTAGCCTGTCTCGTTAGCCACGCGGGAAGCCCTACCGGCTAGACATGGTCCCACGACACTTCACTCCCTGAAGAAGATGGCAGAGCTAGTCATCGCAAGCTTGAAAGCAACTTTCCAACTCGCCTGGCTGAGAACCCGAGAAGAGTTATTCTATTGTGGATCATGTTTGTGGGATTGCGCGGGGAGAAATAGGAATACCGCGAGACAAATCTTCACAATCTTGAATTTGTCTATCAGAAATTCAAGTCCGCAATTGCCGTCCGTATTCGGGTCCGGGTCAACATAAGGCCGCGTTCTGCCAACTAAGAATGCCAGCCTAAGTGCTTAGATCCATTCCAATTACGACCTTCTAAAAGACAGTAGCCTTGTACCAGTTGCAAGTTATTATACTCCATCAGCGAGCTTAGCCGAGTCATGTACAGTAGTGGCAAAAAAAAAACCGGACCGAGCCTTGTAGTTGATTTCAGAGCCTTGTTCACTCCAGAGCACGATAGACTGGTAACTAAGACTTTCGTGGTTCGAATCCTGCCTGGAAAGGAAACTTTTTTTTTGTTTCTTATTCAAATTTATTCCCAATACTTTTCGATTGCAGCGATATTTTACTACTTAATGAACGTATTATTCCCAGAATATGAATTTTACCAGAAATTATATCCATTTTTGTCTGGCAATGTAGCAAAAAAAATGAAGTTGTGGAAACAACAATCTAAGGGCGGTGTGATTTAAAAATCCAGAGCGCAGGAAGTTTAGAAATGGCGTCTTAACATGCGATAAGTGCACGAATACCCACAAAATGTTATACAATGTATTCCACACGCATCGCAAAGTATTTTAAAGAATTTTTATAATTTATTCATTTTTCAGCAAAAAATACCGTCCTCTTCCCATAGGAAATAATAACACATCAATATAAAATATATTAAACAATAAAGAACAATGATGTTAAAACAAAGAAAACCCTTTTAATTCAGTAATTCGGAGAAAGCGTTTTGATGTTGAACATTGCATTAAGAAGTCCATTTATAGGGAACACATTGGAAATGATATGTGGCTAAGATATTCAACGACGGCACCGTTTTAAAAATTCATATTTTGTAAAAATGGTAGAGTTTCTATGTTTAGGCCTATAACCTAGGTATGTTTTTTCATCAAATGTTACAATTCCAAGTTCATTAAAGCTGTCGTGTTCTCAAGTGGAAAGCTCCCCGTGTGTGAAACACTTCAGCTATGGCAAAAGTACAATGGAAGAATTTTATCAGTTTATGATCTTTGAATAGACTCTGAAGTTGTAAAGGAACATAATTAAATGAAGTCCTACTATACTATTATTACATTCCTTTTTGTCAATGAGAAGAATAGCTGGACTAAAGTTCGCTGCTTCTTTGATATTACTGAAGATAAACTTAATTTAAAAAAAATTAAACGTGATAGTACAAATTGTAGCCTACAGTTATTGAACGTCACTCGAGCAGTATTGCTTATCTTTTTTAACTTCAGGGTGTTATTCATTTCTACTGTCGATGGAACTGTGTCTAATTATACCTATGCCTGCCAGTTTCTCTGCAATCCGTAGATTAATTTTAATGATATGCAGTATTTCAGTATTTTATTTATTATTTCCTATTCCTATAGTCTGAAACTTTATGTAAAATTGATCGTAGGGACATGCAGTACAATTAGTAACTATCTTTTCTTTATCAATACGATTTCCTCTTAATATTGTAGAAGTACGTGTGAGAAATAATGCCAAATAGTGACTGTGAGAAAATACAGCCTGCATAACATTTTTGTTGTATGAGCTGTCAATTAATGCAACTCAGCGAACACCAGCTGATTCACATTATGATTACTGATGATAGACAGCCGTGGTCCCGAAACATGTCTAGTCAACATATGAATTTTAATAAAAAAATGTATTAATACTGTTATAGTTATTTTATGTATATTTTAATTACTTATGAGAAAACACTGTAGTAATATGACTATAATTTAACATGTCTATCGTATTTTGTAATGATCTTTTTCTTGCAGTAAAAAATTATACAGTTTACAGAAACTTCAACACTTACTGCCAATGCTAGAAAATTTTTGTATGCCCAAATAATTTTTTTGTGTGTAAGGAAATAGATTGAGGAAATTATGATACAGTTTATATTGCTAAAATAAATTGAAATAATGTTTAAATAATGATGAATGTATTGTCCAAATTTATGTTAAATTGTAGCAGTAAGAAGAATGGTTATTAAGATAAAATTGTTAGGTAAATAAGTAAAAGTAAGTTTATATGTGCAATTTTTTTAAACTTGCACTGCATTGTAAGTGGCATGCCAACATATCAATTCAAACATCCCGCGAGAGCTAAGAAATTATGAAATACCCCTGAAGAGGTAATAAATTTCTTTGTGTTATAAAATTGTACATCTTGATTACACAACTTTTAACACTAAATCGCTTAGGATTATATTTATGATTATCACTTTCACGTGTTAAATAAATATAAACTAAGTTCGTAAGTAACTAGATCACAATAATTAACACATGAAAGTAATCATCATAAATACATTCCTGAGAAAATTGATCAAGTTGGCCAATTTATATCAATGTAAATATAATATCTTTACAGTCCTCCTAGCATATTATAATAGCACTACTCAGAAACATAGTAATTAATGCTAGACTGCTCAATATTCACAGCTTTTCTTCAGAGAAAAATAAGCTGACACTATTCTGAGTAAAAGTAAAATGTCAAAATTATTCAATCTTTATTAATTCAACAGCAATAACAAAAGTAACCGAGTATCGCATCAATGTTTCTTTCAAGAAACAAAATAGCCTTTTCTTTTAATATATATACGGGTGAGTCACAAGTATGTTTGGAAAATGCTTGAGCGTACTCCTGGATCAAAAATAAGAATAATTCCTTACACGAAAATTTGACGGAAAATGCTTATTTATTGGAGAAATGGTCATACTTTGTTTTTGTTCTTTGTTTTATCACAAGTACATGCTTGGAAACTTGTAATTTAACGTTTAAAAAACGTGCTCAATGTGTTCCCCTCCATTGTTTACATATGTCTGAGCACGACGTACACACGACTGGCAAGTTCGCTCAAACACCATGTTGTCATCATGGATCAATAGGCATGCATTTTCAACACGCTGCAAAGCTCCTCTGTATCATTCACTGTTTTGCATAGACGACAGTCTTCAAGTGATCCCAAAGATAAAAATGTAATGGGTTGAGGTCGGGTGATCTGGCTGGCCAAGGCACTGGACCACTGCGTACAATCAAAATAAAAGCAATGTATACTGTCTTGTCACTGTGTTGTTTGTAAAAAAATACTGGTACAAAATCAAAACAAAAACAACACAATATCGTAACAAAAATCACTGTTACTATTTTTTCCAATAAATAAGAATTTTCAGTCAAGTTTTCTTATGAGAAATTGTTCTTATTTTTGATCCAGGACCACGCTCACGCGTTTTCCAAACATACTTATGACTCATCCTGTGTGAGACAGATAATGATTTTTTTTGTTCAATTTTTTTTCCTTAAAGAGCATAAAATATACTTCTATAATCGGAGTTTTAAGCATTTTCAAACTGAGCCTTTGATATATTTTAAAGTCTGTATCAAATTACTGTACCGGTATCATATTAGTGCTGCTTGACCATACTTATGTTGCTATCACTTAATACATAAATTAATACAATTAACATAATAATAATAGTAAGTAAGTCAGAACTATTTCTGATATTTTATTGCGATTTTTACTAATCTTTCACAGTTGTTACTGATACGCTACTTCTATCTTAATAGCCCTACTACCGTACCTGAAATTCCTTCCCGATATGACATTCGGACATACAATGACACTGACGTCCGTAAAGTCAGTACACAAATTCCACAATTTGGGACATCTGGCCGAAATCTACGGCTGACCACTAGGATCCAGAATACAAAGCAGAGGTTAAATTAAAAATACAATATGATTGCGGAAAGAATACGGAACAATGATAAATTAAAAAATAAAGTGGAATTTGATTTCGGAGAAACATGAGATGAAAATACATTGAAGAGTAATGAAATGAAGTAAAAAAAAATTACAGAGTATTATACAAGTGATTGTGTAAAATGGATAATGAATCTCTCAATACCATTAGACAAATTTTGTTAATGTCCTCATTACCTCAATTTAAGACAATTCACTGCATCATACAAATAAATATAGAAATGTATAAAATTCAGCGTAACTCAGATTCAGGCCATGTTTTCACTCAGCTTTACAACTTCCTGGTCACATTTTGTCAACTATAGCCAACAATATAAAATGTATGATATGACTGAGATTTTAACTAACGAATATAGCCTCCGCGCAGTATCAGTCTGTTTTAGCAGTAATGTACACAACGGCTGTCAATACCCATATCGTGGGCCGGAATCGAACTAATGACCTCAAATGCAACCCAGTTATGAAGCTGCACCCTAGCAGCTGCGTACAATATGCGCCACAGTTGCCAGCATTCGTGTTCTAAAAGGGATTCGAATTCTTGACCGTGGCATCCAATTACCTGTTTAACCTTTGCTTTCACCGCGGTCGGCACATTTTCTGCCCTGTACAATGTAACATAAACAGCAGCAGTTGCAATAATACAGGGACCGCAGTGTGCGCAAGGCCCCTAGGTCTTATCGATCGCACCACCATTCCTAATTAACGCTTCCTTTTAACTAACTTGTGCAGGAGAATAAATTGACATTTAAATAAGTAATGAAATTCCTTTTGTTACAGACCCGGTGCCGCGGTTCTAATTAGTAAATGTTTCAACCTCCTTAATCTTTTCTGAAGTAATCTTGATAGTTATGACTATGTATAGCCTACACAATGTCAGAATGAATTACTTTTCAACGATTCTAATTTTATACAAAGAAATGTAATATTCGTGTTTTCATTTAATTTCGATAAGAAAGTGTCATACCATCTGAGGTGTAAAGCAGTGATTAAAGTACAACTTTCGATGCTATGTTGAAAGTATGACCACAGTCCAGTATATACAGTCGCGAAGCTCAATACATAGTAATATGCAAACATTCGATAGTTGCTCACCACTAGGATCGCTAATATCGTCTCATTACAGGCAATGCAAAATAGTACGGTCACAGTCTATTGTTTCTAGCACCCTCAAAACTCAAGCTTCGTGACTGTATATAGTAGACTGTTGTATGACCGTGGGTTCGTATTCCATGTAGGACAACGTTTTTAAGGATAAAATTAAGTGAAATTTGAATTATATCTTCGAACATTTATACAGATATTGTGTTGCATATAAATAACTTTGTACAAAGTTTAATCTCATTTGGTCGAAAAATATTATATAAATTACTAAAATTTCTGTAAATTTAAATTGTCCTGTGAAAACTCAGTACTTCAAAATGTTTCTTGACATACTTCTGAAATTCCCTGAAACATAAATTGCCGTTTTATTTTTCTAAATTGTTACTCAGAAGCGAAGAAAAAATTATTTCATAATCAATTATTAAAATTGCACTTTTTCAATTCAGATTCCTTTCAGTTATAAGTCCTTTTCTCTGCGGTAGTTTTGTAAAAATATAGGCTATATATTTCTTTCCTTCCTTTTCCCTTTTTGTTCTCTTTATCAGCCGATGAATTTATTATCATAGCCTTTTTATTGTGAATTTTATTTAGTTTTCGTATTTCTTTTCTTTTTTATTATTATTCTATTACATTCTATTTTGTTATACTCTACCTTACGTTTTCCATATTAACCATTTGTACTAAATGAGTCGTTTTTACTATATTTCAATGTATTTTACTTTCTTTTTTTCTATTATGGTATTATTTACATGTTGTTTAGTGTCGATTTTTTAAGATATTATTTTTTTGTAATATGTTAGTATTCTGTTCTTTAACTTTTTGTTAAATTTTAACTGCTTATATACTTTGTGACCTGGTAGAGTGTAAGAGAAGGCCCTATGGCCTTAACTCTGCCAGTATTATTATTATTATTATTATTATTATTATTATTATTATTATTATTATTATTATTATTTACCAGGCAGTAAATCACATCTGACGATATGTGTCACAGCAAAAGCAATTGTTTGTATACATCTGAAATCTGATTAGTGTAATATGTTACTAGTCAATGATGTATACAATGAAGGGGAAAGAAAATGGTCACCCTACCCCATTATCTCCTAGCTTAGTTGCCTCATGAGTGATACCTTACTGGTGTCACTTATGAGGTTCAAACCTGTCTTCGGACAGATGACTAAATAATAAGAATCAAATATAAAAAAGGCAAAAATTATTATACTTAGCAGAAAAAATATTTCCTCCAAAGACCTTGATGTTAAGAAAACCCCGATAGGAAGTTTTGTTAAGGACACTTTTAAGAAGACTCGCGAAAAATAAAACATATAAAACAAGATTCGGGGAAGGAATTCCATGTTTTGTAAAGAAATATGTAAGGAAATGGACTGCAGCATTTAGAGGGAAGCAAACTTTTCAAGGGCCATCCAGAGCATGCTACCTTCTGAAACTGGCGGTCCGAAACAGCTGATTCAGTAATTTATATATAATATTGCAATTCAAGAGGAAATAAGATTAGAATTAATTGAATAAAAACCAATTTGCCAAAGTTATCCAGCAATGCTAAAATCAGAAACAAAATCTGTTAATAAGAAATTCGAGAGCTGTAAAAGAGACAATTGTCTTCTTACATTATTTAAAAACCGTGCAATATCACTCATTGCATACCCAAAAATTGAACATCCAAAAGTAGATACATTGTTCATTGTATGTAGGATTTAATTAAAATGTCAATGGTCAAAACTACAAGTTACTTTCAATTAAAAATTAAGAAAAATGTTATGGATAATGTAAGTAAGTCAATATTGCGAAATTATTTATCTTGGCCCATTCAATTCTGCATGAAATGAGAGGAGAAATGTTAATTTTATTCTTTACTGGATGGTAAGATATTATGATTCGTCAGTTGAGGGAAATATTAACTTAGTCACAGTCCTAAATGACACGTCGAAAGTTAGTTTTACCCTTTCCCAAAACAACTGCACCCATCTTTCCAAATATCGGGTGTCGTCCACTTCACTTGCTTCGTCCCAATCATGATGCACCGATTTAAAGTAGAGAATAATTCTTTCCTGCAGTTGTAATTACGTTGTGTTTGAAGTAACCAATTCACGGAATGCATCATGGCAATCAGTATGGTATGCGTTTGAATCACTTATTGGTTGTATTGTCGATACATTGCCGTATCGATTTGACATCGTGCATATTTTATAAATTTTAAAGTACCGGGATTATATTACACTTGGAGCATCCATTAACATAGCACAGAATCCAATTGAGCGGTTAACCATTACAGTGCAATTTTGCGGCGTCGTTATGCCAAGCGAACAAAAAAATCGCGTCGTGTATAACACTGGAATTATGCGACGGCCAACAGATGACGCGCGCATTCCACAGCTGCTGTGACGTCATGTAGGTGGGAGTGTGCTACACACCTGCGTTGATAAAGTACACTATACAAAAATGCGTTTAGTGATACACTCATCGTACCTACAAGTTTGCTTTTGACTCCGGCCAGATGAAAGTTGTTTAGAGTATCATTATTTTTCATTGTGGGCTAATGAAATTTATCTGTCCTAGTCATTAAGAGAGAGACCAATGCAATCTTAAGAAGTCTGCAGAGAGATCTGTACACGAAGCAGAAGGAACTAGAAGGAAAATAAAAGTTTTCAATTTTTCTGTAGCAGTTTCCTTGTAGAAAAGATTCGTTTAGGTACTTGTCGTAAATGAATGGGACAGAATTCCTGATATTATTTCCATTTATAAAGAAACAACTATGTCGGTAGCGCGTGCGCTTCCCAACTAAAGGCTGGTTCACAATAAACCGGGAAAGGAAACAACGAGAACGAGAACGGAAATAATGTTAAAATAAATGTATTTAAATGTGCCCACATTTAGATACATTTATTTTAACAATATTTTCGTACTCGTTCTCGTTGTCGTTTCCGTTCCCGGTTTATTGAGAATCAGCCTTAAGCCGTACAAAGTTTGATTCTCGTCGTGGACAGTAGAAGAAATTTATCTTTCATTCACGAAACTGGATGTTTGTCCGTTGTCTTTTGATTGTCCTGTGATCTCTCACTGGTGGCTGTGCGTGATTAGAGAGTCCAGAATTTTTTAGGCATCTCTGTAAGATCAAAAGAATCTCCTGCCCCTACCCGCAGTGGTGAATATAGGTCACTCGTTATCTCGTGAAACCAGCGAATAGGGATTATAAAGAATGGACACTGAGCGAATATTCCTCCTGTGTTTTGTTTCTCTGTGCGCCAGCGTATAGTTCCACTTTCAAGCGCTAGAGGTTAGTGTAATCGAGCATACGTTAAGATAATAATTGGGAATAGAGTTGACACCCGGGATCCAAACATCGCCTACCTTATTGCATAATCCAGTAACGCTTTGCTTCAAATAAATTCAAGTTAACAGCTTTTCCTTATTTCTCAGTGACAAATTAGTTGTAATAATAATATTTTAGACTTCAGATATCATAAATTATATTATAAAATAATATAATACATTATAAAATTAAGCATCGAATTCGTTTAATATTTGTATATAATGTAATATAGGTATATGGTTTTACTTCTCGTAAGAGTTTTGTTTTTCCATTTTCAGCGCTATCAAATCATTACATATTTTAATTGTTGTTGGGTTCAACGTCTCAACTCTCATTATAAAGGAACTCTAGAGTCTAGACATTACAGTTAATGACTGATTTATTATTTTATGGATCCAATTTATTTTATTTGAGTACATAATGTGCCTAGATATAATAATTATATGTGTTATATTTCTGCTGTGTCGACTGCTAGCTGGTGTGATGTCAGCGCCAACTCTAGGGAGAAAGCAGAATCTCACGCTTTAGCTGGCTTGAAGGTCACTGAAATCAGTCCGGCTACATCAAAGGTACCGACGCGAAGTGTCCATTCTTTAAAATCCCTATTCGCTGGTGAAACCAAATAGTTGCTTTCGCCGTAGCATACAGTAACATAAAAAGAGTATAAATCAATATCAATATTATACAGTAATTACAGTTTGAACTTAATTCACTGCAATAATCTTTAATGTTTCTTATTAATGTTTAATGTTTTATATAGGCACAATAGTTTCTGTCACATCCAGAACGAAGAGATATTGAAGAAAATTTTATTGCAATAGACAAAAATAACCCATTCGGAATCAGTTGTATGTAGTTAATAATATAAGTCACTAAAATCGAGGCTTTAATTTCATTATACTCTATAGAGCGAGTCAGTCTGCCTATTTTATATTAAACACAGAAATACTTACTGAAAATACTCCTATTAAAACACTTACCTAACTTTATTGCTTTTGTACGAGAAGAATAATTGTCTTTCTAATGTAGAACATCTTAACACTACTTTCAGTAACATGTTAATGCGATTCTTTCATATTCTAGAATGTAACAACAATGGAAATATAAAACTTACAAGCTTCGTCATTAATACAGTCTTGGCACCTATTATTTTAAGTACAGACGCATAAAATCTTAAGTGGTCAACATAACATTTCTCCAGTACACCATATAATAATGATACTAAGGGCAAATGTCGACATAAACCGTTAATACCGACAAAATGTTATAAAATAAGACTTAAGGCAAAATTATCATTTTATTGTTTTATGACTTGTATTCCACGCAGACACAAGTCCGTGGTTTAATAGCTTTTCAAAAACTAAAAATTGTTGGAAAGACGAGACTTGAGCCCCATTGACTACGCGCCGAAGAAATATGAAAATAAAAAAATATATATAATTTTACTTTAGGCAGGCCTATATGATAATTTTTAGATCACCCGCGGCTCGGTGAAAAATATAATCAGTGATCTAGTTTTTTTACTGGTTATACTAGAGACTGCAAGACAACTTTTATACATCCTTACGTCTTGAATTTCGGAGTTTTTTTCGATACGCCTTAGTGTACAGGCCGACTGAGAGGGAACACGAATGTACTCAGCAGATAAACAGTTTAGTTCGTAGAACCGCCGGGCCCTCACGCGCCTTGGACAGGTAATACGCTTTTCTCACATGTGTTTTCTTTACATGCCCTCATAAGAACGTATTAATGAAGTTTTACTCTATCAATGTCATCAATTTCTGTATTATTAAGGCTGGTTCACAATAAACCGGGAACGGAAACGGCAATGAGAACGAGAACGGAAATAATGTTAAAATAAATGTATTTAAATGTGAACGTTCACAATAGTTAGTGAATCCTCACATTTAAATACATTTATTTTAGCAATATTTCCGTTCTCGTTCTCGTTGCCGTTTCCGTTCCGGTTTATTGTGTACCAGCCATTACAGATTATATATACTTTACCTTTTGTTTTGGTGTTTAATTAAATTTCACGTTTCTCGTCTTAATAACATGAATCGCGAAAAATATGTTTAATCATAGAATCAGCGAAGCAATATAATAATACAACGATGACATAAAAGTGCGGAAGGAAAAAATGAAACTTGATAAAAAGGCAGTAACCTATATAGATTCCAACCTAGGGTTTCGTTCATACTAGGCTTTAACCTCAGCCTCTACTAGGAAGGTAATGTTGAAGTTGAAGCTATACAAATGATCTGTAGTCAATATACATAGCGACTGTACAGTATTACATTTTGAAAAGTTATTTCTCCTTTTTAAATAAGTGCGCACCTAGGGTTGTTGTTGCTGTGTGTAAACATCAGACAGAATTCATGTTTACATTAAACACATCAACACTGCAATCACGTCTGGTCCAGAAGCAAGATGACATCACAAACATTATGTTTTAAGAAGAAATTTGTAGAAAAGCAACTGCTACGTATATATCATTCCACAAAACATTTTTTTTCACACAATGTATTGACAGATAATGTGTGAATTATAAATAATATGGTTTATATTTAACTTTTTCTTAAGGGGGCGAGGTACGCGCGAAATGGAATTACTGTTAACACACTTGAAAGGTCGACACTTCTGTTTTAGTGCACTTAAATGAAGGTATCATTGCAGAAAATAATGACCTTATAACTAATGTCTAAAATATGATATGAAGTGCTTTTCAAAATAGTTTTTCTAAATTAGAAAATAAAATATGTGTGATTCCCGAAGATGAAATTTGTTGAACAGTTCGAGCAGTAATAAAATATTAGGTTCTGATGATGATGATGATGATGATTATTATTATTATTATTATTATTATTATTATTATTATTATTATTATTATTATTATCATCATCATTAGTTTATATTTATATTCAATTAAAGGTTCAAGATAGACCACTTTATAGAAGGCAATATACTTTGCAAGTATGAAATGATATTAAGGTTATTGTGAGGTGTGTAAATGCAAAACGCAATTTTTGGATTGTCTCTCATTAAAGTGGGAACAGTGCAACGTGACATTATCTCTATTAAATATGAATCAGATTTGCTGACTCTAATTGATGTAATTGTCTGTGCCGTAAGTTGAATAAAGTTGGGAAATATGAACGGCGTGCTTCCATGTCATCGCTCCGCTCTTGTAAACGAACGAACTCATTTCCAGTTGTCCCTCATGTATCGACAGAATATCTGCTCTCACTAATGAGTCCGCCATGTTATTTAGAAACAAAGCAATAAAGCGCTGGTTCTGTAACTCGCATCCTCTTGTTCCAAGTAGGGGTAACAATTTCTGGGAAAAATTTAGAAGTGTACACTTTTGTACTCTTGATATTTCAGAATTTTATCTTAATTGGCAAGATAGCTAACAAGCAAACATTCTCAAGCGGGCAGATAAAAAAGTATTTTTTTTCCTTCCACCATTTTAATATCAAAACAAGTGCTCATAAAAATTTTGGCCACTTGAGCACAATTACGAGAGCCTTAAAAATAAGTTTACCTGGGGCTGCTTACAGAAAGAAAACACAATTTCATTGGAAAAAAGTTTTGGAACAGATACAGCAATCATTGTTGAACTATTTTCCAATATATTCCTTACCGAAATTGGGACATTTGTCATACCATGGGATCAGAAGAGAGATGCAGATGACTGTCCACAATGGTTCCAATCCTAGATGGCAGACTTCTTATGATACTGGAATACAAAAGTTGATACCACCGCAGGCTTTAAGTGTAAACAACAGATATCAGCGGGTGACAATTTTGTTAAATTCCGACAATACATTGTTTACTTTTAACTTGGTTATTTAAGTACGCTGTATCAACTACGAGGTTATTTAGCGTCGATGAGATTGGTGATAGTGAGATGATATTTGGCGAGATGAGACCGAGAATTCGCCATAGATTAAATGCCATTTGCTTTACGGTTGGGGAAAACCTCGGAAAAAACCCAACCAGGTAATCAGCCCTAGCGGGAATCGAACCCACGCCCGAGCGCAACGCCCGATCGATAGACAAGCGCCTCAGCCGACAGAGCTACGCCGGTGGCTTACATTGTTTACCATTACCAATAGTCGGTCAATCTTTATTACTCTACAGCCACTTCCAACGGACTCCTAACGAATATTCACACATTTATCACTGGGATTGTGGCGCTGGAAATCAATTTAGAACACTTCTATCTCAGCCACGACACATTTCAATATTTATTGTAGAATATAAATGGAATTATCACTACAATTACACAATAAATCGTAGGAAATGTAATTAATATAGTCGCTGTAATGTCTCTTCCGCCATGACGATGCACACATTTCCACTTCACTGCCACTAGATGACTCTCGATATCCAAGCAGACTACAAGGTACAGCTGAAGCAGGGATGCCAATATCGGCAAACGAAATGAAACTGTGAGGAATGTTACAACAGGTGTGCTAAACGTTAGGAATATTACAATAGGTGTGTAGCAGGTTAGGTTAGGTTAGATTAGGTTTTGTTAGGTGTGTAAGATAATATGAATGGTTACCACAGTTGGCGACACTGCAATTATTCTCCCACGCCACCTCAAATAACGTCACAACGACGGAATATGGCCGCCTTCTTCCTTCAAGTACGACGATTTTCCTATATAAGTAAGGAACCTATTTAGGGCGGGTTGGGTGGGACCACATCGATTTTCTACTACTCCACACTACAAAACTAATGCCCGGTTGCTTCAATTTTGTTTAAAATGCTTTAATAGTTAACCGTGGTAATATCGTTATCACGTTTAAGAAGGATATCTGTTGCACAATTACTTATCAAGATTTCTTTACCGTAGTTACTTGGCGGGCGGTTATCTTGCTGTTATTCGTATTCGCAGCAATTGAAACGTAGTATTCTGGTGGCAGTGATTGAAGGTGTTATTCTTTTGTCTGCCGAATTTGTGTAAACAGTAAAGGACCATTCGCAATGACAATTAAACATAACCTAAGCGTTAACTTAAGAATGTAAACGTTACTGTAAAACCACATCATTCATGATGGGGACATAAACATAACCGCAAAGATACTTGGTAACCATGGAAACATAACAACGACGCCATTTCCTCATATTCTGTCGTATACTTCAGCGCTCCACGATTGTGTACTGTTTGCAAATCATGTACTAAGCATAGCATGAAAGTTTGGACTTAGTATGAAAGTTTGGACTTAGTATGAAAGTTTGGACTTCGCAAACTTTCATGTTAACGTCTAACTGCAATGTTAATGTCAGTGTTTATTTTAGGTTATGTTTAATTTTCATTGTGAATGGGCCTTAAGCCTCAGCTCTTCCGTTTTGTTACATTTTCGTTAAATTTAGCCTCTATTATGGAAGGAAATCGAGTAAGAGCACCGAACTTCAGTAAATATGAAGTGGAAATACTCATCGAGCTTGTAGATAAATATACATATTTAATAGAAAATAAGACGGACGTCGTTTCACTAAAAGAAAAGGACGCAACTTAGCGAAAAATTGCAGATGAATTCGGTCATCTTCCTTGTAAGTTATTAATTTGTATTTATTTGTATGTAAGTATGTATTTATTTTCCTGTAGGATTGTAGAACTGGTATTATAACTTTACAGTTAGAGGATAGGCCTACTTCGTCACTACACAGGTACAATTAGTATAATGCATATTGTAGGCCTACAAGTAGGCCTAGTCGAAATCACAGCTGTATGCCTACCTGTTTTTAGTCATGTATTTAAGTGCTGGGTTTGGATAAATTTCAGAACACGGATATATTCCTTTTTCTTTACTCCAAAATTCCAACGTGTGCACACAAAATAAATTATTGGCACAGAAAAGTGCCTTTTCGTAAGTATGATGATATGCATTCGACAAACACAGATAACTGTTCCTTCAATTGTTGTCAGTGAGGTATCCGTATAATGAAATTACTATGTAAACTTACTAGGCCTATGACAAGCGAAATAGTGGAAAAGGCGTTTTCTTTTCTTTTCTTCTTGTGCTACCATCTGTTGTTTCGGTCAACAATTATCAATTACGCATTTCCTGAAATTCTTTGAGCTGTTTTCTCTAATGACACCGGTATGAATTTCGTAAAATTCATACGGTAGTGACAATTATAGTAGTTCGTAACACCGGAATGCTTCTACGGACACACTGTGTTATGCGGCATACAGTTGCTTTGTCAACATTTATTAACGTCGCCGATCACTTGAAGGAAGGATCCTATTGAATAAAACCAAAGAGCAGTTGGAACGCGATTTCTCGGGGAAATAGGTCTGGTTCTCTGAGTAGAAAACTCAAGTCTTTCACCTATTAATTCTAACAGCGAAGTCACAGTATCTTTTCGTAATCGAAATCTTTTCTGAAATGCAGAATCATCTAAATCTTGAAAGAGATCGCCCCTATCTCTCCGTTTTCTATCTTCGTATTCCAGATATTGCAAATACTCAAGATGAGGTGCTAAATCCATATCGACGACTATTCTGATCTCAGCTTCTGGATGCACATGCATGCAATCGGCAATGTAGGTATCTTGGAGGACGTGATATATATCTATTTCGCAGTCTGTATGCACAAAAAATTAAAAAGTCGGCTGATGACCGTATTTAAAAGGCTTTTACAATACTGCTGTTAGCTTCTTAAAGGCTCGCCAACGACCGGTAAACTTTTAAACCTGGTAAATGTCCAGAAACCCTTAAACGAGCTTGGTGTAACAGATATTGTACTTAATCATGGTAAGTTACTAATTTTACGGCAGTAAAGTCGTAACCGAGATTGAAGCAACCCGCCATAAGGTATTTTCAGTGTCTATTTTTAATTTCCTATACTGCCTGTAGAGTAGTAAAGATTCACCCAATAGTCTCTATTTGTATTTCGTACAGTAAGAAACTAAAAAGAAAAAAAAAGAACAATTAAAACTAGAAACATGCTCCATAAAAATCGACATAAGCGAAACTGATTATTCATCAAAATGAAATTGTTTTGAAAATTGGTAGAATAGCGGCCCGTAAATTGCTCAGCCAATTTGCATTCTGTGTATAATGTATGCCTGAAGTTTTGTATTACGAAGTCGTTGAGCAAGAACATAAGCACGCTGCGGGTTATGTATGGTAGTCGAATGTGCGGGCTGAGATGTCGCATGAAAACATGGAATCCTACTCTGCTACGTAGAGCGTGTTTGTTTGGTTTTGAGGGCGAGATTAAAGAGGATTCCTCGTACTCGGATCACAGCACCAGAGTCAACAAGTTCCAGCGGCCTACAAAAACATCATCACAGTGCCACTGGTATCAAGGAAACGTCGCTATTTTTGGAAGCCTTTTTTATATATAGAATGAACGTTATATTGTTTCCTCTGGCAGAAAATTAAGCGTACTTCCGAGAAGAAGACATGACGTATATGCCAGTAATTGCAAACCGATCGTCGTTTTTCAATCATGACATTGGTCCGTACAGCAGCAATATTTACAGATTGTGAACAAGATATGATTCACTGCGGAGCAGTGGCGTATTCTGTCGTTTCAATTTAGAAACATAACAGAAATTTCATGCTGAATTAAAAAGCGAGAGAAATTTCGCCTATATTAATGAGTTATACAGAGTGGATTACACTTCCTTACATATAATTACATTCAATTTACATTTGACTACACATTTCTTCACAGATTTTGTTCAAAATTGGAGGTCCTGTTTCTCGATAAACAATTCACAATGTTTAGAACTGATTTACAGATGGCAGAACATAACTCACGATTTTCATCCATTTTCACGAATGATTTTTCGATCGTCTATAGCAGTGATGTCAAAGCAAGCGCATTTTTCTGACCTTGACGTCGTGCGCGGGCATCAAGCGCTTGGTATGGAAGAAGCAATAAGCAGCCTGTTGGATTAAGAAAACAGTGGTGCACAAACTTCAAACGGAACGTGAAATTTTATGTCGCTATTTTTGTATGGCTTCTTTCTGTTTGATATTATCTATATTGCCTGTAAAACAAAAGTAGTAACACTAATTTCTTAATATTGCAGTTGTGTTTTAAACGTTAATAATATAATAAAGAGTTAAGAAGGAATATTCACATTAATTTCATAACAGTACAACTATACTATTCTAAGTGGATGAAACAAATCATTCATAAAGAAAGTGA
Source organism: Periplaneta americana (assembly GCF_040183065.1). Taxonomy (NCBI): domain Eukaryota; kingdom Metazoa; phylum Arthropoda; class Insecta; order Blattodea; family Blattidae; genus Periplaneta; species Periplaneta americana. Next base: position 81,481,140 of record NC_091133.1, on the reverse strand, counting down.
TATCCCCCCCCAAAAAAAGGATTGAGTATGACAAGATAAGTTGTAATTGATACTGATGATATCTTTAGCCTTATAAAAGTAATCAATGAACTAATCAAAACAATACTATAGTACAAAGCAAAGTTACCTAAGTACTGTATATATTTTCAGTGTAACTAATATTCCATAACAAAACACTTATCGCATTATACTTTTCAGGTGATATTGGTGAGCAACTTCCTATCATCAGAATATTAAATTATTTTCTCGAAACCTGATGAAGCTATAGAACTTACATTTTTACATCACATGGGCATATATCTTTTGCTTATGATGTAACAGTAGTTGCTTTGTTAATTCATTTCCTTACAAACATTAATTTTCCATGCGAATATTTTCAAAATTTGTAATACACTATCTTGAGTAATAAGTATTTACGATATATATTAGATTTACGAAAGTATTGTTTCAGTACCTGAAAGGCTACTAAGTAAATAGTGAAAATTTCACTTTTCTATAAAAGGAAGCTGAGAAAATATTCCTTTTGAATAAAAACAAGCAATCTAGTGAAAAGTGTGCATTAAAATTAAAACTTACATTCTTATAATGCACTTATACTTTTCAGACAAATCTAAAAATTAACATAGATACAGTTTTAATAATCTCTCTTCCCTTTATCTATTGAATCAATGCTGGCCATCCCTGTAGATAACTCGACCAAGCGGCATATACTACCTCTTTCGTCTGTCTCTTTCCTTTCCACTGTAAAGCGCTCAGGCTCTCCTGAGCTCTAAAGTGTGCGCTTGCGCCTATGGGCATCAAATGACATGACTGGTCTATAGCAACTGATCTGATGTAGATCCTGCGGTTTCTCAGCAAAAACATCATTTTTTCAGGATACCCACAGCGAAAAATGGCATTGTTCTGTGGTTAATTTGTAGTTATTGCATAGAGACGCAACCCAACACAATAAAACAAAACAACAATAATAACAAGACATGATATCGGAAAACAGTTGATGTACGAACATGGTGGTGAACTCACCACTTATTACACCAGCTATTTGTTTATTCAAGTTATGACATTTGTATATGTGTACAAGTATGAAACCTAAGAATTAATATTGGGGAAAGCGACTTTTGGCCCATCTTGTGTAAATAAGCACTTCAAAGATTTTAGTCATAAATAATATAAATTTTACTTAAGAAACTACTGGTAACACTACTACCTACTACTATACTATTACTACTGCTGCTGCTACTACTACTACTACTACTACTACTACTACTACTACTACTACCACTACTAGTACCACTACTGTCACCTATTACTACCACGATATATCATTGCTGTAAACAGTGTTCTTCTCTCACTCATTAAACTTCTTATTGTTTCGTAATTTCAATAGAGCCTCATAACTACACTCTATACCCGATGTCTTTGGAGCAGATGTAAACAACGGAAAGAAATGCAAGAGAGCGCGGTTCACACGATACTAAATGTCTGTGTATGAATTAAGTGACCGACTACGTTCATATAACGAAAAGTAAAAAATAAAGTAATGTATTTGAACATACCTTCTTGCATGAGTCATAAGTTGTACTGCTGTTGTCTGCTCATACACCGCACAGATGTTAGACGCAATAGAACTGTAGTAGTGGACGCGTCTCGTAACCAGGATATGCACGCGCTATTGTCTACAACGCTCTCAGCTAAGTAACGACTCGCCAACCAATAGGAGCGCAACGATAACATGACATGCATCGAGACCCTTGTTATGGTCTGTTCCAAAGACATCTGGTATAGAGTGTAGTCATATTCTCTGCCCTGCCGTACGAATTTAACCAATAACAGGCCTGCGATGTAGATCTGCTTCATAAAAAGTAGTCAGATGTAATTGATGTAACGGACGAGGAGATTCTTTTGGCCGTGGGCAGTGCGACCGACATGGTGGAACATGAAATTTTTTTCAGAACGTCGGGGACATACATTTCAATACCGATTCATAATGCTAACTCATACTCTGGTTGAAATTCTGGCTGATATGTACATCTATTATCAGGTAGTACATCTCACTTGACGATATGTGTCAGAGGAAGAACAATTGTTTGTAAACATATGAAGTCTGACGAGTGTAATATGTAGCTAGTCGGCGATGTATGCAATGGAGGTGGAAAGGAACTGGCCATCCTACCACATTATATCCTGGCCTAGTTACCTCTTAAGTGGTGCCTTCTTGGTATCACTTGAAAGGTTCAGACCTGTCTTCGGACAGTTGACTAGACAACAACAAGAAGAAACAATGCAAATTCTTCACAATAAAATTGTAATCGTAACTTACAAATACATAAATATATTCCTTTAATGTAAATAATAATTACCTATTTTAATAATTTGTTTTCGGTTGCGTTTCCTTTACTTAGTCATGTGGCTCTTCTTTAAGTAAGTTCTTCGGCTTCCAAAATCTATCAGTTTATAACGACTCGTAAATTTCAATCGATGCTCCCTTCGCTTATTCTGATTTTCTTCCTCATTTTAATTTAAATCCTTTGCGATGAACACAATAATTTTATCATTGTCCTTTTTATAAAGTTTTGCCTATATTTATATGAATTTATAGAGAAAATAAATTGAAATATAATACAATAAATGAGGAGAAAATAAGTCACGTAGGCTCCAATTAAATGAGATGAACTGGGGGCATCTGACCAATTTCTATGTAGATTACATCCAATGCCTTCAATTTTATATTTCTCTCCACTGTTATAATTCCTAATAATTAAAGCCTATATTATTTTCTATTATATTTTTGTATGTTAATGTCTGTTGTGCGTAATTGGTTTTGTTAAATTGCTTTCAGAGAATATTCCAGCCTCATACGTCGGTACTCTGTTCTTTATTAATGTTTTACATGAGTGGTTTCTAGACTGTGGTCGGCGAACTCTAGAGTGTCCGTACATCATTTATTTATTGGGTTATTTTACGACGCTGTATCAACATCTGAGGTTATTTAGCGTCTGAATGAAATGAAGGTGATAATGCCGGTGAAATAAGTCCAGGGTCCAGCACCGAAAGTTATCCAGCATTTTCTCCTATTGGGTTGAGGGAAAGCCCCGGAGAAAACCTCGCCAGGTAACTTGTCCCGACCGGCATTCGAACCCGGGCCAGCTGGTTTCGCGGCCAGAAGCGTTGACCGTTACTCCACAGGTGTGGAGTCGTACATCATACCAGTAAAAGTTAAGACTGAAATATTCTTAACGACAATGTTAGAATTTTATTACAGTACAGTAATAAAAAAATCTATATTGTGCATAATATATTCTTCATCTATATGAAAATTCGTTGGAGTCTCCATGGGGAAAGAAATACTCATAAAATTTGGAAACTGCCAAATCAGTCTACAATGAATTTCGGTAGCTACAGTGAGTAGTGAAGTCCAGTTTCCCAACTTCATCATGCTGACAACATGTTTCACTCGTAAATGTTGAATGATCGTTCACTTCTGTTGAGGAATATGAACGTGAGACTAGCAAGGACCCTAGTCCTTCATGGAATCTCTTGCAAGAGATTTGTTGTTTTTATTATCCTGTCTTTCGGTCTCAAACTTTAAACATATGTAATGAAGACTGAAAGTATGCCAGTTGCAATATTGTGGTAACATAGGGATATATTATATGAAAATAAAGTTTTTCAACTTATTTTACGTCAGAGAGAGAGAGAGAGAGAGAGAGAGAGAGAGATGAAATTATGGAGTAAGAAAAAAGATGCATAATTAAAGGGTTCATGCTTTGTATTTTCTCCGTGAATGATTAGCTCTTGTAAAGTAAGAAGACTGGGATGAGCGAAACTATGGAAAGAATGAAGAAAAAAAATATAATAAAGCTTCTGGAGTTTCAGAGTAAACCGCAGGAATGATGACGAAACACTTGGATGCATGGTAGCAAGGTTTGAGGTAAACTGTGTTCCAACGAGTCAGCTTCATTCAGGACAAGAAAGTCTTTTTGTACGGAAGTTCTCTTTGTGTGGAGTTAAATTAATATCGCAATACTTTACTATGAGACAGTGTTCAGTTCTGTATTCCTTATTAAATATCGTACTTAATTTTCCACATAGGACGTCGAGAAAGTAAGCTCTAATTCTTTATTTAAAATCTTTATCCATCCAAGAATGAAACATTCTGATGAATACAAGCTACACATAAAAGAAATTCTGTACTCACTCACCATTTGCTTTTCATTATTTTTCACCTAGAGGACGTTGACGTAATTCCCGTATTACTGTACTTTTAACGCATTTATTTTCATTTTAATACCAATAATATTGACATTACCGTATGTACTTTTTTTGTTATTTACGTGTTACATTTTGATATAATAAAACTATAGAAATTACCCTGTCGTTATTGAAGTAATGATAAATTCTATGTTATATCAGTTCTGCGCATTCCTTTTAAGGTATTTTTCATCGATCAGCACCACACGCACGCAAGAGCCGTATGAAATAATTATGTGTAGTGCGTTCACTGATCAGCATCAGTATCATACGCATTTTTTTCTTTTAATTTAAATTAGACCGGTCAGAGGCCGTTTACCAAAGTTATGTTTGTTTTCTGTTTTCGTTTTTTCATTTATTTCCTTTGTTTTACTTACACTAATACAAACACAACACCATGCCCGAGGCGGGACTCGAACCCACAACCCTTCGGACCAAGCGATAGGGACATGCCGTGCCCCATCCGGGCCGGCAACATCGCATACACAAGAGCATCAAATTTTCTCATAAAGGTGCATTGAATGACGGCACACTTATCATAATTGTTCAAAATTATGAAGAAGTATTTAATCTAAAAAAAAAAAACAACACGGATTACAGCGATCTTCAACGTAGGGACAATACATGGCAAGTAATTGGACAGTAATAAAACAATAACGCAATTTTTTAAATGTTTTATTTCCAGACCCCACATTGTTGGTTACATACAGAACTGATAATAACTAATCTTTACATAACATGTTTAAATTTATTTGATATTATAATCTTAATTCCTAGCCACTACCCAGATCTCTATGCCAATGACCATATTCCGAATCTCAGCGCTGAGCAATCTGATGGCATCACGGTGTTCCGAATTTCACCGATGGAGTCACTGATGCTCCACCGGTGTCGCACCGGCGCCATCAGCTTGCAGAGGTGGTGGCAATCTCCATCAGTCGCCATCATTGAATCTAATTGGTTCTTGTATAGGGCGGGAATTAGCAGACCAATGACATCGTGCACTGTTGTGTCATGGCGGTGTGTTCTGCTTTAGTTCTGCTGTATTGTTTGTAATGAGCACAACGTAAGAACAATATGTTAATGGCTTATGAGCGAACATGTCAACGGACCAGTTATCACTACTGGTTCAAGAAATAAATTGTTTATGCTCTCTTTTCTTTGAACGAGATGGCAGTACGGAAATTTCGCAAAATTTTGCTAGCGTAGCACAGACAACAACTTATACAGTCGCCATGACAGCCATCGATCCTTCCAGCAGTTTTTTTCCTATTTCACTGCAGCGTGACGTCATTCTTGTCCACCGGTCCGGTGAGATTCGGAATACGCTGAATGGGAACTGAGTGCATAGTTCGCTTTTTGACGCCAAACAGAACGTGGACACGACGTAGTCACATGAATACTTTCCCTATCTTTCCTTTCGCGCTTTTCTGCCTGCCTATGCACCCACCAGCACTCGAAATTACTGCCATCGATGTGAGGGAAGGGGAAATAATGTTATGCGCAAAGTCGCGTACTGGCCATGTACGTTCCACGTGCTTTACTAGAGACATCAGGAGTCGGATCTTTCTCCGCAATCGTTGTAGTATGCAATTGTAAGTAAGAAAGAAAATAATGCCCCTTAAGTTATTGTCTCAGACCTTAACAAATGCCATTGTTTTACTCGACCAAGGCGAGTGGAGCCGCGGGCGTAATGTGAACTATCGCGATGTGGTATTACGAATGCAGGAGCAGTAGCGCCACGGCTCCGGGCTGCAGGGCTCCACAAGCCTTGGTCGAGTAATACCTCTGTAAAAATTAAATTACATTATTGCTGCAAATTTCTATCCATCTGTCGTTTAAATATAAGCATATCTATAATGAATTTTCCATGTTCTCATGTACAATAATAATAATAATAATAATAATAATAATAATAATAATAATAATAATAATAATAATAATAATAATCCGTGGCGCTACAGCCCGTGAAGGGCCTAGACCGACCAGCCGGCTGCTATTGCAAATTGCCCAGCGACCAAATTTCGACTCATAAAGTACGTATTAAATCATTAATCACTTTCATCAATTTAATACGAGTAGACTTCGAGGAGTTTAATTATTGTAAGGATACTAGATAATTATATTTTCAACCACACTCTAAAATATTAATATATTGTATAATGTCATTTTGTAATTATTGTAAAGAAGGCATAATCATATAATATTATTTAACCTACATATTAATTGTAAAAATTCCTAATCTTGCTTCAGTATGATCTATGAAAATTTGAGCCAGAAAGGATCAAGTCAAGCGTATCCAAAAATTCAACTATAAATATTATAGCAAAGGGAAACCAAACATTTGTAATATTATTTTGCAATGGAGCATGTTGTAAAAAAGTATCCTACATGTGTCTATAGAAAACATTCATTTCGTATTGTGTGCAGAAAGGGAAGCGCTATACACAAGTAGTGTTGTTAGAGAAATATTGGACTACAGAAATGAAAATAATATCTCGCTACAACCAACAACTGTTAGATTGCTTCATAAGTTTGTAGAGTTTTTGTTCACCCCACAAGTCTGCATTGCTAAGAGATTGTTTGTAGTTTGTAATTTGTTGTTTAGAATGTTGTGTTTGTAGATAATCCTTGCAGTTTGCAGATTTGAAAAAAAGGTTTGTGCTATTTGTGGGCTAAACAAAATTGAGTGTGAAGTGAAAAAAATGAACACTTCCGACATATTCTGCTGTTTGAGTACAATAGAGGAGCAATGACAGTACAGGCAGAGCGAAGAATTTCTCCCGTGTTTGAGGAAAATACGATAGGAGAAAGCACTGCAAGTAAAGGCTGGTTCACAATAAACCGAGAACGGAAACGACAACGAGAACGAGAACGGAAATATTGTTAAAATAAGTATATTTAAATGTGAGCATTCAGATAGTTAAATGTGAATGCTCACATTTAAATACATTTATTTTAACAATATTTCCGTTCTCTTTCTCGTTGTCGTTTCCGTTCCCGGTTTATTGTGAACCAGCCTTAAATGGTTGTGTCGTTTCAAAGAGGGCCACTTTGACGAGAGTGATTCGCCACGTTTAGGAAGATCATCGGGCTTTGTTGAAGACCTTCGGAACGTTTTAATCTATGATGATCCACGTCAATCAACCCAAGAATTGACAGATGTGATTCGTTGTGACTAGTCAACCATCATCCAACATTTGCATTCCATGGGAAAGGTTAAAATATTGGGTGTATGAGTACCACATGCTAAGTGTAAGCAACATAAATCATCAGGAAGCAATTTGTGGTTCTTTGCTTGCTCGTGATCGGTTAGCTCATGAACAACATTGACTATTCGTATCCAAAATTATTACTGGTGATGGAAAGGGTGCCTTTCTGTCAAATTAAAAAAAAAAAGAAAAGAATGGGTGAAATAAAAAAATAATTTATATAATATATCACATTATACCGAATTGCACGATAAAATTATTTAGTGTAAATGAAATTTTTAACTTAAAGATATAATCTGTATTAATTATCATCCCAGCCCCGATTCACCTTCAGCAAAATCAAAAGGAGTACGATTAATTTCAGCTAGACAGGAAGTAAACCAAATTATTGACAAAGGAAATGTAAAAAAAAATTATTCATATATAAACCTGAAAATCATAAAACTTTATTAAATTGTAACTACCTACTAAAAACACAAAAGATAATAAAATTAAAGCTAATCTAACCTCCATCTTTTCTTGCATTTAATATGAAATATTAACAAAAAAGCAACATCCCGTACATAAGTTAGTGTCCATCCACAGAAAATGATAGACTTACCGTATGTGTCTGGTAGAATAAAGAAGGCGTAGTGTACTACGAATTTCTTACCAGGAATTTAACCATAACTGCTGATATTTATTGCTAACAACTCTGATGCCTTGCGGCCACAATTGAAGAAAAATGACAGGAAAGACTGCATCAAGTGCTGCTACAACACGATAATTCAAGCCTGCACTCCACTAACATGACGAAAGCAGATATCCAGGAGCTTGATTGGAATATGATTCCACAGCCCCCTATTCTCCTGATCTTTCGCTAGCAGATTTTCACTTTTTCCGTTCTCTATCCAACAATTTTCAAGGTAACTCTTTTGATAACGAAGATACTTTACAGACTTGGCTTGACGACTTCTTTAACTTCAATCCAGCAGATTTCTTCAGATGCAGAATCTAAAAACAATCCCAGCGTTGGCAGAGGGTCACAGATAATGTAGGATAATATATTACTGATTAAATTCAGGCTTTTATTGATCTCATATAAAAGCTCTACGATTTTTCCATCAACTCGATATAATAATCAATTTCGAACTTGGCGTAATAAGTCCTAATCAAGCAGTACTTTTTGTGTTAGTTAAAGTCTTTGTTTCTCTCATTTTGTACAAAGTGTACGCCTATTGTTATTATTTGCAGTCAAAATATTTATAATTAAATTAAGTAAAACTTATCACAAGCTTCAGGAATGACGTTCACCAGCTTAAGCATAGCTTTGTGCTCAGAAGACTTCCCAGAAGCGTATGAAATTCCCTATGACGATATTCCTAATGACCTTGTTAAAGTTACTGAATATATTTACATAAACTCTATGCGAGATAGAGCTACACGGGGAAGAACAACTATACCAACCACCTCGATATCCTTCCGAGCAGTGGAATCAGCATCAGGATCATTCTGCCACATATAAGTCAATTAATGCTAGGAAAAGTTATCCCTCCTTATATTCTACACGGACATCATTTTATTTTTACTTCAATTTTTATTGTACCTGAGTTTTTGAATGTACTTGACTCCCACCCCTTCTACTAATGAAGTTCTAGCTCTCCTCTACACAGAACCAAGGCTGCATATAGTAAGCAGTACTGAGTTAGTGAGTATAGTAAGTTCCAGAAATATGTTCGCGTTTTCCAATGACGAAAGAGCTTTCAATATTGAGTCATATTTTCGCACAGATACTGTCGTCCGTTTGCCTATGTCGCATCCCGATTTCCCCCACCTGCTTCTGCTCGTCCCACTGTGGGCTGGGCTGTCTCAGCTCTTTTCTGAAAACATTAATTTCTGCTAGGAATTGGACGTCTACGTAATATTATACAACTATTTAAAATAACTTAAATAAAAGGGCCTCGTTAAGTAATTAACTGTCACGTGATTTCCCTTCTTTCTACGATCCTGCAACATAACCCCTTGGACGTACAGTAGATAGCATGTCTGAGTAATTTTATCTGTGCGGGTTGTGCAGAAGTGAGGACGGAATTTACAGTAAATAAGGTATTCTTTTATACAGTAGGTACAGAATTATTTCAACATGAGTTACTAGTACGAAGGACGAAACTGGTAATTGAAAGTAGATGCAATATTCTATAGTGCGATAATAGGCACAAAAGAACTGAAGCCTGTATCGAAATGAACGGCCACCATTTTCAGAAATGTGTTTAAATATCCGTATTATGATTATTTTTCAATTTAACTTCATTCTCTATATTATACGATAATGTGGTGTAGACAGTATAATATACACTGCATAATGAATACGTTCGCGTGGATAACTCAATTCGTGAGTAAAAACACTTACTGTTAATACCGTACTGTATTTTTTGATTAAACAAAAACCTAATGAACATTATCAAACTCAAAATAGCGATATTTTCTAGTTTACGTAAATGGATGAACTACTTTTCCTCCTTCCTATACCTAGTAAAGTGATAGTATTTTACGCCAGTATCATCGAACTCCAGTCGTGGAAGGGGGTAGAAAACGGTATTTCCGGTTCTCAATCCTTAATCCAAAAGTATAGCCAGGTTAATATTAAAAATTTTAGTAAAAATAAAATTATGTCCCTGTATATTACATGTAAACTATATCAAGACACTAACCAAATGACAGATGAACTAGACAAAATATTGGGAAAAGAATTAACAGAAGTAGAAAGCTCTATACGGAAGAGTAAACAGAAGACTGCATTTCATTGTGATACTAATCAACAATACAAAGGAAATGCTCAAATTATTGTGAACTTGACTTAATTTCATATTTTAAGATATTATACTGTTTGCTGAAAAATAAAACTAATAAATAGCATATCGGATATTTTGGCGATTGTTGTTGTTTGTCCTGAGACAAGTTTGAACCACATAAGTAACAACAATAAGGCATCACTTATGAGGCAACCAGACCAGGAGATAAAGGGGTGGAGTGGCCAGTTCCTTTCCCCCTCCAATGCATACATCGCCCATTAGCTACATATTTTTACTAAACAGACTTCAAATGTATGCAATCAATTGTTCTTTCTCTGACACATATCGTCAAGTGAGATGTATTTCCTGATAATAGATATACTTATCATTAGGCGATTGATAATCATTTTATTTATGTATTTCTGTGTTCCTTTTATTCAACTTGGTGAATATACTGTATGTGTAAAACATAAGGAATTATAACATAGTGTTTTTATGCCAGAAAGTAATAAAAATAGATTAAACCAACATCATACACAAGCAAACTGGGAACTAATTATTAATAGCCAACAATAGTCAAAATATTTAACAGTGGATTGTAGAGGTACCAACATAGATTCTCCCAGAGTCACTGAGATAATTAAATTCAATTTCAAGTTTATGCTTGCTTCCAGAGGGAAATAATTATAACTCATTAAAATTGTCAATGTTTATCTAGATCGCTTTGTATTATTTTTAGTAGGTTATTTTATTACGCTTTATCAACATCTTAGGTTAATTAGCGCCTGAATGAGATGAAGGTGATAATGCCGGTGAAATGAGTCCGGGATCCGACATCGAAAGTTACCCAACATTTTCTCATATTGGGTTGAGGGAAAACTCCTGAAAGACCTCAACCAGGTAACTTGCCCCGACCATAAATCGAACCTGGGCCACCTGGTTTCGCTGACAGACGCGCTAACCGTTACTCCATAGGTGTAGACTCTTTGTATTATACAAAGCTTTAAGATGAACTTCCAACTATCTTTTCGGGAATCGAATATGTACTCCCGGTATTTGCAAGTAGAAATTCTATCACTTAAGCCACAACGGAGACAATGAGACAAATTTTCTAACACATGTATTTGGTGATATATGTCTACTTTAATAATTGAAGGAAAAAAGTAGGGAAATGAATGAGTATAATTAGGAACTACAAAAATTAGTTCTTGTTCAGCAGTCAGCATACGGACGAATACTTCCATGAGGTAGCAGTTGAATAAAATACTCGTGTCTTGTTAAAAACATTACTTAGTCAGTCTATTTTAAACATGTGCCCTTTATAGTGCGCGATTTTCTTTTATGGAAAACTGAGAAGCCGTCAGACATTTGGTGCAACAGGCACGGAAGCATTCTACTTAAGTCCCAGCCTTATTAATCATGAGTTCGGAGAACGGTTACCATGGCTACCAGCAAATCCTCTTCAGTGCTTTTGCTATTTCGTTCCCCAGAGGTTGCTTGCCTCGCTGCCTGGTATCTTGACGTTTTAAAAATCTAACGCAGCAATTCGTGCGATTAATACAGAACCAAGAAAACTGGAGTGTATGTACTTGGCATTTTTCCATTTCCCGAAAGGTGTTGAGAGGTATGTAATATTATTTACTTTATGTATTTCTTTAAGTGGGGGTTGAACTAAATTTTGGTAATTTCTGAACTATAAAAGACACATGAATTATTTTTCGCATACGTACTAGTTACTGGTACATATATACAAATTTTCAAATCTGTAATGTAAGTAATATCAGGATTATTAATTATTCATATAATTTTATGTTAATATTTTGATATCTACATAATTCCTATCTTGTGCTACAATTTCACAAATTTTTAAATATTTTTTTCCTCAATGTAGCTTATGGAAAGGTAAAACATAATTTGTATTTAGTTTACTGAAGCTTTAATTATGTTTTAAATTGAAAATTGTTAAATGAAATAATTTCAAAATTTAAAAAAGTCATTCATCTTAGGGAATTAAACATTTTTGACCCAATCATGCTTTACAATGCACAAATTTGAAAACTAATTATGAAATATTTGGATACACTGAAACAGCAGAAAGTATTTTGGAATAATATGTTAATGAATGTGGGAGTAGATAGATTTTGTAAAGTGAAGGTGTCTGACTATCTAGAGGAAGTGGACAGAATATGCATAACTATTTTGTATAAGAAAGTACATTTACCTGCGTTGTGACGTGTAACGGTATGTGTATGTGTGGTTTTTGTTAGTAATCCAGCAGGACGTGATAAGGTGTATGAGTGATGTGTCTTTGTATTCTTGCAGCATGTGCGTTTAGAAATTTAATTTCCAGTGTGGCAAATTTTAATATGTTTTCTCGTTTCTCCGCTCATGCTCCGATCGTCCTTAAAAATCTTGTTTTTTTTTTTTTTTTTTTTAACCCGACGCATGCGATGTGCGAGGTACGAGGCCTGTCTCGCACAAATCCAGATTACACGAGAGATAGTGAGTGTGGTTTCTATAACTGCGAGGTGGGAGGCCTGCGCACATCGCATCCATAGAAACCACTCACTATCTCTCGTGTAGTCCGGATTTATCCGAAGCGGTCCTCGCACGTCGCATGCGTCAATTCAGAAAAACCAAGGCTTTAGGCCGCCAGTTTGATGGAGCGGACAGTGAGTGTAGGGAGTTGACTGGAGCTCGAGATACCAGCTGGTACCTGAAAGACTTTCCTATCCTTGTTCGGAACCTCATAACTTAACAAGCTATGTAAAGATAATTTTGGTAACTGAACTTTGGATTTTCCTCAAGACTTGTTAAATTATAGCCGCGGGAGCTTTTGGCGTACTTTGAGACTGGTTAAAGTTTTTCAAATTCCAAATTAATGTTTTGGGAGGTCTGCCGTGGTTATTAAAATCTTTGTGGTTTAAACAATTCCACATCGGAAAGCTGAACTGTGGAATAGTTACTTGAAAATTGTGATCATTCTGATAGAATATTAAAGAGTAAGAGTTAATTGTATTATTTCTACAAGATAAATAATATTAACTGATTGATTTTGATCTTGAACTTGTTATTAAAAATTGTGAGTGTGAGTTCCATGTTGTTTTATAATGATGTTGGATAACTTACTTGTTTTGCCTTCAGTATTATGTGACTGGTTTTCATGAAGATGTTTTGGAGTTTGAAGAGGGTTGTATTGCTGAGTGTAAGTCCAGCATTTTTTAAATAATTTTTGCTAATTTAATGTTGAGTTATTGAGCTGAAAATAAATTTTAGATAAACTGCTTATGCCGAGTCTAAGAATTTACCCGAGGTTTCTGGTATCCAAGGCAACTTTAATACACCAGTAATAGGCCTATAGTTACGGCCGCTTCACACGTCACAAATACTTCGAATCGGGCAAATTCATTCTACACCTTTTCCAGTCGTATTTCAGAAAATATCACTTGTATTTCAGATTAGTCTATTTAATTTCAGATAGTATCAATTGTATTTCAGAAAACATCAATTGTATTTCAAATTTGTCAATTTGATTTCAGATAGTATCATTTGTATTTCAGATTAGTCAATTCAATTTCAGACAGTATAAATTGTATTTCAGATTTGTCAATTGTATTTCAGAAACAATCATTTGTATTTCAGAAGTTACGGTTGGCACCTTATTCTCCAATGTTAAATCCAATCGAGATCATATGGTGTAAAGTGAAGACGTACGTAAAAACCCATCTTAGAATTCCCGACGTCATGGCACCTGGTGCTGTAGGCTAATTTACCTACTGTACAGTAGAGAGTAAAATTGATGAAGCAACACACATGATATTGTTGGCGGTGATTGTGCTCGTGCTGTACAACACAGTACAATTCATCAAGCTGCAGCTTTAGCTATGGAGAATAAGCTTGTCGGACGCTAAAATGCAATAAATTTGAGGATTTTAAAACCCATTTTCCATTTGTTAAGTACAGTATATGATTAAAATCTCAAGTAGACCTACATTTGTTATTTTGTGAAATAAAAGTGACTATGTAATCTTAAATGCATTCCCTATTTTCTGAAATATATTTGATACCATCTGAAATGCAATTGACAAATCTGAAATAATCTTAGCATGCAGACATTCACGGCCGGTGTCTAGTTGAAACGGAAACGTTGAAACGTCTGGGAACAACAGCATCAGTAGACCACGGCATCATAGCCCGAAAGCTCCGTTTCAACCAAATCTGAAATACATTTGATACCATCTGAAATACAATTGACAAATCTGAAATACATTTAATACCATCTGAAATACAACTGAGAAATCTGAAATACATGATACTATCTGAAATTGAATTGACAAATGTGAAATACATTTGATACCATCTGAAATACAACTGAGAAATCTGAAATACATGATAATATCTGAAATTGAATTGACAAATCTGAAATACATTTGATACCATCTGAAATACAACTGAGAAACCTGAAATACATGATACTATCTGAAATTGAATTGACAAATCTGAAATACATTTGATACCATCTGAAATACAACTGAGAAATCTGAAATACATGATACTATCTGAAATTGAATTGACAAATCTGAAATACATTTGATACCATCTGAAATACAATTGACAAATCTGAAAAACAATTTATACTATCTGGAATTAAATTGACTAATCTGAAATACATTTGATAATTTCTGAAATACAATTGATATTTTCTGAAATACAAATGAAAAAGGTGTAGTTTGTAGGTAGGTGGAATACGGAGCCTAATAATGCCATTGAAAATGTTTGGTGCATATTGAAGGGAAATAAATGATTATGTAACCTTGTACCATCATCGTAGACATGAGAAACCAGAATTTTAAAAGAACGCATTTTCCTGTACTGCTGAATTGCGTGCAAATAAATAACAATACATTCAGTAGAATTGACTCTAACAGCGACATAGTCCTTGCTGTGTAATAGGAGCTTTAAATGTATGTTTAGTAAGAACTTTTACGCTTATATTGGCGAACACTATTTACTGTGAAAGATAGTAACCCAATTTTAGCACTCAGCGGAATGGAAAAGGATGTCGCACTTACACTGAAAACTTTTATTAGGTTACTTCTGTGGCATTAAAACAGCATCGTATCCTACAACAGTATTGATGCATGAGCCATAACGTTTGCTGGAAGTACATTATCCCTAGACAAAAGAGGTTTTAATAAGTTCATAAGCCTCCGAAAAGGTCATTTAATCTCCATTTACAGTTCAGTAATTCACACATTTTGTACCTGAATAATTCTGAGGTATTAAATTAGCATTTATGCTTTGATATGAATGAAACCAATAATGTTGTTATACTGTCGACATAATGAGCACGTTATAGATATTAACAATAGTGTAATTGGTACCGACGTTTGAAATTATATGATGCATTATAATGAAGCAAATGAAATGTTAGTGACGACGTCATTTCCAAATGAGAATGTTTTAATTGGATTACTACACTGCAAACTGAGGCCTGGGAATGTGAAACTAACAAGAGGACCGGTCCAGACTTTGCCGGCCACAATTCCACACAAATCGCCTTAAATGGAAACTGCAGGAAGAACTGGCCTGAATAAATCATGATGAAACCTAGCAATTTGCGTGTGTGTGAGAAAACAATAGTTTGTTCTGCTGATTAGGAATTCGTCTACACGCTTTCACACCAAAGTGACATCGTTACATTTAACTTGGCGTTGAACAAAACAGCAATAAATAATGCTTGATGTGGGTTTCTTACTGGTTTCAATGCAAAAGTAGAATATATTTATGCTCTTTCTTAACATTTCAGACTTACGCCATATGTTTGCTCTATCTTTGCAGAGTATCTGGGTACCTTTCTCTTAGTGTCTGAACTCTCCTTAAAATATTCATTTAGTTCACAGTTCTCTGCCCAAGAACAGGTCCTTCACTGCAAACCCAGCATTATTAAATATTTCTTATTTTCTGCCTCCCTCTTTGTCTCCACATGTGGTCCATATATCTCAATGTCATTTAGCCCTATCATCTGATATCTTCTTCTGCTCCGAACTCTTCTCCGCACCATCATTCCTTCCAATGCATCCTTCAGTAGGCAGTTTATTCTCAGTCTATGACTCATGTCAGCCCATTCCTTTTTCTCTTCTCTCCACTGTGTCTTTGCACGTGGTTAAGCGACAAGACTTAAATGTCAACAAACTCTCGCTTCCAGCACTGAGGTACTGCCAGATCCGCTAGAAAAGTGGTTTCTGGCTGGAACAACATATTCATAGTATTTTGGTAGGTTGAAATACGTAATTTTATAGCTTATATATATAAATTCTAAATTCGAAGATTTTCGAATCCATAATTTCTTCGCCTGTTAGTTACACATGATTTGGAACGAGAAAAACTTACTTCCAAAGTGACAGGAGCAAACTTAAAATACTGAATGTTTTCTCTGTCATCGTTTTCCGTTCGATATTCAGCAGTTCCTAGCTGATCTCGTATCTGAGAAAGATAATTATATCTAAATTTTTTCTCGAAAATAGTTTTCAATTTTTATGTCTCCACTAAGAGAAGTTCCTCTATGACTTGATCCATGACTATGGACAAGTCTTCCACTAATTTAAAGGACTGCAATATCTTTCAATGAATGCCTGTTTTCAACCTCTAGTTTGTGTGTGTGGCACAAGTTAAAAATATAAACTCTCCATTCGAAGAAAATAATGTATCTTCTCCGAATTCCTCCACGAAATTCTGTACCTGAAATTTAACAGATGTATTTTGAAACTTCTATAATACCCATTCGAATAATTCGTATTTTCTAATTCTTTAAACAGATCGTTTACCTGTAATTCACTGAATGTCATTGGCTTCGACATGACACAGTTTCATCGTTCGTCTTCCTGTATTCGATGTGACCACTTTCTTAGTAGGCTACATAGGACTGTCCCTGAGCACTTGCAGCGTGATCTGTGTGTACGTCAGGGTTGGGCATCGGGAGCGGAACTAGACTCTAAACGGGGACGTTTAATATTCATCCGTAACTGAATCAACGCTGCGCGGTGTTCGGCGGGGAAGAAAGGGATGAAGAGAAGTCATATGGTTCCCCGTGAGAGAGTAGAATCCGCTCTTGCTGCCCAGCTCTGGTGTACATTGTACCTATAACCTTACTCATGCGCACGACACACAAGTCCCCAAATTCCAAGCTTTGGTCATGATTCTTATCGTGGTCGTGATCCTTCTCGTGATCCTTGTCTCTTGTTTCAAGTCGTGATCTTTATAGTAGATCTTGTTCTTTGTATTCATTATCGTAGTCCATTATTGTAGTCTTGTCCAGTCCTTACAGTGGTTCTTGTTGTCTTTGGCATGACACTACACTCATAATTTTAAAATACTGATTGCCCCATATGACAGGTGACTTTTGTGAAACACATTTTTTGTATTTTATTTATTTTAGTAGGTTATTTTACGACGCTTTATCAACATCTAAGGTTATTTAGCGTCTGAATGAGATGAAGGTGATAATGCCGGTGAAATGAGTCCGGGGTCCAACACCGAAAGTTACCCAGCATTTGCTCATATTGGGTTGAGGGAAAACCCCGGAAAAAACCTCGACCAGGTAACTTGCCCCGACCGGGAATCGAACCCGGGCCACCTGGTTTCGCGACCAGACGCGCTTACTGTTACTCCACAGGTTGTACATCAGAATACTTTTTCATTATTCTTTGTGCTCATGTTTGCGGAAATACAGGATATGGAATGTAGTTAAAATATTAGTTCATAAATTTCAGTAGTTAACTAATTGATATAACCATTTTGCCGAATAACATTCCAAAAAGTGTGTTAGTCTTCAGCATAATATCGTCTGATATAATGATCACTATTTCCCATTTAACACATCTCAGTAAATAGAATGTTTAATTTTTAGGCCTGTTTAATTCAATTCCTTTAGCAACTGATTATGCTTAATTCTGGGAAATGCTGTTTTTATACCTATCTGAAAATTAACAGAGCTGATTTTTATCTTTTAAATTGAACAAGATGTTTGTTTACCGAGAATAATGATTTAACATTTTCTGCGAATTTTACGTTATTTCGCTTTATATAGCTATATCTTTCTCTCGATCCATTTAGTGCTATTGAAACCAATGAGTTCGTTTTACTTACTCATTATATCGGTTTACGTTGCTTGCTTGTCCAGTGTGTGCGGAATCTCTTTCTATCTCAGCCTGTAGGAAAACATAACGTACATAGCCATAGTCTGCATTAATTACGAATACCATTTTATTCATCATTATTGTCAATATTGTCTTCTGTTAATCATGTTCGATATTCTTTAACATATTTCTATAATTATGTAAGTAACTTTTATTGGATTATATAGATATTAATTGGTAGTCTTTATAATTTATAAACATTTGCATGGAACCTTCATAATTACTCGTATTTTGGTAATCGTCTTGAAATTTATCGTGCTAGTCTCTATAAATTCTGCTTCCTTCAGGTATATTAATCATAATTTTTCGCACTTTTCATCTTATTGATCTTTCTAATACTTTCAAACTTCCATCCAACTTGTCCATATCTTATAATTAATTTACTTTTGATAGTAATGTTGACTTTCCTCATAAGAGTAGTCTTTACCTTCCTCTTGTCAATTCTAATAGTTCTAGTATTAAATTTAAAAAGTTATGTATGGATTTTATAAATAATGAAAAATTGAAAATTTAAATTTATATATTCTTATTATGTAGTAGACATAAGACAAATTGTGTTATATACTTCTTAATTTCAATTCAGGAATCCACCCCTGAGCACGAGTTCTAATCCTTTAGGGGTGTTTTATCTGTTTATATTATATTTCATGATAAAATTATTAGCAAATAAATAAATACATAAGTAAGTAATTAAGTAACTAGGTAAATGAGTAAGTAAATAAGTAAATGAATAAATGAAACTTTTCTCATACACAAAAATGTTATTATGTTCAAACTTTCATCATAAAGTTTCACTTCCATTCAACTTGTCCATATCTTCTTATTAATTTACTTTAATTGGTAATGTTAACTTCATGAGTAATCTTTACCGTCCTAATTATATTAAAAAAACTAAATTATGGCTTATTTAACGACGTTCGCAACTGCCGATGTTATATAGAGTCGCCGGTATGCCGGAATTTTGTCCCGCAGGTGTTCTTTTACATGTCAGTAAATCTACTGACATGAGCCTGTCGCATTTAAGCACATTTAAATACCATCGACCTGAGCCGGGATCGACCCCGCAACCTCGAGCACAGAAGGCCAGCTCTATACCGGCTATGCTATCCAAGCCGACCTCCTTATTATAATCATTTTTAACATAAACACAAACGTTATTAAGTTCACAAATTTAATTATAGGATTTATCATCTTCTACACAGTCCTCACTACTCATTTTTTAATCTCCACTTCATCTTCGCCGCCTTATAATTAAATAGCCGCCCAGAAGAAGGTTGTAACACTCATTTCTCATAGGTTGACGTTTTCGTGAATAATGGTTGTTAATGATTTGCTATGTGTAATGCTTGTACTCGTATTCTAATCAGCATACATGTCTGATTGTTAAATTTGCTCTAAAAAATTTGAAATATATGTACAGTACATTGTGTTTTTTCCCTTTTTTATTTAGGAATTTCGTATTTGCTGGTTAGAACCTTGTTCTGGGCGGCTATTCAATTGTACTATTCATATTCATAATCTCATCACCAGCTTAACTACCTTACTTGTAAACACAATGATCTTAATTGCTAACTTATAATTTTAACACAACCTTCTGAATTGTATTATTTACCACATAAATTGAACAATTGTAATCGCCCTTACCTTCATTTTACACTTCATCATCTTAACTTTAAACTTAGTCACCTTAAATTTAAATTTCGTCACCTTAACTTTAAATTTCGTCACCTTAATTTTAAACTTCGGACCGTAGCAAGAATTAAATGTACGAGTAAAAAGAAATGGATAAGAGATATAGGTAGGAGTAGAAGTAGTAAATGTTAAAGGGAGTAGATTAGTAGTAGTGAGGTATTTGATTCAAAGAAAAAAGAGGAGAGTTGAGGGAGAGAGAGAGAGAAGTAGTATGAAAGAGACAGTGACTAGGATAAAGAGTAATAAGAGCGTGGGGCGAAAGGAGTCATGTAACGTGTAAGAATGTTAAAAGCAATGTAAATATAGGGAATGCTGGCCCGCATACAGGAATGTGAAAGGTTAGCAGAACCAAGAGAGGTTTGGATAATAAATAAAATCAAATTATACAACATTTATAATATTTTTCCCTTGTTCATAATCGTACTTACCTCATTCATAATATTTTCCTTTTAGTCATAGTCTTGTATCTTAATTATAAAATTTTCCCATTAACCTTATTTACCTCATTTATAATATTCTTCCCATAATAAAATTATAATAATAAGGAGAAGTGCGCACAAATGTGCATTAGTATAATAAAATTATAATCTTATGTAAAGCATTATTCTAGGAGCAGGTACTATTGATAATCGTACTTACCTCATTCATAATAAGCTTCTTCTCTTCATAATGTGTTTCTGCTTACTCTTAATGTCCACCTTATTGATAATATTCATTATCATAATCATTATCATCATCTCCATAAAAATTATTTTCGCAGATCTAATCATTTTCCCCATTATTACTATTTTTATTTATTTCTTTACGATTTTTCGTCAACTGAATTGTAATAATTTTTATAATATCCCTCAAGTTCTTCACAGTAGCAATCAGCTTTGTCTTCATTTGAATAATCGAAACTATGATCATAATGATCACGTATGTTATGTATGTGTGTTAAGTGTCATTAATTGCTTGATGGACTTAGATTCATTAGGCTACTATGAAATAATTCGTCTTTCTTTCCTCCTTGGTCACAATTAGTAACGACAATTCACTACAGAAAGGGATATATTTTTACTTCTTATCGCGAAAACTGACCTGAAACGTATGAATTTGTAGCTAAAATGATGACGTAATGAAATTCCAGAGTAATAGAAATGTTTTTCCTCTACAAACTCAGAGTGCTAGGCTTCTCATACACAAGCAAATATTCTCATTGGGGCAAATTAAAAAGTTACTTTTTTTCTTCCACCATGTTAATGTCAAAACAAGTGCTTATACAAGACCACTGGAACGTAATTACGAGAACCCTCCAGAAAGTAAGTTTCCCTGGCTTCGTTTACATAAAGAAAACACAATTTCATGGAAGGATTTAGTGGAACAGATACAGAAATTGTTGAGCTATTTTTCAACATATTCCCCATCGGAACTGAGACATTTGCCATACCGTGGGATCAACTTTTGTATCCCTGTGTCGTAGAAGTCTGCCTCCTGGGATCGGAACCAGTTTGTGACAGTCTTCTACACCTCCATGTTGATCCCACGGTATGAGAAATACTGTATCTCAATTCGGGTGGAGAGTATGTTGAAAAATAGCTGAAAAATTGCTGTATCTATTCCGATAAATCTGTCCATGAAATTGTGTTTTCTTTCTATAAATGGCACCAGGGAAACTTACTTTCTTTGGGGGGCCTCATAATTGCGCTCTAGTGGCCAAAATTTGTATAAGCAATTGTTTTGATATTATTAACTTGGTGGAAAAAAATTGTATCTGCCTCCATGAGAATATTTGCTTGTCAGCACCTAGTACAGTATGTTGACTCAGCCATGTTCTGACGCCTAAACCTTAAAATTGCGAATTTACGAAGTGAACCCAGGAACTCCACGATTCTTGGCGCCTGTGTATGACAGATGACAGCAGCGAGTAGGAATATACTCATTGTGCTTGATAATATCCTCTGGAGGTCGATTAACACTCTTGTCTGCAACTGAGCAAACGAAACTTCAAAGCAATCATCGCGCTTTTGTGCAAATCATTCACAGATGAAATTAAGCTAGCAGCCATGCGATACGAGTTAGCGTGTCTGACGGTTCCGCTACTACAAAGGTTCCATCTCATTTTCTTACGAGTTCGTGAAGTGTCTGGTACTTAATATTTGATTTTCTGCTTCATTTAACACTAGCTGACTCACTAGTCCTACACTTTGTCTCAAGCAGTAATCTTTCATACAACTTTAATTATCTCAACCGTTGGCCAGAGATATTTGTTGCTGATCCGCCACACGTAACTGAATTTTTAACGAAATAAAATTCTATTTCAGTATGAAACAAAATTAGTTCAGAATATATCATATGTAAATGCGTTACATTCCGGTACAGCCCTGGGAACTAACAAGCCGAGAGGGAGAAGTAAGTTTCCCTCTTTCTTTCTGTTTCACAAGTGAAACTAGTTGGATCACTGTCAACTATCTATAGTTGCATTACAGGCAGAATTCATATCTTAATTTAGTCAATTCATATTTCACGGATGTAACTACCAAATAAGCGTTTTCATGTTTTCCAACCAGGAGAAAGTTTAGTCCATTTTAATATGTATAAAGTAAATAAAATAAATATAACCCTGTTATTCTCGTAAACTACAGTTGGGAACTCGAGCGCACTGAAACTGTAAATATATACTTCATTAGTTCTAATTAAATCGATTATACAGTGCGAGCGAGAAGTTTCTCCGCAGTGCTTGTGTAGCCAGGTGCAGCCGAGAATCCACTAGGCAGAGAATTCAAGTGGCAGCACTGGCCGCTAAGCATATGATTGACTGGGGATGTGAGGTTGTCAAACCGGAATTAATGAGGAAGTGTCAACTTTCTACAGGATTACACGTGCCAGCTTTCTAAGGATTACTAGAACTAATGGAGCTGCGGAGGGACTTTTCGATCGCACTATATTATTCAGTGTTAGTCAAACTCACATGAGGACAGAATTTCCTGCTTGTTAATAATATTTATGTATGTTTGGCTCATAAGTCGTCAGTGAAAGTCTGGGAAGCCAAACTAGATGAAAATCTGTCACGCTTGAACGAATATCAAAAGACCGAGCAATTGTTGATGGCTATTAAAATTAGAATCAACTCCCATATTAAATACAATTAATTGTGCAGTGTTGGTAACATCAATGTTTTAAAATAATGCAAATGAAAACTACAAAGAAAATTATCTTTATGTTTCTAATTGACGTTCAATATAAACCTCATTTGTTCTAGTCTGCTTCTAAATTTAATAAAATTTACTTTCTCCGAGCATATTTCGTCGGCTAATACAATGAGGCAGTTTTTAACAAACTTATCACTCACATAAGGGCTTCAAATTTGATAGAATTTACAGTGGAATTCGGTAACTAATGCTGAGATTGTTTTCAATATTTAAAACGTAGGGAAGCTCATCACATATGTTCTAATATTTCAGCTCTTCTAGCTTCGTTATTGACGTCTTTCTTAAAGAAAGTCATAATAATTATTATGGTAACATATCCTTACGGGTAGCCTAAAATACTCTCTTATATTTACATTTGTTACGGGTTATAGATTTGTAACAACAACAGATTCCAGAATTTGGGACATCTGGCCGCAATCTACGGCTGACCACTAGGATCCAGAATACAAAGCAGAGGTTAAATGAAAAATACAATATGATTGCGGAGAGAATACGGAACAATGATACATTTAAAAATAAAGTACAATTTGATTTCGGAGAAACATGAGATGAAAATACATTGAAGAGTAATGAAATGAAATGAAAAAAAAAATACATATTATTACACAAGTGATTGTGTAAAATGGATAATGAATCTCTCATTACCATTAGACATATTTTGTTAATGTCTTCATTAGAAAATTTAAGAGAAAGGAGAATGGTTTGGAGCAACAGTAATACTATAAATGACACTCGAGAGGAAATTAAATGCAGAATAAATAGGGGAAATGCCTGATATTTTTCGGTTCAGGAGCTTTTGTCATCCAGTCCTCTCAAAAAAGCTGAAAATCAGAATTTATAAAATAATTATATTATCGGTTATGAAAAATTGATGTTTTAGAGTAAGTGACAATTTTAGGAACTTGAGATAATTATTATCGGTATTGTCCTTTTGGCAGTTAATACATATTACTTTATCAATGTTCTATTAGGATTATAATGAACTATATGGGATTTAATGAAAAGGTTTCATTATGACAGAAGACGCTTTCCAGAAAAGTGCATTTATCTACGTGGTTATTTCCTTTCGCACTGAAAGTTCCAAAATATCTAAGATACGCTTAAGAGACCCTGGAGACTAATGCGGTTCATCCTGACGGTTTAACAATTGTTATAGTTTTTAAAGATAATTTGGAAAACAGAGTAAGTTCAGTTAAATTGACTGGCAGGTGCAAACAAGCTTCGTTTTGACCACCCCGACTTTCCTACCCAACGACCAGGTAGGTTACGACCGACGAGCTCTGAAACAAGCTAGGCTTCATCTTGAACGTACCCTTAGATATATTTAAGGTACAGAAGAAATGTATAAATAATTCCTTCGCATGCCTAAAGTACAGACGTGTGCAAATTATTAGACTCAAACGGTAATATATATGATTCAAGTAACATTTATTCTATGAAACTCGTTTATTACACACTGTTTGCAATAATTAAAATTTAGTATGAGACCCTTTGTTCTCTATCATCGATTTTATGCGGTTTGGCAAGCTGTTCATCAGATTTTCACATTGTTTCCTGATGTCTTCATCCCTGTGTCATATTTGGATAAGTGCTTCTATGAGGTCCACCTTGGTGGTAATCATCTTTTTTTTTTTTTTTTTTTACAATAGACCAAAGATTTTAAATTGGATTTGCGTCTGGGCTCTTACTTGACCACGGAAGGACGTCTACATTATTTTCAGCCAGAAAATTAGTCACTGATCTGGCTTTGTAACAAGATGCTCCAGGTCCACACCTGTGGAGTAACGGTTAGCGCGCCTGGCCGCGAAACCAGGGAAACCAGGTTGCCCGGGTTGGATTTCAGGTCGGGGCTAGTTACCAGGTTGAGGTTTTTTCCGAGGTTTTCCCTCAACCCAATATGAGCAAATGCTGGGTAACTTTCGGTGTTGGACCCCGGACTCATTTCACCGGCATTATCACCTTCATCTCAGTCAGACGCT
The DNA here is from genome assembly GCF_040183065.1 of Periplaneta americana. Taxonomy (NCBI): domain Eukaryota; kingdom Metazoa; phylum Arthropoda; class Insecta; order Blattodea; family Blattidae; genus Periplaneta; species Periplaneta americana. Next base: position 81,455,846 of record NC_091133.1, on the reverse strand, counting down.
AAATAATCTAAGATGTTCATAAAGAGTCGTAAAATAACCTACTGAAAAATAAAAGGTGCTCCGTCCTGCATGAAGATACATTCACCATCAGAGAACCAATCCCACTTTTGTGGAAAAATTCGGGTTTCTAGGAAATTTTTGTACTGACTCTGCCGCATAGACTTTGCAGAATTATTTTGTGGCCAGTAATTCATGATAATTATAAAAATTTAAAAAATGTGATGCTGAGTCTAATAATTTGCACACGTCTGTAATAGTTTCTATTATGAGCTCGTGATATAAAGAAATAGCATTCATTTGGAAAAAATTTAATTGTATTTTTGTGTTCCTGGTGATGAATCTGGTTTCACAGAGTTTCGAAAGCTGGATCTGTTCCGTACTTAGGAGAGAAATGGAGGAGTAATTGGGGGTTATTAATAAGGCTAAATCCATTTTACATCTGGTGTAATGGCCACAATGAGAAAAATACCACTTCCTTCTTATTTACTGGAAGACAAAGGCAAAAGCAAGTTTCAAAACGTTGTGAAATAATTATTTTTATCACTAATAGAAAAAGTTCAAACTACAACACTTCCCAATAATCTACCATTGTTTTGTGCATTATTTATTGGGATGGGGACATCGAATATTCACTAATGTTAAACACGCCACAATATTTCATTACTTACCGTGCCCAATTCTTCAATTGGGCACTGAATGTGATGATTCTGGAAGATTTCAGTGCAAGTTCTTTTAGTAGAACAAGTAACACCCGGAGTGAGGCGAGTGGCCAATAAATTTCGAGCTCACGTAGTTGGTTCCTAGATCCTATGCAATATCCTGAGGTCGTGTGTGTATTTTAAATTTTCGCCATCCTATTTTTAGTTATTTCCATTAACGTCGCTACCGCTTAAGCTAATCAGAAAGCGCACAATATAATCTAATAATACTGGAAATAAATTACCACTTTTTTGCCCATAGCTTTGGTGTGCTGAATTTGTAGTCTGCAACGACTGTATTTCCAAATCTGGACAAAATTTATGAAGTGTTTTATTATACTGTTTAACGACTTTGTATTAGATTTAGTGAGATTTGAGGTATAATTAACAGTAGTTACGCTTTGATGTGAGGCGTAGGGAGTACGAACATGTGCTTGTAGGCGACTTTAATGAGCTCAAATGCTCTCATATGTAACAAGTGTTTTATCTGAGGTGTTTATGCAGCTGCATTATTAATAGAATTTAATGATAAAGCTCTGAATAAAGATATAGCGCTCCCCAACAATTGACGTAAGCTATCTCAACAGGCACTTGTTGGGATTAGCTTTTCCGCTGTCGAGAATAGTAGCACGTTTGATAGCAGGGGTCGCGGTTATATTACACCTATCTTGGTGCCTGCACGAAATCTGAACCACCACAGACATAAACCCACAGAGATCCCGTTACCATGTTCCGATATTCATGTGGTTTAACGCGTTGAGCCAGGGATGTCTGTGTACCTAAATAGTCTGTCTGTACCTGATAGAGAAGCCGGACTTCGTGGCCATCAAAACTGTCCTGTAAAATTCCCTGCTAATTTTAGACACTGAAAAGTAACTGTGTTGTCTCCTTGACATGTATGACACTTCCATACAGTGAGTGAAATGTAATATAGATGAGGAGCCGAGACCTGGCATGAGAGTTGTGGGATAAGGGAAAGAATGAGCTATCAGAAAGAGAGTTTCTTTCAAGTGGTTAATATTATACGAATCTACAGACACGGAAGTTTATCTCACACTTGAAACCTATCTTCCCCCTCCATACCTATTTGTTATACAGGGTGTTTCCGAGGTGGTGTTACAAACTTTCAGGCATGATGGCGAAGGGCACGTGTATCAATTTGAGATAAAGAAGCATGGTCCGGAAATGGCTAAGTCGAAAGTTATAAGCAAAAATATTTGTGTGGAAATGGAATTGTAATTTGGCACCACGTGCCCTCCTTCCCTTAACTTTTGTAACAGTCGTGGGAAAATTATATGGGCCGGATGTCTCCTACGATAAAATCTGTGAGCTTGTCTACTGTTTCCATTGATTCATCCGTATTAAAAAATCAGGTCTGCTTATTCCGCTCTCGTATACTCCTCCATTTCACTAGGATTGATCGACTGGACACTGCAACTTGTACACATACACTGCTGTCTATAGACGTGCATATCAGGACCGACCATGTCCGTTACACATTACGCTATCTGCATTGCTTTAGTGTAGTTTCCTGTCCCCATCCCTCGGACGCGCATTGAATGGAGTACTGTAAGTGACAACGTAAACAACGTCAGATGAATACAGTATTTGTAAGATGTACAGATAAATACACATAAATAAGGTGTACAGAGGAATAAAATTATTTCATTTCCACACAACTATTTTTACTTGTAACTTTCGACTGTGTCATTTCCGGACCAGGGTTCCTTATCTCAAATTGATATACATGCGCCCTTTGTCATCATCCGTGAAAGTTTGTAACACCACCTCGGAAACACCCTGTATATTGATGGCACATGATACGGCAGTGGTCCTCAACTCAGAGCACTGTGTCGTCATCAAGCCTTGCCCTCTTGCCCGCTCGCCCACGGAAAATCGTAACAGGGCAGGTAAGACGTTCAGCGGCGGGACCGCAATATAAATTTGCTGCATAGGTTTATGATTGTTTTCTGATGCAAAAAGATACGGGCTAAATAGAAATAACTAAATAAACTATCTTGAGCAATATTAAAAACGTTGTAGCCTATTTTCAACGAAGTTAGAAGTTAATAAATTTATAATTACTTTCAGAAAGATAATAAACATTTCATGTTAATTATTCGGGCAATGCATGACAATTACTGTAAATGTGTAAACTGCTTCTGTTAGGGAAAATGTTGAACAAAACACATAAAAACCCTAGGAATAGTAATGCAGAAATTAACTTTATTCAGTTAACTCAACACTGGCATTAGCACTGATTTTTCGGGATTTAATTCACTTTTCCCTCAGCAATTTCTCAAAGTTTGGATCTATTCTTTGTATAGTGCATAATCTGGGAGCACATTTTCAGTTGTGATCAGATACTTGGTTTCCATGACATGGCTTGTTTATCTTCATCATGGGGGAAAAAAATACTGTTCGCACAGATATGTAGATCCGAACATGCATGTCTGTACAATCGGGGAAGTCTAACACATGAAAAGTTCGCATAAAATTCAGACAAACTTCTTTTGTTTTGATATTTGTCCTTCAGTTTACTATAGTAAAGTAAATCAGTAAGTTCCAATTACAAATAATAATCGAAAATCAAATTGAAAATTTTCCTAGTCTTTAAATCTCGAATCAAATTCTTGGCGCAGATCACATGATGTGTGAATATATTCCTCGAAATCCAAAGTCTTAAGAAACTAGTATGCCTATGTCGTTGTTAATTTTGAAAAAAATGTGCTGTAACTTATCCTTTTAGTTAAACTAACGTTTCATAATTAGAGGTGGTTCCATATTAAACGTCTTCACTCTGTCATATAACTGTGTAATAATCTTGTTCTTACCTTGTAGAAAACAATTTAAAACATTCAGATAATTCCATTAAGAACGCAAATTCACAAATCCATTTTTTTAATTTTTCACTTATGATATAGGCTTTTCTTTTTTCCCCGTGAACGACGATGTTTCCTCCCTCAGTTCAAAGAATCTACCCAATAATTTGCCACGATTTAGTCACCGCACTTTACTATAATATGACAGATCGGCATACTCACTATTGCATTCGTCAAGAAAGACTTAAATTGACGATGAGTGAGATCTTTCGATGTAATTGTGTTGGTGGTTTTTCCAACAAGGCTACTTCCATAACATCATTTTTATTTGTTTCCCACATGAATTCTGTTGGTGTATAATACATTGAATAGAAATAACTTCATGGGATAAATTAAGCTTTTCATTTCGTCCCTTAGACTCCTTACTACACCCGTTTTACTTCCAACCATGGAAGGAGCACCATTGGTTGCCAAGGATACAAGTTTATTCCAAGGAAGTTCAAAATAATTTCTACAGCCTCTACATGAAAATAACGGAACCAGTAGTAGTATTCTTTATGAGAATAATATATAAGAGCTCTGCTTAATCTGAAGGTTTTCAATAACGCCTCTTACAAAAATCACCAGTTGGGGAGTATCGCTAACATAAATACTTTCATCTACTTCCAAAGAATAACAAATGAAAGACTGACAAATAATTACTAGTTGCACCTCAATGTCCTCGGTTAGACCTCGGATGGGACGCATCACGGTGGAAGGAGACAAACCGATAGATTCAAACTCCTACACTTGTTGTGAGAAAAGTTCTACAGTTGTAATTAAACATTTTTAGAAAAATTCTCGATCTTGGAAAGGTCTCAAATGTCATACAATCAAAAGTGAAATTTTATAATTAAGTCGCACAGCTGATTCACTAGCATTGTGATCTTAAACAGCAGCTCATTTTCCTCCAATTGTTGAATTAATACTGCACGCTCTTCATCTTCGTATCTGCCATATTCGTTACTGTGAGTTGTATAATGTATCAGTAAGTTATATTTCTTCAGTGTGGCCTACGTTTTGAAGTGTTTTCTACGCCTTGTATCTCTTGTTTGAATGGATAGCAAGCGCCGCCTCTGTTAACTACAACGCAACGTCACAAACCGGTCCTCTGCCCGCTAAAGTAAGCACGCATTAGCCAAGCACTGCCCTTGTCCGTTCAGACGCGAGTTGATGATCACTGTGATAAGGTCACAGGACAGGTATTGCCTTCTCCACAGTAACTTGTTATATCTGTGAAACGAACCAAGGACTCTCTCTGATATGAACCCGGAATATTCTAATATTGTAAGCATAAAATTGTGTGCCGTGAGTGTAAAAACCTCTATATATCACAAGAAGCCTAACACTATTAGCATTATTCGTGTTGTCCCGTCTCGTTAGCTAAACACAAAGAATGTTATCCCTAGTTCCCAGAGATGGGTTTTGGTAGAAATGGAAAAGACGAATGTTCAGTCGGTTTCGAGGGAGTAGGAAAGGAGTGAATGATTTTCCAGTATTACAACAAGAAAGAATGGACAGGAGTTGGAGTAGTAAAGTGACATCACAGCGTAACTGGACCTCCGAGATCTCTATGCACTTAACTTCGTAGCAGAAAATGAAAGAATCCACGGGGGAATGGTGTTAGTCCTGAAGCCATAATACTTTAGTCTAATATTTATATAAAAATGATTAGAAGCAAGATCGTATGAATATTCAAATAATATCCTACACTTAAGGAGAAATATTGCCTTGTACTGTACTCGAGGTAAGCTATTAGAATTTTCTTAATTACATCATTAAAATAAATAACAATGAAACATCACAAAGGTATACAAATCGATCACATTTCACAGTATTGCCTAAAATGATATGTAATTGTTTAATGTGTATTTCTGTTTTTGTGTAAGTAAATTTTAATATTATGTTATTTATAAGTGACTTTAATTTTAGGTGTCAGTCCACTCTCTTTGTTTCTTTTTTATGTTTGTGTTGTCCACACCTGTGGAGTAACGGTTAGCACATCTGGCCGCGAAACCGGGTGGCCCGAGTTCGATTCCCGGTCGGGGCAAGTTAGCTGGTTGAGGTTTTTCCTGGGTTTTCCCTCTACCCAATGTGAACAATTGATGGGTAACTATCGGTTCTGGACCCCGGACTCATTTCACCGGCATTATTACCTTCTTATCATTCAGACGCTAAATAACCTAAGATGTTGATAAAGCGTCGTAAAATAACCTTCTAAATAAAATAAAATAAAATTAACATTTATATTTATTAAATAATAATAATAATAATATTAATAAAATTAATAATAATAATAATAATAATAATAATAATAATATTTAAAGCTGATCCCTCATCCGGGGAGGCCCTCCATGTCCTTGTGTGGTCAAAAAAGTATGTATGTGATCCATAGCTTAATTCCTCTCCCGATAGGTCGCGGCCCTGTAAGAAAGCCCGGGTGGCGTGGGTCGTGTAAATGTACCTAGAAGGGAGAGGTTAAACTGAGAAAGGAAGAAAGAAAGAAAGAATAATATTTAATTCTGATTATACAGATGACGTATAAAATTACTACAGCCGAAAGAGCAAAAGTCGTGCTCGGGTGCAGTTCAGTTGTAATACTTATTCATTACAAATAAAATAACAAGGCATATTACAGTGAATTCAAAATTAATGAGAAACAATACAAGGATAAGGGTCAAGATACGATATAATATATAAAAGACAATATAAAACTAAAAATATAATACAAAAATCCGCCGCCGTAGTTCAATTGGTAGCGCGCCCGCCCGCCTGCCGAACCGGAGCCGCGCCCTCGAGCGGACCTGACTCCCGCCGGGGCCGACGGACTGGTTGGGCTCCCTCTGGGGTCCTCTCCAACAGCAAAACGACAATCGGGCAATCCACGACAAATTCTCGGGCTCATACCGCCAAACCCCATCTCGCCATTACCAATTCCATCGATGGAAAATAATTGAGTAGTTGATACGGCGTCGTCATAAACCAAGTAAAAAAATTATATAAAAAAGTTAACAAATACAACATATGCAAAATTAATTAGACACAACATAAGAATAAGATTGAATAAGATACCAGTTCCATCGATGGAAAATAATTGAGTAGTTGATACGGCGTAGTCGTAAACCAAGTAAAAAAATTATATAAAAAAGTTAACAAATACAACATATGCAAAATGAATTAGACACAACATAAGAATAAGATTGAATAAGATACCAATTCCATCGATGGAAAATAATTGAGTAGTTGATACGGCGTAGTCATAAACCAAGTAAAAAAATTATATAAAAAAGTTAACAAATACAACATATGCAAAATGAATTAGACACAACATAAGAATAAGATTGAAGATAAGATATAATAATACAAAATACAATATAAAATAGTGACCAAAATACAAATGTATACGTGAATTATAGTCAAACACAATAAACAGAAAAATTAATAATAATTAAACAAAAATACAAAATATGCTACTTACATATGTTTATGAAATTATAATGTAGATTAATAATTAAAAGTTTTAATCAGTTCGAGTATTTTCTTTGTAGAAATTTTGTTATTCAATAATTTAAAGCCCGAGTTTGACTTAATAAAGTCTTGGGCCAAAATTTGAGCTATGCACTACACATGCTTCGGCCTTGCATTATGGCTCAATTAGAGGGCATGAAATCCTAAATCTTCTTGAATTATATCCATGATCGTCCGATATAAAATGATTACGGTACAATGTTTATGAAAAATAATTTGGCAAGGTACTATATGTATAAATTTGTTTGATATCCAATACATCTAATTCTTTATATGCGAGATATGTTGGATAATCAAGCTTTCTTTTCAAATATATTTTAATTAATATTTTTTGTAAAATTATATTCTTATTCTACGGCAAAATTTTAAATTGTCAGGAAGTAATATTAAATAATTATAGTAATGGACAGAAATATACTGTATATCATCACATTTTAATATTTCAGGTGACTTTAACCCTTTTCATGTGACTTAATTCATAGAGGTTGCTGCTTTCTAGCCTGCCAGAACAATACGAGGCATTCGCGCTTAATTAAATTTGCCTAGTTGTAATGTTAAGAGTCAGTCGCTGTTAGTTGTGTTACTCAATAATTTAAAGCCCGGGTTTGACTTAATAAAGTCTTGGGCCAAAATTTGAGCTATGCACTACACATGCTTCGGCCTTGCATTGTGGCTCAATTAGAGGGCATGAAATCCTAAATCTTCTTGAATTATATCCATGATCGTCCGATATAAAATGATCACGGTACGATGTTTAAGAAAAATAATTTAGCAATGTGCTACATGTATAAATTTGTTAGATATCCAATACATCTAATTCTTTATATGCGAGATATATTGGATAATCAAGCTTTCTTTTCAAACATATTTTAATTAATAATTTTTGTAAAATTATATTCTTATTCTACGGCAAATTTTTAAATTGTCAGGGAGTAATATTAAATAATAATACTAATGGAGAGAAATATAGATCATCACATTTTCATATTTCAGCTGACTATACCTCTTTTCATGTAATTTAATTCATAGAGGTTGCAGCTTTCTGGCCGGCCAGAACAATACGAGGAATTCGAGCTTAATTAAAATTATATATTATTTTTAATGTACCGAAGTACATATGATATTTCCATGCAGATATTCTGCGTCATCATACGAAGAAAGAGTAATGGAACGGAGAAAAATTCTCTCCGGCGCCGGGATTTGAACCCGGGTTTTCAACTCTACGTGCTGATGCTTTATCCACTAAGCCACCAGAATCGTCCGACGCCGGGGTGGGTATCCGGTGTGGTTTAGTGGATAAAGCGTCAGCACGTAGAGCTGAAAACCCGGGTTCAAACCCCGGCGCCGGAGAGAATTTTTCTCCGTTCCATTGCTCTTTCATCATATGATGACGCAGAATATCTGCATGGAAATATCATATGTACTTCGGTACATTAAAAATAATACATATGATATGCGAAAGACGGCGCTTATTCCGTCGGATCCCGGCCAACTAGTCACTCATAACGAGTGCACCTCAGCACATGTGTGGACTTCAGTCCTGCGTTCATAGACATCTATGACGTAGTGCAGAGGGCGGCCACTAGAGGGAACTCAAGAGTTGGAACTTAATCTGAGACGATTCTGTCCGATGCCGGGGTGGGTATCCGGTGTGGCTTAGTGGATAAAGCATCAGCACGTAGAGCTGAAAACCCGGGTTCAAATCCCGGCGCCGGAGAGAGTTTTTTTCCGTTCCATTACTCTTTCATCGTTAATTAAAATTGCCTAGTTTTAATGTTAAGAGTCAGTCGCTGTTAGTTGTGGTAAGTTAAATATATTAGATGCGCCCAGACAAAATATTGTGGCCACGAAGGGGATGAAATGTATGAACTAAGATGCGTGGAAAGTATTATAATATAATCGCAAATCTGCTGCAAAGATAACTTAAATATGATTTATGATAATAATAACGTTAGATTTATTTGGTTTTGAAGATAATAACTATAAATAATATTTTGTAATGGAGATATTTGTTAGTGTATTTGAATAGTTGCCTTCCCAGGCAAAGCGCGCTATATATGTGGCAATATAATGCGCTATTGTATGGAAATCAATTTCGCTGGTTTGGAATTATGCATTACACGTGATGCGTAATGCATTATTAGAGAGGGAAACAGGCGTAGCGGCTTGTTGTGTCGACAGAAAGAAAAGCAACTGTGTAGCAATCAAATTGCGGTGTAGCCGAGCGGCGCAAAAAGTGTCGGCTTGATGGATGGGGCGATGCGGCCGTGTTAACGTGCGGATGTGATGAAAGCCCGCAGCAGCAGGTTCCGGCGCTGACAGAGACGCATTTGTTACAGCGGGATATCGATGCGGAGACCCCGGCACTGCGCTCCTTTTCTTCTGCAGATCTCGTACGCAGGTTGCTCGTAGATAGCTAGGGAGTATATCTGTTAACAAGGTTACCAGAGATGGAATATAATGCTTAAATTTACTTACTTACTGGCTTTTAAGGAACCCGGAGGTTCATTGCCGCCCTCACATAAGCCCGCCTTGGTCCCTATCCTGAGCAAGATTAATCCAGTCTCTATCATCATTTCCCACAACCCTCAAATCCATTTTAATATTGTCTTCCCATCTACGTCTCGGCCTCCCTAAAGGTCTTTTACCCTCTGACCTCCCAACTAACACTCTATATGCATTTCTGGATTCGCCCGTACGTGCTACATGCCCTGCCCATCTCAGACGTCTGGATTTAATGTTCCTAATTATGTCAGGTGAAGAATACAATGCTTGCAGTTCTGTGTTGTGTAACTTTTTCCATTCTCCTGTAACTTCATCCCTCTTAGCCCCAAATATTTTTCTAATTACCTTATTCTCAAACACCCTTAACCTATGTTCCTCTCTCAAAGTGAGAGTCCAAGTTTCACAACCATAAAGAACAACCGGTAATGTAACGGTTTTATAAATTCTAACTTTAAGATTTTTTGACAACAGACTGGATGATAAAATTTCTCAATCAAATAATAACAGGCATTTCCCATATTTATTCTTGTTTAATTTACGCCCGAGTATCATTTATATTTGTTACTGTTGCTCCCACGTATTTGAATTTTTCCACCCCTTTAAAGGATAAATTTCCAATTTTTATATTTCCATTTCGTAAAGTATTCTCGTCACGAGACATAATCATATACTTAGTCTTTTCGGGATTTACTTCCAAACCTATTTCTTTACTTACTTCAAGTAAAATTCCCGTATTTTCCCTAATAATTTGTGGATTTTCTCCTAACATATTCACGTCATCCGTATAGTTAAGCATCTGATGTAACCCGTTCAATTCCAAACCCTCTCTGTTATCCTGGACTTTCCTAATGGCATACTCTAGAGCAAAGTTAAAAGTAAAGGTGATAGTGCATCTCCTTGCTTTAGCCCACAGTGAATTGGAAACGCATCTGACAGAAATTGACCTATTTTTCTTAAATTTAAGGCATGAAACAAAGTGGATAATCTATAGAAATAGGATTAATCCACACAATAATAAAACCGAGATAGCTCTAATTTAAATGTCGATGGAATAATGATGTCTGATGTTTAAATAAATTTATGGGTTATTTTCACAGCAGGCAATACTGGCCAAACAAGTAAAGTTCCCATAAACATACTATGTCCAGAAGGAAATACATGTTGAGAAAGATCTCTCTTTATTGTGGTCTATTATCGTCAGTCGTTTAAAAAATCACACAAAAAAAGATCTTTAATTTGCTTTGAGAGTGGGCACATTCCTCAATATAAGTACACATGAGTCCTAAATTAGGAGATCATCTCACTTTTGTGGAATATTCAGTGGTGTAGGTTATCTTTTCGTCTGAGCTCATTACTTTCTTTTATTGGTTGTGTTTACCACTGCAATGTACTAGTGGTTGTGGTTCACTCACGATAGGGCACCACCCCATTTTCTACATATCTTGCTACAATACCTAACCAAGTCATTTAATGACCGAAGGATTGGTTGAGGAATTCCAAATAGCATGGCCTCCCCAATCACCTGATCTAAACAGTTTCGATTTTCGGCTATGCGGACACTTAAAGACCTTGGTATATGCCACACTTATCAACAACGTACAAACATTACAGGGGCGCGTGTAAAATGCATGTCAGCAAGTCCGAGAGCAACCAGATGTGTTCGCAAGAGTATGTGATTCTCTGAGACTTAGGACTGAAGAATGTTTGTCAATATTACCACCACCACAACAACTACTACTACCACCACCACTATCAATACAAAATCCACCACCACAACCACCACCATCACTACCGCTGCTGCTACTGCTAGTGCTGCTACTACTACTACTACTACTACTACTACTACTACTACTACTACTACTACTACTACTACTGCCGTTAACATGACTAGGGACTCTAGTGCATATGTACAGTAGTGGCAAAAAAACTGGACCGGACCTTGTAGCTGGTTTCAGAGCCTTGTCCACTCCAGAGCACGATAGACTGGTAACTAAGACTTTCGTGGTTCGAATCCTGCCTGGGAAGGAAACTTTTATGTGTTCCTTATTCAAATTTATTCCCAATAATTTTCGATTGCAGCGATATTTTACTACTTAATTAACTTATTATTCCCAGAACATGAATTTTACCAGCAATCGAAAAGTATCGGGAATAAATATGAATAAAAAAAAGTTTACCTGGTTGGCGAGTTGGTGTAGCGCTAGCCTTCTATGCCCAAGGTTGCGGGTTCGATCATGGGCCAGATCGATGGCATTTAAGTGTGCTTAAATGCGCCAGGCTCATGTCAGTAGATTTACTGGCATGTAAAAGAACTACTGCGGGACAAAATTACGTCACATCCGGCGACGCTGATATAATCTCTGCAGTTGCGAGCGTCGTTGCATAAACCATAACTTTAAACAAAAAGAAAAAGATTCCTTCGCAGGCAGGATTCGAACCACGAAAGTGTACCGGTGCTATTCATAGACATTTCGCTAGCCCGCGCTATGAGCGTGCTGAACTAGCCCCGGCTATCGATTGGTTACTTGTACAGGATTCATATCATATCATATCATATCATATCATATATCATATCATATCATATCATATCATATCATATCATATCATATCATATCATATCATATCGCTAACACTGGTTTATGAATACGAAAAACGTTAGTTCACTGATAATTCACCGGAAGCCAATGCTAAGAATATCTATGAATACGGCTCTTAGTTACCAGTTGATACGTTTGTATCAAGATTAAATAGGATGTAACACATCAATATTTTTTCTCATATGTTTTTCTTTCATATGTAATGCAATGCTTAAGCCATATTGACTGAATAATAATTATCATATTTTAATATATGTTATTACATTATTTTTAGTGTTACCTGAATGCACTTTAAAATATTAAACCATGTCTTCAAGTTAAGTATATCAGAATAATGATCGAACAACACTTACGTTTGGATAAACATGTTCGTTTTCTTTGCAATAGATTAAGAAAAAATATTGACTATTTTGTTATCTAACGAAATTACTTGACTGTCCACGCTTTACGACTGATTTACCTCTCATTAGTACAAGCTATATTACAATACGGTATTATAGGATGGGGTTGTGCTTTTAGTATGATGATGGCGACGATTATGATGATGAAGTAATTACCCAGTATAGTGTTTTGAAGATTGTGTTGAATGTTGCGCTATTTGTTTCATTACAAAAATTACCCACATGTGCAGCTGATAACAGTAATATTGCAAGTTTAATTCATTTCGTGCAATCTTTACTTCAACACAGCCCTAAAAGTATAAAAAGAAAACTCATTGCAACAGCGTACGAGAGGATTTGATGAAGTGTTAGAGGGAATCCCTTTTTAAAACAAAACTTGAGTTTTTAATTAAAGAAGAGTAAACACGATAAATTCGTTGCAGTGGTAATTGGCAAAATCTCTCACGATGTAGTTAACGAGTGCCGCAGGAAAAAAGGCGAGAGGAAAATAAATCAAGAACTTTGTAATTCGTATAACATAGCAGATTAGCGTATAGCTTTGTCTTATAAGAATACTTCTTTTACATTGATTCTATTATAATTCGTGCTTGTAAATACTTCGCAAACTCAGAGACTTTCTGTTTTCAAATACTTTTTATGTCGAGTCGTAGATCACGCAACTAAAAACGCGAAATTTGATCGTTGATTGGTTTTGTGCAATCAGGTATGGAAAGGCGACAGAGGAGGTTTATCTCTGAGGACTACCGATCTCTATGTGTAATAATAATAATAATAATAATAATAATAATAATAATAATAATATATTGATGAATAAGAGATTATTACAATATATTTTAATAATAATTTATTTCCTTTTAAAAAGATTATGTATGAAATTAGTACACCCGAAGAAGAAAAGCTCGTGCTCGGGTGCAGTTCAGTTAAAATACTTATATAATACAAATAAAATACAAAGATATTGCGGCGCCATGTTAGAAGATTCTGGTAGCGTCAGGGAGTTGCGCACGCATCTAGCGAGAGGGAAGGCGCGGGAAAACGGAAACTCGAGCGAGGCACGGAGCGAGGGGAAAGAACTGCGGAGCGAAGAGAGCGGGGGAAACATCTGGAAGCAGATTTCTCTCGAAGATTCCGAAAACCACTCGAATCGAAGATTCTGATGTTACGGCTTAATAAATAAAAGCGAGAAGCAGTCGCGGAGCAATCAGTTAGTCTTCATTAAGCCATCAAGTCTTGTCTTGGACAGCAACGACGTATCCGAAGAATCTGAGTTCGACGTGCAGTGAACTTGAGTGAGTCCGTAACTGTGGCCACTGCCAAGGCGAAGGCGACGCATCCGTAAGATTTGAGTTCGATGTGCAGTGAACTTGAATAATAAGCTAGAAGAACTAGCTAAGGCAAGCGAATTGTGAACTGAGAACTGACAGTTCTGGTCTACACTTCGTGCTTTGTGAACATTAATTTGAATTAGGAGTACATTGTTGTTCTTCTCAATAATACATGTGTACTGTCATTGTCGTCGTGTGGAGTGCAATAACGACTATTTTGTTGCTATGTTCAGTGGAGTACCCGTTGTTGTAGGGTGAATTATTAAGAAATAAAAGTCAAATTGTTGACAAGTGTGTGGAAAAAATAAGAATAAAAAGTTACAATATATAACAGTGAATATAAAATTAATTAAAAACAATACAAGGATTGATTACTAGTCTAGTCGATTTCCGGATTCCCAATTCGTTTTGCCCAAAGAAATATTCCCCAAAGCAGTTTTTTCCAAAACATTTTTTTGCAATGGCATTGTGCCCAATGGTTTTCTTTCCAGTTACAATTTTTGCCAATCCACATCTTTCAATGACGTGATTTTCCTTTCTCACAAATAATAAATAAGAGAAATCTTAAGAAATTACTATCCCTAATTTTTTTAATATAAATAATTGCAGGGTAAAAGTGTAGCCCAGTATTTCCAAATTCCTTTTTGTGCCAAACACTATAACTGGATCGGACTGCTCTTCTTCCTGGTCATAACTATCATACAGTAAAAACTATTTATTACTTGATGTCCGTTTAACCTATTCAGGCCTGATGTACATTATAGTGTACATTGTTTATTTTTTCTTTTTTGGAATGTCTTCGATACTTCTAAATATTTTGAAAAATTCAATGTGATAGAAATGAGGAGTAATATTTTTTAAACATTTCTATACCTGAATTGAAAATAAAATTTTAAATTGTGGGGCCCCAGGAGTCAAAATTTCCACGAAATCTTGATTTGCTGTGAAGACTTGATTTGGGATTTTTGGATCCCCACAATGATTATATGACCAGTTTTTCTTTCATTTTTTTTAAAATATAAATTCGTGACTGAAGAGGTTGAAACGTTTTGGGATATCTTGAAGATCTTCAGTAAATCTGGGATCTGTTATTGGTTTCTCATCCGTTCCGTCAGTTTTTGGAGACTTAAAAAAACATAAACAAGAACAAATTGAACTCAGAATATCACAATCCAAATTCAAAATGGCCATACAAAAGTAAGGCAGCCCGTAAACAAGAAGAATATTAGAAATCAACGACGAATTGAAGGGATTGTACACATAAAATCAATATTAAGTCAATAATAATGTGAGAATATATTTCCGGATATTTTCATATAAAATCAAGGTGCTTGCTTCTGCAGTACAGCAGAAAATTAGAAACTAAAATTTGTCACAGGATATTGTAAATTTAGCTTACATTTCGTTGTTAAATTTTATTAATTCACGTTTAATAAATATTATCATTGGCATTTATGATGCCGTACATGTTATAACTCTGGTCATTTTTAATAATGGCCATTTAATTAATGATTGTGGGCATTTTTAACATTTCATATTTAAGATACTGTGGATATATTTTATATTGGACATTTGATGGTTGCAGATATTATTGATACTGAACATTAATGATGATGGATATTTTTGCAATGGGCATTTTGCAGTGGATTTATTGATTGACTATTACACTTTTACTAAGTCACACTACTTTTGACCAATAAAACGGTACGAAAGGACGTCTTTCAACCAATCATGGCTGCTTATCGCACAATTTTATCGCATCCCTAGCATTTGTTTAATTTTATCGCGTCCCTAGCATTTGTTTATTTTTATCACTGCCCTAGCATTTCTTTCTTTGTTTGCCAACATTTCAAACTGCACTGGTCTGCACGTCAAAAAACAGAAAATTACAAACCACTCCAGTCGATGCAGAGCATTTTCAAATATGACTCGCATTTGCATTCAAGAACAAGAATTAATACAGATCACTGGTCATATATGAAGAACACCATTCGGAAATCCTGAATAAGTTGAGGGATACACCATGTACATCAACGAATTCATTTCTTTTACGCACACGTCCAATATAACATCAGCTGAACCACCAACCACTAAAACATTCGAATTTTAAAATTGTACTTTCAATAATTGTTTCTTTTAAAATTATTCATGTTTATTTTTTATTTCATCATTGTTAATTAAAACGTTTCTTGTTTATTTCATCATCCCTAATTAAAACTTTTCTAACACTTGTTTATATTATTTAGGTTATGTTATAGCTTTTGCTATATGATATTATGGATAGTCACGTATCAGAGATTATTTAATACTAAGATTTATTGAAAATCATCTGTCAAGTGACGTTGATTACTGGGATCCGGATGATTGAAGTGGAATGCAAATGTTTTAATAAAAATGAAAATGAATCAACAAAGCCTTCTTGACTAGTAACCGTCTACAGAGTTCAATGAAGATTCCATAGTTGGCACAGCTGATAACAAGAAAACATAATCAAAAAACAATACTGCAATCTAGCGTAATGTTGAGATGGTACAATGATACATTTGAAGACAGTTGTATTTTCGTAAGCCAATTAATATTTTATTGTATTGGAGTACTTTGTTACTTGTAATCTTTATATACTTTCTTCTAATCCTGTAATAGTCAATTAAATCCCACTCGAGTTTTGATTTTCTCTAGATAAATCAAAACCTCTAGTGAGATTACTGTTGATAATCTCAGGGAATTGTTATGTTCAGGATTACTTTTCCTTCTATTTTTGCATGGGCGAAATAAAAACGATTTTATTTGTTACAGATTTTTTCTGAGTAGCTATTATAAATCGCAATGCGTTTAGCAGATATAACGGAGAACAAAGTTGCTCTTTGCTCTTATGGACGAACAATCCAGAGAGCGTAACTTTATTATGGTGCAAAACAGGAACGATAAGTATGGTAGCGTGGTATCCGCTGAGGGCCTGGCATCAGTCTCCGCTCCAACAAGAAACAACTAACTTGATTATGAAGTGAGTCTGAGGAGAGTCCCTGGACCAGTTCAATCCGCAGCGGGGTTTACCGCCCTCTCCCGGTGAATGAGCGAATGATGAATCAACCCGAACGGGAGTGCAGAGCGCTGTAGCCCCCGGAGGGGTGGGGGTTGAAAGAGACGGGTTTTCTCCGTTTGATGTAACAGTTCCCTGTTTCGCTCTCACGGTATAATATCCAATGAACATTCCCGTGGGAATTTGTTTTTTTTTTCTGTTGCCTTCTATGCAAAGTCATGAACAATAAATCGACAAAAAATAATTTCTCATGTATAAGGCAGGAGAAATTAAGGATAGTTTGTCATGAATAACAGCGTTTCCTTACAGTAGACACTACCTAATGATAATGAACATGTTTGGTTAACTAGGAAACGAAAATTTGAGAAACTGTCCAAGCATTCACCTTATCTGAAAGTCATACTGTACGTCGCTGGTTTTTTAGTTGTTATTTTACGGCGCTTTATTAACAGCTATGGTTATCTAGCGTCTGAATGAGGAGATGAAGGTGACGGCGAAATGAGTCCAGGGTCCATCGTCGAAAGTTACTCAGCATTTTCTCTTAATCGGTTGAGAGGAAACCCCACAACAAGGTAACTTGTTCGAACCAGAATTTGAAATGCCAGAAATGCTAACTTCACTCCACAGCGGTGGACATGCTGTTGTTTTAGATTTTCATACCTGTTGAACTGTTTACTTTTAGATATTTATCCAAATGATCGCAGGACAGTATTCAGAATTTAATTTATCACATATTTTGGTGTTACAAGCCAAATAAATTAATAATGTATTTTTAATATTTAACGAAAGGAAATTGTAATTTCTCTTTAATTGCAATTGGTGGACATTCTTTAAATCGTCGTAGTAATTTAAGTTTTTGTAATACATAATTGTACCTCTTTTATTTTTAATTATATCCTTGCATTTATTTACTTACTTATTTATTTTACAAACTTCCCCAAAATAGGGGCTACCCTGAAGGACAAAGTATAACAAATATGCAAGTATTAGTAAATGCGTACAATTTTATTACAATGCTTTCGTGAGATATGTAATTATTGTTATTGTGTTATTAATTTACTTTATATAATTATGTGATTTCTCAGAAGATAGATTGAATATTTTAGAGCTATGAAAGAAACAGTCTTGGCCAAAGAGGATTCAAGTTTGAAGTCTTTGCAGAAATTAATATTTTTTTTTTGTAATAGTGCCTCTAGCACCCACTAATAACCCAATAATTTCAATGGCTTGTAACTTATACATATGTAAATAATAAGGAACAGTAGGACCATAAATTTGATTCTTCTCATTCTTCACATCTTCCGGTTGAGTTGTATTCAATTCGAAGCGGATAGTAGGATCTATTATATAGCCTGTTGTGTTGTTAAAGGCTAATATATCAACTCGCCGACAGCTTCCTGTTTCCGATAGACCATGGATTTCTTCATAGGTGGTATATCCCTTGTCGCGAAGAGCTTGAGCGATTGCGGACCTGATTTTGTGATGGCTGGCATTGCGTAATGTCTCACCATGCGGGCAAGATCCAAGAACGTGGGCGAGGGTTTCTATCTCGTTGAAGCTGTGGCGACAACGGTTACTTCTCATTGGTTCTGCCCGGAATAGCGCGTACAGCCGCAACATTACCGACTATATTTGTATTTGTATTAATTTAGCTAATAATTGTAACATGAAATGTAATATAAACATATAAAACTTTAGCTCACCCCTGTTTTTTTTTTTTTTTGTTTTAGTAGGTTATTTTACAACGCTTTATCAACATCTTAGGTTATTTAGCGTCTGAATGAGACGAAGGTGGTAATGCTGGTGAACAGAGTCTGGGGTCCAGCACCGAAAGTTAACCAGCATTTGCTCAAATTGGGTTGAGGGAAAACCCCGGGAAAAACCTCAACCAGATAACTTGCCCTGACCGGGAATCGAAGCCGGTCCACCTGGTTTCGCGGCTAGACGAGCTAACCGTTACTCCACAGGTGTGGAGTCTCACCCCTGGAAGAGTAGAACTCGTGTTAATATGTTTTTAAATTAATAAAGAAGCTGCAGATGTGAAATATCTGGGCTTCATTTTTATGAGCATCTGAAATGGTATTCTCATATTTCCTACATGTATAGGAGATTACGTAAAACATAGGTGATATATTGACGTTTGGTAAAACGTGGTTACAAAACGTACGCGAGCATAAACATTTAACCTTTGCTTCTTTTGTGTTTTCATAGCTACCATACCTTACTGACAGAATGAATTTTTCAATTCTGCAACATTTCGACATTCTTTTGTTTTTATAACTTCAATTTTGGACTCGTTTATCGAAACGCTGGTATCGTATCGGTTTTCTGTGCGAAAATATAAACTAATACGTTGTTTTATACAGTATAAACTGTGTAACTGCGCTGTAAAAAGCATGCAACTGAGAGAATATTCCACGAAACAAAAAAACTCTAATATTGTTTTGTTCTAATTCTAGCAGTATTTCCAGAATAAATAGTATTTTTGTTCAACTTTGTTCGTCACAGTACATGAGCCACTAATCAACAGAATGGCATCGTTAGACAACTCATTGTAGTCCCATCTCCAACCAGGAGGACCGGGTTCGATGTCCTAAGCCAGGTCCCCGGAAAAATAAAAAAAAAAATGGCTAAAAGTTTTCGGAAAATATAATTTCAATTAATGCTTCACCATAAATGTTGTAACGAAAGCCTTGAGCATCCCTCGTGTTTATCGTACGGCTAGTCCTCCCCCCATACGTTACCTGCACTTTGTTTACGTGTTCACTTAGTCTAAACGAGACGCTCTACTGTACAGAGTTTAACGATACAAACTTCCAAATGACTGTAGACTATATAGACAGTGCATATCTGTCTACTGAACGATATGTCTAGTGAAGTTCAATTATTTCTTATAATTCTAGTTTTAATTGGTAAGAAACTGTATTTTTAAGATTTATTGTAATGTAATATTTGTTCACATTTTGACTGAACGTGAATGCCATTATCAATGGCCATGCGTCTAACAGGCGTATACCAATACACAACAGATGTAATAGAGTAATAAAAGACAGCTTTAGCGTACGTATCGGACAAAGTAAATAACGACTGTGCATTCTCAATTACAAAAATGTTAGAGTGACAGAACACATTTTTTTTTCTGGGAGAAACTTTATAGTTATATAAAAATATTATCTAACTTTTTCTTTAGTTATTTATTCCGTAATACCAGTACTTTTTTCCAGTTATGTCGTTTACACCCTGTATATTTGTTTCGAAACTACTTAAAGACTTCACCACCACGATAATACAATGACAGGCAGAACGTTTCGCTTACAAATGGAACTTTCATATTTGACATATCTCCGGTGGGCTTTTTATGATAGCCTATAAGATTTTATGCTCGACCATGCCGAAATGTAGTAATTATACACCTGGTAGCAGTCCTTTAATGCATGTCATTAAAGTACACCTACTCGTTAAAGTACAGGTGTTCAGCCAATGACAAGTCAGCTTTGTACCGTTATAAAACCCCAGCCAATGACAAGTCAGCTATGTACCGTTATAAAACCGCAAGTATCGATTATTCTCGGATATGCAATCGAAAGAGAATTAGCGAAAAGTCACGGAGGCTGGAAATCCAATACTGTCGCAGAAGGTTATGTTCTGTTACTATAATAATTAGCGTTAATTGTGAATAATATTCAAATAAATTCAATTTGTCATCTCGTTTTTCAATGTCTAATTTAATTTCAATGTTATATCAAAGTTAATATATAGTTTACTCTGTAGGTTCTTATAGGCTATCAAGGTCAATGTGGACATCTGTTCCTCGGTAAAAATCAATACTTTCGCGTCTGCGCACATTTCACAATTTACGAGGTATTGCTCAAGGTCAGTTAGATACAAATAAAATGAATAATTTCAAGTTAGAAATATGGTCGAGCATAAAACGTCGTATGAAACTCGCCTATAATGGTAATTAAGAACCTCGTATGAAAATTATGAAACTCGCTTGCGCTCGTTTTATAAACATCCATACTCGCTTCTTAATTACTATCATTATAGGCTCGTTGCATAATGTACTATTAATTTTATATTCCTTCATTAAACTCGTTTCCTAAAAGAGCTCCTAAAACCAGTGACGTCAACAATAAAGAAAATCGTCAAATAACCGAAACATGTCACTTTTCGAATTTACAGCAATTGTTTAAATCTTTGAAAGTTCTTCTTGCAAATTTTGCATAGAGTGACATAAGCCTTTTTCCCCGCCCACTAGAGTCTAATTTTTTCTTTAGTTATTTATGCCCTAACACCAGTAATTTTTTTGCGGTTTATATCGTTTACACTCTGTATATTTGTTTCGGAGCTACTTAAAAACGTCACCACCACGATAATACAATACCATGCAGGAAGTTTCACTTATACAGTAGATACAACACATTAGGCGAACTTTCATATTTGGCATTATATCTCACGGTGGGCGGGCAAAAGGGCTTAAGTCATTACTTTTTGTGATAGCCTATAAGATTTTAATTTTAAATTCCTTCATTAAACTCGTTTCCTAAAAGAGATTCTAAAACCAGTGACGTCAACAATGAAGAAAATCGTGAAATAACCGAAACTTGTCACTTTTCGGATTTACAGCAATTGTTTAAATCTGTGAAAGTTCCTCTTGCAAATTTTGCATAGAGTGACTTAAGTTCTTTTGCCCGCCCGCTGGAGTCTCCAGTTGGCGGGCAAAAGGGCTTAAATCATTAATTTTAGTTATGTAAGATTTTAATTTTATATCCATTCATTAAATCCGTTTCCTAAAAGAGATCCTAAAACCAATGACGTCAAAGTTAACGGAACTTACGAAATAGCCGAAACATGTTAATTTTCGGATTTACAGCAGTTGTTTAAATATTTGTAAAATTTGCATTAAGTGACTTAAGTCCTTCTGCGCGCCACCAGAGATTACTTTTATGGTGGAAACTGTAAATACTCGTAATTTCGCAAGAGTCAAGATTTAAGTTCAAAATATATAAAATGAAATATCCTCAAGTTTTCTCTTAAACTGAAAGTTGTTCAGTAAAATATAATAAGTAGGTATAATAAAATATTCGCTTGCGGGTTCAGCAATACAGAGTAAAGTACGAGCGTGTATTAGGCCTACTTATGAGATTTTCACAATTTGGCGTCGAGGCTAAATCAGGTCTCGCAACTGCCACAACTATTAGCAACTATAACGAAGTCAGCACAGAGTAAACACGATGTCATTAATCATGGGACAGCCGCCGAGCTGTTCGAAGATGGCAACCAATTAAACTTTTGAAGTTCACAAACTTAGAGGAGAACGCTGCAGATTTCGTTCAGGAAATGAATTTTGGAAGGCGAAATATTTATTGCATGTATAATGTGAACACAGAATCTGACTCATAATGTGTTTATAGAGCTCGTATATTATCGTTCAGCAGAGATCAAAGTTTGTTGTGACAATATTAAGCAGCCACAATTATTATTATCACGTTTTAGTCATAGTGATATTGCGAAGTGAAACTTTGTAACAGGTTTATTGTATTTTCCAAGATAAACGGTAGCTTGAAAAGCCAATTTCAACATATCTTGCTTGTTTCCTCTCTTGCTGTAAATCAGGCGTCGGCTATAACCCAATAGGTTCGGTTGGATTTGCTTCTTCGGAGGTTCTTCGGAACTGCAAATATATGGTTGGCTTTTCGTCCTGCACTTACGGGGAAAAGAGATGAAGTAAATGATACCAAAAAGAGTTTTTCATCACCAGAAACATCACAGAAACAGTCTGTTAGTTTTATAAACGTTTAACACGTCAAAATAGGAAAACCGGACAGAGAAATAGGTTCATGTAGTCCTTTAAAGCAGTAATAAATGCAATTGTGACATAAAGATTGTTTGTGAAATTATATTTGTAAATGTAAGGAAATGGGTGTGTCACGGGAAAACGTTCCATATTCTTATCTTCTTCACCACCATTAACTATTCAATCAAGGCCAGTATTAGATCCAGAGTCCTTTCAGTATGATCTGTAGGACTGAATTGCGAGAGGGACTCTGTATTAGGCTTTTGAGTATTCTGCCATGTCCTGGGGAGACTTTTCCGTTGGTTAAATTTTCAACCAGAAGTTTTCGTTATGGATGCTATAGAAATAATTATCATGGAGATGATAGTGAGGTGCTGTAGTATGCAGTTGCCATTACAGCATTCGTGATGATTGTAGAATGCTGAAAAAAATGGTGGAATATTGTAGGAGAAAAGAGGGCAACGAGGCGTCGACAATAACTCAGGCATTCTGTTGTGTGATATTCTGAAGTTGATGCTGCCAGATACTTCACCTGAAGTAGGCGTAATAATAAAAATAAAAATAATAATAATAATAATAATAATAATAATAATAGTTATAATAGTAATAATACTTACTTATGACTTTTAAGGAACCCGGAGGTTCATTGCCGCCCACACATAAGCCCGCCATCGGTCCTTATTCTGAGCAAGATTAATCCAGTGGATATGGTGCATGGAATAGATGAAGATAATTTCTTGCAAAGAGTGCCGTTTTCTGACGGAGCGATATTCCATTTGTCGTTATGCTTAAATAGTCACAATGTTCGGATATGGTGATCTGAATCTCCTCGTATATAGAGGGAACATTACAAAGATAGACCTAAAGTCAATGTGTGGTGTGAACTTATGTGTGATCAGATAATCGACCATTCTTTTTCGCAGAGGAAACTGACATTGGCGTGAACCTAGATATGTTACTACCTCAAACTGCGCAAGCACCAAATATCTTACGTAAACCATTGTTACTAAATATTGTTTCAACAAGATGGAACGACCCCGCAGTGGTCTCTCCAAGTAAGACACTTTCTTGGTGAGTCTTTTCCTGGGCGATGGATCAGCAGAGATGGTCTAATTTCTTGGCCTCCGAGGTCGCCAGATTTAACAACACTAGATTTCTTCATGTGGGGCTATGTAAAGGACGTCTGTAGAACAGCCGTAGCGAATTTCCAGGTCTTACGTATAAGAATAAGAGATGCCATTTCTTCGATCACACAAGTAATGCTTCAAAAAACTTGGAATGAAATTGACTTTCGATTAGACATTGCACGGGCAACCAAAAGCGCACATGTAGAAACTGTGTAACAAAACTCCCAACATCTGTTAGTCTCACAAAGCAAACAGAATGAGAATATGTTCATTGATTTCAAAGTTATTGCTGGGTATTCTTGTTACATTATTTTATGTATATGGTGTATATTATGTTTCTTACAAACCTCTTGCAATTTTAGTTATTTTTCAGATTTTCCTCAACTTCTTTCATTAATCTAATTTTGTTTTTTGGCGAGTAACTCTTCCTTTTACTGCCGTATATGATTGTTAGACAGATATTGGGTTATCATTTTAATATCATTTATTGATTTCCATAGATATCCTACATCAACCTTGAAGCTTTAAAAATAGAATATCATTTTTTTAAGGAAAAATTATTTGAATCATGGAAAATGGAGCACTATTTAATTTTTTTTAGTAGATTATTTTACGACGCTTTATCAACAGCTTAGGTTATTTAGCGTCTGAATAAGATGAAGGTGATAATGCCGGTGAAATGAATCCGGAGTCCAACACCTAAAGTTACCCAGCATTTGCTCATATTGGGTTGAGGGAAAACCCCGGAAAAAACCTCAACCAGGTAACTTGCCCCGACCGAGAATCGAACCCGGGCCACCTGGTTTCGCGGCCAGACGCGATGACCGTTACTCCACAGGTGTGGACCACTATTTAAATGATGTTAGTTTAATATAATACAGATTAATAACTTAAAAATTAATTGAGGTGTCACGATGAAAATTTGTATAATATATGCCCATATAGCTTGCAATGTGTGATAAAATTTCAGTTTCATAAGACTGAAAATGTAGAAATTACCAATTTCAGAGCTCCATCGCCTTACCTAGCCTTGATATCTTAAATTTTTTAAGGTTCAAATATTGGCCGTGAATCAGGATTTGCATTTTGAAAAGTAAAAGTTGTAGTATCGAAACATAATGCACAATGAACATTTTGATTATATCACTTCTTTACAAAATTAAGATAAAATTGACTTCGAAAATGGCAATCCGATTGAGCTGAAAATTTGCACATACATTATTCTTAATGTATCTAACAGCAGTTAAGAAATTTATAAATCGGATTAAAATTTAAAGCATTTCAAAACTGCAATCCTAGCGTCCCTTAAATTAATTTGGACCTTATGGTGTATGAGAAAGATTTCGAAGACTAGATTTACCGTCTCAGTAATGCACAAACTGTGAATAGACTGGAATACCTATAGGCCTACCTCAGGAATAAAAGATTGATGGAATGAATGTTGTAGTAGGAACCTGGAGACGAATGGTACTTGCAACGGGGTAAGCTGTAACACGTTAGGGTTTATGATTCCGGGCGCATGAATCCTCGGAAATAAGACTGCGTGAATCCGTGCCTCGGCACCTCATCTCGACGAGCAGTGCGTCATCGTCTCCCAGGGGCGCCTCGGTACACCTGCCCCATATAGGATTCATGTCGAACTCCGGGCCATAAAGGCGGCGGCACTCCGCGGCTCGCCTGGAGGGAGCCGTAAACCTCGCCGACTCCTGGAATGCTTTAGCAGTGTCATCGCGGCTGATGGAAACCGATGTCAAATGCAGGAATCCCATTCGCATAAAGAATAAAACTGTTTGACACTGTTTCTTCTCGCCTTCTCTACAGTGCGGCATAAAGTTTATCTCAGTGCTATCCCTTCAGTGCAAATACCAAGACTCATATGAGGTTTACAATCTAAAAATTACAGTAGAGCATCGATTATCCGAAAGAATTGGGGACGTGGTAACCAATCATTTACGAAAAAAATTGTACCGGTGTCATAGAAGCAGTATGAAACAAACACTGTTACTAGACACAAAATTGTACATATACAGAGACAACATTTTATTTTTACTTCAATTTTTATTGTTTCTGACTTTTTGAATGTACTTCACTCCCACCCCTTCTACTAATAAACTTCCAAATCGTCCACCACACAAAACCAAAGCCGAGTATGCAGTCAAAGTCGCCTTGTAGTAAACAGTACTGAATTAGTGAGTATAGTACGTTCCAGAAATATGTTCGCATTTTACAGTGACGAAAGAGCTTTCAATATTGAATCATATTTTCGCACAGGTACTGTCGTCCGTTTGTCTACGCCGCATCCTGGTTTCACCCACCCGCTTCTGCTTGTCCCTCTGTAAAGGCTAGTGGTTGCGCTGTCTTAGCTCTTTTCTGAAAACATTAATTTCTGTTAGGAATTAGACGTCTACGTAATATTATACAACTGTTTAAAATAACTTAAATAAAAGGGCCTCGTTAAGTAATTAACTGTCACGTGATTTCCCCCTTTCTACGACCCTGCGACAGAACCACTTGGACGGACAGAAGATAGCATGTCTGAGTAATTTTATTTTTTCGGATAGGGCAGAAGTGAAGATTGAATTTACAGTACATAAGGTACTCTTTTATAGAGTAGGTACAGAGTTATTTCAACATGAGTTACTGTTACGAAGGACGAAATTGGTACTTGGAATTAGGTACAATAGTCTATAGTGCGATAATATACATAAAAGAACGGAAGCCTGTATCGAAATGAACGGGCACCATTTTCAAAAATGTGTGTAAATACCCATATTATGATTATTTTTCAATTCAACTTCATTCTCTATATTGTACACTAATGTGCTGTAGACAGTATAATATACAGTGCATAATGAATACGTCTGAATGGATAGCTCAGTTCGTGAGTAAAAACACTGATTGTTAATACAGTACTGTATTGTGATTCAACAAAAACCTAATGAAAATTATGAAACTCAAAATGATGATATTTTTGCAAGTTTTTAATCTTACTTCTTTAAAGCATTCATTGAGAATTTAGCAGATAAACTACTTCAAGATAATATTAACTTCTTAATTCAAGTAGTTCGGAAGATCTAGTCTTAAATATGTAATTGATGATAACATTTCAGTCCCTAATATTATTTAACTAATTTTATTTTAATTTTGATGATTTATTTGATTATAACATTTCAGTTCCCATAATATTATGTATTTAATTGTATTCTAGATAACGGTATGTTTTCCGGACAACCATTCTGCACTATAGCTAATTTTTATCACCGGAAAATGAAATACTTTGATATTTTTATGAAGTAAATAGTAGTGGAGCAAGTTTTCTCAGGGTGTTTTAATTTCTTCCGTAGTTGCAATTCAGTTTCACTCAGCAATCACATATCATCTCGCAATGGTCTCTGAATGACAGCAACAGTTGAAAATGAAAGCTAAGTAAATAATCACCATTATTATCACAAATAACTCAGGTAATCATTTAAGACTGCTGCTTCCAATAAATTGGGGTAGATCATGCAGCGGGTTCTGTTCTTTCAACAATGAAATACTTTGAGCTGAAGATTTTGCTAGCTGTCTGCTGCTATCGAAAAGAAGTAGAATGGCTTTTTAGAAGTGTCCCCTTGAAGACAAACATCATCTTAGCGCCACAAAGTAGCTGTTTGTGCAAGCTTCTCGGAAGCACTTACATTTGTGAAGATGCTTTATCAATGTTAAAGTAAATAAGCCTGTACAAAAGAATCTCCTGGGAAATGAAAATAAAACTGCAATCCCACCAGACCAGCAACGCAAACATCCAACTTGAAACAGTTGAAGCGTAGGTCATTGTTATGTTGTACATAAGCTTTTCTGTGCATTTATTCCAATGTTGTGACGTTGCGCATTTTGGAGTAGACTTCAGTTCCTTGTAACTCTCTCAGTTAATCCCATCAACTGCAGTCAAGCTAAGAGGTCGTTAAAAATCATCCACTGCATTGCCATAACTGTTCTTGGAAAAAGAAAAGAAAACTAACAGCCATACAAAGTCTGTAAGTTTGGTTCCTGTTTATGTCGTCTAAACGCTCCGATTAATAAACTTTAAACTGTAAGAAATGTCTTCAGTTGTGAGTAGAGAGTAAAATTTCCGCCAAAAATCCAAAGAACCTGCGTTCGACTTACTACAGAGAAATGAAAATATATCTTGAGAGAATCTCAACTTCTCTCAATCTTTTCAATTAGATATTTCTTCCATTTTCAGACTTATTTAGACTCGAGAGTACCAAGCTGATAGCCTCACGTCTCCATAGTCGAATAATTTGTAATTTTATTATCCAAACATATTTTGTACTTCAAACATAAATATAAAACTTCCGGTGTATCCGAATTGGCTCCCAAAGCATGAATTCCTAATTTCCGACTTGGTTCCTGGTTTACATTTGAATTGGCTCCCGAAACTACTGTTTTGCATCGACTCCGACTGCAACATTTTCCTTCCCACTTCAACAGAGTTAGGATTGTCTGTATTACGTAGATCTTGTTAAAAATGTTATTTCAGTTGTGCAGTACTTCAGCTATTAGCTTCGTCTTCTTTACATTTTCAGTAAAAACTTAAACTCGCTTAAAAAACAGCCTACGTGTAATATCGTGTCCTCTGTATTCTTCCCTAACACTTTTGGCCACCACGATTACCCGACATAACCTCCTTGGATTTCTTTTTGTGGCGTTATGCAAAGGATATTGCGTACCATACGCCAGTTTCCAATATTCAACTCCTACTTCAAAGAATTCAAGACACCATCGCATCAGTTACTGTGGAGGTACTACAGCGGACATGGCAGGAAATCGATTATAGCCTTGATATCCTAAGGGCAACAAGGGAGGCACACATAAAAGTACATTGAGGTGGTAAAAACAAAATTTTGAGAGATTCTCTTTCGCATGAAAAAACAGAACTGAGATACGTTGTTTCATTATTTAGTTATTTACATCTGAAGCTGTAATAGTACATTATGCAACGAGCCTATAATGATAGTAATTAAGAATCGAGTATGGATATTTATGAAACTCGCTTGCGCTCGTTTCATAATTTTCATACGAGCTTCCTAATTACCATTATAGGCGAGTTTCATACGACTTTTTATGCTCGACCATATTTCTAACTTGAAATTACCGGTATTCAGATGTATACATTTTATTTGTAACTGACAAGATCGGAAGTGACCTTGTTCTAGGTCGTGAATTGTGAGATGTGCGCAGACGCGAAAGTATTGATTTTTTCCGAGGAACAATAATGTCATTGACCTTGACGTAGTCCCGTTAAACTTGATAATATTATAACCTTGATTATTGAATTCGACATTGAAAAACGAGATGACAAATTGAATTTATTTGAATATTATTTACAATTAACACTAATTATTATAGTAACAGAACATAACCTTCTGCGACAGTATTGGATTTCCAGCCTCCGTGACTTTTCGCTAATTCTCTTTCGATTGCATATCCGAGAATAATCGATACTTGCGGTTTTATAACGGTAGAAAGCTGACCGGCTACATTTCGGCATGGTCGAGCATAAAGGTTATTTATGGACACGGTGTATGTGTTGTTTTAGGTAGAAATTTAAACATCAACAAAGTTACAGTATTGGGATGAGCGGAATAAAATTGAGAATTCAATTTTATATATAAGGATTCACAGCAATTAGCTTTTCGGGAGATAGGAACCCAAAATCCAATCCGAATCGTTTCAAAATAATTTCTTTGTCTTTTTCGTTGTTGTGTTCTAAAGCACTACCGGTACCAAGAATATCATTAGTGTTATATAACTTATTATGAGACTTACAAGACCTTCTAGTTGACAGAAACATTTTACACATCCTGATCTCTCTGTAAGGGAGCCTATTCGAACTCGAATTGATTTTCTTGGGAATCAATGCAAAAAAATTGGGGGGCTAATTCAGACACTATATTTTCTTCTCGCAACCAATTCAAATGCAGTCAAAACTGCCACCTGTATCCCATTAGTGTAGCATACCACGAAACAAAATAACAGATTCTTCTAATTTAGAACAATATATGGGAAACAAGCAAAACCAGATCACTACCAAGAGACAGTCCACCGCTGTGGAGTGACGGTTAGCATATCTGACCGTGAAACTAGGGAGTCCGGGTTCAGATCCTGGTTGGGACAAGTTACCAGGTTGAGGTTTTTCAAGGGTTTCCCCCCAACCCATTAAGAGCAAGTGCTGGATAAATTTCAACTCCTTCTGACGCTAGATAACCAACGTAATTGATACAGCGTCGTAAAATAACGCAGTTGGAAAAAACAAAAACAAAAAAAATCTATTTCCCAACAATCTACGACCGACTCAAAAGGCATTACCATTCATATATGACAGTTTATTTCTGAACATGGAAAATATGGAACTTAATTCATCACATTGAACATCCCAGCAAACATTGGTCTTGCAGTCCTATGTGTTCCTGCCGTGAAGACATTATGTAATTGTTGCGTGGCCTTGGACCTTGCGGTTAAAGACGAAATTGAGTCCGCCGGAAATACTAAAGTCTCTGTTGTAGCAAAAACCAAAATATCCAATTTATTTACAAAAGAATTTGATTGGGATTACATGTGAAGAAGTAAGGAATTGACCAAGTGATGCTATGGACAGACAGAGACGTCTGTGGAAGTGAACTGACGCGTCACGGAGATGAACCTATATCTCCGAGCTATGAACCAGAGTAAGCCCAGATCATAGTATTATAATTGTATTTATGCCCTTCTGCCGTAGGGGGGTCTAAACTGGTTTGGGCTCTAATTCGTTAGCGTTAAAACTTTTCTTTCTCTATGATTGGTCAATCTAAAACTGTCTTGAATTTCACGACTCTCACTTTTGGGTCCGCATGAGAATCGAGGGAAGACTTAGATTCTCACCTACATAAACCTGTCACTTATGAACTGTTCCAAACTCAATGATCCTTGAATTGGGGTGAAGGTAGAAGGAACATAACTTCATCATCTTTCGTTTGTGACACTCTCGTAAAGTTAATACTGTCAGAACCAAGGTTTCGGCTTCTAAAAAGAACTATTCTCATATTCAAGGCTCTAAGATTTCTCGGAAAAGGGACACCTTGCAATATCCTTTGCATAACGCCACAAAAAGAAATCCAAGGAGGTTATGTCGGGTAATCGTGGTGGCCAAAAGTGTTAGGGAAGAATACAGAGGACACGATATTACACGTAGGCTGTTTTTTAAGCGAGTTTAAGTTTTTACTGAAAATGTAAAGAAGACGAAGCTAATAGCTGAAGTACTGCACAACTGAAATAACATTTTTAACAAGATCTACGTAATACAGACAATCCTAACTCTGTTGAAGTGGGAAGGAAAATGTTGCAGTCGGAGTCGATGCAAAATAGTAGTTTCGGGAGCCAATTCAAATGTAAACCAGGAACCAAGTCGGAAATTAGGAATTTATGCTGACCTTGGTCAGGGATTCGAACACACCTCGGATAGTAGTAGATTTCCTTAT
The DNA here is from genome assembly GCF_040183065.1 of Periplaneta americana. Classification (NCBI taxonomy): domain Eukaryota; kingdom Metazoa; phylum Arthropoda; class Insecta; order Blattodea; family Blattidae; genus Periplaneta; species Periplaneta americana. The sequence goes on along the minus strand of NC_091133.1, from coordinate 81,424,468 downwards.
ACCAGCGTCAGTGATCTATTTTAGAGTTAAAAATAACATTAATATCGTCATGACAACTTACTAACTTGTAGATAAATAATTCATACTTGGGTTAAATGCTGAATAATTACTTTATTTACTTACTGGCTTTTAAGGAACCCGGAGGTTCATTGCCGCCCTCACATATGCCCGCCATTGGTCCCTATTATTATTATTATTATTATTATTATTATTATTATTATTATTATTATTATTATTATTATTATTATTATTATTATTATTATTATATTTTACAACGTCCACCCTTATTAGATCAGACTATAATACTAATGTAGAAGCTGACTTGCCAGTTATGTTCTCTTCTATTTTAAGCACCTATTTATGTACAGTTTCAAGAAGTATTTTCAGAAAAACTAAAATTTCGTAGTCTCTGTAAGTCTGTCATATGGAGAAAGTTCTGAAATGCTTTACTGTTTGAATTTTCACTCTGCTCCTCTTTCCCGAGCAACACACAACCTAATCCAGAGACCACCCACAAAACAGAATGCTATCAGAATCAACGCCTTCGCTTGTGCCATGGACAGGTAGTGGAATTGAATATATATCACACATTTTTTCGAGTCCTGATGTAAAGGAAGCGTGTGTATTCGTCAAAAGGTGGAAATTGAATTTTTTAGGATACCTAGGCTGCGCCGTGAAATAATACTACAATAGGCCTACATTATATTCAAATGCACAAGAATGTCTGACACCGGTATCGAAGTTCACTGCAGTTAGGTACGGCTATAATGAATGAAGTAATGAAATCAGAAACCGTAACGTATAACGTGTCATCTTAAAACTTCCTTCTCAATCTAGTTTTATGTATTTTTTCTTATCTGTTTTTCATCAACAAGTTTTCCTTTCCTTTATGCTAAGATAAGTCAATATTTTTAATATTACCAAGAACAGAAATGGGTTGTTACACATTGCAGAAAACAACAGTTTTGGATACTAGTTTTTATTAGGCCTATATCGTAAACAAGATACATTTTCATACGTAACTAAAGTACTGCTAACGTGACTTTTTATCAATGACTTTTACCGCTCTAGTTTAGAACTGCAGGAAGTAAAAATATGACATAAAGAGACTGGAATATGAGAGGAAGTTTTAGTAAGCAACAATTTTTAGTTTATTGATATATTTTGAATTTTAAGCTAATTTAAGAGGTCAGTTTAATAATATATGAGGTGTACAAACAACACTCTTTTATACTGTATGTAGGAAGTCGAAAGGAAATAAGTGTACAGGGCCAGGTTGAAAGTCGCGCGCGAGGGTGGAAATTCTCTTTAGTATGTAGTGGAAACAAACATTTGGAAGGACTCAAGACACGCTCGCCTCACCTCATATTTCTGCCATCATGTCGCGGCCTAAGAAGTCATTCCACCTGTAAATGTAGAACAGGGCTGGGCACCGGGAGCGAATCCAAACTCTAAACGGGGACGCTTAATATTCATCCGTCACGACATCAACGCTGCGAGGTGTTCGGCGGGGAAGAAAGGGGTTAAAGAGAAGTCATATGGCTCCCCGTGCGAGAGTAGAATTCGCTCTTGGTGCCCAGCCCTGATGTAGAATATGTAACTAACAATAATAAAACAAAATAAAATATCTCGCATAATCTATAATACTCATGGTTTCCACTTAATTTGCACTTCTGGAAGTAGTTCTAGATTTAAAAGCTTGCATCATAGCACAGCTACGCTCCGAAAATGTTGTTGACTATTTCACTCATACATTCACCAATGGACTGTAAGAATAATTTGAATTTCAACCAATCGGAGCCATACAGGGTAATACAACATTGCAGTACAACCTAGAAAGTATAAAATGCAATGGTATGCCCATAAACTGATTATGTATGTATATAAACATACTTTCCTAATTAATTTTTACAAATATCGAATAAAATTTGTAACTGATACACATGAAAATAATTCCAGAATAACCGAGCGAGTTGGCTTAAACGGTATCTTTTTAGATTCGCATTCGGAAGGTCACGGGTTCAAACCCCGTGGTCGGCCAATCTGGCTGGGATTTTTTTTGGTTTCGCTCAGTCACAGAGGCAAAGGCGGATTGAAAAATTGCATACCATGATTCATAACCAGTAACAACGGTCTACCGATATATCACAGATTCTAAACACGCGATATGACCATAGATATTAAACGGTATATAAATAAACTTAAAAAAAAAATGTTTGAAAATCGCTGTTTTTTGCACGTTGCTGAAAATCTAATAAACGTAGAACGTGTTCCGTAATGGAAAATAAAACTCTTACACTTCCGCATTTATTTTCGTCAGTTACTTTCAAATGTAGATGGAAATGCTACTGATGGAACTTCGAAGGGATAGAAAATCAATTAGACAATTGGAATTCTGTGGAATTTGCATCTTATAGAAATTGTCTGTACTATCAAATGTTAATCATCATCATCATCATCATCATCATCATCATCATCATCATCGTACCTGATTAAAACGTTGTATACAGTAAGGAGGAAATGAACTGGCCATCCTAACCTATTACAGTATTTTCTGGCTCAGTTGTCCTATGAGTCATGCCTTATTGGTGTCACTTATGTGGTTAGAACCGGCCTTTAGATTCTCCTGTTACAGTTCTGTCAGATAAACTTCCTTCTTCATTTTCAGAAAGAATAATTGATTATTACGTCTTGCTGAATTTAATCACTACGTTGTAAATTATTTTCCTCGCTGCCATATTGCATAAAGAATTGCTATAAGCATATATTTATTGTAACTCCTTGTATAGATTTTATATGTTATCATTTTGTACTAAGCAGTAAATGAAATAACCCTACGAACACAATCATAATTAATTTTACAAATCGGCCGAGGCGAGCCGCAATCTTATTTTTCAATATTGTACTGTATTCTACGCAGTTTAAAGGATTTCATGCATATTGCATACAGGAATTCTTTTGAGCCTATATTTAATATGCGTATAATAATTTGCCCTTAGAAATTTACACTTTAATTGAAATACCAAAATTATGTTTTCAAGAAGAAATGAGAACAATTCTGTGGAATAAATATGCGAATCTTTATTAAAAGGGAATACTTAACCTGATATTTATTGTATTGTTTAGCTCTGTAGATTGGAATTTAATGAAACATTCGAAAGACAAATATGAACTATATTGAGGCGCTACACGCGACTCGAAGGCTGTCATAAACCAAATATATTAAATATTCAGTCTTGGCAGTCTGTATGAAAAATTGACTGATTAAAGTGTTGGGTTTAATGTTTATAGTAAGGCTATACATTTGATTACTTCTGAAGGACCATAGAGAATACTGACGAAGTATGATTTTTAGGTTCTTGTGCAGATATTAGCATGATTTTAACACTAATCGCTAATCCGTTCTTACCGATCTTTGATAAAGGCATTGTTTGTTCCCGCGTATTTTCAAGGTCCAGAATATGAAATTTAAAAGTTCAACAGCGAATAAGTTGTAATGAACATTTTGAATTTCAATGTCGTCATATTCACTATTACTTGCATTGTTACAAAATCAATGGAGAAACAACCATGAAATCTACTTATTAGAAATGCTGTTGTTCATATCACATTTTGTCTACACGCATGACGCTCGCCTACTGTTTGTACACCACTGATTTCCTATCTCTCTGCAATCAGCTGGTTCCTACACGATTCACGTTGTCAATCTCCTCGCGCCAGCAAGTGATTTCAAGGTCATAAAATGCGCTTCTTTTCAGTGTATTCCGATCTCAGCGCCGAGCAATCTGATGGCATCACGGTGTTCCAAATTTCAACGATGACGTCACTGATGCTCCACCGGTGTCGCACAGGTTCAATCAGCTTGCAGAGGTGGTGGTAGTATTCATCAGTGAATCTGATTGGTTATTGTATAGGGCGGGAATTAGCAGACGAATGATATCGGGCACTGGTGTGTCATGGCGGTGTCTTCTGCTTTGGTTCTGCTGTACTGTTTGTAATGAGCACAACGTAAAAACAATATGTTAATGGCTTATGAGCGAACATGTCAACGGACCAGTTATTACTACTGGTTCAAGAAATAAATTGTTTATGCTCTCTTTCCTTTGAACGGATGACAGTACGGAAATTTCGCAAAATCTTGCTAGCGTAGCACAGAAGACAACAACTTGTACAGCCGCCATGATAGCCATCGAACCTTCCAGCAGTTTTGTTCCTATTTCGCTGCAGCGTGACGTCATTGATGTCCACCGGTCCGGTGAGATTCGGAATACGCTGTTTGTCATCGCTGTTCTACATCATAGGCAGGAAAAATGTGTGTTGTAACACAAAACAATCTCTGTGATCGCCGTGAAGTCAGGCTATTCCCACAACCAACCGTAGATATCAGTAATGTATTTCTTGTTCTCCCCACCTTGTCTTTTTTTTATTATGCAGACTGCATCAATTGCTCCTTACATTTTGCCCGCCTCTGCTTTACATTATATTTACATTATTTCACTTCCAAAGCATCTTCAGATTTCATAACCCCAATTGTTGATGAGGTATCCATATTTGTTTAGTGAACAAGTCGTCAATAAAGCAAACATTTTCGTTTCCTAGCTACTGTACTCCAACCACGAGAAAATCTTTGGTGAATGAGACGAAGCGGGGTAATGTTGTGATGTCATAAGATGTCATAAGGTCACAAACATGGGTACTCGTATCTGTATTGGCTAGCTCTCACAGCACAAACAATAACATTGATAAACACATATTGATAATACCCTACTTACAAAATTAGATCACTGTTAATCTCCTAGTCTTTTAATCTCTCCATACAGGAAATAACATATGCAGGAGAGCGTATGATTTTTAAACTGACGTTATAACGGTAATATTATCTAATCTACTTCGCTCCAATAGATGACACAATATTAAGCACATTCCTTTCACGATTGATCTCCTGGTTGGAGAACAATAGTACGAACTTGATTTCTATGCACTATGTAGAGTATTATCATGACTTGTGATGTCACATCCGGCATTTTAGACATCTATCTATTTCAGTTCATTGGAAAATGTAGCTTTGACACACGGCCTTATTATTGCTGTAAGCAAACGTAAGTAAAAAGCATTGATACATCACAAAGAGTTAAAAAGAATACAATCACATCTCTTCCTCGTTCCAACCCTCCGCACGATACTTCGTTCTCCTATGCTGAAGTATTTTTTGCAACCCTTTCTCGTACAACCGGCATACTGTATGGGAGCAGCAAATTGATATGGTCCCAATAGGAAATCTGAAGTTGATGTTCCAATTAATGTAAAACTTTTGACGTCATTAATGACCATTGCAACGTGATGCTAAGATATTTTTTATGCTTTCGTACTATAGACTCTTGACTCTTTTTGTGTTATAGAGAAAGCGAAATATTTAATTAACCTCTGTGGAAAACTTTAATTCTCTCATGTTGAAATTGTACGCTAGCCTATGTACTTGTCATGTTCATCAGTGACGACATCGTAGCCACAATTACTGACCTCTTCATTACCTACAGTATGTTCATCATGTTAATAGTAATTATTTTGAATTGAATTCTTTCACCAATTCGTTTCCATTCCTGTTAAGATTTCGAATTAATATTAAATATTTTCAAGGAATTGAACTCATTGCTATTTAGTCCGGAAATAGTAACATTATAATTATATTAATACAACGTGGGACAGTTACATACTGCAAGAAATACACTCCAATTTCCTTCAGGAGTCTTACTTACTTAAAAAAGGCTTTTACATAAACCGGAGGTTCATTGCCGCCTTCACATAAACCCGTCATTGGTCCCTATCCTGAGCAAGATTAATCCAGTCCCTAGCATCATATTCCACCTCCCTCAAATTCATTTCAATATTATCCTCCCATCTACGTCTCGGCCTTCCCAAAGGCCTACTTCCCTCAGGTTTTTCAACTAACACTCTATACGCATTTCTGGATTCACCCACACGTACTACATGCCTGCCCATTTCATACATCTGGATTTAATATTCCTAATTATGTTATGAGACGAACATAGTGCGTGCAGTTCTGCGTTGTGTAACCTTACCATTCTCCTGTAACTTCATTCCTCTTACCCTCAAATATTTTCTTGAGAACCTTATTCTCAAAGACATTTAACCTATGTTCCTCTCTCAAAGTGAGAGTTGAAATTTTACAACCATACGGAACAACCGGTAATATAACTGTTTTATAAATTCTAACTTTAAACATTTTTGAGAGCAGATTGGATGACAAAAGGTTCTCAACCGAATAATAACAGGCATTTTCCATATTTATTCTGCGTTTAATTTCCTCCCGAGTACCATTTATATCTGTCAATATTGTTCCAAGTTACTTCAATTTTTGCATCTTTTCGAAAGATAAATTTACAATTTTATATTTCCATCTCTTACTGTGTTCTCATCACGAGACATGATCATATAATAATACAATAATAATAGTAATAATGATGAGATCACAATATCGGACACGAAGGAAAATGCGAGGACGTCCAACCTCTTAACTAGCAAAATCATATAAATAATGGCTTAATAATAAACATTTATGAATAATGGGAAATGTTACCTACGCAAAATTTAGTTAAAATAATTCATTGACTACTTCTGTATTATGCTCTAACGTTCTCAAAATATACAGCTGTAAAAGAAGTGAGGCAACTTATATAGCTATTTCTGTACGAGTTGTTGTAGAACATAGCAAAGTTTTACAAGTTAAAAGTGAATTTTCTCAAAATATGTAAAAAATATCATTTTTTTTCACCGTGTGACCTTTGAGAATAAAGTTATTCTTTGCACTTGCCAAACTGCAAGACTACTGTCTTCTAAGTGAGTTTAGAAATTAATATACAGAATTCCGCATTTGTTAAGACACACAAAAATACCCGACATCATTTTCCTCTTACACTGCTGAATTTTTCAGAAACTAAATCTCTTTCTCCGCCTTCAGTGTTAGATAGATTTCACTTTCTTGACAAAAGTACTTCATTAGACTTATCAGTCTACAATGAATTTTGCGCCACTTTCACTTCACAGCGTAAGGTCATTGAGTGTATATAGAATGTAGGACGAAGGAGGCTGCTCAAGATTTTATTTTTATTTAGTGACGCTGTATCAACTACTATTTTATTTAGCTTCGATGGAATTGGTGACTGCAAGATGACGCCGAGGATTCGCTATAGATTACTTGACATTCGCCTTACGCTTGATAAAAACATAGAAAAAATCCAACTAGCCAAATCGAACCCACGCCCGAGCGGAACTATCAATCAGCAGACAAACGCGAATGCTGCCTGGACTATGCCGGTGGTCTGAGGATGTTTTTAATTGGTTACTTTAAGATGCTTGATCAACTGTTAAGGTTATCTAGCTTCTGAATGAGATGAAGGTGATAATGCTAGCAAAATTAGTTCAAGGTTCAGCGTCGAAATTTACTCAGCATTTGCTCTTAATGAGTTGAGGGAAAACCAGGTAACTTGTCCCAACCAGGACTTGAACCCGGAACCTCTAGTGTCACGGTCAGACATGCTAACCGTTACTCCACAGCGGTGAACCTGAGAATGTGATTTGAAACAAATATGTTTATTATTGTATTATATTCGAGTACGAGTATCTTGATGACAATTCTTCACTCGCACTGCCCTTGTTTCAGCTGCTGTCATACGTAAACCAGGCTCAACACTATTTCCTATTGGAACTACGTCGTCGTAATACAGAGCTTAAAGGTAAGCTGATTCTCCTTTTTTCTACAATATGATTCTAAATCCGGAGGTTGGCAGATTTGGTCTATTTGGCCACCACGTTCCCCGAATTTAACTTCACTAGATTTCTAGCTTCAAAAACGTACGAAACAGTGTACATGCTGCGGAATTAAAAACTGAGGATGAGATTGTTAAAAGTATTTTTACTTCAATGGAACGTTAAAGTGTTTGAACGACATCGCACGTCGTGTAACAAATGGTAGGCATTTTGAATAATTAGCTTAGCCTTCTAGATTCCGCACTACAGTAACTTCTCTGTACGGGTGACGTCTTTGTTACTTTTTAAACAGTGTTCATTTGTACGCCAACAGATATAAACTTTTAGAAAGAAACAAAGAAAGTATAAAAGAAATTGACTTTGTTTCTGAAAGTAAATAATGAAACTAGGTACCAAGAAAATTATTGTTTTTGTATCAAATATCGTACTCTACCAAAACTCAGTCTGCATTCGCTTGATGTATAATTTTTTTCTCTTCTAGAACATAGGCAGGTAGGCCTGCATAGGAATGTTGCGAGTACAGGGATATAATAATAATAATAATAATAATAATAATAATAATAATAATAATATATATTATTATTATTATTATCATTATTATTATTATTATTATTATTATTATTATTATTATTATAAAGCTTACAGACTAATAATATTATGACGAATGAATAACTTAATTTTTATAGTAGGTACTATTTGAAAAATATATCGAAGTTGCGTAACGACCGCAGAATACATTCAGTCTACTATCAGATTAAACGTAGAGTCTTTTCTGGGAGTAAAATAGGCGGTCGGAGTGTGGTAATGACCATACGACAACATTCTTGTGCTGCGGTCATAGAAGCACTGTAATTTACCTCCATGGTTCCCGTGCGTATTCATGAATATTGAAAGAGACACGTTACCTTTGTACTTCATGAAGTAACTTAGGAGAAGGAATCGCTATTGTGCAGGAACCTCTTGCGAAGAATGACAGAAAAGTAAAAGCATGTTTTAATTTTAGAATAAAGAGAAATTACATTTTGCAGCGGGTTTAGTGTTGCCTTGCAGACACAAGCAGAGCGATGGCTGGGTTTTCAAGATCTGCACATGTTTTACAACCTCGTGCCCAGGAAATGTCAAAGTTCAAATTTGGTTGGTTCTACAGTAGTCATGGATTTAATTACTACTGCTCCCAGTAGAATTATTCTTCTCTTCCTCCTGTTTGTTAGTTAAGTTTAAGGTGACTGGCAAAATACAGTGAATCCAAAAATATAAATATAGGGTTAACTCACAAATTGAAATGAGAGCCTTTATATCAAGGAGCATACATTGTCATTAATTGAAGAATACGATGCGTGAAATTAACTAAACGTGTAAAATGTTAAGATAAGTAGAAGCAAAGAACAGTCAGCCTATTTCATTATAAGACTTGATGGTGTCAGAAATCCTGATGTGTTTAAGTTTGATTATCGCTAGGAGTCGAACAAAGTAACTTTTCTTAGTTTATATATGCAGGGTGATTTACGAGGATTTACCATCCCTTACGGATCTTATTTCAGAATACATTCTGAGCAAAAAATGTCATATAAATATCTATATATATATAATTTGAACTGGTAATGGAAATTACGGGAAAACGGCTGAACGGATCTTAATAAATGACCCCACATTTTGAAACTTGGGACCCAAAGTTTTTCAGAAAAAATAGTAGTTTTCAGTGAAATGTCAATTTTCAAACATAATTTTCCTATTTTCTAAAATTCATCTGTCGTCACTATTAATTTCATTTCAGAATAAAACAAAACACACACTACAGTAAACAAAATTACACGAAGGCCATGATCTAGAAGAATGCTGACATATTAGAGCTCAAATTAAATTGGTTATTATAAACATCAAGACTTACTAAAAATAATTTACAGGACCGATTCTGTAGTGTGTAATTTTCTGAATACAGCTGTGTATTGGATATTAAAAACTACAAAACGTGAGGTGGATTGATGACATTATTACCATTAGAAATGATATACTATTATAGTTAATTCCATGAAGTGACTATTTTTCATTAATTATACATATTAATGCTATATTGATGACATAAAAATGAAACGTTTTGGCGTTATATAAGTAGATGTAGAGAATAACTTAAATTAGATTTTGACTTCTATATTTTACTGAGTGGCAGCTATATAGTATATATATATATATAATATATGTTACTGAAAGCTACAAAACTTACGTAAGATAATAATATTATTAAAAATCCAACATTTTATAGTTATTAATCAAGTGGGGTTGGGTCGTTTTCATATATTGAATGGCGGTGTCGTGTAGATATTTATACGCGTGATTCTCTTCAGTATTGGCTCGAGAGAGAGAGTATCTTTCATTATTATGGAAGCAAGTAACATTCAGAATGTCTGGTATTCTTCATTGAAAATAAATCTGAAAAATGTTTATTTGAACGTCTAATGAACTTAGTTCTCAGCATTTGCTGCACAATTACGAGCAAATGCTGGGTAACTTTCGGTGCTGGACCCCGGACTCATTTCACCGGCATTATCACCTTCACTTCATTCAGACGCTAAATAACCTAGATGTTGATACAGCGTCCTAAAATAACTCAATAAAAAAATTTGCTGCACAAGCCTCTATTTGATTCTAATCCCAATATTTTCAGGATTACACTAATTTGAAGTTGTCAAATACCATTATTCTTGAGTTTTAAGGATAATGAATTAACTATTCAGGAGTATAATTCTTTAATTAGCTAATATTTTGAAGCTAAAAATGTGTTGTGAATTCCATAGTTGCTTCGTACAGAATTTTTCTTCGACTTTTAACTACTTACAAAATTACATTTTCTTTCGCATTTATCACAACAATTGTTACAAATCACGCCACTCTTGTAAATTCTTTAAGACTGTACATTAGGATGCATAATTAAACTGTAAAGAACCAAGTTTCTAAAGTCGTATGATTTGTAAGAATTATTTTTGATAAGTACGTAAGAATTATGTAATTTTAGTTAAAAATTGAAAATAAAACCTGTGCAAAACAATTAACATATTTTTAGCTTCAGAATACTAGCCAATTAAAGAAATGACGCTTCTGAATAGTTCATTCTCTATTTGTAATATTTTTTTAACCTTAAAACTAAAGACAAAAGGTATTTTACTAACAACTTCAAATTAATGTAAGTTTGAAAATATTGAGATTAGGACAAATGTTTATATTAATATTTTTTGGCAAGAACGTTTTCGGAAATAAGCTCCTTAAGGGACGGTAAATCCTCGTGAATCACCCTGTATTTGAATATGTAAAATATGTAAACTTTAATAATTTGATATACCAAAGAACAGACGATATACATAATTATACTGTACAAGAATTAACTTGGCAATTCCTGCTCCCTGCTTGCAGATTAACTAAAACACTTGATAGTTTTGTTTTTTCAGGTGTAAAATTTTATGACAAATTACCAGACATTTAAGAGAAGCCATTAATTTGAGTAATTGTTAGAGTTTTTTTAACTGAAGATAGTTTTTATAGCGTAGATGAGTTTCTTAACACTTAGGGTGCTATGCACAGACATTTCGCTAGCCCGCGCTATGAGAGTGCTAAACTACCCCGGCTATCAACTGATTACTTGTACAGGATTCATCATATATCATATCATATCATATCATATCATATCATATCATATCATATCATATCATATCATATCATATCATATCATATCATATCATATCGTATATCATATCATATCATATCATATCGTATATCATTACATATCATATCATATCATATCATATCATATCATATCATATCATATCATATCATATCATATCATATCATATCACTAACACTGGTTTATGAATACAAAAAACATTAGTTCGCTGATCATCCACCGGAAGCCCGCGTTAAGAATGTCTATGAATATGGCCCTTAATGATTATTGTTTTGATTCAGTACTGACGAAGCCTATTATAATTGTATTGGTTAATGGCTAAAAAAGATTATTGATTATTGAAAGTATCAAACTGTTGCGCAAGCCATCCGGGCTCTAGTTATAATACAATATAATAATATTTGTGTCAAAAGTAAAAATTAACTGGTGTGCAGTGCGAAAAAATACGAAGAGAAAATAAAATCACGCCCGTGTAATGTGACGGAGGCATAATACGTATTTGTACACCTGAAAGAGGGGTGGGAAATGTATTGTAGCAACTGCTCACTCAACAGTGTGGTTGTGAAGTGATCTACAATCTACAATATTTAATCACCATTAAGAGCAGCAGGAATAGCACAACGAGCAACAGAGGAATAGAAAAAAGTGCAGCAAAGCGAGCACTAATAATTAATAAGAAGTTACAAAATAAATACAAGTCTCCGTGTGAGGTATCAACACTAATAGGTACATCTCGTTCATCTGTGTAGTCTCTAATAAATTTAATAGGTGTTTTGTGAGACTAAAATTGTAAGAAACAAGCCAAAAAATGGACAATATACAGAGTGTAAGGGGTATAAGTGCCATTATTTAAATTGATGATTATTCATGTCATAAGGAAGAAAAAATGTCCTTACAATTTTTTTCTAATTGCAATATTTAACTAATTAATATTAAAGTTTACAATATTAGACGTGGGTTTATAAGTACACAGTACAGCTCAAGCGGTTACAGATTTACCAGTACAGATGCTCTTTTTTAATGGAGGAGCGGACCATAATAATACTGTTGTTTACATAAAATGAGCAGCAAATACAAACTTTCAATCTTATTAATAGAACATTATGGTAAATCTACATTTTATGTAACAATATTGCTCCAATTTTTATTGTATGTCTAAAAAATAAACAATAATGGTTTTATGCACAAAATCACACGACTTTTTTCTAATGCAAAGTTTTAATCTCTCCCGCTTCTGTAAAGCAGTATCATTTTTAAACAAGTTTCTGGTTGTGTGATTTGCCAAACGGGGTAAGAGACTCCTAGTTTCTAAAAATCGTTGAGAAACTGCTACTAAATTTCGCCGATTAGGTAACCTTCTTTGAGGAAAATGTTGACGGTACATCCTTCTTGTCTGACTTGAATTACGACGACTTTTCTCCATCAATTAATATGATATTCCTAATAAATATTTAATAAGAAGTTACAAAATAAGTACAACACTAATAACTACACTTCGTTCCTCTGTGAAGTCTCTAATAAATTAATAGATATTTTGTGAAAATAAAACTGTAAGAAACAAGTCAAAAAGTGGACGATATAATATAATAACAAAGCATGATAACTGAATGTTTATGGGAGAGGTGACAGAATCCTAAAATTAGTGCATCAACGATTGTTGCAGGACCGAAAAGATGTGGTGTAAAAATAGCAGTCAGCATAGTAAGAGTAACTTTCACAGAAAGTGAATAATTCTTAACACAGTGTGATATAATAAGTAAATTACAATTACTGCCGCCTTAGCAATTAAATCACGAAGAATCTGCCTGGGAACAAACCCCGCATTACTATAGCAATGCGTCAGCTATCTATTAAAACTGACCCAATCAACTTCAGACAAGGACTGGTGATCAAATCGAAGAACGTGAAGGAGGCCTTGCGAATGTTTTGATTAACTGGACTGTGGTGCACATGCGTGGTGACAGTATTGTGCCCGTCACAGGATGGAGGTGAATGCAAATTCATCACCGGTACTCGAACACGGCCGAAATAAGTGGAGAGCCCGGTGCTGGATAATGCAGCGTTCGGCTAATTGACAATATCCTATTATATGAAGCTCGTTGTTGTCATTGTTATTGCACACAATGCAGTCAAAGGTCCTCTGCTTCTCAGTTGCATAATGGAACACACCCTGAAGTTTGGTTCTGGAACCTCATATTGCGGGGTGATGTCACTTCATATTCAGAGAGAGTGCGTGAGTCTGAAGTTGAAATATATATAATTGTATTAAACACTTTAAATACTGATGATTTTTAACATTTCTGTAGGTTATTGCTAATTTTCAGAAACATTGATTTATGACTACTGAACCAAAGAGTTACATTATGGGATGATATATTCTAAACAACATGCACTTAATCATACAATGACACAAACTAGACCTTTTTACGACCAGTGGTTTCCAAGTATTATACCTCTAAACGTGGATACTGGCAATGCTTGTGACGTCACATTGCTGCGCCCATAGCAAACGAGAAAAACAGGCTATGGCGCGACGTCACATTCTTAGTCATAACATGGCCAACATTGAACAAGTTTATATGTAAATGCATGTTTAACATGACTTTAATACAGCAATTCCTTTGTTTTTTTTTAGAACTTTGAACATGTATTTATATTAGGCGATTGTCAAGATGGCCATGACTAGATCATGATAACCACGTGACTCCGATTCGTGCCGAAGTCTGTCTTTCTCGTCTGTCACGGCTGCGCTGCACCTCAGCGAGTCCAATCTTCCTTTTGTTAATAACATTACATTCACTATATTTCATGTCCATATCACGAAAAATACTGTTATTCTTTTCATAGCCAAATGTTAAGCAGCTGCGAGGTTAGAGAACACAAGCACAGGTCCGGCAGCATGACATCAGCAGCAGTGGTGGATAAAATTGCTTCGCTTATACTGGGTGTTCATTTCAAAGTGTGTCATGACGTCACTGTTGTTGGGTCACCGATTTGAAGCGAGTTTCAGCTTATATGTTAGAGAAGTTACCTATTATTTAAGGCGTTCTTCAATCTGAACTTGAGAACGTGTACGGTATAACTTGAACGTCGTAGCAACAGATGGCGGTCTGTACGGTCTGTGTGCTACCATAACCTCTTTCGAACTGTGTTTTGCGCCGGCAAGTCGTACGCAGGGTATTTATCATCATCGGTTGCGTACGGTAACATTCCACAACACAAATCAAATGCTCCGTGTCCATGTTGACCGTCGAAGTTAATGTCAACAAATACGTAAGTAATCGTTTTAATCTTCTCCCCATATCCCGGCAGTACGTATTTCCAAACAGTTCACATTCCTGCCACCACCGTACGTATCGGTATGTAATCTTCAGCATGAACGCCGTACTTGCTAGGCAACTTCTCTGCCTCTTAGGTTATACACCTCTGCGGAAGTGTAGGAAGATTAAATTCTGTAGGCTCATCGGCTAGCCACATGACGGCATACAGCGAGCTATGACACATTTTGAACTGAACACCCAGTATGTTGAGAACCATTTGATATTTTGAGTTGAGGTTTTCAGTGCTGTCATCAGCTCCATGTTGTCTCCAACATACGGATGATATTCGTTCAGTGCCCAGTGTGCCTTTTGGTGTTACAAACTTTCAGGGATGATGGCGAAGGACGCATATATCAATTTGAGATAAGGAACCATGGTCTGGAGATGACTGAATCGAAAGTTATAAGCAAAAATAGTTCTCTGGAAATGGAATTGTAATTTGACACCACGTGCTCTTCTTCCCTTAACTTTTGAAACAGTCTAAGTTGTAGAAAAATGGTATGGACCGGATGTCTCCTACGTGGGTACTTGCTGATACAATCTCTGAGCTTGTCTACTGTTCCCATTGGCTCATCCATATTCGAAAATCAGGTCTGCTTATTCCGCTGTCGTGTATTCCTCCATTTCACTAGGACTGATCGACTGGACATTGCAACTTGTACACATACACTGCTGTCTACAGACGTGGATATCAGAACCGACCATGTCCGTTACACATTACGCTATCTGCATTGCTTTAGTGTAGTTTCCTGTCCCCATCCCTCAGACAGCGCACTGAATGGAATACTGTAAGTAGACAACGTAAACAACGTCAGATGAATACAGTATGTGTAAGATGTACAGATAAATACACATAAATAAGCTGTACAGAGGAATAAAATTATTTTATTTCCACAGAACTATTTTTGTTTGCAACTTTCGACCGGTCATCTCCGGACCAGGGTTCCTTATCTCAAATTCATACATGTGCCCTTCGCCATCATCCCTGAAAGTTTGTAATACCACCTCGGAAACACCCTGTATATCATCTCTTCCTACGAAAACTTTCAACCGTAAAAGTTGGCTATATTACTGTCTCCTTTTTCCTGTTTAGTGTTTTACTAGGTGCAGTATGGTCAGAGATAAATTTAATGAGAATTAAATTATTCCTTTAAATACTTATACCTGTTTTTCGCTTTTGGAAAATTCGCTCTACAGTTTATAAATCTGTAAGAAATATTAAAATGAGCGTCACCAAGATGTTATAATTATTTCTTTAATTGTATGGTATTCGAAATGTTTCTATTGTATTACCTTATTACGTATAATTTTAACATCCCATGAATAACCGTGTTTTGCAACATGTACAGTATATTACATATGTTTCTGGTGGATTACACATAAATTAAATTAGGTTAGTTACAAAATAAGTGTACACTGAAATGAGGCGTAGTTTAATAGAATTAGAGACTTTAATTAATTAGAGGGAACTTCAGTTACAAAATATGCCATATTTTCAGTATGCACATACATTATTAGGATTAGAGGTTATAATTAATTAGATCATAGTTGAAATAAGTTCGTTATAATAACTCATAATTAATGTGAACTAAGTAATAAGCTATATAACATTGCGACAAATATTTTCAATAATTACCATTTTAAAGATTGAATGCAAGACAGTATTATTATTTGAACATAAACACAAATGAAGACACGCTAAAATAAAAGGTTTAAAAAATTATAATTTAAAAATGTTAAATGCAAAACCAGATCAAATGTAACCTCACAGCAAGGCATATGATGGAGTAAGGATATTGTAAATTCGATGTAATACTTATAAGAAGTCAGGTTCAAAAAGAGCACGCATGTGAGAAGGAAAGAAAAATTCCAAGCACAATTCGACGGAATTTGCGAAAACAGCGAAAGAAAAATGCCCAAAAAATGAAATGATGAAAAATACTTCTGAGAAATAAATTTACAGTGCATTTGTTTTGCATGTGCTCGCTACAGTAGACCTACGTTTTGTAACTCATGAGATAATTTTCTAACTTAGATTTAAAATATTTCAAAGTTAGGCACCCCTTGACTTCAAGTGACACACGTATTCTATATCAGAAAGAAAACACAATAGGAGGAATATAAAACAGAAAAAAAAAACATAACACAATAAAACAATAGCGTGTGTTATATAGTGGTGCTTGCGACATCGCTTCTTCTTCATTGTGGTACCTATTAGGTTAGTTGAGTTTCGTTTTTCTGTCCTTCAAAATTTCTTTAAGTGCTTTCAATGGAACTTTAACGAATTGAGTGAGACAAGTGGCTCACACCGTGTTTTCTACAGCTCTAAATCTATATTCAAGAAGGCTCTTGTGCTTATAATTTTATTTGCGTTCTCTACTTTATTTTTATTCGATTGGATTCGCCTTTTACTGGCCTTAGATTACAATAGTGACTGAAACTCTTTATCGATATATTTTGTGTTTAATAATAATAGTAATAATGAATTATTATCCACACCTGTGGAGTAACGGTTAGCGCGTCTGGCCGCGAAACCAGGTGGTCCGGGTTAGAATCCCGGTTGGGGCAAGTTAACCTGGTTGAGGTTTTTTCCGGAGTTTTCCCTCAACCCAATATGAGCAAATGCTGGGTAACTATCGGTGCTGGACCCCGGACTCATTTCACCGGCATTATCACCTTCACCTCATTCAGACGCTAAATAAACTGAGTTGTTAATACAGCGTCGTAAAATAACCTACTAAAAATAATAAATTATTATTGCTTTTATATAATTATTATATTAAGTAATCCACTTTAAACTTAAGTGACTGGTGAGATATGAATACCGTGCACTAGAACAGTAGAAGTAAAATCTTCGTTTTTCTGAACTGACGCATGCGAGTTGCGAGGTGCGACGCCCACCTCGCACAAATCCGGACTATACGAGAGATAGTGAGTGGTTTCTATAGCCGAAAGGTACAGTTACCCTTAAAAAGAATGAGACGATTCTTGGTCTTCGGAAGTTGTAACAATACGAAACATGACAAATATAACAAGAATTGTTACAAGGACCACAACAAGGACAAGGACCAGAATAAGGATTACGAAGAAGATAGCCATTTAAGGCCACGATTTCACAATATAGCGCGGGTCACAAAATATCATTGCTTCTCTGTACCGAATGGCAAATGCCTGCTATGGGATCTACATTCTGGACTGCTGCTATTACTGTCTTGTCTCGGTAGCTCATACAGCAGCGTGTCGGTTCCACTGTATAACCGAAACGTCTCGTGTTCGATCCCAGGTAAAATTTTTGTTTATTGAGGTGTAATTAATTTCTTCAGAGTTCCTCGACTGTCTAATTTGTCGAAAAATATGGAATAATTTATGCCAAATATCTGGGTCGTACAAGTGGGCTGAACCTCGTCAAAAAAAATAAATCTTACTTGGAAGTTAAAAGTATTCTTCCTTAAACAAAAATCATAACAAACAAAAAGAAACCTGTTAACTTAAAATCTTGTCCACATGCCATCAGCTTCTATTACAGCTCTAAGTCAATCCGGCATGAATGTCACGATATTGTGGAATAAGTTCTGATCCCCGGCGAGATCATCCCAGGTGTCAACAACTTGATTCCACAATTCGTCTCGATTTCGAGGGCGTCGGTGGGCATAGGTGGCTATTCTGTAGTGACATAAACATAGATTATCTCTCGGAACTTTTCCTTAAAAGTAAATTAAATTCACTCCTTGAAACTGAAAACCTTAGTCGTAGAGTAATTTTCCCACCAGCATACAAGCTGAAGTTAAGTATTTTACACAGAATTAGACTGAATTTCTATTCGACAGAATCTGTAATCAATGGCTTATCTGAACATGATAAACAAATCCTAAGTGTTTCCAATGTCACTGAACAATTTCAAAATATTAATTTAAAAACTAAAAAGAGGATTAAATGCTATGTCTAGTGATTATTTACATGTATGTCTACAAAATGAATCTTGCAAAAATCATATATGATACTGGTACTACTGATATTAAGAGTAAATGTATTGTATTTTCCACTTAATTTCAGAATCACTTCAGTGGATGTTCTCCACTCAATGTTGTGAAAAAATTCAAAAGTAAAAAAGTGTAGATAACGCAGGGATTTAAAAATCTCATGTATTAAAAAGAAGAATCAATATGTTATGAGTTGCAATGTGATGATTCTCATGTTCTTAAATACTACAAGAAGTACAGTGTAATTTATAAAAAATTATGAAAGAGGGGAATAGAATATATTTGAATAGATTAGTACAAAATTCAGATAATCCAATTAAAACTAGTCGGAATATTATTAATGTTAAACTTGTAGATATCCTAAGGAAGAAAATATTTTTTTCATTAAAACCAGTGATAATAAAGTAGAGGATCCCAAATCTATTGCAAATTCTTTTAACGTCTTATAGTATATAGTACAGAAATATCATTGACAACTTAAACGTTCAAGATTTTGCAAAAGATACTGCAATTGGTTACTTAACAGATGCTTTTAATAATTAGTATTGATATATGTAATTAGCCAATAACTGCAACAGTGCTCTTTCATTCAATTATAACATAAATGAAATTGAATGCACATTAAATTAAACACTATTGCAAACACGTAGATAAAATAATTAAAATCAACTGAAGGGGTGAGAATGAAATAATCAAAGCCACACTTTTAACAAAAATTGTTTTGTGCGAGTGCATTTGTTACACATATTATGGGAAAGCTATTAATAAAATATTGTAATAATTACTCAGGAAATGACATAGGCTAAGGATTCTAAACCTTTGTAAAAGTTTGTCTGTGTGGCTTAGGAATATTTTTTAATTTCATTTTAATTGTTAGTTTTCAATATATATGCATTTACATTGTATATGTGTGTATATAAATGCATTCATTAGATAAACATTTATAATATTATAACTTGTAATTTTGTATTGTCTGTAACCATTAACACTTAATCTCAGGACTTTGTAAAACTCTATTTCAACGTTACCTAGCTATTTCAACGTTATTTAGACAAAAAAATCGTTGATGTAGACTAGGAATCGAACTCGCAACATGCAGAAGTCTTAGCGTCTGAGCTATTGAAACGACACGAAAGCTTTCCTTTCCGTGCGGAGTGTCGATCTAGTCATGAAGGTCCATTGTCGATTTAACTACACGGTTTATGTATATATTTATCTTTTATTTACGTAATATTATCATATTTTTTGCAGTTTTTGAAGTGAATTTCGGAACAATGCTAGTAACAAACCAAATAGCCTGAATTTAAGTAACTCAATATTCGTTATCTTGTGTATCAGTGCTCTGGTCTCCGACCATGCGCAGTGTCTTACATCCGAGACTTAAGAATATTCAATCGTCTCATTCTTTTCCAGGGAAACTGTACGTAGACCTCGCACTTCGCAGTTATAGAAACCACTTACTATCTCTCGTATAATCCGTATTTGTGCGAGGCGGACCTCGCAACACGTATGCGTCGATTCAGAAAAACCAAGGCTTTACAGTGACACAAATACCTATGTAATAGATATGCAAATTGGTTTTAATAGAAATGCCATTTACATGACGTGAAGAAAGTTATTTAGAAATAAAATAAATCCCACAATAGAACTATTATTTAAGGTAGCTGAGCTATTATGATTGTGGCTCAGAAAATAGCTGTTCTATCAACAGCGCAATGCTTTGAAGTAGACGCTGGTAGCTAACTGGCATTTTCTAATTGACTCGTCGTGATGTTCACTAGTCACAGTCCAAATTACGTCAGTACTGCAGCAATAAACACTAAATTATTAATTGGAACAAAATCCTTGCTGTTGTGTAAAACAACACTAGCTTCCAGCCAATATGCTCGACTGTTGAGTGTGTTATCTTCACAAACACACCACACTTTTGCATTCCATTTACATACTTTACGAGAGATAAAATTTCAGAGGTGGCAAAACAACATGAATGCAGTTTTTATTGTCTCTTGTCATTCTAGATGATGATGATGA
Organism: Periplaneta americana; assembly: GCF_040183065.1. Taxonomy (NCBI): domain Eukaryota; kingdom Metazoa; phylum Arthropoda; class Insecta; order Blattodea; family Blattidae; genus Periplaneta; species Periplaneta americana. Next base: position 81,403,676 of record NC_091133.1, on the reverse strand, counting down.
TGATGATGATGATGATGATGATAACATTATAATAAACTTCACGCTTTAAACAGTATAAATTATATCATGAACGAATAGCTTTATAACTAACTAATTATGGAGTATGCTAACTTAATAATAATGATAGTAATAATAATAATAATAATTTATTTATTTATTACTATTTATTGTGTTATACAACAGCCAGAGGCCAATAACAGTTCAGCACAAAGCATAATAATAATACTAATACTAATAATAATAATAATAATAATACTAATAATACTAATAATAATAAGAGCAGTGACCCATGTCTCTAAATCAAGGATCGATGGCGAAATTTTTAGACCATTTCTGGTATACATTCAACTTGGATAATAAAGATTCTCTCTTATTTTGTCATTCTGGTTTTAATTTCCGTCTCTCTTGTGCCCACCTCAAAAATGAAATGATTCACGTAGAATAGCAGATATTTGCCGATCACATGTCAGAAACCGACCAGAATAACAAAAACTAAACGGTTAAGCGACCGTTAGACGCAACCAACCAACCAACCAACGAATCAACCAAACCAAATCCAGCCAACCACACAAAACAACAACACCAAATAACTCAAACCAATCAAACACCCAAAGCAAATAAGCAACGAACCAACCAACCAACCAACTAACTAACCAAATCACCCAAACCAAACCCAACCAACCAACTAACCAAATCATCCAAACCAAACCAAACCCAACCAACCAACCAACCAACCAACCAACCAACCAAACCACACAACTACCCCAAACAACCCAACACAAACCAACCAAACAAGCAAAGAACCAACTAACTAAATCACCCAAACCAAACCCAACCAAATAAATCAGACAACCATCCCAAACAACCCAAACCAACCAAACTACTCAAACCAACCAAACCAAACAAGAATCGACTACTACAAGAATAGGAGAACAGTTCAATGAACAAACAACCATGAAACCAAAATATCCATTTCAATAAACTGAAACAAAATAAACGGTAATACCAACTTTTTAACCGGGCTACCAACCTATCCATCGGTCTACCAACCAAACTAAAAAACTAATGAACCAATAAGCTAACGAACCAACAAGCCAATTGGGCCAAACTATGAATCAATTAACAAAAGGTATCAACCAAGCCTCCTACTTATCGCGTTGAGTAACTCACATACTTGTTCTATACACGACCTACCATGTCAAGCAGTCCAACAACCTTCCATGTTGACTAGTCCACCGACCAACCATATTAGTCTCATTTAACGGAACTGTATCAACTGCAAAGTTATTTAGCATCGATTTAAATTGTGATAATGAGAATGACGACAAACTAGGAGAAATAGGATAAATGTTGTTATTATTAATAACTGCAGTGCTCTGAGAAAATATATAGATGTCACATGGTACAATTATTTCCAGTTGAGAAGATTACTGATAAATAATATAATGGACAGATAGCAGAGAAAGAGCGAAACTATTGCAGAGAATATTAACTTCAACAGTATGAAAATAAAAACGAAAATAAGCCTACTGAGAGAAATTTATTGTTACTCATAAATATTTGAATAGAACTTGCACTATTATATCACCGGGATTTCAACTCCGAGCCATAGCGTTGAAAGCTGAAAATTTAGCCCTTACCTTTAGTTGAATTTCTTACCTTCTCTTCATTTCCCCTGTAAGAAGACTTCTGCACCTCCACATGTCGCAGCAGGCTTCGTATCTGCTAAAGGCCCCCTCCGTGCTTCTAGAAGCTAATCTTCTTTTGTCTCTGAGAAGCTTCTGACCTGTTGCAACGGCATTGAAGAGGGATTCGTTGCCATTAAAAATTAAATACTGTCGCGAACTGTTCTTCGAATCTCTTTAATCTTTGGAAGTGAAGTCTCGAGTAGAAGCCTTCCGCTTCTTCTTTACAGTGGCAGTCTAGTTAGAGAGGGAAGAATTATTGGAGAACTGTTTTCAGGTTTTCTAAACAATTATAATTGGAATATGTATTATATGCATACATTTCTTCCAATTTCTAAATCAAGTAATCCTATTAATAAACACCAAATAATTAATTATACATAAAGAAATAATGATGAAATTTAAGTAACTCTAAAATTGGTTAGTTTCTTGATTTACTCCGATAGCAGGTTGACTAAAAGCCCTGTTGTTCGGTGGACTGGTTGGCACACCAGTAGTGGGTGAATTGAGGGGAGACTGTACTGAGCCGGTACTCCTATCTCTGCTATGTAAAATTGGTGATGTTCAAGTGAACATTACTAAAGAAATATTGGAGATAGACTTCTGAATTTTTTATATATTATTATCTATGATTCTGTGAGAAAAAGCAAGCAAAAATCAATACTAATTTAATTTATTTTGAATTAATGTTATTTTTTTAACTTTAAATTTTGTATGAAATTTTCAACAGAAACTTTTTGGCCTAGAGAAAATTTTGAAACTATACACAAAAATGTTTGCTTGCGATTGAAGAGATCTGTCTAGGGAAGGAGCATACAAAATTTCAGCTTCCTAACTTTAGTAGTTTCTTAGTAAAGTGCACTTACATATTGAAAAAATTAAAAATGAGAAAATTGCATTTAAAGTTTACATATACCTTTCAAAATTTTCCAGCTCCATAATCTGGATTGTTGGCCTCCACATCTCTTCTTCTTTTGAGGTTTCTCTTCTTCTGTCTTGCTGCCTTGGATATCAATTCAACTGCCTGATCTGCCTTTGCCACTCGAATATCATCCAACACTCTGAGAAATGTCAATGTATTATAACCTGGTGTATATCTAAATTCTGTAACACTTTAGCTCGTCCTATGTTGCCTACATTAAAACTGATTACTGCATCATAGACTACTGCTTTCAAAGTTTTCAAGCCCACAAATGTAGTTTTTGGAACCCTCAACCACACCAAATTGTTGAAGGATTCATTTGGATTTTGTGTCAATCCGTGTACACACTTCTTCAGGAGGTCTGGATGAGCAAGGTCTCTGTATATTGGCTTCAATTTTGTCATCATTTCTTCTGGTAATCCATGATGTTTATATGTTGATTGATCCACATTGTATTTACACCAAGAGTCTGGTCCCTTAGGGCACAGCTGGTGGTGAGGTTGCTCGTCGGTTGACAACTTGTGGAAATACGTTGCCCACACAGCCTGCTTCATTTTATTTATATCATCTGTATTATTTCTGATAGCATTGCCATAATACAGCTACAATAAATCAATTGCGTCTTTTGTCAATCTATTTCTACCCCAATGATCTTACCATCAGCTAGTTTTTGCCCTTTCATATCTTTGACTAATTTTCTCAGTCGATTGCCCATCCTCTTCTGTACATGTCCTAAACATTCCCATTTTTCAATTTTAAAATGTTCACCATATGGTTTCTCATTCACAACTTGTTGGAAACTTCTACTGTCTCCATCTCCGAGGTAAGTGGAATATCTCACACCCCTTTCTTTTATAGAGCTCTTGAAAATCTTCACCGCTCCTTCAACTTCCATCGTTCCACTTGCTCCATCAAAGTTTTTAACGCAGTTGCTATTGTGATCAACTTTGTTCTTTGTCACTACACAGCCATGACAATATTTAGTTAGGCATACCACATCTACAACCTTACCATTGTCTATGCTAGTTGCTGTGACCACACCGTTCAGTGAAGTGTGGCCACGCTTTTGCCAGCCCATCTATAGCAATAGCAATATCTGTTGAACCAGCATTTTCTTGAACTGCATCCTTTGCTGCCTCAACCATGCACTCTTTTGCCACTTCTCCAAGAGACCTTTCTATAACTTCAGTTACTTTCTGGAATCTTGTAGGTGGTTTGGGAAGATTCAATACAGAGCACAAAACTTTACTAGCAGCACTTCCCTTTCCAATGCAACGCATACTACATACAAATCTCAAATTCACCTCATACCCATTGTTTGTATATTCAGAGGAAGGAAACGTATGTTCTTCTCCACAGTTTTTGCACACTAGCACTAATCTACAAGCTAAACCCCTACGACAATTACTATTTTCTAAAACTGAAATACAGTTTGTGCTGTACAATATTTACACTGTACAAAACCAGATATAGCTTCAGACAGAAGTTCAATATCAACAAGAAGGTAACCAGTTTTTTGTTTGCCTGCCACGAAACTATTGTCAGAATTCTCTTTACACAGATCATCAAACAGTTTCTTCGATGAAGCAAGTTTTATATTAGAAGCACTAGCTGGTGTTGTTTCACAATCCTTAGGCCTACTATCTACACGTGGTGTTACACTTACACTACTATTTACATTTTCTACACTAGTATTTACAGTTTCTACACTAATATTTACACTGTTCACGGACTCACTCACTTTGTTTTTACACTTATTTACAGTATTTACACTACCATCTTTATTTCTCCATTGGTTTCCAAGAAATTTTCTCTTCCCAAACTTTTTCAGACGACCCATGTTGCATTCAAACAAATAACCATGTGTTATTTTGATCTGAAGTTAGGCACGGAGTCAGCAGAGTCGCCAATAGCACAAATATTCAATTCCCTTCACGACTGGAGTACGTTCATAAATTCTTTCCTCATAGTTCCAAAGATATATCGCATTATATCAGTGACGCAGAGAAGAAACGAAAGGGGGAGTGGCTCGACCTATGCATAGCTGTCAAAAATCCTAAAAAAGGGACACTTACAGCCAAAAATTAGGTTTTATTTTTACATATTTATATTCTTAACATATTAAAGTATTTAATACAGCTCAAAACTCATTTTCGAAATTTTCGCCAAAATTCAGTACAGTCTCCCCTAGATTGAAAGATTGAGGGTTTCGAAAGATAGGAGGGTTTGTTCTAGAGCTCGGTAGGGTAATCCACAGACTGTTTGGTTTATTCGTCGGATCGGTGAGTTGTTCGTCGTTCAAGGTCTATATATACGTACCGGTGCAGATCACGGGTAGGGTGTTAAGTGGTCCCACAAGGTAATACGGAGACGGAATTTCTTTTCCATGCAAAGACATCTCTTATGAACATTAAGTTACGATGGTTTCCAATATGCCACACCGCTGCGCACACTGTCTGCACAAGACTGCGTCACGGTCCTGTTGAATAGTCGGCAACTGTTCTGACATCTGACGGCGGATTCTCATTTAGATATGCTAACCGTTACCCACCCATACCACGTTAGAATTATTATTACTTATGGTTTTCAAGGAACCCTAAGGTTTATTGCCGCCCTCACATAAGCGCGCCATCGGTCTATATCCTGAGCAAGATTAACACAGTCTCTACCATATATCCCACCTCCCTCAAATCAATTTTAATATTATCCTCCCATCTACGTCTCTACCTCCCCAAAGACCTTATTTCCCCGACCTCGCAATTAATACTCTATATGCATCGCATTATTATTATTATTATTATTATTATTATTATTATTATTTATGCCGTTTTGTATGGTTCTATGACGATTTCCGGTTCCCTATCTATCACGATGATCCCAATCACCAGCTTGATTTCTTATACCAGATACGGTACCTTCTATATTCTTTTCTATTTAGCCTTCTTTGGCTGAATTCTTCTTCTCCTCGACTACGATGATATTAGAGTATTCGAAGCCTAGGGGATCATTTCTTTTTTCCTACTTCTATTCTCCTTTAAGGATAGACCAGACTCTTAGCTTCAGTGAAAGCAACTGGTCTATGGTGAACTCCAGAAGAAAAGTCCCTGGTCCTTCAGGTTTGTGGTTGGGAGTTGGGCCATCTTCTCAACTGTTATAAAATATTTTTTTGCTAAAATTCCTATAATTAATTATTATTATTACTTATATTGTTGTTGTTCTCCCACCAGAACAAGATGACTTCACAGTCACGCTTTAATCTTTTCTTCCATTTACTATTGTTATTGTTAATACTACTGCAATCATGATTTACGTATTTACTTACTGGGTTTTAAGGAACCCGCAGGATTTTTGCCGCCATCACATATGCCCGTCATTGGTTCCTATCCGGAGCAAAATTAATACAGTCTGTATCATCATATCCCACCACCCTCAAATCCATTTTAATATTATCTTCCCATCTACGTCTCGGCCTCCCCAAAGGTCTTTTACCCTCCGGCCTCCCAACTAATACTCTATATGCATTTCTGGATTCGCCCATACATGCTACATGCCCTGCCCAACTCAAACGTCTGGATTTAATGTTCCTAATTATGTCAGGTGAAGAATACAGTGCGCGCAGTTCTGTGTTGTGTAATTTTCTCCATTCTCCTGTAACTTCATCCCTCCTAGCCCCAAATATTTTCCTAAGCACCTTATTCTCAAACACCCTTAACCTATGTTCCTCTCTCAAAGTGAGAGTCTAAGTTTCACAACCATAAAGAACAACCGGTAATACAACTGTTTTATAAATTCTTTCAGATTTTTTGACATCAGACTGGATGATAAAAACTTCTCAACCGAATAATAACACGCATTTCCCATATTTGTTCTCTGTTTAATTTCCTCCCGAGTATCATTTATATTTGTTACTGTTGCTCCCAGGTATTTGAATTTTTCCAGCTCTTCAAAGGATAAATTTCCAATTTTTATATTTCCATTTCGTACAATATTCTCGTTCACGAGACATAATCATATACTTAGTCTTTTCGGGATTTACTTCCAAATCTATCGCTTTACTTGATTCAAGTAAAATTCCCGTGTTTTCCCTAATCGTTTGTGGATATCCTCCTAATATATTCACGTCATTCGCATAGACAAGCAGCTGATGTAACCCGTTCAATTCCAAACCTTCTCTGTTATCCTGAACTTTCCTAAAGGCATACTCTAGAGCAAATTTAAAAAGTAAAGGTGATAGTGCATCTCCTTGCTTTAGCCCACAGTGAATTGGAAACGTATCTGACAGAAATTGACCTATACGGACTCTGCTGTACATTTCACTGAGACACATTTTAATTAATCGAACTAGTTTCTTGGGAATACCAAATTCAATAAGAATATCACATACAACTTCTCTCTTAACCGAATCATATCCCTTTTTGAAATTTATGAATAACTGATGCACTGTACTCTTATACTTCAATTTTTTCTCCATTATCTGTCGAATACAAAATATCTGATCAATAGTTGATCTATTAAGCCTAAAACCACACTGATGATCCCAAATAATTTCATCTACATATGGAGTTAATCTTCTCAAAAGGATAATCGACAAAATTTTGTACGACGTGAACAAAAGTGATATTTCTCGAAAGTTACTACAGTTAGTTTTGTCCCTCTTCTTAAAGATAGGTACGATTATGGACTTCTTCCATTGTTCTGGTACAATTTCCTTTTCCCAAATAGCAAGTACAATCTTATAAATTTCGTTAGATAATGCGCGTCTGCAATCATGATTATGATTATTATTACCATTATTATTATTATTATTATTATTATTATCATTATTGTTTTTATCATCATCATCATCCTAATCGTCATTATCATTACTAATGTTGTATCTGCATTTCATTTCATTGGATCTGTCGAAAATACGCTTCCCATGTGTTCCATTTCTCGTTATGTCGTCTCTCTCATTTGTAGAATAATGCGTTTCACTTGTGCTGAACGCACGGAATCAGCATTTTAGTCGCCCGAATCCCTGGATTTGTCCTCTTCACATTCACATCTGGGGGATCAAACAGGTGGACAGTATTAACAATTGTACAGCTGTAACTGGGCTCGGGGATTCGGAATTATATTACTGGTTAAGATGAGCTGCTGGCTAATAGATTTCCAATAAAGTTCCTCTCTTTCTTTGATCTGTTTTCGGTGTATGTAAAGAAGGATATGCCACAGTAGCGATAAGGAAAAGATTGTTTTCATTGACTCGGAATTTCAATTAAAGAATGGAAATTAAGGTGTTTATATTGTTCGGACACACCAGGAGGATGAATGTCTGGATAGATGGTGTATAAAATTATAAAATAATAGAATGCGTACAACTCGAAGTACCGAGAATATATTGGACAAAATGAAGTCGAAGATGCAACGGAGGCTAGGATGTTAGAGAAGAACAGAGAAATGACGTCAATTGTAATAAAATATGTGTATATATTATATATTTGCATAAGTTTCTGTACCAGTAACTGATTCTTACTTTATTACGACCCTCAACGTAATTGTGAAATAAAGTTAGATCTGTTTCTCTATATTCAGATCTGTCAGTGTGAAAAGACAAATCCATACCAATATACATCTTAATTCCAAATATTTATTAGGTAGACCTATTTGCAGTACGAATCATTAGAACATTAAGTGAATTTATTTCATTCTTCAGAATAGAAGTTGATGATGGAGTAATGACCTTTTCTTTTTTGAAGTAGATTCCTTTGGAAGGGACAGAATTCTCACACTTTCCCGTCCACTTCTGAAATACATTTTAAAGACCATTATTCTTCATCTTCAACTGGGTAATAGATCATGCGGCTTCAACTTCTTAATCATTTGAATGAAAAACAATAAGGTTAAAATAAATTCCTTTTCGTAGATTTGGAAGGCCAAATCAAATAGAACATTTACAAAAGAAAAATTCAAATAATACTTCCCGGTATTGGAATATGATGAAACAATATATATGAGGTAGAAAACTCCATGCCAGTTGTGCTATTGCTTTGTAAATTACAAATCCAATAGTGCTATAATGAAGGAGAGTTCATTTAAACATGTTTGAATAAAGTTTATAACATAATTTGTACGGAATAATCTGATGTTTTAATAGTATGAATTTATCACCAATAACATTCAAAGGAGAGTAACGGACATAGAAAAGCTAGCTCAAAGGGAAATAAAATCAAAGATGCATCAATTTATGGTCTATTCTCTTGCTTCAGACGAAACAGTATATTGGTATAGTAGAATTTGTAATTGTCATCCTCGGAAATACGAAGGATCTCTCTATGCAAGAATATTTGCTCGATGTGATTCCACTTAAAGGAAATACAACAGGAGAAGAGTTATTCCAAGCATTGAGCAACTTTTATCTGTAGTAACAGTCGGGGCTTGAAATATGACTGGTTTAAAGAAATAGTGTACTATGAGTTATTTAAGAAAAATGGAAGTAAGTGAAGACATGAAATGTTTTCACTTTATAATGCACCAGACTGGCTTTGACTTATTTAAAATGTTTTCCATTAAAATATCTATACAGTAGAGCAGTGGTCGTCAGTACTAGCTGAAATGAGTAAAGGGTATTCAGTGCAACATAATATGTCTTGTCGTGCAACTGGCAGAGAGGCAGAAAACACACCCGCCAGCAGCTACGGATGCACCATAGTACAGTCTCATCCGCGGATAAGAGACGCTAGCTCGAGGATCCTCTGTGCTGATGACCGCTGCAGTAGAGTCTCGATTATACGAGTTAATGTTGACCAAGACTATCTCCGATAAGCAAAAAATCTGATAAAACGGATGATTACTGAAAAAAAGGTATTTTGATTAGAAATTATGTTTATACATTATAATTATATTTACTTAACATACTAAATATAATGAACAAAATATTAGGTTAATATGAATTCTAGGCGTTTAAAATACAGTAAGCATACATTTAAAAAAGCAACTAACATGCACGTAATATTGTACAGTATTAATATATATACATATATATACTGTATATATATATATATTTGTTGAATCGAGCTCTGATAACACGAAATCTCGGTTAATCGAAACTCGGATAATCGAGAAACTACTGTATGTCTATCTAAAGTCTCTTGCTGTCACCCTACATAGCTGCTATATTTGGCCTACATTCAGTAAATATATTTCCGAGCAATTGTTTTCTAAGAGAAAACTTGCAAAATTAAACGAAATTCGTGACTAAGAGACACAAATTGACGAGTTTTGATTAAGAATAGCAAATTGTGACGTATTTTCCTAGATTTTTTGTGGCATAGTAAAAATTGAAGTAAAATAAATATAATTTGTCCATGTATATACCATTAATGTCTAGTCTACGTTAGATGCTTGTATTGAGAGTCTGCCACTGGGATCCAAACGCTTCGATTGACATTACTTCATGTGTATTGCGGATTGCATCGAGTGATGTCATTGTGTGTACAAATATGCGATGGCTGAATTTAGGATTCAGCTAAGCAATCATGACCGTTACTAATCGAATATTAACTACAGATTCTTTTGTTACTAAATTATTTCCAGGCATTTTCTATATTTTTTCATTTTCTCGTTTTGGTTTACTTATTAAGGTATATGTACACTTTTACAGTAAAAAAAATTGTTTTATACAATTTTGCTCTGTAAAATTTTTATACAATTGCGAATGGTACCAGAAAGAGAATGAAGTGAACAAATCCCTTGAAATTATTTGTCTAAATATTTTTAAAAATTATTTTGTTTATAATTTTGATATGCAACTTGAAACAATGATAGCTCATGCAGTTTTTAAGATACAGCCACAGTTTTTTCACTGTTTTATAGCTAAAACTATTCTTTAGTGCCTGACTTAGACCGATGTTTTATTTTTATTTACATTAATTAAATATTACCATATATGTAACTTACAATAATATTTTATGTTGCATAAATCATGTAAAAATCCATAGATAATTATTAATTATATTAATGTTATTTTACTCATTGTCAGGCACTGGGAGACATTTCAAGCTTCAAAATGACACCATTATCTTTTTGGTATCACCATATTTGACTGAGATACCATGTTTGAAAGAATTAAATATTCTAAAATTACTATTTACAGGAAATGAGCCACAAACTTTGAGAGCCTAGAAGACTCCATCATTATATGTCACCCCTTAAGCAGCTTCATGTCGGTCCAGTTTCAGCTTCTTTCTGCCTCTCAAATACCTCCGCCTTGTTTTAACTTCAGGTGTTGAATTTTTTTTTGGCATTTTTGTCCCTATTTTCATTGATGCAACAAATCCTGCGATGGTGTTTGTACCAGGGTTTATGCCCATCCTCCTCAGAATTGTAATTTCTACTTTTGGACTCTTATTAAAATGACGTACAACATCATTGACACAAAAATTTACAGTTTTATGACTAACAGTAAAAGATTATAAATTACTTCATTATGTAAAAACGTTTTTTTCAATCTAATTATAATGCCCAGATATCTGTGCATCTATTTCGAGACTAGAAAGAAGTTTATTTTATAAGCAATGCTGGATGAGGGGATTGATTACTACGCAGATAACTCCAAAAGTAATGCACTCCAAAAGTAAATGACCGTGGCTGATGGCGCAGCATTTTGGAAAATGGGACTTATCTGAAAAACCATAAGGCATCAATCGAAAATTATTATATCAAATTAAAGAGGAGAAAATTCTCTTTTAAAATAGTTATATTTTGAAAATTCTAATTTTTCATAATTTTTTGCGTTTTGTGGGTGTACATATACCTTAAATCGGTCTTTATACTTTGAAAATGATATTGCTGTTAATCGTTTTGTTCTATTTTATTTCATTTATACAAGTGTAACATATTTTCTGTAGTTTTAAATATAAATTTATTATTTGGATACGGTAACAAGAACTTCACCTAACTTTCAATAGAAACTGTCCAGACAAAATTCTCATTAATGGGACGTTTACTCAATGGAGCTTGTTACATCAAACTCGCTCTGGAAACTTTTCACCAACTAACGAGCGTAAAAGTTTCAAATGTCATAAATGTGTGTAGCCTACGTTGTGTAAGATAATTTACAAGCATTCGGCAGCCTCCCGTCTGCTAGAATTTTCCTTGTGGATAAACCAGCATTTTGTTAGCTGAAGCTTTCCAAGCGGAGATGTTCTCCGTCCTATAACAATTAATTACCCATGCTATCATGTTTTTCTGCGCGTTCAGCGGAACTGCCTACAAGTTTATAATAAAGCTCATGTGATTGTTTGCGCTACGAGTCTCACATTTAGTGTTGCCCATTAAGCAGTTGCCACTCTGCTCTCCCTCGGCTTCAATTTCCGGAATGAAATGATAGTATCTATATATATTAAGCCGTCTACACGTTCCATCTTCCCATATGATGCTAGCGCAATGTGTAAGCACAGTCTACTATATACAGTCACGAAGCTTGAGTTTTGAGGGTGCTAGAAGCAATAGTCTGTGACGGTACTATTTTGCGTTGCCAGTAATGAGGCGATATTAGCGATCCTAGTGGTGAGAAACTACCTAATGTTTGCATATTTACTGCGTATTGAGCTTCGCGACTGTATATACTAGACTGTGGTGTAAGCTTTGCGAAAGACATGCTGGGTTTTATAATGCAAAGCTCATTTTGTTCATGTGAATTTGTATTAACACTGCATAGATTAATTTGTTATTCTTTATTCGATGAGTCCTAGAATGTTACACTTGTAAATTATTAATCACACCATCTTTTATATGAGTATCCTACATCTTCTAATGCATCAGGATTTATAAAGCAATGTTTTCCTTGACAATCTGTCGTTTTTTTCATATTTTTTGCGTAGTTAAACCATCTTTTTCTACTCGTACATTATCTTTTTTTCTTCTTCTACGTGATCAACTACGTTATTAATTTATAACTTGTGTATTATTTAATTTCTTATTCTACAAAGTGAGCCAATATTCATAGATTTCAAAAAGGCATATGACTCTGTTAAGAGATAAGTTTTATATGATATTCTTATTAAATTTGGTATTCCCAAGAAACTAGTTCGATTAATTAAAATGTGTCTCAGTGAAACGTACAGCAAAGTGCGTATAGGTCAGTTTCTGTCACATGCGTTTCCAATTCACTGTGGGCTAAAGCAAGGAGATGCACCATCACCTTTACTTTTTAACTTTGCTCTAGAGTATGCCATTAGGAAAATCCAGGATAACAGAGAAGGTTTTGTAATTGAACGGGTTACATCAAGTGCTTGTCTATGCGGATGACGTGAATATGTTAGGAGAAAAGAGCACCGCAAAATGACCGAATGACTCAAGAATTTTTGTTTCCACAAATTGGCAATAATCCTCTCATTAATAGAGACAATAACACTAACAAATATCAAGAATCTCATGTCTGCCTCCTATGGTTTTTCATCCTTATTCTTTATTGTGCAATTGTCAGTACCATAAAGCCTAGGCGTTCAACGATAATCATTATTACGAGTATTTTATTGACGTTTTGTCATTTCGCTCTGTCTTCATTTATTTGCAGGCTTTATAAGGTTGCGCAAATGCGGTTATTATTTTTTCTCTAATGGCGAATACTTAACTATTCGTCATTCACTCATATAAAGACATTTGTGCAGACCAATAATTACCGACAAAATTGTTGCTCAGAGTGCGTCATAGCAGGCTGGTAAATGCTACACCCGCGATGAGGTGAGATAGTAATGGAGGTTTTTTGGGTTGCTACAGGCAAACCACAGCTCCCGGGGAAAGCCCCTGCGTTACCTGGACCATGAGTCATAAATCGATATTACATCGGATATCGAACGCGGATCGACAGGATGAGTTCAACGCTCTAGCCACTGGACCGCCTTGGAGGTTAAATGCTTAAATTAATCAATGTTATGTTCTGTTCTGAATAATACCTTCTGTAACCTAGGCAATTCAATGTATTCTCTTGTTCAATTTTTTGTTTTCAATGTCTTCCCTGACGAGAAAAGTTCCCTTCAAAAATCTTTGACTTGTTCCATGTAAACTATTTTCTAATTTTATAGTTTCGCAATTTTTGTAGTTTAAGTAGTCTTCAAAAGCTAATTGTTATTGTTAGTGTGTGATAATTACCTGGTCGGTAGTAAATTTCAAATGTTAAAATAAATATTATTAATACACTAATATACTAATTTTATATCTTACTATCTTGGTTCTATGTACATACAAAATGCCCCAGATGTAAACCAACATACTTTAACTGAGTATTTGGGAGGTAAATTTCAGTAAAGTAATTCATATACATTATGGGTCAAGTCGACTTTATTTTCGATATACAGGGGCATCATTTTATTTTTACTTCAATTTTTATTGTAACTGAATTTTTAAAATGTATTTAACTCCCACCCTTTCTACTAATGACGTTCCACAGAACCAAGGCCGCATATGCAGTCAAAGTCGCCTTACGGTCATAGTAAACAGTCTTGAGTTAGTGAATATAGTACGTTCCAGAAATATGGTTCCGTTTTGCAGTGAAGAAAGAGCTTTCAATATTGAATAATATTTTCGCACAGATACTGTGCGTCCGTTTGCTTACGTCGCATCTTGGTTTCCCCCACTTGCTTCTCTTTACACTCTGTAAAGGCTAGTGGATGGGCTGTCTTAGCTCTTTTCTGAAAACATTTTCTGTTAGGAATTGGACGTCTACGTAATATTGTACAACTGTTTAAAATAACTTAAATAAAAGGACCTCGTTAAGTAATTAACTGTCACTTGATTTCCCATCCTTCTGCGATTCTGAGACATAACCACTTAGACGGAAAGTAAATAGCCATCTTAGTAATTTTATCTTTTCGGATCGGACTGAAGTGAAGATGGAAAATACAGTTCGTAAGGTACGTACTCTTTTATAGAGTAGGTACAGAAATATTTCAACATGAGTTACTGGTACGAAGGACGAAACTGGTCATTGGAATTAGGTACAATAGGCTACAGTGCGATAATATGCACAAAAGAACGGAAACCTGTGTCGAAATGAACAGCCATCATTTTCAAAAATGTACTTAAATATTCACATTATGATTATTTTTCAATTTAAATTCACTCTCCATATTGTACACTAATGTGCTGCAGACGGTATAATATACACTGCATTATGAATACGTCTGCATGGATAGCTCAATTCGTGAATAAAAACACTGATTGTTAATGCAGTACTGTATTTTGATTAAAGAAAATCCTAATGAAAATTATCAAACTCAAGATCATGATATTTCCTAGTTTACGTAAATGAATGATTTACTTTTCTTCCCTCATATACCTAGTAAAGTGATTTGTTTGTATTTTACGCCAGTATCATCAAACTCCGGTCGTGGAAGGGAGTTTCAAACAGTGTTTCCGGTTCTCAACCGTTTATCCAAAGGTATAACCAGGTTAATATTAGAAATGTTAGTAAAAATAAAATGATGTCCCTGTAGAATCAGTATCATTTCAATTAATTTTGAGTAGGAAAGAATGAAAAGGATTTTCCTACTCGTGACATTATCATTCCTTCACTGTACTGTTTTGATTTTCATTGCAATGTTCATGCAAACAGTGGAGTTATGACGTCATTGTGATAGAGTTGGCGTAGTCATAAAGTGAGTGAAATTAGTTCCTTGAGTTAGAGAATCACATCCAGTGATATTAGGTGAAATCTGGGAATTTAAGTATTTTCCTCACCGTTCCTTAACAAGATGTGGACTAATACCAAACCTGCTGAGTTCTATTTCTTTTTGTGGGGCTGTTTAAGGTCAAGGGTGAATTTGAATGGCGAACACGAGGAACAATTAATGCGACACGTAATTCTGCTACTGCTGCCACAAGGCGAGAACTTGTTTATGATCAGTAAATGCTATCAAAGGAAGAACGCGTAGAATGATGATTAATAGTACATTATGCAACGAGCCTATAATGGTAGTAATTAAGACGTGAGTATGTTTGTTTATGAAACGAACGCAAGCAAGTTTCATAATTTTCATACGAGCGTCTTAATTACCATTATAGGCAAGTTTTATACGACTTTTTATGCTCGACCATATTTCTAACTTGAAATTATTCATAAGTATTAATGTTATGGTTATCTAAGTGAGGAGCGGAACTGACCTTCTAAATTGTGAGATGTGCGCAGACGCGAAAGTATTGATTTTCTCCGAGGAACGAATGTCATTGACCTTGATATAATCTAGAGAGTAAACTAAATATTAATCTTGATATAACATTGAAATTTAATTAGACATTGAAAAACGAGATGACAAATTGAATTTATTTGAATATTATTTACAATTAACGCTAATTATTATAGTAACAAAACATAACCTTCTGCGACAGTATTGGATTTCCAGCCTCCGTGACGTTTCACTAGTTGTCTTTCGATTGCACATCCGAGAATAATCGATACTTGCGCTTTTATAATGCTACAATGGTGATTTCTGATTGGCTGAACAACTGAACTATAATGAATAGGTGTACTTCAATGAGGTGCATTAAAGGGCTGCTACCAGGTGTATAATTACTACATTTCGGCATGGTCGAGCATATAGATATGAGGTGGATATTTTGAAAAATATTTGCGAAAATGATTTTAATGGCAATGCGAGAACCAATGTACAATTTCTAACCATCATCAATTATAAATTGCTTCTTACAAGCAAACATTCTCATGGGGTATTTAAAAAACTTATTTTCCTTCTTCCACCATGTTAATATAGTCGAAACAAGTGCTTCTACAAATTTTGGCCACTGGAACGCAATTACAAGTGCCGTAAAAATACGTTTCCCTGATGCCGTTTACAGAAAGAAAACACAATATCATGGAAAAATTTATTGGAACAGATACAGCAATTGTTGTCTTTGTCCTTCAGTCGTTTCTTTATCCTTTTCGGTCCGTATTGGGTCAACCCTGATAAATGCTTGCACACTGAAAACAACCTAACTGCAGCAGTCGGATACACCAACTGAACGGAGGGAGACTGAAAGTGTAAGGGTAACTTCATTGATTTTTGTTTACTAGTTGAATACTTATTTGACGTCTAAATCGACACAGCTTAAAGTTAAGGCTCTATTTGAAGAGTCCACTGCAAGAGTGATGGATGTCACTTTCTTGTAGAAAAGAACCAAGACTGTCAATGCATAGCTTAAGACATATAGAATGTACATACAGAGTTATATGACATTAACACTGATAGTCATTGTCCAGTAATGATCGGAAAATCACAGTTAAGATTTGAGCGCTAAGCATTTCAAACTTTCAATTGCTTCTCCTGCAAAATGTATACCAAATGACATCCATCATTCTTGCAGTGGACTTTTCATTTGTAAACAACAGAAAACTTGTACAGTTGAAATGGATTTGCAAGAATGGTGCTAATATTAACTTCACAAACATGAAATGCAGACATTAAATTCGTCGTTACGTATATGCTACAGTATTTGAATAAAATGTAGTATGACGACCGAAAGTTGAATACTTTTTTGGGCCACTGTATCTCATTCCTCTGCCGTTACGCACGACATAGTCGACTATATTCTGTAGCATTTATTTTCGTATGAAGTAATCGCAATTTATTTTTGTACTGTGTGTCCGTTTTGTTGTAAGTTACTCTTTCCCTTGTCCCTTTTTTACTGCTAGTTTTGACGTACTCCTGTTGCAACTTCACATTATCTCTTGACAGTTTATCTCGGTCAAGCTACTTCTCTTTCTGTTGGTTTTTACTAGAACGCTAGTTTCGGTCCTCTTTCTTCCAGCGTTATTCTTACGTTCTCTCTCCAGTTTTTGTAGTATTCGTTTATTTCTTTCTTCTATTCCTTAAGTTGTGACTGCTCTGTTATTGCTTCATTTTAGTTTGCCTCAGTTTTTGTTCAGTCCCATTACTTTCAGTAAGAATTTCATTTTTAATCTTTGTACTCTAGAGAAATTTCCATGAGTGGAAACATACTTCTCATTGTCAAACTGCAATGTTGACGTAGTTTTTCTTAAGTAAGAAACTGAGGGATTATTGTGCGAGAGAGAGACATAGAAGAGACCAACCCATCACAATGGACGGATAGCAGAGCTATTGTGCTGCAACACGTCATTCTTATTTCGTACCTGGTATTGTTCTTAAGTTTGCTTTATGATATCCCATACATAAACAGCTATTTTGTTAGTATTAAACTTTCTATTTTCTTTTATCGATTCTTTAACAACTCTATATTAACAGTGAGGCCATTAAACATCGATAGAATTGGTCATAGTGGAATAGTATTCGGCGTTGTCTGGGATCACTAGACACGCCAGTGGTTCAAATTGCCGGTTATTTATAGGAGACCAGCCGCGGCGAAAATGCGACTCACGAGCACATTGTGGCTCGCAGTGCTTTTCTCTCGCTTCCTACCTACAACCCCCACCCTCTCACTCACTGGAGTAAACTCCGTTCTATTTGTATTTGTCTCGGACCTGCGAGTGGCATATCATCGCAATATCTCTCTCGAAACCATATACCTCTATAAAAACGAAAGTTTCAAGTAGGATGGGAGGACGCATTCTTTTGCTTACAATATGATGAAAATATTACATGTATGATTTGTTCACAAATATTACTAGGAAAACGGTTGTATAACATAAAACGGCATTATAAGTTACTGATGAAACATTAAAAGGTTAAGTGTTGTTATTATTATTATTATTATTATTATTATTATTATTATTTTTATTATTATCATTATAATCTCTGTACGTTGATTCTTTTACAGCAGATGTACGAATAATGCGGTTAGATTTTCAATTTAAACTCACACATTTACAATGTGACGTTAAATGAAAGCTAGATCTAAGGACTTGACAGATATTGAACTTTTCAAATCTTTGCCAAAAAATAAATATCCAAACCTTCGTTCTTTCGCTTGCTCTGTTGAAGCCATGTTCGCTGTAACTTACGTTTGTGAAAAATTATTTTCAACAATGAAAATAGTAAAAATCAAATTTAGATCACGACTGACAGACAAATACCTTCGTGATCAACTACGATTGGCAGTAAGTGACATAATTCCTGATTTTGAAAATTTGTCGCAGATACATTCTGAAGACAGTTAATTTTAGGTTGTGATAATGTGTCCTATGTTTTCTTGTTCATTTCTTTCTTCGTTACACGTCCGCCTCCCTCCATAGGTGCTATGCACGTTGCAGCATGGCCTTTTCGCCACGGCTGTAGTAGACAAACACATCAAATATATTGTGTTACTGTGAGATATTCGTCAGCACGTACAGACCGATTATTTAAGGCCCGGTCAAACAGAACGCGGACTGTCCGCGCGGACTTGGCGGACCGTCCGCCGAGAACTCTGTATTACGTTAGAATTCGTCATCCTAGTCAAACAGAACGTGGCCCAACGCCGCGGTCTAGTCTGGTTCGCGGCGGACTGATAGGGAGTTGTGTTTCTCCACAGAGTTCGCGGCGGACATCTCGTAGAAAATGGCCGATGAAACGGAAAAATTAATTGAATTTGTACGGGAATATGCTCATTTATATGATACGCGGCATTCAGACTCCACCTCCATCGACTCCTTTTTTTTTTTTTTTTCTACCAACTCATCGTGGTCTGCAAAAGATTTGTACGAAAACGTACTGCAGCTCTCAAATAAACCGCAAGAGGGAAATAACAGTACTTCTCAATAGTAATTTTGTCTACGAAATAATACTGTCTTCTGAGTCGTGTTTTCTTTTCTATATTCATACTTATTTTTCAGTTGATTAGTACAGGGACATCATTTTATTTTTACTAACATTTTTAATATTAACTTGGCTATACCTCTGGATCAACGCTGGACTGGAGTTCGATGATACTGGCGTAATATACAAACAAATCACTTTACTAGGTATAGGAGGGAAGAAAAGTAGTTCATCCATTTACGTAAACTAGGAGATATCGCGCTTTTGAGTTTGATCATTTTCATTAGGTTTTTGTTTAATCAAAATACGGTACAGTATCAACAATGAGTGATTTTACTCACGAACTGAGCTGTCCATTCGCATGTATTCATTATTCAGTGTATATTATACTGTCTACAGCACATTAGCGTACAATATAGCGAATGAAGTTAAATTGAAAAATAATCATAATATGGATATTTAAACACATTTCTTAAAATGGTGGCAGTTCATTTAGATACAGGCTTCACTTCTAATGTGCCCTTTTATTCAAGTTATTTTAAACAGTTGTATAATATTACGGTCCACACCTGTGGAGTAACGGTCAGCATGTCTGGCCGCGAAACCAGGTGGCCCGGGTTCGAATCCCGTTCGGGGCAAGTTACCTGGTGAGGTTTTTTCCGGGGTTTTCCCTCAACCCAATACGAGCAAATGCTGGGTAACTTTCGGTGCTGGACCCCGGACTCATTTCACCGGCATTATCACCTTCATTTCATTCAGACGCTAAATAACCTAGATGTTGATAAAGCGTCGTAGAATAACCCAATAAAAAAATATAATATTACGTAGACGTCCACTTCCTAACAGAAATTAATGTTCTCAGAAAAGAGCTAAGACAGTCTAGCCACTAGCTGGCGAATAAAAGCTGGTGGGTGAAACCTGGATACGACGTAGGCAAATGGACGACAGTATCTGTGCGAAAATGATTCAATATTAAAAGCTCTTTCGTGACTGGAAAACGCGAACATATTTTTGGAACGTACTGTTCACTATGACAATAAGGCTACTATGACTGTATATGCGGTCTTGGGTCTGTTTGGAGGACGGTTGAATTTCATTAGTAGAAGGGGTGGGAGTGAAGTACATTAAAAAACTCAGGTACAATAAAAATTGAAGTAAAAATAAAATGATGTCCCTGTACTAAATACAGTTTAAAATACAAACGAAAATCTTTTATTTACCTCAAGCAGATTGCTAGTCTTTCCTTCGTTCCAATCGGTCTCCTCCAGTTTGTTGTCATTTTCAATATTTTTGGTTCTATGAGGCTATGTAATTCCTCAAACTGTTGTTCAGACATTCGAAAATAGTCGCAAAAACTGTCTTCAAACGAATTCAGTTCATTACACAGTCTGTGAAATTCGTCTAGTTCCCTTCTTTTTTCATTTATTTCATGCACCCACTTCCTTTTCCTTTTCCGCTTTGATGAACGGCTCAGAGCGAACAGGAGAAGCAATTCTTCTTCATCTGAGGAGCTGCTGGACATGTTAATTAATAGAGGTGAAAAAAAAAAAACGAAAGTAAAAGTACAATTTCAAAGAAATTTAGAAACAAATCGAGAAAATACGATGAGTACTGCACTTGGCAACAATTGTTTCCACACTGGTTCGTCCTGCAATGTCCGCGTTCTGTTTGACTTCCTCAGTCTGTGGCGGACTGCGATCCTCCCGTCCGCGCGGACAATCCGCGTTCTGTTTGACCGGGCCTTTAGTCCTGACAGCTCAGCGACGCAAAATAGGGGAAGTAATCGGAGGAGTGGGGAGAGTTCCGGAGTAGAGATAAGGGCGAGCAGTCGGTAAAGGCAAGCGAGTGAATAAACCAAACACCCCTTGACGTAACTAAATGGACTCGCCTGTCCCACGCGCACATCTCCGGCGACTGTCAGGACTAAATAATCGTACTGTAGGCTATGTAAGAATTATTATACTCACGCCTAGGCATTATTCATAAACAAAATCTAAGAAGAATAGTAATAATAATAATAATAATGATTTATTTTAGCTGGCAGAGTTAAGGCCGTAAGGCCTTCTCTTCCACTCAACCAGCAAAAAGTGTATATACATATGCATGAACTTACAAAGAATCCAACAATTTGATTGAGATGAGAGTTACATGTATACAAAAGTTATTTACAAATTAAACAACAAAATACTATGAACTATTAATTAAACACTGAAATAAACTGTGTAGCAGAATTAAACTAAAATACATAGAATGTTAATATATTTCAAATAATATTAGATAATAGAAAGAGATTATTACGAGACAATTAAAATACAGCACAATCAGGATGATGTCTAAAGAAAAAAGTAACAATGTAGTCAGTGATAGTTTAAATCAGTATGATTGGAGTGAAATGCTAATAAGTAGTAGTAGTAGTATTTATTTATTTAACCTGGTAGAGATAAGGCCGTCAGGCCTTCTCTGCCCCTCTACTAAGGTTATCTTTTAAGCTGTTCTTAAAGGTGTTTATTGTCTTGCAGCCCCTAATACTTTGTGACAAGGAATTCCATTGACGCGAGGTGGATATTGTAAAAGATGATGAATAACAAGATGTTCTATGAAGAGGTATACTTAGCGTGCCACAGATAAGTGATCTGGTATTTACGTCGTGGTTAGAGTATAGATAAGAGAAACGAGACGAAAGGTAATTTGGTGTTGAAGTGTGCAGAATTCGAAAGAGTAAAGACAAAGAGTGTAAAGTTCTACGTTCTTTAAGTCGGAGCCACGAGAGACTTGCGAAGGACGGTGATGGCGACTAATAAAAAGCCTATATGATTTATTGATGAATATGTTAAGATTTTTCGGATTGAAGTAACAATTTTGATTTAAAATCTTTAATTAGGAAAAATATTCTGAATGTAGATCCTTACTTAATTTTTATTTTTTTTTCTAATGGCTTAACTGTTTGTTATTAGTTCCGGTTATTTTATTTTGTTGTACTTTGTATGGTGATTTTAATAAAAAAATATTCTACAAATACAGAAAAAAAATAAATCTAATAAAACAAATTGACATACCTGCTTTCAGCCGAAAACATTTTTTCATGATCTATTCTGCTATGATACAAGACATTAGTTCAGTGGTACATATTTATTTTAAGCCTGTACGAACAAGCGTGAGCGACGGAAAGATTTCTCTGCGCGCGGCTTACTTTACTTTCTCTACTACGACGCACCGAAAGAGGGCCAGCGGTGCAAAAGTTCTCCATGCATAAGTGAAGTAGAGCAGGAAATTTGCCCCCAGAGTTGTAACTAGAAATAATTGAGCCGTTCAGAGCAGAAATGGTGTAAGTCAAACTTGGATAATAAGGCTTAAAGTAAAAATTCTGTAAAATACAGCGCAAAGTAGCAATTAATATGTCCTTCTTGCTGTCCACTGACTACTAATAGTTTAAATAAATTAAATATTAATTGATACTTTGCGCTGTATTTTACAGAATGTTTACTTTAACCCTCATTACCCAATTTTGACTTACACCACTTCTTCTCTGAACGGCTCAATTGACCTTTCACACACACATTTTTTTAAATGAATGTATAATGATGACTTTCTTAGATATACAGTTCCTTAAACTAGGAAATGTATCGGAAGATTCTTAAATTTGCAGCGAAAATTATTATGATTTTCAGCAGCACATACGAAGGCCTACAGGTAAATGAACCGTGTGTATAATTAACATATCAAGAATAAGCGATGATGATAAGCGCTCTATGCTTATATATGCTTCTTCAAATAACACGAATGTCGTTCCAAAAGCAATGCATTTTATTTTCATGGAAACTATAACAGATACGTAGAGCATAATAACTTGGTTAAATAGAGCAAGGTTTAAGAAACATAGTTATTTTTTCACATAGTCATCATCATTCGTTATGCATTTTCGTCGGCGATGAAAAAGAGCTATATCCATTTGTACCTTTCCACCCACCAATAAGTTACAGACAAAGGACGCTAAATCTAGTCAACACTGTTTGACTCTTCATTAACTCCAAAAAATGTAAATTCTTGAAAATAAGTGAATAGAAATTTGGTGGTCAAAATGTATGAAATCTGTGATTTTAAAACTACTCAAAAGTCGATTTTTGGAGTTGACGTTTCTGATTCTAAGCTCTCTTACAAGACGTTACTTGTTCACACCTGTGGAGTAACGGTCAGCGCGTCTGGCCGCGAAACCAGGTGGCCCGGGTTCGATTCCCGGTCGGGGCAAGTTACCTGGTTGAGGTTTTTTCCGGGGTTTTCCCTCAACCCAATATGAGCAAATGCTGGGTAACTTTCGGTGCTGGACCCCGGACTCACCGGCATTATCACCTTCATCTCATTCAGACGCTAAATAACCTAAGATGTTGATAAAAAAGCGTCGTAAAATAACCTACTAAAAAAAACAGAAGTTACTTTACACAGAGTGTTGTTACTTTTCGAGTGAAGTCTGGATAGTAGACTATATTAACTAATAAAAATTGAGCATAACAAAAATTAGTGTCAAAGAAAACTTAAAGAAGGAGAATGCAAATTAATAGTCTAAATTCGATATGGCATGAACCCCAATTTGATTACAATTTTTAATATGGTATTCTCTCCAACATGTACTTAATTATTTTTCGTTAGTTTCACTAGCTTGCGTTCTATCATCTTAAAAGTGGAAGAATAACAGTTACATTCAAAGGAACTGAAGTTTTGATAATCGGAATTTTCCCTTTATTGCTGAATTACGAACAATTCCCAACGTAGCGGAATCCTACAGTAATCTACTGTTCGAGATATTGGAGCGAAGAGAAGTAACCTCGGGTAAGCAGTATTGCAGATCTGGCTAGTATACAAAAACGATTGCATTATTCTCAAACGAATTGAGTTGGTCAATGCGAAGGCAATCGCTAGGCTGGAAGGTGGATTCGCACAGTATCTTTTGTGTTACTGAGAAAACATATCGAACGGAAACAGACACACAAGTGAGATCCAAAGCCATGAAAGAGACGCTACAACAGGGAGAAGTTACAGAACAAAAATTTACTTTTGAAGACAAAGTTTCGTTACGGTGCGAGGCGGTGGTCTAGAGTTACAAAACAAAATGTCATACCCTGACTTTAAAATAGAGTAGAAGACAAAGCCGCATTACTCTATCGTTTGATTTATTTTCCTGTGTAATTCATTTTAGTCTAATTCGTTTATTCATTCATTATTAGTAACTCCTGTGAATTTATAACTTAATGAAAAAAAATATAAAATATGAATTAATTAGCAATGAGCAAACAAAGAAATTCAAAATTGGATGGACAAACAGAATACCATTAATCTAATGAAAAACTGAATGGGCAAAGAAATTAAGAAATAAAAAAATGAGTGCACAAATTAATTAAGATGGAATGATCTGCTTATGAACACAACAATCTCAGTCACAACACGTGCATTTTACTCTCAACAGTAATAATTAATTAAGGAAAAATGTCAAAATTATGAAGTGCCTTCGATTTTTAATGAGATTCTAAATGTCGTAAATTTTAGGAATACTAAATTATTCAAGAAAAATCAGAATATTAAATTTATAAGTTAAGAAATTCTTACGTCTTGTACTCGCAATTAAATTGATACAAATAATTATCAGTATTGTTATTTATCGTTCTACGTCACAAGACGTTACTGCAGCAAATCTAAAATATGATACAGTATATCTTACTATCACCAGGTGAACAACTACTTTATGAATCTAATAGTGTATCTCGTATGTGGCACATAACATTATATCTATTATTTTCAAGAACATTTTATGTCTATTGTAATGACAGCTAGGAAGTTCGTATCGTAATTCCGATGGACTGTAACGCAACCGAATGCATAGCAGCACGAGACGTCAGCATTTAACGAAGAATAATCCGGAAAAAAATAAACGTGTTACAAACTCCTGTTTGCATAATTATTTAATAACAGATAAGCTTAAGTTTACATTTTTGAAATCATGTTTAATATTAATATACCGGTAACGTAAATAATACAATAATAACTAAATAACTCACTTTGTTCAGAACCTAAACTAGTAATATAAATTAACAATATTATTTAAACTATTCACGACTGTACATAGCTCCACAGAATGATACTATGCGTTGTTTATGTGAACATACTGTGTATAATCTGTAGCGAGCGGGAGCAGGGCGAGGCACTGGTGACATCTATACTGCTCGCTGTACTCTACTGAAATCTACTGTTTTGGTGCGAACTTCCTACATATGAAGTCGAGTGTCACTTCTGGCTAACAAGCAAACATTCTGATGGGGGCAGATAAAAAAGTTAATTTTTTTTTCTTCCACCATGTTAATAATATCAAAAGAAGTGCTTATACAAATTTTGGCCACTCGACCGCAATTACGAGGGCCGTAAAAAAATAGGTTTGCCAGGGGCCGTTAACAGAAAAAAAAACATAATTTCATTGGAAAAATGTATTGGAACCAACACAGCAATTGTTGAGCTAATTTTCAACATATTTTCCATCGAAATTAAGACATTTCTAATATCATGGAATCGACAGAGAGAGGTACAGACGCAGTCAAACGCTGGTTCCGATCTGAGGCGACTGACTTCTACGACACAAAAATTGATCCCATGATATGACAAATGTCTCAATTCCAATTGTGGATATGTTGAAAAATAGCGCAACAATTTCTGTATCTGTTTCAATAAATATTTCCATGCAATTGTGCTTTTTTCTGTAAACGGCCCAGGGAAAATCACTTTCAGGACGGCCTCGTAATTGCGGTCGAGTGGCCAAAATTTGTATAAGCACTTCTTTTGACGTTATTAACATGGTTTGCTTGTAAGAGCTGACTCCATCCACGTTTCTCACTAGAGGTAAACGATCATCTAAATCGAACGACAGTATTATGTGGTCAATACGATGATTCCCCAGCCCTTATAACTGGTTTGCAGAACAGGATTTTGCTACTTATTTTATCTCGTCAAATATATCAGAATGCTGGGTGAACACCGGTTCCATACACTGGCCTAAATTTAATGAAAAATTCCTACCACATGAGGACTGTAATTAGAATACATTCCGTAACGTGAGTCTTTGGCAAGATGTCTTCAAGAATACGAAGCTACGACTTGGTACACCAAAATTCACCAGTTCTCATTATTTCATATATCATTTACAATAATTAAGAATAGACTGGTGTGAAGTATTGGGAGTATACGGATTTCCGATTCTAATATACAGTAAGAAGGGCTTATCAGACTATTTGTTTGTAATGGAGAAAAATTTGCTCCGGTGCCGAGGATCGAACACGGAAGGTCCACTGGGTGCTGTTACCACTGAGCTACGCCCAAGTTCAATCCACCACACCTAATCGAATCCTTCTTCTTTGTTTTGTTTGTTTGTTGCGTTTTTGGTTAGAGCACCCAATGCGTAGAACTGGGGGTCTCGGGTTCGATCCTCGGCGCCGTAGGGAATTTTTCTCCATTAATAACAAATGATAACTATCACAGATAATTCTGTTGGACCTCAAAATTAATATTCAGACTACTGCTCTGCGGATTGGATCTGGTTCTATTAGGGCTGAGGCAGGATTTCATAATTTGTGATTTGTGTCGTATTTTCAGTTTTTAGCCTTTCGTTAGAGTAATATAAATAGTTTCGTAATATTAGATGTCTAACTAGTTGCTCTTTTCGGAAGGAGGGACTAGGATAATGCCACGGATCGAATTTCTAGAGACATACACAGTTGCATGAATGAATGCATGCAAATCATATGAACCGTTTAATGGGACATCTCTGTTACCAGTGATTGACTTTCCCGTGTCTGGTTACATTGGCCGTCTGCTCTACAGCATAATACATTGAAACCATGATGCATTACATGCAATGGGATTCGAAACAAATAAGCTGATGTAATACATGAGCTTATGCAACTAACATTCTTGGATAATTAAAGAGAATGGAGTGCAACTCTGTTGGCACATGAAAGTTCAAGTTGCTCTTTATCGTTTAAATTTATTTCATTAAATGATATACAAAAATATAGAATGCGTTTGTGAATATTAAATTTAAAATGTACTTCCATGAAGATTCAGTTGTCCCGAAGTTGAGATTTCCAAACCTTATCTCGCTGGTAAGACTCGGACGAAATATGTATAAAAAGGTGCATCTTATTACTTTAGCGGTTAAATTCCATTTATATTTCTAATTTATATAGTATAATAACTCGAAAACAATACATTTTCACTGTAGAAATAAAGAAAACTTTTATAAATAATATTTGATTTTATAAATCTCATTAACGACTTCAATGTTACGTTCTAATAATATATATTCGTGTGAACCATTATTTTAATATCAGTTGTTACAGGATTTATTGGTGGGTTAAATCAAATTTCATTGCTTTCTCATCAGAAAAAAATTGCTACAAAAATTCTTTTTCGAAATTTCTACTGAGATACACGTTTTCAAAATGTCTTATACAGAATGAATTGATTTTGGGTAAACCATCTCTTTTTCGTATAAGCGATTTCTCCTAAACTGCGGGATGGATTTTGTTCATATCCGGGGGAAAAAAATTATAATTTATTTAATGACGCTCACAACTGCAGAAGTTATATCAGCGCTCCGGTGTGCCGGAATTTTGTCCCGCAGGAGTTCTTTTACATGCCAGTAAATCTACTGACATGAGCCTGTCGCACTTAAACACCCTTAAATGCCATCGACCTAGGCCAGGAACGAACTCGCAACCTCGAGCATAGAAGGCTAGCGCTATACCAACTACGCTACGGAGGGCGACGATATTCGGGAATAATGAACAAGAAAATAAATATACCTGCTGTATATAATACAATTTAGTGCAATAATTTAATTTACTTGATATCAAAAATACAGAATGGCGTTCTACTTCAAGAAACATTAAATAATATTCTTCGAAATTTTGGTATTACGTATTAGTAGGTTATTTTTACGACGCTTTATCAACATCTAGGTTATTTAGCGTCTGAATGAGATGAAGGTGATAATGCTGGTGAAAATGAGTCCGGGGTCCAACACCGAAAGTTACCCAGCATTTGCTCATATTGGGTTGAGGGAAAACCCCAGAAAAAACCTCAACCAGGTAACTTGCCCCAACCGGGAATCGAACCCGGGCCACTTGGGGTTTCGTATTATAAAGTGACAATAGTGAAGGATGAAAAGCATTTAAGAAATTAATCATTACGTATACGTATAAAGAATATGAGGGATTCACTTCATTGGTAGACAGGAGATATTAAACCAAGCCTGGGCGCTAATAATCCAATTTGAGTCGCTGCACACCATCCCTTAACTCCCCATTACACCTTCCCCGGCTGAGACAGTAATATTTTTGAGCGATACCAACGGACAGGAAGGTCAGTGACGGATTGTATGAGGCGGGCACCATAGATTTTACGAACTTTCGTCTCTCGCTGGTCGCCTAAAATCCACCACTAATGCGCAGAGTCTTACTGTGCGTTTGTTTATAAGGTGGTGTATACGAAAAGGATATCATATAGTTTTTAATTATGTTTTTCCAGTAATAAGTTTTGAACAATTGAACTCTCGCCATCCAGAGATTTGTGCATTGTTCAAAATTGACATCACGGAATTGTCATTAAATTCTAATAATTGGCCAGCGAAAGCCTGTGTACGCTGCCATTTTCACCCGCGTCAGAGAGCATTAAACGATTAAACAAGGGTATTCCTCGACAAGGCGGTAACGGGACAACAGCGGTAATAATGGAGTCGACTAGTGCATTAAATCAGGACGTTTTTAAACCAGAATTGTTTAGTATGTAGTTCATGATTAATCAGTGTCACAGGAATAAGTTAATATTTTAAATGATTTCCCAATTACATTAAGTTTACATATGTGTTGTTTGTATTTGTGAACAGTTTTTAAATTTCAATGAAATCAGTTTTATTCAGCTTGATAATTTTGTTGTGGGTAGCTTTTTCGCAAAAACCGATTATTGTAACAATGGGGTTCCATAATTTTTGTTAGAAATAGTGTGAAATATAAAAGATTAAATTTAGATGAATTTTGTGTTGAGGAACACGTTGAAGTGGCTGGAATTTTAGGGTGCTATGCATAGACAATTCGCTAGCCCGCGATACGAGTGTGCTAAACTAGCCCCGGCTATCGAGTGATTACTTGTACAGGATTCATATCACATACCATTTATCATATATCATATATCATATATCATATCATATCATATCATATCATATCATATAGATAAAACTGGTTTATAAATACGAAAAACGTTAGTTCACTGATCATCCACCGGAAGCCAGCACTAAGGATGTCTATGATTATATCGATCGCCTTCTGGGTCGATGTCCATTTTTTGTGAGAATATCCAATCAATTTTAAACTAATTAAATAGATTTAAAACTAAAATATTTTTTGATAATTTTAAAGTTGATTTTTTTTATCTAATTCCATAATTCCAAGGACAAAGATAGTCTATACAATGTTTCTAGATCTTATGATTGCTACCCCATTATATTTGAGCCAACCAGAGACAAGAACTATTTGGACAACGAATTTACTAATGTGCAATCTCAGTTGAATCATGTCAAGGTTATTGACCTAGGTTTTGGGACCATAAAGGCATTATTTGTGAATTAGTCCTTAATGAAGTGAACTATCAATCTAACCTACATTATTATTTTCGACTTGTAAGCAATATATCTTCTACTTCAGTGAGCATCTTCATTGATACATTAGGTAATATAAATTGGAACATTCTCTTTTGAAGTTTTAATTTTTGTAACTATTATGTGCTGATTTTCTTATTCGATTAAACAGTATATTTTGTATGTTTTTTCTGTGTATCTGTAACGAAATAATATTATACAGCACATAACATTAAGGTTAATTGGTACAGTGACGAATTACACAAAATGAAAAAGCGACTGATGTTTTAATATGATACAGTATATGAGGAGCATCTAATCGAATCGTAATATGTCACACAAAACAAACTTTTCAGAAAAAGCCGAAAATCTGTATTTTATAAACTTTTGCAGTAGGAAATATGTACAAAACATATCCTGCGTTTGTTATGCTGGTTGACTTATATATCACAATTAAATCAATTGTAAAAATAAGCCTACATCAAATTTATTAAACAATTAATGTTGGACAAATTACGTTTTGAAGAAATTTCATGGACATATTACACTTTGTTTCATTTTAAATATCACAATGAGTTTTACTTCAAAATTCTAAACATAACAGTGATTTATATTACAAATTTTTCCATGTTAAATATTGCACAATGGTGAGAATAACAGTTTTATTATGAAGAACCACCGACATTACATTTCTCAAGTCCACTTTTAATGTCTTGTATAATTACTCGTACACGAGTATGTACTTTTTATGAAAACCAAATTGAAATCTTGCAATTGAATGAAAATTAATTACAGGAAGGTAATCATTTAATTAAAAAAATGAAAAAGATATCCGCAAGTAGTCATTTTGCACAGTTTACACAGTACAAAACAAAATACGATAATTGATTCATATTTATCTACACGAAAAAAATATTCGTCTGCATTTCCATGACGGATATCGAATCCAGGTCCGCTTAATTTGTAGCCAGATGCATTGCCACTTGAGCCACAGCGAAGGACCTGTGTAAATGGATGCTCAGTAGAAAGCAAATACGCATGAGAGTGGACAGCCCTGCAAGACCTCAATAATCCCTCTCTGGCACCAAATTAAACGGTCTGTTACCTGAACCCTGTCCTGTTAATTAATAGCTCGACCATTCCTATGCTTTCTGTGGATAATGAACTGGGGAAATAAATGTGTGATGCAACGGAAGTGGTTCTGACCTGGCGGACAATCACAAAGCCTTGCTTCAGGTTCATTGTCGCTTTGTAAAAGTATGTCTCTGTAACAAGGACTCGGTTGTTTGCAACATGTTGACTGATTTAGTAATGTTGTGGCGAAGCTCTTAAGAGGCTTTTGGGGCTTATTCTACCCAAAAAATTTTGAGTTATTATATCTAGTAACAGTAGGCCTATAAGTTCGTAATAACGATGTATCGTAACACTTGGTTTCACTCCGAACCTTCCATATATTAAATTCATTGTTGGCAGTAATTCCACTGCGAGAGGCTTGTGGCAGAAGCCTCGTAGCGACGCGCGACGGCCTCGCTCACGGGCAGCAGTACTCTAAATCTAGAGCAGTGGTGGGCAAAATTAAGGCAACCCGCAAGGCAGGATTTAAATGGCAACTACATACTGTGGGAGGGGTTGCACTCTACAATGCAGTGACGGATTTACAGACAATTGCGCCACTACACTCCTACCTACCATATATAATTAGAAGAGTTCATTCACGTGATATTTAGTTAATCATTTTTCAAAGTAATTTCTTCGAAATTGGGATTTATATCTGTGCATGCTATTTTCAGTTGCTCAAGGAGATGAGCATCGCTTAAGCGGGATCTGTGGCTCGACTTTATAAATTTCA
This sequence comes from Periplaneta americana, assembly GCF_040183065.1. NCBI lineage: Eukaryota > Metazoa > Arthropoda > Insecta > Blattodea > Blattidae > Periplaneta > Periplaneta americana. The sequence continues at coordinate 81,371,863 of NC_091133.1, read as the reverse complement.
TTTCAGAAAACAGCTGTTCGCACTGTTACGTTGATGAATACATACCGTCATTTCCCATGGAACACAACTATGGTTCAGGATACAACCATTGAAAGATCATTGTAGAAGTAACAGACCATTCGTAGACAGCTGCAGTGACTTGAATTCAAACTACAGTACAGCAAAAACATAGATAAACGAGGTACTACGTTATGGAGTACAAAATTTGATTAGTTGTATCGTGGACAATAGTTATGTTCCAGGATCATAGTTATGGGAAATGACGGTACTCATTTTTTTAAGCAAACTGTCTAAAGCAGTGGATATGTAGTACTGGACATCTTTTAAAAGATTATAACCCCCAGCAGACCTTCACATTCTGCTTTCAAGAGACTATCATTTTGCAAATCCAGTACCTCTAACTGCAATTCAGGGATAACATTTTCAATTTAAACATGAAAAGGAGTGGCAAAAATATTGAAATCTTTCTCCATTCTTTGAAAATCACTGAATCTGTGTTCTTTGAACTCGTATAACAGGTGATTTATTTTAAGAATGTAGCCTACATATTTAAGTTCGCGTCCTGAATATTTGTAACTTATCCTAAACATGAGAAATTAAAGAACCGCCTTTCTTGTAAGTGTCATATCCTCTCGATTCATATGATTCTGCGAAAGACATTGAATCACTAATGAAGCGCCGAAGTACAGCAATCCAGTATAATCCGCCACGTACACGCGCAGTATTTTCATGGAGTGGGGGAAGGGGAAGGTAGGGGTAAGTTTGATGCTTCGCTGAGGTCTGACATCACTACGGCAATGCCGCAGGAATGCCCGTCTTTGATCTAAAGGGAAGACCGGGAAGGAGGGGGTATCGATTCGCTACGACTCAGCAGCAGGACGCGGGGCTAGTCTCAACCGCGATATAATACGCCGCGCTACGTTCGTGTTCTGCGGCAGTCGAGGCAGTGTAACCCAAGAATTCGAAGCGATAGAATGTTCACAGTGGTATTAAACAATTCGTAACGAAGCAGGCTATTATCTCAAATGAGCAACAATCGGCAGTTGACAAGCAACATGGAAAAAAAATTGCGAGTGAAATTGAGTGAAAAGAGAAAATTCAAAATGTCGAGACATAACACAGCGCGAATGGGAGCAGGTTTGTAAGCAACGGATACCTTACATTCAACATCCCATAACGAGAGACGTATTCACGTATAAAACTTACGGCTGTGTCTCCGATATATTTCAGAAGGAATGCCCAGTAATACTCGTAATACAGAATTCGCGAGCTCTCAGATTATATTGCAGTCATTAAATGCAGTAGACTTCAGACATTTTTCAAAAATTTGTTCCACTGATAGACTTACGCTTGCTTTACGAAATTCTAAGCAAACCTTTCACTCACCCTGTTTATTAGGTGATATTGACAAGTTACAAACATTCATTAGATCCAGAATTGGTCAATTCGATTCCATTAGTGATGTTGTCTGAGTGTGAAGGGATTAACAAACACAAACAAACATTGGAATGGTAGGTTCGTATCCAGTTCGATATATTTCGCTGACTGACAAAATGGAAGTTTGACGTATTCCTATTACAAGACCACTCGTCATTAAACTGAGGTATCTGCTCGTAGCGACAATCTTTTGACAATTTTTCCCCATACACGGGGGAGTGAATTTGATTATGAAATTTCTGTTTTATATAATAAACAAGTATTGAATTATTAATTAAATTATTTATCATTCGCCATTTCTCCAGTTTATTTACAGTTTTTTTTTTTGGTTTGCTGTACCGATAGACAATTGGGTCATTATAGCAGAAAAATTTAAATTTTCAAAACCCTTCCAGTTGTATGATATGGCAATGTTACAATCAGTTTCACTTCAATACTGATAAACAGGCCCTCATGTTCGTATTCTGCCTTACTGAAAGGTGATGTACCATTCGAAGTAATTTGCCTGCCGTAGACTTTCACTCATTCGGAAATCTTGTTATCATCTGCTTCAGTAAACTAGGCCTATATTTCTCGCAACAAATTCATGTGAGAATGCATCTCTCGTTACGGCGGGAATAACTATGACTCCTTTGTTGTAGGTGCCGTCTGCGATATTCCTAGCATTCGGTAGCTACCCCGCCAAAAGTAACTAGACCCGTAAGACGGAGTGTGCCCTAGTGCCACGTTTCCGCAGGAGTATAGAGGGGCATCGCCAGTGAGTATAGTAGCCTACATCTATTACGCATTCCTCTGAGCTTCTAACTGGATAGGTGGACTCGCTACCGAACTCCGTCCGCTTAGCACAGCGATGTCAGAAAGAGACTAAACGGAGCGGAGCGCTCCATTATGACTCGTTGCGTGCTCCGGTGTTTCCACACACATAAGCAAGTTCACGCTCCGACTGCACTCTCTAGCTCCACAACCGGTTTTGGAGCTTACAACTCTGACACAACTGGCTTAGCGGGTCCGTTAAGAATGGTTCACAGTAAACTGGGAACGGAAACGACAACGACAACGAGAACGAGAACGGAAATATTGTTAAAATAAATGTATTTAAATGTGATCATTCACAATAGTTAATAGTTACCCCTATAGTAATAGTAATAATAATAATAATAATAATAATAATAATAATAATAATGATACTTACTTAAAAATGGCTTTTAGAGAACGTTAAGGTACATTGCCGCCCTCACATAAGCCCGCCATCGATCCCTATCTAGAGCAAGATTAATACAGTTTCTACCATCAAATCCCACCTTCCTCAAAACTATTTTAATACTATCCTCTCATCTACGTCTCGGCCACCCCAAAAGTTTTTCCCTCCGGCCTCCGAAGTAACACTCAATATCAATTTCTGGATTTGTCCATACGTGCTACATGCCCTGCACATCTGAAACGTCTGGATTTAGTGTTCCTAATTACGTCAGTTGAAGAATACAATGCGCGAAGTTCTGCGTTGTGTAACTTTCTCCATTCTCCTGTAACTTCATCCCTCTTAGCCCCAAATATTTTACTAAGAACCTTATTCTCAAACACCCTTAAACTTTGTTCCTTTCTCAAAGTGAGAGTCGAAGTTTCACAACTATATAGAATAACTGGTAATATAACTGTTTTACAAATTCTATATTTCAGTTTTTTTTAGAGCAGATTGGATGACGAATACTTCTTAACCGAATAATAACGGGTATCCCCCAAACTTAATATACCTTTTTCTCCCGAGTGTAATTTATACTTGTTACTGTTGCTTCAAGATATTTGAACTTTTCCATGTGTTCAAAGAATAAATTTCAAAGTTTTATATTTCCATTTCGTACAATGTTCTGGTCACGAGAAATAATCATATGCCTATACTGTACTTTGTCTTTTCGGGATTTTCTTTCAAACCTCTCTCTTTACTTGCTCCAAGTAAAATTTTCATGTTTTTCCTAATACTTTGTGAATTTTCTCCTAATTTATTCACGTAATCTGCATAGACAAGCAGCAGATGTGGCTCATTCAATTACAAACCCTCTCTGTTATCCTGGACTTTCTAATGGCATATTCGGGAGCAAAGTTGAAAAGTATTGGTGATAGTGCATCTCCTTGCTTTAGCCCGCAGTAAATTGGAAAAACATTAGATAGAAAGTAGTCTACACGGAAATATAATAGTAATAATAATGATAATAATAATAATAATAATAATAATAATAATAATAACAACAATAATAATAATCTGCATTCTGTTTTTGAATGCCCTTTGCATGCTGCCTTTTGAGCGGAGGAAACTGTGTAATATTATTTTTAGCCTACCGGTGTCTTTTCATTGAAAGCAATTACTTTTGTGTACTGTTTTTTTTATTCCCCACTGCGCATGTAATTTTCTTTAAATAGTGAATTCTTATTATTTTTTTATCTTCTTAAGTTATCACATAGACTAATGTTTTAGTAAATTACCTCCATATTTCAATTTCTTGATAGTTGTGTGTTAATTTACAATTATTTTATATGGCTTGGAGGAAATGGAAAATATTGTCGATTTGAAATATATGAAAGCCAAAGTCAACTTACTTGATGAAAGAATGATAGAACAGTGACATAGGTACTTCGGTTATATCCTAAGTTATATTGTCCTGAATTTAGTTTAGTAGCAAATGGATGTGGGAAATTCACAGCAATCGGGTTAATCCTCTCGGTTCAAATTGCATAATTAAATGTTCACGGATTACATGGAGTGTCCCTAGGTATTCATAAATGTGTACCTGACCAAATATCGGAACATACAATCGTGTCCCATTGCGTAGGACCTACGCATTGAACTAGCTGGAGGGGATGGCATGGGATATGCAGTAGAAGACGTATGAAATTAATTAGGTCAATGTTGATTAATTTGTCAACTTTTTCCTAGTATAAATCAGTGTTTTGCAATACAGTATGTTTAATACAGTGTTCAACTCAAAACTTTCCCCCCTGCGTGGATTTATGATTCCCGTACATTTTTCCCAATCCTCGTTCCCGAATATTCATCTTCCCGAACAATATATTCCCCAAAATTAATTTTCCTTAATCTGTATTCCCTTCTGACATTTTCTCGATTACCTTAATTTCTGTTTTCCCGAATTTCAAATACCCGAATGGAGTAGAATAATAATAGGTCTAAACTGTATCATCATTTATTACAATACATTACAAACTACGGAAGAAGTGAATTGAAATATATCATCATATGAATAGAAGTTCATCACTATAATACAAGGCACAATTATTGCCTTTCAGAAAATAGAGTTAGATTAAGTAAGTCAAAAAAATTGTTCAGTTCTGTTTTTATAACATTGTTTAATAAGTTACCACAAAAGGCACATGATGCAAGTTATATACAATTTAAATCTGTTTTGTATAACTGGTAAATCAACCATCCATTCTAAAGCATTAGTGAATTTCTTGACTGCACTCTAAATGTTTTCTAAATTGAAGACATTATTACAAAAACAACCCTTGTCAAAATTGCTATTGAAGTATAGGATGCGGCAGTGGGATATGACGGTTTTTATAGCCCTGTTGTGGGGCACTCAGGACGAATTGAAAGAAAACACATATACTGAAAGTAATCTAGTGCAATGCAATTTATTAATGTCTGATTACTTTTTAAAAACTACATTTCATAAGTAACCTCCATGGCAACGAATACATTCCTACAATCTGCTATGAAAGTTCTGCATAACTCGCCCCTACAGAACTGGTTCAACGGCACTAATTTCGTTTCTTATGTTTTGTTTCAGCTGGATGATGGTGCGAGGCTTGTTGCGATACACCCTACTTTTGAGATAACCCCGTAGGAAGCAATCAGCTGCAGTCAGGTCAGGAGATCTTGGCGGCCAGGCAATGTCTCCATCATGAAATTATTCGTCCTGGAAACATGTTTCGCACACAGTTCACTGAACCATGAGCATTGTGCGTTGATTACTACCTATGGCGTTATCTCAAAAGTAGGTTGTATCGCAATAATCCTCGCATCATCATCCAGCTGAAACAAAACATAAGGAAGGAAATTAGTGCCATCGAACCTGTTTTGTTGGGGCGAGTTATGCATAACTTTCATAGCAGGTTGCGGGAATATTTTCGTTGCCGTGGAGGCTACTTACGAAATGTAGTTTTTAGAAAGTAATCAGACATTAATAAATTGCATTGCACTAGATTACTTTCAGTATATGTGTTTTCTTTCAATTCGTCCTGAGTGTCCCACAACAGGGCTATAAAAATCTGTCGTATCCCACTGCCGCACTCTATACTTCTTTTATGTCACTAAATGTAATTTCTAAATTAATATCGACACATTTGTAACGCATCTCAAGATATTGCTTCAGAGCGTCTCTGAGAGCGTGTGTTTGCCTTGCATAGATATTTAATATTGTTAAATATAAATTTCAGTAAGTATACCTTTATTTTAGCTCGAATGGTTTCCTCATTGCATGTCTGGACGAAATGTGGTGGCACTTGAAAATAAAGGTGCCGGCCCCTGATTTTATTTTTGTTTCGTTTACCTCTAATAAAAATGATCTTTTATTGCATATAAGCTACCACTGATATGAAAGCATCACCTTTTTTAAAGAGACTTGAGGTTATTCTTAATCGAATTGCACACAGTTTTACAAAATACACCACCTCAAGTGCGATCGAAATGCAACCAATAGTATTTAGTTTCCCATCGTTTTTTATATTCGATTTCACGTCCAACCGTTTTATTAATTGACTCAACATTTCAACATTCATTCGCCTTCTCTTTATGATTCCAGTATCATAGACAGCCATGTATTACACTAGAGTTGACCTTGAACGAGTTGAAGTAATCAACTAGTCAGTCCTCTTTTGGAGTGACTCCTGTCAAGGAGTCTACTGCTTCAGGGAGTTTTTTTTCTCATCGCCCGCCTTAGCTAAGTATTTAATTTTATCTCCTCTCAGTTCATTTACTACAAGAGTTAGGAAGTACTTACACCGAAAGAACATAGCGAACGTTTTTATTGCTGAATTTTATAAGTGTAGAACTTTTAATACTTCTTTAATTACTTGTCCTAAATTTTTGAGACTTCCAGCAGACATCAATCTCATTCGAAGTGCGGGAAATGGAAAAAGAGACAAATGCTGCAAAATAATTACTCAATATAAGGACAATACGAGAATTTGTTCTTCAGTGTCGCTTCTTCCTGTATCTACATACTGCTTAGGCCTACAAGCTCGTTACTTTAAATAAGTGGCGTAAGGCTGGGTTTGTAGTTCTGTTTAGTCTAACAGCTCATTAAATGTTAAGGCTGGTTCACAATAAACCGGGAACGGAAACGACAACGAGAACGATAACGGAAATAATATTAAAATAAATGTATTTAAATGTTATTATTCACAATAGTTAATTGTGAACGCTCACTTTCAAATACATTTATTTTAACAATATTTCCGTTCTTGTTCTCGTTGTCGTTTCTGTTCCCGGTTTATTGTGAACCAGCCTTTACTCACGTCAGGAAAATAAGTTTTTCTGTAGTGCTTTGAGTTTAGGAACCAAAATAACTCATACGATGCTATGCGTAGCAACTACGAGTACATCAGCACATAGTCTGTTTCGCTGGACAAGAAGTCCCTAAAATGAAATCTAGATTGTTTGGTGTGTTGCCATCAACAGGAAGCAACTGCCTTCTTTTCAATATTGTGGTCGGATTCGTTGAAGCAAACAATTCAAAATGTCCAGACATTAGGTAGCAATAACTGCCTGGTAACTGAGTGCGAATTCCTTGCGTAAGACGGGAGGGTTACCGGGTTTGAACCCTTCTTGAACTTTTGATAATATATAATATAATATAATATAATATAATATAATATAATATAATATAATATAATATAATATAATATAATATAATATAATATAATATAATATAATATAATATAATATAATATAATATAAATTGTATTTCTTCATCTATAATCGTTTCTCCTTATCTTAATTTTTCACTGTCAGAGTAACAAAATCTACATCGACATAAGGCATAATCCTCACCTCTCCTTCAGTATAATCCCCGTGCTTAGTGCTGCGGCACGTTCGAATTACAGCAATACTATCTTTATTATAGAGTGACCTACCGCCTAGTACAGACCTTGTAATAAAATGAAGCTGACACAATATGAAATTTAACTTGTGAAAGATATTGAAAAGGTTGTTTTGACAGTTCTGCAGTGCAGATGTTAAATATTGTGCATTGTCGGTTTTAAACTCATTTTAAGAGCGGTATTCACCCGTTCTTTAATTTGATTTCGGACTTTATTGTGAAAAGTTCGTTTTACGTTGTCATATTTCAAATGTAAACTTCACATTATCGTTGCGGGATCTTTGATATGTCTAAGCGACCGCAAAGCTCAAATTTACAAATTTCTAGAAAAATGTCGTTTAGTGATTCTAGGGAGGTTAATGAAAATGTCACATTGGCAAATGTTTCTTCGCAGCCACAGCGTGACGATGTTGTCTCAAACTTCTTTCAGGAACTTGTTTCACCTCCTCCTGAGAAAACTCAGCTGATAAATAATAATAATAATAATAATAATAATAATAATAATAATAATAATAGTCCACATCTATGGAGTAACGGTTAGCGCGTCTGGCCGCGAAACCAGGTGGCCCGGGTTCGAATCCCGGTCGGGCAAGTTACCTGGTTGAGGTTTATTTTCCGGGCTTTTCTTTCAACCCAATATGGGAAAATGTTGGATAACTATCGGTGCTGGACTCCGGACTCATTTTACCGGCATTATCACCTTCATTTCATTCAGATGCTAAATAACCTGAGATGTTGACACCGAGTCGTAAAATAACCTACTAAAAATAATAATAATACACAACATTTTAAATATCGATACCATAAATTATAAACAAATTTGATAAAGATTTCCTCCTCGACAAAATTCTATGTACGCCACTGAAGTTAGTAATTTGTTATTCCTACTATTGTTGTTATGGAATCTTGGTAGTATTTATGCATTATACATTAATGTTAACCGACCTTTTTTATATTAAGCATGGTTTTATCATATCCGTCGTATTCAAGTTTCATTATTGGTAGGGAATACGTGCTCATACAAATAGCCTACTAGTTCTATATTCTCCCAGTTACGCCTCTTGCTTGCTGTTTCCGTTGTTAGGTCCAACGGCACGCTTCGGAATATGTTTCCGGAAATCACTGTTTTAGGAAAACTTTTGATTAGGTAATATCCTATCATACCATAAGCTGCAGGAGCGTGAACATTGAAGCAGAATTAGGAGAGATTTCTATTGTATGAGAGAGTCCTGGGGCCAGGAAATTGTGGCCAACACCAAACATTTCATGTCAGTCACCATACGTACGAGTACATAAGCAGAATTATTATTAAACCAAGTAGTACCACAAGCCAAATACCGGGACAACGAGCGATAATCTGTCGATAAGGAAATCTTTACGTAGCTTGATCGATCTGCGCATTACACATGGTAGTAATCTAGGTCTAACCCCATTAATCTTCATCAATCAAAGCCGAGCAGACTGCGTTTGTTTACACGCTGTAAGTACACCTCTGGCTCATTACAGAGTTGGCTTCCACTGTTAAACACCGGCAGCGGAAGATCAAGAACCCGCTTCCGACACTTTTGTTCTAGCCTAGGCCACGTTTGCACAGCACAGCGTTATTGTGGTGGTCACAAAAACAGATGCTTGCATTATTATCCACTGTTTCCTTCATACCAAGACTAATTTCGACTAAAGAATAGACTCTGGTCTGCTAAGAAACCACAAAATTTCCACTTGTGCAAGTTTATTAACTGCAGAGTAACTGTGGGGGAAATTGTTGTCTTATACGTACAATTGTAATCTTTCTCGGCAATATACGCATTAACTTACATTTTGACAGAAATATTTTTGATACATTCATGGTTGATATTTCAGTTACGTATAACCATTTGGGATTTTTTCTTTCCTAAATGTTATAGACAGTAGCAAAGGCGCTTATTCCGCATCGGAATGAATTTTGACAATAAAATATTCAGGAATATTTTGTTTTAGAGATTATAATTTAAGATAATAATACTAATAATAATAATAATAATAATAATAATAATAATAATAATAATAATACTTACATACTTACTTATTATTTACTTACTGGCTTTTAAGGAACCCGGAGATTCATTGCCGCCCTCACATAAGTCCGCCATAGGTCACTACCCTGAGCAAGATCAATCCAGTCTCTATCATCATATCCCACCTCCCTCAAATCCATTTTAATATTATCCTCCCACCTACGTCTCGGCCTCCCCAAAGGTCTTTCTCCCTCCGGCCTCCCAACTAACACTCTATATGCATTTCTGGATTCGCCTATATGTGTTACATGCCCTGCCCATCTCAAACGTGTGGATTTAATGTCATGTGAAGATTACAATACGTGCAGTTCTGTGTTGTGTAACTTTCTCCATTCTCCTGTAACTTCATCCCTCTTAGCCCCAAATATTTTCCTAAGCACCTTATTCTCAAATACCCTTAACCTATGTTCCTCTCTCAAAGTGGGAGTCCAAGTTTCACAACCATAAAGAACAGCCGGTAATATAACTGTTTTATAAATTCTAACTTTCAGGTTTTTTGACAGCAGACTGGATGATGATGATGATGATGATAATAATAATAATAATAATAATAATAATAATAATAATAATAATAATAATAATAATAATGTTACAAGAGAATGGAACAGTTGCACAACGCAGAAATGCACGCATTGCATTCTTCACATAACATAATTAGGAACATTAAATGCAGACGTTTGAGATGGGCAAGACTTGTAGCACGTATGGGTAAATCCAGAAATGCACGTAGAATGTTAATTGGAAGAGTTGAGGGGAAAAGGCCTTTCGGAGGCCAGACATATATGGGCAGATAATATTAAAATGGGTTTGAGGGAGGTGGGATATGATGGTAGGAACTGTATTATTTTTACTCAGGATAGGGACCGATGTGTGAGGGCGGTAATGAACCTCCGGGTTCCTTGAGAACCATTTGTAAATAAGTCGTAATAAAAAAAAAATATGGTTTATTTAACGACGCTCGCAACTGCCGAGGTTATATTAACGTCGCCGATGTGCCGGAATTTTGTCCCGCAGGAGTTCTTTTACTTGCCAGAAAATCTACTGACAGGAGCCTGTTGCATTTAAGCACCTGGGTCGGGATCGAACCCGCAACCTCGAGCACAGAAGGTCAGCGCTATACAGACTACACCACCCAGGCCAACTAAGTTGTAATAATAATAATAATAATAATAATAATAATAATAATAATAATAATAATAACATTTAAGTTATTTGTCACGACGACCAAAACCTATCTTCACACAGTTGACTAAATAAAAATAAATGTAACAATAATATACTTGGAATCACATTGTAACCATTAGTATACGTCAATATTTCACGAATTACAAATACTAGTTGTTTTAAATAACAAAATTGCACTACTACTATCACCACTACAGTATACAGAATGAACCGTAAGTAATGTCATTAAATTCAAGGAATTATTCTTTGAGATAAGCAGCACGAAAACGTTTAATTCAATTTTGCTTGTCTTTGCTTCCTTTTCGAGATAAAAATGGTTTTACATTAAATATGTCATAGCGTGTTTTGAGAAAGCCATTTATTCAATTTCCAATATGCTCAGTCAATTAGAGAGAGAAGTGTATTATGATAATAAATGATAGAAAAATATATATACTTGTTAATTTTAAATGATCAGAAATTTGATCCGAACAAACATAAGTTTTCGTTCTGAAAATAAATATTTCGGATCAAATTTATGCACATTTAAAGTATAAAAGTACAATTTTTTCAATAATTTAATGTCATACTACACTTGTCTCTTAATCTTATTGAGCATATTGAGAATTAAATAATTGGCTTTCCGAAAACACGGTATGAAATGTTTCCTACAAAACAATTTTTATCTCCAAAAGAGAAGGAAAAGAGAGCATATGAAATTGTTTTAATTTTTTTGTTTTTGAAATGTATAATAAATGTGTCATATTTATGACTCCCATCTTCTTTTCGTTCTTCAAATGATGCTTATGATGATGATGATTATAATGGCGTCTAAAACGTCGTAACGTTTCTTTTAGCGTTGGTGATATTTCTGGGAAATAATATCTCTTCTCTCACTGTGTATTGTCAGTATATTTTTTTCTCCGTCTGCGAAGTTTTTTTTTATCGGAGAGTCGTGTTCCTTGTGACAATATAACAGAGTGACATTCACGTTGTATCGCAGGTCAATTCCCGACTCTGTGGTGTTCATCTCTGAAGGAAGGAAAAATGGTGACGGATAGATAAAATGGCTGCTGGGACAATGGAGGTTCTCGTGGATCGTTAGTTGGTCACGTATCACGATTAATAGCAGAGGGACGTAACATCGGAACACGTCATAGCTTAAGTAATGAGAAATGGACCGGACCAGGAGGCGCTCTGCTCGAGATTTTTCACATTCCGATAGCGAGGAATGTATGGCTGAAATGGGGCGCGAAAGCGCTCACAACTGCCTCATGTGCGTCTCGTGAAATGGGGCTTGAAATTTTTCACTGCCTCCTTTTTACTCTCTGCTCGAAAAGGTTTATAGCAGCAATCAACGCCTCCCTTTCCTCCAGAAAGAAGTCGGTCTTTAAGAAAAAGCTTTACCTTTTCAAATTATTAAACTTCGTCGAACCTTTTTTGAGTTCTTACACATAACTGTGCTTTTTGTTATAATAGAGAAAGTATTTTAAAGTAATAGTTTCGCATTAAAGTAATAATAATAAATTATAGGAAAAACATTTTCTTTTTCAAAATATTTCTTTGGTTTTTCTCAAGGAATACACTTGATTTTGTCCATACTAGTGCCGAATTATTTGTTTTTTCATTTCTCCTTACACACACTACATGTTGTGTATTGTGTTAGTTACCATGCAAGCTGTAGTAGCTGAAGTTTTGGAGTTCAAACCCAGCCGATGCAATTGAATTTAAAGGGCGATGAAAATCTTAGAATGTCCTCCTCCTGAAAGGGCGTTTGTCTGTGGGTTACGTGTTGTATGCTTCCGGACAACTAAAGAGCATTATATCTGATCGTATATTTCAGACATTAGTTGATCATTTCTTGCCCAAATATACTGTAGAAAGCGTTGTTAAATAAAATATTACTTTTACTGCAACTACTAATAGGGCCTACTGCTACTGCTACTGCTAATGCTAATGCTACTGATACTGATTCTGATCCTGTTACAGTAAGTGTGAGAAAAACCACATTTCCAGGACTGGTGTGGAGAAGTGGTTTGTGTTATATTGTTTGTTGATTCTGCCCGTCCGTTGAAAAGGTGGATACTTTGCGAAATTTAGCGTAATCAGTTGGTGTGTATTGGAAATGTGCCTAACTGAGGTCAGCGTAAAATTTCACTCGAATGGATGTAGTAAAAGGGTTCGCCCTACTTCTTCAGGATGATGATGATAATAATAATAATAATAATAATAATAATAATAATAATAATAATAATAACAATGATAACAATGATAACAGTAGTAATAAGATTGCATATTATATTACATATAACATTATTATTATTATTATTATTATTATTATTATTATTATTATTATTGTTGTTATTATTATTATTATTATTATTATTATTATTATTATTATTATTATTATTATATAAAAAGGATCGTCGCGGCATTATACTTAATAAGATGGCTTTGAGAACATAATTTTGCCGACCGATTTTTTGCTCTGTAGGTTTCACTCTAAGCGTCACGTTGTCACGTCTACTTCTTCGATAAGAATGAGCACATTGTTAAATGGCTATTATTATTATTATTATTATTATTATTGTTATTATTATTATTATTATTATTATTATTATTATTATTATTATTATTATTATTATTATTATTATTATTATTTCATATACACGTACGTTGACATTCTTAATCCTTAATAATAACTCTTCAATAATAGTTTCTAATCACATACCTTAATGTTCGTCCTCAGCACAAGACATTGCAACCTCGGTTTTAGTCCACGTGGATTAGACAAGTAGGTATCATTTTATAATGGAAGCAGCTTATTGGTTGCAACATTGAAATTGAGGCGAGTGATTGGAGCGGCGACATAAGAAATTGAAAACAATAATACAATTAAATTTCAATGACTTCCCGAATGTTACGCACGAGGCAGCTCAAAGATTTGCCGAATGTTAAGCATGAGATCGCGGCGATAATAACATGAGCTGCTGCCAAGAAGTCAAAAGGAGACTAACAATGGCAAAGAAAGCTTTCAATAGAAAAAGCAGTATCTTCTGCGAACCTCTGGAAAAGGAATTAAGGAAGATACTAGTGAAGTGCTTTGTGTCGAGTATGACATTGTATGAGGGTAGAAACATGGATATTACGACGAAGTGAAGAGAAGCGACTAGAAGCATTTGCCATGTGGATATGGAGAAGGATGGAGCGTGTGAAGTGGACAGACAGAATAAGATACGTAGCTGTGTTGGAAAGAGTTGGTGAAGAAAGTATGATGCTGAAACCGATCAGGAAGAGAAAAAGGAATTGGTTGGGCCACTGGTTGGGAAGAAACTGCCTTCTGAAGGATGACGTGGAAAGAATGGTGAAAGGGAGAAGAGTTCGGGGTAGAAGAAGATGTTAGATGTTAGACAGCAAGATGTATGGATCATGTACGGAGACTAGGAGGAAGGCAAAAAATAGAAAAGACTAGAGAATCCTGTGTTTGCAGTGAAAGCTTGGGCAGAACACTGTGAATGAATGAATATAAAAACGGGTGTATTACGTACTACGCAACCCGCGATCTTCGGAGTTGTTCGGAAGGCATTAGCTTGGCAGGGACACAGTACTCTACCGTATACGCCGGGTACAGTTGCCGCGTCACAGCCCAGCTTCTCCCCCCAGAGTTGTGCATAAACTAAGAAATACTATGACTAGATCAGTGATGTCAAAGCAAGCGCATTTTTCTGACCTTGCGTCGTGCGCGGGCATTAAGCGCTAGGTATGCTAGGAGGAATAAGCAGCCTGTTGGATTAAGAAAACAGTGGTGCACAAACTTCAAACGGAACGTGAAATTTTATGTCGTTATTTTTACATGGCTTCTTTCTGTTTGTTATTTTCTATATTGTCTGTGAAACGAAAGTACTGACACCTATTTCTTAGCCTAATATTGCAGTTGTGTTTTAAACGTTAATAACGTAATAAAGAGTAAAGAAGGAATATTCACACAAATTCCACAATAAGTACAACTATACTGTACTAAGTGAATTAAACACATCATTCATAAAGAAAGTACAAAGAAAGACACTGAATATGACAGGATAAGTTGAAATTGATATTGATAGTATCTTTAGCCTTATAAAAGTAATCAAAACAATATTATCGTACAAAGCAAAGTTGTCTAGTTAGGCCTATATGTTTTAACTGTAAGTAATATTACATAATAAAACTCTTATCGCATTATGCTTTTAGGTGATATTGGTGCGCAACTTTCTGTTATCAGAATATTAAATTATTTCAAAATCTGCTAAAGCTATAGAGCTGCCATTTTACCAACACATAGGCACATATCTTTATTTGTGATGTAACAGTATTTGCTTTGTTAATTCATTTCCTTACAAACATTTTCCATGCGAATATTTTCAAAAAATGTAATACACTATCTTCAGTAATACGTATTTACGATATATTAGATTTGCGAAAACATTGTTTTAGTACCTGCAAGGCTACTAAACACACATATCTGAAAATTTCACTTTTCTGTAAAAAAGTTCAGAAAATATTCCTTTTGAATAAAAAAGCAAATTAAATACTTGTGAAAAATGAGCATTAAAGTTAAAACTTACATTCTTATAATGCACTTATACCTCTGAGACAAATCTTAAAATTAACATGGATACAGTTTTAATAAGTTTTATTTCCGTTATCTATTGAATCAGTGCTGCCCATCACTGTATATAGCTCGAACAAGCGGCATATACTACCTCTTTCGTCTGTCTCTTTCCTTTCCGCTGTTAAGCGCTCAGGCTCTCCTGGGCTGTAAAGCGCGCGCTTTCTCCTATGGGCATCAGTTGACATCAGTAGACTAGATTAAGCTTACCTTTATTTACAAAAGGTGCTCAAAATGAAGTCCCTCTCTGCTAGGGAAGCTTGGCACCGTTTGAAGGCGTTATGAAACACTTGACGAATTCGGCTGCCGAAATTGTTGAAATCACAAGCTGAATACTTTCTACTAATTCTTCGAGTGTATGAGGATTGTTTGCGTACACATTTTCTTTTAACAACCCCCAAATATAGAAATCGCACGGAAAGAAGAGGCCAATCAAGTATCCTGTCATCAAAAACACCTCACACTTCTTTCATAGACCGATTGGCGGTGTGTGCTGTTGCATTTTCTAACATGATATAACCATAGATTCTTTCGTTAGGTGTTAGTTCTTTGAGAAAAGGGTACAGTATATTGTTCACATATATACCAGAATTCATGGTTTCGTGGAAAAAAGAGTGCTCCAATAATTTGTGTTGCACTAATTGCACACCACACTCCTGTTTTCACATCATGCAGAGACTGCTGATCTAACTGATGCGGATTTTCGGAACTCCGATATCTATTGTTCTGTGAATTCACGTAATCTGATAAATGCAGCCAAGCTTCACCAGAAAAAAAAGCATTTCAGGATCAACCTCCCCATCAAGCACAGACTGCAATAGCCAGTTGCAATATCGACTTCGAGCAACAGTATCCAAAATTTGTCAGTCTATGCACTTCGGTTAATTTATAATTTTTAATTTTTGTTTGTTCATAGCTCTGTGAACAGATGCAACTGACACACGAGTCTGAAATGCTAAACGAGGCAACGATTTTCTCGTACTTCTTTCTAAGGGCCTTCCTAGCTCGTCTAATTTTTCCTCGGTTAGAACGCTTGGTTTTATAGGTTCATTTATGTTTAACAGGGATCCAGTCTCTCTAAATGTTTCTAACAATCTGTATAACTTCTATTTATTGGAAACGTACGCCGGAAAAGTCTGTATAAAAGCAAGTTTAACACAAGGGTCGTCAGCACAGAGCACGCTGGGGCTAGCCTCTCTTACCCGCGGAAAAAGCAGTACATTATAGTGCTCTCGTAGCTGCTAGTGGGTATGCTCTCTATCTCTCCCTGTTGCACGACAGTGCACACGGGACGGCACCGCGTACCCATTGCACATTTCAGCGAGTGCTGACGACCACTGGTTTAACACAATAAACACTCATTGCTCCTTAGTGTATAACATAGTAAACGAAACTACAAACATTAGGAATGAGCAAAAGTGTACTCAATCACACAGCAAAAGAAACTGAACGAGGCTGAGTAATACGCACTGTTTGCATCTAAGGCGCCTTGTAAGACTAATCTTGTTACAAGAAACGGGACAGACAGCGAGCAACGCACAAACATCCTAACCAAATCATATCCTGAAGTGTATTGGATTCACTCTGGACCACATATACTCATGGGGGGGGGAACATCGGCTGCAACAACCTCATGGACTGATTTAATGACCCCAAGATAAAAAAAGAATAAGAGGTCCATTACTGATGCTACTAATACCAAATTCATACATGGTATTTTGAAACATTAAATAAAAATGCAGAAAGACTGTTTTCCAGCGAACTGAGTTATACCTGTACAAGTTTTCTCATATAATTTCAACCTTATGTACATAACTAAAGGGATATTTATGATGTTATGAGAAAGGAATGACATGCAAAATATATACTTTATAAAGTGTAGGTACAGAAACACCTACAGAAGCTGACACAGAGTTTGTAAAGAAGGTTGTTGGCAGTGTGCTGCGATATGTTGAGAAGTATAGAGACTTCATTTTATCTATGCCAAGTCTGAAAGAAACTGCTTGAAGCATTTTACGTCTGTCTATAACGGAGCTCGGCCTCAATGAGTCCATTTAGAGTCGGTTTGAGCTGTAATGCACTTCCCTTCGATCCGATAACCTAAGACGACTTTTTGTTGTGTGACTTTGAATGAACCTGTTTACTTTCTGATTCTTTCACCTTCCTCCCTACAGTAGAAATTTCTCTCCCTATGGTCTTTCCCTCCTTCTTCCTTCTACGCTACGCAAGCTATCGTAGAGTGAATTATTTTGGAAGTGGAATGGGTAACTGTATAGACAGGAATTCTCTGAAACTTTGATCCGAAAGCATGCAGACGTAAATGCCAAAGTGACATAACTACTGCAATTTAAAGTGTTATAAAAGTGTACTTCGGAAAGACACCCCAAGAAGTTTCTACATTGAAAAACGATTCCTTTTCCTTCCATCTGAAATCGCTCTATTTCCGTGGAGATGTTATTGGGGTAAGGAATTAAACTACTATGGCTTCTTATTGCTCTGAGTATCTCGAAGCAGAACTTATAAACCAAAAAAGTTCAGCCTGATTGAAACAACATTACTATAGAACAAATATTTTCTTGACAGAGTGTATATTGTGGCACACATGTGACATTGTATAGTTTTGTTAAGAACAAAATATTAGGTCTCTTACAGCACATAAAATTAAATTTCTTAACGTTATTAAACATGAAAATTGTACACTCTTGGCTTTATTCATCATAATAGAACATAAAATTACCTTACTACTCTGCTACTTATGTTAATAATATTGTATGATAATTATTCATGACATTAAGTAACACCAATATCTCTTGATTATTATTATTATTATTATTATTATTATTATTATTATTATTATTATTATTATTATTATCATTATTGTTATTATTATTATTATTGTTATTATTATTGTTATTCTTATCCATGCATCCAGCCAATCTAGTTCGTATGGTGTAGCTCAGTCGGCCTGCCGATCCAGAGTTGCGCTCAGTCGCTGGTTCAATTCCCGCTTGGACTGATTATCTGATTGGTTTTTTTCGCCAACCGTAACACAAATGTCAAGTAATCTGTGGCGAATCCTCGGCCTCATTTTGCCAAATACAATCTCGCTATCACTAATTTCATCGACGCTAAATAACTTTGTAGTTGATACAGCGTCTTTAAATAACCAAGTAAAGAATTATAAATATCAATTCTCATCCCTTAAATCGAACTGAGACCAGCTGGATTTGTGACTGGAAGTGTTTACTACTTGACTGTTCAATAATAGTCTAAGGTGGTGTCCTTATCTTATATTTTTCTAGGAAGTTTTCTAATAATTGACTGACTAATTGAAAGGAAAGTAAGTACCTATGCATTGGGTAGGAAGTGAGTTAAAGGAAGAAACAAGACGTTCTGAAAGGGTTAGTTAGAGATTCCTTCGCCGGATAATAGTTGTGTTACAAAGTTGTCAGAAGTTTTATTTATTCTCCATTAACTTCGGTTGTAGTTTCCGTTTTGTTTCTAAGTAACCGTATAAGTCGAGAATAACTCTGTCTTCTTTTGTCCTATCCATGCAATGCAAAACGATGACACTCGCAAATAAAACACGAAGACTTGGTAAATCAGGAAGGAAACAAATGAGACAGCAGCTGTCTTGAGGGACGTCGCTGGGTACACGGGGAAGTTGAGTCCGTGGAAATGAATTCAGCCTTAAACTAACTCGATAATCACAGTAATTGGATTTTAGGAAGTTTCCTCAAGTATTTGCGAAATTCTTTCAGCTTCTTTTGTGATCCAGTTAAAAATTAAGAGGAAATTACGTATCTGCCAAGAAATCGAGGTTAACAATATGTTAATACGTTAGTTAGTCAATCATTATTCGCGATGTGCTTTTAAAATTCACTAGAATTCTAATACAAATCCTTTTAAATCATTGGAATTTTGGAAAATACGTGGATTATCTGCAGAAAAAGTAATAGAATTAGATTTGTTTGCATATGGTGGCTTGAATTAGAACACAAGCTCTTCAGACCACCGATTAAGACTTATTTTGCTGCTCCAAATCATGTGCCAGAAATAGTGGAAATATTTTACCTAGAGTCCTCTCATGCAGGGACAAAATTGTATTCAGTAACTTGCATTTACGACACAAGGCTCCCAGATTTACTTTTCCTTTCGAAGTCGTGTTGCGGATTTTAATTGCTATTGAGGGGAGTTAGAGACCAAAATATTGATGTTTCTTAAACCATGGTAGCACATATACATGGATTGTAAATAAAGTAGTGGCAACACTACCGGGAATGGATCATGCGCATACGCATGAGACACGAGGCAACTGCTTATCGTAGTTGGAGATATTGTCGATGTATTGAATGATAAAACCGCCTGCTATCACAACAGATGTTGTTGTCGTGCGTGGTTAAATGTAGAGCACAATTTTTAACTACTCCGAAGTATGTTTACTAAACTTGAACAGCTATCGTGGATAAAAATCGAGGTAGCTCGTGGTAGAAATGCACGCCAATGTCATCAAGGATTAGCTGAAGCTTGTGGCAACGATGCACTACCGTATTGGACGGTTGCAAAATAGATCTCTCCTTTCGTAAGTGTCGGAATGAGACGGCACATGTGGCTCGCACAGGTCGTCCGTCCATTTGTGACGAACAAGTGGAGTTACTGCAAGATCTCCTTGCTGTTGATCATCGCTGGAGTGTATGAGAATTATCCATCGAGGTTGGAGACACAGTCATCAAACTTTGTGACACATCCTGAAGAAGAATCTTCATATGAGAAAAATTGCAACACGCTGGGTTCCTCATGACCTGACAGAAGCACAGAAGTGGCATCGATACGCGATACTCAACTCCATCTACAGAGATACCACAAGGAAGGAGACGTATTGCTGCCATTGAGACGTGGGCATGGGCATAAAGTGTCAGCCTAATGAATGGCATAACAAGGAATCACCACGTTCAAAAAAAGTCCGATATGAACCCTCTATGGTGAAAATCATGGTAATTGTGGCAAACGAAGCGTACTACCAACATTTTCTCGAACACCACCTTCGTCCAGCTATCCGACGCAAACCTCCAATTTCCTGAGAGACAATCAACCTGTCATCTTGCATAACAATGCTGGTTGTTACGTCGTAGGAGCAATGGCTGAATTGCTACAGAGATGACAGAGTTGTAACCTTCAATCAGGTGTCCCTACGCCGAAGCCTGTTACACGTACCGCAGCCAAGCAGCAATACACACAACGGTAATGCACATTACAGACCCACCTGTGCTTTGCAGTCTCCCCTCCACACGGGTCATGACGTCATTTATACTCCGTGTACTCTAAATCTCATACTGGATACTCTGTGTCCCAGGCCGAAGCCTGATGATAAGAGAAGAACGGAAAATTCACGAAACAAATTCTCACAATCTTGATTTCTTCGAACAGAAATACAACTGCGTCAACACCGGGATTTGAACTTGAGATCTGCCGGTCGTCACAATACAGCTCTCTATCAATTCAGATACGAGGGCGTAGTCAAGGGGTAATGAGTAGAGCTCAAGATCTGGATCGAACATGCTTGATTATTTATTGCAGTTTTATCCCAGGTTCCCCAACCATTGTATAAAGCGAATGTTAGTTAATCTCATGGTGAATTGGATTTATCTTGAAAAATACCATAAATCGTCCACTGCCATGATGTAACGATTAGCATGCCTGACCGTGAAACGAGCGGGACCGGGTTCAAATCCTGGTTAGGGTAGGTTACCTGGTTGAGGTTTTTCCGCTGGGTAACTTTCGGCGCTAGATTTTGGACTCATTTCGCCGGCATTATCACTTTAATCCCACTCAGACTATAACCATAGCATTTGATAAAGCGTCGTAAAATAACAAAATGAAAATACCATAAAACGTTATCACTAATCTCACAGACTGTAGATACACCATGACGAAATAACAGATTAAAAATAATCTTCTGCATTCACCACATTCCGGGTCTTAAACCCG
Organism: Periplaneta americana; assembly: GCF_040183065.1. NCBI lineage: Eukaryota > Metazoa > Arthropoda > Insecta > Blattodea > Blattidae > Periplaneta > Periplaneta americana. Next base: position 81,350,459 of record NC_091133.1, on the reverse strand, counting down.
TGCCTCTAGCTGGAAAAGCTAGGAGTAACGTTTATCACGTATATATTTTTGTGTGTATGGATATTGTTGAATATTCAGGTGGAACAATATTTTCATCACGGTTCCGTGGAAATTGATACCGCGTCATGAAACGTGATGGAGGTGGATTATTCCTGAATTCATAGGATCATATCTGGATCATTTGTTTCAAAAAGGGCGCATGGTCGACTGCATTAATTCCTCTTTTATTATTGCCTCCCCGATGATGCTAATATTCTTATTGTTTGTTTCACCACCTATTTAAGCCTCCCTATTAATAAGTTAAATGCTTTTGTGTTAATGTGTCCTTTGTTCCCCATTTAGCGAAACATAAATTTAACTGTCATTGTCACATGTTATTGACAGCTTAATCAGATAAAATTTATTACCGATCTCAAAGAGAGTATGCTGAAGCTTACGAAGGTTAGAATATTTTGATGAGTCTGGAACTTTACAGAGTTTCAAAACTGTTCATTCTTATTATTCAACAAGTGACATAGGAGAGAGTAGCCATCGATGAACCGGTGCTTCCAATGAACCGTTACCATATTCTTGGTCATATCGACTGCGTTATGCGTGAAATGTCATCTCAAGGTTCCCCCTCGTGCATGTCTTTGGTGGCGGCAGCAAACACGTGGGCTGAACAAGAAGCTCAGATACGGTTTTGTTATTTTTACTGTAATTTTAAAGTAACGATCATACAGCGTAGATTGGCTTAATGACATTAAGTTATGAAATAACATAAAGCTTGGAAGTAGTATTCTGTCTGATTCCTTTTTAATTGTATATTCATAAATTTTGTATAATCTCTTCAGCACTCTTGGGTGTGATTATAAAATGGCGCAGTCGCTATGGATGGACTAGCTAGAGTTCCCATGAAAGGACTGCATTTTAAAATGGAAACCAATTCCCTTCAGGAAGCAATCAAAATCAAGACTCTTGCTTTTGTTTCATGTGTGAAGAAACCTTCGAGGAAAATGTGATTCAGTGTATGTCTTGCAGGAAATGGTACATGTAGTTTGTGCAAATGTTAGGCGGAATCAAAAGAAATACTTCGTGTGGCATGTATGTCTTGAAAAGGAAGACTGTTTTATCTACAGTATAAAAATAATCTCAAACTCCAGAAAATAATTTTCTATGTGTAATCACATCATTATGTTGTAATATAAAGTTTATAGTAACATTGTAACTACTTAATTAGCTAATTTGAAATAGGCTAAAACTTTAAAATATTGAAATGATAAGGACTGTGTTTTTCATATTTTCAGTTTCAAAATACGATTACAATTTGGATTAAAATTAAGTTCAACATCCATTAATCGAATTTATGTTTCTTCATTATTATGATTTTTCCTTTGTTGACATTATTTTGAGATATTTTAAAAAAAATTCTTTTAGTTCAATCATGGGAACATGGTGGTACATTAATAGCACCCTGTCGCCTTCATTGAACCAATAATTGAATTTAAATGAGCTAATCTTTAAACAGATATAAATAGGATGTAGCCCTGAAACATTATTTTATCATTCCTTATTAGTAATGTAATTATACAAGCCTATGAACGGAATTTTAAGGCACTGCCTCTGTTAGATAAAATAAAAAATCGTTAGGTGGTCCATTTATGGCTACTTTCCCTACTAAGATCATTATCCCGTACAGTTAATAGTGTAGGCCTAATCAAATTTATTTCAGTATCGAATATATTGTTATTTTGCTGAAGATGATGTTCATATTTCGAAAGTTTTAGTGGAAATGCTCTTAAGATACGGAGCTATGTAATCATATTTACTTCATTAGCGAATAAAAAGAGATTTTGTCGAAAGTTTACATGTTTCAGAGATGTGGTGAAGTGAAACTTTCCTAACGCTTCGGAAGCACTTTTTATTTAATAAACTAATTACTTTTGAAGGATGTTGTTTCATGGTGTTAATTACAAGGGACAATCAATAAGTTTCCGGACTCCCCTGATTGTAGGCATTACACAGGGCATAGGAAAGAGATACGTTATCTAGAACCATGAAATACCTGGAATCTGCACTACGCTAAATGCGTCACTTGAAAGGCAGAGAAGAAGACTAACCATACGGCGTATATGGAGAGATTCTAGGAAAAATAGCAATAGATCCTTGACCTGTTTGCACAAAATCGCGTGTAGAAGCTCGGTTGTCGAAGACTATCTGAGTCAATAGACATGGAATCAATGGTCAAAAGTATGTCGTAGTAAAAGTATAATAGTAATCATAATACCCTGCTCTCTTAAATGGACTGAACAAATAGGAAATTGAATCAATGGCTCTTCCAAAACACGCTAAGAATATTTCATATAAATCAATTTTATCTCAAAAAGAAAGCAAAAGCGAACAAAATTGTATTATAACTTTTTGTTTGAAATATCTCAAAGAATAACCGCCTGGAATTAAAGACATTGCTTACGGTTTACTATGTAATATTCATTCCATATTTCAAACATGCGATGAAGTGTGCAGTAAGTAACTTTTATAAAGAGACTGTAACAATGATGTTGTTTCATAGTTTCGTAGTGTTGGCGAAGTAAATCAATTTATTATATTAGTGATTAAAGGGAAAATATACCATAGATTTTCTTATTTTGAATATATAGCGAAATGGAAATGTTTGCAACTAATTTTGTGACTGTGTTTTATGTATTAATGCAATTTAAACACAATCAGACTGTTACGTAGCTTCTGACCTTTCAAGCATCTAGTGAAAGGATTCTTTTTTATTTTGGAACTGATTTTCAGTTTAAGCCTAGATCATAATTATATACCCGGATTGTTCGGCCTTATAAGTTTTGACGGTAACAACTTTCGTCTGGTTTACTATGCTGCCATCTAGTTGTTACATAAGGAGTTAGGTCATAATTCCCATTTGAATTTCATTAGCGACTGTACTGACATCTAGTGTCCGTTTACGGTGGACGGGTGGCGATCCTGCGGTTGTTCTCTTCAAAGTGCTGCCGATTTTAACATAGGGATGAGCAATCTGTTGCATATATGATCTAGGGTTTAAGTAATGCACATGCGTGACGACTGAAATATCTCTAAACATTTAGGAACTGCTTTGCCGCTGACTTAGAAGTTTAATTGTAATTTACAAAACTTACCAACAGAGCAGCCTGTCTTAAATTGCACGGTAATAATAATAATAATCCGTGGCGCTACAGCCCATGAAGGGCCAAGACCGACCAGCCGGCTGCTGACCTCACGGCCACATGCCGAAGCAGAGGTGGACGATCATCCAACCAGAATGGAGGTATCGTGTGGTTAGCACGATGAGCCCCCCAGCCGTTATAGCTGGTTTGCGTAACCGGATTTCGCTACCTATCGTAGCTCCGCAAGTGCATCACGATGCTGGGTGGGCACCGGTCCCATACACTGGCCGAACTTTCATGAGAAAATTTCTTCTCCCATGAGGATCCGAACCAGCGCGCATTCCATAACGCGAATTCTAGGCAGGATGCCTTAGACCACGACTCCACGGCGCGGGACAATCACAAAGTAAACCTGAAGAAAATCTAATAAGTTAATATTAAATAACAAGAGAATAACATAAACATGAATTTAGAGAATATGTAACAAAAGTGTACGTAATTGAAATTATATCCAATTATAATTATAAATTATATTTGTAACTTTGAATACATGACTTAGGCCATGAAGGCAATTCCTTTACAGGTCGTTCTTTTTAAATTAAATCCTTCACACACTAACAATTTATTTTGTTACAGTTTCCCGGGTTCAAATGACTGGGCCCTTATTTTCAATTTGTCTGTAGATGATAACAATTATTAAAGAAGTCAACACTGACGTTGTTTATGGTATGGAGATGTAATATTTAATAATTAGGGAATGAAAAGGAATCATATTCCAACTCCCTGTATTTAAAACGTGAATTGAAATGATTATAATTTATTTCAGAACTGTTTATATTCCTTAGGTAAGAGCAAACGTTATGAGGAATATTGCTTCATGCTGATGGCGACGTAATTATTTAAAAAGTGTGAAAATTATTTTAATTTAGGTAGTAGTCCATATATGACAATTATCTATTATTTAATTGAAATTTACGTAAATTTTTAACTGTTCGCTTCAATTGTCAGGGTTTATGATCTGTAGGAAAATTAATAGAATTTAATTTTTGAGAAAGTGCAAAAATATTGTGCAATATCTTTCGGGCCTTTCAAATAGGCAATGATATGGGAAATTCAAAATGTTCCCGATTTGTTCATTATTATCGTGCAACTAAAACATTGTGTATATTTTTCTGTTTACCGCTGGCACTGAAAACAATACTTTAAACAAAAAATCAGCATAATAATTGAAATAATAAATATTCGATTGAAAAATTAAATGTAAACAAAATTAGTTTATGTCGCTGCCAAATGTAATTTTACGTACAGTATATAGTTCTCGATACTGATTTTAACTGAGTAAAATAGTGCATTGTTCACATGTTTAGTTACGAGGACTACATCGATCAATGGACTACATAGAGCGCGCTGTGCCTTCCCAGGTCATAAAATACTATTGAAATGTGTGTAACTTGCACCTTTCGTTACTAAAATATGAAACAATTAAATAAAAAATTCAAAGAGCAAGTAATTAAATTTGAATTGGATGTAATTTTTTTGCTCACTATTTGGCAAATAAAAATCTAAAGTCTGCATTATTGGTGGCTTGAGATGTATAGTTGGATGTCAAACAATTGTTAGCAATCTGATCTTTAGCTCCGCTCGGGCGTGGGTTCGAGTCGCACTTGGGCTGTTTACCTGATTAGGCCTTTTCTGAGATTTTTCACAACCGTAAGGCGAATGTCAGATAATCTATATCTAATCCTCTGCCATTTTCTCAAATGCCATTTCGCCAAGACTAATTCCATCGACGTTGAATAAAGTAGTAGTCTATGTTTTTGTTATTTAGTCAACTGTCCGAAGACAGGTCTCAACCTCACAAGTGATACCAATAAGACACCACTTACGAGGCAATTAGGTCAGAGATAATGGGGTAGGGTGGCCAGTTTGTTTGCCCCTTGTAGTTTATAAAGCTTTCTTAAATAGCAAAATTAAAAAATTTCTAAAGAAAATTGTTTCAAGGAGACCAATATTATGACAATTAGAGACCTTTATAATGGTTGTAGTAGCATGGTAAAAATTGGCAGATAAGTTTCAGATGAATTCCCAATTAACAAAGGATTACAACAGGGTTCCCCCTTTGCACCGACACTTTATAACATATATCTGGAATAAGCTCTTATGAATTTAAAACGAAAGTGTAGTGAAATGTGTATACCAATAGGAAATGAAACCCATTTCACTTTACTATTTGCTGACAAGATAGTAGTACACACACATAGTAGTAGCAGTCCACCACTGTTATATATAGTTAGTCTACCTGACCGTGAAATGAGCGGGCCCAGGTTCAAAATCTGGCTGAGGCAAGTTACTTGGTTAAGGTTTTTTCGGGGTTTATCCTCAACCCGTTAAGAGCAAATGCTGGGTAACTTTCGGTGCTGGACCCCGGACTGATTTCACCGGCATTATCACCTTCGATCTCATTCAGACGCTAAATAATGACCTAAGATGTTGATAAAGCATCGTAAAATAACCTAGTAAAATAAAAAAAGTGATGTACCGAAGTACATATGATATTTCCGTGCAGGAATTCTGCATTGCCATAAGATGAAGGATGGGTGGAACAGAGAAAATTTCTCTCCGACACCTGGACTCGAACCCGGATTTTCAACTCTACATGCTGTCGCTTTATCCAATAAGCTAGACCGGATTCCAGTTCCGATGCCGGATCGAATGCTCTCAGTTTAAGTTCCACCTCTTAGTTTCCCTTTAGTGGCCAATCCTCATGCACTGTGTGACAGTGGCACAATGTCCACCGCAGTATGTGCAGAGGTGCACTCATTACGAGTGACTAAGTGGCCGGCATCCGACGGAATGAGCGCCGTCTTAAATCACTAAGGGCCGTATTCATAGACATTCTTAGCGCGGGCTTCATGTGGATGATCAGCGAACTAACGTTTTCCGTATTCATAAACCAGTGTTAGCGATATGACATGATATGATATGAATCCTGTACAAGTAACCAGTCGATAGCCGGGGCTAGTTTAGCACGCTCATAGCTCGGGCTAGCGAAATGTCTATGAATAGCACCCTATATAATTATTTACGCATTTCATAATATTGCCCACTAAAGGAAAACTAAGAGGTGGAATTTAAATTGAGAGGATTCAGTCCGGCATCGGAACTGGAATCCGGTGTGGTTTAGTGGATAAAGCGTCAGCACGTAGAGCTGAAAACCATGGTTCGAGTCCCGGTGCCGGAGACAATTTTTCTCCTCTTACCCATCCTTCATTAAAATGTAGTGATAGAGGGCTCAAACATAATCACATTATGTATAAATCATAAAAATGGCCAAATTTAATGGACTGAGTGAGTCTGGGATCAAACTCTTGAATTACTGTACTAATTATAGTGAATTGAATCGATATTATGTTATTAATTTTGAGTAAGAAAGACATTTCAGATATGATTATTTATTGGAGCACATTTTTAATTTTAGGGTATATTTCATAGTTTTATTGAACCTGCTTCAGGAACTTACAATATAAATTTTAGAACCTAAAAATCCGAACTCTAGTAATCACACTCACAAAAAGACGCTAGTAACTTATTTCTTTTGTTCATATTCCCTAAAATGAATAGAATTTTGTTCACAAATATCAGAACTTCCTCTTCTTGTGATCAGAATGGCCCCTGATAAAAAGAAAGGAAAATCAGAATAAAAAGGATAATTTAGGTATGGGAATAATGCAACTGTGTTATCTTCCAGGAACTGAACCCGGTACTGATGTATTCATAATAGAAAGCTCTGCTGCTAGTATCACAGCGTAGGACACGTTGCAATCCATAGGCCTAGTAACTTATCCTTTAAACCTGGCTGTTGGGTGAACGGCCTCAATTATGAAATGCTTTTAGTTTCATTGTAGACAGAACTAGCTTCCACTGTGATTGCGGCAGTCCCACAATACCAGCTACTTAGAAGAGTGTATTCAAAGAGCACGGAACATCTCGGGAATTACAGGAAAGAGCTGGAGAGATGTGAAAATAGGAAATATCGTGGATTCCAATCGCTTTCAAATCCGCTGTTTCATATTCTGGAGGCATAAAACAAATGGGAGAGCGAGAAAGAGAAGAAGAGGATGAAAGCTTGAGTGACTAAAGCAAAAGGGGATTCCCAGCGGGCTGCAATACAGGATGGAAATAGGCGCGCGTACGTATGAATGTACATGTAATTTCATCTGCTGCTTTCTCGTACTACAATCGAATCAATTTAATTCTGCACGGAGATTCGAAACAATTGATACGGAGAGCTTCTTCGGGACTAGAAGCTCCAAGTGGCCCCATCGGAAGGAAACGCGGCGTTAAATGTGACGGCTTAAAGATTCGGCAATGAAATTAAGCCAAATGGTATAACTCGGAGAATTTGGGGAAAAGGAAAGGGGAAATTAGCAGCTTCTGAGTGGCACACTTCTTTACTTTTATAGCCGCCAATATCCTCAGTACGTTCTGTAGCATGTTTTAATCCCGTTTGTTCTCTAAGACTACACATGGCTCTGCAAGGCCATTTCTATCATTGTTCGCACCATATTTCTCACTTTAACATAACGATATTTTATACGAGTATATCTGTAACCTTCCCTGTCACACTCCCTCTCTCAATTCTCCTGTTCCTCCTCCATTCTCTCCCTTTACATTTATTTTATCATCTTCTCTATATAAATCACTAGTACGTCCAGTAATGGAATATGGTGCTGCATTTTGGGATCCTTACAGATTAGAACATATTAAGACACTGGAAAAGATTCAAAAAACGGGCTCTTAAGTGTTGTCGGAAAAATTCACCATTAAAATGGGACACACTCACGGACAGGAGAACGCGAATTCGATTATGCGCACTGTTTAAAACATACAGAGGTGAGCCTGCCTGGAGAGAAATAAAAAATAGGTTGCAGCCGCCAAATTACTCTTCAAGGAACGACCACTCTTATAAATTGAGGGAAAGAAGGCAGAGGACGCACACTGGAAAGTTTTCTTTTCTCAATCGTACTATCAGGGACTGGAATGCTTTACCTGCAGACTTACTAAAGGCTTTACCAACAACCAAAAATGCATTTAAAAATAGGCTTAAGAACCTTACTAATAGCCGGTAATTATACACAGTATTTAAAGGGTGTAAATGATATGTTGTTACTGAAGTGCTGTATCAGTGAAGAATTATGTTGTGTCAGTGAAGTGTGTTGTATCAGTGAAGAAGTATGTCGTGTCAGTGAAGTGTGTTGTGTCAGTGAAACGTGTTCCTGTCAGTGAAGCTTTATAGTTTATAGTGGCAGTGCAAAGAATTTGAACAGTGAAATGTTTTGAAGTGTTAGTGAAATCAGGATAGAATCAGTGAAATGTGTCGTAGTTCCAGGGCAGTGAGTGAGTTGACAGCGAAATGAGTGTAATGTTGAAAGGTACTTGTGCAGATATGAACATATACTCGTGGGTTTTAGTTCGATCTTAGTTTTAAGATACAAATTAGAATATTTCAAATGTTATTTTAAGTGATCGTTTCATTTAATTTAGTATATTCCCTGTTGTTTTTATTATTATTATTATTATTATTATTATTATTATTATTAGTAATAGTATTAATTATTAGTATTATTATTAATTGTATTTTTAATTAATAAATTTATTATTGCCATTATTGAGTGTAATTAGTTACCACTGCCACCGGGTATATACCCATTGCAGTGTGAATAAATACATACATAGACCTATTAAACAAAATCCCTTACTTTAATTTATAAATAAGATATTTCCTATCCGTCGTTTATAAGGTTCGCTAAAGTAGTGAATCAGTAGTAGATAAAAAACAATAAAGAAATACTAACAAGCGAACATTCTCATGGGGGCAGATAAAAAATGTAATTGATCCTGATCCAGAATAGAATAAAACTGTCGTAAAGTACGTACAGTTGTGGGGGAAAAAAAAAAAAAAAAACGGACCGACTCTTGTAGCTGATTTCAGAGCCTTGTTCACTCCAGAGCACGATAAACTGGTATCTAAGAATTTCGTGATTCAAATTCTGCCTGGGAAGGAAACTTTTTTTTTTCCCTTTATCCAAATTTATTCCCAATACTTTTCGATTGCAGCGATATTTTACTACTTAAGTAACTTATTATTCCCAGAACATGAATTTTACCAGCAATAGAAAAGTATTGGGAATAAATTTGAATAAGGAACAAAAAAGTTTCCTTCCCAGGTAGGATTCGATTTACGAAAACCTTAGTTACCAGTGTATCGTGCTCTGGAGTGAACAAGGCTCTGAAATCAGCTACAAGGGTCGGTCTGGTTTTTTTTTTTTTTTTGCCACTACCACCCTTAACCTATGTTCCTCTCTCAAAGTGGAGTCCAAGTTTCACAACCATAAAGAACAACCGGTAATGTAACTGTTTTATAAATTCTAACTTTAAGATTTTTTTACAGCAGACTGGATGATAAAAGCTTCTCAACCGAATAATAATAGGCATTTCCCGTATTTATTCTGTGTTTAATTTCCTCCCGAGTATCATTTATATTTGTTACTGTTGCTCCCAAGTATTTGAATTTTTCCACCTCTTCAAAGGATAAATTCCAATTTTTATATTTTCATTTCTTACAATATTCTCGTCACAAGACATAATCATATAGGCCTACTTTGTCTTTTCGGGATTTACTTCCAAACACATTTTCCTATAAATAATAATTTATTTTGACAAGTAAAATATCCATAAGTACACTCTATGAAATGTTATGTGATTAGTGTTTCAAAATTGCCACATAACGTACAATGTTGCATGATTTATGTTTCAAAATTGCCAACCAAATTGTGTCCGATGGCTCTGAGGTATGTAAGATCATCATCTTCTTTATAGCCTAATCAGGGTATCGTTCTGCGATCCTACCAATCTCTCTGTCTAAATCCTCCACATTCTTCTTTTTACGGAGTAGGAAGTGACTTCCCAATAACCCTAAAGTTTCCAATACTTCGAGTGAATCGAAATTCCCCTTCGTGATTCTCCATCAGTACAAAAATTTTATAATAACTAAAATAAGTAAGAACGTCACGTTATACCTAAAATTTTATTGTCAAATATTTACATGCGTAACCACGGAAACAAACTTACATTGACATTTAAATCTCATTATACGTATATACGTAACCGCGGAAATAACCTTACAATAACATTTAAATCTCATAAAGTTTTTTCAATAAAACACAAATAAACTATTAAATGTGATCGGTGACGAGAACATCGGTGACTAAAATGTAACCGTTGGCCAGAACACCGGTGACTAAAATGTAATCGGTGACAAGAAAGTGTAATGACGACATTGCCGGTGACAAGAATTCCTAGACCGTAATGACTAGCACCAACTCCATTGCATTGTCTTGAATCAACACTCGTGTATTAGCTGTCATTTTAATGTTATGTAAAATGTTCAAATGTATTTGAGAAAGTTTTTGCAATTTTCTGAGCATTTTGTTTATAAATTAGCGTAATATATCGATTGCAATTAATGTTTAAAATTTTGAACTCCGCAATAATTACAAGGTTAGTTGTTAATGTAAATGATAGTCTGCAGGGGTTGGTCTCGTACACGTTGTACTAATTAACATACTGCAGCGAAATTCTTGAATTTTATACCTTGCACGGAATCCAGTTTCCATCCCTTTCTATCTGCAAAATGAAGATCTCATCACAATAACGAGGGAATAGCGTCGCTGGTATTTCTATTGCGAGTCCGTTGTGGTGGAAATCCGGCCCCTGAAACCGATATTATTTTCTAAGCTCTTTGTTCCTGCCGGTTATCTTCAGTTAGATCTGATTTCACTTGCGAACCCTTTCCAGAATACGAGTCTTGCTCGACATATATCCGCAGGCCAGCTTTTGTCTAACATATACTGAGATCAAAACAAGATATGTAATATTTCCAATACTGCCAGAAAAATATGATATTTAATGTCACATTGGAAGATGTTACTATATTTAATATTGTTTATGAATTACTTGATTACGACCTTCAAAGCGAACGCTATAAAAAGAGTGACTCAAAAGCCCTAAACATGACTATAATTTTAAAATACAACAATGTTCAGTACCTCATATACTCCAGCGCTACAGCAAAAACTCACCTTTACTTAGATTCTAGTTCCGTTCTTGGCTTTAACTGAAACATGTATTTGTAATAGGAAAGCGACGATTTTTCATTTATTACGAACTTTAGAAATTCCATTTCACCTACAGTCTTATGTTTCCTATCAAATTCAAATTAAGATTTATTAAAGATTTTCGGTTCCATGATAAAATGCACACTAAAGTTACCCTCAGCTATACTCAATTTTATTTCAAGGAGTGCAGTTTCATAGAAAGGACTTTGCCGACAGACCTTCAATGCCCCCTACTAATTGGTTGTCATAAATAAATGTCTTTCTTACTGTGACGGAAATCTTGTCTTCTCCTGTCAGTAACCAATCACAACCCTCGTTCAGAAGAATTGACATACTCCCGTCAAATCCACGTGGAGGCAGAGTTGCCGCGTCTTTTCCGAATTCCAAAAATCCCGTCGAGGGTCACCAGGATTGTGGCAACTGTGCAATGTTGGGACGAGGGGACAGGATGGAATTGTCAAAGGTGATAATGTAGGAAGTCATAAATCTGTAAGTGGGTGTTCAAAGGAACCACCGAGCTGCACTCCTTGAAATAAAATAGAGTATATCTGCAGTGCTACCATGCAGGCGGACCCGGGTTTGATCTCCGATGGAATTTGTGGTGGACAGGACAGACGTTGCAGATGGTTTTTCTCGGAGTACTACCGTTTCCTTTATCAATCAACAGATACTCTCCACTTCATTTGTAATAATAAAAATGGGCTGAGGCGATGTCTGGAGGTAGTACGGGTTTCCGACGCTGATTTAGGATATAAGAGCATGGGGTTCTGGACTCTGGGTTCGAGCTCATCAGTCGATGATGGGACCTTATCTGCAGGGCCCAGGAAGGATGGTTCACTTGTCAGCGTAGGATTGACGAATGTCACCCGTGCCATTCATCGGACTTTGATAATCGTCACTAAGGTTCGGATAAAGTATATGTATCAGGATAGGCAACCTTGGTCCGTGCGTTTTATTTACAAACATTAACTAGGTGTCGCATATTCTCCAGCCGACAGCAGTGAAGACGTATATTCAGTTCCTATCGACTGTACTGTACATTCACTGATGTTTTAGCTAGGGGGTAGGGAGCACTCTTCCCAGCAGGCAGAGTTTTAGCTAGTGGCAAGGGGTAGTGTTTACTTAGTTTCAAGTCAAGATCCTATCCTACACAGCTATACAGCCTATCCTGATACAGCTACTTTATCCGAACCGTACGTGAACGACCACAAATATTACCAGAAAATGCAGGCTCTAAATTTATAATATTTTATAAGGAAATGAACTCACAATTACACAAAAATTACAAGTTACTACAGCAAAACTTAATAGAACTTAAATAGCTGATAAAAGTATAAAAAAGTTTACTGATAATATTTTTTTGAATTCACTTTTTCTTTAAATTAAATTTTCCAAAATTTGAAAATTTTCACACATATTATTTCATAACTCCACAACCATTAGAGATAGAATTCTAAAATTTTGTACTGATATAACATGCATTTATGCAAAATGTAGATACAATAGGCCTAGTACCCATTTCTTTCAAAATAGAAAAATTAGGTCACGAAACATTATATAAATTTTAATATATTTTACATAGGACAAATAAAAAATTAATTGTATTAAAATAAACAACTCTACATGTCTGAGAGTAATCTACTTTTCAGAAATAAGTGTTTATTACATGCAGGAAAAATATTTAAAATGTCAGAGAGATCATAACAATGTTATGGTTACCAAATGATGTAACGGCATTTTTTTCTGTTTCTTTCATACTCTGATAAAGCTGCTTTGAAAAATATTATTAGTGATCCTTTTTATACTTTTTATCAGATATTTAAGTTCTAATAAGTCTTGTTGTGGTACCTTGCAATTTTTGTCCAATTGTGAGTTCATTTTCTTATAAAATTTTAGGAATTTAGAGCCTGCATTTTATCATAATGTAAGTTTTCGTTTACATACATATACCCTTTCATCACATATACGGCCTGCAATGAACGCAATACAAGGATCCATTCCGGGTACAGCCACGTGAAATCATTCTATCAATCATGTTACCCGAAATGAGAATGAGCATGAGCTCGTGCTCGAGTACAGTCCAATAGAGGAAAGGTTGGGACTTATATAAAAAATTAGGTAGTAATTAACAATATTAGCATAATGATGAAAAGTAATAATAATAATAATAATAATGGTAATAATAATAATAAATTATTATATTGATAATTATCAATTATATTATAATATATAGCTATAATTATAAATCATTAAGGTACATAAAAATTAAGACCCAATTCATGTAGGAATAAGGTAATTCCCGGAGAGATGTCCATGGAGAGAGTCGTCTCATCCTCCTTTTCTCCTCATATCAAAACTCCAAGGACTAGACCTTCAGACCCTTTGTTTAGTTCGTGTATGACCCTCGACGAAGGGCAAACAGTGAAATCTTTGTGACTCTTTTTGTGTGTTAAAAATGAATAGTAAAAGTAAGTGCTGTATTTTGCTGCATTTATTATAATATTTATCATTTTTCGTCCACACCTGTGGAGTAATGGTCAGCGCGTCTGGCCGCGAAACCAGGTGGCCCGGGTTCGATTCCCGGTCGGGGCAAGTTACCTGGTTGAGGTTTTTTCCGGGGTTTTCCCTCAACCCAATATGAGCAAATGCTGGGTAACTTTCGGTGTTGGACCCCGGACTCATTTCACCGGCATTATCACCATCTCATTCAGACGCTAAATAACCTAGATGTTGATACAGCGTCGTAAAATAACCTACTAAAATAAAATATCATTTTTCAAAATTCGTAATTTGGATAATGGCTATGTATATGTCGTTTAATCCAATATATTTGACAGGTACATGGATTGTACACCATCTTAAAAAAAAAAAGAAACTAATAAAATTGTCAATACGTTTACCCTTAAATATATAAGGCGTAATGGTCATGCTAAAAGGAGAGATGTCCCACCTATTTGTGGGAGAGACGCCCCATGTATTTAAGAGTGATATTACCGAACATCAGTAATTATTATTAGTGTCCTTGCTGCATTTATTGAAATTTTAATTGAATTATTATATTAGAATACAATTATATTATAGAAGCCAAGAAATTTTAAAGGGTAACCAAATTTGCTAGAGGATCACATATTTTCAAGAAGTGTCCAAAGTTGATGTCCATCAAACTTTAAGAAATACAGTTATCCTAAAATTGTTGCAATGACATTTTCATGAGGTGCTCAAAGTTGTGTACAAAGTTGTGTTTGAGGGACATAATTCACGAAGAGAAGTTAATCAACGAAATTTCAGAGATTTCTTCAATCCCAATGTCAGTTTTTTCGGGAACTAGGAAAATGAAGATTCGTGTTGTTATGGAATTATTTCGAGAAGAGTCCACCGGCGAAAATCTAATGGAGTCTTCAAGAAACATCAAATAGCTGCAATTCTTCCTAGAGCGAAAACTTGAGTTACGGTACCTATCAGGCAGACAGAAGGATCATCCATCTATCTGAAGAGGTCAAAGTGTGTCGAGACAAGAACTCAAACAGTATTTTGACCCACTGAAAATAATCCTGTGTGAACGCAATTTGTAGGAAAGCAATAGAATATCTATAAAGTGGAGGAGAGTGGCATTGCGGTTTGTTAGTCACTATTTTTTTAATAAAACTATTTGAATTCACAAAAATGATTCCGATTTCTGCCTGTCCAGGATTAGTTTGGTAAAAAAGAATTATTGAAAGTTGCAATCAAAAGAAAGAGTCCAGCTTTCTTGAGGGAATTACTCAGGTACTATGGCTGATATTCGGGTCGGTAATTTGATAATTATGTGGCAGATAGGTGTCGCGCAATTCCCACGAGACGGTGGCGTCACTCAACAATAACGGAGGGGGAGAATTCAATCGGCATTTCCGCTAGAATGATTACCAGTATGCTATTCACACCGACTGATATCGATCTCATGACTGCAGAACAGCTAAACCTCCACACAACAAACCCAGTGATGTTCATAAGGGCTAAAACTGAGTTCGCAATGTGTGGGCAAAATGTGAACGCATACATGCTATAGATCGGCAAAGAAGTTCTCGTTTATTCACTTACATCAACAGTAACGCACGACGATATTCGAAATTTACCTGAAAATTAAAATCAGGAAGGAAAGTAGGTCTATTAATTAGGGGCTATACACTTTTTATAATTCAAATAAACTCCGACTTTTTTTCCTTTGTTAATTCATGTTTTTAATACCAATCTTAAAGAATATAAGTTTAGAAATTGACGTAAAGAAGTTTCAATTATTTCCATATTTAAAATGGGGGGAAAGAGTCATGATTTTAAGATACTATTCTAAAATCTTCTTCTTCTTCTTCACTTCATGGTATAGGCAATCAAATGCCTGTTCCGTCTTCAAAGTCCTCCAGCCATCGTTTCCTAGATCTGCCCACTAATCTTCTTCCTTTAGGATGATATTGCATTATCTGTTTAGTAAGTCTATTATCTGGCATTCTATCGACATGTTCTTTCCAATTTTATTTAAAATCTTTTAATCTTTCATTTACATTAAACATTTCTAACTCTTCTCTTATGTTTTCATTTGTCACTAAGTCTCTCTTCGTACATCACTTCACATTTCTTAGAAATTTCATTTCTGTCGTCTGTATTTTGCTTTGTTGCTTCTTGGTTAATGTCCAAGTCTCACTTCCGTATGCCTGAGTAGGTACAGCCATGATTTTTTTAAATTTTAATTTTGTTTCTTTACGTATTTTGTTTCTAAATGTTCTATTAATTGTTTCACATACTCTTTGAAAATTATATATTTTATTGTCCACGTCATATTCTTTATCAAAGCCAACATCACTTCACAAATAATTAAAATGGCTTACCTGTTCTATGCAGCAGTTATTTACAGCTATTTTTGTTCTAATCGGTTCCTTCCCTATAAATGCCATTACCTTTGCCTTTTTTAGAGAAATTTTCATATTATATTGTTCACCAATTTCATTAAGTTTAAAAATAGATTTTTGTAGGGCACACTCACTATTCTGAATAACAACTAAATCAACTATTCTAAACTAATTTTCAAAATTATTCGAAACAGTTATTCACAAGCACGTTTCCTTTTATGTCAAGAATTAATTTCATGACTATCTGAATTCACTAAATACGAATGTACGATAAAAAAAAATTAGTCAAACTGGTTCGACATTTCCATTTTAGTACAGGGTTATCTATCTATCATTTTTATGCCCTTTGCGGTGCTACTTATATTTCACATAATTTTCTATTTTCAAGCTAAAAGTTTAGACACGAAAAAGCATTGCAATACCAGACTTCCACCCACTATATTCTACCCTCGTATTAAGAGCCGGATGCACCCCCAAACTCCTTCCTTAACTTTCCGAGGGCTGCCTCGCGGCTGACCATATGTTCAGAGTTGATACGTTGGGCCACGTGTACCAGCAGGGAGGAGGTTTTCCGTAACGCCCACCAGGTAGTTGCAGGACCCTGCTAGGCAAGAGAGAACCATGAAAGTGGATGGAGATTCCTTCTCCTATTGGTCCGCGTCAATGTGACACGAAAACAGCCTTGGATGCAGTTCATATTATATTTACCCTGCTTCATCAGCTTGCAAAAATTGATACCTCTAAAAGTTACGTAAACTGGTTTAAATCTACCCAAGTGACAGTCATAGGTACGACTGCTTAAACTTTCTCATTCTCTTAATTTATGCTGTGAAATATTTCAGAACACAACCTTAATATGTCTTATACTCATATCTGTTCAGAAATAAGTCCTTACTCCTACAACAAAAATATAAGTGAGCAGTAGGCCTACCAAATTTTTTAACAAGACATAGACTCCATCGGAAAATTGTCTGAAAAGAATGTATATGAAAATTAATGTTTCCACAACTACTGTAATAACCAGGCTTCGAGACTTTGGGCCCGATACAATAAGTTTACTGTGCTTGCATTATAGGTTGTATACTCGCTACAGGTAGATAGAGATGTGCTGAGGTAACAACGTTGCTATTTAAAGTGGAGTACGGTAGAATGAGGAAACACACATATGTACATTCTGAAAGTAAATATAAGGTAATTCCGGGAGAGATGCCCCACGGGGAGAGTTGCCCCACCCTCCTTTTCTCCTTATCTCAAAACCTCTAAGGAATCGACTTTGGGACCATTTGTTTAATTCGTATACGACCCTCGAAGGCAAGCAGTGCAATCTTTGTGACGGTTTTTTTGTGTGTGAAAAGTGAATAGAAAAAGGAAATGCTGTTTTTCGTAGGCTTTGTTATAATATTTATAATTTTTCAAAATTCGTAATTGGGATAATGGCTATGTATATGTTGCTCAATCCAATATATTTGACAAGTACATGCATTGTACTCCATTCTAAAAAAAAAAATTAAGTAATTGTCCATTACGGTTGCCCTTAAATACATAAGGCGTAATGGTCATGCTAAAGGGAGAGATGCCCCACCTGTTCGAGGGAGAGACGCCCCATATACTTAAGAGTGATATTACCGTACATAACTAATTATTATTAGTGTCCTTGCTGAATTTATTGTAATTTTAATTGAATTATTATATTGGAATAGAATTATTACATATTAGAGGCCAATAATTTTTAAAGGATGACCAAAACTTGCCAGAGGATCACATATTTTCAAGAGGTGTCCAAAGTTGAAATCCATGAACATTTTAAGGAATACCGGTATTCTAAATTTGTTGCAGCGACATTTTCAATAGGTGCCCAAAGTTGAGGGCCTTCAAAATGTTAAGGGATGTCCAAAGTTATGTTTGAAAGACACATTTCACGACCAAACGTTAGTCAATGCAATCCCAGAGATTTCTTCAATCTTACTGTAACTTTTTGGGGAATTGGGAATTAATGAAGCATCGCACTGTTATGGAATTATTTAGAGAACAATCCACCGACTGAAATCTAGTGGAGTATTCAAGAATTATTATCCAATGGCTGCAATTCTTCCTACAGCGAAACCTTGAGTTACCTGTCAGGCAGTCAGAAGGATCATCCATCTCTCTGAAGGGGTCAAGGTATGTCGAGACAAGAAGTCAAGCAGTATTCTGACCTACTGGAAACAACTCTATGTGAAGGCAATTTGTAGGAAAGCCACATAAAATAGAGGAAAGTGGCATCCAACTAAACAAATTTACAAGGAAAAGTGGTTGAGAAAAAGGGATCCAAAGATGTTGAAGTCTAACTTCAAGCGAGAAAGGTGGAAGTGATTCTGTCATAACATATTGCAATTCGGAGGGAACATTTCTTCTACCGTCAATGTTTGTGACGAAAAATGGAAGTTTTTTTGACGGATTCCTAGTAGAAACGGGGTTTATATGAACCCCTAAATAGTCCTATGTTCCATCAGAATTATTTATGAAGCGATTGAAGGAAAATTTTACTCCAAGAAAGAATCCTGGCAAGATTCCCTTAATTTTGGATGAACATTCAGCACATTTAGATAACATAAAATGCTAGAATGAGGATAATGAATCACAATTGTTTGCCTACCAACCTATGCAACTCAGGCACTTCAATCTCTTGATTGCTCACATTTTAAGTCTCTCAAGCATTATTTCAAGAAGAGAATCACAGCGATGGATGGCTTATAAAAAGCAAGCCTGACAATCCATCTAGAAAGCTGAGTTGGTAGTAATAGAGAGGTCATTTGGATTTCGAGCCAGAGGTTTCTATCCTTTCAATCCAGATGCAGTTCCTGAGCACCTCTTCAGTATTTATGATGCAACAATCAACAACACAGCTGTAAGAATTCCTTTCTGTGCGTCTTCAGGAAATCTCAAAGAAAAGAAAACTTTATCGGCTGCAAGTTCTAATGATAACGGGATAATAAGTTGTAATTTCGGCTCAAGTGCCACAATGGCAAATTCAGCGACAGCGACTCCTTTCAATCCCTTCATGAAATAAACTATGTGCCAGCAATATCTTTTGCTGTGAACAAAAGAAAGCGATCGGCAGAACGCGTTACAGATGGAGATAAAAATGGAAACACCATCTTTCAAACCCTCCCAGTTCCAAAAAGCTCAAGTCAAATTCTTCAAAATCTTGTAGATATAGAAGACACTTTTGGAGAAAATATGAAGAGTGTGTCGTTAAATGAAACAAAGTAAATAGTTCCTACTTTGTTGAGTGCCTTGAAAATTTGATCAAATGAAGGAAGTTGTTGATTGGATTCAGTGACTTTTCTGCAAGAAGTTGCATAACATGTGGGCTAAGTGCCATATGTGTGGTCGCACTGAAAAACGAGCTCAGAAAATTAACTTATTGGTAAAATAAAATAAGCAACATTATTTAGAGTGTTATTTATCAAATTAATAGTTTAATTTGGGAATTAACACAGCGGGGCATCTCTCCCCTACATGTGTGTATATTACAGTGATGTCGTATCTGATTAATTTTTATTTTGCCACTTGTTGTGTACGAATTATTGATTGTTTCATATTTTACATAAACCTTTAATGTATGTCACATGCTATAACACATGAATAAAGTATCTGCTTTGGTTTGTTTAATTTTTAAACGATAAAAACCTTAAGTGGGGCAACTCTCCCGGAATTACCTTACATTACACAATGATAAAATGTCAAAAGAATATAAAAAGCATTTATTCTCCTGTCTTTTATAAGCATTTGTGTTTAATTATACACAGTGTTAATGGTGCAAATAAGCAAGTAGCAATTTTAATTTTTTCATTTATCCTATTGGTCGTCTTTAGGAAGTGCAGTTACAGTACCGAATTTCAATGTACCGACTACAAGATACATTCTCAGTGTCTCAAACGTAAATCTTGTACTGTAGAAACCTGCGCTCTACGTCGCATGACGTGATAGAGCAAAACGAAAAAACCTAACATCATTGCAGTCGCTAAGAGACAGTCCTTTATTCTCTGGTAACTCTATGTCCACTAATTTGCTGTTTATGTTACACAATGTTCCATATCCGTTATTTTTAGATAAAATTGATTGTTTTACAAATTCAGTAACCAGTGTACTTGAGGTCTCATTAATTCTCTGCATCATTTCCTAAATTAATTTGAGGGCTTCCGGCATCTCTTGCTCTGACTTTTCTAACCGTGTACAATAGTTTGATAGTAATAGTTTGAGACACAGTTTGAAAATAGGTTTGTATGAAAACCAAATTATTCGTCAGAACCTTCAAATCCAGAGCGTTTTCCTTTGCGAATTTGTTGGCATTCATTCTACAGTACCCCAGCCACTGTACGCTTTACTACTATACTCAGTACGCCGTTATGCGGATTTTCCACTGAACTGCTCTATTGGGTCCGAAGTCTCGAAGCCTGGTAATAACCTTTACCAGAAAAGTTATTTATCTAGAGTTGAACTGCAGCATTTTGTCGTATAAACCCTCCCTTCACGTAATTCCCCCACTCCAAACGTCTTATTAAAATATCGAATCAAAATTAAATATTGCATATTTCTCTCCGCTCAAAGGACACTGGAATTCATTTCATACAGCTCTCACAGGATACCATTCGCTATGTCTCCTTAGGAATACTTCAGTTGATTCCGTGAGATTTTTACGCCGTTTGCTTCACATCCCGTAAATTTTCAAGCGTTACGGGCAAGGGTGAACGATATCCTGACAATATACCTATACCTGATCCATCTAAGTTTTGCTAACTCTTTCCACTTTTGTCACTGCACTACAAGTACTGCTAGAAGCCATATATATCGAGGATGTTTAGTGAGTAATCCAAGGATGGGACTGATCACCGAGGAAGTTATTCAAAAAAGCTTAGAAAACTGGCTTCGAAGATGAAATAATGAAAATGAACAAGATAAAAGTGTTGTCTGAATCAAATGTGTGTGAAAAAGTAATGATGTTGAAGAATGATACCGATGAAAGTGATGAAAACGTAGTATAGGGTAGGGAAAAGGAAAGAACATGAAATGTCATTGTTTGTGAATAATCAGTCTATATTCAACTGCTTTAAAGAAACTTAGGTATGTAGCAGGTTTATATTTGAAATGGGTATATTTTTTAATTTCCCAGTAGTAATATAATATTTTCTTTGTCTTTTATATTTATTTGTTGATATATGTCTTCATTGCACCTAATTTTTCTCGCTAGACAAAATAATCCGCGACTTAGAGTCAACATTCATGAATTAACAAATTAGGCTATATTTACGTTTATAACACTTAAACTAGGACTACTTTATACAATCTTCTAGGAAATATCATCACATAATTTCTCCCTTCAGGTGTTTTCGACCAGAAATTTTAGAAAAAAATGTGACAAAATTACGTAATAATATACGGTACAATTTAAATCAAAATCAAATTATGAGAACAGGTAATGTCAAAGATATTTGTGTATTATTTGACAATGCACTTTATGTGCATACATATTTATAACGTTAGACAAAAAATAATCGGTTATCATTCTTTAAGTCTGCTTTCGAAGACTTCGATTGATTCCATGAGAGGTTAGGTTTACAAATGAACGAATTTCTTTTGCACGACTTCACTCTGATTTTCCTTTCTTTTTGTTTGTTGCTTTTCTGTCTGTTTATGTGTTATACCTACGTAACACTAATCTACATACGATTTATTAATTTTTTTTCTGCTGACTTGGGTGTTTTGGCGGATTTTATGTAATTTGAACTCCCTGAATTCAAATATGCAGTAAGAAATTGCCTACCAAGTCACATTTTTTCACAAAATGCAATTAGAATATTGTCTTATTTTCATGAGCTTCAACCGATTGCTAATGTATAGACCTACCACGTTTTCTTCGGCAAAAAAGTTAGTAATGATTGGTGTAAATTAATTTTTACAACACAGAGAGTGGCCAGAACCTTTAAGTATCTCAATTAATAAAAAAAAACTTCCGCTTCGTATGTTTCATTACGGAAGAAAATAACTTAAAAAATATCTGGTATTCTGCCTGGAAAATACATCTGAAAAATCTTTATTTAAACCTCTAATGAACAAAGTCTGTAGCATTTACTGCACAAGCCACTAGTCAACTCTAAAACCATATCAATTGTGACATAAGTTGCAAATATTCCGACATGGGAATTGTGTTTTATTTTACCTCTCAGCGAAGCTATAGTAAGGAATTTTGAAGTCATTGTCCGGGCTTGAACCCACGAACTTCGGTTCAACTAGCAAGCGCGTTTATTATTTTAGACCACAGAGGATGATCAACACAGTAGTCTGATACTGAGTTGAAACGGAGAAGCAGTAGAGTGAATTGGAAAAGGTATAAGAAAGAGACTAGATGAGGAAGAAAACGACAGCAGGGGAACGGATTCGTTTGGTAGACAATGCTGTCTAATAAATTTCTTTGGATCGGGCCCAGGAAACCTCTAAACATCGAACAAGCGCTGCCTGGGAGAGTCGACACTAATGTTGTCCCGTGGAACGATACAGTTGACTCAAGTCTTGCCGCGAAGGGACTCTGGGTGTGTGGCGGAGTGAAATATGGAACAGCGAGGTGCATGTAAAAAGTATATAAGAATAATTATCTTGAAACTTACTGGGCTTTTTCATACCCTATATTTATGGAAGTAGAAACATGACATGAGAGGAGATGTCACCGCTAGACTGATGTGCTTTACCAAGAATGCTGTCGTCTTTTCTGTTCTTCAAATAAACTTACAGGGCCGTATTCATGGACATTTTTAGCGCGGGCTTCCGGTGGATGACCAGCGTTTTTGGTATTCATAAACCAGTGTTAGCGATAGGATATGATTTGAATTCTGTACAAGTAAAAAGTGGATGTCTGGGCTAGCTTAGTACGCTCGTAGCGCGTGCTTCGAAATGTCTATGAATAGCACCCCTAGTGTTTTTAAAATATGTACAACTTTCGCTGGTATAAATGTAGTAAAATTAAAAATTTTAATTTCTTCATGTTAAAAATAATAAATTTTGTGTTGGAATTTGACACAGTGAAAAGACAATAGGCATACTTATAGATTAATAAATGTATTTAGAATTAAAGAAAAAAGCAATAAATTATTGCTCGGATAAGTATAGCTTTAAATTTTGGTGGGGGATGCAATTTGTGAAGGGAAAATTGATTTCCCTCAAATCTTTTAAAATTATGAATATAATCAAAGCTTTCTTCTGTATTTTATTCATAACGAGTGTTTTAATAAATCCTGCCCTTATCAGTTAAATTTGTAAGTAATAATTATTCTCATTTTTTTTCCATTAATTGTAAAATATAATTTTTTACTTACATAATTATTAACTAAATAATAACTTGTATTTGTAAAACATTTCTAAAGACAGGGTTTGTTAACACAATCATAATTTGAATCAAATGGAGAAGAGAGCATTAAAATATTCCAAACAGTACAACATATCAGGCCAAACCTTGTTCTTATACTGAAACAATTTTTAAATAGTAGCTATGAAACAAAATATTTAATCATTACTGTATTTTTTTAAATAATTCAGCATTAATGTTTCAAATGTTACGAAGAAGGGGAAGGAGTAGCCTGTGAAAGAGGTAGAGATAGTGATGTTGTTGCATTTTAAGTTTAACTTACTTGTGTAGTTTAATATAATAAAATATTGATTTGTGGTGTCAGTGATATAATTTATTTGTAAAAGATAATAAAAATTATAAAAATATATTAAAGAGCTTATCCTCCGTAACATTTATATTAATAAAACATAAAACTAAAAACAGGAATATAAATAATAATATATGAATTAAATTCATTTCTTGAAAACCTGTTGTAGTGAATAGTTTTTTTCGAGGTAGTAAGTGACCAATATTAGTGAACTAGTAAAATATCAAGAAAAGAGTAGATGGAAAGAATAACGTCGAGGCGTCAGAATAACGAAGGTATGAATAGTAGGAATTATTGATGGTGCACAAAACTTATTATAGTGAAAAAGTGAACTGAATAACGAATCAGTTATAGAAGTGAACTGGTATAAACAGTAATGTATGTGACCTGGTGAATAAATAATGAACAGCAAAAACAGGATAGGATAAGTACCGGTATTAAATAGACGATGGACTAAGCAGCAAGAGGGGAGATAGTCGAATTAGGGTAGTTTTAATAAAGTGTACTGGAAAGAAGTGTTATTTGTAACGATTGTTAATGGTGGCATAGTATACGTGAAAATGTGAGGTCCACCATTACATGTAAGAAATGTTGTGATGAAATATATATCATATATAATATATATCATATGTAATATATCATAGTATTTCAAATATTACTCACCATATGTATATAGTTAATACATAACAGTGAGTCTATGTGAAACCAGTCTTTAGAAAGCGATACTTTATATTTGCACATTTATTAAAATGATAATTAACTATTTCCACTGCTTGTATTTTCCGGTCACATAGGGAAATCTGCTTTGACTTTTCATGTATATAGAATGCTAAACATATTGTTAATGAGTGAATGATGCGGCATTATTATTTATTATATTAGCTACTCCTTTTTGCTTCTGACTTAAGGAAATCTCGGCAACTAAACTATAGAAAACCAAAACGAATTACCGTCTGTACTAAGCTTTCCTCATCCCTAAAGCTGAATCTTTACATAGTGTCACTTATGAATTAATAACCTTCTTAGCCAAAACGCCTGCTAAGATTAAGACAATTTAAAACAGCGAAGATCGGGCATCCAAAAGAAAAGATGTAATCATGTAGCTTACTGTTTTTATTTTAATTAGCTTTGTCTTGTAGTTTAACTAAACAAGAACATCCCGTCGGTCCGTTTACATCCGTTTAGCATAGACTCAATGTTCTACATTGATCTAATGCTGTGCTGACACAAATTTAATGTAATTTCCTGTCTATGTGTGCTTTCGCTTGACGTTTAAATAGGGAATTCTCTTGTTCCCAGTCTGAACATCTTGGGATATCATGCAGAGTTAAAATTTACCTCTTTATCGGTCATATCGAAGAATCAATATGCAAATAAAAAATATAACATATAATAGGATTGGAGAATTATTAATCTCTTGTCCGCTTTACGCCCGCTTATGTCATACCCGGTTTCTTAAATATGACTTGAAAAATGACGTCTTACAAATACTCGTACATAATACTGTATATTTATTATGTCATTTTTATTTTATGTACAGGATACAGTATAATCTCGCAATAAATCACTTTTAGACTTGAAGAATAATATTTTGAGAGAAGCTTTTTAAAAAAATTAACAGATTAATAGGTGTTACATATTAGCCAGAATCTCAATCAGATCTATTAGTGTATTATTGGACAGTAAACTTGGTGTAAATAAAGATGCTTAATCTAGAGACAAAAAAACCGATTGTCACACGCTAAAACTCCATCGGAAAACTTCGATTAATTCCGTCAGAGCTTAGGTTTACACGTGAAAGAATTTCTTATGGACAACTTCGCTCTATTTTCCCTTTCTTTTGTTTGTCTGTTGCTTTTCTGTCTGTTCATAGATCAAGTGTCACAAATAATCTATAACAAATATATATTCAAGGGAAAAATTAGATGCAGAAAAACATTATTTCCATATTGTGCAAATCAGGCACTACTCGAAATGGACTTGCAGAAATTCATGCTACAGAAGATCGATCATTTTTGTATCAATGTTCGTACATTTAATATATAGCTTTACAACCAGATTGTTCTCCATATACGTACTCTGCCATAAGATTTCACAAACTTAAAAAGAGGAAGAAAAGTGGTATGTTGTTCTTTTCTCTTTTTTAGAATCTGCTTGTTTGTAATGCTGCGTCTATACAGCTAGACATCTTTTTGAGACCAGATTAACCCCATCTAAAACCTGTTTCCTTAAGTGGAGTCTTTTTTTTTTTTCTTCAAAATGTTGTTATAGAACAATTTATTTAGGTGCAGATCTTTAAGATATATTGTAAGTTTATGTCTTTTTACAACAGGTATGATAAATCACAATCTTCTCTACAACAGAAATTCTAAATCTATCTCTCCGGTTTCTACATGAATTAAAACTTTCAAATTTAAAAATTAATTAATTTTGTTGGCAATATATATTTACAATTTCAGTAGCCGTCAATTATTTGTTATCTGTAGGCCTATTATTATTATTATTATTATTATTATTATTATTATTACTTCTACAATGCTTTTAAGAATAATTTTACCTCTCTTTTCTAACCAGCGACGCATTACACAATTCAGGCTTTTGAGTTTCGTTTTCATATTATGTGTACAGTACTTTCCAGACCATGTTTAGTATATTCGATTGGAAATTTTTTGTTACGACGTGCATATGGATGAATTTTATTTTTCTATATATAAATCAGTAATATATAGATGTAGGATCTCAATGACAATATCTGTACTCCAAGGAAAATTGCAGTTTCCTGTAAATAGATACTTGTGATATTATGAAAATGTGGTGGCCCAAGGTGATGTCTGTCGGGAATAATAGGATATTAAATATTAATATCGAAATCAATAGACGAAAATATAAAACCCATTGACTGCAGAACCTGGAAGAGACAGGATGAACCCTGTAAGAGAGCAGTGCCATGAAACTCGCAAGGGCAAAGAGGAATGAGACCTAGGATGGTGCGAAGGCCTCTCATACAAATTAAAGGAATGGTTTTAGAAGATTTTTGTGAACTACCTGTGCTGTTGAGAAATTGTCAGACTGCGTCGCTTCTTATCAGCATTTAAGTATTTTAGGTATCAATTTAGCAGATATTTTCCTCAGATACAACTCATGATGTACGAGTAAAATGTGAAAGACACTGTCATAGGAAATTTCCAAGTTCAGCGTTATACGATTGAGTCCACTTTATATATTCTGGGAGTCCACACCTGCGGAGTAACGGTTAGCGCGTCTGGCCGCGAAACCAGGTGGCCCTGGTTCGAATCCCGGTCGGGGCAAGTTACCTGGTTGAGTTTTTCTAGGGTTTTCCCTCAACCCTTTACGAGCAAATGCTGGGTAACTATCGGTGCTGAACCCCGGACTCCTTTCACCGGCATTATTAACGTCATCTCATTCAGAAGCTAAATAACCTAAGATGTTGATAAAGCGTCGTAAAATAACCTACTAAAATAAAAAAAAATAGTACTGGGTGTTCATTTCAAAGTGTGTCATGACGTCACTGTTGTGAGTCAGCGATTTGAAGCGAGTTTCAGCTTTTATATCAGAGAAGTTGCCTATTAATCAAGGCGTTCAATCTGAACTTGAAAACATGTACGGTATGATTTGAACGTCGTAGCAACAGATGGCTATCTGTACGGTCTGTGTGCTACCATAACCTCTTTCGAACTGTGTTTTGCGCGGGCAAATCGTACCCAGGGTATTTGTTATCATCGGTTGCGTACGGCAACATTCCACAATACAAATCAAATGCTCCGTGTCCATGTTGACCGTCGAAGTTAATGTCAACAAATACTGTACGTAAGTAATCGTCTTAACCCTCTCCCCATATCCCGACAGTAAGAAAAAAACTCACCCCAATACGTGTTTCCAAACAGTTCACATTCCTGCCACTACCAGCGTTACCGTACGTATCGGTAAGTACTCTTCAGAATGAACGCCGTACTTGCTAGGAAACTTCTCTTGCACAGAGGTAATACGCCTCTGCGGAAGTGTAGGAATATTGAATTGTCTAGGCTCATCGGCAAGCCACATGACGGCATACAGCGAGACACTTTGAACTGAACACGCAGTACATTATGCAACGAGCCTATAATGGTAGTAATTAAGACTCAAGTATGTTTGTTATACAACTTTTTATGCTCGACCATATTTCTAACTTGAAATTATTCAAAAGTTACGTTATGTTATGGTTATGTAAGTCAATAGCGAACTGACCTGAATTGTGAGATGTGCGCAGACGCGAAAGTATTGATTTTTTCCGAAGCCGAATGTCATTGACCTTGATAGAGAATAAGATGAAGATTAAACTTGATATAACCTGGAAATTGATTTAGAATTGAAAAACGAGATGACAAATTGAATTTATTTGAATATTATTTACAATTAACGCTAATTATTATAGTAACAGAACATAACCTTCTGCGACAGTATTGGATTTCCAGCCTCTGTGACTTTTCGTTAATTGTCTTTCGATTGCATATCCGACAATAATCGATACTTGCGGTTTTATAATGGTACAAAGGTGATTTGTAATTGGCTGAACACCTGAATTTTAATGAATAAGTGTACTTTAATGAGGTGCATTAAAGGGCTACTACCAGGTGTATAATTACTACATTTCGGCATGATCGCGCATAAAATAAAATTCATGTTTGGCGAGCTTCCTTAGTAAGGATATTAAGCAATGAGCAAGACCACTACCGGTACTTTAGATATGAAACATGAAAAGCCTGAAATCCCATAATGGCGACGGCTTCCTACAGTAGTGTAGGGTGAGCTGAAGGTATATTATACTTGGGGAGCAGTCCAAGAGAGCTTACACTATAAACTTACAAACTAAATATACAAACTATGCAAACTAAACATGAAAAACTATACAGACTAAACACATAAATTATACAAACTAAACAAACACAACAAACAATACAAAGTGAGCCCACATTATACAATCTAAACACACAAAAACAAAATGTCAAACTAAACATCGTACAAAAATATACAAAATGAACACACAAATTATACAGTCTTAACATACACACCAACTATCCAAACCAAATACACAAAACGTTATAGAAACTGAACACAAATTATACAGTCTTAACACACAAAAGTTATACATACTGAACATATAAATTATACAGTCTAAACACACAAACTATCCATACTAAACACACATAAAACTACACACTACTTTAGATAACACAGGATAAACCTAAGACATGATCTACATATTCAGTATCTGTGGGCGTAAGATAAAACTCTAGTTCTCTATCGGGAATCGAATTGAGTTCCCTGGATTTGTAGCCGAGAAATCTACCTCCTCACTGGCTCCAATAAAAATATCCTATACAGATCTGGATTTGTGAAGTACAGTACTTTTCTATTATTTGAAGGGGATTGCTGATCATAAATTCGAGAAGAGTATCTGTGGATATGCTCTTTCATAAAGTGCCCTTTGCCCTTTGAAATAGAGGAAGAGTTATGGTGGTCTATAAAAAAGAGGAAAAAGATCTGAAATCTCTATATAGACAATTTAATCTCTTTTTAGCAATAAAAGGAATCTCTGCCACTGGCCTTTAAAGGCGTTGAAGTGCTAACGAAGAAGTGGCTCAAACCATCAAACATTATTGCTTCTCGTAAACTTAAAGTATAAAGCCGAAAAGCTTTGAACAGAGTGAAAGCCTATTGCCTATAGATAAGCTTCGTTTTATTGTCGATATTGTTATAGAGATAATCATAAATTAATATAAATATTTCAGAGGGGTTTCACATCGTCCTTATTCATGATGAAGCTGTAAATTCAGACTGCTGTGGCACACGCATTGTTTGACATAATTTCGCACACTGTGGAAGCTAAGGTATAGATTTCGAACCCCGATAAGGCTTATATTCTTTCCGTTCATAATTTGTTGTACTATGTACGGACATACAATTTCGATAGCTCGAGTTCGTTTCTCCGTGATACCTGAAATGATATTTTGTGGGACATAAGTCCAGAGAATGATTTTCTCCAAGTTATATCTTTCCCCTCATATTTAAACTTTACATAGGTACTACCAATATTCTAAATTTCTCTTTGCTTTCTCTCTGTTTTCATTTCATTCATGTCATTAAAAATGTGGTAACTTCTGAGTTCTGGCTGATATATACATAGGCAGTATAGGCCTATCTCACTTGAAGATATCTGTCATAGGAAGAACAATTATTATATTAGAGATGAACAAAACTAACTGCCGCTCTCGCTCGCTGTGTTCGTTGCATTTGTAATTCGAATTTCGTCTCGTCATTCTCGTGCGCTTCGAATTTCGCTCTTCATTCTCGAAATAGAATTTGGTCGGCGTGGACAGATTTCGTAAATTTGAATAACATACATCATTCAAATAAATAACATTACAAATGTTTATATCAAACAAAAAGTCAGAACATTATCTTAGTTATCAAAATGTTCTGGTTCTATTACATGGTTATATAAACAGAAAAAAAATTTTCAAATAAATTTCCATTTCTAAGAAACATAAAACATAACGTTAATATCTTTTACTTGAGATTGCACACTTGTTCTCAAACATATTAAAAGAAAATTTCTAGCCTTTTAATAAGAGCCTAGTAATTAAATAAAGTTTAGGGAACGGATTATTGTACACTGAAAGGTAGAGATATTTTAAATAGGCTACTTGATTGTTTACACATATATAACAGTTACCAAAGTAGATAAAAGTTCAGTCAGGTATAAACAACAGTGACGATTCAAGGCTGTTTGACGTTCGGGACTTCGGGAGTGATCAATCTCGGCGTCTCGAAACACTCACAAGCAGTCTTTACGTCAACGACGCGACGTATAGAACATTGTCGTGCGGGATTTCGGCTTTGCGGACGCTGTTAGTCTTGATTTCTCGATCGTTGTTCATCTCTAGTTTGTCTATCTGACGTCTGATTAGCGTAATATCGTCGACAGTTTTATTAAACTGCACAGAGTATAATTTTATTAGGAGGAAGAAGAAACGCAATTAAATATCAATAGGCATACTTAATAATATTAGATAATTCGGTAGAAAACATGGTGAATATGACGGACATGAATAATATCAGTCTAGGCCTCATTCATTCATAGTTTCCTGCTCAAGGACAGGTGTTTCACTGGCAACCAAGCATTCTAAAATATTTCCTATTTTCTGCCTTTCTCTTACTCTCCGAATATGATTCATATATCTTAATGCCGTCTGTCATCTGATATCTTCTTCTGCCCCGAACTTTTTATGTCACCTAGTGTTGTTAAATACATTTCCAATATGTCCTAATTTCAGGAACTTATATATACAGGGACATCATTTTATTTTTACTAACATTTTTAATAGTAACCTGGCTATACCTTTGGATCAACGCCGTTTGCTATCCCCTTCCACGACTGGAGTTCGATGATACTGGCGTAATATACAAACAAATCACTTTACTAGGTATAGGAGGGAAGAAAAGTAGTTCATCCATTTACGTAAACTAGTAAATATCGCGATTTTGGGTTTGATCATTTTCATTAGGTTTTTGTTTAATTCAAAATACAGTACAGTATTAACAATGAGTGTTTTTATTCACGAACTGAGCTGTCCATGTGGACGTATTCATTATGCAGTGTATATTATACTGTCTACAGCACATTAGCGTACAGTATAGAGAATGAAGTTAAATTGAAAAATAATCATAATATGGATATTTAAACACATTTTTGAAAATGGTGGCCGTTCATTTCGATACAGGCTTCAGTTCTAATGTGCATATTATCGCACTATAGACTATTGCACCTAATCCCAATTACCAGTTTCGGCCTTCGTACTAGTAACTCATGTTGAAATAATTCTGTACCTACTCTATAAAAGTGTACCTTACGTACTGTAAATTCAGTCTTCACTTCTGCCCGATCCGAAAAGATAAAATATCAGACATACTATATACCGTCCGTCCAAGTGGTTATGTCGTAGGGTCGTAGAAAGGGAGGAAATCACGTGACAGTTAATTAATTAACGAGGCCCTTCTATTTAAGTTATTTTAAATAGTTGTATAATATTACGTAGACGTCCAATTTCTAACAGAAATTAATGTTCTCAGAAAAGAGCTAAGACAGCCCAGCCACAAGCTGGCGAATAAAAGCTGATTGGCGAAACCGGGATACGACGTAGGCAAATGGACGACAGTACCTATGCGAAAATGATTCAATATCGAAAGCTCTTTCGTCACTGGAAAACGCGAACATATTTTTGGAACGTACTGTTTACTATGACTGTATGTGCGGTCTTGGATCTGTGTGGAGAAAGGTTGAACTTCATTAGTAGAAGGGGTGGGAGTGAAGTACATTAAAAAACTCAGGTACAATAAAAATTGAAGTAAAAATAAAATGATGTCCCTGTATAATACCTACACAATAAGAAGGTTATTTTTACTTTCCCGTTCGAGCTAGCACGCTGATACGCTGCAGAAAATTTAAAGAAATAAAAGTTTTTGTCACACCTATATGAAAACTTCTCGTTTTCATAGTCATAACCAGGGCTATCATTCCATGCAGAACCCACATATTTCAGTATAGCCGTCTCACATTTGGAAACCTGTGAAATCCTGGAAGCGCACAGAAATAACTCATGTCAAAGACATGTGCAGACACATTGGTTCAGATTCCAGACGGCAGACATCTACGACACAAGGATACAATAATTGATCCCACTGAATGACAAATGTCTCAGTTCTGGTGCTGAATACGTTGAAAAATAGCTCAACAATTGCTGTTTGTTCCAATAAAAATGTTCATGAAATTTTGTTCTCTTTCTGTAAACGGCCTCAGGGAAACTTATTTTTACGGCCCTCGTAATTGCGCTCGAGTGGCCAAAATTTGTATAAGCACTTCTTTTGACATTATTAAAATATCAATTTTTTTACCTGCTCCCATGAGAATGTTTGTTTTTAAGTATAAAGGAGAATACCATATTTACATTCTTCATTGGCATATCCAGACAAAATCGTGCTAATTCAAAGAGAGAAACTTGGCAATATACGCAAACTAATACGTTACATATTACATGAATATCAAGAATTTTACAATAATATTCTTCAGTGGCTTATTGTGAAAAAATAAGTTCATTTATATGCTGAACTTGTGTATTAAGTACATAGTAGGTCTATACATATATTATATCCCTGATCTGACAAATAAACTTTAGTTGAACTGAAATTATTACACTACAATTTTGATTCCTTGCAGAAACAGTACATGTCAAGCTAATACATTGATTCATTTCATTAACAATTCATTAGATTCCAATAAATTTGGTATAAAACGACACATCTATTAGGCTTCTGTCTGAAGAAGCCAGTACTATAACCAATAATTTGGTCTATCATCAGTAATGCCGTTTTTTGTGTCTACTGAAAAATTTAGTTTTCATGACATGTGCTGTTTCTGGAATCCCCGATTCAATTATGCCTAGTATTCCAGCATCCTACCATAGGGAGAATTTGACATGGCTATTGTCCGCATCAACTAGCTGTCTCTTCTCTTTTCTTGCCTACGCCACCCGTTCAGATTTTGTCTAGTTTATACTTCCTTTCTCCGCTAACTTATAGTATTTGGGATTATAGACAATGACTTTCATGTTTTATCCGAAAACGAAAGTTTGTCACATAATAAATTGTTTCGTTCAGGCATGTATTTTGAATAATAAATAAAATAAACTATAAAAGCTAATATAGTAAAATTAGCAACATTGTGAAGAAACTGAATTTTTGTGAATATCGTAACACGTAGGGTGAATTTGTGCCTGTGATATTAATTTTTCCTGTCTTTTCCAGTATTAGAAAGTGTATACAAATAATGTTGTGGTTGTTTTGTGATGAATATTAATAATATTAATTTTTCTATAGGCGCAGTATTATTTTATTTTGATCTGTAATATAAATTTCATGATCTCCATAGCATGCTTATAAATGTAAATAGTTTAATTTTCGGAAAGTGACTTGAAATTCTGTGATGTCTTTGTGAAGGGCAATGTGTTATATTCATCTTGTAGAAGGGCAGGTCATCTTTAAAACGGCTCAGGAATCAATCAGCTTCTCTCCGGAGCCCACAGTATCGAGTCTGATTGGAGGATGAAAGGAGAGAAGCAGAGGAAAGGTCTCTTTCAATCATCTGAGTGGAAGAATGTGTCGGGGCAACTTTAACGGTTTCATTAAGGAAAACAATGCTTCCTGCTGTTCAGGGTACTTCGAACTTGACTCTGCTCTAAATGTAAAACACGTATTCCGAATTTGCATTGGTACTATAAATAGAGAACCAGATGACACAAATAGAATATCAGATATATCACGATTTCTGATTTCCAAAATCTTCAACGCTGAATACAAATTAATGTCCTTTAAAACTATTATTGCAGTTATAACAAAGGAAATATTTTCATTATATCTGTTAACCTAGAGAATAACTTCCTTTATAGTTCTTAAACATGAAGATCCTGAGATAAAATATAGGGCCTGTTGACAAAAAACACATTTACTTATAACCATATATGTTTAGCTAAGAACTCTTTTCAGAACATGGAAGAGGTGATAGTAGCATGAAAAATAACGAAGTCCAAAAGAGTTGCTGATGATATGGCGTTATTTGCAGAAGAGGAGATTGTACTAAGGGATATACTACTGAAGATAAATGGCAGCTGTGAGCATTATGAAAATAAATGCTAACAAGACAAAGACCATGGCTTTCGGAACAAAAACTAATGAAGGTGAAAGTGCGAATTCGAAAAGACGCAATAGAACAAGTGGACGGTTTTAGGTATTCGAGTTGTACTATAAATAGTAATATGAGCTACTGCCAGAAAGTCAAAAGGAGGATAGCAATAACAAAAGAAGCTTTTAATAGAAAAAGGATCATCTTCTGCGTACCTATAGAAAAAGAAGTAAGGAAGAAACTAATGAAGTATTTTGTGTGGAATGTGGCATTTTACGGGGCAGAAACATGCATGTTACGATGAAGTGAAGAGAAACGACTGAAGCATTTGAAAATTGGATTTGGGGAAGTATGGGGCGTGTGAAATGGGCAGAGAAATTAAAGAATGTAGCTGTACTAGAAAGAGTGGGTGAAGAAAGAATGATGCTGAAACTGATCAGGAAGAGAGAAACAAGTTTGCTGGGTCATTGGCTAGGAAGTGACTGCCTACTGAAGGATGCACCGGAAGAAAAGGTGAACAGGTGAGTAGTTCGGGGATAAAGAAGATATCAGGTGATAGACAATATTAAGACATGTATATTTTGTGCGAAAAATAGGGAAGATTGGAAAATATTGGGTTTTCAATATATAGATTATGAATAATAAAATACGGTTATTAATGTGTAGAAATAAAACTAATTGCTAGTCCATCAGATGCGTACTGTAACAAATTGAGAGATTCTAACTAAAGTAAAATAAACTAATTTTAACCTAGTCTGCAGCAGCTGCGCCGGAACCCAAGCCTGACGGCAGGCAGTTACGGGCGTGAGTATTGTCTGCTTTGTCGGTGTCTATTAGAGATGTAATACACAAAGTTGGATTCTGCTACATCACACGAACACCTTGTAAGTCATAATTGAACAGCTATAGAGAGCAACTGTAATGTGTACTCAAACCGTTTTACCACAAATTTAATCCAGGGAAATTACTCATCTTTTATTCACTGAATTATAAGTACTATCGTGGCTGTAGATAGCTGACATAATATTCGTAACTCCAGCTCCATGAGTCTAGTTATTACAACCTACGTAGGATTAATAGATGAAATAGGTTGCAGCATGAAATAATGCAAATAAAACAGTATTTTATCTGAAAAAATGAACCGAATCAGTCCACACCTGTGGAGTAACGGCTAGAACGTCTGGCCGCGAAACCAGGTGGCCCGGTTTCGATTCCCGGTCTGGGCAAGTTACCTGGCTGAGGTTTTTTCCGGGGTTTTCCCTCAACCCAATATGAGCAAATGCTGGGTAACTTTCGGTGCTGGACTCCGGACTCATTTAACCGGCATTATCACCTTAATCTACTTGATATTAATTGCACAAATTTGTATAGCTTAATGAAAGTATGCTACTTTGTATTGTATATATTTGTATAATTTTGGCCGATGAATTGTATATGCTTTAAATTGAATAGTAATCTATATAGCTCTACTGATAAATTGTTTGTGTTTGTAATTTGAAGTAGTTTGCATGATATGTATTATCAATTTCTGTATATCACAACTGGTTGAATTGTTTATGCCTTAAATTTAATTAAATTGTTTTGTATTATAATATAGCTCAACTTATGAATGATCGTTTGCGTTTGTAAATTTAATAATCTGATTGGCTATGTATTGTATACTTTTAGTAGAACCATCGATGTAGCTCAGTCGGCAGACTCGCTGGGCTGCTGATCCGGAGCTGCGTTCGGGCTTGGGTTGGATCCCCCTTTGGACTTTGGTTCCTTCGGAGGTTTTCCCCAGCCGTGGGACTGAAGCCGGATAGTCTATGGCGAGTCCTTGGCATCAACCCCTTTGATTTGATTACCCCCTTTGATTTGATTACCTGGTTGGGTTTTTCCGAGGTTTCCCCCACCGAAAAGGCAAATGCCGGGTAATATTTTGGCGAATCCTCGGACCTCATCTCATCTCACTACATCTCGCCAAAATGTAAAAAAAAATTGTAGAAAATTGTAAAAATTGTAGAAAATTACTAAATTGTAAAACTATAAATATTTGTAAAAATTGTAATTGTAATATTGTAAAATGTTGACATGTTCCACATCTTAAAGCTTCATTGCTCATGTAAGATCTATGGAATGAAATGAATGAATGAATGAATGAATGAATGAATGAATGAATGAATCTTATTCAGACGCTAAATAACCTAAGCTGTTGTTAAAGCGTCGTAAATTAACCTACTAAAAGAAAAATAAACCGAATCTTCCACAAAAAAGCAGGACATGATAACGTGATACATGACGTGATGTTTATTTCGAAATATTTTATATATTAAGGCAGGGTTGGGCAGCAAGAGCAGATTCTACTCTCTCACGGGGAGTCATATGATTTCTCTTCATCCCCTTTCTTACCCGCCGAACACCGCGCAGCGTTGATTCAGTGACGGATGAATATTAAGCGTCCCCGTTTAGAGTCTGGATCCGC
Organism: Periplaneta americana; assembly: GCF_040183065.1. Classification (NCBI taxonomy): domain Eukaryota; kingdom Metazoa; phylum Arthropoda; class Insecta; order Blattodea; family Blattidae; genus Periplaneta; species Periplaneta americana. Next base: position 81,313,381 of record NC_091133.1, on the reverse strand, counting down.
TCTCGACGCCCAGCCCTGTATTAAGGTAATAGTTATTTATGATACAAGTGCGTGAACGTTCTCTTTTGGTACGAATGTAGAGCTTGTTAAGCGAGGCGAAGCCAAGTTTAAAAAACACACGAGAGCCATAAAGATAACTTTACGAATGTGTATCATGCAATGTTTTTTTCTACGATAACAAAAATTTACATTAAATAAATATTTAAAGTTGGTGGGGTTATAAAATCAAGATTAGGCCTACACAGCCGTCTAAACTCCGAACCATTAGTAAATAAGTACCCGTCGAATTAAAGCCTGTTTTATTCATGATCATGATTTTATGGCCGTCTAAACCGGTCATAAAAGCACTTAGGAAAAGTTAAATGCTAAATCTTGTTGCAATGAGTAGCCCACTACAAACGTAACTTCAGAATAATACGGGCTAAAATGTGAATAAGAATATTAAATTTGTTACTTGTTTGTGGTACCGGTACATATAATACAGGGACATCATTTTATTTTTACTTCAATTTTTATTGTACCTGAGTTTTTTAATGTACTTCACTCCCATCCCTTCTACTAAGGAAGTTCCAACTCCACACAGAACCAAGACCGCAGATAGTAAGCAGTACTGAGTTACTGAGTATAGTACGTTCCAGAAATATGTTCGCGTTTTCCAGTGACGAAAGAGCTTTCAATATTGAATCATATTTTCGCACAGGTACTGTCCGTTTGCCTACGTCGCATCCCGATTTCCCCCACCTGCTTCTGCTCGCCTCTCTGTAAAAGCTGGGCTGTCTTAGCTCTTTTCTGAAAACATTAATTTCTCTTAGGAATTGGAAGTTTACGTAATATTACACAGCTGTTTAATTTAACTTAAATAAAAGGGCCTCGTTAAGTAATTAACTGTCACGTGATTTCCTCCCTTTCTACAATCCTGCGGCATAACCACTTGGACGGACAGTAGATAGCATATCTGAGTAATTTTATATTTTCGGGTCGGGCAGAAGTGAAGATTGAATTTACAGTACGTAGAGTAGGTACAAAATTATTTCAACATGAGTTACTAGTACGAAGGACGAAACTGGCAATTGGAATTAGATGCAATAGTCTATAGTGCGATAATATGCACAAAAGAACTGAAGCCTGTATCGAAATGAACGGCCACCATTTTCAAAATTGTGTTTAAATATTCATATTATGATTATTTTTCAATTTAACTTCTTTCTCTATATTGTACGCTAATGTGCTGTAGACAGTATAATATACACTGCATAATGAATACGTTCGCATGAATAACTCACTTCGTGAGTAAAAACACTTATTCTTAATACAGTACTGTACTTTGATTAAAGAAAAATCTAATGAAAATTATCAAACTCAAAATCGCGATATTTCCTAGTTTACGTAAATGGATGAACTACTGTTCTTCCATCCTATACCTAGTAGAGTGATTTGTGTTTTACGCCAGTATCATCGAACTCCAGTCTTGGAGGGGGGAGCAAGTGGTGTTTCCGGTTCTCTAAAGGTATAGACAGGTTAATATTAAAAATGTTAGTAAAAACAAAATGATGTCCCTGTATTTACTTCTTGAAATATCGAGGTAATGCATTAATTTTTTTACTGAGTGAAGTTTGTACTATATATTGAATAATTAATTTTCTTTGACAGTGTATAAAATGAATACATAACTTACTTTTCTACGCACTAGTGTTACGCACTGTTAACAGTGGGTAAAATACAACTTTACGCAGTATCGTAAAGAAAATTATTAGGCTTAGGGCCGGTTGTGTAAAGCTTTTGTACAGAAAATAAGGGTTAAAATGGCCGCCAGTCAAGTTGAACCCAGTTTTTCTGTTTCTGAAGCATACAACAAGAATTTTCGTGTACTTTGTATACTACAACTTTATTGAGGTGAATTATGTATATTTTAAATGATAGTTACTTAAATAACATTGTTTAAAGGTTGTGAAGTTTATTATTTAGAGAAGTGATGTTAAGGGTATATCAGTAATGAGTAATGTTAACCTACATCCGAAATACAAATATCTGTTATTGTTTATTATTAAAAAATAAACATGCATTAACTTGTTGTTATTTAAAGTGTTTCTAGTTTATAAAATAAAAATTAATATGTAAGTAATAACATATGTGAATCTTACGGAATAATTAATACGTAATATATGCTGCGTATATATTTGTAAAGTTATTCCGTCTCTGACTTTCATTTGGTTATGAAGTAACTCAAAGAAAATCAGACATCAATCCCGTTGTAATGTGGGAGGATATAAAAGTTTCAATCATATTCCAAGCATTGAATTCAATTACAATTTCTTTTACGTCTTTGCTTTAGATTTTAAGTATCTGAATCGATCTTTTCATTTTCTGTAATGTTTATGTATTTTAACAGAACTATACAAACGTTTATTATTGCTTAACATTTAGAAATATACATGCATGCAATTGTTAATAACATAACGAATTTCGAGTTTATAAGAAAAGAAAGAACAAAAACTAATGTGTAAGTAATAAAAAATGTATAGGCCTACCTTACGGAATAATTGATATTAATATGTGCGGCGTGTAGGCCTATATTTGTAAAGCTATTTCTGTAGTGCTCGGGAAAAGTGACACAAGTCAGTTTCCACAAACCTTTTTTGATACATTATTTATTGACAACTTACGGAACATCTCTTCGCTTGGAAAAACATACATAGGTATTCCTCCTATTACAATAATTCATACAGAAAAAAATCAAATCTACATAAACCAGTATAAGTTGTCAATAAATTATCAAAAAAGATTTATGAAAATTGACTTATGTCACTTTTCCCAAGCACTGCAGATTTCATCTCTCACTTTTATTTGGTTATGATTATTAATGGACGCATCAACCATCAAACAGATAAACCACAAACGAACAAATAAGTACGTAAGTAAATAATAAATAAGGAAATAAATAAATAAAATAAATAATTAATCAATTAAATAAATAAGTAAATGAATAAGTAAATAAATGAATAAGTAAGTAAATAAATAAATAGGTAAGTAAATAAATAAATAAGTACATAAATAAGTAAGTAAATAAGAAAATGAATAAAATAAATAAATAATTAAATAAGTAAATAAGTAAGTAAATAAATAAGTAAATAAATAAATAAGTAAATAAATAAATAAATTAATTAAATAAATAGACAGACAAAATTACCTTAAAATCTTCAACAATATTCTTAATCTTTGCGCAGTTTTCAAGGCGTTGAACGATATTTACTTTGTCAGAAATACTCAGACGTGAACGTGTTTGTGATATGATGCCTTACTTGTTTCCGGGGGCTTGGATTCTTGTTACAACAGAACACGTTGTACTGTTTTACTGCTTTCTTTAAAATCAAACGCATTCTACTAAATAGGCGGAGCAGCATAGTAGTTAATAGATGCATATTTTCAAGTGAAGCCGTAACAGAATCCACTACCAGCTAGGACAGGGATGTCGAACAGCGCTCTCAAGCTGTGAAACGATTAGGTACTGTTTACTACCTGAGCTGGAGCGGTGAGGTCAGTCTACCCTTACTGTAGCAGTGTTCTGTACGCAGAGTGTTTATCAACTCTGGCGGCTGGTATGGATATGGAACGATCTTTCAATAGTGAATGGATAGATAAACATTTATTTATCGTAAAGGGCGGAAAGGCGCGTTGCTTAATATGTAGAAAGAAACTTTGATACATAAGCCATAATAATATTTAAAGGCATTTTAATTCAATGCATGCTGAAGCTTATGGAGCAGAAAAATTATCCGGTTCCGCTCGTGAAAAGGCAAAAGAGATATATCTAGAATGTTTTTAAATCTCTAAGTTTGTCCCGTAATATTGTTGCTGAGAGCATGACAGAAATGGGAGATAACTTCGGCGGACAACTGATAGCAAGAATGAAAACTTTTACTTGTTATGCACTAGCTCTTGATGAAAGTACCGACCGCAAAGATACGGCGCAGCTAGCTATATTCATAAGGGATGTCGATTCAGATTTCAATCTTCATTAAGATCTTGTAGATGTCATTTTACTAAAGGATCGAACTCGAGGAGAAGATATTTTTAATCTGTAACAAAAACTATGAATAAATTTCAAATCATAGTAAGATTAATTAATTTTGTACATCAAAACAGTTTAAGTTTTTGAACTTGCACTGCTACAACACATACACATAAAGTTGATATTTTAAACATGAATTAGCAACATTATTATGATGATTTATTTCTGCTACTAACGAACAACGTTCATGAATGATCCAGTAGATAAAACGAATTATTATTATTATTATTATTATTATTATTATTATTATTATTATTATTATCATCCATCCATCCATCCATCCATCCATCCATTCATCCATCCATCCATCCATCCAGCCTCAAGTAGACCTACATTCTTCGTTCATCAAAGTTTTCAAGTGAAAATCTAAGATGAGCTCCTAAAAATTATAAAGATGTATAAAAATTATCTAAGTACCAGCCGCCGCATTAGCAGTTTCGCTTTTGTTTACGATCACTCGCCCGGTCTGCTTGCTACCTGTGTTGAACCGTTGCACGGTAAGGGAGGAGTGAAGGCTCTTCAGTTCACAGCTCGAGAGCGCTGTTCGACATCCCTGAGCTAGGAAATTATACTTATAAATATATCCCAGAAAGACAGGGATGTAAATACGAAATTCCATATTTTGATATTTACAATTGCTGCAATATCAATATTCAGGATTGACAGAACTCTCCTCACCGATTACAATTAAATGTCTTTTTCCAAACTCTTCCTCTTTTTTTATCCAAGTAAATGTAATATTAAATATGCACTCTTCATTCGTCAAAACTGTAGGCACTGTTGGTACATGCATATGAATCTTCATAAGAAGAATTTAATAATAATGAATAGTGGTTAGTGCAATTACTATCTTCATAATATAATCTATTGAAATGTAGTTTATCGAAGCAATTTGATCGTGAAACAAATGAAACAGTTGGTCTGTCGCGATGTGCGTCTCTAATGTGGATTAAATTGATGGGTCTATAGAGATCGGCGCTAACCATAAGGCTGGATTACATAAATGGCTAAACTCACTAATTGCGAGTGTTTAAAATTAGTAAATCAATTTCTAAATAAAGCAAACTCTCATCATTTTGATTTCATGCGGCCGGCAAAAAATCCATTACACAATGGCTTATTAAATCCTCTCTCCCTATACAGCTCCTCTGCTTGTGCTGTAACTGATCTGGCTTTAAGTTGATATCATTCCGCACACAAAGTATGAAACAATAGGTCGTTTATGGGCTATAAATTGTTCTTTTGTTTCGATGCTTTTGCAGTTATTATGCTGCATAAATCTTAAACAATATAGTTTTTAAAGGGACACTTGATACAACTTGTGTATAGTACTTTCTAACTGATAAAAGGGTTAACTGGAAGAGAAGGCTTTACGGCCTTAACTCTGCCACAAAAAATGATGATTATTATTATTATTATTATTATTATTATTATTATTATTATTATTACGCAGAATAAATACGGGAAATGCGTGTTATTATTCAGCTTTTGTCAAGTCTGCTGTCAAAAAATCTGAAAGTTAGAATTTATAAAACAGTTATATTACTGGTTGTTCTGTATGGTTGTGAAACTTGGACTCTCACTTTGAGAGAGAAACATAGATTAGGAGTGTTTGAGAATAAGGTTCTTAGGAAAATATGCTAAAAGGGATGAAGTTACAGGAGAATGGAGAAAGTTACACGACACAGAACTGCACGCATTGTATTCTTCACCTGACATAATTAGGAACATTAAATCCAGATGTCTGAGATGGACAGGGCATGTAGCACGTATGGGTGAATCCAGAAATGCATATAGAATGTTAGTTGGTAGGCCGGAGGGAAAAAGGCCTTTGGGGAGGCCGAGACGTAGATTAGAGGATAATATTAAAATGGATTTGAGGGAGGTGGGATATGATCATAGAGACTGGATAAATCTTTCACAGGATAAGGACCAATAGCGGGTTTATGTGAGGGCGGCAATGGACCTCCCGGTTCCTTAAAAGCCATTTGTAAGTAAGCAAATATTAATATTATTAATAATATATTCTTCATAAACTACATAAGTGCTGAAATGGATTTGTTAAGGAAATCAAAAGGATGTTCAAAATTAGAGCATATAAAGAATGAAGACATACGGAAATAACTATAGATTTATAACCATAATGATAAAATAAAGGAATATTGCAAGAACTGGTTTCAACATATGAACAGAATGTCGGACACAAGACTACCCAAGTAGTGTTTCAATTCAAACCAACAGGGACAAGGGACTGGGATGATCCAAGTGACGTTTGAATGCGCGTCTCCCGTGAATTGAAGAAGAAGAAGAAAGCGATGATGATAATGCTGATTATTATTATTATTATTATTATTATTATTATTATTATTATTATTATTATTATTATATTAATAGTAATAATAATGGACCATAATAATAATAATAGTAATAATAATAATAACAATAATACAAAGTTCAGCAGAATGATATCCCCAATTAGAAACAAAAATAACAAGAGCAACATAGATTCCATTCAAAATTTTATTTTACAATCTTACAGAAAAATGTTTGCCATTTTGACATCTCTTTTTTTTTTAAGATAATATCGTCCAAATGCTTGCCCTCACGAGCTGTACACTCCTCAAACAGTGACTGTACGTCCTTATTCCTAAAAAAAAATTCAAGATTCTATTATTCCAAATTGTGCAACAGCACACCAAACAGTAACACTCTAATTGTGGAGAGGCCGCTATTGTATTTCTCGAGGGTTTTCTGGGGACCAATATGGAATGTTTTGTTTGTTGACGCAGCCCGACAAATGAAAATAAGGTTAGTCATTCCTGAGCACAACAGTACCTCCTGAAACATTTCCCAATAATATGGTCTGCAAGCATCTTGGTGGTTGAGCCAGTCACGTTTCCGAAGTTCCTGAACCACCATAACTTTATAGGGATGAAACTTGAGGTCTAGGTGTAAGATTCGTCTGAAACTCCAATCAGATATTACCAATACCAGAGCATGTTTAATGGCTGAATGTCGCGTCGTGGAGATGTGGTAACAGCATGCCTCCCTGCTTCGATATTCCTGGAAGCCCGAACATTGCGACATCTACCGGACGATTTCTGTTTGAAAGTTGAACCCTTTGTCTGACATTTCACACCCAAATCTGTAGAGTTTTCTTATCAGGAATTCTTTCGTGTCGACCTACTCAAATGGGTAGAAATTGCCACAGCTTTGCAATCACAATCACCATGTTTAAAAATGCTCAACAAAATGCACGATGTTGACGTGCCCACGCTCTGATGGTAATTGAAATGGCATAGCTTGTGCTGCTCAAATATATATGCCACTGAAGCGGAACTATCAAGAAACCTGTATTGCGGCCAATTCAAACCGGGGAGATCATTCTGCCGGCCCCTGTATGAATGGTAATAGCTTAATAATATTCTTTCTCTCTTTGCGTTTCAATTTCGAATCAAAACATAATAGCTACAAGGAAACTTTTTTTAATTATATAAAATAAAAAAAGGTAAAGCTATGTCCTATACATACCATGAAGTCTTTTTGAAGCATGGAGATAGAACATTCTTTCTTGTTCGCGGTACTAGAATAAGATAGTGTAGTCGGCACCAAACACCGACCGCCTTTTTACCGCCGGGAAAAATACGGTACTCAGTTTGATAGAAGACTGAGTGAACCTTGAGACCTTTACGGAGGATTAGAAACGAGAATATTTCGTTACCACCCGGGATCGAACCCCGGACCGTCCAGACCTTAGCCAGTTGCTCTACCAACTACATAAAATTACAGATGAAATGAATCCTAAAAATTCGAAACATAAAACCTATTATTCTTGAGAACAGTAGAATCATCATCATCATTATCATCATCGTCTTCGTCATAATATTATCAAGTTTTCAAGGATTTAGAATACAGCGGTCTTAACACTTCATCCTTTAGTTTATTGGCCGTCTGCTGTTTTCTTCCATTTGGAGTAAATAGGGTGCATACAAATTGATGTAAAATATTTTGGGGATATGTTTCTAACAACAAAACATAGAAAAAACTTTCATATAAACATGATCCTGAAAATTCTTAAGGCTGGTTCACAATAAACCGGGAACGAAGACGACGAGAACGAGAATGGAAATATTGTTAAAAATATGTATTTAGAATTATTTCCGTTCTCGATCTCGTTGGCGGCTTATTGTGAACCAGCCTTTAGTTTCAGAGTTAGTAAGGAGTTCGTCTTTACATTGACTCCTGAAGTGGAGCCAACTCGGAATGCTTTCATGATGTAATTTGAGAATGTGTGTGAAGATGGAACTCTAAGAAAAGATATTCGTCGCACAACACAAGTTTTAAATATCCGCAAATGTAACTCCTTTTTATCTGTGATTCGTTTTACTCTGCAATGGGCCTTCTACACTTCGCGTATTATTGCTACGCGTAAATAAAATTGTCTATATTTGTGTTGTTCCAACATTTTGCACAAATCAATGCATAGCCTATTTGTAGGAGTGGGACTGTCGTCCTGCAGTGTGTATTCTGTGTAGTGTTGTGATGTTGCACAATCGAAACTAGAGAGTGAAATTAAATTGTTGAAGAGAATTTTGCTAGAAATTAGTAATCATCAATGTTCTTTTCTTTTCATCTTAATTTTTGCACAGATTCCGTCAACACACTATTAATCTTGCTTTGGTGTTCGCGTATTTCATTTTGAATCATGTCAAAATTTTGAGGTATTTTTTCAGACTGTTTGCTCTTACAGTTGGACCGTCTTTGCATTAGAGAATTATTTTACATTTTTTTATATTGAGGATTGAATTTTGGTGACATACTAACAGAAATGTACATGTACACAAATTGAGAAATGACCTAAAAATGAATTTTTTTGCAAAAATTACTCCTGGTTCACAATATACGTTTTCTAGTACAGAGATATGACCTTTCTCTGACCATTTTTCCTTTCTCACAGAAAAGAGCACGCAAATTAATTAATTACTATTTTATTAACAGTCATTCCGCGGCAGACAAAATGTATGCATATTACAGTAGAACTTGATTGCAGTTATTCTCTCCGCTCCGCGTTATATAAACCACTTCAACCTGGCGCAGAGGGAGAAAATCCCATTTTAATTTGCCGGTGCTTAACACCAGCATAGAAAATAGTGGGATTTGAAGACAAATCCATTTGAGTCTTTAATTTTACTACTTTACTTCACTTGGGTAAATACATGTTGAAGAGGATTGGATTTTGAGCAGGTGTTTTCTTGCTCCGAAAGATATCTCTTATGGAAATTATGCAAAACATACTGAAATGAATTTTAATACTTTTGCACTTCGTTATCGTCTGCAGACTTCTCGTGGTTTTGTCTCCGTAGTAACCGAAGTAATTCCCTGCCGATTCCCTGCTGAAACTCGACGTTGATTGATGTGTGTAGCGATTTCAGCAAATGGAAAAACAATCTCCTGCAACAACATACTATAAAGCTTTCCTCCGCAGGCAATTAGTAGTCCTTATAAATCTAGAGAGGAATCAGTACCGGATGCCATCACAGGAGCCTCTTGGGAGGGCCACGTTATTGAACGCTACCGATTGAATTTCCAGTCAGAGGCGGAGCATCAGCTGCGTTGAATGGCCGATGGTTACTTATTTAAGAAGCCTTGTAGGCTATGAAACCTATTCAAATGACAAAAATGAAACAATAGTTGAATTATAAACGGGTAGGGATTGCTATACTCGTTTATGAAAATGGATCGGCAAGTCGTGAGTCTATCATAGAACTAGGAAAGCACTTATATCCAAGAATTATAAATATGTGTCAATGATTAATTCGGTTCATATCTTTAATATGCTGCATACATATCTTTACGTACTTAGATCACCTGTCAACAGTGTCATAGCTTTGTGGTAGTGCATACAGTTATGTAGAACTACGTGTGAATGATGCGAGAAGTGATACATGGAGAATACAAGGAGATCACAAAGAATAACAAGCGAATAAGAACAATGCAAGGATAACTGTAAGCAAACGAGAACAAGGGGAATATAAAGAGGACAAGGGAACTACTCGTACAAAGAAAACAAGAACAATATAATGATAACTGGAAGATAAGGAGGACAAAAGGAAGACAAGGAGAAGAAGGGGAATACAAGAAGAGCAAAGAAAGACAAGGAGAACAAGGGCAATACGACGAGAACATTGGAAATAGGAGTAGAATAAGGAAAATAGAAGGATAACAAGGGAAATACAAGGAGAATACAAGGAAAACAAGGGAAAGACAAGAAGAACAAGCGGAATACACTGAGAATAAGGGGAATACAAACAGGACAAGGGAACTACAAAGAAGACGAGAGAACTACTCGTACAAAAAAACAAGAACAGTACAAGGATAACTGGAAGACAAGGAGGACAAAGGGAAGACAAGGAGAATGAGGGGTAGTAAGGAGAGAAAGGGGAATACAAGAAGAGCAAAGAAAGAGAATGAGAACAAAGACATTATAACGAGAACTGTGGAATAGGAGTAGAATAAGGGAAATAGAAGGATAACAAGAGGAATACAAGGAGAACAAGGGAATACAAGGAGAACAAGGGAAATACAAGGAGAGCAAGCGGAATACACTGAACAAGGGGAATACAAACAGGACAAGTGAACTACAAAGAAGATTACTAGTGCAAAAAACAAGAACAATACAAGGATAACTGGAAGACAAGGAGGGGGGAAAAGGGAAGACAAGGAGAACAAGGGGTTGTAAGGAGAACAAAGGAATGCAAGGAGAAGAAGGGGAATACAAGAAGAGCAAAGAAAGAGCATGAGAATAAAGACATTACAACGAGAACTGTGGAATAGGAGTAGAATAAGGGAAATAGAAGGATAACAAGGGGAATACGAGGAGAACAAGGGAATACAAGGAGAACAAGGGAAATACAAGGAGAGCAAGGGGAATACAAAAAGGACAAGTGAACTACAAAGAAGATTACTAGTGCAAAAAACAAGAACAATACTGGAAGACAAGGAAGAAAAAAGGAAAGATACGGAGAATAAGGGGTAGTAAGGAGAAGAAAGGAATGCAAGGAGAAGAAGGGGAATACAAGAAGAGCAAAGAAAGACAAGGAGAACAAGGACATTACAACGAGAACAGTGGAACTAGGAGTAGAATAAGGGAAATAGAAGGATAACAAGGGGAATACAAGGAGGACAAGGGAATACAAGGAGATCAAGGGGAAAGACATAGGGTAAAAAAAGGAGGAATAGTGGAGGAAAATAGGAACAAGGGAAAGGCAATGAGAAGAAAGGAAATATAAGGAGAACATGGCGAAACCAATGGAATACATGATAACAATGGGAGTACAAGGATAAAACGGGAAAGACAAGGAGAAGAGGGGATTGAAAAGGAGAAGAAAGTGAAGACAAAGAGAACAAGTAGAATACAAGGAGAACGAGGGGAACACAAGGGGAAAGAGTGGAAGACAAGACGATAGAAGGGAAAGCGTAGAAAATAGGGTGATTACACGAAAAACAAGGGGAATACAAGGAGTATATAGAGAATAGAAGGAGAACAAGAAGAGTCCAAAGAGGACTAGGTGAGTACATGGAGAAGAAGAGGACAAATAGATCAAGGAGAATATAAAGAGAGCAGGGTGAATTAGAACGCGTACAGGGAATACAAGGAGTACATGGGGAATACAAGCAGATCAGAGGGAATGCAAGGAGAACGTTGAATTGGGTTGCAATTTAATATGACGGGCAATTCACAAGTTACCCCTCCATACCTAGTGAGGAGGAGCAAAACGTTCTACTGTATGTCAAAACTCCTTGAAGTGCAGCAAATCATATGTAACCGCAATGTCCGCGATGGTCTACAGGTTACTGTACTTGCTCTTGTATCCGAAATTATCCGGTTCAAATTCAGCAAAGTAAGATCTATATACTTATCAATAATTTGAGGTAATCAATCTTAATGGCTTAACAAGAAAATGTACAAAACAAGTTACATTATAACTGTTTAAATTTTTTTTAACATAACATTTATATGCCTTTTATTACAAGTGCAAACGTTTTCGCCCTCCAGGGGCATCATCAGGCTGGAATAGCAATATCAAAATCAAAAGTTGAAATAAATATGTGATGACGATGTGCGTTATAAAATTAGATTTTACGGAAAAGATGGAATGTGTTTCATATTAAACTTGTCTATATAATATAAAATACATAAACACTATATTGTGTGTGGGAAATTATATCCTTAAGTTGTGAATAACAACATTGATAAATGAATATTAAAACCGTTCAATACAAGGCTTGATGTGGGCCAAAGTATTGTCAAACTGCCTAAGATGGCTGTTGATTATCATTATATTTTGTAATGTAAAAAGATGGAAAGTACTTCCTAATTGGAATATCTACTTTAAACATTATGTTATATGGGAGAACCGTGTGTTCTGCAGTTATGAATAAAATGTCAGTACGTAAATATTAACAACATTTAACAAACAGTTTAAAATAGCTATTCGACAACATACAGTATTATATCGTCGTTGTTCCTGCAATAACTCCTAACTCCTATATGTAAAATATAATTTTTTTTCAGTAGGAAGAAAAAACACATTTATTCATTCTATGGTAGTGGTACATAGGAGACTGTGAATTCTTATATTTTCGCAAGAAAGAAATATAATTACATATAGGAGATTTTATTATTTGCTGTATCTCTATTTAAGTTATTGTAATAGAGCAGAAATATAAAAATCGATAAATTTGTCACATAGGAGTTATTACAGGAACAACTACGATATGTATGATATGAAGAAAATGGAACGTACTTTTTGTTGGAGTGTCTACTCTAAAACACTGTATTGTGTGCACGAACCATATGTTCCACAAATATGAATCGAATATCGGTATATACAATATTAAAAATAATGTTAAAGCTTGATGTAAGTTATAGAGAATAACAAATTGGATGTAGTATGTTATTTATACACACGACGCGAATGTATCGTATTGCTAAATGTAGAGTCACTCTTTTGACAAAGTTAAATGTTGCATTCGATGAGAAGATTGGTTGATGTGGTGGCCGCACTTCAGGAGAAGATCCGAGCAAGGAATGTGAGTTTTACCCCTTCTCTTACAACCAACTCCCTAACATGGAACCGGCCGGCCAATGACTATGCTTTGTTTGTCCCAGCCGGGCCAATGACACCATCTCCATCCACCTGCTCCTTCAGAGGAGCCGAGCTACTAGTTGAACCTCTCCTCTTACCCCGCAAGGCCCATACCTTCCCCGCAGATATCTTTTCGTGAAATTTGGACAGTAATCTCGTAACGTATCACAATATGCTCAAATTTAGAGATATATTGACAATCGAGACTAGGATGTGTAGATGTCTGCTCCCGTGTGTGTATGTACAACTGACTAGATATTACCTACTGCACTCTACTCTCACTTATAGCAATTGAATTTAAATTATAAATAGTGCATGTAAGTATTCCCAAATATTTATTACATTGAAACGTATTGTATTAGTTTATATACCATTAAATATGTAATGCATTTAATCCGAATTTGTTAGTTAAGTTTAGTGTTATAATTATTGTGGTCGGAAATACTTTCGTCATTTTGTCCATTAGCATCAGTTTGTTGCAATCCGCCACATGGTTGTGGACGGATCATGGAGACGTCATTCAACGCCATTGGACTGTGGAAGGGCAGTCATTGCTTTCCTCTTGCTTCCATCCCTCTTTCTCAGTTCTACATCCCTGGTATAGATGACACTCAAATCGTTGCAGACAACACACGTGACAGTATTATAATTACACTTGAGGTAAAATGATAGTCGAGGACGATGATTATCTGACGAATAGTATTCACATAGTTGCTACTTTCGTATTTTAAAGGACTCTTTTCGAACGTTAACCAGCCAGCAATAAAAATGCCATTTTTAAGACTTCCGGAGTCCCCAGGGATTCTTTTTATGCCAGGGCTCAGAACGGCATAGAAATCTCAACATTTCTTTCTAGTTGAAATAACCGTACTTTAGTTTTTTTTCGTTTGTAAATACCATTTTCTCTGATTGGGTATGAACTAGCGACACTTGTGTGCAGAGACAAGCACAGCTGTGTCAGAAAGAACAACATTCTAACTGAAGTTTAAAACTGGAAACAGTTGCAAGTTTTTTTTTATCTTCAATGGTAGTGGTTTGTAATTCTCTGTTAAACACGCTTCCTCACTAACAGACGTAGATCAAAATAACGAATTTGCTTATTTAGCCGAAAACAATTCGGGAAAATTATCTGTATTCCCAGCGTTTACTCTTGTCGGTTTGTTAGTGGGCGAAACAACAGAAATAAATATAAATGAATACTGTACCTCGCAGAAGACCCGTTGGTGTATTTGTGATAACGCGAATTTATGAATATCGCAGTGGCTTCCATGGAGCGAGTGCATGAACGAACCAAATACACTGCTTCTATTTTGCGGAAAGAATTGCGTACTAACACAAGCATAGGGATGTTTGTTTAGATGAAATCGTGTAAAATGACATCAAAATGTTGAAAGAGTAATTCAGAGATAAATTACAAAAATGTGATATTTAAGTACAAGATAAATATAAACATGAGCAGACCTACAGTCAACGACGACTACAACTCGGTGCTTCCACTCTAAGAACGCAAATTCGATCCCCGAATAAACCAAGTGGAAGTTTAACAGACAAATGAGCTGTTAAGGAAGATATATAAATTGGTCCACACCTGTGGAGTAGCGGTCAGCGCGTCTGGCCGCGAAACCAGGTGGCCCGGGTTCGATTCCCGGTCAGTGCAAGTTACCTGGTTGAGATTTTTTCCGGGGTTTTCCCTCAACCCAATACGAGCAAATGCTGGGTAACTTTCGGTGCTGGACCCCGAACTCATTTCACCGGCATTATCACCTTCATTTCATTCAGGCGCTAAATAACCTAGATGTTGATACAGCGTCGTAAAATAACCCAATAAAATAAAAAAAATATATAAATTGGTCCGTTTGCATAGTCGATGAAGTCGGGGAAAATTCGCGTTTTTTTATAGTTGAACAAAAGGGTCAGGTATATTTCTCTTACTAGGATCTTTAAAATGGCTAAAATTATGGTTCTTGCAGTTTGAAATAGTTTGGAAACTATGTAACAAAAGAAAGCAAGCAGAATGGAACAGGCTGTTCTATGGTTTGATGCAATGATAGTTAAAGAAGGCCAGCGGCGTAGTTCAGGCGGTAACGCGCCTGCTGATCCGGAGTTACGCTCGGGGTCGGTTCGGTTCCCGTTTGAACTAATTAACTGATTGGGTTTTTCCCGAGGTTTTCTCGAACTGTAGGGCGAATGTGAGGTAATATATGGCGAATCCTCGGTCTCATCTCGCTATCATCAATTCAATCGACGCTAAATAACCTAGTAGTTGATACAGCGTCGTACAATAACAGAGTGAAAACGGTTAATAAACAAAGTTAGTATATATTAATTTATATTACCGGTTGTTCTGTATGGTTGTGAAACTTGGACTCTCACTTTGAGAGAGGAACAGAGGTTAAGGGTGTTTGAGAATAAAGTGCTTAGGAAAATATTCGACACTAAGGATGAAGTTGCAGGAGAATGGAGAAAGTTACACAACACAGAACTGCACGCATTGTATTCTTCACCTGACATAATTAGGAACATTAAGTCCAGACGCTTGAGATTGGCAGGGCATGTAGCACGTATGGGCGAATTCAGAAATGCATATAGAGTGTTAGTTGGGAGGCCGGAGGGGAAAAAGACTTTTGGGGGAGGCCGAGACGTAGATGGGAGGATAATATTAAAATGGGTTTGAGGGAGGTGGGATATGATGTAGAAACTGGATTAATCTTGCTCAGGATAGGGGCCGATGGCGGGCTTACGTTACGGCGGCAATGAACCTCCGGGTTCCTTGAAAGCCATAAGTAAGTAAATACGTATTATTTTGTCATTGCAAAGAAATTGCGATAATAACAAAGCTAATATAAATAATGACAAAGATAATAATAAAGAACATGGTAGGCCCTACTGTAAAAAGCAGATCGAAGAATGTTTTCGGTTTATAAACATCTATAATTGTATTCTACAAATTAACTCCGAGTTTAAGAGAGAGAGAGAGAGAGAGAGAGAGAGAGAGAGAGAAAAGAAGAGAAAAAGAGAGAATAAATTGGCATGATTTTTCCACAGTTTTAATACCTTTTCAAACTTAAAAGCTTCCTGTGTCCGTTATAACCACTCCACAGAAATTCACAGATTTGTTGAATATTTGTTAACCGTTCCGATCATTATGGAAGGACGTGCGTTTAATTCTTATTCCATTAGTACAGTTAAAACAAAACGGACGCTAATGACAATTTGCTGATCACTTTCGCTTAATCACGACGATGACAAGGTATATCCAGAAGAACGAAGCTGCGGATGTTACGTCATGTGTCACCACAAAACAGTCCTATAGTACTTATTGCATAAAATTAGGTTAGAAATAATGTCATTCGCTTTACTCTCACTTTCTGATAGTTTAATTTATAAAACTTCAAGTAAAAATATTCTGTCTCAAGTGTTTGTTTTAGGGATTAGGAATAGATCTGTTAAGAAGCCATGATAATGTAAAGAAACTAAAGCACAAAATCAAAAAGGCTGAAACAATATCTGCTTACTTGAGAGAGATTTGCTGGCTCAGTATATGCATGCCCGTGGATAGGACAGTCAGAATTTATAAGGCCGATTGTGACAAAAATATGGACAAAAGTAAAACTAAAACTGCTTTACGAACAGCAAAAATGAAGACTTTGAGGGCAGTAGTTGGAAAAATATTAAAATTAAGTATAATAGAAGTGTATATAAAGAACCAATATGAAGTACAGAATATGGTGAGAAGGAGAGACAAGGAAGAAGATATTGGTATGACTCTAAACACAAAGAAATGAAATAAATTGGCCCGCATAGTACCACGTTCACTAGAAGGAAAGCCAGCAGGTAGCCGTCTAGTTGGAAGACCGCCGAAGAGATGAAAGGATCATTTGTAATCCACTTCTCCAGAGATATAGAATTAATGACTTCGGAAAAAAAAAAGAGATCGTCACATCTGAAATAAGTAGAAGAAGAATATAGATTCTAAATCAGTTGTCTATTAGATATTGAGTATGAACAAATTCCTTCTGTATTTTAGCAGGGAACGTTGTAGACTGACGAGTAGGCAGAGAGAATGCTGTAGACAGAGAAGTTGAAACGTGCATTATCACGAAAATTGCGAAATAAAATTCCTGAATATTAGCCTATGTTGCAATATATAATTTATTTCCAAGAAATAGTCTGCCCAGGCATCGTGGGTTGCCAAAAACACAGAATAACACACATACAAGAATAATAACGATTACAGTAAAATAGATGAGTAAAATTGAAATGTGAACTAGGAGCTTAAATTTAAGAAATAATTAATCTGTACATATATTGTAACAATCACACACTAACGGATAGATTATGATATTCCGTATAAATGATTTTTCAGAATTGCCACAGACCCTTTAATGCTAGAAGTAATTATTTTTGGAATTATGTCATGGATTCCAAATGTTTTGATAGTGTTTACAGTTGATCGTGGGATGGTGCCCCTCGCTCCGATCATTAAACCATGTACTTTCCAGGTGCCTTCCATCTGATATTTTTTTTCGAAAATACGGAATAGTAGGCTCATAAATTTGTTGTTTCTCTTTGTTGACTTCAGATGGTTGAGTCTGGCTCATCTCAAATCTAACGGGTCCAGTATAAAGCCTTTAATATTAGTCTTGTCTAGAGCCACGATGTCCGTTCTTTTAATTCCGCCGCCTTCAACGCAGTGCACCTCTTCATGGACCTCGAAGGATCTTTTTCTAAGGGCTTGTGCTATTAGTTTTCAGATGTTATGATGGCGTGAATTTCTCAGAAGTTCTCCATGCTGACAGGATCCTAGGACGTGCACTTCATCCATTTTTAGTACGAGGCGCGTCCAGAAAGTAAGTTTCACTAGGGCTGTTCATAGAAAGAAAAAACAATTTCATGAAAAATTTATTGGAACACATACAGCAATTTTTGAGCAATTTGTCAACGTATTTCAAACCGGAATTGAGGCATTTGTCATAACGTGGAATCAAATTTTATATCCCTGTGTCGTAGAAGCCTTCCGCTTGGGATCGGAACCAGCGTGTGACAGTCGTCTGCACTTCTCTGTCACTGTGAAATTGCTGCCCGGACAGGAATTTCTTGAGGTGTAATAAAAGATGGCTGGGAGCGAGATCCGGGCTGTAGGGTGGATGTTAAAACACCTCCCAGCGGAACTCCTGCAGAAGATATGTTTCTGGACCAGATACTCACAGGCGATTAAACATGAGTTGCACTCTTTACACCAAAACAACTTTTAACAAACTTCCTTTAGAATATAGAATTTTACTAAATTGCCGGTGTTTTAAGAATTGTTTAAAAATACGCTTTTGGGAAGATTATTTATTTTAATTCTCAGTTGACTTATTTATTTCATGGTTTCAAACTTTTTCTTCTTTCTGTCCAAAACTTTATGTTATCTTACTATTTGTTCTTATTTTGCTTTCTTTAATAAATTTTTGAGATTTTGTTTGTTTTTCACAGACTGTAGTGTCATGACTTTTTCAATTACATTGTATAACATATGTATGTGTTCTTGTATAGCCCCTATATATGAGTTATACTCGTTGGGGCATACTCAATAAATAATAAAAAACAATTCCTGCCCGGGCAGCAGTTTCACAGTGACAGAGAGGTACAGACGACTGTCATACATTGGTTCCGATCCCAGTTGGCAGACTTCTACGACACAGGAATACAAAAGTTGACCACACGGTATGACAAATATCTCATTTCCGGTGGGGATTACGTTGAAAAGTAGCCCAAAAATTGCTGTATCTGTTCCACTAAATCTTTCCATGAAATTGTGTTTTCTTTCTGCAAAGGGCCACAGAGAAACTTACTTTCTGGACTCGCGTCGTACATTGAGAAAATAAATTATAAAATGAAATAATGAAGTGCAACAAAGTGGTATTTCGAAGAGAAGCTGACAAATCGGTTCTCAAATTCCGGCATGAATGTATTTGATAATATGGCTGATATATTACTTTATATACAATTTAAGAAGTAGACACAGCATAAAAGATGTACTAACTACTGTAATAATCTGTATGGGTATTCTGAAAACCGGAAAGACAACACTCATACAACTCATTTCAGTCCGTGACGCCAACTGAGTGAATAAAGTCTCTGCAGCAAATGAGACACCAACTCCAATTACAGTTTCTGTTTTCCGAACTGTCGCCTTGAAAATCGAGTTACGGACTGTCCAAAACTAATTCCCGCTCCTCATTTGATTCGTTCTCTTCACCTTCGCCTTACAGCTTCATTTCAGAGTCACTTTAAGGCCTTTCTCCCACCCGTGCTACGCTATTAAGACGCTACTCTGTGATAATACTGGTAATAAGATACCGCGCAACGATCAACAAATCAGAGGCTCGCATATATACTCTACGCGACCGCTACACTGTTGTGGGAAGATGCGTTCGGGTGATGATGTCATGATTGCTTATCACTATTTCAAAAGAAAAAAAAAAGCGGAGCTATTGAATGAAGCCGTATAGGCCTATTATTAGGAACAATATCAATAGAGTGTCTTTTGTTTGTGCCTAAGAACTAAATAATGGCGAAAATGAGTTTATATTATTCTATAAAACAGTGACCGGCATGTTCCGTGCTCTGTGACGTCATACGACGTAGCCGCTTTGCTCTTTGCTCGGCAATCTCTGCATACTGAGCACAGCGAGGAGAGAAGATTCAACTTAACAGTGGTGGTGCGGCGTCTATGCACTGACACAGCGCGATCCATTCTTCTGAGATAGTATGGGAACAGCACAATTACAATACATTTGTACGAAAACAAAACTGTACATCCTTGATAAATCAATGTAACAAAATATTTTGGTTTGTAATCAAATTTAATGTACTTACAATAACATGAAACTCATAATACAGCCACTTGCAGAAGCGTTTGCATATATAAATGAAATTTCGAAACTGCTATAAACATACACGCATATAAATAAATAAATACTTTAAGTAGTACTGCAACATTTTGTCTACTCGGAAACTTGAAAACAGTTCAAGTGTTTTTTAATACACATTTCTCTACATAATATACAGATTAAACTACATAGGCCCTATCTTGGTGAGTAGTATGCAAAGTATACTGTATTTCAACTTTTGAAACACACCATCACTTTGTGTCACTACCGTGCCCAAGCTAAACGCTTTGTCGAGATTTTTTTCCTCTTTTCTCGCGCACTAATTTTGCAATATTTGGAGTCATAGCCTGGCTAACACACAAGCGAAGAATATGTTTCAAGTTCAGATCAGACAGGTGGTTTCTATGTTGTGGTTTGCAGACCTTCATACAGAAAAGAACTGTTCACATACATACGTAGATCCGAATATTAGCAGCAAATCTATGCAATCGAGGGAATCTTGCCTGGGGAAATCTTCTATAAAATGTAGATAGATCCTTTTTGTTTTCAAAGCGGTCTTTCATTTCAATATCATTTTGCAAATCATTGACTTCCAGTTGCAATGATGATGGAACACTGTCAATATTCACTGAAAATGTTGTCGCAAATATGGAAATATCAGATTGAAGAATTGCAAACTCTTGAAATCTGCAATCAAATTCCTGATTCAGTTCTTCTAATATTTGTACATACTTATTCGTGTCTGTAATTGGGTGACACACTGTAGACAGACTCAACTGCTCGCTCTCCCAAGCACTTGCGATCTCACTGGCTCTTACGTCACAACTGCAGCATCTGCCGGCCACTGCTATAAAATGTCTTAAGAAAGCCTCAAATGTTTTTCCTGACTTGATTGGCCTTAATATTCAAAAGCAAGGCACATACTATAGATATATTACTACTTAATTAACTTATTATTCTCAGAACATGAATTTTACCAGCAATCGAAAAGTATTGGGAATTAATTTGAATAAGGAACAAAAAAAAGTTTCCTTCCCAGGCAGGATTCGAATCACGAAAGTCCTAGTTACCAGTCTGTCGTGCTCTGGAGTGAATAAGGCTCTGAAATCAGCTACAAGAATCAGTCTGGTTTTTTTGCCACTACTGTACATCATTGCGTCAAAATTTCTCCATTCCGCCATCATTCCATAACTTTCCCCAAACGACGGCTAGCGAAGCACGGAGGGGACTGGTCTAGGGTCGAGGGGTTTGCAAGAAAACGGTACAAGTAAGCGATAATGATGATAATAATAAAGAATAATACAAGTGTTTTATTATTGGAAGAATCTTTGGCTATGCTTTCTCGGTCACATTTCTCATTGTGTATTACGCCAAATTATGGTTGCATGTGTATGGATATTTTTCTACGACTTCAACGAAGGTAATATCGTTCCTTTCTTCTCCAGCCATCTCAAGCTCAAGCAAGTGGTAGCGGCAAGTCTACATGTCGAGTCCGCACGACTCGTCTCCAGTAGGTGGCGTCGTGGTCTCGTATCCGTCAAGGTCCGTCGATAGCGACATCTAGAGACCTTGGTATCGGTAGCGCTATTTGAAAAATCTCAAAGAATAACCCCTGAAATTGATGACATGACTTACAGTTGTTGTATTTGACGTAACTGGAGATTTATTGAACGTATTTCCAATAAATAGTATATTTAAATATGAATTATTTATATATCAGTTGGACATTATAAATCACCTTATATTACTATTCAAAATATCCAATGCCGATATTCTGCTTGACCGAAACTACATTTAGAATTCTTTTCGTCCATTGTGTTAGAATAATCTTCCCTTTCTGAAATATTATTCTCGCCCGTCTTGGTAAGAAATTCAAACAAGAAATCATCAGAAATCAATTATTACGAAATGAATAATAAGATGCAGAAAGGGCACATCCAACAAAATTAAAATTTTACAGGAAACAGATAAAATGAATAATTAACAAACTAGTGGTGTTTTCTACTAGAAAATTTATTTATACATTCTTCAACAGAACACAACCTTACTCATGAATATGGCAAAGGAATATAATGCACTATGTGATGTTCGTATTTTACATAATGCAATTATGACCTTTTTGCAAAGTTCAATATGTTCCAAAAATATTAAAATTACACTATATTGTAACTTGAAAATGTGTTTCAAAGTAAACAGTTGATCCCCTTTGAATCATTATTATTATTATTATTATTATTATTATTATTATTATTATTATTATTAACCGGTATTTTACCTTTCGCCATATTGATATTACTGTTACAAGATTCTATCATTTATGTGCCAGAATTAATTTTCTGGGTAAAATTTTACATCACTCATTTTCATCATCATATTCTTCCTGAGATGAACTTCCCAATTGAAGATGCGACTGTAAAATTCGTTATACCCCAATGGAATAATATGAGACCGAAGATTTTTCAGATCTGTTATTTCTTAATATGAATAGGAACTCAACCCTCCGTAAAAGCCTTGTCCTGAGGGAGATAGGGAGAACATTACACAGACTCAAACTAAATGTGTGAACTAAAGAGCCACCAACATATTATTCAGAAGTTATTGCCTTGCCTTTCATGCCATATATTTTGTAATTGAAATGCCTGTATTTTTATAAGTAGAAGCTAACTTTCTTATCCTTTGGAATCATTCTTCCTGACGACTCATCTGATAAGTATATTTTCTTATATTTCTTAGTCCATCAATTTTTTTAATTTAGAATATCATTTGTGGTGACTTGTACAGTAAAACGCCTAGTTCACTACTTTTCTTAATTTATTCACATTACTTTTGCCCTTTGTTTCTTCTTCTGAAAACATGGTTAATACATGCAGGTTACAGAAACAATCATCTGTTCATATTTCAGTGTTACCACATGACCAACTTCATTATGAAATGTCCCTACTTTGCATAAAGGTTATATCTACAGTACATGTGACCATCCTACATCTTAAAAGAATTTTCACATTCATTTTCAACAGATTCTAGTGCAGTTGTGTCCTGTTTACACAATTTGATAGAGCTAAAGATCTATTATGTAATCTAAAAAAATAAAACTGTAATTTTTTGTTGGATGTACCCTTTCTGCATCATTCTATTCAAATATCAGTCCATTCTCTCTCCAAGATAAAACTTATTGTCGTTAATGTACGATTAATCATTTAAATGACCAAATATTGACGAATTAACTTAAATGTAGTGTAATGAGAGCTTAAAATTAAATTTTTATTGGCGAAATTCATTGTTCATTTAAGTGTCACTTAAAAGACTTTAAGTGACATTTAAAATTAAATATGTTTGATGAAATCGGTCCTAAGATGTGTAGACAGAAGCTCTCTCTCCTGTTTTGTTGTAAGTTCCCCGTTACTCGAAACCTTGTTCTGTCGACATTATATAATTACTTGAGAGATTTGCTTTCTCCTATTTTGTGCTTTTCAAACTTTCAGTATTCTACTGATGTATTATAGGACTAGTAAACAGGACTAGGTCCGGGGCTTTACTAGGAATCGGAATGAAGTTTCACTTCGACTGATTACCAGCTTTGATTTTCTTAGGTATTCCGTAGATTTCAGGTGAATGTTGGGTAAACGCATGGGGAATTGTCGTACTTACCTTGCTACAATATAATTTCTCCATCACAATTTTAATCGACTGCATAATTTACGCAGTTTACACAGCGTTGCTGTTTTGTTGATTAGAAATATTGTACCAAAAATAAGTTTCAGTTATTCATTAACTAATATCTGTGATTCGGAAATAAATTAGTAATATTGTTTATAGGAACTACAGCAATCTACTATTATGGTCAAAAGGAAGCGTCTGTTATTCTACTAGCAGTTAGGAAAACATTTCACCCACTAGTCATATTACTAACTACACAACAGCTAAGAATCGTTGAGCTGTTAAATAATAAGGCTTTCGGCAGGAATCATCCTATGTCGAAATGTAAATGTATTTATTGATAAGAATGATGATTTGTATTGAAATATTTCGTTGCAGTTCTACCTATCTCAAACCATGCATCGAAATATGAATTTCTTTAATAACATCTATTAAGGATTGATTGATTTATTGATAAAAACAATTGTGGTGTCAAAGATACATAGACAAAATCAAAAGAAAAACCTACAAAGAAACTAACTAAAATATTGTACTATATCAACACTAATTTCCATAGATTCATTTATATCATAAAAAGGGTTTTTGATTAGCCAGTCACGAAAATCACACCTAAATCTATTAAAATTAACATTGTGTGCACTATAAGTAATTTTATTAAACATAGACAAATCAATTGATGTAAACCATTGTTTAGACTTGGCTAATATAACCCTAGGGGCCACAAGATGGTAATTATGTCTTGTACCATAACACACAAAGGCCTTAGATTGAATAATGACACAAGTATTAACAACTTATTTTTCGCTGACGATTTAGTCTTACTACATTATGACGAAGATTTATTGCAACTGGCTGCCCATAAATTAAATGAAATATGTAAAGATTATAATCTCAAAATCTCGATAAATAAAACAAAGGTGATGGCTTTTAGTGGAAAAAACCCTCTACGCGCAAAAATAATCATTGATGACCAAATGATTGAACAGGTATCCCACTATAAATATCTAGGATGTGATATTAGCTATGGATATGATAAGGATATTGAATATAAAATTAATCAGTTCCAAGCTATTTGTGGCACAATAAATAGAACGTTGAAAAATAAAGCCCACAAACAAACAAAATTAAAATTCTATAAAACAATGGCAGTTCCTACCCTCCTATATGGGAGTGAATCTTGGATTACCACTACTAAACATGAAAGTAAAATCCAGGCAGCTGAGATGAAGTTTTTAAGCAGAGTAAAGGGATGTACTAGAATGGACCAGATAAGAAACGAGGATATCCGTGAAGAACTGCAAATCTACTCCATAAAAGAAAAGATAACTAACAATAAGGAACAATGGAAAGAACATATAGAAAGATTGACAGAGAGTAGATTACCAAAGAGAATACAAAACTACTTCCCAAGAGGAAGAAGAGATGTTGGACGTCCTCGGAAGAGATGGTCCTAGATCTATTAGTGAAGACGGAACAGGCAATTAATGCCTAAACCAGGAAGTGAAGACGAAGAAGAAGACCATAATGATGAATCTCATTTTATATATATATATATATATATATATATATATATATGTAATTTATTTTTATCAAACAATGGAAAATATACAAATTAACAACGGTTAAAATTTTTTCAGAAGTAAATAAAGATCTGTAATGAGCATTAAAATCAGAATAAGTCAAAATTCGTATTGCGTTCTTTTTTGCAAAAGAAACTTGATTAATGTTATGACAAGTTCACCACAAATGAATACCATAAGTAATTATACATTAAAAAAAAAAAGCAAAATATGAAGTTTTAAGAAATTCTTGAGGTGCAAGATATCTAAGTCTCCTTAATAAATAGATTATCCATTATCGTGTAGTTGCTTATCCATTATCATGTACAACCTATCAAATTTCAATTGATAGGTGCTATTGGTATTAAGTATTTAATAACATATTCTGCCGTATAGATATGTGAAGATAAATATGTATTGGAATTGCTGATGGACATTTAATATAATTTATTTGAACTTTGACTTAATATTGCTGTATCAACTATTAATTAATTAGTGCAAAGTAAAATTTGAAATGGGCGTCAGTTGACATATCAGATATGTATAGAGAAGTAAATAATATGTAAATGATTATCATAGCTTACACAATTACTATAATCTGGATTTTCGGTTATCTAGTGCCAAGTAATTTTCCGTGTATATTTTTTTGTGCAACCGAAAAACAAAATGTTTGTCCTTTTGATACATATTGTGAGATTAAAAAAAAAAGTATATCATTTAACCTATATGTTTGCTGTTGGAAAATAAGCTAGGACAAGTATTATTAAGCAACAAAAATAAAGGAACCGAATTTTTCGAAAGACGTAAAACGTATAAAGAGATAATGCGTATCCCAAAAATTTTAAGGAATGTTTATTCATAGGAAAAATAATGTTTTAATATAGCTTTTCCAGTTAGCATCTATATTTTTGATATCGTTCCACGTGTAGATGTGGCATTCTGCTATGTCTTACATCGACTTTACTGTTATAATATCCGTTCAAGGTACTATGTCTACTTGCATGCGTCTATCTGATATAGGGTTTAATGAAAGTGGTTGGAGTAATAACGTAGATTGATCTTGACTGAATATCTGTTTGAATATGGCTTTAAAAAAGGCCATGATATACGAGCAAGTACACAGCACCCTGGAGGGCAAATATTTGGGCTTGCATTAGGAATAAACCCGTATAAATGAGACTTCATTTGTTGTCGTTTGGACGCAATATAGTTAATTGAACTAGAATTTGATGACACAGCGCAAGTCACGATCCAACTGCTTCTGAGCGAGTAATGAATACTTGGGAACAGAGTCAGAACTCTTCTTTAGAGTTTAGTGTAACCTGCGTAACTAATGATAATTATGGTGTCACTATATAGATGTCTTACATAAGTGTTCACCCTTTTGAACTCACTTTCAGAATATTTTACTTTTAATATTTGTATTATATTAAATATAAGCGAGTCCACCGTTGTGGCTGAAGGGTTAGCGAGTCTAACTTCGAACCCAGCGGTACCGGGTTCGAATCCCGGACGAGTTGCCTGGGTGAGGTTTTTCCTTCACTCCTATGGATGAATATCAGGTAACTTTATCAGACGATTGGAACCCCACTCATCTTCGCCACTTCCTTTCCTCTCCCATTATCCTTTCCTCATCATCCCGTTTCTGGTTTTTCAGATCACTCTACCGACGGCCTCCCGAAGCTGCTGACTCTCTCGACCGGCCTCCGTGGAATGTAGTTAAGCGACGTTGGATGGCTTCTGCAATGGCACCCGAGGCGGACCTACTCGGGGGAGGAGTTTCGCCTGGGACCGCCAGGGGGGCCTTGGGAGAATTTGCCGAAGCAGGAATGGTAGATGGATTCTGTTGGCTGTAGGGACCGGTCGTTAAGGGAGTCATGTGGTTAGGGCGGTGCTCGCAGGGGATCTGTGGCATACAGCTCATTCCATATCGCAGTGCTGGGACATCTTTGCCCCCTCAGTTAAATTACATTCCATTCCAAATATAAACGAAAAAAAAGAGGAATCAATATTGCAAAATATAATGAAAGTGCCAAAGATAAAACTTGTGAAAATCTTTCCCATAATGCTAATTCTTTCATCATTCGCCATTTACATAAATTGTTTGTAATATACACTTTATTTATTGCACTAAAATCATATACAGGGTGGAAGTGAAATAACTCTGGAGATTTTCAGAGCGAATAATTAATGTTGTACGTAACAGAGAAGTGTAATACCACAGTATTGTCAGAATTTTTTTCCAAATGTTTGACGCTCACTTATTCGGTAACTATTAGAATAGGATTTTTGTTCACATCGATAAAAAACCTTGTAAAGAATTATTTACCCCTCTGGTGTATTTCAGTAGCATGGACGATTTGCATGTACATTTAATTAAAATCTACTAATTTCAAACAGCTGAACGATGCAACCAGATTGCAAACATGTACCCAGAGGGAGGTGGGAGATAGTACACGTAAAGAGACATACCTGACTTCGTTGACCCCTTACATCGTTATGAGAAGGAACACGACTGTTAGGGGCTATGTTGACAGACTGCTGAAACTTCCAACTTAATTTTCTAATTAACGGTGCATTTAATCACGAAATGCAATATAGGCTGTTTATTTCTTCAAGCGTATCCTATCGTTGCTTTCAATCTGCAGAGTTAGACTTCCATTCTGTGTACGCACACATGCACGCTGTCTTTCTGTGTATCTCTCCGAGGGCGAACAGCTCATGTATGTAACAAAAACTGTAATACCAAGTTGATGCAAAGTTCATATATTTCTCAGAAAAAATGTGTTTTTTTTCCTCCTAAATGTTTAACACCCTCTTCATCGGTAATTATTGGAAGTAGGATCGTAATTTTTGTCCATAT
Source organism: Periplaneta americana (assembly GCF_040183065.1). Taxonomy (NCBI): domain Eukaryota; kingdom Metazoa; phylum Arthropoda; class Insecta; order Blattodea; family Blattidae; genus Periplaneta; species Periplaneta americana. The sequence goes on along the minus strand of NC_091133.1, from coordinate 81,285,206 downwards.
CGATAGAAAATCAGCTAATAAAGAATCTTTCTTTCCTCTGGCGTATTTCTGTAACATGGACGATTTTTGTATACATTTAATTTAAAAACCACTAATTTGAAGCCATTGAAGTAGATAGTTATTTTCAGTAGCACTTATCGTATCGCGTTTATCGTATGGATGGCCACCAGTACGATGAACACTTCGTGGGACGACTTCACAGGTCGGGTCGTGTGAGCGTCGCGTGTTTGGTGTGAATATCTGATTCTGGAAAGGGGCCTCTAGAATGCATCCACGGTCGGTTTACGGCAGAAGTATATGAACATATTATTTTGGCAAATGTAATGATTCCTTCCGCCCGAGAATGGTATCCAGACGGAACACTTGTGTTCCAGCTGGACAACCACCCGGTACACACCGCCAATCGCATTCAAAAATGATTTACGAGGAGGCCTGATGTCTGCTCGAATGGCCTCCAAATTCACCTGATATAAATCCGATTAAAATGTGTGGGCCAGATTGAAATGGATCCTACACTTTAATTGGACAGACTCACCTGTATGAACAGCAGACGAATTGAATAATTTCGAGGGAAAAATTTTTCCGGGACAGAAAACCACAATTTAAATCAAACAGAGTTAGTATACACTCAATGTTGGTTGCTGACGGTAGTCAGCCCAAAGGGAAAAATTACATCGGTGTATGGTACAGTTCCCGGGTAGGTCAGTTGATAGAACGTTGGTACGTTTAACCTGGGTTCGATACCCGACCCCGGAACAATTTTTCCCTTGAAATTATTCAAATCAATTTTACTGGGAATTATACCTGGAAGATTGATTTGCAGCAGACGATTTGTGGGACAAAATACTAGATGCGTGGGGGGAGTGGCCACAGATGAAGATCTATTCCACGAATGATGGGTTATAATATGTTTTCAAGACCTGCATAACAAAGTTTAGCAACAAATTCCATTAACATTTGTCATTAAAATTAAAAAGTAATAATAATACAATAAGAAATCAACCCTGCCGGGAAGCGAATTTACAAACTCTGGTTCCGAAATCAGAAACCTTAAACCTACGCTACACCACCTCGTACCACTTGCTGCATAGTGATGGATCACTATCGAAGAATCAATCGGAACGAACTTCACAGCATTGCCTTCGAAAGCAGTGAGTTTACTCGTGTGAACCTGAATTAAAAACTTTACATTTAAACAACCAAGTGTCGACCCATTGTTTTTGAACCAAATTGTGCATTCATGACTATCGAAACCTTTGGACAAACATTATAACAAAACCACATTGTTCTGAAACATTTTACGTTTACTGTTTTATAAAGCATGGCTCATTGGCACATACTACCATTCAGTGCATGGAAGATGAGACTGCAATTTTTGGCACTTTCAACGTTTACCATAGTCGATCCTCAATAAATGTATAATTGCAAAAGTCGATTTTGAAATATTCGTATAAACTCACGTTTCCAGCATTCCATACACCAAGAAAATTGACCTTGGCATGTAATCTGCCTGCCAGTACGTTGGTGTATATTCAACGAGTTCTCCAAAAAAAAAAAATTGAACTAAATTTATTCATTTTCTGTATGTATGAGCTACTTTATCTTGAAATTATACACATGAAAGAAAACTGTAGTAATAAATTAACAGATAATAATTTGGAAATAAGTGCTTATAACGGTGATACAGTACAAAACAAGTGTCAGCGAGTTTATTCATGGAAATTTTTACATGCAATAAAGTGGAAATTGTGACGTTATAGATTGAAAAAGTTTCGAAAGATACATTTTGACGTGAAACTATTTAAGAAAATAACTGCATAATCTGACGTCAGTTGCTTAGCAACGGGAATGAGATGAGTCACATTAAACTGACATCACTCTGACAACGATAATACAGATGTAACAGTAACTCCATTGTAAGTACTTGGTTACAGAAATGTGCTGAATTCGGAAGATTCGAGTATGAAACCATGACGGAAAAGCTTCGTGTAAACAGCATGACTGAAAATGAATGTACTGAAATAAGCAACAAGGTGTGAGGAACTGTTTGCCGATGGTAATGTAACTGTTTATGCATTTCGTCTGTTATTGAAGAAAATAAATAACTCTGCTGTCAATTATATAAGCAGCCGAAGTGGAATGAATCTCTCACGTCCTTGCAGCTATTTGTAAACATCACTCATGCACAGACCCCGTAACAAACCATAGAGCATCAGTGGCGGCTGGTGTGCTAAAATGTAGGTATAACAGAGAGCAAAACAAAATAACAATAATAATAATAATAATAATAATAATAATAATAATAATATTTACTATTTTGTTTGCTGATGATCTTGTCATTTTTAATAATTCGGAAGACGGTTTGCAGTTAGCAACAAATAAACGTATAAATAGGCCTATAATAAAGGAATATAATTTAGAGATATCATCAACCAAAACCGAAACTATGGCCTTCATAGGTAAATACCATTTAAGAGCTAAAATAGTCATAGACGGCAAAATAATCGAAAAAATTAGCTCCTTCAATTACCTAGGGTGCAAGGTATCATACTGCCAGAAAAACTATATAACTTATAAAGTGAATAAGTTCCAAGGAATGCGTGGCACTATAAGAAGGATCTTAGGACGTAAAACTTTGAAGTCCACACAACTTAAATTTTATAAAATTATGTCAGCTCCTATGCTCACATACGGCAGCGAGAACTGGACTTTGAATAAATCAGACAGAAGAAATATAGAGGCTGCAGAGATGAGATTTTTTAGATCGGTTGCGGGTTGACTCTCTTAGATCATAAAAGATCTGAAGACATAGTGCTGAACTGAAGATTTTTAACCTTAATGATAAATTATTACAATGTAAAGAAGAGTGGAAAGAACATATTGAACGAATGCATGAAGACACGTTCCCAAAAATTACTTTTGAACTATACCCCAGTTGGAAGACGGAGTATAGGTAGACCTTATAATAGAAGGGAAGATCAGTTTCTCTGAGAAGGAACGGACCAAATGGCCCAAATCTTGATGATGAAGGTGATGATGATGATGATGATAATAAAATTTTCTAGACGTAGCCTTACTATAGTCAGCGACTCAGGTTCGTCATTCATGTTTCGTTATCTATTCATAGTCCAGTCTATAATTAATGAGTAACCCTCTCTTAGGACCGAAGTGGAGGAAGAATACTGCCAATTTCGTTTTAGAAAATTGGAATATTACGTACAAAATTTCAACAGGGGGAACATTGACTTCGTTTTTATGTATTCCCATCTTGTCCCACCATAGTTACTATCAGGTATAGCAATGCCAATATTAAGGTTTCCAGCTCTTTCTGCTAACGATCCATCTCGTGTCATTTCATAAGTCATGGCAACTATACTATATCACTCAATAAAGTTTCAAGAATATAAATTCACTATATGCGATTGAAGGTCACTGGAATGTGCTTCGCAATGTTAGTACCAAATTGGGCCCGGGTACAGGAGGAAATGGGTAAGGGAAATTGAAAGATGATTAAATAGATATCATTGTTTTTTTATGCACAAATGAAACAAAGTGCATTACTCACAGCTAACACCCTTCAAAATAATCCCCGAAGGCTTCCAAACATCTTTGCCAACGATGATGCAGGCGTTGAATACCATCGGCTCTGTGTCATTCGTCTATGTAGGCTATACCACCTCTCGTCGGAACGCTGTTAAGTTGTCCTCCCTGTTTGTCAACCGCTTCCCACGCAGCGGCTTCTTCAATTGCGGAATGAGATTAAGGTCGCATGGACTGAGATCAGGCGAGTAGGGAGAATGTTCCAACGCACTATCACCCAATGCTTCTCGTAGCTCAGAATGACACTGACGAGCATTTCTGCCACGAATAACTGCAATTCTCAAGTACAACCTCTGTTCAACTCTACTTACATCCATCTTGAAGCACAGCCTCTAGCACACTAACTTTTGCGTGTGCTGTCAACTAGCCACCAATGAACAGAGACGCAATCTGGCGGTGGAATCCCGTACAGTGTACAACAGATTTTTAAACGTATATACTAAAGTCACGTCGCTCTTATTTCCGGCAGCCAATCACGTTGCAGGTCGGCTATATTTAAACGTTTGCGTCTTGTGATTCGCTGCTAATGACGTTTTGCACTTTCTAAGGCTCGATAAATACTTAATATCGCCCGCCATTTTGGCTCTTTCGTTGGTGTTCGCAGAAAGCACACGAGAACGTTATTTGCCGCTCAGTTATTTGCTCAATTACAGTGCGTTTGATTTATAATCATAGGAACTATGACATGCTAATGTTTAAAGGTGCGACAAATAGATTTCTCGTCTGGTAGTTCGGCAACGAAAGAACAAAACTGGCGAACGATACTACCTACCTAGACTTTATAGAGCCTTCACTTCCTAAGGCGTAAGCAAAGAGGAATCCCGCCTGAAATAGCACCGACGCGAATATAACTACCAGCATTTTGTTTATGTTTTGTTTACATTGTGTACGCTAATTTATTTTTCTTTTCCATTTGTCTTTATGCTTATTCTTTTTTTGGGTAAACCAATAGCCCTAACATACATATGTAAAATAGGGCTACCCCCCCCCATTGGAGATGCAATAATAATAATAATAATAACTACCAGCATTTTCGGTTATTCGGAAAGTAAAACATATCTGTAGTTTCCTTAACTTACGAAATGACCCACTTATGAAAAAAGCCTAACTTACCCACTAATAGCAGTAATTTTTTGGAACATAAGACTTAAAATTAAAATTTCTATAACTTCCTCAGAAAATATAAAATTGAAATACGTGTAATATTAATAGGCTTATATTAGTCTAATATGTGATGTACTATTTTAAAGAGAGAAAACGAAACAATAATTTTAGAACTAAATATGTATAAAAATTTTCACCCAAAATCCAGTTCCTTTCTACATAAATGTAGTTGTAATTCTTTCGTATCCGTTGGAAGTAATAGCTTATCTTCTTGGTCTTGCTTCTACAGTGACATCATGGTATAGTTTCGGTAGTATCCTACAGATAGGATTCTCAGTCTTGCAGGAGCCGCCACTGTTTCGTGTCGGGCTCGGTCTTGCTTGCTCTGTCTGTGAGTGATGATTTTATGTAAACGCAAAGGGCCTGGTCTCACTTCCAACCGACTCTTTTTTTTTTAGTGTTTTTGTCATTATCTGGTGAGGGAGAGAGAATTTCATTGTCCGAAACATCAACACTGCGGCGGCGCTCCCTCCACCAGCTATTGACACACCACAAGGAAAGATGGACGGTCGACCCGTTATAAATGGACTGTCGCGTTTTACACGGCCCGTATAATCGGCCATCAATTCAGCTACGTTCTGTGGAGGCGTATTCGGCACCGAACTGCAGACCAATCCGATTAGAGGGGCAGAGTACACAGATTGGATATTACAGCTTCCCTCCGATACAAAAATATTACTTTTTTAAATAGAACTTTTGTGATAGCTTTCATTCTGGATAACGTCACAGATTTATTGTTTCTACAAAAGGTGTTTCTATTAACCGTCGATGTGTGGTTTGTTTCTTTTCTTCTATTGAATTTCATTCCGTTATGATACATAGGTTTAGATCGGGATATTGTACACATGGAAATGTGACATGAAAGTGTGGAGAATATCTCAAAAAGAGAGAAATACCACGACCGCCGTGAACACAAACATAAAGACTGCAATAGGAAACGTAATCAAAATCTATAGTGCAAATCCAGCTTTCAGGTATAGCTCCCTGTGAAACTGATTTGAATAATTTCAAGGAAAACATTGTTCCGATAGAGCGTTGGTGCGCTCAGCCAAAGATTCTGGGTTCGATACCCGGCCCCGGAACAATTTTTCCCTTGAAATTATAAAATATCTATAGTGTTACAACAAAGCAATTCGTAGCCCTCACATATACATACGGTCTGTCATCACCATTATTTTTGTCAGGAGAATCTTTATCAGTATCATAATCTTCATCATTATCCTAATTATAATCATCAGGATGATACGACAGCTTCATCATTATTAAAAATGGTCATCATATTATAGTCATTAGTACATTAGTTACCATAATCATCACCATCTTCGTCATTACCATCAAAAGTATTATGAGAATCTTTATCAGTATCATAACCTTCATCATTATCCTAATTATAATCATCAGGATGATACGACAGCTTCATCATTATTAAAAATGGTCATCATATTATAGTCATTAGTACATTAGTTACCATAATCATCACCATCATCGTCATTACCATCAAAAGTATCATGAGAATCTTTATCAGTATCATAATCAGAAGCAGCATTTGCATTGTTATAACCATCAAAACTCTCATCAACATTATCATGATCATCATTAATATCGTCTTCATTATTGTCAGAAGCAGCATGTTCTCCATCATCATAATTAACATCAGCATATTAATCATTTTAATCATCTTTGTCATCATAATCATCGTCAGTATCTTCGTCATTATCATTGGTAGCATTATCACCATCTACCCGAGAATTATAGGATTATATTGTATTCATTCGAGGTAAGTTTCGAATTTCCTATTTATTTTAGTTATGTTGAAGTTATCGCGTTATCATTACGTCTTGTTTTTTAGTTACGCGAGTGTAATGTCGAGTAAAATGATTATTGGATGTAAAATTGACGTACAGATACAATATTAAATTCATCGAATTTTTATTTATAATATACATGACTAACGATCTCTCTTCCTTCTCACTTTTACCCATTATATTTCTCATTGATTATCCGAAAAATCACGTTATCCAAAATAGCTCCGCCTCCTTTATTTCGCATAAACAGGATTATATTGCTATTCTTTCAAGTTGTAATACGAGCGCAACAATCTTGTAATATTCTCTGTATGATCGTAAATTGGGTTTAAATTATACTGAGATCTTTCAAGACATTTCATGTAAGATATAATGCAGACCTGAGTGCATTTTTTCCCCCCAAAGTAAAGCTAAAATTTATATATAGGCCTACAAACGGAAATCTAGTGGTAGGAAGGATGTGGGCCGTCGTAACAATGGATAAGCTAAATTAAGCCAAAACATACATTGGAATAATGACATGTGGTGTTCATGGGCGATGAATCGGTTACCAATGCTTATTCTTCAGGTCTGGACCTTAGTGAACCTATTGATCTTCGTTTTTTTTCTGTTTTTCTTCATAACATAGTCCAAGCATACTTCCAAAATACTTATTTTCCTGCAACAATGACACAAAACTTAAAAACCTCACGCAATCTCGAACAAATAAAGTTTTAACTCGTACTTTCCCCGCACTACTCATATCAATAAAAAAAATCTGTTTTGATCCTTGGCCATTTGAATCTAAAACTGATCCTACTCTTCTTTTACTAATAGTACATCAACTATTGAATGCAAGTGATCTACTTAGATTGATGTTTAAAATATAATTCGTATTACAGGAGTTATTTACAGCAAGAGGTAAATTAATTTAAACTGTAACGTTTATAAGTCAGTGTATTATGAGTGACTTTACATTTAGAATACAGTGAGCTGGATCAAAGAGATATGAAGAGATTGTGGAAATGTTTACGCTATGTAATAAGAGTTGAGAGGGATAACGGATCATGCTTTTGGTAATACTTTGCAATCCAGCTTCCACTTGATGGATAAAAAATTTCTGTAAACCGGCAGTCCATGTTTTCATCTTTCTGAGTAGAGTGTAATTTACATTTAGCTCTTGGGAGATAAACATAAAACCATATAGCCTTTACTATACGCATTTGAGTACTCATATCTGTTAGCGTAGACAACGCATTCCTTAAAATACCGATAGAGCTAATATGGCGCTTAGTAAGATACAATGTTCTATATAGAAATATATTAGAATAATGTGTAATAAATACTATAAATGTATCCAAATTATAACCCGAAACATGCATTGAATTTTAAATAATCTAACTGCCATATAATGTATATACATAAATACATACTGTACATACATACATGCATGTATACATGCATACATGCATACATACATACACATATAAAAAGATCAGTTATAAATATAAAAAAATGAACTAAGTTATACATATATATCATAAAAATATACGAGGCGCGTCCATAAAGTAACTTTCGCACTCGTCCCACAGCTAGCAAACGATATGATGCGCGAAGCGACTGTGTGTATGTGATACAGTAATGTCCTGGCATGGCGCATGCGCTAGCGGAACTTCCCGAATGCTCTTAGTAGCTTCGTTGCATTGGTTGAAGACAGACGTTCCTATTCCAGCTCCCGCCGAGTGTGAAGTGCGGTCAGTGATAAAGTTTTTGAATGCACAGGGCATAGCGCCGATTGAAATTGATCGTCAGCTGTGCCAAGTCTATGGGCAAGCAGATGGTGCGTTGCTGCTGTAGACAATTTTCAGCAGGACGCCTAAATGTGCATGACGAGGAGCGCAGTGGGAGGCTAACCTTCATCACAGACGACCTTGTGGGGCAAAGCACCATCTGCTTGCTCATGACGTCAGAGCTATTGTTGTTGAAAATTGAAATTCCCATAGAAACCTGATAGGAAAACCATTCTTAATAACATGAAACTATACTGAAATAGACCCACTTATTGTTACTTAATTACCATTACAGTGCAGTTTTGCGAAGGTTTTGGAATAATATTGCTCTAAATCGTCATTGCAAAATGTAGTGTATTTGCAATTTTAAAAATATTATCGTGCAAAAAATGTTGTACAGGACATGTTCGTGAAGTGCATTAGAAAATCTCACTCGCTCTGCTCGTTTTTTTTCAAATTTTCCTCGATTTTGTAAAACGCACTTCTCAACCTTGTATCGTAATACACTATTATAACACTAATCTTGAATGAATGTTGATGTGTCACGAAATATAGAAGATAATAAGACATAACGAAATAAACATTTAACAATAAATATACATTTTTTAACCAATGGCGGGTACTTAACGTAAGTCATTTACCCATATGACGCCAGTTATGTAGACCAAATTACCGACAGAGTCGTTGCCCAGGGTGCGCCATAGGAGGCTGATCTACACTACACCCGCGATGAGATGATTACGGAAATTTATTGGGATGCCATTGGGAAACCGGAACTTCCCGGAGGAAACCCCGGGATCGAACCCGGTTCCACAGGAATATAAGTTCAGCACTCTAGCCGCGAAACCACCGTGGCAGCTACATCTAGCAATATTTGGTTAATTATTTAATGAAAACGAGAAGGTATCTCAATTTAACAAAATAACATCCCGTCAAACTTTTTGCGTAAGTACTGCATCTGTTTGAACTTCAACATATTTATTCTTCATCAGATTCGTCATTTGGCAGACTACGCCTGGACCTGGCTCTGTTGAGAAATCTGCTCGTGATAAAAAACTTGATGGCACTTCCGAAGAGAGTTAGTTGGTGTTACCTGATGAAGGGTTGCTGCGGATATCCCTACGTGACATAATTTAATCTGCCCTCCGTCAGCTTCCAACTCTGCGGAAAGTCGAGATGAGAACATAAAATTAATTTTCAATTACACTTTATGTGAAAGGATTTTATAGGCTGCGAGAAGTGGCTCAACAGGTGAGTCTAGGTGCCTGCGAGGAAATTTGTGGTCACTCAACTTGCGTTTCGATCAGGCTTCGCTTTTCTCTGTGTATGGCGTGACAGGTTACAACGTTTCCCTTCTTCCAAACTCGAGATAGCACGCAAAATTATATCTGGGAAACAGAGAAGCTGAACTATCGGTTCCGGCAATTGGTAACGTTTCTCATTAATTAAAATATATCTAGAAAGAATCAGTACATACATAAGTTACTTCAAGAATGAGGTATCTATACATGTTTATGAATATAAATAAGATCATTAAAGTACTTTCAAATCAATGAGTTAATGAATTAGTGAAATGAGTGAATGAAGTGAATGAATGAATGAACGGCTAATTGGACTGATGAAAGGATTAATGAACGAACCTATCGATGCTTGGTTCAGTCGTTTAATCGATTAATTGATGAATGTACGTTTCTAATTACACTGAACAGCAATAAAATTTTTCCTCACCAATTAGGGTGCACCTGATGCAGATTTTAATACTAAACTAAATGCTTGTATTCGTTTCTTTCTAGCTTCTCAGTTTTTTTTTTTTTTTTTTTTTTTTTTTTAGAAATTCTTGTTTCAAATTTTAATGACCTAACTATTGGTTTTTTTAAGTAAAGTTCTTCCATTCCATTACATTGAAAGTTGACTTTAAAATAATAGAATGGACATATTTGATTTAACGTATAGCCGTTATGACGTCCTCGATTGACAAAAATTTGGGAGGTATTTTCCAGAAGTTACTGAACCATAGGAACATTGTGTTGAGTATTTGTTAGGGTATTTTGATTTCCTCGCTTTTCAAAAAAAAAATAAAATTTGTTTTATTACTTTTCATTAATTTTAAGCATTGATGATCGTTTCAAATTTCAATTTTGAAGCAAAACGCGTCTTTCCAAATTTTGTGCGATAATAGTAGCTTATTATTACAAGTAATAATTTTCCATCGTTACTGTTTAGATAACCTCTTATCGAGGTTCTTGCTAATATGTACATCTATCATCAGGCAGTACATCTCACTTAACGAAGTAGCATATATCAGAGGAAAAAATAATTGTTTTTTATGCATCTGAAGGCTGACTAGTGTAATATGTAGCCAATCGGCGATGTAAGCAATTGTTTTTATTATACTGAACTAATCTAAAAGATATGAACTTTTCGCCTTTCTTCAAAAGTTTATATCTATGAATAAACTGTTTTTTTAACTATATTTCTCAAAATAATATATTTCCAGGAATATTTCTTTTTTAGAAAAGTTGTTTTCAGAATTAGATTTCCAATTGAAAATTGTTGCATCTACCGCCTATGTTTAAAATAAATCAACCTGAATTAGCCTATTTAAAGGTAAATGAATTCTTTTCTTTTAGAAGATGAAGTAAGAAATAGGGTATGTAGTTCCATACAAATTCCTTGGAAGATAGCTTTATTACGTGTTTGACATCACAATAATCGGCATCAAGGGAGAAATTTAAGTTGAGAATTGTTTTGGATTCCGATTGGTGAAAATATTCTTCGTTTTTTCTTTGCGGTGAGGTCGCATTGGATACAAGAGTGTTCATGTAGAAAAGATCATTAATAAGTGCATGAGTTTGTGTTTGATTAATATTTGCTAAACAAATTTACTTTAATTGCTTCGCAAATATACAGGGTGTTTAAAAATACGAGGCATAATTTCAGGTATGTATTTCCCACATGTAGACAATGAAAATAGTTCATTACAACATGTGTCAGGAAATGCTTTATTTCCGAGTCATGGCCTTCACAACATTGAAATTCACCGGAACGTTTTTCTTTCCGCAGGTCGTTGCCGTCAAAGGAGACATTAAGAGGGCACTCTGACAGTTCATTCCGAGGCGAAGGTTACATTCAGTGTTGTGTAGGCGTTAGACAGTGCGACATTTATTCAAATCAAGAGCTGGCAGAGATACACTTCCTGTACGGTAAGGCGGACGGCAATGCTGCGCTGGCTCGTCGTTTGTACCAGGAGAGGTACCCACAGCGACAATGTCCAAATCGGAAGACATTTGTACGTCTCCATTACCGTCTGTGCGAGTATTGAAAATTTAACTCTCCTGATTTGGGAAGGGGACGACCAAGATCTACAACTCCAGAAGTACAGGAGGACATTCTGGAGGCTGTGAACATGACTCCTTCTATCAGCACACGAAAGGTAGCGTTGCAAGTCAGTGTCCCTCATACGACTGTCTGGAGACTGTAGAAAGAGTATCAATTGTATCCTTATCATTTGCAACGTGTACAGGCCCTGTCACCAGCAGATTACCCTGCACGAGTTAGGTTCTGTCAGTGGTTCTTGCAGCAGTGTGGTGTAAATCCGAACTTTCCTGCCTTAGTATTATTTAAGAACGAAGCACAGTTCACACGAGATGGCATAACAAATTTCCACAATCAGCATATATGGGCGTATGAAAACCCATCTCATCACCAGGTGCGGTTTTCCCTCAACATGTGGGCCGGTATCATTGGTGATCGATTAGTTGGACCCCATGTACTTGTAAACAGACTTACGGGGCAGGCGTACACAAACTTCCTGGAAAACACCATACCTCATGTTTAAGAAGACACTCCACTAATCAATCGTCAACACATTCACTTCTTGCATGATGGCGCTCCTGCACACTTCAGTCGTACGGCTCGCCGGTACTTGGATCGAAGGTTTCCTGATCGATGGACAGGTAGAGGTGGCCCAATTGTTTGGCCTCCACGCTCACCTGATCTGAACCCTCTCGATTTCTACTTGTGGGGCCATTTAAAATCATTGGTTTATTCGTCTCCGGTGCCTGATTTGGAATCCCTTCGGAATCGAATTGTGGCATGTTCTGAGGACATACGCAATAGGCCTACTCCTGGAGTTTGGGATCGTGTTCGCAGGTCAATGAGACATCGATGTGAGGTCTGTATTCAAGCAGGAGGTGGACATTTTTAAACATCTTCTGTAATGACAACGACCTGCGGAAAGAAAAACGTTCCGGTGAATTTCAATGTTGTGAAGGCCATAACTCGGAAATGAAGCATTTCCGGACACATGTTGTAAGGAACTGTATTGATTTCTACATGTGGGAAATACATACCTGAAATTATGCCCGTATTTTTTAAACACCCTGTATATATTGAATGGTTGAGTGTATGTAACTTAGTAATACAGTTGTAATTTCAAAGGAAAAATTGTTCCGGGGCCGGGTATCGAACGCGGCATCTTTGGCTGAGCGCGCCAGCGCTCTACCGAATGAACTTCCCAGGAGCTGTACCGAACATCGTTAAACTTTTCCCTTTATATCCACATACCTCAAGTGGACTGACAAGACGTCAAACACCCAACACACAAACTCAGTGTGACTTGAATTGTGGTGTTCTGTTATCGAACGTGTATTATGCAAATCTGGCTTTGAGGTATAACTTCCTGCAGCTCAGTCGGTAGAGCGTTGACGCTCTCAGCCAAAGATCCTGGGTTCGATAACCAACTCCGGAATAAGTGAGCTTCACAGAGAGTTATACCTGAAAGCCAGATTTGCATGGTAATACACAGTTTTAAATTTTAGGAATAAATTCACATGTAAATACTATTGCATTATAAGTTTTAATTGATCATTTCGAATGTTAATATTAGTTCATGCAATATCTTAAGAAAATGCTTTCGAAGACTGTCTTCGTAAGTATTCAGTAGTATGTTCGGGAAATTTTATGTTTATATTCTTTCTTACATTTTTAGTATTCCATTTTTTTATATATTTTAATAAGGTCGTAGAAACAAATAGTAAGAATAAACACATTCGAGATTTATGTAAGGGTATAAAGGAATTTAAGAATGGATATCAGCCAAGGGTAAACGTGATCAAGGATGAGAATGGTGACTTGCTTGCAGACTCTCCATCAATCCTAAACAGATGGAAAAACTATTTTGCGCAAATACTAAATGTACATAGGCCAAATAGAAATGATCGGGACGAAATTGAAATACAAACTGCTGAGCCATTTATACCCGAACCCACGCCTTCAGAAGTCGAAATTGCGATAGAAAATCTGAAAAAGTACAAGTCTCCAGGTATCGATCAAATTCCAGCAGAATTAATACAACAGGGTGGGAGTGCATTATATAGCGAAATTTATAAACTTGTACTTGCTATATGGGAAAAGGAAATTGTACCAGAACAATGAAAGGAGTCCATAATTGTACCTATTTTTAAAAATGGGGACAAAACCATCTGTGGTAACTTTCGAGGAATATCACTTTTGTTGACGTCGTACAAAATTTTGTCCAATATTCTTTTGAGAAGATTAACTCCGTACGTAGATGAAATTATTGGGGATCATCAGTGCGGTTTTCGGCGTAATAGATCGACTAGTGATCAGATTTTTTGTATTCGACAGATAATGGAGAAAAAATGGGAATATAAGTGTACAGTACATCAGTTATTCATAGATTTCAAAAAGGCTTATGACTCGGTTAAGAGGGAAGTATTATATGATATTCTTATTGAATTTGGTATTCCCAAGAAACTAGTTCGATTAATTAAAATGTGTCTCAGTGAAACATACAGCAGAGTCCGTATAGGTCAGTTTCTATCTGATGCTTTTCCAATTCACTGCGGGCTAAAGCAGGGAGATGCACTATCACCTTTACTTTTTAACTTCGCTCTAGAATATGCCATTAGGAAAGTTCAGGATAACAGGCAGGGTTTGGAATTGAACGGGTTACATCAGCTTTTTGTCTATGCGGATGACGTGAATATGTTAGGAGAAAATTCACAAACGATTAGGGAAAACACGGAAATTTTACTTGAAGCAAATAGAGCGATCGGTTTGGAAGTAAATCCCGAAAAGACAAAGTATATGATTATGTCTCGTGACCAGAATATTGTACGAAATGGAAATATAAAAATTGGAGATTTATCCTGCGAAGAGGTGGAAAAATTCAAATATCTTGGAGCAACAGTAACAAATATAAATGACACTCGGGAGGAAATTAAACGCAGAATCAATATGGGAAATGCGTGTTATTATTCGGTTGAGAAGCTCTTATCATCCAGTCTGCTGTCCAAAAATCTGAAAGTTAGAATTTATAAAACAGTTATATTACCGGTTCTTCTGTATGGTTGTGAAACTTGGACTCTCACTCTGAGAGAGGAACATAGGTTCAGGGTATTTGAGAATAAGGTGCTAAGGAAAATATTTGGGGCTAAGAGGGATGAAGTTACAGGAGAATGGAGAAAGTTACACAACACAGAACTGCACGCATTGTATTCTTCACCTGACATAATTATGAACATTAAATCCAGACGTTTGAGATGGGCAGGGCATGTAGCACTTATGGGCGAATCCAGAAATGCATATAGAGTGTTAGTTGGGAGACCGGAAGGAAAAAGACCTTTAGGGAGGCCGAGACGTAGATGGGAGGATAATATTAAAATGGATTTGAGGGAGGTGGGGTGTGATGATAGAGACTGGATTAAACTTGCACAGGATAGGGACCGATGGCGGGCTTATGTGAGGGCGGCAATGAACCTTCGGGTTCCTTAAAAGCCATTTGTAAGTAAACTTTGCCTGGATCTAATTGAGTTTCAGAATATCAGCATTATTGCAGTATCAAAACCAATTATGGGAAACCTCTAAAGCAATCTCCGTGGATATATCACCTGGAATTACAACATATGTATGGCTACTCACTTTCTCGGAAAAGTGAGGTGTACAAGTTAACTAGCGGAAACTTGGTACCTAATACAAGCGTAATTATAGCACGGAAACTTGCATCCAGACCTGATAAGATAAAAAACATTCAAGATTTACGAGTACCGCTACTACAAAAGCGTTTCCTAGCACGAATATGCTGTAAAGTTTATGAAAGCAGAATACACGCAGGTTAAAATACAAGAATTTTGAAACATATTAATATAAAAATTTAACAGAGGAGCCGACATCAGCATTTTAATTTGTACGGTCTGTTTTACTTCATAGAGAAGTTAAAGGTATCGTGATAATTCGTTCTTAGAAACATATTTATTTTGTCGCTAGATAGTTCATCCTAAGAATCATATTCGTCTTACAACAATATTCGTCTCATAAAAATTGAGGAGTTCGGGCGTAAAACATGGTAACTGGCATTTTGGTCAAAAGTGAGGTATGTAGCGTATAATATGGTATCTTAAATTCTGCGTGTAATGCAATAGTTACTTTTCCAAAATCTCAGCAGATGCAGAAATATACGGATTTTACTTTCCTTGTAACTATACAAACTGTTGCATGTATGTTTACCTACCAAATAACTTCAAGACACTAAAACGTCAGTTACCGTTTTTTACTCCCGAACATTTCAGTTATTACTTGTGATTTTGAGGAAAGATCTGTATCATTTGTAAGAACAAGTCAGGAATTATTTGGAAATAAATTTAAATCCTCCCACAACAACTTTCGCCGTTATTTAACAATTGTCTTGTATGTAAAACAAGACAAACATCTTTTGTATAAATAAGGCAGAAGTAAGAAGTAGAAATTCAGAAAATGTAGCATGTATGTCATTGTGGAACGCACATACAGGCAAATTCTTCGTCTACACACTTATAGTCTAAGGCATTTTACCTAGGAATCGCGTTACGGAAAGCGCGATGGTTCTAGTCCTCATGCGGGAAGAAATTTTCTTAAGAAATTTCGGCCAGTGTATGGGACCGGTGCCCACCCAGAATCGTGATGCACTTGGAGAGCTACGTTAGGTAGCGAAATCCGGTTACGAAAGTCAGCTATAACGTCTGGGGGGATCATTGTGCTAACCATGCGGTACCTCCTTTCTGGTAGGATGATAGTCCACCTCTGTTTCGGCATGTGGACTTGAGGTCAGCAGCCGGCTGGTCGGTCGTGGTGCTTCATGGACTGTCGTGTCTAGAATTTATTTTACTTTATGTGCTTTACGAATAATATTTTGTGTACAAATTAATTTTAAAAATTATTCCCCGGGATGCCGTGACAGTTATATTATTTCACACGGGAGATGACATTCAAAGATCTTATTATTTTTAATTAGTTCTATATGGTAGAAAATGTATGAAAATTTCTATTAAGAAGACTAAGAGTATGACGTTTGAAGGAAATGACAAGAGGGGGGTGAATTTTAGTATTACATAACCAAGTAATCGATCAGGTAAGAAGTTTTAAATATTTGGAAAGATTGATGAATTGTTCTAGGAAGAGAGATATAGATACAACAGTAAGAAATTGTATAACAGGATGAATGGAATTATAAGAAAAACGTATTGGCAAATCTATGAGCAAAGCAATGGAGCTACGAGTCTACAATATAATTAGTAAACCAACATTGATTAAAGATGTGGAACTTTGACTATAACAAAAGCAGAAGAGAGAATAATAGGGACCGCCCAGACGCGATCTCTACGACCATTACTAGAGCTAAGAAGCCATTATAAGAAACAAGTCAATAAGATATAAACTAAAACAATACAGAATTACAACGTAAATGAAATAATGGAGGCAAGAATGGAAAGAACACTTAAATAGCATGCCAGACAACAGCCTGCATTTTATAGCATATATATGTTAACGGCAAGGAAAAATATCATAGGTCTATCGCAAGGTTAGCAATGAAGTGGCAAGATAAATAAAATACTTGTTTCAGAATGATGAAAATAGTGTACCCAATCCTTGACTAGGAAAAACAAGAAAAAACTTTAGGCAGGAGAAGATTCGGACTACAGAAGAGGAAGAAAAGTAAAGGGAGAAGAAAAAGAAAAGAAAATAGGAAGAATTTCTCTGCTTGTCAAAGCATTTTACTAATCATTCAGATCATCGGAACAAACTCTTGTATTTCATACAAAGGCTTAGGCCTATTTCTCTCAGTGTAATTTTTATACGTGCATCTTAATCGACTTGGAAATTAAATTTGATTAACGTTGATTGTGAATATATTAAAATTCCAAATAGGCTCAATTGAATCATCAAAATTCTTGGTACATTCGTTTTTACTAATGGTGATTTCATATAACATCATACTTTGCTGAAAGCCACCATAAATGTTACACTTGGCAACAGTTGCGTATTATCGAGCTCAGGGAAATATTTACTATCTAAATTGAAGGGTTCAGAACCATAGTGGGCCAAGCGCCATTTATTAAAAATGGAGAAAGCAAGGGCTAAAGTTAAGTGACTACAATATTTTAATGAAGAGTGACATATAATTTAGTTTTAATGTGAACACCTTATATTATTTTATATGTTTCATTGAATTATGGTAAGCACTTAATTTTAACCCTTCTTTTATCCGTTTTTAATGTATGGGGCTTGGCCTACTATGGCTCTGACCCCTTCAATTAACACTTCCTGAATCTGAGACTTGTCCTTTCTCGTATGAATGGACTAGAATAAGTTTTGTTTCAATCTTTTTATGCATTTTCAGTTCCATAATACTATATATTTCCGGAGGTTTTTTTTACCGATATTGGAAGCAGAAAGTATTGAAACTGCTTGAATATAGATCTATGCAAGTTTTTTGTTAATATAAAATTTTAAACAAGTAGCTAGCTGAATACAACTACTTCCGCCGTTTGTTCCAATGTTCATACCTTCGGGGCAATTTTGTAACTCCCATGATATTACTTTTGAAGTATATATAAATCCGATGCGAACGTTTGTTATAGTAGAAGTAAGTTACGCCTAGTGAGAAAGAACTTTACTACTGAAATGGACGTGTACACAGAATTTTACAAAACTTGATACATATATTTATTTCTCATACAATATATTGATGAAGCGACATTGGGACTTCTACCGCAATATCTATAATTTTCAGATTTACTTACAGGTTTCATGATGATGGTAATATTGTGGTAATATTGTAAGGGTTAGGTCCGTGATCGTGAAACTGCTCGACCTATCTTTTCTATAACATGGTCTACTTAGGAAAGTGATAAAGTGAAAGGAGTGATAGTGACAGAAAAGACAGTAAGGCAAGGGAATAATAGTGAAAAAGGATAAGATACAAGTAATAACCAGAGAGTTATAATAAGTAAGTAGTTATACAAATATAATAACGAAAGTGGAAATGGAAATGTAATAAAACTGTAAAAACTACTCCGTCTGAAAATATACAAATTAGATTAATGGGAATAAATGGTCAGTGAACGTTAGTGATTCAAGTGAATAAATAAGTTAACAACTATTGATGAGCTCAAATAATGTGAACAATGTTGGGAACAATTAATAAGAGATTGAGAGAAGTGATTGTTTAGTTAAATGGCATTAGTAAGAATAAGATAGATAACTAAGAAAGGGAAGAGTAAATAGAAAAAGAAGGGAGGGAAACAGAGGTGAGTGATGTCATACAAAAGTGATCAGGATCATAGCCGGATGTTAAAAAAAGCGTAAGCAGAATATTATATATCCAAGGGAGTGATGGCACTGTATGCAGAAATGTGAAGGGCTATCACGACCGATGTAAGCTGATGGAATAAATATATCATATTATCATATCATAACATGGCCAATCTGATTTCTCATCTCTACGGATCGAAAAAGCTACACGAAAGCACTCACAATTGTAATATACTTACCAAGAGACTGCCTGCCATACACAGTGCAGTGCGCAATAAGCTTACAGTAGATTAAAGCCTCGGTTTTTCTGAACCGACGCATGCGTCATGCGAGGTGCGAGACTCTCCTCGCACAAATCCGAACTACAGGAGAGAGAGGGAGTGGTTTCTACAACTGCGAGGTGAGCAGACTTCGCATCTCACAGTTATAGAAACCACTCACTATCTCTCGTGTAGTCCGGATTTGTGCGAGGAGGGTCTCGCACCTCGTATGACGCATGCGTCGGTTCAGAAAGACCAAGGTTTTAGGGACACATCCGCAATCTTCTATCGTTACCAGAGCAAAATCAGCGCAGCGCAACTTTATAATAACTGATGCAGAGGTTCAACAGAATGTTTTCAAAAATAAAAAGGACATAGTTTACCTTTTCAAATAATCTTTAAATTGAAACCCTGAAATACATATATTTTTACAATTTTTTCATTTTTTTTTGTTCCATATTGTATTCGAGTTTCAATTTTTCGAAACAAGGTTAGAGGCTGTAAACCTTAATTCTGAAGATTAGGACTGTCTACATCGAAAGCCTGAATCTGTTTTAAAACTTATGTTCAATTATATTTCAAAGTGATGTACTCTATTTCGAAAAGTTCTTGGCCAACGTGGTCGTTCAGTAATATAGATCAATTCCTCACCGTCACTCGTATGTTCTCGGAAAACATCTGTCAAGTCCACGTGTATAGCGGAAGCCGCCATCTTGTACTTTTGAGCCATGAACTGTAGTTTAAACTGCAGAAAACTGAAATTGGATTTAATTGTAATTTTTTGTTGATTGTAATGGTGATTTTGGCTCCTTGATTTTTATTTTCTTCTAGTTCTCTTATTTCCGAAGAAATATCTCGTATATAATTAACTGGTAGTTAAGGTTTATAATACGAAGCAGAACGAAATACTTGAGTTTAAACTGAACTTAAAGTTTAAACGGCGTTTATAATACCGGCCCTTACAATGAAGTGTTGTCGGCCAACTGAATAATGAATGATCTTGTTAGAAAGCTCATATGTTGTTCAACAATATAGTACTATTAATAAATTATAAATTTCTATAAACTAAACACAACAGGTAATTATCTTTATATTATTTTGATGTCTTAATAGTCCAATACAATGCATTTTATGCTCTTGTCATTTCAGATTCCAGCTCTGAGAATTTATTCCAGAACGAATATGATATGATATTACAGCAAGGGAGTCAGATATCAGAGATCCCTCCACATTCTGTAACTGTAGAATCTGTTTTCCATTTTCATTTCAACTCGTAAACAAATCCCATGGCATTACCATTTTAATATTCCTTCCTTCCTCCGTACATGTTGCAGAAAGTTGGTAAAATCGTCTTCTCTGCTTGGATGTTCTAGAGATACAGACTCTATTCACAGCCAGGCGCTGTGTGAATTTTGAATTGTCTTTTCAGTCCTCATCATTGAATGATTTATAAAATCGATAAATCTTTACAGGAATACCCAAAATGTCTTTTGCTTGTAATATGGTGATTCGGAACTTGGAACACGCATGATTGCGTTCGGGCGCGGGTTCGATTCCCGCTTGGGCTGATTACCTGTTTGGGTTAATTCCGAGGTTTTCCCCAACCGTAAGGTAAATGTCAGGTAATCTATGGCGAATCCCATTGACGCTAAATAACCTCGTAGTTGATACAGCGTCGTTAAATAACCAAGTAAAAAACACGCATGATGACATACTGAAGAAGCAGTATATTGTATAATATAATTTACTATTTTATCCATGAGGTCGCAGCTGTAGCTGAGTTGGCTTGAAGGCTTCTTTCTAAAGGAATCTAGATTCATTCCCCGATAAATTTTGCAACATCTTTGAATTTTTTTAATAAGGGAAAGATGACAACCTTTATTCAATTTACTATCTTATCCGCGAGATGCAGCTATAGCTGATTTAGCTTCAGGACTTCTTTCCAAAAAAACCAAGGTTCACTCCCCAGTGGATTTAGGTGACATCTGTGAAGTTTTTAAATAAAAATAGATAGCGACCTTCTTTTTAAATGACTGTCTTATCCGTGAGATCGCAGGTATAGCTGATTTGACTTGAAGGCTTCTTTCCAAAGGAATCTAGATTCACTCCCCAGTGGATTTAGGTGACATCTGTGAAGTTTTTAAATAAAAATAGATAGCGACCTTCTTTTTAAATGACTGTCTTATCCGTGAGATCGCAGGTATAGCTGATTTGACTTGAAGGCTTCTTTCCAAAGGAATCTAGATTCACTCCCCAGTGGATTAGGTGGCTTCTGTGAATTTTTCAATAAAAGAAAGATAGCATCTTTACTTTTTTAAATGTAATATCTTATCCGTGAGATTGTAGCTATAGCTGTTTTCAAGTGAAGGCTTCTTTCCAAAAAACCAAGGTTCAATCTCCAATGGATTAGGTGAAATCTCTGAATTAAAAAAAATAGATAGCAACTTTCTTTTTAAATGACTATCTTATCCGTGAGATCGCAGGTATAGCTGATTTGACTTGAAGTTTTATTTCCAAGAAAAAACCTAGGTTCACTCTCCAGTGGATTAGGTGACATCTGTGAATTTTTTAAAATAAAAATAGCAAACTTCTTTTTAAATGACTATCTTATCCGTGAGATCGCAGGTATAGCTGATTTGACTTGAAGGCTTCTTTCCAGAGGAACCTAGATTCACTTCCCAGTGGATCAGGTGACATCTGTGAATTTTTAAAATAAAAATAGATAGTAACCTTCTTTTTAAATGACTATCTTCCCAGTGGATTAGGTGACATCTGTTAATTTTTTTAATAAAAATAGATAGCAACTTTCTTTTTAAATGACTATCTTATCCGTGAGATCGCAGGTATAGTTGATTTGACTTAAAGGCTCCTTTCCAAATGAACCTAGATTTACTTCCCAGTGGATCAGGTAACATCTGTGAATTTTAAAAATAAAAATAGATAGCATCTTTACTTTTATTCTTATATCTTATCCTTGATATCACATCTATAGCTGATTTGGTTTTAAGACTTCTATTCGTGTATGTGTCTCAACCAAATAATCTGCCAAATATGTTACTTTGAGATGTTCTGATTGGCCACCTGATGCGGAATTTCTCTATGGCACAGCAATTACTGATAACATCTTTTGCATAATTTACCCGTGTGAATATTATACCTGAATATATTTTTGCGGTATTTACCTGTGTGTTTAGACCAACCTGAAATTTTTATGCGGAATTTGGCTTTCCCGATTCGCCCTAAAATCATGCAGGGTCATTTCACTTCCACACTGTGTATTCAGTAGTATCGGAATTTCCAGTTTCTATGACCAATACGAAGCGAAGTCACGCTGCAGGTAATGCAGGAGTAACGCAAGTGAATGGAACACTTGCTCGATCTCTACGGAATAGAGAGAATCCTTCCGGGAATCGAACCATAACCGCAGGGTTTCTACTCAGAGACGCAACCGCGAATGAACTAGTCGATAAGTGAATAACATGGTTTGCCGAGCTCCTTGGAAATGAATTTGTCCCCATGCCGCGCAAAGCACTGATGAAGGCGGCTTGGTCGGATTGTGTACTCGCTCGTTATCGTGCGTGGGACATCATGCCACTGTTCTTGTATTCAAATTGCGACCGCTTCTAACTTGAATGATTACACGGAGAGCATTCATCAGACATAGGTGGAGGCTGCTGATGAGGCGGGCGCAGAGTCGGACTGGCTTTCCAAGACATTTATGATTCGGCGAGGAATGCTCCAGACAACAGTTTCCCTCAGGCCACAATGAGTAGGTTCAAGTAGGGCTAATATAATACAATTGAAAAAGTCGGGTATTTTAGTACAAACTTTAAAATGTGTCAAAGGCTCAGTTTGAAAATATTCAAGACTGGGATTATGGAAGTACATTTTATGCTCTTTGAGGAGCATTTTTGTAAGAGATTTAAAAAAAATCATTATCAGCCTCATAAATGTATTAAAAGAAAAGCAGATTTGTTGTTAGAAAGAACCTTGATATGATACTCGCTTACTTTAATTATTCCTCTTGAATTAATAAAATTTTTGTGGTACTCAGAATAGTGCCGCGACGTGTTAATACTAAAGGGTGCTATTCATATACATTTCGCTAGCCCGTGCTACGAGCGTGCTAAACTAGCCCCGGCTATCGACTGGTTACTTGTACAAGATTCATATCATATATCATATCATATCATATCATATCATATCATATCATATCATATCATATCATATCATATCATATCATATATCACATATCATATCACATCATATCATATCACATATCATATCATATGTCATATCATATCATATGTCATATCATATCATATCACATCATATCACATCATATCATATCATATCATATCATATCATATCATATCATATCATATCATATCATATCATATCATATCATATCACTATCATATCGCTAGCACTGGTTTATGAATACGAAAAACGTTAGTTCGCTGATCATCCACCGGAAGCCCGCGCTAAGAATGTTCATGAATAAGGCCCTATAAGTTCAAGTCTGGAGGTTATCAAGCATAAGTTCTCTGAAGCAGTGTAATCTTAGGATTATCCGGTAGAATTTAATGATCATGATGATTCTTGTAATTCCAAGAAAAATGTGTGTCTAATTTCTGGTGTTGGAATTTTTTGGTGTATAATGATTATTGTTTAAGTGGTAATTTGAGTCACATATTGCTTGGAGCACAAACCGCAATGAATTTCCAGGCATTTTTTTCTTTTCGTGTCCCGGTCCCAACGAATATATGGAATCCAATGCGGAGCAAGATACAGAAATACCATCACAATGCTAAGTGAGGTTGTTCTCTCGCCGAACATGATACAGATTGCAAAGGAGTTAATGTATTAAACTCTTAAAGACAGTTCGATATACCGTATATACTGAGAAAAGAGACAACTAGAAATCTCGCTTAAAAGAGAACATAAATTTCTTAAAGGCGCGCAAATGATATTACTACAACAAACAATATGACTACTACATTTATTATAATATAATATGTCTGTGTGGTTCCGGAGTACGAATATCACCTATCGACGTAACTCTAACGAAAATAGGAACGTTTAACGAAACCTATTACGACGCAGGCACTGAAACTATAGAATCCGATTAATAATTGTATGGGATTATCAAAAACATATTAAAAAATTCTGTGCTTGACGACGCGATCCACCAACTTCAACATCGAGAGGAAACCTCATCATCGTCGAAGTCCCCGGTCGAAACAGGAAAGCCGTACCGATTCTCAGTCGATATAGCCACGCTTACAAATTCAGGCGCTGGATACAATAATAGTTTAACTTTACTTAATCGTTATTCTGGCTATGGAATTTTCATAATCTTCCATTCTTTCTCTATCGACTGTAGAAGTTGTGTTTCATTTCGTTGAAAGGAGAGTTGATTGTGTTAAGTGCTGTGCTAAGTCAAAAGATTCAAAATTCGGAATAGAAAAATATGTTACACTCGTCTTTATACATCAGGGTCTTTGGCAGTATCATGTACTTACAATACCATTTTCAGGCCATTCAATTTTTCAGGACATAATAAGTTATACCACGAAAGGTAGAGGTTAATCTAAAATAATCTCATCCTTGCTTAATATCATTTTTCTTTGATAACTTCATTTCATTATTGAAATTCTTGAAACCAAAGAATTCATATTCTCTTAAAATATTTTGGTTTCTGAACCAGTGCTGGATGAAAATCATCCTGAAAGTGAAATCAGTGAACTTACATGAATAAGAATATTTGACACTATAGTAGAGGAGTTTTCATCTGTAGCAGAGTTTTAGAATTCATTTTCTTAATACATCTTCTGTTTTTCTTATTATAAATTTAAAACATATGCCATTTTGTTTGTACAGTATTTTTCCACAAAAAAAATGTAAAGGCTTATCGGCTAAAAATTCTTATTTTGTTTTTTTTTATTATCTAAAGTCTTAATGTACTATTATTTCTTATTATTCATTCAATAAAGTTCGTGTATGTTAGTGGCATAACACTTTTCTTATGGTTTTAATGCCTAGGTACTATAATTGATGAAGTTTCAGGCTTTCTATGCAGTAACGACTTAAGTTTTTCATACTTTATTTAAAAATACTTAAAAATAAGTTTTGTTTAAATTATAACTGACATTCGATTTGAATAATTTATACGTCTAAAATATTATACAAAATAAATGATATGAGTATGTGTACTAATAAAATTTCTACATTGTTCTAGAATTTTGACATTGTTTTTCTCAAAACATACGTTTTCAATTTAAGCTGTTCTTGCACCCAGCGACTCAATTTGAATTCATACTGTTGTAAAATGAGTAATAAAAAAGATTGCCTTTACTGATAAGGAAAATAGAAAGTCTCCTGTCAAGCGGTCAAAATCTGAAGCTTCAACACCTTCAACAATGAGAGCCAATGAAATGTGAATGTAGCCGACACGTTGAAGAACAACAACTTCAATCAATGAAGAATTTGCTATTCCGTGCATCTAGGAGACACACCTACCTGGGTATTTGAGTTCACTGCTATGATTTCCTGGTCAGTGTCAGAGTTAATGGAAATGTGGTATCCTGGCGACAGTCTTATATATCATCTCTGTATAATATTGATACCACAATTCTGACTATTGAACTAGAATACACATACATTCAATAGAATTTACAATAGCCTCTGTGTAGTTGTCAACAGACGTGCCATTAGCAATACACGAGTTTCAGACTGTTGTGGATCAGTTTCCCGCCCATTTCTCCTGCTGGAGACTCTAACGCCTCCCATCAACGTTGGGGTTTACGTAACTACTGTGACAGAGAATATAATAGCGGACCTCGGTACATACTACACGATAGATCTATTAATTTTTTATCTAGGTCAGGTGTCGTCAGCACAGAGCACGCTGGGGCCAGAATCTCATACCCGCGGAAAACGCAGTGCAATAGGGTGCACTCCGTAGCTGCTAGAGGGTATGCTCTCTATCTCTCCCTGTTGCACGACGGAGCACATCGGATAGCACCGTGTACCCTTTTCACATTTCAGCGAGTGCTGACGACCACTGATCTAGGTTTTCCTACTTCAGCGTTCGTCATCCATGACATTTATGGTAGTGTTCACTCCCTTACCCAGGTATATTGCTCCGAAATACAACGTAGCTAGTTCCTCTGTTCTAATAATGGTCATAGACGTTCGTTTACAAAATATACTGACTTGAAAATCGTTGCTATTTATATCGCTTCTTGCACGCACTATGATCCTCCTAGTTCCGCAACACCATATCACAGTGATGTCGAAGCAAGCGTATTTTTCTGACCTTGACGTCGTGCGCGGGCAGCAAGCGCTAAGTATGGAACGAGGAAGGGTTGTGTATATGAATAAGCAGCCTGTTGGATTAAGAAAACAGTGGTGCACAAACTTCAAACGGAATATGAAATTGTATGTCGTTATTTTTATATGTCTTCTTTCTGTTTGATATTATCTATATTGTCTGTAAAACAAAAGTACTAATACCAATTTCTTAATATTGCAGTTGTGTTTTAAATGTTAATAACATAATAAAGAGTTAAGAAGGAATATTCACATAAATTCCATAGTAGTACAACTATACTCTACTAAATGAATGAAACACATAATTCATAAAGAAAATGATATTCCAAAAAACGAGATTGAGTATGACATGATAAGTTGGAATTGATATTGATGGTACCTTTATCCTTATAAATTAATCAATAAACTAATCAAAACAATATTACAGAACAAAAAAAGTTACTTAGGTGCTGTGTATGTTTTAAGTGTAATTAATATTCCATAACAAAACTCTTATCGCATTATGCTTTTAAGGTGATATTGGTGAGCAACTTCCTATCATCAGAATTTTAAATTATTTTCTCGAAATATGCTGAAGGTATAGAGCTGACATTTTTATAACACATGGTTAAGTATCTTTTGCTTTGTTAATTCATTTCCTTACAGACAATTTCCATGCGAATATTTTCAAAATTTTCAATACACTATCTTCAGTAATACGTATTTACGGTATATTAGATTTACGAAAACATTCTGTAATGCTACTAAATAAATAGTCTATATCTGAGAAATTCACTTTTCTATAAAAAAAGTTTAGAAAATATTTATTTTGAACAAAACAATCAAACTTGTGAAAAATTAACATTAAAATTAAAACTTACATTCTTCTAATGCACTTATACTTCTCAGATAAATCTAAAAATTAACATGATTACAGTTTTAATACGTTCTCTTCCCTTTATCTATTGAATCAGTGCTGGCCATCCTTGAATATAGCTCGACCAAGCGGCATATACTACCTCTTTCGTCTGTCTCTTTCCTTTCCGCTGTAAAGCGCTCAGGCTCTCCTGAGCTCTAAAGCGCGCCATCAATTGACATGACTGCCGTATCATATCTCTCGCATTAATGCTCTAGTCAATCTGTTTCCTCTTAATTCACATTAATGAGGTGGTAGCGCAATCCATGGCTTCTTTCACTCATTCATACAACCTCAAAATCCATAAGTATGTAGCTGGAAGTGTAGGAACATGACTGTACATACTATGTTTTCAAAAACCGGAAGGGGAATTTGGATCTAAAGTAAAACAGCGTGTAGACAATTATAAGTCAATTAATGTCGTGGTCGATGCAAGTAGTTCCAGTAAACTGACAGCTTTTGAAATGTGGCTGTACTGAAGGATATTGAGAGCTTCTTGGGCTGAAAGAAATTCCAGCAGTGAAATTCTTCTTAGAATGAATATAGAAATGGAAGATCCTAATGCAGTTAAATGTCGGAAGACAGTCTGAACCTCACAAGTTATACCAAGAAGGCACCACTTATGAGGCAACTAGACCAGTAGATAAACGGGTAGAGTGACCAGTTCCGTACCCCTTCAATTGCAGTCATCGCCCAGTAGTTACATATTACACTAGTCAGATTTCAGATGCATACAAACAATAAATTGTCCTTCCCCTGATAGGCCTACATATCGTCAGTATCTCGGCCATATAATGAGAAATGAAAGAAAATATCAGGTAGTGCAAAATATTCTTCAGGTTAAAGTTGAATAGAGAAGAGGCATCGGCAGAAGAAGAATATCATGGTTGAAGAAATTTACATCGTGACTAAAAAAATCCTCTGTAGAACTTTTGAGAGCAGCAGTTAATAAAATCATGACCGCCAAGATGGTCGCCAATATCCGAAAAGATCGGCATCTGAAGAAGAAGAAGAAGAAGAAGAAGAAGAAGTGGTGGATTTATAGACTTTTCATTGACACCAAGACGGATGCGTGTTCCTTGATAGTCGGAAGTTTGTATGGAGGATTTCACGTTAAGAAAAAGGCATTGGTGTTATGGGCTCTGCCTAGTACACTGTAGAAGGTATGTGGTAGGTAGACGTTTCTATAACAACTGGTCATTTGATGGAATAGCCCCATATTCTCAATGCTCTTTTCTTAACGTGAAATCCTCTAATATAGAAGAAATACAGGCCTGTTGAAGCTTTCTCTGTTCAATTAAACGTCATTAAATCTAAGAGAACTTCGCCTAATTCATTCACTTTGGTGTCTAGGCACGTAGCAATATTTGGGATGGAAGAAAGGCGTCCTGGAAGAAATATCTCTTCATTGCCAAAGAAAGTCCTTGCTAAGATAGCTGCCAAAAAGTCCGCTTTATAGTAGTGAAATGTTGTCCTGCACCCCAAGTCCCATGTGGAAATGTACCAGTAATAAAGTATCGTTTGAAAGTGACTAAGTTCCTTGAAACATTAGAGGAAATATTTCATTAATATTTCAGGATCTACAGGAGATCATATTAGAGAAATCCCCTGGGCCAAAGTTAAATCCATATACAAATGCTTCGAAATATACCACTAGCTGGCATGTCTTCCTCCTATCTTCGTACAATAGAATCTGGACAAAAATGACTTTTCCGTCATAATGCCATAACATCTTTGTAATCATATGCGAGAAAAGAACCCTTCCTTTCTCAGTAGATTAGGTCTATTCTGTCTCCCGATATGTGTGTGTATTGTTACAGAAAAAACTGTAAGTAATCCCTCATATTGGTATTGAAATCGGAAAACTTGTTGCCTAGATTTAGTTTTGTTTCCTTAAACTCAGATTAACCCCAGAGCTTCATGTTCGGATTGAAGGTTCCAAAAAAAAAAATGTTATGGCTTATTTAACGACGCTCGCAACTGCAGAGGTTATATCAGCGTCGCCGGATGTGCCGGAATTTTGTCCCGCAGGAGTTCTTTTACATGCCAGTAAATCTACTGACATGAGCCTGTCGCATTTAAGCACACGTAAATGCCATCGACCTGGCCCGGGATCGAACCCGCAACCTTGGGCATAGAAGGCCAGCGCTATACCAACTTGCCAACCAGGGCGATTTGAAGGTTCCATTAGATACGCTTTCCTCAAAAAGAAGCATCTCATAATAATTCATTGGCATAGAGAAAGCTTACGAAACCAAATGACAATATGGGAGACTACAAGTCTTCCGACTTCCCTCGTCAACTTTATGGCAGAAATATATTTATGAATTCGAGTAGTTGCACTTCTAGGAACGAGTTCAAGAAAATGACGTACTGTACAATTGTATCCTTCCATTTCTCATTGAAATCTATTAAATTTCGCTAATGTAAGGCATAATTCACAGTTGTAGACGTTGATGAAATCAGTTTGTATTCGATATCTTCCATTAATCAAGCAGCAGTTACAACTCTTCATGAACGCTTTGTCTAAATAGGCTCTTATTTATTTACTTATTTATTTATTTATTCGTTTATTTCTTTATTTACTTACTTATTTACTTATGTATTTATTTATTTTATTTATTTATTGTGTGTTTATTTAATTATTTACTTATTTATTTATTTATTTACTTATTTATTTATTTGTTCAGTTATTTATTTACTTATTTGTTTAGTTATTTATTTATTTACTTATTTATTTATTCGTTTATTTATTTACTTATTTACTTATTTATTTATTTATTTATTTTATTTATTTATTTATTTGTTTGTTTAATTATTTATTTATTTACTTATTTATTTATATGTTTATTTATTTACTTATTTATTTATTTATTTATGTATTTGTTTATTTATTTATGTATTTATTTATTTATGTATTTATTTATTTACTTGCTTACTTATTTACTTACTTACTTATTTACTTATTTATTAATTTATTTATTTACTTATTTATTTACTTATTTATTTATTCATTTATTTATTCGTTTATTTATTTAGTTAATCTGACAGGATTCTTCTCTCCGAGTTAAAATTCTCTCCTCAACAATTTTGAGTATATTTGTATATTTAATATACAGAGTGTCCACCTTCTCAATCTATTTGGGCTGCCTACATCCAAATCCAGAGACGTTATTAAATTTATTTAATACTATTAGGAGTTCTTTTGGTTGCAGAACTTGCAGTGCTCTTACGCTTTAATCGTATTGTTATTCGATAAAAGCTCAATATGGCTGTTTTACTTAATAGTCGGGCAAATGAAAATGAACTTGGATTTTTAGATCCAGTACACCAGAAGAGTCAAACAGGGATGATCCGAACAAGTCGGATGGGATGCCTCTGTTGTGAGTCTGTTTTCATACTGTGTGAACTTCAACATAATGTAAGCATAATACTTGAGATAGCTTCCACTGCTCTCCATTCGACTACTGATATAGAAACCATCCACGGTGGACTCTTCCAGTCGGAGTACGATTTGGGAAATTACTGTCTTATGTGGACATGAGGATACTTCGTTATAACTCTGGAATATTCGTCACTCAGCCTTGTATTATTAATCGTCCCCGTTTTAATTTGAACTTGGACCAATATTCTATGAGTTTTATAGGATACAAATTAAGCAACTTTCCCTATTATTGTAGTATTTCATTATTTGGTGACGGATCCCGTGTGAATTAATTTGCGGATTTTTCTTCTCTTAGAGCTAAATAGGTACACAAGTTCAAAATGACCTCATGTACCAGTAGGCCTATACTTATTGCTGAACTAAATGTCGTTTAAAGAATGTTACTTCTTTTACTTTGTCACGAAGCAGAGCCTTCATCGGGTCTGATACTTTCGACGCCATTCAGTGTCATTAGTCCCTTTATTCTGGCTACCTCTCGTTATAAGGAACTCATATTCTTCTCCATTCACTTCTGATATTGAATTTCTAGGTTGGAGTAGAGTAAATTCCTGGCAACATCCAGATTCCTGGAAAGTAGGAGGAAGACGTACAGCCAGAGAAATTACTCTGAATGATATACTGGTATAGTTTCACTATAGGCTACGTGGAAATACGTTTTGAACGATTTTAGGAATTGTATATAGTAAGAATGAGGAAACGAGTGGTCTGTATAAAGGGCAACAAGTTATATAATTGATAACAGAATTACTATCTCACGTGATTTTTTGTCAAATTACCGGAACTGCTTGCATCGACCACGACATAAAATGGCTTATAATCGTCTACACGTTCTTTTGCTTTAGATCCAAATTCCCCTTTCGGTTCTTGAAAGAATAGTATGTACAGTCGTGTTCCTAGACTTCCAGTTGCATACTTACGGATTTGGACGTTGTATGAATGAGTGAAAGAAGACATGGATTGCACTATTACCTCATTAATGTGAGTTAAGAGAAATCAAATTTACTAGAGCATTAATGCGATCTCTGATACTGTGTTGCAAAGCTATGAGGATCAGAGTGCGTGCAAGAAACGGTATAAGTAGCAACGATTTTCAAGTCAGTATATTTCGTAAACGAACGTCTATGACAACGTTTCTTAACGAAAGAAAATTAGCTCAAATGTGCATTTTCATTAAATTTAAGCACCGCGACTTGAGACGGTTGCCTGCTTGTGACTGCTTGAAGAAAGGACTAGGAAATTGACTGGAATACTGTCTCAATATGCATTACATCCAAGCCCCTTGTGACTTACGGGAGAGACGTTCAGTTTATTCACTCTGCTGTATCAGATTTTAAATAATTCTATACCTAGTTACCAAGTTCCTCGCTTCACACTTTTAGCATCCCACCACAACCGTGATACACGTTCACAGCATAACCTTGTTCTATCAATTCCATTCCATCAAACATCTCTCTACTCTGCTTCCTTCACAATACACACAGCTCGTTTCTGGAATTCCTTGTCACAGGAAATGAGGAGCAGTCGGAGTCTAAAATCTTTTAAGTACACTGTTCTTAGAAATGTTTTTAATGAACAGAACTAGACTCTTGCGGAAGTTTCTAAATAGTCTTAAATGACCAAGTTGTTATTTTTTTCTCCTCTCTCTCTTCTTTTTTTCCCTCTGTTTTATTATCTTGATATATTACTTAATCATTTGTATTTGCATGTCATTTAGTACGACTTTGCTAATCAACATTTTATGTCTTGTAACCCACATGTATTCTCCTATTAGTATATTAACTGTATAGTATATCTGAAGTGAATTAATCGACGAATTTATCTCGAGCATTTTAGGTCTTATAAATTATGTGTGTGTGTATGTGTGAGTGTGTATGTTCCCCTTATGTTATGTAACTGATTTTGATTATGTGTAATTTTCTACTTTATTTTATATATTATGTAACCGATCTTGACTATTTGTAATTTTATATTATGTAACTGATCTTGTCTATTGTAATTTTATACTATATTTTATGTAATTTCTAAGGTATTTTCTTTTGTGTTGTTTTGTAATCTAATTTTGTATTTCATGTATATTATTGAAACCTGGCCTCATGGCCTTAACTCTGCCAGTAAAAAAAAACATACTACTACTACTACTACTACTACTACTACTACTACTACTACTACTACTACTACTACTACTACTACTACTACTACTACTACTACTACTACTACTACTACTACTACTACTTTCTTGCCAATGATCGTAAATATTGATTATTGATTAATCATAGGTCTGGACGAGTGGTTAAAATTTTTAAAAGAATATTTCCACTTTGATTTGTCATTCAGATATTAATTTCTTTTTAGTCACGAATAAATTGGAAACACAGCAGAACTCCCATGCTGTGTTATTACCACTACAAGTTCATATAAAATACTACATGACATATTCACAATGGAAAGTCATCCATGTTGGTATCATGTAGCAGGTGTAGACACCATACCTCCAACTAAGACAATGCAGAACATCACGTTCGGAATGGATAAACAAACGTGCCCTGGGCGGGATTGGATCCAACGTTAGTGGCTTTCACCATGCAGTATAATTACTCCACCATAACCTGACACAGTACATTACAGATCATCACTCCCGCTCTAGGCTGGATTGGATCACACGTCAATGGCTTCCAGTACACAGTACGATTAATCTTCAAGCAAACAAGACGTGAATAAAATTTTAGTGAAAAGAAAGATGGAAATAGAATTCATTTATAAATCCGAATGTTCACTGAATTATACAGGGCTTTCATTTCAAAATTTCCCAGGC
This sequence comes from Periplaneta americana, assembly GCF_040183065.1. Lineage (NCBI taxonomy): Eukaryota > Metazoa > Arthropoda > Insecta > Blattodea > Blattidae > Periplaneta > Periplaneta americana. Next base: position 81,251,528 of record NC_091133.1, on the reverse strand, counting down.
TAAATAACTAATTATTTAGATTGAATTCAGATTAAACAAAAACACGTAAATCTAGATATTGAGAAGGAAGTCTGAATACAGGCTTAATTGCATTTTAGACTTCACCCCCAGCCTCCAGTCTCCCCCACTTTGTAATTTTAAATGATATTCCTATATTTTTATATGTAAACATGAAAAACCATTCAATTGTTTATATACCTCATTCATTTGTTTTCGCATCTTTTATCTTCTATCGTCGCCTGGCAGCCTGTATTTTTTTTATTATCAGTTGATTGTAGAATGAAAACACAGTTTATTTTGTGTAATTTCCTAAATTTAATCAGTAAGGGTGATTTATGTTCTTTCTTGAAGGGTATACATTACTTTTAAATAATTTAATACACAAACACAACTATTATATGAAATGCTCAATAAGGTTTGTAGCTTTATTCTCTTCAGCTCTAATCTACAATAACAACAATCAAGGTTGCTAAGCAACGATAGAAAACAAAAGGTGAAAAAAACAAATGAAAGAGTTGTATAAACAATTGAATACTCTTTCATATTTAAGTATAAAAATATAGGGGTGCCATTTGAAATTTCAAAGTGGGGTGACTGGGGTGTGGTAGGCTAAATCTAAAATACAATTAAACCTAGTTACAGACTTCCCCCTCAATATCTAAATTGAGATGTTTTTTGTTTAAATTGAATTCAATTTAAATAATTAGTTATTTAGACTGGGAAACATTGAGATGAAAGCCGTATATAATTAAATACATTTAAATAACATTAGTAAAATTATCATACTAAGTACCAAGTATTTTACAGGAAAGTGGTGAAGCGGTATCCTAGAACATGACCAAAGCCTGTATGTTAAAAAATTCACCATTTGGTACAGTTGCCATGAAACTTTAAGAATTATTATTAAACATATATTATCTCAATCTATCGACTATTACGTCTTCTTAGGGTGAAGAAATCTTATTGTACAAGGTGTTTTATAATTATAGGTAGGAACTGCAGGTGTGAGTAGAGGACAATGAAAGAAGAAAAAAGTTTTATTGAACATAGAGCCAGAAACCAACCTTTTCCGAAATATATATGATGTTGTTCTATTTCGTCAGTACAGGTGCTCTGGGGTAACGTAACATCCGATGTGCACTGGAGGAAGAGAGCATCATAACATGTGCTCAGTATAAGCAACGTTCATGATAAGGCAGGCATCGGCACGTTTCTTCATCCATAATCGTACTCATTCGAATATCCCAGACGTGTTTCTAATGCGTTGACAGCCATTCACAATGCATTAACGGAGTCTGTTAACGTTATCATCACTGCTGGAATACACAAAATATTTCAAATATACACAAAAAAATCCAGAGGATTGAAGTCTGGTGATCTGGGAGACCATATAATCGTGAGCCATGTCTGATACATCTGTTATGTAAACTTATGCGTAAGAAAACTTGAATGTTCAAATGAAAGTGAGCCGATGTTCCGTCATGCATGTACCATAGCTTCTGCCTTTTCCAAAAGAGTCACATAATCCGAAAAGTCGTTGGAAAAATGAAGGTATGCATGATCATTAAATCTAATAAATGAGGTTGTAAGTGTACGAGGTATATATTAATTTGATGGTCACAGTGATAATATCTTACCTCGGAAACTGTTTCTGGAACTGTGTCTATTATAATATTTTTCTCTTGGTTTATTTTCTTCTAGTTACCCCTTCAGTTTGTACTTAGAATTGTGAAATATCCTTTAAAATAATGAGAGGTAAATGTGTTAAAATATTTTTAGAAAAGAGCGATCTGAAAGCTAGCCGCTCTTATTCAATTGTACTAGCTCAAATGGTGGAACAAGCAATTATTTTAATTTGGGATAAGGATTCGTTTCATAATTTCCTTTAATCTGTAGAAGAATTTATAACTTGTATAGGTTTACATAAATGTAAATAATTTTGTAATCTGCATGTGTTTGTGCTTTCGCGGTGAATATGATCAGAAATAGATTTTTGGACATTCCACTATGTCCTGAATGTGAACATTTTCAACTTTCGGAAATATGAAAATTGGATGTTGTTCCAAAATGTTGAAATTGTAAGTTCCAGTACACTGTGGAAAACCCAGAAATTTATACCTGTCAAATTATGTAATCCTTGTAAATGAATAATATTTAATGAAGTATGTGGAGACTTTCCTATGTCCATCGCTAATCTCTTTCGTCAAAGATCGAATTAGCGTAGCCAAATAGAAGTTCCTCCTCTATCTTAGAAGAAGGGGGTCTGGTGACCCCATTACCAACCACAGATTTATATAATTTATACTTACATATGCCACGAGCGACGATTTATACATCTTTCAATGCTTTTCGTATGTAGAAAAATATTTCTTGGCATACTTCCCTATACTGGAAAATAAATTCTACAATAGTATTCCACTCATGTTGTATATGTACAGTTGTCAAAAAAAAAGTGGCCGCGCTCGTGAACAGCGATTATTTTCTAAGTCTAGTGATGTTACATTATGCATACGTTTATAGAAGTAGTTTTCGAACTAAGATATTTAAGCAGGAGTCATTCACATGTGTCTCGTAGAGGAGCGGTAGTGTGTTCGCTAAGTGATTCGAAGGCTGTGAGTTCGAGTCTTGTTCAAATTATTTTATTTTGTTATCGTTCTTTAGCGATATTAATAATATTCAAGTTATCATTTGTATTCTGTTATCATGGAACATCGCCTGTCCCCGAATTGTAACGGAAAAACCCGAATGGAACTTAGTTTCTAGAGAGTGGCCACTTTTTCTTTTGACAGCTGTACGTCATCTTAAAGTATGGGAGTGTTCTTTCAGACATTATGATATTATTGTCAGTGTAGATTTGCCATGTTATGCATTCCGTACATCGACACAGATTTTTATGTAAATACACCGTCATTCAGTGATTTTAAGTTTGTTGAAGTCAATACCGGTATAGTTTTCTTTAATACTTCGTACGTATAATGAATCTCTCGAATATTATTTCACTGGTCTCCGGAAACTTCTATGTAAGCTTCCGTGGTAAATACGAGTGGAAGTTGTAAATCACCTCATAAAGCTCAATATTCCTCAAAGCCTTGCGTTCCACAATTGCAATATAACACCTATTTTTTTTCCCCCGGAATGCGTGAAATTGTTCGGTCAGTCTGTCTGGTAATGTGTGTAGTACTTCATAATGAACATTTTAGATGTTACGTGTGTAACACCATAAAATCGTGCAATCTATTAGCAGAAGTGAAAAAGCAGAACAGATAAACGTTGAAAGTGTCACTGAAATGAACTACATTTGCGAAAGTTAATTGTCGATAAAATACACATCAATCCACTTCACTCATTCCATTTATTGTTCATTCCAATTTATGTAGTGGGATTTTCAGATGCTGAGGCTCTCACGTTTTAGGATATTTATTTTTTCTTAACAATATTTAGTAACGTGTTATGAGTAAAGCAATTCAATATAAGTGATAAACCGGCATTCATTCATTCATTCATTCATTCACACAGTGTTCTGCCCAAGAGCAGGTCTTTCACTGCAAATCTAGCTTTCTCCAATCTTTCCTATTTTCTGCCTTCCTCTTTGTCTCTTCATATGATTTTTATTTTATTTTATTGGGTTATTTTACGACGCTATATCAACATCTAGGTTATTTAGCGTCTGAATGATATGAAGGTGATAATGTCGGTGAAATGAGTCCGGGGTTCAGCACCGAAAGTTACCCAGCATTTGCTCCTATTGGGTTGAGGGAAAATCCCGGAAAAAAACCTCAACCAGGTAACTTGCCCCGACCGGGATTCGAACCCGGGCCAGACGCGCTGACCGTTACTCCCACAGGTGTGGATTCTTCATATGATCCATATATCTTAATGTCGTCTATCATCTGATATCTTCTTCTGCCTCGAACTCTTTTCCCGTTCACCATTCCTTTCAGTGCATCTTTCAGTAGGCAGTTTCTTCTCAGCCAGTGATCCAACCAATTCCTTTTCCTATTCCTGATCAGTTTCAGCATCATTCTTTCTTCACTCAGTCTTTCCAACACATCTTCATTTTTTATTCTTCCTGTCCACTTCACACGTTCTGTTCTTCTCCATATCCACATTTCAAATGCTTCTAGTCGCTTCTCTTCACTTCGTAGTAATGTCCATGTTTCTGACCGGTATGTAGGGTAAAGTTGCCTATTTCCGTGATACCTCTAATCCCGTGATACTTTTTAAAAATTGAATGTCAGTCAAAGATTTTCCGTTCGATCATATTGCCAGACATCTTTCTCGAAAGAGTGCAACTTTCACCCCCTTTTGAGACATCGGTGAACTTCCTAGCAAGATACTCAATCCCGTAACATTCAGTGAAAAAAACGTATCACGGAATTAGGAGTATCAGGGAATTAGGCAACTTTACTCAATAATGTATAATAATATTAGTTATGTAAAATATATAAATCACATTTAAAAATATGGCTGTTTCTCTCGGGCAATATAAAAACACTATCGTATTAAATTTTCCCACACTAGTCGTTCCATACGTCGCAGCACACATTCATGTAAATTGTGAAACTGTGATTCAGTAGATTATGTTAAACTTGTTTAAATTATTTCTGAACTTACATAGTTTCTTTTAATATCTGTGATGAATCTCAGAAATATCATTTCACTGGCATGTAAACGACTTTCATTCACGCTTCCGTGATACTAAATTGTTTAAGAATGGAATTCGTGCAATTGTACACGTTTGTAATCTAAATTGCCAACTTGGGTTTTAAAATAGCATTCCGCCTGTACAAACAACAATTTAACTGGAAATGTATTTGACAGTGCAGAACAATCAAATACTGAGTTCACGACAATTAAAAAAGAACTAACGTTTCCACTTTGTTGACGTTTGTTTATGTTTGCAGATTACGTAAATACATGAGGATAGGTTCAGAATCACCTCATCAGGCCCAAAATCGCACAAAGCCTTCAGTCCTACAACTGCAGTAACTCTGTGCTTGTTGTCCGAATATGTAAAATTATTGGGTCATCCCGTTTGGCCATAGTTTACACAGGTTTATAATGAAAAGTTCACATGTTAAGCAACACCATAAAAATTGTGTAATCTGTTAGTAGAAGTAAAAAACAGAAGCAGATAAACTTTTAAAGTGCCACTGAAATGTATTAAATTTCCAAAAGTTAATTGTCGATAAAATACACATCAATTCACTTTTCTCATTAAGTTGAGATAAAACGATGTGTACCTCTGTTTAATTTCATATGTAGAGTGACTACAGCATTGTAAAAAGCTCTCGGGAGAGTTTACCAAACTTCATTAGATTATATTCGCATCGTTGTGAACATCATCTAAACGTTAATATAATGTATAAACGATTTTTATGGATACCACAACGATGCAATGATAATGAAAATCACTCCATGACATATTTACTCATATTTATTATTATTATTATTATTATTATTATTATTATTATTATTATTATTGTTATATGTAATAAAAATAATATAATACAGTTATATGAAATTGTAATTTGGCACCACGTGCCCTCCTTCCCTTAACTTTTGGAAGAGTCGTGGAAAAATCATATGGGCCGGATGTCTCCTACGTGGGTACTTGCGCCCGATACAATCTGTGAGCTTCTCTACTGTTCCCATTGGCTCATCCGTATTCGAAAATCAGGTCTGCTTATTCCGCTCTCCTGTACTCCATTTCACTAGGATTGATCGACTGGACACTGCAACTTGTACACATTCACTGCTGTCTACAGACATGCATATCAGGACCGACCATGTCCGTTACACATTACGCTATCTGCATTGCTTTAGTGTAGTTTCCTGTCCCCACTCTACAGATAGCGCACTGAATAGAATACTGTAAGTAGACAACGGTAACAACGTCAGATGAATACAGTATGTGTAAGATGTACAGATAAATTCACATAAATAGGGTATACAGAGGAATAAAATTATTTCATTTCCACAGAACTATTTTTGTTTGTAACTTTCGACTCTGTAATTTCCTGACCACGGTTCCTTATCTCAAATTGATACATGTGCCCTTCACCATCATCCCTGAAAGTTCGTAACACCACCTCGGAAAAACTCTGTATAAATAGATGACAGCGTTTGTGGATTCTGGATGATCGTAGATTGCAAACAAGGCACAGAATCTAACCAAGTTCTTCACAGCTTCCTGACGGGGACATGTGGCTCATATAGATTTGTGAGGTTTAGCAGATCACCACCAGTTTCATATAAAGTCCAGGAAGTTAGTGGGATTTAAATCTGTACTCATCGCTGGCCAATTCATTACACGTGGTGCTTGAAGTTCATGGTGACGACAGCAACATGGGGTCTTTCGTTGTCATGTATCAGAACAAGTCAGAACAGTTACGTTCCGATGCAGACTGCAGACACTACTTGTTGTTCTAATACTATGTTCTCAACATTGCCAATTCCATTTAGTCTCCCTGGAACGATGGTGAGGACAGTTTTGGTTCTGAGCTCATGCTGCCCCAGGCCTTAATTGAGACCCGAACAAATCTGTCAATTACTGCAATATTAGATGAATCGATATGCTCTCCAGGATATCTTCTTCGATTCTCGGTCAAAACGAGTTGCCTGGGTGAGGTTTTTTCGGGATTTTCCCTCACTCCTATGAATGAATAACAGGCAACTTTATCAGACGATTGGAACCCCACTCATCATCGCAACTTCCTTTCCTCCCCCATTATCCTTTCCTCATCATCCCGTTTCTGATTTTTCAGATCATTCTACAGGCGGCCTCCCGGAGCTACTGGCTCTCTCGACCGACCTCCGTGGAATGTAGCTCAACGACGTTGGATAGCTTCTGCAACGAACACCCGAGGCGGACATACTCGGGGGAGGAGTTTCTCCTCGGACCGACAGAGGGGCCTTGGAGGAAGTTGCCGAAACAGGAATGGTATATGGATTTCTGTCGGCTGTAGGGACCGGTCGTTAGAGAGTCATGTGGTTGGGTTGGTGTGCGTAGGGGATCTATGGCACGCAACTCATTCCATATCGAGGGTTAGCGCAATGGATCTCACAGGTCGCAGTGCTGGGCCACCCGTGCCCCCTCACTTAAATTCCAATCCATTCCATTCCGTAATTAAAATTTGACAAAGTAATATAATTCTCGTGGCAATAACGATTAACCTGAGTTTAGACACGATACGTAATATTTCATATTTAATTATGACCGAACGATATCTTTATAATTGGTAATTTTACGAGATTTTATCGGCTGCTATGGTTATCTAGCGTCTGAATGAGATGAAAGTGATAATGCCAGTGAAATGAGTCCACGGTCCAAAGCCGAAAGTTATCCAGCATTTTCTCTTAATGAATTGAGGGAAAACCCCATAAAAAACTCAACAGGTAAATTGCCTCAACCAGGATTTAAACCCGGGCCCATTGGGTTCACAATACGTTGAACGTTACTCCACACAGTGAACGAAACGATACTAATAGGAATGGAAAAAGCACTGCTTATGAGATAACACCGTATTTTAAACGGTTCCATTAAAATCATTGAAGATATGTACTCCGTTGTTTCTATTGATATTGTAGCAGGATGTATAGAAGTGGAACGTTACACGTGTTTGCCCGTTTCCAAGTTTTAAAGTGACCGAGCAGAAGACAATGGCGTAATAACAAAATACAATAACGTGAACAATGTTAATGACGGCGATAAAGTTGCAGCTGAGGACAATAACGCGTCCGGACACCAGGGCTCTAGATTGGTTTCCGATAGTAATTAGTTGCAATAATGAGGTGGCGTCGCATCCCAGCGATCTCGCTTCTATTCTGGTCTCATTTCACAGGTGAACGCTCCCATTAATTGCGCATCCTTCTGTACACTCGAGAAAAAGCCTCATATTTGAACAAACTGAATCACAAGCAACTTATGAATAAGATTTTGAAATCTGCTTTCATATGGTTAAGCTATGAAAAGAGAAGACACAAGAATTTGCAAATAATATTCTTCTATATACAGGGAAGCAAGCCTCCCTTCTCCACAAACTGAATCAGAAGCAGCTTTAAAAACGTGTTTGCACTCTCTCTTGTCAAGCAAGTGTACACGAAATAAAAGGCAATAGAGTATAGGGACAGATATTGTTATTATTATTATTATTATTATTATTATTATTATTATTATTATTATTATTATTACTATTATTTGTATTATTCTTTATGTATTATATATTATCTCAAATGCAGTCGAATGTTAAAAAAAAATAATAATAATAATAGTAATAATAATACTTGAAGCAAGTAAAGCGATAGGTTTCGAAGTAAATCCCGAAAAGACTAAATATATGATTGTCTCGTGATCAGGATATTGTACGAAATGGAAACATAAAAATTGGAGATTTATTCTTCGAAGAGGTGGAAATATTCAAATATTTTGGAGCAACAGTAACAAATATAAATGACACACGGGACGAAATTAAACGCAGAATGAATATGGAAAATGCCTGTCATTATTCTGTTGAGAAGCTTTTGTCATCTCGTCTGCTGTCAAAAAATCTGGAAGTTATAACTTATAAAACAGTTATATTGCCGGTTGTTCTGTATGGTTGTGAAACTTGGACCCTCAGTTTGAGAGAGGAACAGAGATTAAGGGTGTTTGAGAATAAGGTTCTTAAAAATATTAGGAGCTAAAAGGGATGGCGTTACAGGAGAATGGAGAAAGTTACACAACGCAGAACTGCACGCATTGTATTCTTCACCTGACATAATCAGGAACATTAAATCCGGACTCTTGAGATGGGCAGGGCTTGTAGCACGTATGGGCGAACCCAGAAATACATATAGAATGTTAGTTGGGAGACCGGAGGGAAAGAGACCTTTCGGTAAGCCGAGACGTAGATGGGAGGATAATATTAAAATGGATTTGAGGAAGGTGAGATGTGATGATAGAGACTCGATTAATCATGCTAAGGTTAGGGAACAATGACGGGCTTATGTGGGGGCGGCAATGAACCTGCGGGTTCCTTAATAGCATTTATAAGTTGTTGTTATTATTATTATTATTATTATTATTATTATTATTATTATTATTATCATCATCATCATCATTTGTAATATTCTTCATGTATTATAATATATTATCTCAAACGAAGTCGAGTGTTAAAAAGAAGCATAATAATAATAATAATAATAATAATAATAATAATAATAATAATAATAGAAATAAAATTAATAATAATAATTTATTTAATCTTGCAGCGTAACTAAGGCAAAAAGGCATTCTTTCCGCCCAGATAGACTCTGTACTTTTAATCATTGCATTTACTGCCCTCTATCGGTGCCCCATGCGAATATGGTGTTTCTACGTCACTTCTGTAGAGATGCTCATTTTTCATTTTCTTCTACAAAGTTACTACTACTACTACTACTACTACTACTACTACTACTACTACTACTACTACTACTACTACTACTACTACTACTACTACTACTACTACTACTACTACTACTACTACTACTACTACTACTAGCCACCGGTGTGGCTCAGCCGGTTAAGGCGCTTGCCTGCCGGTCTGAAGTTGCGCTCGGGCGCGGGTTCGAGCCCCGCTTGGGCTGATTACCTGATTGGGTTTTTTCTGAGGTTTTCCCCAACCGTAAGGTAAATGCCATGCCAGGTAATCTATGGCGAATCCTCGGCCTCATCTCACTATCACCAATCTCATCGACTCTAAATAACGTCGTAGTTGATACAGCGTCGTTAAATAACCAACTATAATACTACTACTACTACTACTGCTGCTAATACTACTACTACGACTACCATCACCGCTGCCATCACCACCACCACTACAGAACCTTATCAAGTAGCCATTGCCACAGACAGTAGTTTTCTTCATGCTGGAAGTCATGCTGTTGTAATACCACAATATACTCTTAGATCTCGAGTCCAAAAGTAGTCTACATGAATATATGGATCTGGGCTAACTCAGAATAAAGACTCAAACTCTATATTATGGATACGAAACCAGGACGCTACTTCGCGGTGGCATCAAGAAGTTTTATACGTAGCCATTGCTACATATAGTAATTTGTCTCCATGTTGGAACTCACTACTGGTGTTCGGAGGAGACGGCACAATGCCGTCTTAGAGTTGAAGATGAACGGTACAAGAATATATGGAGGTAGGCAGGTAGAAGACAAAGGATGGGTGGAATTATAAGTTGGTATTAGCTGTAATATATACTACACTCTCGTCCTGGTACTCCTTTTTCCTGCTAGCAATGTTCATGGGGGTGTAGGACTCGACAATAAAGTTAAGCTCGCCCACCCACCCCCGACCAGACTATCTCTCTAGAAGCACACGCAGGCTGGGATTCTAGGATAGCCGGATTAAGAACCATCCCCCTGTCTCAGCTTTTGACTTAGGTACTGCGGAAAGGAAAGGGTGGGGTGGAATCGATAACTCATCACAGTTCTCTGCTATGGCGGTCGGCACATATGCCGTCTTCAGGAAGGAATGGACGCCTCTCGAGAGAAGTTTCCGTGTAAACAAAGCGAACTTCAAATGCTAATGAACTGTGAATCATCCGTTCATTTAAACCCTTCTAAGACGCAAATGTAAACATTGTAAAGTTTTAAATGATGGGAAGTTCTTCTTCAGAGTAAAATGTTAAAGTATTGGGGCTAAGCCTCACGCTACTTTAATGATTTTACTCGTATATAAGATTGTTTAAAGTTTGGTAAAATTTTAGAAGTTTTGAGACTTTATTGTTCTTCCAGTTTTGATATAAAAGTGACTGAAGTTTTTATATAAATATGTTTTCAGACTTCCATTAAATTTTTATACGATGAGATCCTTTTTCCTGTAAGGAAGTTACTCATTATAATCATGTCTTAGGTCTTAATACTTTCGTGCAAAATTTAGAGTGAGTCTGTTGCAGATTTAAATCTCATAAATTTAGAGGTCGTACCAGACACAATTAGCCTTATCACAATATTTAACACGAGTTTTATTCTTTCGATGGTCTCATAAAGTGAAAAAAAATTATTTTTATAATTATTTATTAATACTGCAGAAATTAATCCAGTGGCTTCGTTCGTCAGCTTTATTACGACCAAAATCTTTCTTGCCATTAGGCTTGTATTTATAAAAGAGTAATGAAAAATGTTTCTAGTTGGATATATAACGACGCTCTATCAACTACTCGGTTATTTAGCTTTGACGAATTGGTGCTAGCGATATGGTGCCAAGAATTCGCCATAGATTACTTGACATTTGTCTTACGGATGGGGAAAACCCCGGAAAAAATCCAACCAGGTAATCAGTCCAAGCGAGTGTCGAACCCACGTCCGAGCGCAGCTCCGGTAAGCAGGCAAGTGTCTCTTTAGACTGAGCTACACCGGTGGTCTTGAAAATAAATTTTTTACTGGTTAGTAGCTTCTAGATTGTCAGCATAAACCCGTTATTTAACATAACCCCACAAGAAGTATTCCCAGCGCGGTCGTTGGAAACTGCACACCAACATTTGCTACCTGGATTTCGGTCATATAGGAACTGCAAACCAACATTTGCTACCTGGATTTCGGTTATATAGGAACTGCACACCAACATTTGCTACCTGGATTTCGGTCATATAGGAACTGCACACCAACATTTGATACCTGGATTTCGGTTATATAGGAACTGCACACCAACATTTGCTACCTGGATTTCGGTTATATAGGAACTGCACACCAACATTTGCTACCTGGATTTCGGTCATATAGGAACTGCACACCAACATTTGCTACCTGGATTTCAATCATATAGGAACTGCACACCAACATTTTCTACCTGAATTACGGTCATAAGCAAACTGCATACCAAAATGTTTTCTACCTGCTTTGCCGATACTACACATAGTTTTAATTTATCAAAGTGTTTTCATTTTGTTCGAAATGGAGTGTTTGTTTACATCTGAAAGTGAACGGGGAAATTTAGTGCTGGTATAAGATTATGAGGGTTGTAAATTTTATAAACCCAAGGAACTGGAAAACTTCACTCCATCTAATAGGCTATAGTAATAGACTTTGAACTAGCTATACATGCTGCAGTGGTGAAACTTGGGAATACGTTACTACAGAGTGATTGATATAGAACTGACACATTTCTTTCTTTAATTATTCCGTTGGAAATTCATTCAATGACCCAATTTTAGCACCAAATTAAGCAGAATATTCTGGAGGTTCGATTCCTTGTCAAGAGATGTGCAGATGTTTATGTTTTATTCCTATTGTTGGCAGAACTAGATGCGCAGATGTTTATGTTTTATTCCTATTGTTTGTAGCTGTTTTCGACATTTTGTGTCAACGTGAAAATGCAGTACACATTAAATCAACGACTCTTCCTTGTGAAGCAATACTGGATTACAAATTCAATTATAGCTACTCAAAGGGCATACCAGAGAGAATTTGGTGTTCGCAATCCTCCCAAGAGAAACACAATACTGGGACTGGTAAACAAATTGGAAACAACTGGATCTCTGGTGAGTGAAAAGGGCAAGCATCGTTCATCTAGGCTTCCCACGGTTGTTGTTGATGTAAGAACACGACTGGAGCAGTCACCCAAAAAATTATTAAGGCGTTTGTCGCAGGAGACCTACTCAATGTGTCAGAGAGCTGCGAAAAGTGGAGGCCTAAAACCAAGTTTCTTTGACGACCGAATAATTTCCAGGAACATGTGGCCACCGAGATCTCCGGATTTGACAACGCCGGACTTCTTTCTATGGGGTTACTTAAAAGACAGGGTTTACGCCACACGTCCCCAGACATTGGACGATCTGAAGCACAACATCACACAGGAGATTCAAGCTATTAACAGAGTCGTCCAACGAGTGGCCAGTTAACATGGAACGACATGTTGAGTTGTGCCTTATGCAGGATGGAGGACATTTTCAACATTTGCTATAGAGGTAAATAATCTCCCAAAATTCCTCTACATTTTAGGTATAATAAGTTGTCGCTAGCACAATTCGTTTTGAAACAATTAATGAAAGAAATGTGTCAGTTCTATATAAATCACTCTGTATTATACTCGTAGGTTACCGCTTCCATCTTGCGCAAGCATGGTGGCGTAAAATACAGTGTATAGGACTGGCGAAGGAGTGCAAAGAAGACAGTGAGATACGACAGTGGCTCAGGATGGTTTTTGGAATAACGTATTTGAATCCAGAGGAAGTCGGGGATTTCTTCGCTATGAAACTGGTTGAGGTAAAACCGATAGATACTAGACTTGAGAAATTTGCAGATTATTTACTAGAAACGCATATCTCTGAAGATGCAGTTTTCCTCCTACTGTATGAGCAGTCATGATTGCATCGACCTCTCGCACAACAAACAGCTGTGAATCATTTCACAAGCATTTTAATGTCAGTTTTTACAGCAGTCATCCTTAATTGTATAAATTCGTAAATCAACTTTTGGACAAATAAATTGAGACTTATATTAAACTGCAAAACAACGAAGGAAGAAAGTAAGCGAAGTTTCAATGTAAAGTCAGTCAAATGCAAAATAAATATATTTTTGTAAATTGTGCAGTTTCCGGGTAGGATTAGTAAAACCCTTGTGAATAAGTGTGCAGTTTCCGGATAAGATTAGTGAGTCCTTCGAAAAGCGGTGTGCAGTTTCCGGATCGGAGTGTGCAGTTTCCGCCTACCCTTCCAGCGGCGTCAAATCACATGATGTCCGGTGCCAGTTAACATCATCACGCGAAATGAAGAAGCGTCTGAACTTCTCCCTCAAAAGATCGACTGTTTTGTGAGCAGTATGACACGTGGCGCCATCTTGCTGAAACGAGACTTTGCTCACATTCATACCTTCCAATAGAGGCGAAAAATAATCCCTTATCTTAGCCCAGTACCTTACACACACCGTACACTTCATGTAATGCACTTAACGCTTGGCGAACGGATGATTTTTTTAAATAATAAATTTTAATGATTTCTACGCTTTGTGGAATGGTGTAACATTGCATGATTATTTGTCAGCATGGGAAAAATATAACTGCTAGAGCTTTATATACACGACAGCTGTTATATGTTAAACGTAGGACATTCTTATTGAAAGAATCGGCCTCGGTAGCGTAGTTAGTATAGCGCTGGCCTTCTATGCTCGAGGTTGCAGGTTCGATCCCGGCCAAGGTTGATGGCATTTAAGTGTGTTTAAATGCGATAGGCTTATGTCAGTAGATTTACTGTTATGTAAAAGAACTCCTGCGGGACAAAATTCCGGCACAACGGCGACGCTGATATAACCTCTGCAGTTGCGAGCGTCGTTAAATAAGCTATAATTTGATTTATTGAAAGATCTTTTACTAATGATAATAAGAGTTTAAAATAATGCAAACATAAAATTGATTCACCGTAATTGGCATTTTAGAAACTACATTCCACCTTGCAAAGTAATTCCCAATACAGCTTCCCATAAGTTTTGTAATCCATAATATTTATGTAGTGACATTATTTTTTCATTCTATTCTTTATTCAACCTGAAAAGTACGAAAGTGATATTTTACACTTTAATCAGTGAAGAAAGTTTACATTTCTTTCCTCTATATTGCTAGCATATCCCGTTATTTTGTTATACAGTATTTCAGTATTCTCTAGTTTACTAGCTGAAACATAAATTTCAGTGACAGTCTATTTGATGTTATCGGTAAAAATGTTAAAAAGAAAGATAAGAACTCAAATTATCACACCAAAATCTCACCAGCCTGAAACTCGAAAGATATGAAGTTCGTCTTTCTTAAAGCGCACTGTATTCGGGAAAAAGCAAATAATGACAGTTTTCGTATTTGATATTTAAATAATACATAACATGAGAACTATGTCAAATGCAAATGATGGCGATGTTTACACCACACTCAACGTGTTGAACGCCTGATTGATATTCCGAGGCTGTTTTCTGTTTGATCCCATTGTTGGAGCGAGTGGAATAGTTTAAAAGGGATTACGAGTGTACATTCACTAAACCTCCAAATCCATCTCGTTTGAGATGTATTATACACGTATAATTTACAACAAACATAAAGAAATGTATATTACATACAACGACAAAACACAGATCAATTCGTCAGTAAAATTGAAAACGTGGTGTGCAAAATAATTATAATGATAATGATAATAATAATAATAATAATAATAATAATAATAATAATAATAATAATAATAATAATAGTAATTGTAATTGTAATCATCACCACCATCATCCTAGTCAGAACTACAGATGGCGTTGGGATGGCTAACCTCTGATCTCATTTTAAAAAGGGCCTTACTGCTATCACAGGTTGGTCGAAGTTACATGTAGACATTCTGCAGTTGATAAAGTGTTGTTAAATAATTTAGAAAATTAGTCACCACACTAACGATGTGCGGGATTGAATCTGTAAGTATTTTTCGCCCATATTTCACTTGAAATATCTTTGCCACCATGTCGAGTCGAAGGTTTACCAGGTTTTCAAACTGGAAATACGCAGATTTTGGAAATAATTTCAAAATCATTCCATAAAGATATTATCACCATATTATCACCATATTTTGTCTGTGGAACAATCCATAGATCTTTAAAAAACAAAGCAAGAAAAGATACACGGATAAAATTTTTCAATACAATCGCAGTACCTATGCTAACTTATGGAAGTGAAGCCAGAATAATGACAGAAAAAGATAAATCAAAAGTCCAGGTAGCAGAAATGAAATTTATGAGAAGTACACTAGGATGTACAATACAAGATAAAAAGAAGAACATAGATATACGGAAGAAATTAGAGGTGGAACCATTGCTGGAGAAATTAAAGAGAAATAACAGAAGGTGGTGTGAACATCTACAAAGGATGCCGAACTACAGACTGCCAGCTTTAGCAATGGGATATAAACCAAAAGGAAGACGAGATGTAGGAAGACCAAGAGCGAAATGGGCGCCGGAACAGGTTCAACATGAACCTAATCCTTGAAGTGAAGAAGAAGAAGATGATTTTACCTTTAGGATCATGTTATATACAGTATAACTGTACGCATAAATAATTTAAAATGAATCTCATAGCATGAAAAATGTTCATTGTTATTTATTGTAATGAGGCTAGAATTATAATTATATACTTTTTATGTTATTCTTATATGTATAGGTAAATTATTTTAGATTTGGAGTTGAAGTTTATAATTACAAATTATTGTTTCCTTTTCTTATATCATTCGTTTATTATTTTCTTGTTCTAAGGCCGTGGACGATTGGAGCACATGTTTGGTTACTATCTGGCTGTACATGTTTGTCGTTCTGGTTCACTGACATTGAGAGATATAGTGCAAACTCACACAAGTTAATAGTTTTGGTACTAGCTTCCTAGCTCTTGTTCACATAATATAAGGAATACATTGCTGAATTTATACCGCTTATTTTTAGATAACCTAACAATTGAGGGAGATCTTGCGGAACACAATTTTTGAATCATGGTGTAAATTATCTCATACTGGCAAAGGTGTTATTCTGTATTCTGAGTGCCCCAAGGCAAATTCCTGGATGTCATCAAAAGCAAATTTATCAATTTCAGAATACATCAATGCAATTAAAATGTCCAGCAATCTATCTGCGGTTAGATCTGTGCCCGGCAGAAGTTTCAACTCAACCCTTTGTCGCCATCCTGGCTACAACGAGACGGAAACTCTTCGTCACGTGTTGGGATTCTGTCCAAAAACAGAGCTGCTGCGCAACAATCGACACCATAAGGCCAGGACCGATATTGCTGATATCCTCAAGCGTCGTGGATGGGGGTACACGAGCAGATCCACTGCGTTTCATCCTTAGACTCGAATAGAAGAGCAGATATTGTAGCCATCTACAGGACTCAATCTAAGGGAATAGTTCTTGATCCAACAATCCGGTTTCAGAGGGATACCCTGCAGGCACAACACGTTGATGAGGAGAAGAAATCCATTTATGAGTCCTGCATCCCATACCTACATTAAATGAGAAATATATCCTTTCCACTAGTCAGTGGTGTGTTTCTGGTCTTTTGTTTGGTGCACGTGGCACACTTCCTAAATTCACATGTAATATTTTAAAAGCACTCGGTCTCCGATTTTTTGAAATTAAAAAAATTGTATTGAATATTCTTAAAGATTCAATGCAAATATTACATTATCACTTATATTTTGGCCATTGATGATTCTATTTGGTTTTTATTTCTCTTGATTTTTTACTAAACAATTCTTGTATTTAATCTTTTTGTCTTAATAAATTATTCTGTAGTGCTTTTATTCTGGATCTTTATGGTCATCCTCATTGATGGCAGATTACTTTGTTAAAATTATAATATAATATAATATAATATAATATAATATAATATAATATAATATAATATAATATAATATAATATAATATAATATAATATAATATAATATAATATAATATAATATAATATAATATAATATAATATAATATAATATAATATAATATATAATATAATATAATATAATATAATATAATACAAATTAATTCCGTTTCCTAGAATATATCATCTATAAAATACAATAATTAATACACAACAATGCCTCATATAAAGTGAAAATGTACATAAAATTTGTCAAAATAACCGAGATACGACGATTTTCCCACATAAATATTTCAAAGCGTGTTTCCTTTATAAAGGTGATATAAAAGTTATAACCAAATTAATAATGCGTTTGCGTATACAAAAACATTCCCAAAAATAATATGCACTTATGAAAAAAAAAATTATTTGATTAACAATAATTTCACCGTTACAATTACACATATATAAAAACTAAATATAAACATTTACATAGAGATAATAAATTTTACAGGAGAAAAAGTTTGTCCAAAGGGCTGGACTCTGGAAGAGTACCCAAAACGCTCATTGCATTTCCGCGTTGAATAGCAATACTTAAGCGTTGACGCAATTAAGTAGTGCAACGGCGATCACCAGTAATGGAGATCAAAATTTGGCCGATTTGAGATACCAAAATTTTAGCGTCATGACTCCAATATAATATAATATAATATAATATAATATAATATAATATAATATAATATAATATAATATAATATAATATAATATAATATAATATATAATATAATATAATATAATATAATATAATATAATATAATATAATATAATATAATATAATATAATTCAACAGTATCGATGAGCATTAATTTGGGACTTCGTTGATTAAATAATAGTTAAATAATATTCGAATTACGTAGTGAGGATATCGGTAAAACTATGTATACCAGATGTCATGTACGATGTTGTGGATCTTGCATTCAGTTATGCAATATAAGTTAGTTCTGAATTATGACATAGACACGAGGTTATTTGCTAACACAAAGCCGTTGGAAACGTAATAAAACGAAGGCAAAACCAAGGCTGGCTGGATTTCGTATTGCGCCCCACTATTATGCTACAGGTTTTATTACTTTTGCTTTAAATCCGCGTCTGAGGTAATATAGAAAACCTCTGTTTCCATATCCGTTTTTCTGCTTCAGCCCGCAGCATTTCCCAACACGAAACAAACAAGTTACACCGACGCGTACACTGTTGATATTGTTAAAGTTTATACTTTACCAAATAAATCAATACAAGACATTGAACTTCCAAACTTGGAGTTTGGGAAATGTATTGTGTTGGGATCACAGTGGGGAAACAGGCATCGGAAGTTTATCCTGCATAAATATTTAATTTCCAATATGTGGTGCCAGAAATGCTTTGTAAATGTTTATAGAAAAGGAAAGAGTTCTTTCATAATAGTGCTTTGTTGCATGGCAGAAAATTTGTTGTTTTTCAAAATTAGGAATTCTTTTTTTTTCCAACCATTTTTTTCTGTTTGTCCTTGTAAACTGTGGTTCAGACCTTCTCGCTTAATTTTTCTGTTGTGTTTTATTTGTGTAAAATAATTTCCGAAGATTTATAAGAATTTCATATTCCATATACGAATTCAAGAAATGTTTGATGTTAACTTGGGTTACAAACTCTATTAATGATAATATTCACGAGAGTAAAACACGTCTCATGAAAGTCATCTTCTCCTGCTTCTCCTTTTTCATAATTTTTGTTGTAATTTTTTAACATTGTCGTAGGAAGGACAGCGTTATTTCCAGCTGTTGGCCTTATATTGAAGTAGCGTATATTTACCATGTCCGCGGTTGCACAGAATATGGAACACATTAATTTTTTTCTTGTATATTTGTTTCGCGAAACTGACAGAGATTTTATCTTTATGAATTGTATGCATTTCACAGCAATGTAACTCATTATCTTATTAGCAACGACATTTTTGTTTATATTTATTTTTCTTCAGTTATTATCGGGCTTCGAGACTTCGGACCCGATAGAGCAGTTCAGTGGGAAATTCGCGTAACTGCGTACCGAGTATAGTGGTAAAGCGTACAGTGAGTGGGGGGTCTGTAGAATGGATGCCAACAAATGCACAAAAGAAAAACGCTCCGGATTTGAAGGTTCTGACGAATAATTATTTGGTTTTCATACAAACCTATTTTCAAACTGTGTCTGAAACTATTACACGGTTAGAAAAGTCAGAGCAAGAGATGCCGGAAGCCCTCAAATTAGTTGAGGAAATGACACTGAGAATTAATGAGACACGAAGTACACCGGTTACTGAACCTGTAAAACAGAAGTGGAAATCAATTTTATGTAAAAATAACGGATATGGAACTTTATACAACATAAACTGCAAATTAGTGGACATAGAGTCACCCGAGAATAAATGACTGTCTCTTAGAGACTGCAATGATAGGTTTTTTCGTTTTGCTCCTATTACGTCATGTGACGTAGAACGCAGCTTTCTACAGTACAAATTTTGGCAGATAACCGAAAAAGATTTATGTTTGAGACACTGAAAATATATCTTGTAGTACATTGCAATTCGGTACTGTAACTGGACTTCCTAAAGACGACCAATAGGATAAATGAAGAAATTAAAACTGCTACATGTTTATTTCCACCATTAACACTGTGTATAATTAAACACAAATGCTTATAAAAGACAGGAGAATAAATGCTGTTCACATTTTTTTGACATTGTCATTGTGTAATGTATATTTACTTTCAGAATGTACTACACGACCAAGGCGGGACCCGTCGTGGCAGAATAAGGAACTCCGTGCTCGCTGCGTATGTTTACTGCTGGAGTGTCGTCACATCCAATGCCTAGAGTTTCAATCTGGTCACAATGCCGCATGTAGGAAGAGGTGTGTTTCGTAGTCAAGCGCGGAGAATTATTGATAATGCCATAAAGTTTTGTGATGAAGAAAAGACAACTATAAACTTATACAAACATATAACATATAAAGCATATTAATAATAACGAAACAAGAGAACAGTTCAGCATGTGCTTCATTTTGCATCTGATACGGACTTTACAGCACGGCCTGTGTTGTGAAGCGAATCGCAGCGCCACCATACAAAACAGTTCCCGCCTTGGTCGCGCAGTACATGTGTTTCCCCATACTACCGTACTCTACTCTAAACAGCAACGTTGTTACCTCAACACACCTGCAGCGAGTCAACAACCTATAGTACAAGCACAGTAAGCTTATTGTATCGGGTCCAAAGTCTCGAAGCCTGGTTATTATTTACAGTACAGAAGAACTTGTAGTCATTTCCTGTCACCTGAATAAGATGACAAAACGTCAATGTGAATCTTATCTTCTTCATACTGATTCTCAATCAAGTTTACAAGCTCTTCTAGATATATTCTCTACCAACGCACTAATTCAAGAAATACACCAGCTCCTCACTGACTTGATGAAACAAGGACGAAAAATAACTCTAATATGGATCCCTTCTCATCAGGGCATTTCTGGACATGAAATTGTAGATGCTGCAGCAAAAGAACCTACACGACTTCCATTGCATTTTTTAACGCCTATTCCTCATACAGACGCCATTAAATACATATCCAGAAAACTGCACAACCATTGGCAAACATCATGGACAGAGTCATCATCTAGCAAACTTCACGAAATAGTACAGCATTCCAGAATGAAATATCCACTACAGAATTTTAAAAGTCAAGATCAAGTAATAATCACCAGATTGCGAGTTGCCACACCGAAATTACACATTCTTATATTCTAGACAGAACTCTTCCTCCAACATGCACCAATTGCCACAGAAGGATCTCTGTACGCTATTTAATTTCTGAATGTCCACTATATCACCTTCATCGAGATCAATGCCATATACCAACAGACTTATCAACAGTTCTAAACAACCCATCATTCAGTTCAAACTTAATTAAATTTCTGAAAGCTATCAACATTTACAAATGTATCTAAAATGATTACTGCAATACAGTAAACTCTATGTAAACGGTAAGAATTGTTTGTGTATTGTCGCGATATGACTTCCTAAGTTAAAGCGACATAAAATAAATAAATTTAAAAAAAAGTCAATGCCCTGCATTGTATACAATAAATATACTTCAGTTATAAAGGCTAATTATTATATCTGAATTCAGTTAATATTGTATTGTTTTAGTACATTAAAATGTAATAAACTATACGTAAGCAAATAATTCCCATGTTAGTAGTCATAATGTGTAGAAATTGTTTAGTCTGTAACTTTACCGTACTATATAAGAAATTCTTTAAGAAATAAAGTGACGGAAAAATTGAAATACTTTGTTTCTAATGAGATTCTGCACATTTAACGTAAATCCGATCTCTGTTGAATATGAAAATAAATCTTACGATAGAAAAATATTTTCTGGAAATTTGCGTAGTAATTCTACAAGAATTATTAGTTCAGCATGAAGAGAAGCTGATCCTTTCATTGTAGAATGCTGAATCCGCTTACTCATACCATTTTCCTTTATCACTTATAATGAGGAACGAACACCAATTGTGATGACTGCAGAAAAGTGAAATATTTAGGAAAATAAGTTCGTTTTATTTTTCGCAGACTGGCATTATATTTATTTTCAAAGTAATGAGCACTTTTTATTTTAATAATAGATTTCTGTCTCAAGATGTTTCCAGTTGGAGGTATAATGATACAAATAATTCAGTTTTAGAGCAAAATAAAAGTTCCATATTTCTATAATGTCTAGAATTACGTAAATTTTGATAGTTACTTCCTAGAGATAGTTCTAAACCCTAATTCTCTCGCATGAAGAAATTACGAACTAACGAATAATGTAAGAAATAATTAATTTCCCTGTTGATTAGTTTTGAATATATTATTAAAGTAAGTTATTTTACGACGTTTTATCATCGTCTTAGGTTATTTAGCGTCTGAATGTGATGAAAGTGATGATGTCGGTGAAATGAGTCCGGGGTCCAGCACCGTAAGTTACCTAGCATTTGCTCTTATTGGGTTGGGGGAAAACCCTGGAAAAAATCTCAACCAGGTAAATTGCCACCGACCGGGAATCGAACCCGGGACACCTGGTTTCGCATCCAGACGCGTTAACCATTACTCCACAGGTGTGGACGTTTTGAATATATCTGTGGTTTTCGGGTAAAATGGAATAAGTAATTTTTTAAGATAAAATTTTGTATCCCAGATGAACACACAAGTTAAATTATACAACAGGGTGTGCAAAAATAAAAAGAATACTAGTATTTGTCGTGCTTTATTCGCGTAGAAAATTATTTGCAATAAGGGTCTACACTTTAATTTTAATTTATCTCCAAACTCATTTTTATGACCTCTAATTTTATCCAAACAACACAGGTATATTACCTAAATGTCATGTATCATTCATTTGGTGGGAGGAATTAATGTGTCACAGAAAATGATTATGACAGTTTGCAAGTAAATTTCGTTTCGTGTTATTTATAAAATAATTAGGTAATTATTTTCCAGAAAAGTAATTATGGTTCGTGTGTATTATTCCAAGCTGAATTAACTCATATCAAGAAATGTTGTGATTTAGAAGTCACTTACATAGCCAGAGGCTTCAGAGAAAGTATGAGGAGTGAACCGTAAGTAATATAATTAATTTCAGAGGAATATTCCTTGAGATACTTGAAATAAAAATGTTTAATGCAACTTTCCTCATCTCTGCTACGTTCTCGATATAAAAATTGATCTACAGGAAAGATTTCATAGCGTGTTTTGGGAAAGCCATTGATTTAATTCCCAATATGCTCAGTCAGTTTAAGAGCAGAGTATGATAATAAATGATTCAAAGCATTTTAGTTTTGTCCTTTAAATGTGTAGAAATTTGATCCGAACCTGTATAACATTATAAAATTCCTTTGCAGAACAAAAAATTACATATGTTCGGAAGAAATTTCTGCATTTGTAATGGACAAAACTAAAATTATTTCATTATTTTATTGTCATAATACTCTGCTCTCTTAAATTGACTGAGTAGCCTATATTGGGAATTAAATCAATGACTTTCCCAAAACACACTATGAAAATTTTCCTGTAAAACAGTTTTTATATCGAAAAGCAAGCAGAAAAGAGCAAAATTGTATTAAACTTCTTTTCTTTGAAATATCTCAAGGAATAACCCCTAGAAATTGAGACATTACGTACGGTTCAGTGTGTATATTCGGTATCAGGAGTGCTGAAGTGTGTTTAAGTAAAACTCTCGAAAAATATAATCTGTGGTCTTCTAATATAATATTCATACTTTTAATAATGAGAAGGTACTGATACAGCTAAAATATACGTACGACTGATCATCCACTATTTACAAATTTTATCGTAAAAATTTTGAATGAAAAATGAATACCACGAAAAGTTTTCACTAACTTCTATTGAAAATCGAACTCTGGACCTATTGAATATCATACCGTCATATTGTTAAATGGATATATGTTACATTGTTAGTCACAATTCTGATTTATTTTGATTCACGATTGGAAATATCCACCCCAGTACAACTATTGGATTTGTAGAGCGAAGTTGTAGTGAGTAATTGAAAGGAGTGTAGTACTGAATGTGACAAACCCACATGGCGGCGTCGCTGAACAAGAGTTATATAGGAATTCCGAAACGGACAACAGATGCGCTTGAAGCCAGGAACTTGGAGGTATTACACAGAGGGGTTTGGTGCAGGTGAAATATGTAACATCACAGGTGAACAGTAGGTGTCATATGTGCGTGGAGCATAAGGCTTGCTCGGGCCTTTATTAATCTATATATCAGGGGAAAGTTTGCATCATTCTATTTCAAAGCACACAGTGAAATAATAGTTATCGAAAGCAATTATATTTTGCTCCAGAATGGAAGCCGAAGGTTTTATTTATGCAGATAATAAAGATATTTAATAATAATAATAATAATAATAATAATGATAATAATAATAATAATAATAATAATAATTAATTGATTAACTAGCGGACTTGTGTTAATTATGTAAGTCTGTACGGCTTACCGCTGTTTCGGTGCTTCATCACACCATCCTCAGAGCCTACTAGATCTCGGCGTTATCTTGAAGCACCGAAACAGCTGTAAGCCGCACAGACTTACATAATTAACACGAATAAGTCCGCTCGTTAATCAATTACTTATATTCAAGTGTCAAAAGCAGTGTACGCAAGATTCAAAATAATAATAATAATAATAATAATAATAATAATAATAATAATAATAATAATAATAATAGTAATAACACTCGTTTATAGTTTAAAAGATTATTAGTTATAATCTCGGAAATTTTGCGAATGTTAAGGATTGAAATATATTCATTGTAGAATATATTTGAATATCTTCCTACAATAATAGTATTGGACAGTTTCTCAATAAAAGTTACATAAAATATCACTATTAACTATTCTATTACTTTTTAATTAATAATAATAATAATAATAATAATAATAATAATAATAATATATTTATAATTACTGCTATATTAATGTTTCATTATTTATTTTTATTGTTATACATCTTGATTACACAACTTTTATATTTATAATTACGGTTATATTAATGTTTCATTATTTATTTTAATTGTTATACATCTTGATTACACAACTTTTAACACTGTATCACTTTGGAATATGTATTATATGACTTTCTTGTGTTAAATTCTATCGTACCTGGTTTACATGTTCCGACCTTTTATGGGCCATCCTCAGAACTGGTCGTTGTTGATCTTGGCGCCTCTCGTTTTGTTTCCTGTGAGGGTGTGTTCCTGTGGTGTAATGTAGAGTCAAAGAGTGTGTGTGTTCTGAAATTGAGTTGTGTGTTGAGAATTTCATTGGGGTGTGTTTTTGTGTGTCTGTATATTTCATATTGTTCTAGTGTGTTTAGTTTCTGGCTTTTTGGTTGGATGTATAGTATTTCCATGTCTGTATTTATGTCTCTGTAGGTGTGGTTAGCATTTGTGATGTGTTCTGCATATGTGGAGGTGTTTTGTAATTTTGTTATGGCTGTGATGTGTTCTTTGTAACGTGTTTGAAAATGATTATTGTTAACTGTATATGCTGTTACAACATTCTATTTCTCTCTTTCCCAAGCTTTCAGCACTTATCCCATGCAAGCTCTGGAATCTTGAATTTGTTTTGATCGCTCAAGTGAAATATTATTATCATAGTTATTTTTATAAATTTGTAATCCATGAATATACAGTATTTACATAGAAGTCGAAGGTAAAGAATCTCTCACTTGTAGATATACAGTATAAGCTGTGTAGAAGTTAAAATTGATTTTACATAGATCCTTTTATAACCTGCAAAGCTAGAAAGCTTCCAATATAGGGATGACAAAGGAAAGAACACAAAAGGGAAGAGGGCTGTTTTGCATGATTTATTGTAGAACTCCTTTGCGTACGCTTGGAGTCAATCACCTGCCATTTGTAAAAGTTGTAGCTGGCGCGGTTGTAGGTGACAGAGAACATAAATTTCAGTAGAAATTTCGATTATATTTCTTTCACCACACGGTATAGATACCCAAGGGACTCGCAATATTTTGCACGTATTAATCAAAGTTCCATGGATATTATACCAGCAGTAACTCGATGATGAAATGAACTCGATTCTATTACAGCAGAGTGTTTCTAATGCAGCGATCCCAAGACTTGTTTCAAGTAAGATATGGAAGAAAATGATGATTATATTTACAAAATATTATTTCCCGTATTGAAATGAGAATTCGTTCACTAGTTTTTTATACAGGGCTCTTTATAATTCTACTACAATTATTTATAAAGCGAAGCATGGTAGAAGTAGTTAAGAAAGTTAGACCCTTTATATTAACATGAAATATTACCTAAAATGAAAAATAATATTAAATTGCATAGCTTATAGTTCAACTTATGTAATGCAACTATTGACGTAATGTGCTGTATTATTGAATAAGATAATATTTGGATCAATTCTATACACAACTTTATTTCAATCGGTAGTTATGTATGGAATTATAGGTTGGGGTAGCTTATTTAAATCAAATTTTAATCCACTTTATTTATTACAGAAGGAAATAATTAAAATAAACCTATTGATTTTCCATCTCAAAAATTGTTTTTAGGCTTTAATGTTCTTAATATAAGACATATTTATTATATTGTATTAATAAAATTCATACATAAAAATCGAAATAATTTTGAATTGTATTCTCATAGTTATGAAACAAAAGGTATGAATTCTTTAAGATTGTTTGAACCGAAATGCAACACTGCTACAGTATTTAATCATAGTAGTAATTTAGGCCCAAGAATATATAACAAATTTATTTTTAAATGTCCTAATCTTGTCAGTTCTAATAGTTCTAGTATTAAATTTAAAAAGCTATGTATGAATTTTATAAAAATTGAAAAATTGTAAATTTTAATTTATATATTCTTATTGCATAGTAGACACAAGACAAATTGTATTTATACTTCTTAATTTCAATTCAGGAATCCGCCCCTGAGCACCAGTCCTACTCTTTCAGGGGCGAGCTGAAGTTTTTGTGTATATATTATATTTTATGTTACAATTATTAGCAAAATAAATAAATAAATAATGAACAGTTATATTCATAATAATTCATTTCTATTCTTGTGAAAAATAGCTGCCATTTCTGAGGTTTCTGTCAACCTTGAAGATAATTAAGCCAAGAATCTACTAATACTACTACGTAATGCAGAGCTCTAGTGGATACACGATTGTAAAGAATGAAGTAGTGTACGTATAATCTGGGTCCAGTTACACGTGGGGCATGAACGTAATTATTGATAATTGGTTGGCTTTTCAAGAGCCGGACCTGCAACAGGTCAGTACACTTAGGCATGCTTCGACCCATTCTACTCACTATACAGATTGGAAGTGAAATAACCTTGCGGCTTGAAAGGGGCGATAGGGTACACGTAAATGAATACAAAACATATATCACGTTTTGTGATTAAATTCACGGTTAATCAGAAAATTAAGTTTGAAGTTTGAGCAGTCCGGTAACATCGCCGCTAATACACTCTACTCGTGATACAGTTGTAAGAGGTCAAAGAACTCGGTGAGTCTCCGTACGTAAGCTGCATTCTGCCAAAACGTTACCACTCGCTCGCTTCGTTCAATGGGTTGAATTTAGAGGTTTTTAAATTAAATTTACACGAAAACCGTGAACGCTATTGATATATGTCAGAGGGATAAATTATTCTTTATTAGAGTTCATATCGCTGTGGACAAAAATCACGATCCTTCTCGCAAAAGTTACCGAATAAGAGGGTATTAAAAATTTGGGAAAAACATTTTTGCTGGAAAAAAACTGTGAACTTTCCACCAATATTGTATTATAATTCTTCATTACATATCAAATGAGCTATTCGCTCTGGAAATCTGCAAGGCTATTTCACTTTCACCCTGTATGTGAGATGATTGTCCAAGTCCGACAGATGATTTGGGTTACATCAGTGAATCTGACTCTGACAGGTGCTTCTTCCTGCTTCAACAGTATTAGAGTCAGATTCCACCCGCCTACAAGTAGTTTGATAAATTCCTTAGCCTGGGGCCCCAAGCCCTTTTTATTTCAGCATCGGAAATCCGTACTACCCCGAAGAGTTCACTTACCCTAACTTATTTTTAACTGATACAAATGGTGGACTAAATGAAGGGAAAGTAAAGAGTATTGATGGTATTATAGAGAGAAAGTGGAGTACACCCGAGCAAAATTCTTCTAGAATACCTGATTTGTCCACAGTACACTTCATCATGACTCGGCTGGGGATCGAACCGGGATGCCTGAATGTAATACCAAGAGTTGAGCCACAGTCTCATAGTTGTTCAATATCCGGTTCATTGAGATTGTACCTTACGATTCAGGCATTGATGACAATTTAAAGACTGGTTCACAATAAACCAGGAACGGAAACGACAACGAGAACGAGAACGGAAATAATGTTAAATAATTTATTTAACAATATTTCCGTTCTCGTTCTCGTTGTAGTTTTCGTTCCCGGTTTATTGTGAACCAGCCTTAAGTATTTATTGTATGCAGTTACATGCATTGCTTCTCTTACAGTATGAATCTCATAATGTTGGTTCATTGTAACAGTAACTTATTAGTAATGTAGCGACCTTCGATTCTGTTTGACTCTTTATCATCTTTATCTGCAAACCACGACGATTAAAGGTGTATGTTATCACTGTCTTCCAGTCGGGAGCTGGAGAGATTCATAGTTAGGGTGAAAGAGTGGTGTAAGGGGAGAAATGTTGTCGCTATTAATATTATAATTGTATAGAAATCTTGAGTAGAACGATTTTTCGTTGCTTCTCGTTACGTACTTGGTTTAAAACTATTTGTGTAAGAAAATGACTGGTGGTTACAGTGTGGGTCGTTGGTTCTGATATTCTCTAGTTCAGTCCCGGCTGAGAGTTTTAAAATGGTAATACAATTAGAAATGGGAAGTCTCTGATGTTGATATACATTTACAATCACATAATAAGTGGTTACAAATTTATACAGAGGGATCCTTTGCATTATATTCAAGTGCAGCAGGAGCTGAAGAAACATGTTCTCTCTTTCCATCTTATCATTCTGTACGAGAATACAGGGGTACAAGAAATGTTGAAGGAGAAGTTACTGCTATTTAAATATCCTTGCAATACCTCTTATTTATAGATGAAATGAATTCCGAAACGCTGTCATTATCAGATTCGGGAACAGCAACACAAGTTATAATTTCACTACAGTCTACAAAAGGGGCTAAAAATTCAGAATTGTACAAAAATTATTTATTACCTACGTAACTAAACTACAGATAATATAAATAAATAAATAAATAAATAAATTAATTAATTAATGAACGAATGAATGAATGAGTGAGTAAATAAATAAATAAATAAATAAATAAATAAATAAATAAATAAATAAATAAATAAATAAATAAATAAATAAATAAATAAATAAATAAATAAATAAATAAGTAAGTAAGTAAGTAAGTAAATAAGTAAGTAAGTAAGTAAATAAGTAAGTAAGTAAATAAGTAAATAAGTAAGTAAGTGAATAAGTAAATAAGTAAATAAATAAGTAAATTAGTAAGTAAATAAATATTTTAAGTAAATAAATAAGTATATAAATAAATAAAAAATAAATAAGTACGTAAGTAAGTAAATAAGTAAGCAAATAAATAAGTAAATAAAAATAAAAAATAAATAAATAAAAAATGAAAAATGAATAAGTAAGTAAGTAAATAAATAAGTAAATAACTAAATAAATAAATGAATAAATAAATATAGAGAATTGAAACAAAAGACTTTTTGGCTAAAAATGGCAAGGAAATATTTCACCCAAGTAATAACGTACTTAAAAGTTTTAGTGTATAGCAATTAATCAAAGTAAATTAAGATATTTCGAAAAAAAAACAATACAATTCTGAGCAAATATAAAACTGAGAAATATTACTGACTAATCCCGAGATAATCTCTCAAGTGCCATGTAAATATGCTGTTGCGATGTTAATTTTGGTACGAGGAATTGAGTGTTTGGTAAGCCGTCTGCACAGAATAATATTCCCGTACATCCGTCTATATTGTGTATTGAAGAGATGAACATGGAACACGTGGAAAGATGCAGATCAGCATTGATACAAGAAGATGACATAGAACAAAAATACTAGAGTGCAAGACGACAAAATTACTTCGTTGTCAAGTGTTTAGAACAGCGGTGACCAAACTGGGTATCAAAGACATTCATACTGGTAAGGGGAGTTTCCTGCTTTCTGTCTCGTTCACGTACTGAAGGTAAGCAGTGTCGGTACCATGTCGCTCTACAAACCCTCTGTCTCTACGAGCAGGAACAGAAGGTTTCGTATATAATGAGAAGAGGAATTTATTCGCTGTTCTGTCGGAGAAAATGTAATATGTTGCTTTGCTCAACGGTTCAATTAGTAGTAGTATATACAAGCGACATTACAGGGCATTACGCTGAATATACAGACATAACAGGTATTATTATTATTATTATTATTATTATTATTATTATTATTATTAATAAATCAACAAGTGTTACCATAATTCTTATATACTGTACGTGCCTCAGTATATACATTTTGCCTTGAATGATAAAATAATTACTGCGCCATGTCTCCATTTTAATTCCTTTCTTAATCTTTTGATGACTATTATCACTTATTTACTAGTTATTGATTTAATAACAATAATAATAATAATAATAATAATAATAATAATAATAATAATGGTAATAATAATAGCAATACTAATAACAATACTGATAGCTTTATCAGTAGCAGAAATAATAATAATAATAATAATAATAATAATAATAATAATAATAATCATCATCATCATTGGCGCTACAGCCCTTGGTGGGCCTGGGCTTCCCTTAGTAATTGTCGCCATCCGTCTCTATTTTGTGTAGCAGCCTTCCAATTCTTGCACCCCAACTTTCTGGCATCCTCTTCCACTCCATCAATCCACCGCAAGTGCGGTCGACCTCGTCTAATAATAATAATAATAATAATAATAATAATAATAATAATAATAATAATAATAATAATAATAATAATAATAATAATATAGAGAAACTGATTGAATAATACGTGCTAGTGTAGTAAACGAAACGAAATGTAAGGAAGCCAGCTGTCTAGTGGCTTAAGAAATAGCTCGTTTTCTTAAGCCTTCCAACGAAGGAGAGTTTTATAAAAGTGTAATGATCAAGGTGGTTGAAATAATTTGTCCAGTGAAAGTTGTTAATTTATTTTGAAAAACTGCGCATTTCTCGACTAAATATCCGGAAGAGAATTCAGGAAATTTCTGATTGTGGTCATGAGAAATATTAAAAAAAGCAAGAAAATATGTATGGGCTATATTTTTAAATTGGTTCTTGATGACAGTAATTACATTACTGATACAGCAAAGCTTGCGATTTTTATTCGCGGGATTGATGAAAAACTCAATGTTAGTGCACAAACGACCACTGGTTGTAGTTTTCATGCCAAGTACATCTCCCCAGTCTCCTTATTTCTTAGACTGTCTCTCGCGTGTAATCACCGCCGTTCGAGTTTTTGTCATTGCTGGTCTAGACACTGGACCAATAACATTTGCGGCGGTAAAAGTATCTTGCGCCTGATAGAGCGCTCCATGCAAATATAATCGTCCATTTCTCGCCCGAGTTGAATTGCGACGCTCAAAATCTTCTAGAGTTAAATAAATTACTATACCAATATAATTTCTATTACTAGCTACTACAACATTCTAATCCTGACTATTCGATATGCGCGTCTTTGGTCTCTTGCTAGTACGAATGATAGTACAATGAGACGGTAATGCCAACGAAGCAAAAAGGTGTCAGGAACGTAATAAGACAGAGCGATGCAGTACGTGGGAAGAAATTAAAACACGTACTGACATAATTCGCACAGCATGAGTGTTGCATACAGCACGAGATTTCCCATGCGAACTATAACTTTGTTTGATAAAGAAATAGATAGTAGAAGTTGTAATCATCTCTTTTCGACAGAAGAGAAACAACGCCTACGACTCCAACAGATTAAATGCATTGTGGTAATTTCCACAGAAGATTGAGGAGGGACACGATGGAAAATGAGTTCAACAGGTTTATTTGGATTTAATTTAATTATATTCAACCAATTAGACCTATTTATTTCTAACATATTTAATATTGAAACATATTGAATCACGTGTGATTCTTGTTGCATATCAGTAGCCTATTGGTTTATATTTATGGAGTAGCTCATACCTATGTTGTTGATAGGATAATAAGTTTTGTTTTAAAGCTATCGTAGTACGCTGCTTAATGTTGCATCTGGTAGTTTCTCAACACATCGTATTATATGGCTAAGCGGGCCGTAGATCCAGTGGCTGGCAGTACTGGCGCGGAAGGAATGCGAATAAATAATGAGTAATCAGTACGCTCACCAGCTGATGACAACTGTCTTCTTTGTGTATTTTGCATATGGTTGTTTTACTAATGTCTAACATTCTCACAGCCCTTTCTGTTGATTTTTCTAGCGATATCGTGACACCATTCTTCTTCTATCCATCACAAAATTTGGTAGCATTATATTATATGAGTCTTCGCGCTTGATGAACATATTTCGATTCGACTAGGTTATGATGTATTGTGACTGTTCTATTTGATTACTCATTTCCCGATCGGCAGTGTTTCCATGTTTCGCCGCAACATGACAAATTTACGGTGTAGGTAGCCAGGTTAGTCACCAGCGTATTCCGAATCTCACCGGACCGGTGGACAATAATGACGTAACGCTGCAGCGAAATAGGAACAAAACTGCTGGAAGGATCGATGGCTGTCATGGCGACTGTATAAGTTGTTGTCTGAGCTAAGTTAGCAAAATTTTGCGAACTTTTCGTACTGCCATCTAGTTCAAAGAAAAGAGAGCATAAACAATTTATTTCTTGAACCGGTAGTAATAACTGGTCCGTTGACATGTACGCTCATAAGGCATTGACATATTGTTTTTATGTTGTGCTTATTACAAACAATGCAGTAGAACACACCGCCATGACACAACAGTGCACGATGTCATTCGTCTGCTAATACCCGCCCTATACAAGAACCAATCAAATTCACTGATGGCGGGTGATGGAGACTGCCACCACCTCTGCAAGCTGATGGCATCGGTGCGACACCGGTGGAGCATCAGTGACTCCATCGGTGAAATTCGGAACAAGGTGATGCCATCAGATTGCTCAGCGCTGAGATTCGGAATAAGCTCCACTTTATTCTTGATTCGATAACACTGCAATCTTCGTCTCACAATCACTCTAGCGCAAAAATATTGAGCCTCGCATTCTCTCTTCTTAAGATGCGGAATGAATTTTATTATGATCAACAAATTATATAATAATAATAATAATAATAATAATAATAATAATAATAATTATTATTATTATTATTATTATTATTATTATTATTATTTATCTCAAATTCTTCTTAGTGCATATTAATACAGTATTTTATGGATAAAATATTTCATACCTATGTTGTTCATAGGGTAATAAGTTTTGTTTCAAGCACTTGTAGTACCCGATTGATGTTACGCTAACAGTTGTTTCTGAACGTGTTATAGGTACGCTACTTAGTTACTTGTTTCTTCTTCATTGATTAACAGTGTATCCTTGGGCACCCAATCTCACTCACTTACTTACTTACTTATGGCTTTCAAGGAACCCGGAGTTTCATTGCCGTTCTCACATAAGCCCGGCATCGTATCGATCCCTATCCTGTGCAAGATTAATCCACTTTCTACCATCATATCCTACCTTCCCCAAATCCATATTAGTATTATCCTCCCATCTACGTCTCGGCCTCCCCAAATGTCTTTTTTCCAGTGGCCTTTCAACTAACGCTCTATATACATTTCTGGATTCGTGCTACTTATCCTGCCCATCTCGAACGTCTAAATTTAATGTTTTTAATTATGTCAGGTGAAGAATAAAATGCAGGCAGCGCATGAGTTATCATCATTGGTGCCACTTTTGAGGTTCGAACCTGTCAGTGGACATTTGACTAAGCAACAATAATACTGCAACATGTATTAAGCGATCACTTATATTTCCATGTAAAATTGATGTTTTAGAGAGGTGGTTGCTTATTACGGACGTTTTTACACAAAATAGGAAGTTACACTACTTTAAGCCTGTAAAAAATATGTTTTAGACGTGTGGTTGCTTATTAGGGAAGTTTTTACACAAATAATGTGTTAAAGTACTATACGCCTGTACAATTGATGTTTTAGATTGATGGTTGCTTATTAAGGAAGTTTTTACACAAATAATGTGTTAATCTACTCTGTAAATTTGATGTCGCATCTCGGTTTCTCTCACCCATTTCTCTTGGCCTCTCTGCAAGGGCTATTAGCTGGGCTGTTAAGCTCTATCCTAAAAATATATGCTGAACGGAATTGGAAGTCTACGTAAGATTATACAACTGTTTCAAATAATTTAAAGAATCAGGCTTCGTTAAGTAAATAAGCGTCACGTGTTTTCCTCCGTTTCGACGACCCTGCGATATAACCATTCGGTCGTTCTATAGCATACCTGCACAAACAGCGCTCAACGAGCGCGTGCCCTCTTTCGGAGCGGGAGAGCTGTGTTTACCGCTCGCCGAAACGGAGAGGAAGATACGTCAGAATGACGTAGACTTGCTATAGGTAGAGGAGAGGAAAACGACCACTCAGCTATCAGTATGGAGGAATCTAAAAGACGGAACATAACATTTAACGAATTACAGCTCGAACTTATTGATCTTCAATGTGACCTAAGGGCTAAAGATCGTTTGAGTAATACTACTAGCCTGGTTGAGTTTTACAAGACTAAACATTATCTATAATATCCACGACTACACAGGCTGGCTGTGAAAATGATTGCTATGTTTGGCTCAACATTTATATTTGTGAGCAACTCTTTTCTATAATCAAGTTTAATAAAGGCAGACATCGAACATCTGTAACTGATGTTTCATTACGATCAGTAGGCTACTGTTCCTTTCAGCTGCCAACAGCATAAAACCTCGTTTCGATGTACTCATAAATACAAATATAATAAAATGATATTGTACATTTAAGTAGCTATAGAATTTCTATTATTTCTGTAAAATAAATATTTCTTTATTAATTAATAATAGTCCAAAAAAGTTTTGCAAACTCTGAACTGGAATTCGTTTTATAAACACTCTTACTAGTAGGCCTACTGTATTTCATTTTGTTTATATTTTGTACGAGATCACCCCTTCTTCCAGTCCACCCTTATACAGGGCGCAGCTAATATCTGCATTCCGCTCATGAGCTGTTAGCCGGCTCTGAGAGCTCAAACCTTGTGCAGGCCTGTTCTATAGAAGTGACTAATATCAACTGCTGTAAACGTTCTTTGGACGTCCAATAAATTTCAGATTTGCTCTTTTCCAATAAGGAAGGCGCAGATGACTCGTGCAGGTACTACAAAGTTTCGTACCTAATGATTAATAAAATTAAAATCTAGTTGAAATATGTGCTGCAATTTCGAGCGAATTCTATAAAAGGAAGCTTGTATAAAACTCGAAGCACAAGATCAAATTATACAATTGATGTACACAGAAATAAAATACAAGCATGCACGCACGCACGTACGCACACACAGACCATGAAAAGCATTGCAATAAGTTATATGTGTCTTACCTTACTTGTTTTCCTCTTTTATGGGCAGTCAGGCTGAGTGCATGAAGTAGCGAACACGTGCTTTGCAGTCTGTACCATCTAGAGCGTCTGTGCGAAATACTTGAAAATGTAACACAGGATAAGGAAAAAGGATGCAAAGTGAAAGAAAAGAAATACTCGCTGTGTACTAATAAAATACGACACTTTAATTAATTATTTTACACAATAATACATCTTTTACTTCAATTGTAGGCCCCAATAAATTAATTTACGATTTTGTCTCAATATTGGGTAATGCCTAACCTCAATTCACTGAAGAGACCCTGCATACCATCTGTCATAAACTGGTTCAAATGTTTTATTTATTTATTTATTTATTTATTTTTTTAAGTTTTCCTCGTATACAAATTTAATAATGTTCAACCCAGTTTATGAACTGATTCATGACCTAATATAGGTCCGCCAGTTGTCCAGTTCTTTCTCTCGATGCAACAGTCGTAAGGTTTAGTATCACGTCGGCCCTCATGAACATTAACTTCACACATTTCAATCCCTTTAGCTCAACCGTCTGTCGAAACAGTTCATTCCTCCTGGTATAAAAGTCTAGTGATATCATCCAGGTATTCAGCTAATCCAACAGTTTAAACAAAGATTTCAGTCATCTCCATTAAGATAAAAAAATTAAAACGGTATGATCTTAATGGTAAAGTAGTTCAAAACCATACTGCTGTGATCGCGTTTTTATTACCAACTTAAACATTTTGTTCATAGATAGAAAATGTAAGACAAAAATAGGCAGCCTTGCTTAAAATAGCTTGTAAACCAGAATAAAATATAGAAGAGAAATAATTGATTCATTTCCAGAAAAAAAATAAAAAAATGGAAAGTTACAAAGGTTGTTGTGGCAATATAGTTCAAAAGCATACCGCTAGGATCGAGTTTTTAAGTCCTTGCTTAAACCTATTGTTCATTGATAGAAGCTAACTGCAATGAAGGTAGGCTATATTTCTTGTAGTAACTTGAAAGCCAGGGTAAAAATATAAAGAAAATAGTAGATATGGAGGAGCATATTCTAGATCGGATACCAAAGCACAGATATAAACGACATTTCATCCAAGTTTAGAGGATGCGAAGGCATTTCTTTCCCCTTCTACTTGCCCTGAGTCCGTCAGTGACATACAAGTAGCTGTTACCTCTTATACCTGCACCCCCAAAACTGTATACACAGAAAATAAAATATTAAATAAAGTACATTAGTGAATATAAAATACAGTGACACATGTTAGACGATTATATGAGTATATTTTAGTGTCGTTCTTACAATATTTTCAACAAATAATTTTAATTAATAATAATTAAGTTAATAATAACTAATATTAATTAAGTTAAGGAATGTTAGTTTGTATTATGAAGTCAGGAGGAGTGACGCAGTGTAGATTGTCCCGTTGTGTATGTTGTAGAGTACAACTAGCGGTGAAGAAAACATTTATTTTCTGCTCTCAGTAGCTTTTTAATGTGCCAGTTGATATAAACAGCAATAAAATGAAATATAAATGCTTAGTATAGAATTTTGAAATATAGATTACCGGTAAACACTTTCGATAATAAAATTTGTCACTATGTTGAAAGCCAATTAGTCGAACGTTTGTGAGCTGGATAATAGCATTTTCCCTTTCACTGATGCTAGAAAGGGTGTGTAGAAGGGAAAGACCTACCAGCCAAACTGAAATTGGGATTATATATTGGTTTCATTGTGTGTTGTCTTGAGTGAAGGAAAATGGTGTCACGTTTGTGGCACAAATGGTAGCTCATTGGCCTTGCCCAAGTTATAACCCCGGCCACGTCGTAATGAAACTTATGGACAAATCAGAATTTTCAGAGTGTTTTTCTTAGAATACTTCCGTTTCCCTCTATCACTCTACAACTCTCTCCATCTTCCCTTCAATTCATTTATCTGCAATCGTAAAAATAGACTGGTGTAGGTTTCCGAGGATAATATAGGAAGAAATCGGGGCCTCGGACCCCAGGGGCTTATCAGGCTGCTCGTGAGCAGAATTGAACTGACTACAATCGGGAGGGCGAGGCAGGATGGTCCACCTGTCATGGTCGACTTCACGAATGTTACCAAATTTTATTTCGCTGGACGGTATAGAGCCGTTGAAAATGATACATGAAACATTTGTCACAGAAGAAAAAAATGTAGCCTAATATAATATTAAAGACAGTAAAATGATGACTAAGCTTTTTGAGTATCATCTACCTTAGTAACAGGGAATGGCGTTCCGCATTATGCCGTAAAAGCCAAGCGTGTATATCATGTGAACATAATTAAGAAGGTGTGTTCACATCGTATAAATGCATGACGATAAAAGTAATTTGATCACAATTTGCCATTCAAAGGAGGAAAAATATTAACGATGGTGTTGCTAATAGTATCGATCAAATTCCAGCAGAATTAATACAAGAGGGTGGAAGTGCATTATATAGCGAAATTTATAAACTTGTACTTGCTATTTGGGAGAAGGAAATTGTACCAGAACAATGGAAGGAGTCCATAATTGTACCTATTTTTAAAAAGGGAGACAAAACCAACTGTGGTAACTTTCGAGGAATATCACTTTTGTTGACGTCGTACAAAATTTTGTCCAATATTCTTTTGAGAAGATTAACTCCGTATGTAGATGAAATTATTGGGGATCATTAGTGCGGTTTTCGGCGTAATAGATCGACTACTGATCAGATTTTTTGTATTCGACAGATAATGGAGAAAAAATGGGAGTATAAGGGAACAGTACATCAGTTATTCATAGATTTCAAAAAGGCATTTGCCTCGGTTAAGAGGGAAGTATTATATGATATTCTTATTGAATTTGGTATTCCCAAGAAACTAGTTCGATTAATTAAAATGTGTCTCAGTGAAACATACAGCAGAGTCCGTATATGTCAGTTTCTATCTGATGCTTTTCCAATTCACTGCGGGCTAAAGCAGGGAGATGCACTATCACCTTTACTTTTTAACTTCGCTCTAGAATATGCCATTAGGAAAGTTCATAATAACACGCAGGGTTTGGAATTGAACGGGTTTCATCAGCTTCTTGTCTGTGCAGATGACGTGAATATGTTAGGAGAAAATACACAAACGATTAGGGAAAACACGGAAATTTTACTTGAAGCAAGTACATAAAGCGATCGGTTTGGAAGTAAATCCCGAAAAGAAAGTATATGATTATGTCTCGTGACCAGAATATTGTACGAAATGGAAATATAAAAATTGGATATTTATCCTTCGAAGAGGTGGAAAAATTCAAATATCTTGGAGCAACAGTAACAAATATAAATGACACTCGGGAGGAAATTAAACGCAGAATAAATATGGGAAATGCGTGTTATTATTCGGTTGAGAAGCTTTTATCATCTAGTCTGCTGTCCAAAAATCTGAAAGTTAGAATTTATAAAACAGTTATATTACCGGTTCTTCTGTATGGTTGTGAAACCTGGACTCTCACTCTGAGAGAGGAACATAGGTTAAGGGTGTTTGAAAATAAGGTGCTTAGGAAAATATTTGGGGCTAAGCGGGATGAAGTTACGGGAGAATGGAGAAAGTTACACAACACAGAACTGCACACATTGTATTCTTCACCTAACATAATTAGGAACTTAAAATCCAGACGTTTGAGATGGGCAGGGCATGAAACACGTATGGGCGAATCCAGAAATGCATATAGAGTGTTAGTTGGGAGACCGGAGGGAAAAAGACCTTTAGGGAGGCCGAGACGTAGATGGGAGGATAATATTAAAATGCATTTGAGGGAAGTGGGGTGTGATGATAGAGACTGGATTAATCTTGCACAGGATAGGGACCGATGGCGGGCTTATGTGAGGGCGGCAATGAACCTTCGGGTTCCTTAAAAGCGATTTGTAAGTAAGCAAGTAAATAAGGTGTTGCTAATAATTAAATACGAAAATTCATGAACGTATTGTTTCACAGAAGCATTTATAATGTTAATAATAATAATAATAATAATAATAATAATAATAATAATAATATTGCAATTCTGATTATTATTATTATTATTATTATTATTATTATTATTATTATTATTATTATTATTATTATTATTTGTTTTGTAGGTAAGTTATACAGGATGTTTCAGAAATACTTTGACAATCCTTGGGGGCATGTTCCTCATACGAAAACAAGAAAAAAATGTTCATATGAACATATATACGAAAATCCTTGGTTCTTTAGTTATTAATGAAAGAAAAAAAATGAAACATCTGTTAGATATTGTCAGCTTGGTAGCAATTGTTGCAACTTTAATCAATTAAGAAACTCATAACAATGAAAGTTTACGTTCAACGCGTTTCGAGGTACAATCCGAGAACTTAATTAAGTTTGTAATCGTTAATAACAATCATTTGGTTAGATAATCGAATGATGTTATCGATACAAGTCTGCTGATGCACCCATTGTATTCTATATGGCTATGTGTTGCCAAGGAGTCCATGATCCGACGAGTGCATGCGTGTGTGGAAGCAAGAGGAGAACATTTTGGACTCTAAGCTGACAATATCTAACAGATGTTTCATTGTGTTCTTTCATTAATAATTAAAAAACTAAGTATTTTCGGATAAATGTTTATATGAACTTTTTTCTTGTTTTGGTGTAGGAAACATGCCCTCAAGGTTTGTAAAAGTATTTCTGAAACAGCCTTTATATCTAAGATCTTCACGTACCGAAAACTTGTACAATAACCTAATGCGTCTGTTCATCAGGATATAATTTTTGTTACTTAGATGACTCGCAGTAACCGCACAGAAACAAGTACGTCTGACATTGCAATCCGTAATTTAAATATAAATTCATGTCAACTAATTGATGTTTTTATTCATTGCTGTAAGAGTTTGTCACTAAGAAGATTAGAATTTTAAGAACCTTGCAAATGAGGTGAGCAGAATATGGGTTGTGAAGCCAGAAGCTGCATCAGTTAATTGGATCCCATAGGTATATATTACGAATAGTGTGGTACATCACCAGCAAAAACTACTAGAACACTGAGAAGTTTGGACAGGAGAAGAAAATTTTATTTGGAGCTGATCATATCTAGAATGTGTCTTAGCAAATTTCTTCACCTCTGCTTTTGAGGAAGGGGAAATAGATGTTCATAATATACCAATAAATAAGCTTTGTTGAGATTAAAAAAAGATATTACTAAAATAATCTTAACGTGATTGAAAGTAATAGATCTACAATGAACAGGATAACAGGATAAGAGTCTCATCTGCCGAAATTAGGCTGGAAAAAACTTTACAGGACATAGTCCTTCGAAATACGAAGGACTCGAAAACGAATAAATTGTTTTGGAGAAATGAATGTTAAGATTAATACGAAGTGTCTTAAAATGTTACGAGGAAGAACTCGAATATAATAATGTTGGATAATTAGGAGTGTACAAAAATCAATACACACATACTATACAAGCTCTAAAACCTCATGTTACCAAAAATTATGATGACTATTTCGTTTATATGACGTCATTTCAATTTCAGCCAATGAAGTGTAATGAAATTTTGAATTCCAACCAATCACTGTCATACATCGCGATAATTTCTGCAGCTCGATTTATCACTATCAATTTATCGCATGGTCGTTCTTTTGCTTAGTCAGTGTCGCCAACTGTTTCCACATAAATCGATGAGCATGAATCCATTGCACTAAATAAAGTGCGAAATTTTACTTCCACACCTACATTTTTATCTTATAATTCCATGTCCATTGCATCTAAAGAAACTGAAAGTCCTTCATAAAAATTGTTCATTTAATTACTGTATTAATCAGGTTATTTATAATTATACTAAAAATGTTTAAATTAAATTATGATTTCAGCAGATAATGAAAGCGTATTTCTGTTATAATAAAAAGAGAAAAGCGAAGTACAGGTAATTAACATTTCTAAACCTGTATTTAGCTTTTCTCAATTGGTATATCTGAATAACATTCAATTTCTTTATTGCAGTAATCGTTATTCATCTATTTCGACTTCACAGTGTCTGAATAGGTTAAGTATTCATAAATATACAATCATTAACATTTTGTGAGCGAACGTTAGGCATATATTATTTTAGTACATTATGCAACGAGCCTATAATGGTAGTAATTAAGACGCGAGTATGTTTGTTTATGAAACGAGCGCAAGAGAGTTTCATAATTTTCATACGAGCGTCTTAATTACCATTATAGGCAAGTTTCATACGACTTTTTATGCTCAACTGTATTTCTAACTTGAAATTATTCATAAGTATTCATGTTAAGATTATGTAAGTGAGGAGCGGAACTGACCTTCTAAATTGTGAGATGTGCGCAGACGCGAAAGTATTGATTTTTTCCGAGGAACGAATGTCATTGACCTTGATATAATCTAGAGAATAACATGAACATTAGTCTTGATATAAACTGGAAATTGATTTGGAATTGAAAAACGAGATGACAAATTGAATTTATTTGAATATTATTTACAATTAACGCTAATTATTATAGTAACAGAACATAATCTTCTGCGACAGTATTGGATTTCCAGCCTCCGTGACTTTTCGCTAGTTGTCTTTGGATTGCATATCCGAGAATAATCGATACTTGCGCTTTTATTTTATTTTATTTTATTTTATTTATTTTATTTATTCATTTGTTGATGAACATAACAGGCAAAGCCCAATTACAATGTTCACGACTAACAAATTAATTGATAAAACATAAACAAGGAAAAGGAAACATACACTTATTAAAAACTGAAACATAATGGTGATTTCTCATTGGCTGAACAACTGAACTATAATGAATAGGTGTACTTTAATGAGGTGCATTAAAGGGCTACTACCAGGTGTATAATTACTACATTTCGGCATGGTCGAGCATAAACATTTTTATTTAATGCACGAAATAGTCCTAATAAATATCACTTGAGTTCTGAGATTTCTCAAATAAATCCACTCGCATCGCTTGTGGATTTATCGACAAATCTCAGACCTCCTGCGACATTACAGCAGTTAAAATCCATATTTTATAGTACATTAATGTAGGAAATTGTTGTGTTCTGCTGATCTGGTACAATTCGATCTATCAATACTCAATATATTTCACAAGGCAACTACTATATATTCTCTGACATATCCTGTGAGATTTAAAGTTGTTAATCAAATTTTTACATGTATCCGTAATATCTATCTTCATTCTACTGTTGCTCTGTTACCTTTGTATTATAAACTCGTCATCACGAATAGCTTCTGCAGTACAAGGGGAACGTTACGTAAACTATTAAACTGCTAAATAAGCACCAAATGGCTGCTGTCGGAATGTATAAATTGTGCCGTAGCTGTAGCAACGAGGCAATCCGAAAGCAATCCTAGCGATACGCTTTAGAAACATAGCCTATGGAACAAAATGCTTGCCATATCCCGGACTCCTCCACCAGCATTAATAAAGACAAAGGCTATAGGAGTGACTCTAATTATATCAGTTTCGAACTTTTATTCAGAATTAATTGGTGATTTAGGAACTATACTTTCTACATAAATTGGCTTCTTGCAATAGAAAAATATTCAATGAAGGAGATATCATTGCATCAAATAGTTGACAGGAATCATATTGCAAACAGGGAAAATTATTATACGGGTATTCCAGCTATTTTGAGACTAATATACTCTTCAATATATTATATTCGAGGACTACCTGAGTCTTGACATCAATATTTCTGATAATAATATTTTTTGTTTATTTTTTTTATTTTAGTAGGTTATTTTACGACGCTTTATCAACATCTTAGGTTATTTAGCGTCTGAATGAGATGAAGGTGATAATGTCAGTGAAATGAGTCCAGGATCCAGCACCGAAAGTTACCCAGCATTTGCTCATATTGGGTTGAGGGAAAACCCCGGAAAAAACCTCAATCAGATAACTTGTCCCGACCGAATATTTTGTTAACGTATCATTTATTAACATACAAATTAACACATATTAAATCAAGATCACTCCTTATGATACGAAGTCTTTCGTTTTTTTTTAACATACGTTGAATCATCGAAATTTACGGAGACATATCAGTTTCATCATGAGGGAAGGTAAAAATAATTTATTATAACCTATGTTGGGTTCGTCACAAAAGCCTGATCCAACTCTGGAGAATAGCTCTTTATAACACGTAAATTCGTGTCTTCTTGCAGTCCTTGATGTATAACTTCGAAACCTTAGATGTTATGAAGAAAACACAAAAATCCAGAAATGATTGAAATCCATTGAAAAATCATAACTTTCCACTTTTAAATATTAATTTTACAAAGAAATTTTCTTATATTTCAGTTGTTGAAAGTAATGTTTAATGTTAATAGGATTTTAGGGATGCGATAAGCAAAACTACCCTTTCCTTAAAAAAACCTAGTAAATAACGACATAAACATTTAAATGTGCTATTGATAATACACCAAGTCGAATTAAGGCATTAAATAAATTCAAAGAATGGTACCCAACATTATGATAAAAGCAAAATGTTAGTGTTTTTAATACTCGACAATCGAATTCCTTAGAACATTTTCCAGAGGCCTTTTTTAAGGTTAAAATTTTGACAGGTGTGGATACGTTTAAAATTAAGGATAAGAAGAATAGATGATAAGCGGCACTGGAAAAAAATACATTAACTGAAAGAAATCTTTAACAACTCTATGTCATGTACAAATTTCTCTTTAATTTGCAGACATCAATTATTTGGCATGTTGTTGTTTAACAAATATCATAATACGTTACACTTGGTCAGTTGTAAGAAAACACCCAAGCCATAGCTACACACGGTTCTATTGCTCTGTACATTAAACAACTTGTCATCGGATTGCAGTTTATTCCATTAGACCGATTACGGGCAAAAACACATCCCTTGTGTTCAATAACTCGCGTAAGATGATTAGACTTGCATGATGTTATACGAGGGCATTGAACATTTTACGAGGATTC
The DNA here is from genome assembly GCF_040183065.1 of Periplaneta americana. NCBI lineage: Eukaryota > Metazoa > Arthropoda > Insecta > Blattodea > Blattidae > Periplaneta > Periplaneta americana. The sequence goes on along the minus strand of NC_091133.1, from coordinate 81,206,951 downwards.
CAATTGCTCCACGAAATTAGTTATACATGCGTTATGACTCCACATTTGATAATATTAGATTTTAATTTGTATAGTTCTAGTATTTTAATGATTTTATCGACAACACAATACATTTGAGATACCATACAAGGGATGTACTTAGTGTGGCTAAGCACATTCACATTGTTTTAAAATGAATTGTTTTTAATTTTGACAGGACAATTAATGTTGGCATAGATAATATAGTCACTATGTCATACTTTATTCTAGTCAAGGCAGTTTCAAAAGTAAGCTTGTATTGTAATTGGTTTTAGATGATACTTTTATTTGTACCTGAAGAAGCCCCATCAGGGGCGAAAACGTTTGTGCCAAGATTAAATAGGATGTAACACATCAATATTTTTTCTCATATGTTTTTTTTTTTCATATGTATTGCAATGCTTAAGCCATATTGACTGAATAATAATTAATCATATTTTGATATTTGTTATTAACACGAGGCTTAGCTGAACATTTTCCAACATGAATTGTAAAAAATGTTGTTGTTTAATCGACTGTACGAAGACAAGTCTGAACCTCAAGTGACACCAATAAGGCATCACTCATGAGGTAACTAGGCCAAGACATAAGGAGTAGAATGGCCAGTTCCTTTCTCCCTCCATTGCATGCATCGCTGACATATTACACTAATCCGATTTCCTTTGACACATAACGTGAAGTTAGATTTCGTCGGCTAAGAGTACAAACCTGCTAAATACTAAAAGGACATTTTACATGGGAAGTAAAAAGCTGAGTTTAACCCAGATAAGACTGACGTCCTATATATAGGACACCGGACGTTTTATTTTTTTAACATTGTTGTGTAAGATTTTCATAGTCGGCAATCATGACACCACTATCCTTATGTGTTATAAATTTCCTCCAATTTTTGTTCTTATGTTCAGTCTGTCATAGTCATTGTTGTTAACATATAAGTGTGAGTCATGGCTGTGGAGCAGAACATGTTGTTCTCGAAGTCGGTATAGATATAATGCTTTTGATATTGATAGGGCATACTCGTATGATGTACTTCGTATATAATAATTCATAATTAGGTTCAATTTTTTATTTAGTGTTATGCCACATCATGATAAAGTTAGGCGTACTACATGTAGTACGTCAGTCATAAGAGGGGACATTTCTTGAGACTGATGGTACTCATGTTATTATAGGGGGTTTTCACTAAATGAAGCCTTACAAATGATTCAGGACGACCAAGTTGCTGTACCTAAGTGCAATATCATTTCCATCACCATTTTATCACCACAAATGCGTGTGGTAACGTAACTGATGAGGATTCTGGTGATGAAAATAACCCTACAATTGACATTATGCCTGGTAGTGAGTTGTGAGCTGAGACTGAAGTAACCCTCAACACACAAGGAGAGGGAATGGATGGTTATGATGAGGAAAGTCATAATGGTGATGATGAACATAGTAAAGGCGATGGTGAGAATGGCAGTAGAAATAATAGTGATTCAGCAACCGATATGCAGATGAAGAGAAAGAATGATACGTTTCAATTGGGAAGAAGTTGACATACAGCAGGGAAATACTATGTTTTTCATTTTCTGTGCACACAGTTTCAAGATACTCTAAAAATTTGAAGAAGAAAATATCAGTGAAATAGCCCAATATCATATATTGGTACAAAAAAAATATGGGTGGACCAAAACATCAATCTGTACAAAACATCTATTAGAAGCAAGAAATGATACTTTAGTCTGCATTGACGTAGCAGAACAAAATGCATGGCAGCTTACAAGATAAACTCCAACGAAAAACTCGATCATCTTGCATTTCGCAAACGTCTTGTCTTATCTGTTCTCGAATCCACTGCTCGACATGTACAGTCAAGCGGTAGACCAGCGGTACTGCACTCTCGGGCTATCGTCTCTTACCCGCAGGTGCATTTGTGGCTGCTGGCGGGTATGCTCTCTACCTAATCCTGCTGCACTTACTCTTTACCCATTTCAGCGAATGCTGACGACCACTGCGGTAGACCATCTCATCTAAGACTGAGCAAAAAGATTCAAGGTTTGATGGAAGTAATCATTTTGTGGTATCTCAAGAAAAACAAACTCGATGCAGACATTGTCACACAAAGATAACAATAATATGTATGAAGTGTGATGTTGGTGTACATGTAAAATGTTTTATCACGCATCACACACCATGAACATTCTCGAAAAATACAATAATCTTATTGTGTGCGAGTGATATTATAATTTTGTGTTAATTTGATGTATTGTTAAGCTAAACAATTTATATATGTGTATATATATATATATATATATATATATATATATATATATATTAGTGCTAAAACGACTTATATCATATAATGTTTTTGCATGGGGATATGACTGACGTCCTATATATAGGACACTGAAAATCTCGGATACTATCATCATAAAAAATTTAAAAACAGCTTTGTTATATTATATATCAATTACAAATAAATAATTCATACAAAAAATTGTAATTTTTTAACAAGAAATAATTCAGTCTTATCTGGGTTAAATTAACTCTGAAACTTTAGGACTAAATCCAAAGTACAGGTACAAATACAATCAAATTCATTTGCAAAATTTTTAATATTTGAATCCTCGTTTGACCTCATTTTAACAATGTTTGTTTATTTCTCCTAGTACAGCTGTTCTGTTAAAAACAAAGACATGCCGTGTTCAAAACTAAACGAATCGCTTCTCGCAGGAAGAAACTAATAATAAGACAATCGCCTCTCCATAAAAGACATGTTCAACACTAAAAAAAATATTTCAATAACTTTTATTAAAATTTAATTTTTATCAAAGTGGATAAAACATTATACGATATATTTATCGTAACTTCATATTACAATACAAGACTGGTTATCAATCTCGTATTGTAATATGAAATGTTACGATATTCGTATCGTAAATAACTTTGTACGAGATCGTGCGTATTTGCTTGGTTTCCGCACAAAACCAATCCGCGGAAAGTCTAAAATTCCACATTCAGTATTCCCAACCTAACACACACAACAAATTCCCTCTTCTTATCGCTTAAGTGACATATTGATTTTACTGCTTTAGGCTTTTAACATATTATTTTTAGAGACGTTCAATATAGTAATAATTATAAATTGAAAACTTACCACTGAAATTTCACCTAAATTGCAGTGTTAATTATTGTTTTAAATATTTGAAAAAATTAAGTAAACTAAGTTACTGCATTCGTGATGCAAGTAACATTAAGGAAGCCGTGAAAAAATCAACAAGATTCCAGATGCCGATGTTATTACTACAATATGTTATATAAATAATATTGTTAAAATATTGAAATGAAAAATGAATCATTACATAACCTTACCGTTTGTTTTAAGTTCGCATTTATACACTGGAGGAAAAAAAAAAGACAGACGTATATCACGACTTGCTGGAGTATAGTAAACAAAGAAAACATTTTAAAGCAACAATGTTGAAGATAAATATTTTTGTTTTGCAAATTTGCCGTCATTGAACAGAAATCAAGGTGGAGATTTCATTGCAACTAATTAGAAATTCCTCTTTCAGGTATGTAATAAACGATCTTCGCACAAAATAATGAACGATACACGAGCGGTATGTTTTCTTTCAATTCTTGGAAATTAAAAAAGCTCAACTACGTTTCGCTTTTTCAAACTTTCCCTCGAAAAGGAAAACTTCAACATACCGCTCTTCTAACGCATATTACTATACTAGAAGATTCTCCATAACTTTACGTACACTGTCGGATCACTGAAAACCTGGATGTATCTATGAATCACACCAAGCAAAATAATAGCTTAACTCCGTGAACGTCTTTGCAGAATTGAGTTTATAAAAGAATCCATAACTTGATATCACTTGACATATAGATCACCACAAGAAACATGGACCAAGATATTTGAGGGATATCTGAGCAAGGGAGGGAAGGGTTGGGTTGGGTTCGAAGATGGAGGCTGAGGGAATCGAATGAGAATAAAAATAATAACACACAATGTTACCACGTGTCCTTCCGTAATAGATGTGTATACCACACAAATCACTCAGCACTCGAAAAAGTTTTTTTTGTCCTATATAAATAACACTCGAAACGAGATTTATAAAAACTTTGGTTGCGTCCTGCTATGTGAACATTGAGCACGTCACTCTTTGTCTTGATATCACTTCGTTAAACATACAAATAACGCAATATAAAACTGCACCATAAAATCTATCGTTTTGTGTACCTTGTTGAATATCAATTCCAGCTTCGGCGTAGATCGCGAAATATGAGCTGTAGCATAGCAGAGTCATATATGTCAGGTCTGTTACAATACAAGCACAAAATACGTTTACACAAATTCTTATTAGTGAAAACAGCAGACTATAAACCTATTTGAAAAAAGAACGAAAATGCCTTTTTTTAGTAAAAAAGAAGAATATAAAGTTTGATATTTAGTCTTTATGAATCTAACGTAACCTAAATACCAACATAACCTAACCAGTAACACGTTTTCATTTTAGTTCTGAAAAAATTGTCTTAATTATTTTATTTCTATTAAACGTAAGTGATAGAAACTGTTTTTCAACATGTTGATTAAGATGAATGAGATTTTATTATGATAGATCTGATTAACGTGGAGTTTAACTTGTGTCCATTAACCAAATCTAACTTAACCTACATTAAATCAACATTTTCGGTTACTTTACTTAATAAAATCAATCTTAGAACTTCTCCCTCTGTTAAAAGTCGTCAGATGAAACCTCTTATATTAATATAGTTTAGTATTTATTAGGTAAGATTGCTAGTATTGATTAATCACAAACTTGGATAGGTTTTTTTATCTAACTTGAACGAACTAACCTTACTTAAAACAGGTTTCCAGTAGAATTATTCTTCCCCATATTTCGAAACCTATTATTACCATCTTCGGTTAAATGCAATATATGAGGAAATTCTAGTTTTCGGTGTTTTAGGTTAGGTTAAAGTAAGTTCTGTTAAACTGTACTACATTAGATTACGTGAAAATACTTTGTTGGAAAAATTGCGAATATTGAAAATTAAAACTTTACTTTCTTCCTGTTATCAAAAAGGTTTTGTACTTGCTTCTATTGCAAATGTCCAACAGTAATAGGAGCAGCCTGTTTTTAATAGTAGGAATTAGTGTAAACGATTTCGAAATGTTAATTGAAATATATTTTCGGACAACAGTATTCATTTTCCAGTTCTTATGTTCACTTACTTCTTCAGTGACATTCTCCAACACACACTTGTTATGGTTGAGTTTAAATTTAACTTCTCACCAATATTTATTGGAAGATATTTTAAGTGTAGGCCTACTGAATATTTCAAATGTTTTCACGGTAAATAAGGCTGAGGAACAATAGTTTGCTTATTTTAACGAAAAATCGATAACATTCTATGTAACGAGCTATAATATAACAATTAAATTAAAAATATGAAATTATTTGTAACAAAGTTGTATTTCGAAATTTACATTTCATTTGGTAGGAATATGTTTACTAAAAACAAGTATTATTTTTACTCGTAAAGAAATACGGTTTACTGTTTGATAATTTTATTTTTATCAGCATTGAAGCAGATTTATTACTGAGATCTCAAAAGCTAAGATTTTCGAATGTTATTTCGGTTTCGAGCGGCTATATATTTGGGTTTTCACGCTCATAGAAAGTTACTATTAATAGACATGATAGCCTATCCGTTAACATGTATACGAAAATTTGAAACAAAAGAAACGGTGTTATAACAGTTAATGAAAAGATTTAGGAATGTCGTTGTGAGCAGAGTTCTTACCAATTGCTACTTAGCGTATTCATCAGACATAAAACATGCAGAGTTTTGACATTCAGGTTATCTTTAAAAATATTGAATTGAGTTTAATAATGTTAGGATATTGAGAATTTATTTTCACGACAAACTCCAGGTATTGCACCAGATTTACTATAAAATTTAGTCCAAAGGAGAGAAATTGGTTCTTGTAGAACACAATAATGAAAAATTGGAATGGCTGCTTCGGAAAAAATTTTCTTCACGAATCTGTTATCATAGTTTTTAAATTTACAATTAAATTTGGTGTTTCAAAATTGTTAGTTAATTTTAATAATTTGGTATGTATAATATAGTTTTGTTTTATATAGGTTATTGAGAAATTCAATATCCAAACTTATAGAAAATACTGAGCTAAAAGAAAAGTCTGTCGGTCAGAAAATAGAGAAAGAAGCAGCTTTAAAAGTCTTTCAATTTTCGAAACATCGAGCTGTACAATATGACGTCACATTCTGCCATCATTATGTACGACTAGAGATTTACAATTTCCTCTTTGTCTGGTAAGGTTCGAACAGGAAAGTTATATCATTAACTGGTCTTCTAATCGTTACGCTTCTCGGTGATATATGCAATGGAAGCACGAATCTTTCGGCGCGATTAGTGCTAAGTTCTGTCTTTAAGCAAGTGGAGCAGTAGAAAATAGTGACGAATAATGGCAAACCAAATACACTCCTGGATATTGTGCATTATGTTTGTTGTTGGTTAACGACAGATACTCGAAATTTCTGGTCACCATGATGACTGAATAGGATGGAAAACCTCTTGCGTTTATGCGCCATAATATCTCGAAAACTATGAGACCTAGAAGATTTATTCTTTCTGTATTTCTGACTTCTATTTCAAAGGAAATATATTTCGAACTTCAATTTTCTGACGCAAATAGAGTGTTAAATAGTAAGTTACGTAGGGGAGAGTCGGGTAGTATCGGACATCGGGTAATATCGGACAGTGCGTTTCTTTCATCTACCACCATATGGTGGTACCTGAATGACATGGTTACGTTTCTCTATGCGACATCACAGAAACGTAACCATGTGAGTCAGGTACTATCATCGTGTGGTAGATGAAAGAAACTCACTGTCCGATATTACAGATGTCCGATACTACCCGACTCTCCAATAGATTAATTTTGTAAGAGATTGGCTAAATAGTAGTTTTGTTCTAGGTGATGTGTAACCTTAAAAAAGAGAGTCTCTCCACAACTTAAAAACTAATCGGCATACTTCGATAGTAATAGTAAGCAGAGGAAATATTTACAATACTCGAACATTTTCATATCTCTTTCAATGTACAAAGGCGCTTTATATTTTTGTGTAGCCTTTGACAATACATATAGAAACATTCAGGCCCAATTGTATAAAACTCCCTGACTAAAGATCAACTTTGATCGAAGATCGGAAAGTGAACCGAGTTCAGACACTTCTTCTATTGTATAAAATTTTTCTGCGATCAAATTACCTTGGTTCAAATGCAATTTAAGTTCACGTAGAAAGGATTTGGCAACATCGCATAAATAGGTGAAGTATGTGATGCGCGGGCCATTGTGTACAGGTTTGTTCAGCGTTGCCAATTTAGCGACTTTAACTCTTTTTCAACGACAATTTCTTTTAACTGTTATATGGCTTAAATAGGGATTTAGCGACCTTTTTAGCACCCCATAGTGACAAAATTGAATCTTTCTATGTTTATAATGAGAAATCTAGCGACTTTCCAATTATTTTTTGGCAACTTTCCATACACTCTGTTGGAGACACTGGTTTGTTTTGTGCATTGTAAATAATGGCGGACAATAAGAAGAAGGTTGACCGTTTTCCAAGTTGTTATCATGTTATGGTGTTTGATACTGCTAAACATAATAAAGCTTTATAAAACGACAATTTTCGTTTAGTAATACAGTTAATTGAAAATTTATGAATGTACCTATCATATCCATTAATAATTAATAGTTGTTATAAACATAATATAATTATAGGTTATGTTATTTCATACTGCTGAACACGATAAAGTCTTATAAAATATAAGAATGTTTGTGTATGAAGGCAAGAAATTGAAAAAAATATATAAATGTATCTACCATATAATATTATTAATATTAATAATAATGGTTATTCTTTTTCCACAATCTGCCACTCGTATATTTCAAAAAGAAAAGAAATAACTTAACTTGGATCACCTAATTTAATCGGAGAAATTTCTTCAGTCAAAGTTGACTTTAGTTTAAGACAAATTAATCTCAGATTAGACTTTATACAACACAAAATTCAAAGTTCAGCTAGAACGAGGATCAATTTAATCTCTGATCTAAGATTAAGTGGTTTATATACAATCGGCCCTCAATGTTTTGAAGGTACGCCTGGGTTCCATTATTAGATAAGATGAGGAAAGGGGAACCTATCTGTTGGTTTCGTTTTACCAAATACTATTACCTAGAACTTGCTGTTAGGTCCAGAAAACAGGTTCCCTTTTCCTACCTTTCGTGATAATAGTGCCGTCACGTATCTTCGAAATGGTTCACGCTTCTGAATCAGAAAAGTAACTATCTCGCAACACATACCCAAAAAACACAATGAAACTTTTAAATCAGGTATAGGTATTCGCATACATTTGCACCACGTGCTCCAAGTGCTAACACTCCTGTTCACTGTTCTGAAGATTGCCTAATATTTTTCACTTTGCCTCGCTGAAGTCAATGAAATCCATTACTTCAATTAAAAAGCTAAATGAAATACGCTGTCATTGAATTTTGTTTATAAATAGAGATTTTGTGTGTCAGGTGTAGAATTTCTAAACGACGCTCAGGATCTCGGTTAAATAATCCTCTGCGAGAAAGTGATTGTTTTTAAGAGGTAGAAAATGGGGTGCAGTGTTCAGTGTATGGGAAAGGTATTACCAATTATGTTATACTAATTGTAATATAAAGTTAAATTAATAGCGCCATTAAAATATAACTTATTAATTAGTAAGGAAATGTAATAAGGATCACTAAGTTCTGAATAATATTCGTAATAATAAACTTGGGATAAAAGTAAGCTATTTAATCCTTTTGTGTACCCTGAATATGTTACACATTATTATTTTTTTTTGTAGAGAAAAGGTTTGTAATTTATTTCAATTTGCTTTTCAAAGTAGCATTTTATAATTTCGTTCCTTTTAAGTATGCTGATATTTTAGATTTATTTGAGATATTGACAATTAAAGAAATATATATATATATATATATATATATATATATATTTTATTTAACGACGCTCGTAACTGGTCATATCAGCGTCGCCGGTGTGCCAGAATTTTGTCCCGCAGGAGCTTTTATATGCCAGATAATCTACTGACATGAGCCTGCAGCATTTAAGCACACTTAATTTCTATCGACCGGGATCGAACTCGCAACCTCGGGCACAGAAGGCCGACTGTGCCACCAAGGCCGATACATAACAATTAAAGAGAGATACCTAGAGCGTAAATAACTTCATTGCGTAAACCGCTGAAGCTATTTGTTACATACTTCGTGATTTCTTTCACTTTTTTGCAGTACCAAAACAACTCTCTACTCCTTAACCCATCCTTTTGTGTTACATTACCGTTTCGGCTGAGCATAGGTTCCGTGTGCATGAAACACACACACAGTCTTGTGCTACTCATGCACGCAATGCAGGAATTTCCTCATCATTGTGTTAATTTTATTATGATTTTGTAAATTATAACAAAGGCTAAATTTACAACTTAATTAGGATTTGTAAATCAAAATATGAATTAGTTATATAAATTTAAAAATAAAGAGAAATGATAATAATATTTGGCGTTACAGCTCATAGAAAACCATTGCCAGCCATTTTATTTTCATAAAAATAATTGCATTTATATTTCAAGACCCTAGCTCAGGCCTGCAGAACTGTAGCTCTTGAGAGCGACTGCTTTCCTTCCCTCTTTTACCCCACCGACCTTTTCTACCTGTGCTGTCACGGTGATCTAGTTACGCTCGGCTGCATCAACATTCATTCTCGGGGCGCAAGTCGATCATCCCCAATAGAAGTGGAGTGAGGCTGACGTCATAGTTCCCCTACTTTGCGAGTTCTGCAGGCCTGCCCTAGCCAATCACACTCACAGTAGGGATGTATGTCATACTGTGAATCAGGCCTAAGATCGAAGTATACTTCATGTTTTCATTACAAGAGAGAGCTCACTTTTTGGGTCTAAGCTTGCACATACACCAAAATAACGAGTAATAACTATGAAGTTTGTCGTTTTTGCGGTAGTGCGTTATAATGTAATTTCTTCATTATTTGTTGAAACGTAAGTATTGATTCCATCTTCAGCGTAGTGTCGAACGAACACTACAAGTTTCGCCTACATAGTTCAGTAAATTACGCCTTGTATCGTTCAAATGACTGGAAATATTGCTGTTGATTTTGGATGATCAAGGGACCTGGAATTAAATCGTATCTTTACAAATTACTTTAATTTTTCAGGTGTTCGGGCTACTCATGTGTATTGAATCAATCCGAGAAGGTAAGCCTCTCTAGTATTTAGTAACACTTTAATGAGAATGGAACCATTAATAAATTGCGTAATTCTGGAAGAAAATTACATTCCACAACATGAAACTTAAGTTTGAAATATAATGATAATTAAAATAAATTATTCGTACGCAGTAATCCGTGGCTTAAAGATGTTTTAAAATAAATACGGTGATAAGATACAATATTTCAGTATCGGTTAAATTGTAAGCAGAATGTGTTAAAATGCAATACTTCTCGGTACAAATTGAAACGTTACAGTAACATTAAAACAGAACACTTTTCTATCGAAAGAGGGTTTACAATTTCTTTGGAAGTAAAATTTTTATCGCGCATTGCGTAATTACAACATAAAGTTCCATTAATCTGATTTCAGTTACGTCAAGATTTTGATAACGTATGTACCAAAAAAGTGATTATGTTTCTCGCTACAAGGAAGAATTTTTAATTTAATTACTGTTTTCAGTTACGAAGCGTCATATTTTGGTCACGCAAATATATTTTTCTCTCTTTTTCTCCCTTCGGCACTTCAGATTTATGTAGCGGAAGGTTATAAGAGATGGGGTCCGTAATTGTTTAGCACAATATCTTATTTCTCACGCGAGGGAAGTTGGAAGTCTGACCACGAACTTGTCTCAGGTTCTTACAACAAATACGAAAGGAAGTCAGAAAGTATAATTCCGTTAGGTAAGAGATTAATGTAGGCTATATGCAAATTAGTAAATGAGATAGTAGGTTCTTTCTGTGTAGAATATTGATATTTTTATGAACATAAATTTTTATAACTTTTAATAATGCTATGCCATTTGACAAGACTTTAGAATCCGACAAAATTCTCACAAAATTAAGTGTAATCCTGATTGCTTAATATACTTGCAAATATTACAACAGATAAGAGTATGGAGTTTTGCGATCCAAGTAGGTTATAACCTGAGAGAAGAGCTCGTGGCTGAAACCGCCGTGGTAGAAACCTATTTAATAGGTTGGAATCATATTTCCTGACTTTCTCGTATTTCTTCACAATTTCTTGTGCACATAAATCAAAACACGAGACTTTACGACTTACAGTTGTATTGATATGAGTAGTGTAATTGTTAGAAGTTTTCAATAGTTTCTTCAAATAGTTTCTTCAACTTGAAGTTGTCTTTACGTATTCGAGGGTTGTAACTTGACGAACAGATGCATAAATAGGCCTACATTACGGCATTTTCGAGGTATTTTAATATTGGTTCGGTAAATAAGAGTGCAAAATTGGCAGTAGAGCCAACGTCACGCCACAGTAGGGCCAACTCACGCAGTATTCTAGCAGAACTGCCCTACTTGGAGTTTCGAGTTATGGCGAAGAGTGTGCACTTGTCTTGGTACGCTATGGCGCTGCCGACGTCGAGCTGAGGCGTCCCGCCAGTATGGACACCACGACGCAAGCGAGCAGCAGTCGTGCGGAAGGGCAGTGGAGCCAGGACAGCCCGCGGCCCCCGTGTTGCATCGCCGCGGGGTTCTCGCCTGGAATATAAAGAAAATAACATAATTTTTATTTTCTTTGTTACTAATGCTCGTATTATTTCTTCCCTATTGATTCAATGATAGGGCCGACATCTGTGGAGTAACGGTTAACGCGTCTGGCGGCGAACCCAGGTGTCCCGGGTTCGATTCCCGGTCGGGGCAAGTTACCTGGTTGAGATTTTTTCCGGGGTTTTCCCCTCAATCTATATGAGCAAATGCTGGGTAACTTTCGGTGCTGGATCCCGGACTCATTTCACTGGCATTATCATCTTCATCTCATTCAGACGCTAAACAACCTAAGATATTAATAAAGCGTCGTAAATTAACCTAAGATAAAATGAAAAATTCAATAATAGGTACTCTTTCTGGCTACAAATCAGTAGGACACGTGTTCGACTCCCAGTAGGAAGTGGAGTCCGATATTCCTTCCATAGAAATTAATTTTTATAAATTCATGCTAAATAATACAATGCAACACATTCTGAATCCCACCGTTGAACCAAACCTTTATTATCAGCATAGAATTTAGAAATCTTCTCACTATTCGTGAGCTGCAACAAGAGACAAGTGTACTTAAATATATAAATGTTTACAAGTTCAGTGAACCATTATTATTTTTTTTTTTTGACAATGAAACTCCTAAAAGTACATAGCTGTGATTGGTGGAAATATACCTAGTTTTAGAGAGGCAAGTGTTACAAAAAAGTAAAGAATGCTAATGAACTTGGTTTCATTTCGAATATGGGTGATGCTTCAGGAGAGCATTTCATCCTTTCAATGCAGCTAAAGTTACAATCGGAATAATAGATGTAGGTATTTCAAGCCCCTTAAACACATCTTTCATGAAGAGAGTAGCGGTACCTCTTGCTCCAACCAGAAGTCCGATTACTTCAAGTTCTTCTAGCTGGTACTTATGGAGGTAATATGGAATGGTAGGATTGTAGATATTCTTTTTTTCCTTCTCCACTTCTGCTGGCTGTTCCTCATTCGTTTCGAAACGCACAGTGGGATCAATTATGAATCCAGATCTTGTAGATTCCTTGAAAGCTATTATATCTATGCGCCGTGTACTGCCAGTGACGAAGAGACCATGTACTTCTTTAAAGGTGTTGTAATCGGCATCTTTAAAGCTATAATTAATCGTACTGGATTACGTTAGTGCCGTCTCGTTCCGTAGGCGTATGTTGACAACGAAAATGCGTGTTCCATCGTCACCCCTACCTGCAGGTGTGGCTGACTCGTCTGTCTTGTGCATTCCGGTTTTCAGTGATGTTCATGGCAGAGCAATAGCTACAAAATTAGAACTCGTTTGCGATGTATACCAACATTTCAGAGATGCAGCGGAACGCCACTACTCATAGGAATGGCTATCTCTGTGTGGCTTTTACACATACACATTAGCATACCAGTGGGAGAGGAATAAAGTATTGACCATAAACATAATTTCAGAATGTGACGGCATTAATGGAATTGATTCTACACTCGTATTCTAAGATACCTGATATAGAATTTTCTGATCGCTTAAGCGATTTTCGTAAAGACATGATGTGTCAAAATAGAACACAAATTTATACAGATAGGCAAAAATTGAAATAGTTCCGCTATTTCTCAATAGGTAACATTATTATCACAAAAGGAAACAACTCACTGAAATCTATATTTATCTGAAAGGCAAATTATTGAATTAGAACGCATCCTTAAAATATGTTTCTGCATCCATACATCATATAATAGTGGTAACAATAACATAAAATTGCATTATTTGTTTATTTACTGACTTTACTATTTATTTATTTATTTATTTATTTATTTATTTATTTATTTATTTACTTGGTTATTTATATATATTTATCTATTTATTTATTTATTTACAGAATTCATGCGGCCCAAGAAATTTTCAAAGAAATAAAGATTTTGAACCAATAACTTTATTTTCTTTAAATTACGAAAGGTTCACATATGATATAGCCTACAAGAGTTAACAGAGATATCGTATGTTAGCCTCGAAGTCGAATACTCAAGAAGACATGGAATACATCGCGAGCACGGTTTTGGTGCCTCAAAGTGCACCCCCATCACTTCTGCTAGGAGCGACCCGCTCCATCGAAACTTTCACAGTCGTGTACCCCACATCCTTTCTCTTTCGAACCGCATACGGCTCGGTGACAATGATATTTCTGCGTTACTCATTTTCGTTACGTCCTACTCCAAAATATCATTCCTAAGAAATAATCGGATAGTTGTAATTGTACGTAAAAAATAAGAAGTACCTATTGCAATTTATATTCAGTTACACTTTCCAGTGTCAGATATTGTGTCCTGCTAATAGACTATAACATTTTTGTGCTAATTTTGAATATTATTTATTTTATGCTGTGAAACTGACTACATAATTTTTTATGTGAAATGCGTAATTATTCCCGGTACTTCCGCCAGAACATGATGATGATAAAATTCTTACATTCATTAACAAATTGCATAGAATTATTTCATATTATTCTATTTCGTAATGGAGCGCGTATCATACTCATAATGTTAATTGGGAACTAATCCTGTGCATGACTATCTCACCTGGAATATGAGATACCCACTCATGTAAACACAACACTTTTTTCAAATGTAGGCTTTCACGGCCGGCGTCAATAGAGTTAGTTATCCGAGCTAATAGGCCGTGGTCTACTGGCGATGTTCCGACCAGACGTTTCTTCTACAACTGCTGCGAGATGATCTCATTAATGATGACGCACAACTAATCGTAGCACCAGTTGTTCCTGGCACGCTGAAGAAATCACTTCGCCCCAGAGTACCTCGCCATTGGTCGTAACATCGCCAGTAGACCACGCCCTATTAGGCCTGATAACTCTAACTCCACAACACTTTTTATACCTGCTTGGTTAGTGTTGTACCTCAAAGATACTCGTAGGTCATTAACAGTTGTTATGTTAAGAATATTTCGGAAATGATATCCCCTACTTTGAGATGAATTGTGGGATTTTAAAAGCATAAATATACCAAAAGGTCTGTTAAAATGCTAAAAGGGAAGACAGATCTAAAGTTTAAAAAATTTGATTTTAATTATTTTTTATATTACATTGAACTTTTCCTGTTCTGTCAGTAAAATTATTTTGCGGGTATGTGAATTATTTTAGGCTTTTTTGGTAAAAAGTGTTGTCCCTTCACCTAAGACTTTGTCACTTACCGAACATATTTATTGGTCGTATTTCCGTATACAGTGGAAACTCTTAAGTTCGACATTCTATAGTACGATTGCTTACATAGAAGAATTAGACAAGCCCCTATACGGGCACTAAGAAATAATGCGTTTGCCATTTGAATTAGAATTGGTTCTGTGTCTTGTAGTGATACTTTTGTTAAAGAAAAACAGAATATTTTATAGATTAGGACATACATATTTAATCGCTGATTTAAATTAATGAACTCTTCTTTTTCTGTTTGAGAATTTTGTCTTCTGTGAGACGAAACTGTCGAAACCTATTGCGATACTAGAAGAGCATACACAAGACCCGTGGCAGGCAGAAAATGCAAGTAAAGTACTGTATTCGTTGTTGGATAACCAATAAGAATTTGTATTCATTTCACCTGCCACACCCACTACCATTATTGGACCGAACTTTCAATTCTGTTGAGTCGAACTTAGGAGAGTCCACTGTATTCGATTTTTTAGTACTTTTCTCAATAATTAAAATCAATTTGAAGGTACTGCAATGGAATTTTGCATGCAAATTTATTTCATATTTTTTAACAATCCTGAGCTGGCTCATTAGTTTTAACTTGTGTAGTTAATTGAAAATATATTATGTCATAAAATATTACAAATATATTTACACTTTAATATGAACTAAAAACTTGTATAGATAATTAAAATATATTACGTAATAAAAATTACAGAAAAAAATATTTTGACTTTAATATGAATAAAAAGAACATTTTTCTCACTTATATAAATTTCAAAGATTTAACTGAGAGTAGTTCATGTGATATTTATGGAGTAAATAAAGAAAGAATCGCTAAAATTATTTTAATTGTAGCCTACAAATTATCAATGAACATAGTTTTAATGCACAAAAAAACAGTTATCATTGTGTTATATTAATTATAAGTATCGGTAACTACAACAGTTTAAGTAAACGTGAAAATAAAATAGTTTTCGGTAATAGAATTAGTGTACATTAAGTGTACTAAATTATAAAGCCAAATGATCTTTGATTGCTGAGGAATAAATAATTCGACCCATGTTTTTTTTTAGTGAGTTATTTTATGACTCTTTATCAACAGCTTAGGTTATTTAGCGTCTGAATGAGATGAAGGTGATAATGCCGGTGAAATGAGTTCGGGGTACAACACCGAAAGTTACCCAGCATTTGCTCATATTGGGTTGAGGGAAAACCCCGGAAAAAACCTCAACCAGGTAACTTGCCCAGACCGGGAATCGAACCCGGCCCACCTGATTTCACGACCAGACGCGCTAGCCGTTACTCCACAGGTGTGGACACGACCCATGTTCCAGTATCTAAAGCTGTTACTCCACCAAAAAATATTTTTATTTTCGCTGACGTCTGATATTCCAAAAGTATTTGTTCATATCTCCGAAACACTCTGTATATACTGTACATTAGGTTTAAATGCACCAAGTTATGGAGACGAGTGGCAGAATCATTAAGAATAAATGAATAACAGCCTGAGATCGTGACACGGTACACCCTTTCTACTAAAATACTTGTATCCTGTCAGTGTATCGCGGTAGATCATAGCAGCGTGACGCGTGGCAATGCATTATGGGGACGTGACACGTTACAAACTTTTGCAGTAATCTCTACTTGTATGGTGTAATGTATCACAGTGCCTCATGGGTACGTTCCCGCCACGCTGCATCGATCCCGTCCAACTTGGCTCTCGTCCCAGCTGCATTATGATCACCCTGTTAGTGATTTGGGAGCGTGATATGATAGGGTGCACCATGAGAGCGCTACAGGCGTAGCTCAGTTGGCAGAGGTGCTTGCCTACTGATCTGGAACTGCGCTCGGGCACGGATTCGATTCCCGCTTGGGTCGATTAAGTAGCGGCTGCTGATCGAAATCCTCGGTGAGGCCTGTAGTAAGCAGTTTAAGCAGACTACCTTCCATACAAAATGTTTATTATTATGATACCTCTTGCACAAAGGGGAGATCTATAACTGAAACTAGATTATGCAAATTACGCTTTCAGGAATAACTCCCTGTAAAGTTAATTTGAATAATTTCGAGGGAAAAATTGTTCCGGGGCCGGGTATCGAACCCGGGACCTTTGGTTAAACGTACCAACGCTCTCCCACTGAGCTACCCGGGAACTCTACCCGACACCGATCCAATTTTTCCCTCTATATCCACAGACCTCAAAGTGGGCTGACAACAGTCAAGCAACCAACATTTGAGTGCACACTAACTCTGTGTACACGTCGCTGTACGTAACAGAAAACCACAATTTAAAGTTACACAGAGTTAGTGTGCACACAAATGTTGGTTGTGTGACTGTTGTCAGCCCACTTTGAGGTCTGTGGATATAGAGGGAAAAATTGGATCGGTGTCGGGTAGAGTTCCCGGGTAGCTCAGTGGGAGAGCGTTGGTACGTTTAACCAAAGGTCCCGGGTTCGATACCCGGCCCCGGAACAATTTTTCCCTCGAAATTATTGAAACTAGATTAATATATTTCAGTATTATTTCCATTTATCCTGGTAATAATGAACAGTTTGACTCGTAGCCATTTTGTCTTTGCAGCATTAACTTCCCATGATTGTACGAGAAGATTCGAAGAGAATGGCAGTTATGTAGACTTTCGGCTCTCCCCTACTACCATTAATGCACAACACAATGTCAATACGGCGGTTGCTGTCGTCTGCGATACAACGAACTTTTCTGTTGATTTTCGAGTTCGTCATTTTTTTCCGGTTATTATATGCTTATTTAAGTTATGTTAACTCTCGCTAGTGGTTTTATATTTTATTTTATCCGTCTTAGTATTTATTTTATTATTGTAAATATTTTTGTTTTATCACTATTATTATTATTATTATTATTATTATTATTATTATTATTATTATTATTATTATTAATGAATTATTTTGTATTACAATATTTGTATCATTTCTGTCACGATTATTTTATTTATTTATTTATTTATTTATTATTATTATTATTATTATTATTATTGTTGTTACTATTATTTCTATCTTCAGCATTATTATTTGATCCCTGTAAAATTTATGTAGACTACTGGACTGTACCCGAGCACGAGCATATGCTCATTTCGGGTATCTATTCACATGTATTCATTTCAAATGTAAGTTGTAAATAAATTTGAAAATTTGAATTTGATGATACTTTGTTATGATTGACATTATTACTATACTGTTATTATTATTATTATCATTATTATTATTATTATTATTATTATTATTATTATTATTATTATTATTATTATTATTATTATCATTTATGAAAAATGTCAATCTTCAAATAAGCTGCAATGCTGTGAGTTGATTTCAATAGGCTTAAATATTTAATTTTTATAAAGCAACGAATATTATGCTCAACTGGAGAAGCTTGTGTTCAAATTTCGCTGGAAATATTTTTCAGATCGCTGAAGTTTCAGTAGACACAGTGTCCTATCTCTTTTTGTTTGTTTTTATTTTGTTTTTTGACAGCAACAAGCACGACTAACAGAAAATTTTATTTCGCACCACATTACCAAAACCCATTTATGTTACTCACACCAGGATGCATTGAAAGCTCGCGTTTTAAGATTATCTTCCTGAAAAATTGTCAGTGATGGCGTAGGTCTGTCTTAATTTAAAACTTTCTTTTTTTCAGTATTATTTCCTATTGATAACGATACTGTAACAATGAATTTATTACAATTATCATCATTATTTCTCGCATCTCTTTCGATTTATATTTTCCCGAAACACATAACTACAGTGGACCACACGACGATTCACCACTGTTATTCTCATCCCAACCGACACTTGAGACCGGAATTGACAAAAGACCGGGTTCTGAATGGGAGAAGTGAAGGGTGATGGGTGGGCGAATACCTGCTAGGCCACGAGGCCACAAGAAATGTGCCTCAGTTTCAGCTTTCTGAGTGCAACCTTAAAACCCGTGGAAACATACGAAATGCAGATGCCAGACCCGGCACAAGCGATCCTGGCCTCAGGAACAAATTTTACTGCATCACAAATTTTTCTACTTTTACAACTCTATACGCTTCATTGAAATAACTAATATAATATGTTATATACGACTAAAAACCACTAAAATTTGAGTTTAAGGAAACAAAGTGACTGAGGTCCGGCCTCACTTGCCTCAGCCAATCAGCCGTACCTGTTTTTTCCGAAGTTTTTCCCAAACGTAAGGAAAATTTCAGGTAATCTACGGCAAATCCTCAGCCTCATCTCGCCAATTACCATCTCGCCATGACCAATTCCATCGGCGCTAAATAACCTAGTACTTGATTTTTTAAATTATTTTAGTAGGTTATTTTACGACGCTTTATCAACATCTTAAGTTATTTAGCGTCTGAATGAGATGAGGGTGAAATGCGTCCGGGGTCCATCACCGAAAGTTACCCAACATTTGCTCATATTGGGTTGAGAGAAAACCCCGGAAAAAATCTCAACCAGGTAATTTGCCCCGACCGGGAATCGAATCCGGGCCACCTGGTTTATCGGATAGACGCGCTAATCTTTACTCCACAGGTGTGGACCCTAGTAGTTGATACAGCATCGTTAAACACCCATTAAAATAAAAAAATATAAATGTATATGGGATCGCGATTCATTTACTGCTGACTGGTAACGTTGCGTCAGTATTACGTCAATATGATACTTTGTTCAGCTGCAAAGATAATACATATTTTACTTAAAAGATACGTTTCGGAATATATGTACAAATAATTACGAAGAACGCAATAATAATAATAATAATAATAATAATAATAATGAAAGGTATAATATTAGTATTATTATTATTATTATTATTATTATTATTATTATTATTAATGGAAGATATATTATTAGTATTAGTATTAGTATTATTATTATTATTATTATTATTATTATTATTATTATTATTATTATTATTATTATTATTATTATTATTATTATTATTATTATTATATAGAAGCACGAAGCTATACAGGAAATCAAAATCTTAAGAAATAACATTCAGAATATTTTTATATGTAAAAGACCAAGTCGTAATGGCAGATTTAGTAGAAATAACATTCAGAATATTTTATATACAAAAGACCAAGTCGTAATGGCAGATTTAGTAGCCACATTATAATTATACACACGTAAGTGTTCTGCCCATGGGCAGGGCTTTCACTGCAAACACAGTATTCTACAATCCTTCCTATTTTCTGCCTTCCTCTTAGTCACCGTATATGATCGACATATCTTAATGTCGTCTATCATCTGATATCTTCTTCTGCCCCGAACTCTTCTCCCGTTCACCAATCCTTCCAGTGCATCCTTCAGAAGGCAGTTTCTTCTCAGCCAGTGGCCCAACCAATTCCTTTTTCTCTTTCTGTTCAGTTTCAGTATCATTCTTTCTTCATCCACTCTTTGCAACACAACTTCATTTCTTATTAGAATTATGTAATATATTATAGTTAATTACGGCAAAATATGGATTACACATATTTTTTCAGTGAAAATACTAAAACTAAGACCTTCAAAGGAAAATATCCAATGAGGTGCAAAATACAGTAGAATCCCGAATATCCGTCACCCTGTTAACCGATTGATGGATTAACCGTCTTTCTCTCGCTTTTTTCTGCAGAATTATATACAGTACTGTAGGCCTACATTTTTTCTGAAGAATGATATTACAAGCTTTTTCCCTTACAAAGTATGGTCTACTGTTCGAATTGTACTGTATAACTTCTATATGAAATGTTTTCTACGGGTGTCAAAGGAATCTCATTGCGCTAAGAATCGAAAAAGAAGTGTAAATATTTGACTGGTTTGGAGAAAGAAAAACCGTGGCTCATCTCGCATCAGAATATAAAATTTAGTGTATAAAGTATGCAAATATACAACACGAGACCTCCACTACTCATATATTTCCACAGACAACCATTACAATGAGATTCCTTGCCCATTAAAAACCCGTCGTTGACAACCAGACTTAAATTAGTGGACTTCTGATCCACTATTTAGCATGTTAAACACAACACCACGAAGGGAATTACGAAAGTGTAAATATTATTGACTAAATTTACGAAAATGTTTTATGGTACGGATTATCCGATTTTTCGATTAACAGTTCAGCCCATCCCCTTCATTACCACGGATAATAGAGGTTCTAATGTAATAGTAAAATAACAACAATTCGTTTGAGTATTTTTCCTGGGGTTTCTATCAATCCATTAATATCAAATGCTGGGTAACTTTCGGCGCTGGACTCTGGACTCATTTCCCTAGCGTTATCACCATCCCACTCAGACGCTAGATAACCGTAGCAGTTGATAAAGGTTCTAAATTACATTTAAAATTAATCACGTTCATCACATTACATGCTCAATTGATCCGATACTTTTCATATAGACGTCCAAAATGAAGTTGTATATATACTGAGAAATCTATAAAATGAAATCCAGAAATAGGCCTAACAACTCCAGAGCAAGCTGAGGCTTCACAGATACGCAAGCAATAGAATCTCAGTGCACAGATTTCCTGGATAAATCCTATTACAGTGTATAGGGTGCAAAGGACGGAAGAGGAAGAAGGGAAGATGGGTAAGTGAACATTGGGAATTAATAGGACTGCGGAGGAATTGCAACTACAGTGACAATTTCCAGAATTTGAGAATTTAGTTCGAGATTCGAAACGCTTCTCTTGAAGCGTAAAGGGTTTGAGGAGGGGATAGTAAAGGGTAAGGGACCCCGTAACGTGACAGTAAATGGCCTTTCTCAACAATCAGTTCCTCTCGGTTTTAACCGTGATTTAGTGTCTCTTTAGGCATGGCAGAAGAGAGATAGCTAGCCCACCTGCGTGACTGGAATCACAAAACTTTAATACCACCCTTCTCGTATATTATTCTTCTTCTGGTAGACGTCCAAAGCTTTGAGCCCTCAAGAGATAGAGAGGCAGTACTTTAAAGAATATTCGTCCTCTCTTATCTTTTTAGGGAGTCTTGAAGCTTTTGAATTCGGTCAAAACTTATCGGCCGGCGGTTTTGAATGTATAATATGTGTATTCGGTTCAGGTTTACGGTAATTGGTTCCAGTTCTCTCTTTGTGATAATAGAACATTGAATGAAAGCAAAAGTTTATTTTATCTCGGAGCGTTTTAGAGTCTTGCTGTGGCTTTTCTCTTCCACTTTGCTAAGCTTCGCCAACTAGACGGGTGCAGTGAAATAAAAGAGCATTAGCAGATGTCTTTATGGTCTCATAATCGAAGTTTTGTGCTGCAGGGACGTGTTAAATTTACTAACAGCTACTTTGTAGTGAACATGGTTAAACAGTACGTAATATACCCTTTAAATGCAGCTCTCCTGCAGCGGTATAGTGTAGAAGGAATGCGAATATTTTATTCCATAAACATTTTAAACTGTAGCCTATAGATTATGCACCTCGTGTTATGTGAACAGTAGCATATCGTGCTAAAATAAATCCCGGAAAGAGGATATTAAACTATTATGAACATTTGTAAAATGGAATTCCTTAGATAAGTCACAGTCTAAAGATTGTTCCACTGTATAACCGAGCAATACAGACTTACGAGAAACCTGCAATGTGTTACAAATTGAGAAATGACGAGACAAAGATTTATGATTGTGCTGAAAGTGTCTGCAAGAGAGTTCTAGGGAATCAGAAAAATAACTTATACGAAAATAATAAACCGAACGAAAAAAAATAAAGATAAGGTATTTTAAAGTAACATAGATGTTTATTAGTTTATTGTTAGTAAAATAACATGTACAAAAATACAGCCTTAGATCTTCCCTGAAGGAGCAAAAACTCGTGCTCAGGGAGATATCTAAACATGAAGATAAACACAAACAAAGATAATTATTTGACACAAACTGGGCCAAGAAAAAAAATTACAGGAATAAATTAACTTTAAATATACAATTTCAATTTTAACAATTTAAATCATACAAATACATATAGGGTAAACATTGGTAATTTCGTGATAATTTCATGCAAACTAATTTAAAATGCAAATGTGTAAACATATCCTTATTCCGATTTTTTATCTAAAATACGATAACTTGCTGTACAAATCTGGAGACATAAAAGATTGGATACGTTCTTGAATATGTGCCAAAAACCACTTTTACAACTTAAGCTGAAGGGTTGGTTATTTCGTGATAACCTTGGTAATTTCGTGATATTGCATTGATAATTTCGTGACAGGTAGAAGAATTGTGGAAAAATTCATTAAAGTGAAATTAAATTCTCATTTATTGTAACAAGACTTCAAACATAGTAATTCCGTCTAATATTCATAGCAAGACAACATAGAAATACATATCAACACATAATAAGAATGAAATCAAAGTAAAAGTTGAATTGAAAAGGGATCTTCTTTGCCCTGAAAGGGTGAACACTTTTATTACGGGCTTTACTATAGCCTATAATACTAGGGTAACTCCAAAAGTAATGGATAACGTTTGTTTAAAAATTATATTTTTATCCTACAGCTTTGCCATTTTCACAGAATGTAGATGCATCCTTAAGGAACAAAATGTCACTTTTCCACATAATCCCCGTCCCTTTCAACTGCCTTACGTAACCTAGGAACGAGGGCCTGTAGACCAGCACCGTAAAAGTCTGGACCAACACGTCTGAGCCACTCTTTAGCAGCGTGCACAAGGGAGTCATCTTATAACCTCGTTCCGCGAAGGGATCCTTCAGTTTACCAAAGAGATGGTAATCGCACGGTGCCAATTCAGGACTGTAAGGAGGATGTTTCTGTGTTGTCTATCC
Organism: Periplaneta americana; assembly: GCF_040183065.1. Classification (NCBI taxonomy): domain Eukaryota; kingdom Metazoa; phylum Arthropoda; class Insecta; order Blattodea; family Blattidae; genus Periplaneta; species Periplaneta americana. The sequence continues at coordinate 81,183,087 of NC_091133.1, read as the reverse complement.
CAATTTTCTGACCTGGTCTGTGGTCTTGTGACTGACATATGGCTGTGCATTGTTGTGCAATAGCACAACATCCTGCTTCTCCCGATGTCGTCGAACACGACTCAGTCGAACAACTAGAAGTTTCTTAAGATTTACAACATACCCGCCAGAATTAATGGTGGTTCCGTGTGGCATGATGTCCACAAGCAAGAGTCCTTCTGAGTCGAAAAACACAGTAGCCATAACGTTTCCTACCGAAGGTGTACTTTTGAATTTCTATTTCTTTGGTGAATTTACATGATGCCACTCCATTGTCTGCCTCTGTCTCCGGTCCAAAATGGTGGAGCCATGTTCCATCTTCTGTCACAATTCTTGCAAGTAAGTCATCTAGGACTTATCATTGGCACTTAGCATGCTAACAATTCAAACAGAAGCGACACTGAACCCATTGCGTCTCAGTTTTATTTTTTGTTATCACATCTTGTCTTCAGATTTCTAAAATTCCTATTATAATACAATTTTTAAAATATTATAAAATGTAACACTTAATGCACAACAAAATTTCGCCTCTAACAGCTAAGATTTCTATCAGTGAAGCTAAGCCTATATGGCGACTACAGATGAATCTAAAATTCCAAAAACATTTCCTAAAATTTCATGAAGATACAATAAATCTTTGTACCAAATATCATATGCTTACCTTTAGTAATAAGCCTGTAATGTAATTATAAACATCTGCAAAATTTGTACGCCTGAGAAGTCGACGCAAACTTGCTCTCTCCAAACATAAAAGCTCACTGAAGCAACTACAATAGTCACACAAAGCTTAGCTGTATGTTTCTGGAAACTTAACAACATATGCAATCCCTTGGCGGAAATTTGGATCTCGTATCACCATTGGTTAGTTCACAAAAGAGCAAAGAATAAGTATCACGAAATAACCACTGCCACGAAATTACATATTAAATCAATATATATTCTTTAAAAATTAAATTCCTAATGCTATTTTTAAAATTTCTGATACTAGGATTTTCCAAATTTGGGTATTTTTCAATTATTTTATTATATAACCTTGGACCAGAGTAGGTGCCATGGCTAAGAACTGTGCTTGTGAAACACTTTGGTTCCTCTAGTCGTATAAAATCGGATCTTTTAGTTCCATATTTATGATGATGCAATTTGAATTTAATACGATTTTTATGTATGAAGTTTAATAAGGCAATATAATAAATCTATTCAATTTTCAAAACATTAAAATCAGTGAACAAAAGCTCGGATGAGTAATCAATTTGTTTATTAAGGCATATTTCAGTTATTCTTTTCGGAATAAGTATAAGATGTATAAACAGTGAATTTGAATCGGAATAATTTAATTACTATTTCCTCTGTTAGTAATTAATCATGATACGAAAACTGTCACAATGGACTGTTTCCGTGATAGACTGGGACATTTTGTGACTGTGAATGGTTCTCATTTTGAGCATCTGTTGTCAAGTTTGGTTGGTGATAGTGTATTGTTTGGTTTTATGGTCTACTATACATGATTTTACATACCTACATGTCTCAAGTTTGAAGTCCACGAAATAATTTTAACAAATATGTAAAAGACATTGGTGAAATTTCTACTCATTTATACGTAAAATTTAATGGAGATTCGGAATATGTAAATTTTAATATAGGGTGCCATTAAAGAATAAAGTTTACTGTCAAATCCTGTATGCCTGAATAACTCTTTTTATCACTGGTATATTGTTTGGCTTATCTCCAACAGCTTTGGTATAAGACGTTTTCTTTTATATAAGAAGTTATTAGCAGTATTCCATACTTATTATTCACTCTATATACAGTATATTAATTTAATAGCGTAATTTATCACATAAACATTCCAAAAAGTCAGCGATGTATGTAACGGAGGAGGAAAGAAACAGGCTACCCTATCTCATTACGTCCTGGCTTAGTTGCCTCATGAGTGATACCTTACTGGTGTCATTTATGAGGCTCCTAATAGTTCTGGGACTGTTAACTAAACATTTTTACATATTCATAATTTGAAAATTTAATTGTTGATATATTTATGTAGCATTACTGAAACGTGTACAAATGTTCGAGAATATTAAATTCCTGCCATATTATGTATATTAATAGAATCATATAACAGCCTAATAAATCTGTGTATACAGGGCCATGTGTGTACCCCTTTCGTGTAGAATAAATATAAGTGAAAATTGTCACATATATTAGGACTTATATATGGTCTTTAAGAAACCCGGAGGTTCATTGCCGCCCCCACCTAAGTCCGCTATCGGTATCTATCCTTAGCAAAATTAATCCAGTCCATATAATCATATTCCATCTACGTCAAATCTATTTTAATATCCTCCTGTCTGCGTCTCGGCCTACCCAAAGGCCTTTTTACCTTAAGTCTTCCAACTAACACTCTGTACGCATCTATGGATTAAGATATCCTTCTTACAGCTAGGAAAGATCTCGAAAAACCCAAACAAGTAATCAGCTCAAGTATGTATCGAGCTTACGCCTGAGTGCAGCTCCGGGTGAGTACGCAAACGCAACCAGTAGGCCTATCTGAACTATTCCGGTCCTCAGAAGTAGTTTCGTTCTTTACTGATAGAGTGTAGTACCCAGCAGTTCCTTGGCCAGCTGTATTAGGAAGAGTATTGCTTTAATTTTTGTTTTTCATAGTGTCTGTATGACATTGTGCACCCAAAACTGCGGAAAATCTTAAAAAAAGTATGTAAAAAGTCTGGAGAGAAAGGTTAAATTCTAGTGTAAAACACGGTACAGTGATATTATTTCAACATAAATGTATTATGAGTTCAATTCTACGAGGGACAGAAAACTTCCTGTTCTTATTATATATACTTTCTACTTCCTCTGGACTTGCATTTTAGAAATTTTATTCAATTAGTTTTTAATACACACATCAAAAAAAGTTTTGCATCACCTCGGTCCCAAGAGTTCCTGAATCTTGACGTTGAATGATTATATTGCATCAATAACATAGCCCCTTAGACTGTTCATAGACGTCACTGAACTTGTACAAAGAAGTAAACAATCATGCATGAACCGGATCTATCAAACGGAGCAGTTAAGACATCCGATCAGTTCCAAGAAGAAAGTACACTACTCGTATTGTCCGCAGTTTTGCTATTGCTAGAAGGTCAATCACGACGTTTTATCGTGTCCGCATTGTCACATTGTGTCAGGAAGGGATATCATCATGGGATGTTTCCAGACGTCACAGAGTGAACCCAAGCGATGTTTTTCGGGCATGGAAGAGGTACAGAGAGACAGGAACTGTTAATGACCTACCTCGCACAGGCCGTGCAATGACTACAACTGGAGTCGATGACCGCTACTTACGGATTCCAGCTTGGAGGAACTCGTAACCCAATTCCAACATGCTCAATGATGATTTTCGTGCAGCCACAGGTCGTCACGTTTCAACTATAATTGTAAGTAATAGGCTACATGATGCGCAACTTCACTCTCGAAGTCCATGGCGAGGTGCAGCTCTGAAACCTAGATGTCATGGGGCGCGGTACAGATGTGTCCAACATTATGCTGCATGGACTCGTCGGAATTGGCATAGAGTTCTTTTCACAGATGAGTGCCACATATGCCTCCAACCAGACGATCGTCGGAGACGTGTTTGGAGGCAGTCTGGTCAGGCTGCACGTCTTAGATACACCTTCCAGCGAGTGCAGCAAGGTGGTGGTTCCCTCATGTTTTGGGGTGGCATTATGTGAGGCCACCGTACGCCACTCGCAACCACGGAAGGCAATGGCGATACAGGGATGACATCCTCTGACCCGTAGTGCAACCGTATCGCCAGAATTTCGGAAAAGAATTTGTCTTAATGTACAATAATTCTCGCGCCCATCGTGCACGCCTCGTTAATGACTTCCTTCGTGAAGGCGAAATCGCTGGACTAGAGTGGCAGGCATGTTCCACAGACATGAACCCTATAGAACATGCCTGAGATACATTGAAAAGAGCTGTTCATCGATGAGATGACCAAGCAATCTGAGAGATCTACGCCGAATCGTCATTAAAATGTGGGACAATCTGGACGAACAGTGTCTTGGTGAACTACTGGACAGTATGCCTCGACAAATACAGTTTTGCATCAAAGCAAGAAAATATGCTACCGGGTGTACTGGTGTAGGCTGTAGTCAGCAACTCAAATTTAAAACGTCAAGCTGTATTATTGTAGAACTTGTAATATTTGGTTCTGATAAGCAATAAAGAAAGTTGATATGTTACTTTTGTATATCTCATTTCCATTTTTAGGTAAAAGTTCAGGAACTTTTGGGATCGAGGTGATGCAAAACTTTTTTGATGTGTGTACATTTCGTAATCACGTATGTTTTCAGGCACAATTACATCAACAACTATATCAGTTATTCTTTTCGTTTTGAATGATTTGTTATGTTTTGTTGCAGTTGTTGGTCTGTTAGTGTTTAATGCTTGATTTCATTAATAAACTTGTCATATTACTTTAACTCTCTTTGTATATGGGTGAATTTTTATAAGTTTCGCAATTTGGTAATTGATGAAAATTTAAAAAGTGATTCTACATATTAAATATAACAAAAACCATTTCTTACACTTTCCTTTGATAAAGCAACATTAAGTAGGAAAAAAAAGTATTTGTCTAATGTTTGCAACGCTTTATTGCGGTAATGGACCGACAGAAATGGTTAATTGCTTTACAAGCAGATAGGTAAAAATAATATGAGTAGTTAATATTTTGAACGTTTTTTACAAATTAAATCGTTCAGCCATGAATTTAAATTTAATAATAGCGAAAATCGTTGAAATAAATCTTGCAACGCAGCGTACGTCGCTTGTTACCGACTGAGTACAGCAGAGGGGGAGGGGACGGTAAGGAGTGCAGCCCGCGCTTGCTTAGAGTTATTGCAGCAGCCGTGATGTTGCCAAATGCTTCATGGAACATAACGATTTCCTCTAAAACGGTGAATGTTGAAGAAAAAACTTGTTTAGATTTTTAAAATCTCTCCTCATGATGTATTAACAGTTTCATTTTGGTGCAGAGGTTACCATCCACCTTTTGTCTTGTGTAATTATATTTAGTCAAAATTTGTATGCGATCATATCTTCATGAAAGTCTGCATATCTCACCTGTTTTAAATTTAAACATTGTTTTACGTATGGTTTTTGTGTTAATGACATAATCGTATATAGAGCTTTCAATAACCGTTATTTTTATGAAGTGTGATTTTTGCTGTACTTCTCATTTTAAACGCTGTAATAAACCCGAATTTTAAAGTTCATTGTAAATTCATTTAAAACAATTGCACGTGTTTGCGTATTTGAATTTGAAATAAGTGTTTGGAGTGAATTTGTCACGCTTTATCGTGCAAATTATTCCAGTTTGCTCAATAATTCAGAGACGCATTCCAGACACTACTTCAGCGATAATATCGATCGTTCATGCGTGGATGCTTATATTGTTTTCCATAATGAAAACAATTTTACGCTTTTTTTCACACGTCATCGTGCACAAACATGAAGCCCTTAGGCATTGGCTTGGATGGGCCTCGTGCGCCAGCAACATTAGGAAGTGAAGTGCATGAAATAATATTTTCATTAAAAAGAACAAACTGAACATTTATCAACTGTGAAATCCCACAAGTATGAATTTTCAATAGGGAAAAAAATGTTTTAGTTTATTTATTGAAATATTTTAGAAGATAATTACGGGTTGTTTGAATTAATCTCATTTTGTGTAGTGTGCTTTAGTTCTGTCGCTGAGAGAATTGAAAAATAAATAAAATAGGAGTCTGTTATAAAATATTCTCCTCCATTCTGTACTATAAATGTCGCTTCAAATCCAATTGCAGTGTGTTCGAGTCTCGAAAGTCAATTGCAAATTTAAATACCGTAGAGTGTGCTGAATGTGTTTCTCTTATATTTATTTAAATATAATCTTCAACATTACGTATAGCCTACAACGCAACGAAAATACTAAGAAAACAGAATTTCAATATCTAAGTAATGTAATGTAGTATAATGTGATATGATGTGATTTAATGAGACGTGATATGATATTTATATATACATAAATGATATATGATGTGATATATAATATGATATAACTTATATGATAAAGCCGACCTGGTTGGCGAGTTGGCCTTCTATGCCCAAGGTTGCGGGTTCGATCCTGGGCCAGGTCGACGACATTTAAGTGTGTTTAAATGAGACAGGCTCGTGTCAGTAGATTTACTGGCATGTAAAATAACTCCTGCGGGACAAAATTCCGGCACACCGGCGACGCTGATATAACTCTATAGTTGCGAGAGTCGTTAAATAAACCATAACATTTAACATTTATATGATAAAGGAATGGTGAACAGGAGAAGAGTTCGAGGCAGAAGAAGATATCAAATGATAGACGACATTAAGATATATGGATCATGTGCGGAGACTAACAGGAAGACAGAAAATAGGAAAGATTGGAGAATTCTAGGTTTGCAGTGAAAGACTTGCCCTTGGGCAGAACACTTTATGTATGTATGTATGTATGTATGTATGTATGTATGTATGTATGTATGTATGTATGTATGTATGTATGTATGTATGTATGTATGTATGTATGTATGTATGTATGTATGTATGTATGTATGTATGTATGTATGTATGTATGTATGTATGTATGTATGTATGTATGTATGTATGTATGTATGTATGTACGTACGTACGTATGTATGTACGTACGTACGTACGTATGTATGTACGCATGTATGTGAATTATGATATGATACGATATAATATATCATATTATATGACATGATATATGATATGATATAACATGATGTATGATATGATATGACATGATATATGATATATGTCATGATAAATTATATCATTAGACTTCGTTGAATTGCCACACGCAGCATGCAATCAGGTTGCCGATGTACGGTAGTATAGAGGAGGTGAGCGACCGCCCGGTCTCGTAGTATAAGCATGTGACCGGTCGAAATAGATAGAGCAGCTACAGCTGATGTATACCTATGTAAGCACTTGTTTTTGCATTACTGTGGTTGGAATAGTCAAAGCTTAACATTTGTTCAGTGCAGACAAGAATTAAATCAAACATACTACAATGAGAGTGTTGCTGTTCCAAGTAATTTCCCCTGGAACACCCTTACTCCCGCAGCCAGTCTTGACCCTTTGGGGAACGTAGTTGGATGCTGTTAATTATTATGCAGAAGATTACGGCAAAATAATGGAGGTAACTGATGCATTGAATAGCACAGACAGTTCCGCTATTGCAGCTGTAAAATCATTACCTTCTGAACAGCTATTGGAAGATATTCTGTTCATTGATTCTGATTTTAAAATCGTGTCCAAAAGCATCACCCTGTTAGAATCGTCTAAACTACTACAACTCTCAGAAGCCCTTAATATATTGGATAAAGTATCATAAACCATTATACAAAATAACAATTCACTAATTTCAGAAAAAGTGAAATGTAAGTTAAGAAACATTATTGCTAAAAATTCTGCCTATTCACAACTTCGTACTATAAATGATGTACTCTCAGGTCAAGACAAGATGTCTGAAGTTGGTGTACTAAAATGTAGTGATTTTCCGTTCTTCAAATATCCACCTATTACATCGTGTGATGTCGAATGTACATTTTCCCAATATAAAAACTGTTTAAGTGACCATTGGAGGGGGTTCACTTTGCAGTCGCCCAAAATGTACGTAACTCTTTACTGCAATGCACATATTCAAGGTTGATGTGAGTATATTACATTAAATTTTAAGAGTTAATATATCTCACTACAAAATAATAGTGTATTTACATGTTTAGACATTTCCTACTTCAATGATCATTCATTATATTTCTTCAATGCAGGATACAGGTTTTATTGTAACCGCAGTATACTGCTCAGTGTTTACATCAGAGGCATACTTCATCCGTTGCACGGCCCGTTCTCATACAGTCTATACCGCGTACGCAGTAAACCTTACAATTCTCGTGGCAATTCCACGAAGTCTATATATCATTATGATATGATACGACATGATATGATATGATATGATATGATATGATATGATATGATATGATATGATATGATATGATATGATATGATATGATATGATATGATATGATATGATATGATATGATATGATATGATATGATATGATATGATATGATATATGATATGATATGATATATGATATATGATATGATATATGATATGATATGATATGATATGATATGATATGATATGATATAATATGATATGATATGATATGATATGATATGATATGATATGATATATATCGTCGGCTTACAAGCAAAGCACATTTAAGTAAAAAATATTACCTCTAAGAGATAGGCGTGTTGAAACATCTTAACAAAACTGAATGCTCAAACTATTATTTTTAGTAAGTTGTTTTTCTTTATACGTATTTAATTTCCTAATTTTAATTTTATGCACATGCATTATGTACATTATAATCAATTTAAAATTTCTTTTCGCAACGTAAAGTCACATTTTTTCCGATCAATGTTCTGCTCATTAAACGACATAAATAAAGCTATTTCAATCATTGGTATCAGAATACACTGCTCTCTTAAACTGACTTATCATATTTCTAATTAAATCAATGACATTCCCAAACCATGCTATGAAATATGTCTTATAAAACAATTTTTTGTGTCTAAAAGAAAGCAGAAAAGAGCAAAATTGTATGAAAATTTTGTTTGAAATATATCAAACAATAACCTCCTGAAATTAATGACGTTACTTACGGGTCACCATGTGTGTGTGTGTGTGTGTGTGTGTGTGTGCGTGTCTGTGTGTTTGTGTTTGTATATTGCAGATTTAGAAATTTTCAGAAAGCTCGGGGAAAATACCTTTTCTAGTATTTTCTTCATCTTTTAGCAGTGAGAAGCGAAAAGGCTAAACGATTTTGTTCGACCAAAAATATACCTTACCAAACTAGCCACTTCTGTCTTCTTAACTATGGAAGGATTCATCCAGTTTGGGGATGGTCTCACTTCAATGCCGCCAATTTTCTTACAGACTTCACATTAATGTAAAAATTGTCTCCATCGCTGAACAGAGTGCGAGAGAAAAATTGGCCGTTTTCCTATGTAGGTGACTTCTGCTTTATTCTCTTTTAAAATTAACCAGACTGCTAATAACCTTAATGTACCCTAGTCGCGTTGGGATTCAATATGACGCATACTATTTTATGTAGTCAACAAATATGAAGTAAAGAGGATGTATATTAGAGCAGTTAATACTTAAGCTAAGTGGATTACAAATTATATATATATATATATATATATATATATATATATATATATATATATATATATATATATATATAATAATATGTCTTAAGTTGTCATACGCATACGTCGTCTAAAAATCATATCAGTCTTTCATTCACTGCGTATTTAAGAACATATAAAATCTTGCTCAGTATGAAGCTACTGGCCTCTTTAATTGTTAAAGGATATTATTTTATTAATTTGAATGGACTCTCTAATTGCACTTCCCCAGTAAGCTGATTAAATGAAGCAATATATTATAAGATGATTTCGAGAATCATTGCCAAACACATACTTACGAATTGGAAGAGTGTTCAATACAGTATATCCGTGAAAAATTGAACGTTGTAAAATAGGAAGGAAAAATAATATGCAGAATCAAATGAAAAGAAATCGCTCAACACGCCCATTGACACCGTTTTCTCAATTGCATAATCAAAGTACATAACTGCCCATAGGACATTTGAAAAAAAAAAAGAATAACTGGAACAAATTAAAATATAAATTCTTAATGAGACCAGAACAGCTATAGAAGCGTAACTGTTATTTGGAGAGTATGAAAAAAAAATAATAATCATCATCATAATCATAATAATAATCATCATATTAATAATAACCATCATCATCCTGTCAAGTACTAGTCCCAAAAGAACTGCTACAGCCTGAAAAAGCGATTTCTTGCCATCTTTTCATAGGTCGACCAAGTGACCGTTTCCCATTTGGACGATACTTCATTATTGCCTTAGGGATCTTGGATGAAATCATTCTTGATACGTGTTCCTTCCAGTTTAACTGATATCTGGAGTTATAGTCCAGTATTGATGACACATTAATTTCTTGAAGGATATCTTCATTTTTCTTTCGATCCCATTTAGTGTAGCCAGCTGTTCGGCGCATGAATCTTTTCTCGCAAGCTGTTAGTCTGCTTTCATCTTTTGTCCTTATAGTCCACGCTTCGCTCCCATAACATAAGACTGGTCGAGCTATTATTTGATAAAGACGAGTAAGAGTTGATTTTTGTACTAATGAAGGTTTTAAAACTCTATTATTGATGCCCATTGATTTATTGAATTTTACAATTTTCTCTGATAAATCCAAATTTTCAACAAAAGAAAGCTTATGTCCTTAATAATTAAACTTATTAACTCTTTCCAAAATTGTGTTATTTAAACAAATTTTGCTTGGTATTGGGTACTTATCACAAAAGGCCATTATTTTTGTTTTGTTAATAGATATTTCCATTGAATATTTTGAGCTATTAAATTTACATCATGTACAGACCATTGAAAATCATCTTCAGAAGTTCCTAGTAAAACAAGACCATCTTCAAACGTTATTACATCTGATTTTAAATGATAAATTCTGATATATCCGTGTTTTATTTATAATAATAATAATAATAATAATAATAATAATAGTAATAATAATAGTTATAATAGTAATAGTAATAATAATAATCACGATAAGTGTGATTCAGTACGAAATGTAGGTAGCTACAGTCTATCTCTGATTGTGCGCTAGAATATTACGTCTCACGGTTCGTTTGGTATCATATGATGAATAACGTTAATAAGAAAATGTGGGCTAAAAAGGAATAGATGTATTTTATAATAAATACCAAAAGTCCACATCAACAGGAATTCCAGTCATACCAAGCAAACAGCAGATTTGTTTCCTAGTACACATATTAATAGCACATTAACTTCATAATACCGTCTGATATCAATTAAACCTGAAGTCTGATTAGTGTAATATGTAGCTAATCGGTGATGTATGCAATGGAGTCGGAAAGGAACTAGCCACCCTTTCCATTATCTCTTGGCGTAGTTGCCAAGTCGCGATATCGTAATGTAAAATTCTCACCACCAACAATAACACCCCACCATCTTACCTTCGAATGTTATACTTTTCGCATTCCTTTCTCATTATTTTGAGAATTTTAATCAACATAAATTTCACAAATAGCTAAACTCCCTGCTTCTGGAGCCAGACTCGTGTGAGGATGCGGTGGACAGGTTTGTATGTATATATTTATTCACACTGCAAGTGGGCAAGCACCCGATGGCAGTGGTATACACAATATAAACAATACACAATAGAATTATACAATACACAATACAATTATATACACAATGCAATAAGAATACACAATACAATTTAACACAATAATTACAATTAATAATAAAACATAAAATAACCTAATTTTACAATACAACCTACATATGTATAGGCACTTCATAAGTTTCAATAGTCTTTCACTTTACTCTCATCTCACTCACTGTAGTGGCACTATGACGCAATTCACTCACACTTTAGGACACATTTCACTGACACTATAGAACACATTTCATTGACGCTATAAATTATCACTAATCGGAACTGCACTGTAAAACCATAACTTCACTGACTCTCCTCGCTTCACTGATATAACAGTTCAAATAAGACAGGTACTTGCACCCTTATGCATACTTATAAACAGAACTACATTTAAGCTAAACATTTTTAGTCTAAGGCCCTCTTACACAATATTTTTAAATAATTTACAATTCAAATCAAGGGAGTAACTCGTCAGGCTAAATAAATACATGTCACCTTAAAAAAAATTAAATGTTAAATTTAATTTTAATTTGCACTTTATCAGAGGATTGGAAAAGCCTGCTACAAAAGACGCATATTTAGTCCCTACTTTTCTTTTTGGAAGTAAAAATGGGGTCCACTGGCTTCGTTTTAAAGAGCAAATGATGAAAGGTTTGACGTAAAGTATCATTATTTCATGTAAGAATGATACAAGTTGAAAGATTTTCTGCAAATGTTGGAGAAAATTGGAGCGGAAATATTACTTGAATCCATTTTGCTGGCATGTATTCTCTTGACAATGAAGTAAGGGAGTCGAAGGAAATAACGTAACGCACATCCAGCCAGGGAGTATTAGTATGGTAATTGACATTTCTGCGACGCAGAGATATTCCATCTCAACTGCGTAATGTAGTATGGGTAGCATATGTCACAGGAGAGAAGTTCATAAGACGAGGGTGCGACACCATTTGCACTCGTAAATCATAGTAGTGTCAGCAATGACACGAAAAACATTCCCCGTGGACTTCTGGACTCCTCGTGGCATTCTATATTGATAGGTGCTATTGCGTAACGCAGTCACGTGGGCTTAAATCGTTGTTCCATTTCCACCTAAGGCATTGTGGGTGGTGGAGTATCAGGGGCAACTTTCCAACAACGCGTACAAGGGGGGAGAGAGCAGGAAAGAAAGAGAATGAATGAGAGCGAGAGAGAGGGAAAGAGAAAGGAGATGGAAAATGGAGTAGAAGGGGAGAAACTTTGAGGAATAAAATGAGGAGACGCCCAACCAGAACAGGGAAACCGACGCACAGCAGAGGGTTTTCTTCGTTTCAAAATCTGCCCTCAACACATTAAATGCTCATTTTCAGATCGATAGAGGAATTTATATATAATATAGCGTATCTGCTGCTGATATGCAAATATATAACATACACTCCTCCCTACAAATAACAGCCAATTTTCTTCACGTGATGTACAACATGCAAACGCATCATTTTAACGGGGGAAAAAGTAGTGAAAATTGTAGACAAATTATTTTGAAAACGTTCAGTCGTAGATGAGTACATCGAGCACTCATTAAAATAGTACCAAGTTCAATTCCAGACACGGGAACGTGAATTTCAGATAGAGAATGAGATTAACTGGAGTGCAATTTCGCCACAGTTACAGATGTGTTTGTACGAGGCGCATCCAGAAAGTAAGTTTCCCTATTTAAAAAAAAGAACATGCACTTTCAGGAAAACATTTATTGGTAACAGGTAGGGTCTACAGCAATGTTTCAGCTATTTTTCAACATAGCCACCATCAGAATTGAGACACTTGTCATATCTTGGGATCAAATTTTGTATAACTCTGTCGTAGAATTCTGCCACCTATGAATGGAACTTGCGTGTGACAGACGTCTTCAGCTCTTCGTCGTTACCAAAACGCTCACCGGAGGACAGGCAATTCTTGAGGTGCAAGAAAACGTGAAAATCGCTGGAAGCAAGATCAGAACTGTAGGATGGATAATGAAACAACTCTCAGCCAAATTCCGTCAAAACAGCTGCTGTGCGCCGAGCCGTATGTGGACGAGCATTGTCATGGAGGAGCACAACACCTGCAGTAAGGATTCCACGCCTATTGTTTTGAATGGCACGTCGCAATTTTCGCAGTGTTTCACAGTAACGGTCAGCGTTCACTCTTTCACCTCTTGGAAGGAAGTCAATGAGCAGAATGCCCTTCCTGTCCCGGAACACCGTGCACATCACTTTCCGTACCGACAGCGTCTGTTTGAATTTCGTCCTGTCCGGATATCCACTATGCCGCCAATGCATTGACTGCTGCTTGGTTTCCGGAGTGAAGTGCGAAATCCAAGTCTCATCGCCCGTGACGATCCTGTCGAGGAACTCGTCGCCGTCATCGTGATACCGTTGCAGAAATGTCAGTGCTGCTCCTGAACGTTGCATTTTGTGTTCGGGTGTCAGGTTTATCGGCAGCCACCTGGCACACACTTTTTTGAACAGCAGGTGCTTAGTGACAATCTCATGCAACAAGGATCGTGATATCTGCGGAAAATGGCTGCTCAGCTCCGTAATCGTGAAGCGACGGTTCTCCATGATGCACTGCCGCACCAGCTCAACATGATCATCATAGATGAGGGACGGTCGCCCACTGCGCTCTTCATCATGGCCACTTTGACGACCTTCGGAAAACTGCCAGCGACGCACCATCTGCTTACTCATGATGTTCGGCCCATAGACTGAGAGAGCTGCCGATGAATTTCAATTGGTGCAATGCTTTGTGCATTAAAGAACTTTATCACCGACCGAACCTCGCAGGCGACGGGAGATGGAATAAGAGCTTCCATTTCGGACCACTGCTGCCACGCTACTGGCACCACCTGTCTGGCTGGCTGGCATATGATTGATACGTCATAGATCTGTTACGCATGAGCAATTGACACTGCTAATTACGTTTACTTTCAAGGGGAAAAAATCGGGAAACTTACTTTCTGGATGCGCCTCGTACTTGAACTTTGACGTGGATGATGATGTTCGATATACTCTGTCCCGTATCCTCCAATACAGAGATACAGTTCTTTTATTTGATAGGTGGACTTCCTAACTTTATTCTTCTTCCGAAAGAAAGAGTGCTTATTTTTATCGTACTTTAAATTCATAACCGTAACCTAGGTTTAAACCCGTGAGTTTTTACAGACCATTATAACCACTATACTAGCTATGTCAAATCATTTATATTATTGGATGCTTGCGCATTGTGTAGTCTGTGCGCATCTGTGCACTTTGGCAGTAATTGCTAGTCAGTGGGAAAGTAAACACAGCGATTCAGGTGTAGGAAAGCTCTGTGGAGATAGGATGCTGTAAAATCGACCTGGTTGCCGAAGTTGGTATAGCGCTGCCTTTCTATGCCCGCGGTTGGGGGTTCGATCACGGGTCAAGTCGATGGCATTTAAGTGTGCTTAAATGCGACAGGCTCATGACAGTAGATTTACTGGCATGTAAAGGAACTCCTAAGGGACAAAATTCCGGCACACCGGCGACGATGATATAACCTCGGCAGTTGCGAGCGTCGTTAAATAAAACATAACATTTTTAATGCTGTAAAAGTAATTCTGAACAATGTGTGACTCCGGGGTAGTAAACTAAAAGCCCAGTGCAAATTGTATGTCAAACATTTAACGCAAATTATTTAATTTATAGACATTATGGTTCCGTTAAGCGAGATAGTAAACTTATGTAAATAATATTTCCCTCGTGTCTTTCTTAAAGTAAGTTCTGTTTTCAATTATAGTCGTCGCATCGCTGCAATCGTTATTTTGCGCATGCGTGTTTTCTTCTTCAGTCCTCAGGCAAGCTGTGCATGCAGTTTCAGAGCTTCAGTCCGTTTGTGTGGTTAGTTGTGATCAGTTGAAATGTTTAAAGTGATCGAGGACCCCGCCGACTGTGAGATGCGGTCTCTTATCCGTTTCTTGAATGCGAGAAACATCAAACCAGCTGACATTCATCATCAACTTTGTGAGGTGTATGGTGATGATGCCATTAGTGATGGAATGGTCAGGAGATGGGTTAGGAAGTTCAACGAGGGCCGCGTCTCTGTGCATGACGAACAGCGTACCGGTCGACCATCTTTGATCAATGACGACTTGGTGCGTGCTGTGTCGATGAAAAAATTCATGAGGACAGGAACAAATTGACCATCCCCCTTACAGCCCTGATTTGGCTCCGAGTGACTTTAATCTCTTCCTGCACCTCAAGAAGTTCCTCAGTGGTCAACGGTTTGATGGCGACGATGAGGTGAAAACAGCAGTGCGGGTGTTATTCGCATCGCAGGCGGGAGAATTCTACAATGAGGGGATAGAAAGACTTATGCCACGATTCGATAAATGGCTCAATAATGGTGGAGAGTATGTTGAGAAGTAATTGAAGTGTGGGGAATACAATGCAACAAAAATGGTTTGTAAATATTCCCGTTTAATTATTACACCCTTTTGGAACTTACTTTAAGAACACGCATTTCAAAGTATTTTATTTTAACTTATTTATATTGACAAATGTTTTCGCTCTACTTCGAGCATCCTCAGGTCTTAAGTTTGAACATGAAACAAGTTAACAATTTAAATACACAAATAACAGGAAAATGACATTAGGCATAATTTATATGATATATTGTCCATGTTTGTAAGAACAAATTAAGATTACAATATGTAGTGTAAAATAAAAATTAACCTAAAAACGAACAAGTTGAAATCAAGGTTTAAATGTCTTTAAGTGTTAGCTTACGAATATGTATTCGTTTAGAACTAAGACTTGTTTCAATGGAAGAAGAAAAAATACAAGAATATATAGGCCTACATTGTTTTTGTCAAGTTAAAGACTTTGTACGTGTTCGTGTGTGTGTAAAGACCAAATTCTAAAATACTGAACGTTTTTGAAAAAAAAATATTTCAAAGTGGATGTAGACTATTGTATTGTGAATATTGTTGAACATGTGGCCCATAGTTTAAGATAAAAGTCTGTTGTCACAGTTGTGTCGAGTATTCTGACTTGCGAAACAACTTGATAATTGGTGTCATTCTGCAATATAACTTAAATAATTTAATAAGTTAAAAATAATGTTGGAGAAATAATTTGTAGCAAAATTATATATTTTATAAATCTAAAGATTTTTGTACTTAACGAGGATGCGATGTTTCTTGGTTGTTTACAAGTGAGGTGCTCACAATTTTATATTACAAGTTCAAGCAAATATCTTCCGAAAAGTATTCAGTAGCAAGCCAGGCCAAATTCCTTTCTTGAATGAAAGTCAATGGTTCTGTGCAAGAACTGGCTGTTTCACTTTATTCAGAAGTCGTTTGATAACTTGTGTTCGAATATTTATTCTTCAAATGACATATATAAATCATAAGAATGAATTACTTATTGGAATGTTGCTGTCCGAAATTATGAAAATTTGTGTGTCCGGAAATAGGAACATTGCACTAATTACACAAAATTTCCAAGCAAAAGTGTCCCGAACTTCAAATAAGAAATTTGCAATACCTAACAACAGCCAAAGCCCTATTCTTTGGAATGAAAGCATAATAAGCCTTTGAAAAATAATATCTTATTTACATAGAATCAATTATCGCCCAATATTACAACAGGACCAAATATAAAGATACTCTAATAACATTTCCTAGCTTTCCGCTATCTGGAGCACGAATTTCACACACAATTAGAGTGGAAATGCCATAAAGATGTCGACAAACATCGCAGCAGTACTATCTGTGCCAGGTCGTTCCAAGATCAAAACTGTCGTCATCCAGGATAGAGCGAAGTAGAAACCCTTGGGTATGTTTTGGGTTATTGCCCTAAAGGAGAGCTACTGAGGAACAATCGCCACCATAAAGTGAGCAGCTCCATCGCAACCACTCTTCGGAAGGTAAAGTGGGAAGTTTACGAAGAAGTGCACTGCTTGGCTGAGAATGGGTCAACGAGAAGAGCAGGCATTATAGCCATCGATCGCAGAAATCAAAGAAGCCTCATTCTTGACCCCACTGTTCGTTTTGAGAAGGATGATCAAAAGCCAATAACGTTAACGATGAAAAGAAGTCTATTTACAATCCATGTATTGCTGACTTCAGTGAGAGATACAAAATTAATATTAGTACATGGGAAGTAAAAGGACTTCTTTTTGGCGCTAGGGGAACTTTATTTAAGTTAACTAAAATCTTTCTCCTTCCTCTTCAATTTTCTAATGAGGACATTAACAGAATTTGTCTAATGATATTGAGAGATTCATTATCCATTTTACACAATCATTTGTATAACACTACGTAATATTATTTACTTCATTTCATTACTGTTCATTGTACTTTCATCTCATGTTTCTCCGAAATCAAATTGTAATTTATTTTTAAATTTATCATCGTTCTGTATTCTCTCCGCGAATCATATTGTATTTTCTTTTTAATTTAACCTCTGCTTTGTGTTCTGGATCCTAGTGGTCAGCCGTAGATGTCGGTCAGATGTTCCAAATTGTGGAATTGGTAGTAGAAACTCTTTAGTCCTGCGATCTTGAAGGCATCTTATGTTTTCTCTACATTGGATGTACCTAGGCCTACGTAATAAATATATAATTATTTTACTGTAGCGGGGCTGGACTTTTTATTCTAGATATTGAAGACACTGCATTATTTTTATTTCACCTCAAGGACGCATTGCAGTAGTAATTGTTACCGATAACACTACATAAGTTTATCAATACTCTGCTTGAAATCCTATCTAATATTGTGTCATATTTGACCCTTTATAACAATTCAGAATCATAACAATAGAAATGGACGTTTTACTTCAATTTGAGTTTGTGGGAATTTTGAGAGAACTATATTTGATTAATTAATTACGAATAATAGAGGCACCACTAGAACGTTAATATCCCAGCTAGGTTAGCTGTGCTTCGCGAATTGTTGCTGTGTTTTTATAGATGTAAAACAGCCTGAGTGATTGTATTTTCTCATACACTTCACGTTATTTTGATAATGACTTGCATATTATTCCAGGTAAACATGGTGCTGTAAAACCGAGAGAAACAGACCACCTGTATTTCATGTTACTACAGTGACCGGGAGGGCATTCTGGAAACTCGAATTTCCACATTGAACACAAATTCAAAGTAGTGCGAGGTTATAATCACGCATGGATTTTTACCATAGCATCACTGCAAACAATACACAGTAAACTAAACCAGTCGTGAATTATTGGCTTAAAATCAACAAAGTAACATATAGCTCCCACCATTATTTCCATCCTTTTTATACTATGTAAAAAGCATTAATTTTGAATGAAAATAGAACTCCATCTCGTTCATAATTCGTTTATGGATACAATACACTACTTTTAATTTATGCCTACTGAACTAAAAGTATTGCAATTGCAACCGAATATATAATATTTACACATGAATGTGGTGGCAGATGCATTATTAAATTATAATAATTCACTTAAGACTTGTACCCAAAGTCCCGGACTAAAAACGCAGGAAGTCGAAACAAATGTTTTGTTATAAGTATTTAGGTTTTCGCGGTGACTGTGATTGGAATTGGGCTTTTGGATAATCCTCTGTGTTCCAGGACACGGTGAATTACCCGAAAGCCTAATTACAAAAGTTTTATTGTTCGAAGCCGATAAATTGGATTACTTTTTCAATAGAACGGACGTATTATATCTGGAGGATTCGATAAGCAGACATGAGGATCTATTCTACTATCTTAACATTTTATTTTGATTCGAAAAAAGAACTGATAAGGGATTTAAGGATATTTCAGGGATTGTGTGGCATGTCTATATTGAAATTAAATTAAGTAATAATATGTGAATCCTAGTATCAAAGACGGATGAGAGTCAATTTTGTTATTTTCCACTATTTGTATTTCTTTATGTTAACTTCTAGTATAAGAGTTTTTGTATAACAATTTTTGTGTGTTACATTAGTTAATTTTACTAACGAAATAATTCAGATCTTCATTTAAAAATGTTACTTTAAATCACTCTAAAACAGGCTTGTAGAACTGGGCGACAATTGTGGCGTTGCTTCACTCATCGGATACGTCACTCACCCCTTCCTTCAATCCCCGCATCATTGTCTTGGTAGGGGAGGGGATTTGTATTCAATGTCTGTCTTATGTGATTTGTATTGCAACAGATACTTCATTCAACGCCGGTGGACTGTGACAGGGAACCAAAGCTTTCCCCATGCTTTCCAATCCTCTCGCGCCATTTCTATATCCCTGCTTTAAAACGTACTTAAAAATTGCTTTGTCCACTTTTGAAAGTAAGATTGACTTTTGTACGTTAAACAAAGTTGCAAGTGACAATTTTTTTAATTCAAACACCAGAATCAGAATAACAGAATAATGATAAGAATATCCTATTGAAGTTACGATTTTATTCTAAAACTAATATTTAACTAGGAAACTCAAATAAATTTAATTTAGAATGTTATTTCTGTAAAATAGTCTCATTATAGACTACTTTTTACTTCTTATTTTACTGCAATTCTACACAGAGAGCTCCTGGTTCAAAACAGTCACATTCATGATGAGTGTCTACATTTGTATCAGAATTCTGTATAATCCTCGCCACCCGTGATTTAAATCTAATTATGTTAGATTGATCAAACTTGTTACATGAATTGTGAATTGTGGATCGATGCTCACTGTGAAGATTAAACTGCAAAAGCGAAAGTACCTTGCGTCACATTGTGATCTGATAGCAGTTTTGTATCGAGCGTATAAGGCTCTAATTCTCTAATTCTCATACCGTTGCTTAGTAGCTTCTAAACATCAGCAAGTTTCTGTGGATTAGCTTTATTATTGTCAGTTCAGGCTTATTCTTCAACATATTGTGCTCCATACTGGACTAAAAAGGTAAAGAGAGCCCCTTCACATACCGTGAAGGCACTTGGAGGTCATGCAGGTAGAGCCCTATACTTTCTTGTCCTCGAAACTAGAATAAGGTGGTGTGGTCAGCACCACGCTCCGACCGTATTTTATCCCCCACCCACCCAGTACTCAATATTATAGGAGGACGAGTGCATTTCGGCGCCATTCTGGAAGTTTGGCAACAAGAAAATCCCTTTACCAGCCGGGATCGTACTCCGGACGTTTAAGTTCGTAGACAGCTGCTCTACAAACTGATCCACCCAGCCGCCACCTTCTGAAATCTAAGATTCCCCAAAATACTTATATTTCAATAACATTTCGAAATAAAAGAGAATGTAATCATGAAAACATCCAAGCTCCTCAGAATGTAAACATTACCTGGTCGCTATCACAGTTCTAAGCCATTTCCAGCAATCTGATTGACTGAAATGGTCATGTCAGCATTTGATTCAAACTATGAATGGAGGTGTCCGGTTATGAAAGTAACAAAACTATTTAACATTCAGAAAAACATGCAAACATCCGTTTATGAAATAAACGGAAAAGAGAGCGAAACAAACTACTGTATAAGAACCAATTCTTAACAACATCTGGATAAGAGTGGCGTTTGTCCGTATTTGATACCGTCTTCTGAAATAAAATATACACATAGGTCATTCGAAAATTAGTGGCAACACTGCTAATATTCAGTTCCCCTAGCGGTGACTAATGTAAGCTATTATTATTAAATATCTGCGGAAAAGAACCTTAATTCACCAAGCGGTATGCTAGGGATTTAGTTTTTGTTATACGGTATACTAGGCCTACTTATTTATGCTACTTATTTTTACACAGATAATGGTGAAATATGTATCTACCTACAGTCTTTTAAAGATAAAATTTAGCAAGTCTGTAAATTGTCTGTAGCAACTAGGTTTTTGATCACTTCACATAGTGGAGTCCTGTATTCGGTGTTGCAGTCCAGAAGATGTGTCTTTATTTGAAATCTTTTTGCTTCAATAATAGGACAGTCAAATAGAAGGTGTTTCACACTGTGTAGGTCTTCGTGGCAGGAGCATGTAGAGTCGATGTCTGCTGGAATGTTGAATCTGTCGAAGTAATTACCAAATTTCCCATGTTCAGAAAGAAACTGCGTTGTTACGAAAGTAGGTTTGAAGTGATGGCTTTTGAGTCGCTCGTGGATTGCTGGGAAGTAGGTGTCTATTGTTAGTGATCCGGTTGTGCATGTCGTCCATCTAGCATTCCAGTTTTGATGAGTCTGTTGTATTTGTTTCTTGATATATGATATCGGTTGCAAATTGTATGTCTATGTCGGAGTTTCGCTGCTGGAGGCGCTGCTTTCGCTAGCTCATCAGCTCTTTCATTTCCTCTAACACCATTGTGTCCACGGACACAAGTGAGGCATATGTGCTGTGCGTACTTTTCAAGTAATTCCCTTGCCTCCATCGCTAATGGGTGACGCTTGTACTTGTCAGTGATGCAGTGAAGGGTAGCTTGGGAGTCACTAATGTAAGCTAGTGGTATGAGATGGAGTGGTGCCTGTTATGTGTTATCTGTAAGCTATAAGGGAATAATTTCGTTTATACTCTATATGTACTGATTGTAATAATAAGACTGTTATCTGTAACGTCCTAAGGCCAAACAAATGTAAACAAGAGCAGTTTCTATTCAAAGTTACAATTAGGCCTATTGTTTAATATTATGATGGTATATAAATCACTCATTCTATTCCAATAATTAGAATTCGCGTGGATACTGAATATTAAAGTCACTTTTTGGAACATCATTTACGAACATCAGTGAGTCGGAAATTCCGAAATTTCTTGAATATCCATCCCACTATATTTTCTGATGGTGCTCGTCACGTGGCTGCTCAGTTAGTTCATTTACTTAACAGGTGGAACTGGAATATTCTAAATCAGTCTCTTTATTTCCGGAATATGAGTCCCAGCGACTACGATCTTTTCCCTAAGACGAAAGAACTACTGAGAGGGGTACTACACTATAGAAACAGATTATTGTAAGAGATGTAGAGCAGCCAATTAGAAGCCTATAGCAAAGTGACGCTGTGGATGGCATCCGTTGGCTTCCAGAGGTGTACGTGTTACTGTAGGAGATCACTTTTAAGGACTGTACTTATACAGAGTGTCTCTAAATTAGACCGACAAAATTAGAGAGTAGATAGATAATCTTCTTGGAAGCATATTTTGTTAATGAACCCATGGGCTGCGACGCTTCGTTTCAGTGTAAGAAGGAATTACAGGTCGAAATAAAGTAAGTAGGTATTGCAAATAACAAGCGATTCTGTGTCATATAATTCTGTGTGTTAACCCAAACAAAGAAAAAATACGTACAGAAAAACGAAACCAACGACGCATTAAACTGTACTGAACATTACAACAGAATGAGTGCAGTACAAGTACTAAACTAAGTAGACGAATAACACGGATAACAAGAGGTCGTACCAATGGAAGTAAACAAACGTGCTGTAATCGATACCAAATGATACTGGGCTCCGGATGTAAACAAACCAAGTGATAATAGTAATGACACACCCTTCTTGGACTGTAAAGAGTGATTATCCGTTCCCGCCTTCTTGCAATGAAACGAAGCGACGCAGCCCATGGGTTCCTTAACAAAATATGCTTCCACGAAGGTTATCTATCTGCTCCCTAATTTTATCGGTCGAATTTAGAGACACCCTGTATCAGTGTTGAATAAATACGTTTTTGTTCTTAATTTTAAAGTATTTCCACTAATTTTCGAATGAGCCATGTAGTTTTTATGCACTATTGTGTTCATGTATAAATAAAACATATATCCATGCGTATTATGTACCAATCAAAGAAAGGCACTAAATCGTTCAATGCTGCAGGTTAATTTGTAACTAAGCGAAAGTATCTATGTGAGCTCCAAGCCTGTTGGCCACTTGTCTCACTCCTGTTTTGGCTGTTCCGTTTGAAGGAACAATTTTGAGGGTGGTAATAATTCCAAGAGGGAATCGAACATACGCTTGATCGTAGTTTCGTAACAGCAGGCAGACACGATACCGCCTGAGCTGTATCATTGGTTAGCTACATTTTAAAGACCAAGTTTTGTTTATTGTATTACCCTTACGCTATTTCGACCTGTTCTTATGAAATGTTCTGATGTTTGTAGCTATAAGTACAGACTGGAAGGAAAAGCAAAAGAGAAAAATGTTATTATTGTGATTCTTAAAATATGAACATACATAATAACTCTTGCTTTTTGGTGAACCAAGAAACAGCTGGAATTAGATGTAATGCCAACATTAGGGAATTCACATTTGCTATGTCTTCTTGAAACCATGACGACAAATTGCAAAAGATTAAAGTTACATAGGCCCGCGTGTGTTTACGTTGTAATCTCTGAGTGCAAGCAGAGTTTCAAAGCTTTGTGTAAGTTACCAGCTTTATGAACAATGCATTTAAGCCGACAAAAGTAAGGAGATATATGACATCTGACTGTGTCGTACAGCAGAAAACCTCGCAATGCACAAATGTAGAAGGAGAATTACTAGAGCAGAAACGAGATTCGCTCTCCGTATGTATTCTTCTAAAAGCTCTTCCGTTATAGTACAGAGACAATTTTAGATATTTGCTTGAAAAGGAGGTTGCGAAGATGAAGTAGATCAAACAAGAGCTTGGATAATTTTACTTCGCTGTTATGGTAAACAGAGAAAATATTTCGATTCACGGAAATTAAAATTTTGAGAGTTTCAGGGGAAAGAAATGGTTTTGGCGCTTTTCACTTATTCGATACAGTTCCTCACATAACGTTTCTAGGTTTGTTCGAAAATTCATACCTCGTTCCGTTTATGGACAGTGTTTTGTAAATCATACAGAACTATTCAAAGAGATGTAAAGACACTACTAAGAAGTAGAAGATCGTATAAACTAGGTAGACCTACGTAGGTACGAATTGTACGGTTTATTGTAGCGAGGCATTTCTTATACTCACAAGTGTCGTGCATTTCAAGCTCTATGTTCGGTTCAAGTTTGTCAAGCGTGACAAGAGCCGAAGTCCACTTTGAAGAAGCGGATCTGTCTCGCTCGCTCGGTCTTGCCCCTTGTATGATATGTGTCTTTAAGTTCGCTGGCCTCTCCTATACTCCTCTCCCACCGCTTCATGCTTTTAGCTGAGTAAGGATTTTAAACCAAATCTTCTGAAGTTTCATTTAGATGTAAGGACAGGTAATTTTTATTACAAAAATATGATTAAACTTCAACAGAAATATACGTACATATAGGTACATCACATTATGTTTTTAAAATACATGACACTTGTTACTAAACCAATTACCGAAGGAAAATGGCTATAATTACATAATATTCAAATAAATCACAGTTGATGGGTAACAATATTTGTGTGACTATACTGATGATGGAAGTATTACAGGCACTTATGTTCGATTCAAGTAAGTCGAGTATGACGAAGTTAGTCATTCGTCGATGTTCGCTCTGCAGAAGAAGGCCTGTCGTGTTTGTTCCATCTTGTTATAAAATATTCGCTGTCCTCCACTTCAACCCCTTCATGTTTTAGCTTAGAAATTGCGATTAATTTTTCATATAAAATAAGACGAAGTTTGTAATGTCTTGATTGCCTCTTTCATGTTCGAACATTGCAGAACACTATTTTAAACTGCTTAAAGATTTAAGCACATCCTGTCTCGCGATTAGTTTTTTCCTATGGTATACGACGAAGTTTGCAATGTGTTGGTTTCCTATCTCATATTTGAAATTTGCACATAATAGTCGGTACTTTGGACATATGCGTTTTCTAAATATATCTTATTTGATTTATTTATAAATATATTAATGTGAATGTTTAGCCATATTAATAACTAGAAAAATTACCTATACTCATTACTGTGCGTAACTTAGCAATATTTGTGCCTGATATCCTTATTCAGCTAAAGCGTAAAGGCTCAGGGAGAGAAGAAAGTAAGAAGAAAGGCACCGGACATGTGTAAGGAAGGGGAAAGATTAAAAAAACGCAAAGGGAGCTTCAGTTCTACAAACACTCGGCAAACATGAACCAAACATAAGGCATCTTACCGGTTTTTAAAGGATTCGTTTATTTTAGTTTACATGATTTACTTCCACGTACTGTTGGGATGCCTATGGATTAGGGCGAAGTTCTACAAACACTCGGCAAACGTGAACCAAACATTAGGCATCTTACCGGGTTTTAAAAGATTCGTTTATTTTAGTTTACATGATTCACTTCCACGTACTGTTGGGATGCCTATGGATTAGGGCGAAGTTCTACAAACACTCGGCAAACGTGAACCAAACATTAGGCATCTTACCGGGTTTTAAAAGATTCGTTTATTTTAGTTTACATGATTCACTTCCACGTACTGTTGGAATGCCTATGGATTAGGGCGAAGTTCTACAAACACTCGGCAAACGTGAACCAAACATTAGGCATCTTACCGAGTTTTAAAGGATTCGTTTATTTTAGTTTACGTGATTCACTTCCACGTACTGTTGGGATGCCTGTGGATTAGGCCGAAATTCTACAAACATTTGGCAAACATGAACCAAACATAAGGCATCTTGCCGGTTTTTAAAGGATTCGTTTATTTTAGCTTACATGCTTCACTTCCACGTACTGTTGGGATGCCTATGAAGTAAGGCGAAGTTTGTAGTATCTTGATATTCCCTCTCATTTTCGAACATTGCACGACACTAATATTCACAATGTACGTCTGTAGGGTAGTCCGTGTCTTCTTTACCTCTGATTGTGAGTTTAATATACTCACCATGAAACAATTTCATTAATACTTAATCTAGACGTTAAGGGCACTGAGTCACGTTATCTAGTTATAAGCAAAGTAATATTTTCACTTAATATATAGGCCCTTAATCCAGTTTTGTTTTATCTTTTGTGAATTTCGATCCATTCCTAAGAATTCAAAATTAGAGACACTTCCTGGTCCTATGTTCAGAATGAAGTGAAATTACGTCTTACAAATATGTAGGGTAAAGTTGTCTAATGCCGTGATACCCCTAATTCCGTCCTATGCTCAGAATGAAGTGAAATTACATCTTACACATATGTAGGATAAAGTTGTCTAATGCCGTGATACCCCTAATTCCGTGATACTTTTTTTTAACTGAATGTCAGTCAAAGTTTTGCCATTGGATCACAGCGCCAGACATCTTTCTCGAAAGAGTGCGTTTTTCAGCCACTTTTGAGACATCGGTGAACTTTGAAGCAAGATATCCAAACCTGTGATAGTTAGTGAAAAAACGTATCACGAAATTAGGGGTATCACGGCATTTGGCAACTTTACCCTATAAAACAGAACTAGTTACAAGGGATCCATAGTCATCACATGGAAAGTAGAAAACTGTTCATTTTCCGGGACTAGAACCCTGATCTCTAGATTTGTAGCTGGAAACCCTCCAGATTGAACAACATCGGATTAATTTCACACCCTTCCACCGATGCGCATTTGATGGGCTGGCCTCAGTGTCAAAATCTGAATCATCCATGTGAAACTTGCGGTCGATATTGGTGCTCGTCCTTGATATATGTCCATGTTTGCAAATGACCGCGTCGAGAACTCATTTTGAAGACATCGTCCTCTACTATGAATGCATTATACAGTGTCACTTCAAAGACATCGAGGACCCTCTCCAACATAACTGCGGGCCAATGGAAATTTCACAGCGCATGAATAGAATTCAAGTCCTTCATTTTTCTGTCTGCTACAGTGATGTAAAGCTTGTGTTTAGCAGTTGTGTAGAAAGCAACATGACCCTTGGTGCACGGGTCTGAGAACTGGAAGGGTTCGTCCATTGCCTTATTCATTGTCAGTATCATTGCAATCAACATTTTTTTCATCGTTCATCGCTTCCGCCGTTGTCATTATACTGATCATTGACACCGCGTTATCATTATCAACATCACAATCACCATTTTCACCATTCTCGTCACTATTATAAAAGTCATAAATATCACAATCTTTATCGTTATCATTCTACCTAAATCAAGGTTGCGAGGGATTTCATCGGTGTTCTCCCGTATTTTCTTCGTTGTTCTTCCAGAACGCCCCAAAATTCCTCTGTCACTGTCACCTGGTTTTGTTAAAAATAGCATCTTGATGTCTATTGTGTAACACGCGAGGTTCGCATTGGGGCATGAGCCATAAAATGTTTGAATTCCTCTTTCTGTTTTCATTTACAGACACGAAATTGTGTGTGCATATATGAAATGTTCAGAACCATAGTGGGCCAAGCGCCATTTACTAAAACCGTAGGAAATAAGGATTAAAATGAAGTTATTACCATACTTCAATGGAAACATATAGCAAGTAATATAAAGTATACTCATTAAAACTAAATTATATGTAAATCTTTATTAAACTATGGTATTCACTTAACTTTAACCGTTGCTTTCTCCGTTTTTAATAAATGACACTTGACCCACTATGGCTCTGAACCCTTCATATACGCAGTGTGTTGTAAAGAAAACTTATAAAATAAGTGAGTTATACCGACAGCGACGCTACATCCATTTATAATCTGGACATTCTATATCTTTTGACATTCTGTATATTATGGCTTACTGCTTTATTTCACATTAATCTTGTAGGTATTCTCAATAACCTCTTAAGGGGACTGCGTAATCTGAGCGTATGGCTGTTGTGAATTAGTAAAGAAATTGTAATATTACTCTTCAACTTTTGAATCTATCAATTTAGACTTTTTAAAGTATTGACGCAATAGTTCAAGGTATATTACGATTTTTAGATTATGTTTCTAACTCATATACATGGAATGGAATTTAATTCAGGGGGCACGGATGGCCCAGCACTGCTACCTGTTGAGATCTATTGTGCTAACCCTCGATATGGAATGAGTTGCATACCACAGAACCCCTACGCGCACCGCCCTAACCACATGACTCCCTTAACGACTGGTCCCTACAGCCGACAGAATCCATATACCATTCCTGCTTCGGCAACTTCCCCCAAGGCCTCCCAGTCGGTCCGAGGCGAAACTCCTCTCCCGAGTAGGTCCACCTCGGGTACTCGTTGCAGAAGCCATTCAACGTCGCTTAACTACATTCCACGGAGGCCGGTCGAGAGAGTCAGCAGCTTCGGGAGGCCGCAAGTAGAGTAAATTGAAAAACCAGAAACGGAATGATGAGGAAAGGATGATGGGGGAGGAAAGGAAATGGCGAAGATGAGTGGGGTTCCAATCGCCTGATAAAGTTACCTGATATTCATCCATAGAAATGAGGGGGAAAACCCCAATAAAACCTCACCCAGGCAAGTCACCATGACCGGGAATCGAACCCGGCACGGCTGGGTTCGGAGTTAGACTCGCTAACCCCTCAGCCACAATGGTGGACATCTCATATACATCATTTTAAAACAAATTTTAAACCTGAAAAGTAGTAATTAAATTTATGTTAAAAACATAGGTATTTAGGAACATTATTGCCAGAAACAGGTTCCTAAATATTCAAGTAAATTCCCAAAATAGTTGACTATATTTTCCGCTATTTTCATTACATTATGAATATCCGTAAAAATAATAAAAATTCAAAATATTCATATTTTTCATATTTTGCTGGCTATAAAATCCATAATAATTTTGATAAATATATGAAAGTAGCCATGCTTCTTCACTACCATAAGAAATGGGAATTTGAAAAATTTCAGCGTCCTAGCCCTAGTAGTTTCTGAAATTTATATATTCAAATGTTGAAGAGTAATAGTAAAATTTCTTCGTTTATTTCATTTATACACAACAGCCATACTCTCATACTACCCAGTCTCCTTAACCTGAACAGTATTCTGAAATAACTAGTCCCTTGTGAGACAAGATTAAATTATGTGAGGGTAAATTCAGCCGTAATATAAGCCCGATGCCTGATATTATGTTATGTTGCGGCAGTGATCTGCACCACCTTCAGTGTTTGTATCGAAACTAGTGGAAACCTGTTTAGTTGCAGCGTTTTATATATGCTGTTGTTACACTGGATGAATTTTAAATTAAAATGTTAATTTTCCAATAACGAAGGCTTGACCTCTGCTATGTCATTATACTCAATTACAGCCACAACAGTAATATCAAATTTAATGTAAAATGTAATTTTACGATAGTCGATGCGGGCATCGAAATAGCCATCTCAATCACAAGGTTGTAATTAATTGTTCGCCATGAGGTACATTTAAAACTGAAAGGCATAAATGCAGATGAGCTGGCACTAAGGGTAGAGTAAATTAGTGAATAAATATAAAAAGGAATGTAGTGTATTGCACAAGATTTCTCACTAATAAAAATTACAGAAGAGAAATAAGAAACTAATCAAAAGACCATGCGCGGGTATCGATTCCTGCAAGATGTCATAGGTTTAAAAAAATCCAGATTCTGGACTACACATCTACCATAATAATCAACATGCAGTGACAAAGAAACCTATTTCTTGTGTCTCAGGGACTAGACCAGGGCTGGGCACATTACGTGATTCTGAGAAATGAGCGCTGTTTACTGTAAAGAGCAATTCTCCCGAGCGGCGTGACGTTTGC
Source organism: Periplaneta americana (assembly GCF_040183065.1). Classification (NCBI taxonomy): domain Eukaryota; kingdom Metazoa; phylum Arthropoda; class Insecta; order Blattodea; family Blattidae; genus Periplaneta; species Periplaneta americana. The sequence goes on along the minus strand of NC_091133.1, from coordinate 81,153,200 downwards.
ATGCTGTACGTCACTCACTGTCAATGCAGTGGTTGACTCTGCAGTAGAATGGCACCCGCCTGAGAAGCTGTATATCAGACGAAAACCTAAATTATATTTTGAGATTGAACATGGCTAATTAATTTGTTCCAAACATTGAACGGCTTCTGCAAGTGAAATGACCTCATAAGTCTCGGAAAACAACCACAGAGTTATTTTAGTTATTAAGTTTGAAAAAGTTTTGTTTCAATAGCAAATATTTATTGATTTCAGATAGATAGAAGTACGATTCTGTTACAATAGTTTATTCATACAAAAAAAAGTGTGAGAGAATATTTATTATTAATTTTGTTCTTGTGTTTCTTAATGTAATTTATTTTATTTTATTTATTTAACTAGCTAGCTAGCGAGTACAAATTAAATTTATAAAACAAAAATATTTCTAGCCACTACCCTAAGAGCCAGGCTCGTGTACGGTGTGGTGTTAGCCAATAATATAACATAAAATTTAAAAGGACAGCAAATTTCAGATTTAAATCTTTTATTACATATGTTTATATTATTAATACCATTATGTAATTGTTAAAGCATTGTGCATATACAGATTGTGTAAATAAGTCTAAAGATTTGTGTGTCTGCAAGCGTGTGTATATGTGTGTAGAGCGAAGTTTATTTCATTAAATTAATAAGAATGTTATAAATTCTGTAATGTACAATGGATTGATATAATATCCTTATAAACTCTTATGCGCTGACAGACTGAATGAATACAACAACCGTGGCTCTTGTTATATTAATGCAGGGAAGGTAGGTTAGTTGTAATGCGAGTCCGCCACTGCGTGAGCGTTCTGCTCCGACTTGGAATTGAAGTGCCTTGCGGAGCGAGAGCAGCTCTGGCCGGCTACACGGAGCCGCTCTCATGCCCGGCTCTGGACTAGACACTAGCTCTCTGTAAGGTCAAACCTTTTCTTCCTCTTTTCTAACACTCCATAATGACGGATTACATTTATACTTTCGAAACTTTAGATCTTTCTACACCTATGACACGACGCAACAACCGTAAAACCTCATATCAATTTTAACACTGTGGAAGTCTTAAATATTACTCGATTCACAGAATACTAGCAAGAACTTAAACTGAGATAAATTTTATAAAGAATATGGCGTAAAACCTTTAGAATAAAAGCAGTGTTTTTTATTTTTCCATTTACTATTTCTATTGTTTGGTTAAATCATCCTAATCCTCAGGAAAAATTGAGGCAGCTTTTAGGTTATGTACAATTTCGATATTTTTTATGTTCTTTCAAAAGGAACGGCAAAAATCGGAGTGAGACAAATGACCAATAGGGTTAGAGCTCACATAAACACTTCCTCGTGAACTAAAATTGCATTGCACGGACGTATGATTCCGCATATTTTAATAGTTCTCATCCCATTTCTCTCTATTTTTTTTTAATTCATTAATACATGTGTCGGAGCCAACTGCATTCGTATTTTATGAATAGTGTATTAAATATAATTTTAATCACATATCTCTGTCTCTTCGATGACGTAAAAGTCTAAAAAATAAAATTATTCGAAGCTTATTTGAGATATCAGTAGTTGTCGACACACATCTCGTGTTTATTGCATTATTACTATGTCCACATTTCCTATTGGGATATGTAATAAGGTAAAGTTTAGTAATCTTGTGATACGAGTAGCATTGTGATAGTTCTTTTTGAGAATTTATTACAGTTATTTTACTGAGTGGCAGAAGGACCGATTTGTGCAGAAACTTGTCCACAAACATTCCCTTAATAAGTTGACGCTAAAAAAACCGATCTTCCTCTCGTTCAGTAAAATTGTAATAAATTCTCAAAAAGAACTACCACAATATTACTCGTACCACAGTTTTACCAACCTTTACCTATATTGTGTATCTAAGTTCCTATTTATTTTGTTATATATTTGATTTTAAGTCAATATTATATATATATTTTCCAAAATTGTATTTACAACATATACGAAAATGCAGGTTTATTTAAAATGAAACTGTTCATTTATTTTTATCTACATATTTCTGATCTTAAACTCCTTTCTTTTTTCCTTCCTTCCTTTCATTATTTATTTCGATTATTTATTGATTGAACCATTGAGTATTCATTAATTATTAATTAATTATCCTCCTTTTACTTCTATTTTGTATGTCATTATTGATTGATTTGTTTATTGAATGACTGATTCATTCATTCATTCATTGTCACTCTCTTCATACTGACTTTCTGTTCCTTTTTTTCTAATTTACTGTTTTTCCATTAGTATTCTTTCTTTTCTTCTTTCTTTCCTTCTTTCTTTCTTCTTTCTTTCTTTCTTTCTTTCTTTCTTTCTTTCTTTCTTTCTTTCTTTCTTTCTTTCTTTCCATTCTTTATTTCTTTCCGTTCTTTCTTCCTTTCCTTCTTTTTTCTTCCTCCCTTCGTTCCTTCGTTCTGTCTTTCATTTCTCTTTCTTTCTTTCATTCAGTCTGTCTTTTCGTCTTATTCCTATCATTACGTCATTTTCCTCTGTTTTTCCTTTCTTTCTCTTTCTTTTCTTTTTCTTCCTTTGCATTCTTTCTTTCTTTCTCTCTTTCTTTTTTCTTTCCTTCCTTTCATATTCCTTCGCTAATTAATTCACTTCATTTTTCTCTTAATTTTTCTGTCTTTCCATTCTATGCATACTTGTTTGTTTTCTCTTTTTTACTCATCACTCTTGCTCTCCTTTCTTCCCTCCTTCCATTTTATTTTATCCTTTTCTTAATTTGACTTTACTCTCATCTACTTTGCCTTTATTTCTGTAGCTCCTCCATCCTTCACTCTTCCCTTTTTTTTCTTTATTTCCTTCTCAAAGCACTATGAAGTTGCTTTCCACTATCACGGTTTAGGTCCCGAAGTCAACCTTCACCACGGCAGGAATTATTATGATGATGCGCTCCTCGTCGGTTATGCAGCCCATTGTCACCCAATTCGGCGATGCGGCCAGATAATTGCGGGACGTCGCCTAATGAAGTTCTTGTTCTGCGTTAATCTGGCTCGCCTTTCTCCGTCGGTGACAGTCGCGACCTCCTAATTAAGAGTTTCCAAGAAATTGAAATAATGTTTTTGTTTTATTTCTTGAAGGTAGTCCAATTACTATTTCTTTAATTTCCCGCAGCGAGCAGTATTGATTGTCCGGATCTGCTACACTCTTCTCGTGGTTGGCAAATGAGAAGTAGGCCTACTTTAGATCAATATGCTAATCAAAGTTGTAATAAAAATTAGGTACTGATCAGTCAGATTCCGCGTCTGGGCACACGAAGCGATAGTTAGCTAACGATATATCACCAAGCATTAGATTCCTGGAATATCTTCTCCTTATAGGTTCTGAACGAGAAAGGAAAACTGGTTCATTATTATGGAAGAAAAGAAGTACAACATTGTCTATTTGTGCACTGCCCTCCGAAAAACTAAAACCGTGACACCTAATTTTTAAACAGAAATCATATATAAATATGGAAAAATTGAATTTGCTTCAACTATAGCCTATGAATTTAAAATTATTTTCACATAGATTTAGAGCTTTAAGAATACTTAAATAAATTTAATGTTACCTCAAAATAATAATAAAAATAATATAGCTTAGAATTTATAAAACAGTTATATTACCGGTTGTTCTGTATGGTTGTGAAACTTGGACTCTCACTTTGAGAGAGGAACAGAGATTAAAGATGTTTGAGAATAAGGTTCTTAATAAAATATTTGGGGCTAAAAGGGATGAAGTTACAGAAGAATGGAGAAAGTTACACAACGCAGAACTGTCACGCATTGTATTCTTCACTTGACATAATTAGGAACATTAAATCGAGTCGTTTGAAATGGGCAGGGCATGTGGCACGTATGGGCGAATCCAAAAATGCATATAGAGTATTAGTTAGGAGACCGGAGGGAAAAAGACCTTTGGGGAGGCCGAGACGTAGATGGGAGGATAATATTAAAATGGATTTGAGGGAGGTGGGATATGATGCTGGAGACTGGATCAATCTTGCACAGGATAGGGATCGATGGTGGGCTTATGTGAGGGCGGCAATGAACCTCCGGGTTCCTTAAAGGCATTTGTAAGTAAGTATAGGCGTATTTTGGCATAAACGAGAATACAGAATTTATTGATCATACATTTGAAACAATACATTTAAACTTTTTATGATCAATGCCCAGTATTAGGACCTCTTGCCTTTATTGCCGCCATGAGTCTTCTTGGCAGGCTTCTGATCAAAGCCCGGATGACCTCCTGTGGTATTTCCTCATACTCTTTCTATACAGTCTCCCGTATTTCGGGCGGGGTGGTGAAAATTCGGGTTCGGGTATGACGTCCAAGTATGTCCCACACATGTTTAATAGGACTGAGGTCGGGACTCTTTGCTGGCCACTTCAAAGTTGAAGTGCTGACCTCCTTAAGGTAGTGGGAATGTGCATTTTCGTGAATAAGTGCAAAAGGGACTACATGATCAGCGAATATCTCTTGAATGTACCGATGTGCCGTTAGTCAACAGTTCTCTACGAATACGAGCTCGGTACAGGTCTGTGAAGTTATGCCGCCCCGCACCATCACGGAGCTTCCTCCAAAAGGCGTCCTCTCGGTGAAGGTACAAAGCGCAAAGCGCTCGCCTGGCCTTTTCTACAGCCTTTCCCTTCTGTCGGCTTACCTTAGACAGAATGTAGACTCGTCGTTGAAAATTACTTGGCTCCACTGCTCCTCAGTCCACAGTTCATATCTCTGCGCAAAACGTAGACGGGCCATTCGGTGTTCTGGATTAAGCTCTGAGCTTATGGCAGGTCTTCTTGAGGCCAAGTCTGTTTCATGTAGCCTTCTCCTCACTGTATTCTCACTTATAGTTGCATTGTGGACTTCTAACAGGTAATTTTGTTTCGTGTCTCAACAGCACTGACATATCGGTTTCGCGGGTCTTGCAACTTCAAGAAACTGCTTCCCTGACCGAAGTACATCATGGACGCTCTGATGCATGTCTCCTCTGGAGAGCATTGAGTTTCTGGATATGTTTTAAGTTCGAAGGATACAATTGCGGGATGTATCCAGGATCTCACCAAAGCCATGGTGCGGTAGCATTTAAAAGTGCGACTACTATATTCGAATCTTCAGGGCTTAGAGGGCATCGTTTTGTGTACTATTCTCGTAAACCTCTTCAAAAGCACCACATAGAATATGCACATCAATGATAAACATCGATAATGCAACAATATATCATTGTAACAATGATTTAAAGTTTTAAAACGTTAGGGCTCGAAAACAATGATGTTATAAATAGCGCCATTTTTTGGTTACGTTGCGTTATGTAAGCATTGTTAAATTTCAGAATCTGTGTGGAAATTATGCTTTTATAATTCTCTGATGATGTAGTAGAATTAATACATTTATTCAGGTACTCGATAAAGCCAAGCGTTCACTACATCGTATCGCACTCAACGGATGAATCGCATGGATCGGAAAAAGACAATATTTGCTGTAATTGTTATGTGACCGCGTTCACTACAGCCTATCGCAAGCATCGGCTCTCGGTAAATCCGTCCACATTTCTCGAATGAGCAAATTTTCCGATGCGTGCGATCATGGCCTTCTTTAATAAATCAATTTTAATTGCTCAACTGTTATTATTATGTTGTGCCATGTTCAGTTTCGCGCCAAGATGGCAAACGGAAAACTTATTTTCCTTGTAGAAAACTGCGAAGAAATTATATAATTTGAGGCATTCCCATTACAGTAATCAGTTTCTTATATATTATTTAACCAATATCTCTTTCGTTTCTTCCTCTTCAATGAAGAGGCATGAAACAATTACAAATTTTTATTCGTTAACACTCGTGATCAATAGACCTAACCTCAAAACTCCTCTGTTTTCAGCAATGTCAATATCGTACATCACGTATTTTAAACAGCTGATAGAGAATCCGATGAGACGATGAGGTAGAGCCGTTACAGGGAACGCACTTCACTTAAAATATCCGTTGTGTGCGATTCGTACGAGGAGTGCGATACGATGTAGTGAACGCTTACCTTAATACTCTTTATTTTCTCGCCTGTCTGGCTTTCCACAGTCTCTTCGACCATTATAAAGAACGATTTTAGCAAGGCCATTAACATTCATTCCGTAAATATATCGGAGCCAATTGCACTGGTATTATATGCCTAGTGTATTCTATATAGTATGTACATATGCGTATGCATATATATATATATATAATGTATTTTTTTTTCTCTCTCAATATATTCGGTCGTGCTGACCCTTCACATTTTCCTATTCGCGTCAGGATTCCCTTACTTACCTTATTTAGGCCCGGTTTTATAAATACAGCTAATCTAAAGATTATGTTAAACATAACTTAAACCTAACTGTGAGTTTAACTCAACTTGCCGTATTACAGAGTCTCGGTTAAGTTAAACCGTAGTGGAATACGGTTGGTATTACTGCTAGGAAAGAAAAGAAGATGATCGCGGCTGTTTAATTATATTTTTGATTTAAAATAGCCGATGCTCGTGGAGAATCTTCATTAAGAAATATCTTTCTTTTTCGATATCAAAGAGAGTATCATAATAAAAATTAAAGAGGACCAATACCGTCTACTTCAGTATGCTTGTCAGACTTAAACTCAAATAGTTTCTTAACGCTGGCTACCAACGTTATACTCCCAAACACAATGCGACCAAACTAAACCTTGCTTGACCATCCGCGACGTAACTCCATACAGAATCGACTGAGTAATGAAGTAATAATATTAGTGTGCGTATTTTATGTGTTGTCTAGAATATTTATGAAACAGAATTCAGTCAAACAATAAATTTTTTTATGAGTCTATTAAAATTAGGTAATATTATTAGTGTTAATATATCAGGCCCCATAGTAAATCTTACCAGGAGACTGTCTACCAAACACAGTACAATGCAGAGTAGGTTTATGTTAGATTTATGGACATCTTCGAAATCTTCCATCGTTTTCAGTATGCCTACTACCAGAAGAAAAATAGCGCAGCGCAACTAGTAACTAATACACAGATTCAACAGAATGTTTTCAAAAATAAAAAAGAAATCATTTATCTTTTCAAATAATCTTTAAATTCAAACCATAAAAAACACATTTTGGCACTTCCTAATTTTTACTGTTGCATATTTATCAAAGTTTAAATTTTTCGAAACAAGGTTACAACTATACGCCTAATTCTGAAGGTTTGGACTATCTGTTTCGAAAGCCTCAATCTGTTTCAAAACTAATGTTAATTTATGTATATTTAAAACTGGTTCACTATATTTCGAAAAATTCTTGGCCGTCGTGGTCGTTCAGTAATATTGATCACTCACTTATCATCACTCATAAGTTCTTGGAAAACATCCGCAATATCCATGTGTATTGCGGGAACCGCCCATCTTGCACTGTTGAGCCTTGAACTGCAATTTAAACGGCAGAGAACTGGCGGTCAAGTTAAACTCAAGTTAACTCAACATTAACTGGTAGTTAAGGTTTATAATACGAAACACAGTGAAAAACTTCAGTTTAAAATAAGGTTTAAACGGCGTTTATAATACCGGCCCTTACAGTTTAAACATAGAATAATCCTGAAAAAAACTATGCGTTACGTTTTTTTTTTTTTTTTTTTTTTTTTTGAGGACAATATATTTGCTCTTTCATTTCTTCTTCTCACTTTCATCTTCCCTGTGCATTTGTCTTTTTTATTATTTTTATTTCTGGTGATGTGATAGAAACCGAGCGGACTAGCGGCGTGGTAGAGGACTGGCCTTGCATTCGGGAGGTCTGGGATTCGATCCCAGGGGCCGGCAATCCTAACTGAGGTTTTCCATGGTTTCCTGAGTTATTTTCAGGCAAATGCCGGGATTGTACCATTTGAAAGTCCGGCCATGGACGGCGATCCTTTCCTTAACCATTTCATATGTGTGAGTGAATGCTGTGTATTGTCTTAAATGTTTGTGTTGTATCGGAGGTGGCCCTGGCATTGAGCTGATCCCTCATCCGGCGAGGCCCTCCATTCCTTGTGTGGTCAAGAAAGTATATATATGATCCATAGATTAATTCCTCAACCGACAGGTCGCGGCCCTGTAAGGCCCGGGTGGCGTGGGTCGTGTAATAAGAACCTAAAAGGGAGAGGTTAAACTAAGGGAAAGAAGAAGAAGAAGAAGAAGAAGAAGAAGAAGAAATAATGTGATAGAGAAAGCTTGATGGCCTAAATTCCGCCAGATTCAAATAATATATAGGTACAGATTCAAAGTTTAAGAACATTAAAAGTACATAATTACCATACACAGTCTACAGTAGTTAGTGACTGCAATAATGTTTAATGCATCCTAGAGAGAATTTTAAGAGTGATAAAAATTTCACAACATTCTTCAAAACGAAAATAGTGTTACGAGATCCGCATTGTAGATTTTAAGCAATTCAAATCCTTTCCTAGAATGAATTACTTCCATGCAAAATTTACCGGTCGTTTCCATATGAAAATGCAGTTATAAATGCACAGAATGCCGTTATTTGTTAAGTAAATGTCCTACTCATACACAATTACGTATTCTGTATGAGTAGAATTAGTTTTTGTAATTGATAGGAATTCAGAGTGCTTACCGTTGAGTATGTGGACGTATGTGCTGGCGGGCTGGGCGTTGTTGGGCACACAGGAGTAGTTGCCCGAGTGCTCGGGGGAGGCGCTGCTGATGAGCAGGGTGCTGGTCTTCGCGGGCCGGTCCGTGGTCACGTTGACGCCGCGGTCTCCGTCGTAGTTGATCATGCGGTTGTTGTGGTACCAGAACACGTACACGGGCGGCTCCGTGCTGGACAGCAGCGTGCACACCAAACGCAGCGTGCTGCCTAGCTTCAGGTACTTCTCCGAGGGCCCCGAGATCGCCGCTCTCGCCTCTGTAAAATATAATAATAATAATAATAATAATAATAATAATAATAATAATAATGTCCTTTTGAAGCTCGTTATCCTCTGCTTGCTATTCCTGCAATTCATTTGAGGTTGACGGATTAAAATCCCGACGAGGATGTTTAATTTTTACATTGACTATTATACATTTACTACGTTATACTAATTTTGATCAACAAAACGGTACGAAAGGACGTCCTTCAACCAATCCTGGCTGCTTATCACACAATTTTATCACTTCCCTAGCATTTGTTTATATTTATCGCTTCCCTAGCATTTGTTTATTTTTTATCATTTCCCTACCATTTGTTTCTTTGTTTTCCAACATTTCAAACTGCAAATTCTTTACGGTATTATAAAACATGCTCTGCGGTCGTCGTTTGTTTCCCGCATAGATTTTCGACTGAAAATGGTGCCTCCATTCAAACCTTTTAGTGAAGCTAATATTAGTGAAATAGAATTTTATGAAGACAATTAATATCTATTAAATTATGACAGAGAAAATAAATATCAAGCACGAATTGTATTCAGTGAGATAATTCCGATACGAGAAAGATGCCATTTTGATTCGAATTTTTATAATATAATCATGATATTCGTGTTTTAATTGATTATTTAACGACGCTGTATCAACTACGAGGTTATTTAGCGTCGATGGCATTGGTGATAGCGAGATGATACTTGGCGAGATTATGCCGAGGATTCACCATAGATTACCTGACATTTGCGTCTTACATTTATTTTATTTTTATTATTTTTTGTGAAATTTGGTATGAAGTTAGATTAGTTGTAATTATGATAATTAATGATAACAGTAATACTAATAATTGTTGTCTTACTATTTTATTATTAGTAGTATTATTTTTGTTTTCTTCGAAGATTCACACTGTGCATAGTTATAGCACGAATGGCCGTACGGGTTCGAGCGAAAGATCTTGTGTACATGGGTTTATATAATTCTGTATCAATAAATGCACTTCATTCAATCATTCATTCATTTATTCATTCATTCATTCATTTATTCATTCATTCATTCATTCATTCATTCATTCATTCATTCACCTGACATTTGCCTTATGATTTGGAAAAACCTCAGAAAAACCTAACCATGTAATCAACCCAAGCGGCAATCGAACCCGCGCCCGAGCGTATCTTCGTATCGGTAAGCAAACGCCTTAACCGACTGAGCTACGCCGATGGCTATGTTCATGTTCATGACAGTGACTTACCTCTTTTATCTTCGCAAAACATACAAATTGTTATTACCGTTATTGTAAAGAGTAAAACGCGGATATCTGAAAATTAATTTTTAAAAAAAGAACTGAACATTTCAAGTTATAGCAACATAATGAACCGCCAACAGAATGCATGTTTTCTCTATCGTAATTGAATGAACCAGAGATGGTAGAAATAAAATAAACGAATTATAGAAGAAAACTAAACATTCGAGGTTGTACACATATGCATGAACAGGAATATGCATGAGTACAGGCTTACTATCGAAGCAGAGATGATGGTAAAAAATGAACGTAGAATAAACAATTGAATGTAAGAGAAAAAAATTATAGGTTATTAATTTTAGAGCACCATGCTATATACTGTCAATATAATCAGATTCTCATAGTTCAAGAGAGTGTCAATGAGCTGGTTGATTGTACGGTGTTCGCTTGGAATTATCACTTTCATCTCATTCAGACGCTAGATAATCATAGCAGTTGATAAAGCGTTGTTGAATAACCAATTAAAGACTTCCGAGAAAATGAGTGACAAAATTGGCATTAGCAAAACTTTCAAGAAAAGAAAGAATACTAAATTTCTTTTGAAAAATTTACATTAAAATAAGTTATTACAGTCTTCAACAATATCGCCAATTTATGAAACAAATTTTCAGCTACCAATCACGCTAAACCTCAACCTTTGTAACCAAATAGTTTCGGAGATATTTATATTTTTATGCAATAGTGCGGGATGAGAGAAAACGTAGTTTGATACATAAACATATTAGGTATTTAAGAGCATTTACACTTACAATTTTTCAAGTTAGTATACAGGGTGTTTCAAAAGTGATTTGCTAAAAATTTATGGATGAGGAGTAAAAACGAAGAGAAGCGAAAAACTTTGCAGTAAAAATGGCTCCGCAAATTAACCGTTTACGAGATAATGCCATTTTGTGTTGGTTGGGGCCACCAGTGAACCGATCGCCTGCATACGGTAAAGCGACAACATTCATGCGTCGTACATAAGCCAAACTCTTACCATTCAATTTATACATTTTGAATCTTGCGTACACTACTTTTAACACTTGAATATAATTAATTGATTAACTAGTAGACTTACTCGTGTTAATTATGTAGAACTTGAACTTGAAAACAACAATTCCATAAATTTCCTAGACATCACCATAACAAAAATCGACAACAAACACACCTACGAAATATACAGAAAACCAACCACCACCACCACACACATACACATCACATCTAACCACCCCATACAACACAAACATGCTGCATTCAGGACAATGGTACACAGATTACTCAACATACCCATGAGCCAACAACACTACAATGAAGAAGTGAACACAATCAAATACATAGCACAAGAAAACGGATACAATCCAAACATAATAGACAACATCATAAGAAAGACAAAACAAAAAGTTAACAAACACAAAAACACGCAAAACACAACACAAACACAAGAACACTAGAAATACATCACACTAACATACGAAAACAAAAGCACACATAAGATCGCATCTTCATTCAGAAAGCAGAAATACAACATAACATACAGAGCAGAAAACACACTACAAAGACATCTCAACACACAAAAACCACAAACAAATAAATACGACCACACAGGTGTATACAAACTCACATGTAATAGTTGCGATAAGTTCTACATAGGACAGACAGGCAGATCATTCCAAACACGATACAAAGAACACATTAAAGCAATAACCAGAGGACACAATACATCTACATACGCCGATCACATGACCAATGCTAACCATACATACAGTAACATAAACAAGGACATGGAAATCCTACACACACAACCCAAGAACCAAAAACTCAACACACTAGAACAATACGAAATATACAAACACACTAAAACACACCCCGATCAAATTCTCAACACACAGATCAATTTCAGTACACACACACTATTTGACTCCACTCTTCAACACCTTTCAACAATCAAACACACCCACATAACAGGCAGAGAAGTTCGAGATGACACCGTGATCTAGTAGGCTCTGAAGATGGTGCGTGAAGCACTGAAATAGCTATAAGCCGCACAAATCTTACATAATTAACAAGAGTAAGTGGTAGTTAATCAATTAATTACATTCAATTTACTTCTAAGTGTGAGACGATATCTAAGCAGACGATAAGGTGAACAGTGGATAGGTAGAGGAGGACCTGTACCTAAATCACCACATTTTTAATTCTTTGGGTTTTTGTGTATGGGATTAGCAAAAGCTTAGTTTACACAACAGACATCATCACACCTGGAGAATTACAGCATCAGATTGTAGATGCCTTCGAGCAAGTGATAAATCAGCCAGAATTGTTCGAGCGCATTCGCGAGTCTTTGCGGAGAAGACTAGACAAATGCATTCAATTCTATGGTCAGCATTTTGAAAACCTGCTGTAAAAATCTTCAGTTAACATGTATGGTACCGGGACATCATCTTATTTTTACTAACATTTCTAATACTAACCTGGCTATACCTTTGGATTAACGGTTGAGAACCGGAAACTCTGTTTGCTACCCTCTTCCACGACCTGAGTTTGATGGTATTAGCGTAAAATGCAAACAAATCACTTTACTGATTACAGGAAGGAAGAAAATTAGTGCATCCATTTACATAAAGTAGGAAATATCATGATTCCGAGTTTCATAATTTTCATTAGGTTTTCATTTAATCAAAATGTACTACAGTATTAACAATAAGTGTTACGAACTCAGCTATCCATGCGGACGTATCCATTGTGCAGTGTATATTATACTGTGTACAACACATTAGCATACAATATAGCGAATACATAATAATTGAAAAATAATCAAAATATGGATAAGTTATGTAAACAAATTGTTGAAAATGATGACCGTTCATTTCGATACAGGCTTCAGTTCTTTTTTGCATATTATCGCACTATATTGTACCTAATTCGTATTTCCGGTTTCGTCCTTCGTACCTAAACATAGTAACTCATGTTGGAATAATGTTATACCTACTCTATAACAGTACCTTACATACTGTAAATTCAATTCTGCCCGATCCCACAGATAAATTTACTCTGTTCGTCCAAGTGGTTATGTCGTAGGGTTGTAGAAAGGGAGGAAATCACTTGACAGTTAATTATTTAACGAGTCCATTTATTTAAGTTATTTTAAAAAGTTGTATAATATTACATACACGTCCGATTCCTAACAGCAAATGTTTTCAGAAAAGAGCTAAGACACTAGCCTTTACAGAGGGGCGAGAAGAAGCGAGTGGGGAAAACCGGAATGCGACGTAACCAAACGGACACAGTACCTGTGCGAAAATATGATTCAATATTGAATGCTTTTTCTTCACTGGAAAATGCGACTATATTTCTGGAACGTACTATATTCATTCACTCAGTACTGCCTATGCGGCCTTGGTTCTGTGTGGAGGACGGGTGAGGTTTACCGCATAGTAGAGGGGGTGGGAGTGAAGTACATTAAAAAACTCAGGTACAATAAAAATTGAAGTAAAAATAAAATGATGTCCCTGTATCTTGTTTATCCACAAACTCCACTGCTGTTGAATCAAAAAGTATGTTCAGTCGTATTTCTCTAGTGTTGAAACCAAAATGATAAATTTTACTGTCTCGTGAATGATAAATAAAATTGTTACTGCTTTTATTGGAATTAATACTTAATATTCAACGAGTCCCAAACAGCTTAAATTGGCATTTATTTTTGCGGACTCATGTTTACTGGAACTTTTTCGTTTCCGTTCGTTTTTATTTCTTATCCCTAAATTTTTACCATCACTTTTGTAGATAAAATTACGCATAAAATTCCGAATAATTATTTGGGACAAAGAAACAAATTTTTAATGTCTGCTCTCACTTGAGTAGACATTAAACTTTAATTTCTGTCTAGAATCTTACTCGGATCCGCAGAATTTGTACTATAAAAGCATTCGTTTAAGAACGAAATATTTAAATATTGCCTTGTTAAGTTGGTACTCACCGACTACTTTAAGTTCGATGAAGATGCTTGTGGGCGGGTGCGACGATACTTGGCACTCGTACAGGCCCGCGTCCCGGTGCTGCACGAATTTGATCTGCAGCGTCCAGTCCTGCAAAATAATACATTCACACACATAAGAATCATCCTGTAAAGAGTAGGGTCAAGTAGGATTAATATGATATAGTAAAAATGTAGAGATTGAAATTCCCAAGCCCGATTGGATCCTTCTCAGTTTAAGTTCTACGTCTCTCTTCTCATTTGGTGGCCTACACTCATGTACTATGTCACAGATTACACTGAACAACGAATTTTTACTTTTTGTCTTGCTCCGAAACATTAATAGGTGAATATTACTAATATGTGTTCCCTAATTCTGAATTTAAAATCCAAATTGCCCAATCACGTACCATTTTCCGGGGAAAATGAATTGAATTTTTTATGACAAAATTTATTTGTTTTTAATTTTTCGCTGCTACTGATAAAATTACAACACACTAGGGATTCTAAATTCCTCATAATACTTGCAAAATGTATACTGGATACAAAAATGATGTAACAAGTTTAAAACACAACAATAAAATATTTAATGGATACAATGAGAAAATTCTCGGAATTTGAACGTACATTTAAAATATTTTCTGGATGACTGTATTTTACAACGAACCAACAATAGCCCGCAAGCATGCTGGATGATGATCTTCCTTTATATCGCCTTTCTATTTCAGATATTTCTTGTTGAAATATTTCCCATGCTCGTCGTTTACCGCTCCAAAGTTAGGAGGAAAGACATCCAAATGAGAATGTAAAAAGTGTATTATAAGAGAAGAGTGCAGTCAAATTGAAGTTATAATTGTGATCGAGTTTAATAATTTAATTTAATTTAGGTATGACTATTATTATTATTATTATTATTATTATTATTATTATTATTATTACATAATTATTTTATTGGTGTTGTGAAGATGAAAAGAATTGTCATTATATTATATTAATTATGTATTATATTGTCTTGTATTGTAGTATTGTATTGCTTTGAATTGTATTGTATTGCATTAATTATGTTATATTCAGAGCATTGTAGTAATTTTCTATCATACTGGTTGAGTGGAAGAGAAGGCCGAATGGCCTTAACTCTGCCAGTTAAAATAAACCATTATTATTATTATTATTATTATTATTATTATTATTATTATTATTATTATTATTATTATTATTATTACATTCCATTTTGTCATATGCACTTAACATGATTTCCACAACAAGTTCAATGTAGTTCTCTGCCCTAGAATTTCCAAGGAAATTTGAGCAAACGTCTTTTAAAGCGCGCTATGCCATTCTTTCTGTAACGGAAAGTTTTTCCTGAAAAAATGGCCAGCCATAACTTTGTGAATTTGTGGAGCGATGAAAATGCCCTCTTTTAATTTTCCTTCACTCAAATTGGTAAACGTTTCCTTTAAATACTGAAAACCACACCCTTGTTTGTTCATTGTATAGACCTCAATTTCAACTGTATGAAATTTACTTAATAGAAGGGACCAATATCTGTTTATTTATTAGAAGTACAAAATAACATGCCAACAACTGTAATAAACCATAATTAAGTCATAAACTCATAAAATACATTAGCTTTTGTTTTGGTTTATACCCCCAACCAGAGTTAGATGTTTCCTGGGGGAGCGCTTATCGAAAAGTAAAATCATAGTATATCTTAAAAACCTTACGTGATACGAAGAAAAGGGATGCATTTTCGGATTCAGCGCACATCAAACTATAAGGGACACATTGTTTTAAGTCGGAACAAAATTCTTGTTGTTCAGTGTTATGTGGCAATTGTCCAACACTATGTACAGAGGTGCACTCATTACGAGTGACTGAGTAGCCGGGGTCCGATGGAACATGGCGCCGTCTTGAATCGCGAAGTGATTATTACGCTCATCATATTAATATTATGTACCGAAGTAGATATATTTCCGTTCATGAATTCTGCATTACAACGTAGCCGGGGATGAAATCGGGCCGCCTGAACGAAAAACTAGCGCACTAGCTCTTGAGCCACAGATGCAGTAATAAATAATGAGTCATGATATAGAGTTATCGTTAAGAGCATCATGAATATGATGATATAGAATGAAGCACGAAAACTGAATCAAAATGAACAGAATAACTTACTCGCCAGTGCAAAGGGTTTTATAAAGAATATAGAAATATAAATATATCCAAACAAACTAATAAGTTCAAATTCTACATGATAATAGTAGGTTATTTTACGACGATTTATCAACATCTTAGGTTATTTAGCGTGTGAATGAGATGAAGGTGATAACGCCGGTGAAATGAGTCCGGGGTCCAGGACTGAAAGTTACCCAGCATTTGCTTATATTGGGTTGAGGGAAAACCCGGAAGAAACCTCAACCAGGTAACTTTCTCCAACCGGGAATCGAACCCGGACCACCTGGTTTCGCGGCCGGACGCGCTAACCGTTACTCCACAGGTGTGGACTACATAATAATACAAATGAACCATAAAATTATTTTAGACATAATACAAAACAAACACATGAAAATGGTACTGATAAGATTAAATAAAATCAAAAATAAAAAAAGTAAAACCCGAATTTCTCCATACATTTCAACCAACTCACAACGTATTTTTACGTCAGAAAAAATATCAAAGTAAAGGTTATTGAAAAGATTCTTGAGAGGAGATTAACTACCCTATATCGTCAATGTTAAATTTGCTTATTTAATTGTTAATTATCTCATGAACTACTGACGATATCGTACTGAATTTTTTAAAGATATAGATACAAAGTTGCTAAGTAAACTGGCTCAAAAATACAAGTTGTAAAAAAAGATTTTATTTTTTAAATAATATTAATTTTATTTTCTTATTTGTTATCCAAAACATTTTATAATAAAATTAATAAGCATACACCATTTAAGTCCGTCCGTGTATTGTTGTGAACATGTTTACAATTTTATGTTTCTAGGTGCTATTCATAGACATTTCGCTAGCCCGCGCTACGAGCGCGCTAAACTAGCCCCGGCTATCGACTGGTTACTTGTACAGATTTCATATCATATCATATCATATCATATCATATCATATCATATCATATCATATCATATCATATCATATCATATCATATCATATCGCTAACACTGGTTTATGAATACGAAAAACGTTAGATCGCTGATCATTCACCGGAAGCCCGCGCTAAGAATGTCTATGAATACGGCCATAGTTTATAGTTCCCGAGAAAATGGAGCATTTGTATAAAATATCAAAATATTGACATTATTTAAAAATTTCAAAACTTTTTAAAAATATATATGCATCAGTAAAATCTGCGTCAGTTTGCTTATATAAAGTACCTTGTATCTTCGTCCTGTAAATATTTCAGTATGATATAGTCAGTAGTTTCTGAGATAAGTGGTAATTAAGTAAGCAAATTGAAAATTGGCGCATTACGGGATATGGCAGTTTATCTCCCCTTGATATCGACGCGAGAAGAACGAACGCGCCCTGGAAGACCGAGGTGAATGCTTAAAGAAGGGAGTTGGGAATGACAGAGGCTGCAGTCCTGTATGGATATTGGGAACGGGAATATGTTAAGACGCGTTGTTAAAACATGATGATGATGATGATGATGATGATGATGATGATGATGATGATGATGATGATGATGACGACGATGGGGTGGTAGTTGTGGTGGTAATGGTAAAAAGAAATCATTAACGAAAAGTGTTGAAACAAAGGAAGATGAATAATAGGATAAAATAAAAGAGGAAATAGAACGAAGATGGAAAACAGGATGAAAGGAAAAACTGAAAATAAAACGAAATTAGCAAAATGAGAAATAGAAAGCATAAAAATAATGAATCAATAACAGGTTGAATAAAAAAGAAAAGGAGAATAGAAATATGATATGAAAATGGACGGAAAATATTACGCACCTAAAACTAAAACCAAATAAACATCGGTAACGGACTAGCATTATCGCTTTCTAGGCTATTTGAACGCTGTACTGGGAATCTGTGCAGAGTAACATCTGTGCCTTTGCCGTCAGTGTATTAAACGAAGTGTATTAAACATTAACGAGCCTGGCTTGCAGAACTTTACATCCATTCAGGTTAATTGGACCTTGTATACTAGTAAAATCAATACATTATTTACATTTGCAAGTCCAATAATTCATTGATTAATTCTAAAAACGTTCCGAGTTGAAACATGCATATCAAGTCTGTTTGTATAGCAGTAGTATGGAAATACCGTGTTTGAAAAAACCTACAGTAGCTTTGGTCAACATAAATATATGATCTGATACCAGCTCTGAACCTGCAACCATACCCCGAAGCTCCATGTTTTATTATTTCACATTAAAGACTTTGCTGTGTTTAATTACTTAATTATTAGACCGTCATATAAGGAAGGGTTAAGTCCACCGCTGTGGAGTAACGATTAACACGTCTGACCGTGTAACGAGAGGGAGTAGGGTAAAGTTGTATAATTCCGTGATACTCCTAATCCCGTGATAGTTCTTTCAAATTGAATGTCAGTGAAAGCTTTGCCGTTCGATCATAGCGCCAGACAACTTTTTCCGAAAGAGTGCATTTTTCACCTACTTTTAAGACATCGGTGAACTTCCTAGCAATATATCCAATCCCGTGACATTCAGTGAAAAAAACGTATCACGGAATTAGGAGTATCAGGGAATTAGGCAACTTTACCGTGTATACAAACATCCTGGTTTGTCATTCGCAAATGTTTCAATCTTTTACATTTTTGTGATGTTCTCTAGAAATAATCCTTTCAGTGTTAGTTTTGCTGGAAATTATCCTTATAAGGTTATATGTGAGCATCTGTCAAACGTGGTCTTCGCCTAGTTTTGTTGAGATTCATTTGTGAAAAATCTGTGTCCACCGATAAGTGTCCCCAAATATTGCTGCAAACTTTACGATCGGGGTGGTATTTAAATAAACATTCAGATCAACCACAGTAAAACTTTTAAAATTCAATAATAGTTCAAAATGTTATCAATCATTTTCATTCCATCATCTTCCACGACGTTCTTGTATTGATAAGAATTATATGCATCATAATGTCGCTGTACATTAAATTTCTTACAGATAATGTGTTCTTTACATATTATACATTGTATCTCTCCATCGTGATTGCGACTTGAAAACTTCAATAAGCAATCTTCATGTTAAGATTGAATAACAACTACTGTTGATTCTAGAACTATTAGTGCGATTTGAGTGTCAATCAATAGTTTTCATGGTTGTACTGTTATCTCCAAGTAATTTAATTTCAAAACAAACAAAAATAGATCAACTTCCCATAAATAAACGTATACATATAAAAAGGAATTAATTAATTCTTCCCATCTCCCAAACAAAATAAACTATAGGTACACGCCACCGTGTTGTTCTCAGTAGGCATTGCAAAGCAAGAAATCGTATGTTTCATACTACTGGTGTACTTATTAACTTCTGCCAGACCTCTTGCGGCGAAAGAGGGGAAGAATACAGGCTCCCGTGTGCAAGAGTACTTGGAATGGAATTGGAATGGAATTTAAGTCAGGGAGGCACGGATGGCCCAGCACTGCGACCTGTTGATATCTATTGCGCTAACCCTCGATATGGAATGAGTTGCATGCCACAGATCTCCTACGCGCACCGACCTAATCACATAACTCGCTTAACGACCAGTCCCTACAGCCAACAGAAATCCATATATCATTCCTGCTTCGGCAACTTCCCCCAAGGCCCCCCCCTGTTGGTCCGAGGCGAAACTCCTCCCCCGAGTAGGTCCGCCTCGGGTGCTCGTTGCAGAAGCCATCCAACGTCGCTTAACTACAATCCACAGAGGCCGGTCGAGAGAGCCAGTAGTTCCGAGAGGCCGCCTGTAGAGTGATCTGAAAAACCAGAAACGGGATGATGAAGAAAGGATGATGGGGAGGAAAGGAAGTGGCGAAGATGAGTGGGGTTCCAATCGCCTGATAAAGTTACCTGAAATTCATCCATAGGAGTGAGGGAAAAACTCCAAAACAAACCTCATCCAGGCAACTCGTTCTGACCGGGAATCGAACACGAGTGCTTACACTACGGACGAAGTATACACTGCGAGCTAATGCTGACATGCTGTATTACGCAGTGAGTCTGTAGTGAATTCAGGCAGTGGGTGAAAACATACGGTAAAAATTAATAGACCTATGAATTAATAAATTTAAGCCAATAATAAATTTAGTGGTATATCTTGTTTCATTAATCTTTCCTTCTTAATTGTGCCATCATTCCATCTTTCCTTTCTTCCTTTCTTTTAAAGTTTTTCTTTTTATCTTCCAATTTCTCCTTGCCCTTTTTTCTCAAATATTATCATTCCAGATTCCTTCATGTTAATCTTCACACACGCCGTTTCTTTTCATCCATTTGCTCTTTCTCTCTTTATTTTTTCCCTTCTTTTATATTATATTTACTAGTTTCTGTAAACACTATTTCTTTGCTAGCTTCTTTATATCTATTATTTTTTTTTAGCTTTTTCTTTCTCTTTCCCTTTCGAAATTAGTCTAGGGATCCTTCACTCATTCCTTAAGAATATAATTCATTCACTCTGATACTTCTGATGAATCTCCTTGTCGACCTGAAAATATTGAAGATGATAGATGAAGTTGAAATTAAGAAAGGCGGAGTTCCAACGCCGAAAGTTATCCAAAATTTCTACTTCAAGTGGTTAAGGAGGACAACCTCGGAGAAAACACAAACGGGTAACTTGTCTCAACCAGGATTTGAACCTGGACCTGATCGTTTCACAGCCAGACATGCTAAACATTATTCCACAAGGGTGAATTCTTCCTTGTGTTACTAGAATTTCTAATTTTGATGTATTTTGTGGAAAATTAACAAAATTCTATTGTCATTACTCTTTAAGTTCGGACAGATGATGAATCTGAGTAATACTGCAAAATTGTAATTAATAGAATAAAAATATTATTAATAACAATTCTTTCTTTTCTTCTGTCTTATGCTTCGTTTTCTAATATTCCCCTCTTCCATTTCCGCTTTCATCGTCTTAACTTGTCTCTTTTTTTATTATTTATCCACGTATACCCTTTGCCCTTACCATTTTTATCTCTATATTTCTTTCTTTCTCTCCTATACTAAACACTCTCCTCTCCTCTCCTCTCCTCTCCTCTCCTCTCCTCTCCTCTCCTCTCCTCTCCTCTCCTCTCCTCTCCTCTCCTCTCCTCTCCTCTCCTCTCCTCTCCTCTCCTCTCCTCTCCTCTCCTCTCCTCTCTCTTCTATTTTCTCTCTCTTCTATCTTCTCTCTTCCCGCTTTTTAGAATTTCATACATATATCTTTTACTGATTCATTTTATGTGTATCTATTTCTTCACCCTTCGTTTCATTTCTTTCATTCGTTTTAGTATTTATTTTCTCCGTGAAATATGTAAGCCTGTAATACTATAAAATTAATTGTAGAGGTTATTGAATAATTAGTTGATACAGTTTCTTGAGTGGTTTAAAACATACAAGAGTAAATAATAAAATCTCCAGAGATTATTTTTATTACACTTCCGTAGACCTATGGTATTCGATTTCAGACATTGAAGCTTCCTAGCAGGCATATTTTTTCTTTTTCGCTCGAAGACGTGGGTCATATAAGAAAAACCACCTCGGGCAGACGCCACAGCACACTCCAATATGTTTCTGAATTTCGAACTTGTATAACTCTACCGGCACTGATCGTATGACGCAACCAGCAACACATCTCGTAGCCTCGGGCTCCAGTTCCGCATCCAAGAATCCCTCCTCCCCCTGCCGCCCCTCTCAGGTTCGGATTTTGTATCATATGTATCGGGGAATATTGATTTTGCAGTGCATTTTGGTCAGTCCAGTCCCATCTTCCATCCAGAATATATCGAGCATTTTGCTCAGTACAAGTTTATACCGATCGGAGCATGATGGATTCCGACCCACTGCTTTTACATTCAGTGATCATTTTCGTCATGAATTCAATTGAAAGTATTGGTTGTTTTATACCAAACAGCAAGCAGCTAAGTTGTAGTTCGTAATAATGTATGGAAGAGATAGACTTGGATATGTGTGTCGTCAACTGTCAGTATTTTATCCTGCATTGTTTTATAATGAAACTTTCACAATATAAGTTAAAAACTCTTTTTCAGAATCTTTAATTGGACAAGTAATATAAAAAATACGAATTACTTACAAGGATACAGCTATTAATAGAAGCTCAAACATACAAGAAATAGAATAATATTTTTCGGCATACAACAAAAATAGGTTTGAATTAGAGTAAACATACAATATTCTGCAATGTGACATATGCATCTAGCCTTAAAGAATTCAATTCAATTGTGTCGCATTTTACACTACTTACGACATCGATGGATAAATTGTGAGTCGTTAGCTAACCAAATGTATCAATATTTTTCACAAGCTACGTGATTCACTGTCGTCAAAAAATTGTGACGAATTCTCTACTGCCTCTCTTAATATGTTCCCAATATCTTATACTTGGTCCAGAGGAAAAATTATGACGAATTCTTAATACGAGAATATTCCCAATATTTTACAGCCGGTCGAGAGGAAAAATTGTGACAAATTCCCCAGTGCCTCTCTTAATATATTCCCAATATCTTACAGCTAGTCGAGAGGAAAAATTGTGACAAAATCCTCACGTCTCTCTTAATAGGCTATATTCTCATTATATTACAGCTGGTTGGCAGGAAAAATTGTGACCTACCTCTCTTAATATATTCCCAGTACCGTACCTTACAGCTGGCCGAGAGGAAAAATTATGACAAATTCCCCAATGCCTCTCTTAATATATTCCCAATATCTTACAGCTGGTCGATAGAAAAATTATGACAAATTCCTCACGTCTCTCTTAATAGGCTATATTCTCATTACATTACAGCTGGTTGACAGGAAAAATTGTTACCTAAATCTCTTAATATATTCTCAGTACCTTACAGTTGGTCGAGAGGTAAAATTATGATGAATTCCCCACTGACTGTCTTAATATATTCCCAATATGTTATAGCCAGTCGAGACGCGGATGCTCATGTAGGATTATTAAAAGAAATTTGCACAAAGTTTGGGAGTGAGTTCTTCACAGCTAGAAAGGAAGAAATATAATATAAACATATATCTGAAAATACCTGTTTTATAAGTTTAATCCAAAATTACATTCAACGTTTGGTATTGAGATACTATGCTCGGACATTTAAAAGTTCAAAGTCTAACATAGGAAAAGTTACTGTAGACCGATATCGAAAAAATAATTTATTTAGTCAACAATAAGTTTCAAAATATATGCAAACTATTCTTCCATAATATTTAATACTGATTCATGCTTATTTAGTTTCAATGTTCCCCCTTCTAAATTCGGAAATAGGTGATACTATGAGGAGGTAAAATTCGGAAGAAAAGTTCGGGGCAGAAGAAAATATCAGATGACACAACATTAAGATAAATGGATCATACTCGTATAAACAGAGTAAGAAGAAGGCGGAAAATAGGAACGACTGGAAAATGATGGTTTTGCAGTGAAAGACCTGCACTTGGGCAGAACACCATGAATAAATGAAATGAATGAATTCCAATTTAGCACGTACATGACAATTAGAATGGATGTCCAAGCATAGATGTTTTATAAATTCTTTGAATTCCCAATAATAAATTCCAATTTTTTTTAAACATTGCTTGTTAGACTAAATATCTCATTATGAAAAATCGAATTATTATCTTTCACACAATATATTCGTTCTAATAGTTCTCATTCTTTGTATATTTACCTCTTAAGTAAGATGCACTCCTTGTATAATTCATATAACACTTTTTAATATTAAAATTTAATCAATTATTCGATTCTATGTTCTACTTTCCTACAGATAATCGAACCCATGTTCGACAGACGTGGATCTGGACTGCTCTAATAACTGAGCCAGGATGGAGGTTAAACTGAAATTTCATTTAGTAATTTAACGAAGACGTCATGAAAGCTGGTATTTTCATGAGGTAAATTTCCGCTCCAAGATGAGCTTTCTTCACAGGAACAGTCCATCAGCAATAGTAGCTGAAATCCGACTTGGAGACGTCTTTGCAGTTATTTTCCGCTATTGATGTCAAGAAGGTTTAAAGAGAGATAAATGCGACAGGAGAGGAATGTCTTGTTGCGATTTGGTTCCGCAGATTGGCCCGACTTCTGACATTCTTTATATCAAGAGAGAGAAAAAGCTATCATAATATTAGACTGAGGTAGAAGACTTACGTTAGATAAGATAAGAATGATGAAACTAAGAGACAGAATAGGAACAAGTAAAAATAATGTCACCTCCAACAGAACGGCTTAAGTGTCAAGTTTCCACGCTGGAGACCATAGTCAAATTCCCTAGCGCATGCCACTGTTGTCGTAAAAGTTTCTATACGGGGTGTTCCAGACCACCCGTATCAGCCTTTTTTCTCGAAAACTATATGATACTGATTGTTCATAAAAAATTTTCATAACCAAAACCTATGTAAAGAATCGATTGGTGGTAGTACCATTTCCCGTAATAAACCGGACTTCGAAATTTTTAAAATAAGAACATAGGTCATTGAAGGTACCATTGGAAACTACATTTAAAAAGAAACAACATTTACTGAAACTTTTTTTTTCTAACTTTTATTTTTTACTCACAA
The DNA here is from genome assembly GCF_040183065.1 of Periplaneta americana. Lineage (NCBI taxonomy): Eukaryota > Metazoa > Arthropoda > Insecta > Blattodea > Blattidae > Periplaneta > Periplaneta americana. Next base: position 81,128,335 of record NC_091133.1, on the reverse strand, counting down.
AACAACAAAAATGGTATCTTTTGAGAAATGTTGTACGTTGCTTAGGTATGTACTGTACCGGTAGTAGTTACATGGTAATTGTGAACACTGCAGGTCTAAAAAACAAATACTGAGCGAATAAGTTAATTAGGGGATAATGTTCTTTTTGTATTTATTGTTTTTAAATGTTTTTTTTATTGCGTGTGTATGTGTTTTTTATGTCTTACCTTTATATTTATTATTTGGATTATTTTTTGCAGTTTCAATAAGGAATTGAATTGTTTATATATATATATGTTTCACTGTGTATGTGTTTTTTTTTTTTTCATATCTTACATTTTATTTTTATTATTTTTGTGAAATTTGGTATGAAATTAGATTAGTTGTAATTGTGATAATTAATGATAACGGTAGTAATAATAATAACTGTTGTTTTACTATTTTATTATTAGTAGTATTATTTTTGTTTTCTTTGAAGATTCAAACTGTGCATAGTTACAGCACGAATGACCTTACGGGCTCGTGCGAAGGATCTTGTGTACATGAGTTTGTATAATTTATTATGCATCAATAAATGCACTTCATTCATTCATTCATTCATTCATTCATTCATTCATTCATTCATTCATTCATTCATTCATTCATTCATTCATTCATTCATTCATTTTCCAATTACAGTCGGCATGTACAGTACATAACCTCTTGTAATGACAATTCTAATTGGAAAAATCACGTGTTTGATCAATGTGATCAGTTCTGTGACATCTCACCTACATGTTAGAACTGCGCTCTTTTGTCGAATCTTTGAACTACGACACAATTGCGAATGCTGAATACTCGAGACGTGGTCGTACTAATTTGACGAGTACGTACTAAATTAACCCCATTTTACGGTACCTATTATTGTTATCTAACACTACACTTAACATTAAATTTTTGTTCATAGAATTCCTTTGAGTATCTAAGGCTGTGAATTCTAAAAGCAGTTTTAAGATACGCATTAGAACTACTTCCTTTGCCGACTTTCCCTTTTTTTAAGTTAAACGTTCTACATTTTAATATTGTTTGTGTCTAATGTTATGAAGCCTCAATTTCATGCCTGTTAACATTTGCTACGGAGGTTTACATTGGCATCAGCACATTCAACAGAGGATGTTTCAGTGTTGAGTAAATAATATGCTATGATTGTTTTATAATACTCCCACAGGGACTAAATATGTTTACTCTGAGTTGTGTTTTTTCCTCCAGTGCTTTAACCCTCGAGCGGACGTGTATGTTTTAGTAACAGCATCACAAACAGAATTTACCTCGTACATTGTTCAGGTCAGCCGAGTTTCCGTGGATTTAATAAACGTTCCTCGTACTACAACCACGAGTTTCTTTGTGTCCAAAGAATAAAAATTAAAAACTTCAATGCGATACAATATATTTACTATTATCAATTAATTAAAATTCAATTTAACTATTACAGAAACCTTGTGCCATTATTTAGCCTACGTAATACGGAAAGTTGAACAGAAAGAAATATAAAAAAGAACGAAATTAGTCGTATTACGTGACGCGTGGCGCACATTGTGTAAAACTAAAAATGTTAATAGAGAGTGAAAATTTAGGCTAAAAAATGGCGAGTTTATAACTGAAAATAGTGAAGTGGATGTTTCTGGTACAGAGACGGCTAAGGAAAAGACGGCTAAGGCCTTAGTAAGTTAGATACGACGATAGTGGTAATGAAAATAGGTGAGGAGTATGGTGGAGGAGGATAGCTAGGACAGCGAAGTACAATATGTAGAAAATTAGTGAGATCTGAAAATGAATACTAGGGCTGGGGACGGAGCGGTTCGGTTCGGAGCAGTTATTGTGACGTCATTACTCGGTTGAACCGAGTACAAATATGTGGCGGCAGGTTTAAAATTTAGATAGATTTAGTCGATTTTAGAACGTAGTTTGAAAGTGAAACCAAGCGTGTTTTAAAAGCGTTGTAGTAAAGGGCTTTCGCTTTGCCAATTGTCGAGAAAAAAGTGCTTCCCTTCATTGCAAAATGGCGGTTGCAAATTTTATTTGCGTGATTACAACTATTTGCGGACTTATTTTGCATGAAAGGCCTATTTAACTTTCAGTATTTTTAGATATGACGGACGAAATAAAATTGATAAAATAATTTATAATACTAACAGCTAATAAATTAACATGTGAGGTAAACGTTAAACGCTGCAGTTAAGTAAAAAATAAGATAGAGAGAAACGGGCTCCATGAAGCGCTGCCTAAAACACTTAAAAAACACACACTGAATTTACTATTACGGAAAGTGGATAAAATAATCATTAAAACGTGGAATCTTAAACTGAAGAACATAATGTTTGTTTATTTTATAACTTTACTAGCCTTCAATACAATCATGTTCTCTTTGGTGAAGAGTAACATTATTGATAAATTAAAGTAATTAGGTAACATAATTCGTAGAAATAAATACAAATAAAATGATGACTGATGAGGTAACACAAATCTAATAAACACAAATAGAAGAAAAATATAATGCACTTCCTTTTTTAACATATTTTAATATTAATCAAATATTTTAATATGGTGATGATAATAATATTATTATTATTACTATTATTATTATTATTATTATTATTATTATTATTATTATTATTTACAGTAATATGTTCAGACTGTCAGTGTTCATTAGGTCCACATGACAGGTCATATAATAGGATGAAATCCTCTTCAATACCAGAGGTCTTTCAACCCCCCTTGGAGATAAGGAAATAATTTGTCCTGCAGCAGAAAATATTTAAATACAACAGTACCTACGTTGTTGTCTGCTAGAATTAAGTAAAACACGTTTGAACTGACCGGCAACGGCTACGGTTAACCGAATAACTTCGATGCTCCGCTGCCAAGCACATAAACCGATAGAACCGAGTAACTCAACAGTTCTACTCGCTCCGTCCCCAGCTCTAATGAATACACAAGAAATAGACATAATAACGAACATATTAGACAATGGTATAGTATGTTTAAGTAACGAGTATTATTAGAAACAGTGTGTGTTCCATATAGTCTGAGTGAAATGAAAATCTAGAACGGAGTGATAAAAGTGTCAATTTTGAATTAATTAGAGGAGTGTAATAGGAAGCTAAGTAAAACGATAGAGATAATGAAAATACCTATATCTAGTTCATTTTGTTGAGGTAATATAAATTATTTATTTGGTAGTGATTTAATTTCTTTTGGTTTAATTTTATTAAGGCTATGAATTTGTTTATTGATGATTATAGCAAGAGAGTCTATTTTTCGTTATAATTATTATGATAATTGAAATATGGCGAGGGAGGCTAGCTAGGATAGCGAAGTATAATATGTAGAAAATTAGTGAGATCTGAAAATTAAATGTACACAAGAAACAGACATAGTTACAAACATATTGGATAATGGTGTAGTGTGTTTTAGTAACAAGTATTATTAGAAACAGTGTGTGTTTGATATAAGTATACTGAAAATCAAGAACAAAGTCGTAAAAGTATCAATTTTGAATGACCTAATGGGGTCGAAAGTTAAATTATAAGAGCGTCTACAAAAGGTATATCTGTAATGAATGTATTTGTGGCACCGGATACAAATTGTGAGGTCCACATAAATGTTGACATCAAATATATATCAAATATCGAATATGTATTTACGTACCAATATTTGTTTCTTTCTTCTAATGGTTTGTGACGTAATATATGTAATTCAAGTACAGTAAATGTGAATTTCCCTTAGAAGAATACATTATATAATTTAACGTGAGGTAGCCTACTGTTAATTTATAAATAAATAGTCATAAAATAATAATTGTCTATCACAAATATTTCAATTTTCAAATAATATTTGTGCCTTATTCCTTTGTCTTCTATAGTTGTTATATACATTTATTACAATTTATTAACTTCTGACGATTATCACTTTGCATGACGTATCTTATTACTTACATAAATTGACTGTGAGACTACAAAATCAGAAAAGATAATTATATCCACGGTATATTTAAGATCTTTATTACGAAATGATCGATAATCCAAATGTGAATATGGATCATTCTTTCCCCAAAAAATCCAAGTAGCTAGTGTTCACATGCTCTTACACATTTCAATGAAGAACTTCTTTTGCTCACAATCAAACAACATCACAGAAAGAGTTCTTACAAGGGAAGGCTTTGGACCTTTCGGCGAGAATTCTTTTTGTATGATTGTGATTTCTCCTACAACTACAGTCACTTCCTTACTGTAACATTTTGTACATCCATGCCTGAGCGCTGCTTAGTCGTACAGTTATATTCAGTCTTATACAGCAGAGCATGCGGTATAACCAATAACTTCAAAATCATAAGTTGCTGTGCTGATTTTGTGGCACCGCTGTGTTAGCCGGTAAGCGGATCTATTACCATATAGAATATCTGACAGTGTAATTTACAGTGACTATACCTAGATATAAAATTAGAGTGTAACACAAACACCACTTGTAAAAAAATGCACATACGGGCTATTCCATATGAAATCGATCAGTAAAAAACCTCGCATTTTTTATACTCTAATTTTTTCCCTATTTATACAAGGTGCTGAGGAGAGTGCATTTGCAAAAATATACTATCGAAAGTCAAACGGTTTTCGTGTTGTTGAGCGACAAATTTAGCGTATTTTAGAAAAACAAGCATTTTTCAGCGCTCAGAACTCTGGAACTATTTACTGCAGAATATTGAACGAGAGCTCATTTTGAAGCAGACATTTGGTAGGTTATGATAAGCAGTAATCCTTCTTTTTATTGTATACAGAGAGACAGATAATCTTATTTTACTTACTTTTAGGCTTTTTGCACATTTGTAAAAATGTAAAAAAATATTGAGAAAAAACCTTGCATTATTAAGAGGGATTCGGCATTGTTTGCTTAGTGTCACGGCAATAAGTTTCGGGGGTATTAAATAATTAATTATTTTCACTTTTCACACGCCTAGACTTGAAAGGCGCAACACAGCACACACTGGCCGAGAGATGAAGATAAGCGAGCATTGGGCGTCATTTTACTCCTGTGTTTATGAAAACCTGTGATAATGCTAGCACAGCCATGCGCTACTAGACGAAACATCACGTGTTTATGTCTCCTGGCCTTGCTTGTCTAGGCTAGCTCCCGCCTCACTGTCAGCTGGTTAGCTCACGCGCGTACTATTTATTTTCTTTATTTGATTTTTAAATACTTTCTTATTAACGTTGCACTAGTAAAAATACGTGTTTATTTCTACTTTCAATGCGGAATCTAACCATATATTTTAAAAATATTTTTTCGTGTGCAAAGGTGTCTTAATTAAGAAAAATCGAAATTTCTTCATTTCCATAAAAAGTAAGAAAAACTGTTTACATGTCAATATAAACTTTAACTTTTCAGCATCAAAATAAACCATGATTTTGATCATTGGGTGAAAGGGTTTCGGAGGCACAACAGTTTAAAGTTGCTAATTTTATGAAAATAAGATAAATTAAAATATTTTTAATTTAAACACTATGAAGTTGTGATGAATCAAACTTTGCACAAAGCATTGTATCATAGTTGTCTACGGACAGAAAAAGTTTAATTGTATTTAAAAATTGCAAGGTCAATTTTCTCTATATTTCGGTCGATTTGAGATGGAATAGCCCATACGTATATTTTGTGTAAATGTGACACAAGTTTCTAGTTTTGCTGGGAATTGAACTCTGGACACTAGATTTGTAGCTGTGAAAGGTACGGCTGAGTTCGCACTGCTCTTTCTTCTTGAAGAGTTGCTTTTTCTTGCGGCCGTCAAGTGAGGTATTTATCTACAAGATAATACGTTGGTGCGAATCACAACCTCGCTCCGAGCCGGCGGTCCACGGCGCTGAAAAATCTGCAGCCGGATATTAAAGACGCCCCCTGGTGCACCACTTGATTAACGCGCCCGCACGAGCGTCGTCATGCCCCACGTCCAACCTCCCTCCGACATGAATCAGACAAACGTCACTGAACCCGAGGTCGTGTTTTTCAGGAAGTCGTTCACAATGACTCACGGACAGCTCAAATGTCGAGGATTCCTTTTAACTACAATTATTTCGTCTATAATTATAAGATGTGGAGGTAGAGAAATATGTTGATGCAATTATCTATTTATTCAAACAGTTAATATAACGGATTATTCATCGCTAAAATTTATAGAAAACACAAAAGTTGTCTGAGTTTTGTACGCCGGCATTCAAAGATAACCTTCCCTTATTTATCGTTAATGGCTGATAAATAATTAATTCCTGCAATGGATGGCACAGATCGCAGTATTTCCAATAGTACGTAAAATGAACATGCATAAATACGCTAAATATATTTGAAAAACACTCTTACCAACGCTTAAACCAATTTTTGACTGTCAGTTATCTTGCGGGAAAAAATTCGTTAAATATGTATACAGAGTGGAAGTGAAATAACCTTGCAGGTTGAAAGGGATGATAGGATACACTGTAATTAATAGAAAAGCTATGTTACGTTTTGTGATTAAATGCACGGTTAATATTAGAAAATTAGGTCTGAAGTTTCAGCAGTCCGACAACATCGCCGCTAACACACGCTTCTCGTGATACAGATATTCGAGGTCAACGAACTCTGTAACACCGTGTGTCTCCGCTAGATGAGCTAGCGCTGTGTTTCAGCCGACTCGCTGCGTGCAGTTTCTTCAATTTGGAGGTTATTAAAATTAAATTTACACGAAAACCGTCCACAATATTGAAATCTGCCAGAGCAATAAATTATTATTTTTTATTACTATTAGTTTTCCTATCGATATGGACACTGCTACTGGGTATTTACCCATTTGCAGTGTAAATAAATAAATACATACGTACATGCATGCATACATACATACATGCATACATACATACATACATACATACATACATACATACATACATACATACATAGTAGTAGGTTTATTTTGCCTGGCAGAGTTAAGGCCATGAGGCCTTCTCTTCCACTCAACCAGGTTTCAATAATACACATGAAATACAAAGTTAAGTGATAGATTACAAAACAACACAAAAGAAGATACCTTAGAAATTACATAAAATATAGTAAAACATTACAATAGTCAAGATCAGTTACATAATATAAAATTACAAATAGTCAAGATCGGTTACATAATATATAAAATAAAGTAGAAAATTACACATAATCAAAATCAGTTACATAACATAAGGGGAATATGTACACTCACACACACAAACACACAATTTATAAGACCTAAAATGTTCGAGATAAATTCGACGATTACTTGAGATATATTACACAGTTAATATACTAATAGGAGAATACATGTGGGTTACAAGACATAAAATGTTGATTAGCAAAGTCATACAAATAGGCCTACATACAAATACAAATGATTAAGTAATATATCAAGATAATAAAAAAAAAGAAAAAAAAAAGAAGAGAGAGGAGAAAAAAGTAACAACTTGGTCATTTAAGACTATTTAGAAACTTCCGCAAGAGTCTAGTTCTGTTCATTAAAAACATACATACATACATACATACATACATACATACATACATACATACATACATACATACATACATACATACATACATACATACATACATACATACATACATACATACATACATACATACATACATACATACATACATACAGTACGCGTACACTCTCTCGGATGTTCATTTCCATTTACGAAATTTTGTAAGTCAGCTAATATGGACTTTGACATTTCATAGACAAGAGTTCTGTGTCAGAATTCGCCGTCACTGAAGACCATGGATGAATAGCAAGTAGCATTTAAGGCCTGCGTTCTGTGCTTGTGTGTGAGTTGTAAAAATGGCATGAAATTTTCTCTTTCCCCCCCCCCACCCTTAGTCTGCGAGAGACGTTGGACTGCTTCCCACACAACCTTTGACACAAGCTCTCTGAGCAGTCTTCAAGTAGGCTACAGGTATGGACTTCAGATAACATCTATCATTGCTAGCTGAGTTATATGTGTGTAATTTATAAACAAAATTATAAACTATTTACAAATTATTACCTTGCATTCTAAGAGTAATTAAGGCAATAAAATTATACTGTGTTATTTAGGCTGAATTATGAATTAGGGAAAGAAACAATGATCGAAGAGAGTCTCAATTAAAGCGGTGTTTGAAATTAATATGTGTGTAAAAGCATTGACTTTGGAACAGCGACTTCAATTGTGGAAACATGATGCACATAAGAAAACATTCTTACTGAATGATAAAGCTGTAGACCTACGCAAAATTACTTAAATTTTACTCGAACATGGTCCGTTTTGTTTAGTCTACAGATACTTGCTAGCGTCGTTGCAAAATATCTTAAGTTTTCTAAATGCTAAGTCCTGCGAGATAGATCACAACTATGTACAAATTATCAATTACTTCAACCATAAACGTAGCTCCCTACTTCCGCTACAGTATACAAGTTTGTTTGCCTCTTCGTGTTCATATGACAACTCTATAATATGTTATGACATATGTACAATAATTTACTATATTTATAACACAGTCTATTCGGCCTGGTTGGCGGAGTTGGTATAGCGCAGGCCTTCAATGTCCGAGTGTGCTTAAAATGCGACAAGCTCATGTCAGTAAATTTACTGGCATGTAACAGAACTCCTGCGGGACAAAATTCCTGCATACCGGCGACGCTGATATAACCTCGGCAGTTGCAAGCGTCGTTAAATAAAACATAACATTTAACATGTAACACAATCTAGACTGTAGTGTTTGGTATCTTCAAGAAACAATTCTTTTAAATCATGCGGCAAACTCTAATAAGGGAAGGTTTTGGACCTCCCTTTTCCGTTTCACTCTGAGGGATTACCATTCATATCAACTGAAACTGGTTGTCATTTTGATGATTATCACACCACAACGTCTGTCCTTCCAACATGACAGCGTCACCGCTGATATGTTGCTGCATTAGACTATACAACTCTCGTGCAATCGCCTGTCGATGTACCTTGGAGCCGTGTTGTGTACACGTATTCCACATACAATATTCGTTGCTCGCGTAGGAACAGGCCTGTGCCCTGAATCGTACCACTTAAGTACCAGTCACTGATGTACAGTAGTGGCAAACAAGAACCGGACCGACCCTTGTAGCTGATTTCAGAGCCTTGTTCACTCCAGAGCACGGTAGACTGGTAACTACGTAAGACTTTCGTAGTTCGAGTCCTGCCTGAGAAAGAAACTTTTTTTTTGTTCCTTATTCAAGTTTATTCCCAATACTTTTCGATTACAGCGATATTTTACTACTTAATTAACTTATTATTCCCAGAACATGAATTTTACCAGCAATCTCACGGGGAGCCATATGATTTCTCTTCATCTCCTTTTTTCCCTGCCGAATACCGCGCAGCGTTGATTCCGTAACTGATGAATAGGCTTAGTATTCGAGCTGCCTAAAGACTAAAGTTAAAGACACATTGGGTATACTGTATAGTACGCCGAACACAAGTAATGCAACGGATAAGGCTATAAACAAACAGGTCGTCGCTGCATGTTCGTGGAGTGCAGTCAACTCCCGACATTCTGAAGCTATACTAGTAAACACATGCTTGATATTCACTTTCATCGTGATCTTTGCAGTGAATAATAACGTGCATTCGTAAGTTACGGAACTTGAACATATGCGAGTGTCACTTGAAATGATTTTATATTGCAAGAAGTTCTTTCAATAGCACATGACGTTATTGGTGCATGATGTAATACAAGATATTTTCTGATATTTTTTCGTGTTTCATTAGGATATTGCATTTTGTTCTTCGCTGAAAACCCACTAATTTTATACGTACCTTTCTAGAAATTCCCTAAAATGTAGATTATCTAATTTATTAATTGGAATGTTGGCACTGAACATCATGGTAGGCTACACAACTCCATGCTAAATGTAGAGTTAATATCTTCATAATTTTAAGATTTTGACGGTACTGGTTCTTTTGGAATACGTTCAACATACTTTCTGTGCCTTTTGGTATTGCAGTGTCTTTCAGTGCACTGTTTTTGTCACTTTTACGTTTATTTTACACAATTTATATGTAATATTGTCTATATTGACAGTGAAAATATTAGTTAAAATATCCTCAACTATGCCCTGCAATATTACACGCTTGAGCGTCTTACCTAAGGTATATTACCTCTGCAACAAACCTTCAATCAGTCACAAAGATGTAGTTAATTAAATAATACGATTAGTAAGAGCAGTGATCGATAAGACTACTCATTATGATTGCGTCCCGATTTTGACTTTCTAGAGCAAGAGGACAGAGGATGTGTAACTATTTTGTATACATACGTACTTATACCTGCTCTGTGACGTCACATATACTTCGAATGAGGCAACCTCATTCCAGTTTATAGGTAGCTGGAATACGAGCTCTGATAACATTACATAGCATGTACCTTAATACCAATATTTGCATTGACAGAGGAAAAGGTCCAGGTAAATTAACAACAGAAATTAATGGGGGTGTTAGACAAGGGTGCCCACTATCACCCACTTTATTTAATATATATCTTAACGAAGCCATTGATGACTGGCTGAATATTTTAAACTGTGATTTTATCTTCGATGAAACACCTGTGAATTGCCTACTTTTTCCAGACGACCAAGTGGTGATTGCTGATACAGAATACAACCTCCAGAATGCAGCTTATAAACTGAGTCAAATAATCAAAACTATAATTTAAAATATCACACACTAAAACAAAAACAATGGCTTTCATAGGGACACAGCATAAAAGGTCGAAAATAGTTATTGACTCCAAAATTATTGAACAAGTTAGTAATTTTAAGTATTTAGGATGCAACATTTCTTATGTGGAAAAAAGAGCTACGGAAGAAAAGATACATAGATTTCAAGGTATATGTGGAACAATTAGACGGAGCTTAGGAAAAAGAACCAAGAAAGAAACACAGTTAAAAGTCTACAAAACAGTAGCCCTTCCAGTACTACTTTACTGAGCAGAGACATGGACCTTAACAGAAAGAGACAAAAGACGACTAGAAGCCTCAGAAATGAAATTCCTAAGATCAGTGGCGGGATATTCTTTATTAGAACACAAGAGGAATGACGATATCAGAAAATAATTAGGGATAGAGGGAATAACACAAAAGTTAACAAATCAACGTAATAGGTGGATGGAACGTCTAGAAAGAACGGAGGATCACCGAATTCCCAAGAAAGCCTTCCAGTATGCTCCAAGAGGAAGGTGAAGTGTTGGACATCCTAGGTTTCGTTGGAGAGAACAATTCTAATGGGGACGGAACGGGCCTACCGGCTCAACCCGCGATGTTGATGTTGATGATGATGATGATGATGATGATGATGATGATGATGAATACGGAGCCTATAGATGAATATTAAGCGTCCCCGTTTAGAGTCTGGATGAGCTCCCGATGTCCAGTCCTGGGTTAATGGCATGTCCTTCACTGTAAACCCAGTATTACCCAATTTTCTCTCTTTTCCGCCTTCCTTTTCGCATCCCCATACGATCCGTATATCTTCCTCTGTCGCGAACTCTTTCCCGTTCACGTTCCTTCCAGTGTATCCTTCAGTAAGCAGTTTCTTATTAGCCAGTGACCCAGCCAGTATTTTTTTTCTCTTCCTGATCAGTTTCGATTTTTTTTCTTCTCCCACTCTTTCCAGCACATTATTGCTAATGTTTGTATCTGTTTATAGATTGCACACAAAATAAATTTAATAAATTTAAACGAAAATGTGAGCATGGAAAAGAATGTTGTAACTGTGATTGATATTGATTTACGTAATTAATATGTCAAGTATGTTTACATATATGATGCAAGATGTATAAATAAGCAAATAACTTGCTGACAAGCATGTAGTAGGAACTTAGACTGACCTACTGTACTCACGAGAAATACCGATTCAGCTATTGCAGTGTGCTGGCTATATGTCAACAACTGCTAACCTGGATGCAGTATGGTGACATGGAAGAATTAGTTAATAGGCATAAGTGAACCTGTAATTAAACATAAATATGAAAGTTATAGAATAAATTTAGATGTTTAAAGAAAAAAAAAGAAAAAAAGAAGAAAAATTAATTTAAAAATGTTCATGGTAGATAATTGTGAAAAGGATCAGATAAATAAGTTTTAAAGTTTTAATAGTTATCACGATTGGTTTAAACATGTACTAAAACTAGACGTAAGTGCAAGTTTGAACAATTAATTACTGAGATTTGCGATAAATTAATTAGTTTAGGAAATTGTGTATTTATTATGCATAACTATTTTTGTATATAGATCAGTTTTTTAAATGATTAAGTTTGTACTTTTGTGAACTAATATCAATAAATCTATCACTATCACTATATAACATTAATAAGATTTACCTATATTTTCAGAAATTTTGATAAAATTTAATCAACTTTCGCAAACAATACTGTAGGTTTATTAATCTGTTTCGAGATTTTTTTGGTTTTTGCATCATATCATGTATTATGCAAACAACGAAAAATCTTGCAACACATCGATTAACGAGAAATCACATTGCGTTGATTTCGCTATTATTATTATTAATATTCGTTTTATTTCACGCTTGAATAGTAACAAATTTTAATGAAACCACAATTCCGTAGAGTATATGTATATAGTTGATTTTTCGACGGCAATAAAACGAGGAAACTAGGAAAATGCAACATTTATTGCAGTATTCAAATTTCCCCAGAGATATTGGCTGTTGGTCGTCGCTTTGGTATATACCTTGTCTACGACTCATTCCACCTTCATACATTTAAATTAGACTCTCACTTATTTTCGTTTCTTTTCTGCAAAACGAGAGAGATATTTTTTGTATTCGTCATAATTAATTATTCTTTGGTCTCTACTCCCTTGTGAGATGCTGGCTTAGTTAACATCTCTTTGGACAAGAGCAAAAAGATGTTTACATGACCCAGGGAAGTTACCGTCATTGTGTGCAGGATGAAACACGAACTTCTACACAGTTTTCGTATAGAGAAAGCAGAGCTGTAGTGGACGGTGAGTTGCTCTCAGCATGTTTTCTGAAAGGTTCGTTCCCTTATCTTGCTACAAAGACCTTTGTCTCGTACACAAAACAAGAGCTTTACACATGTACTTCTTGTATATGAGGAGAGTAACTCTGTCTTGTTTCGTTTTAATACGATTTTTATGTATATACATAAACTCGGAAAATTATAAAATTTAGTATTGTGTTAATTTTCTCTCTTTATTTTGTTAATATTGTATAAGTAACTAAGTACGCTGTGAGAATGAACAGCATAACAGCTGAGAGACCGACATGTCAGTCACTCACAATGCCGTTGCGGAAAACGAAATCACTTTAGAAGAAAATGTTCTAATACTTTTTTATTGGTCATATAGTAATAACGCAGAATACCAAAGGAAATTTTAATCCGTCAATTATTGTGCTGTGTGGAAGAGTTTTTGTATGTTTCTTGTTACGGACTGACCATAACTTACAGTACAAATAATTATAATGATTTTAAATTATTTAGGATCTTAGGATACTTCAACTAATTTCATATTTACTTCAAGGAAAGACCAAAATATAATATACAAAAAAAAACGGCTCGAAATAAAACAAATTTACATGTCCAAATTGTGACACGAAACGTAAGTATCTTTACGTGTTTTTTTAAGTGTTTGGAATATGACAAGATCTGCAGGAAGTTACAGACTAAAAGAAAGAGTATTTTAAACATTATCTTACGAAATAAGGCAATTTAAAGTATGAAGAAACATATTTCTTCAACAAAAATTGTGCTACATCAATTTCAAGAAATTCACCTCAGTATGACATTTTCGTGGAATTGCTCTATATAAACACCATAAGCAGAGGTGTCGTCCTCAGTAGTGTAGTGGCTCACAAGTTTGATATTAGATCTGAAATTACTAGGGTTGAAATCCGAACAGGACAGTAGCAATTAAGTGGGATAAAAATCTTTTGCATGGCATTCTTCGGAAGCAGGGTTGCCAGATTTTAGATATACCAAAGAGGAACATATTTTTCCCATCATATAATACGGCACTTAGTTTTGTCTTAAAAAAAAAAAGGAATAAAAGTTTTGTCTTAAAAAAAGGAATAAAAATTATCTCTCTACGTATAAGTAGTTAGTGACTAATATGAATCTCGAAATTGCAATTAAAAAAATCAAATTGTAGGTACAAGTTTCCAGGCACAAAAGAATATTTATCTGGCTGTAAGTTACATCACGTTTCTCTGGCGTCTTTCTGCAGGCCTTGTGGAAATAATTAATATGTTTATGCAAAATTATGAACTTAAATGGCTTAATGGTAGTTGTGTCTCACAGTTTCCCTCAGCTGTAAAGCACAAATTCCAAAAGATGCATCACGTGTGACAAAATATTTAATTTTCAGTATTTATTAATTGATTACAATGACATAAAATTTATTGATATCTAAATTCATATTTATTTTATGACTCGGTATATTAGTGCTTCAAATTCATCATTTAACACACAGTTGTCCACACCTATGGAGTAACGGTTAGCGTATGTGACCGTGAAACCAGGTGGCCCGGGTTCTATTCCCGGTCGAGGCAAGTTACGTACTTAAGGTTTTTTCCGGGGTTTTCCCCTCAACCCAATATGAGCAAATGTTGGGTAATTTTCGGTGCTGGATCCCGGACTCATTTCACCGGCATTATCATCTTCATCTCATTCAGAAGCTAAATAACCGAAGATGTTGATAAAGCGTCATAAAATAACCTACTAAAATAAAAACAAAACATACAGTATACATTTTCAGAGTTTATATGCATATTTATTACTAGTCTTTAGCATTTCCAACAGGTTGTTTTTCTTCCCCTGTACCATGTATTTCTGATGAACGTCTCTTTTTAAATGTTTAGAAATATCATAGTCACCACTAAAATCGCTGTTACAAACCCTACACTTGCCAAAATATTCTTTTTTTTTTCCAATGTGCAAACCTACATTGTTAAACAATTAATTTAAATGTGATGAAATTAGGTGACGACAAAATCATACAAGTGATATTAATTTTCTGAAGGAGGGACTTTTTGCGACCCTCCTCGAATCGAAGCGGGACTCGGGATTTTTATATGAAAATCGGGACGTGTCCCGTCAATCAGGACATCTGGCAACACTGTTCGGAAGTGAAGTAAAGCAGGGAATTACTCCAAGGACCGCTCGGTGACAATGTAGGCTTCAGCTTGAATTGAAATAGATAGGGGTATAAGAATTTTAACTCGGGTTCCTTAATTTTCCTCAAATTTACGAATTTTAGTCTCTCAGCACCTTTCATTTTTCATTATCTATCTCAACATATACGTTTTCTCTATTCCTCTGCACAGATCATCTTTATACTCGTAATGTTTCAATATATCGCTTCCACTGCTACGAAATTCTCTTCCGACTATGTCAGAGACATGTTCAGTAAGGTCCGAAAGTCTTGTCATCCCCCCACCCTTGTTTGTATGTTGATGTGCATACATTTTTAACATGTCATAGCAGATGTGTGACAATGGTTGATACTTTACGTTCCAGCTTATTTAATGATCCAGAACATCAGTATGGGCACCATCATTGTCGCGGCACAAAATGATGGGCGCCATGTCCTGTGTGAAATTTTCCGCAGCAAAGGCGGTGGCCTCCTTAACAGCTTACTTCAAATCTTAAATTGTTCAATGTCGATGTTTCGAGACATGCTGCTTAATTATTCCTTTCAGGGAAATCACATCGCCTTCTCAACCATTGTCACACATCTGCTATGACATGTTCAAAATGGATGCACATCAACATAGAAACAAGGGGGAGGGTGACAAGACTTTCGGACCTTACTATAAAATAGGCTAACTATCCTCCCGAAGCTGCTGGCTCTCTCGAACGGCCTCTGTGGAATGTAGTTAAGCGACGTTGGATGGCTTCTGCAACGAGCACCCGAGGCGGACCTACTCGCAGGAGTTTAGCCTCGGACCGACGGGGGGGGGCCTTGGAGGAAGTTGCCGAAGCAGGAATGGTATATAGATTTCTGTCGGCTGTAGGGACCGGTCGTTAAGGGAGTCATGTGGTTAGGGTTGGTGCGCGTAGGGAATCTGTGGCATGCAACTCATTCCATATCGAGGGTTAGCGTAATAGGTCTCAACAGGTAACAGTGCTGGGCCATCCGTGCCCCCCTCAGTTAAATTCCATTCCATTCCATTCTATCCTGTTGGTCATATTATAACGTTTACTTCTAATGTTTATTATTATTATTATTATTATTATTATTATTATTATTATTATTATTATTATTACTACTACTACACAGCGGAACTTCATGCATTTGCATGGTTTTACTGATTTGGCACATTTAAAAATTGAAAATGGATTTTTGCCGATCATGGTTTTTACGTTCCAAGGCATATTTCGAAGGTTTTTTCCTTTAAATGCATATTTATTATCATATTGCATATTTAAATGCATATTAACATCATCTCCATTTTTCCCGATTTATTATATAATTTGACAATTTTCTCTGTGACAAAATAAAAATCTCTCTGGGATAAAAATATGAATAATTTCCAAGGAATATAAAACTAGTGTTGAAGTCATGAAATTGCTGCGACAACATTGGATATTTCTGAGAGTGCGCTCTGATTTCGTAGAAGCGAAACCGAATATAAATATTTAAACACCTGCAACAATAAAATTAAGGATTGTAAATTTTAATTTGAACAAGGGACAGTTTATCCGCCGACGAGTTTTAGTTCGCAATCAAGCGAAGAACCAGAGCATGATCGATCTGTTTACAAGTAATTGCCACCTATCTCATTAAGGAATTTGTAAAAAAAAAAATGTTTACGTGCGATCCTTTTGTGTCATTGGTGTGCAAACTGCATGACGTTTCTTCCAGAATTGAAAGAAGGCATGCCCTACCGACATTATTTAACGTGGAACGTTTAAATGGGCACCTATTTCGTGAAAATCTTCTTTACTATTATTTTTTTTCTCGTTTACACGCATCTTGCGCCTTCGCAGGAGAGCAGCAATACAATCTGCAATATATCATTATTGGAAATACTGGGTGTTCATTTCTAAGTGTGTCATGACGTCACTGTTGTTGGGTCACCGATTTGAAGCGAGTTTCAGCTTATATGTTAGAGAAGTTGCCTATTATTTAAGGTGTTCTTCAATCTGAACTTGAGAACGTGTACGGTACAACTTGAACGTCGTAGCAACAGATGGCGGTCTGTACGGTCTGTGTGCTACCATAACCTCTTTCGAACTGTGTTTTGCGCCGGCAAGTCGTACGCAGGGTATTTGTTATCATTGGTTGCGTACGGTAACATTCCACAACGCAAATCAAATGCTCCGTGTCCATGTTGACCGTCGAAGTTAATGTCAACAAATACGTAAGTAATCGTCTTAACCCTCTCCCCATATCCCGACAGTACGTACTCGTATTTCCAAACAGTTCACATTCCTGCCACTACCGGCATTACCGTACATATCGGTACGTACTCTTCAGAATGAACGCCGTACTTTCTAGGCAACTTCTCTGCCTCCTAGGTTATACACTTCTGCGGAAGTGTAGAAAGATTGAATTCTCTAGGCTCATCAGGTAGCCACATGGCGGCATACAGCGAGCCATAACACATTTTGAACTGAACATCCAGTAGTACATTACGCAACAAGCCTATAATGGTAGTAATTATGACGCGAGTATGTTTATGAAACGGGCGCAAGTGAGTTTCATAATTTTCATACGAGCGTCTTAATTACCATTATAGGCAAGTTTCATACGACTTTTTATGCTCGACCATATTTCTAACTTGAAATTATTCATAAGTATTCATGTTATTCTTATCTGACTGGGGAGCGGAACTGACCTTGTGCAATATCTCGTAAATTGTGAGATCTGTGCAGACGGAAAAGTATTGATTTTTTCCGAGGAACAAATGTAATTGAACTTGATATAATCTAGAGAGTAAAATGAACATTAATCTTTATATAACCTAGAAATTGATTTAGACATTGAAAAACGATATGATAAATTGAATTTATTTGAATATTATTTACAATGAACGCTAATTATTATAGTAACAGAACATAACCTTCTGTGACAGTATTGGATTTCCAGCCTCCGTGACGTTTCGCTAGTTGTCTTTCGATTGCATATCCGAGACTAACCGATACCTGAGCTTTCATATTGCTACAATGGTGTTTTCTGATTGGTGGAACACCTGAACTTTAATGAATAGGTGTACTTTAATGAGGTCCATTAAAGGGCTGCTACCGGGTGTATAATTACTACATTTCTGCATGGTCGGCATAAAATAAATTAAGCGCCTCAAGCATAAAGAAGAAAGAAGTTTTCAATAGATTGGAAAGTTAAAACGATATGAATTCAAATATTTAACTTATTTACAATTAATAAATAATTCATTTAAAGGGGAAAAATAGATTTAATAAAATTTATGACAATTATTATTTTACATTTTTTCATATTTTAAATCATTAAACTAAATAAACTTGAAGTGTATGTTTTATTGCATATACTTCAATTTTCAGCATATATTGCAATAGTTTTTACTGCATAGTTGCATGCATATTTTCTGGTTTGTAGTGCGTAAAGTTCCGCGGTCTTATTATTATTTTTATCCGCTTTCTCTTTCGTTTCTCGTATTTGTGTTATAAAGTAATTAGGGTTCTTTAGTGTTTTATTTATCGTGTTCACACTCTGTTGGACTTTTATGTAATTGACATATTACTGTTACTGTTTTATTTGTGTGTTATCTGCCAGGGTAGAAGAGAAGGCTATAATGGCGTTCATCCTGTGAGTTTAAATAAATAAATAAATAGATTACACATTATTTTACGGAATATTAAAGCTAAGAGTCGCGTAGGATTTTGGTATCAAGATCAATTACTATCGATGATAGTTAAAAGTCGAAGACTCAGTGGTGTTTCGTATTCATCTATTGTTTTGAGAACTGTTAATTTTTTTTTTCATAGAAATACATTCACGTTTTCCGTATTTCATTTTCTTTCGTCTCGTGTTTTCTCACTACACATTTAATCCAAATCTAGTAGAGATCATTTTAATCTCATCTTATACTACACACCCAATCTAATTTAGTCCTATCTCATATTAATATCCAATCTAATTTTACCTAGTTTGACCTAATTTCATGCCACGTTTCTATATAATAAAATGAGGCTAAACTAGACTACGTTAGATTATAGGATATGTATCTAATCTAATATCATATCAAGTACCCAATCTAATTTTGCTCAGTTTGATCTGATCTCGTGCCATATTCCAATTTAATGATATTAAGCTCAACTAGAATATGTTAAACTATATTATATTATTTATATAATCTAATTTAGTATAATCTCATCAGATATCTAGCCTAATTTTCTCAACTTTGGCCTAATCTAATGCCACATAGATGTAATGAGATTAAGCTAAACCAGACTAAGTTAAAACATATAATATGTCATGTTAGTTGGGAGGCCGGAGGGAAAAAGGCCTTTGGGGAGACCGAGAAGTAGATGGGAAGATAATATCAAAATGGATTTGAGGGAGGTGGGATATGATGATAGAGACTGGATTAATCTTGCTCAGGATAGGGACCAATGGCGGGCTTATGTGAGGGCGGCAATGAACCTCCGGGTTCCTTAAAAGCCAGTAAGTAAGTAAGTAAGTAATATGTTATGTATAAACTGAAATTATTCAGTCTAATCTTATATCAAGTATCTATGTCCATTTTGGCCTAATTTCATGCTACATACAAAGCAGTGAGAGGAGAACAGATTGGCCTATGTTAGAACATATATTGTAATATATCTAATACAATCTAATTTAGTAGTATTACCACCTGGATTTGGCCCTAAAGTTTCAAGATTAATTTATACTCAATTTCTGTTTTACCTGTAAAATTATATGTTTGTTAGTTAGCAAGTTTGCACTGTTTCACCTGTAAAATTATATTTTTGTTAGTTAGCAGGTTTGCACTCTAAGTCGACGGCATATAATATGATATACAGAGTCGAAGTAATATATATGCGCAGATTTAACAGCATATTCCTTGGATATAGTACAGGAAAAATTATTCTGATATATTAGTCCTAAACGAACACATTTCTCAGAAAAAAAAATCCTCTAAATGTTAATACTGTTTAACTCAATGGTAGTATCCGTACAATTCTGATTTTTAATCTTATTATCACAAAAACTGGTAAGGAATTAAATAATTTTGCGGTTTTAAAATAAAATGGATAGTTTTCTTTCAAATTAAATGCAAATATTAACACGTATCGTTATTAATTTGCTGCCATTAGGAAATCTGACAACACTGTTGCAGTAACTATGGAACGGACTGCTACTATTCACACATGAGTTCGTGTGTGTATTCGTAGATGAGCCTGTGTTGCGCAGTTGCCAAACCATGAAGACTTTCAGCATAATTTTCTAACTAACCATACATTTAATTATAGGACCCATAATACGTTAGTTTATTTATTTATTTATTTATTTATTTATTTATTTATTTATTTATTTATTTATTTATTTATTTATTTATTTATTTATTTATTCTAATGTATTCTATTATCCCTTTCAATCCGCGCACTTATGTGATTGCTGCTATGTGTACTAAGTCAGTGAGGTTTCGTCTCCTCTCATCTCTCACGGTCAGGAGTTCGACACGAGTAGTAAATGAATTAATGTTCTTATTGCAAAAGCATTTTCGTCCGCCCATCCACATATAAACGTGAAACATTGGTAGTTCTGATTTGTGAATTAACAGCACAGAGAAGAAATTAGTATCTGAAATAATAAGCTCCATACAGTAATTTGTGTTGTATATTTTCTTACCCAGATTTTTACCTGAGCGTACAGATGTTTCTTAGTATCATTTGTGAGATTTATAAAACTTTCTCCACATCATTAAAACTTTCCGAGAAAAAGGGAACTGCATTAAAAGTGTTCAGAATGTGATGTTAAAAATGGAGACAGAAGAGAATCGCTAGAGGCTGAAAAGCTGAAGGCTAATCTAGTCTGCCTTCATGAGAGGAAGCAAGGCTATACTCTTCATATTTCATTAAAAATAATACTTACCTACAGTATAATTTAATGTCCTTATTCAATACCTTTGGACGTTCTTTGTTAATAACTGCTTAAATTATAATTAAATAGGCGGTTTGTTGGTCAATAGCTGATCAAATAGATTTTAAGTCTAGCACAAAGCTTTAGCAGACCATTTGTAAAACAAGAAAACAGGAGGTGAAATTCGCGGTTCCAGATTGTAGGGTAAAGTTGCCTAATTCCGTGACATATTTAGTAAAGTCTTCATTTATGCCAAAATTGTAATACAAATTTTCAAATAACACCTAAATGACGTTGTTTGGACCTTTAGCTGCAGTTTTTACAAATTTCAGTGTCAACGGTTTCACAAGTTTGGTATATAATATATGATTCTTCATTGTTATACAGTGGCTCCTAAACCCGTGACAGGGATCCAAATTCCGTGATAGTGGTTTCCTAATTCCGTGAGTGATATCCCAATTCCGTGATACTAAAATAATGGTATATTGTTTTAATAAGGATTAGGGGAGAGTCGGATAGTATCGGACATCGGGTAATATCGGACAGTGCGTTTCTTTCATCTACCACCATATGGTAGTACCTGAATGACATGGTTACGTTTCTCTATGCGACATCACAGAAACGTAACCATGTCAATCAGGTACTATCATCGTGTGGTAGATGAAAGAAACTCACTGTCCGATATTACCCGATGTCAGATACTAACCGACTCTCCCCTAAGCAAGAAATTACAACATAGAAAATACTTTTGTAACTACAGGAATACAGGACGATCATCCAACCAGTTTGGAGGTATCATGTTGTTAGCACGATAATCACCCCTGCCGTTATAGCTGGTTTTCGTAACCGGATTTCGCTATTTATCGTAGCTCCCCAAGTCGATCACGATGCTGGGTGAGCACCGGTCCCATACATTGGACGAAATCTCATGAGAAAATTTCTTCACCTATGAGGAACCGAACCAGCGCACAGTCCGTAGCGGCAATTCTATGCAGAATGCCATAAACCACGACGCCACTGCGCGGGACATTAATATGTTAATCAGGTTATTTGTTACTGTATTATAAAACTTTTAAATTACATTATGATTTCAGCAGATAATTAAAATATATTTATGCTCGACCATGCCGAAATGTAGTAATTATACATCTGGTAGTAGCCCTTTAATGCACCTCATTAAAGTACACCTATTCATTATAGTTCAGTTGTTCAGCCAATGAGAAATCACCATTGTACCATTATAAAACCGCAAGTATCGATTATTATCGAATATGCAATCGAAAGACAATTAGCGAAACGTCACGGAGGCTGGAAATCCAATACAGTCGCAGAAGGTTATGTTCTGTTACTATAATAATTAGCGTTAATTGTAAATAATATTCAAATAAATTCAATTTGTCATCTCGTTTATCAATTCTAAATCAATTTCCAGGTTATTCTCTAGATTATATCAAGGTCAATGACATTCGTCCCTCGGAAAAAATCAATACTTTCGCGTCTGCGCACATCTCACAATTTAGAAGGTCAGTTCCGCTCTTAGATAACCGTAACATGAATACTTATGAATATTTTCAAGTTAGAATTATGGTCGGTCATAAAAAGTCGAATGAAACTTGCCTATAATGGTAATTAAGACGCTCGTATGAAAATTATGAAACTCGCTTGCGCTCGTTTCATAAACAAACATACTCGCGTCTTAATTACTACCATTATAGGCTCGTTGTACTATTCTGTTATAATGGCAAGAGAAAAGCGCAGTACATGTAATTAACATTGTTAAACCTGTATTTCGTTTTTCGCAATTAGCTTTACTGAACAACATCCAATTTCTTTATTTCAGTAACCGATATTCATCTATTTTACGTCCATAATGACTGAATAGGTTAAGTATTCATAAACATATAGTTAGTAACATTTTATGAGCGAATTTTAGGGATATATTTACAATTTTTATTTCATTGACGAAATAGTCCTAATAAATGTCACTCGAGGTCTGATATTGCTATAGATAATACATTAATATTGCAGTTGCAATAAATGTGACTATCTATACGTCGACTGATGCGGAAGAAAGTAACGAAATAAATAAAAATCATAGTATAGTGGAATGTGGTGCAAGAGATTCCTTTTGTATTGAAGAGAAACTTGGCTGCTGATAAACAAACAAAGGAATAAAGTAAGAAGTACAGCATTCGACTACCTAAGAAAAACTTTGCAGCTGACACGACAGAATGAGGTCGCAAATGAAACTCTGGAAGAAAATGAATGTCACTGCATCAGTTATAAAGTAATAGAGAATGGAACAACGAGATGACGTGACCATGTTAAATGAGTGGAAAGAGAAGACCATGTCACTAGAATATTTTCCCGGAAGTAGAGTCATGAACAAAGAGACGTAGCAAAACAAAGTTAAAATGGAAGATATATCGTATTTTAGGAATGTACTCGTAATAAGTTCAAAAATCTACAGGACAAAATATGTTATAACTAGGGATGGAACTTCGCGCGTGTTATACAAGTCATGTTGTTTATATCAACTCAGGGTAGTACAGGGACTTCTACTGAGCACTGCTATGCTTGAATCAAAATATTTCGCCTTACAGTTAGGTAACTAAAACGAATTGATTACAATACATCACACATTTACTCATTCGCAACTCATTCACTTCGTTGTAGAAAATAACAATAATTTTTTAATAATTCTTATTGCTAGTATAAATATATGTTCTATACATCTTGATTACACAACTTTTAACACTGTATCACTTCGGAATATGTATGGTAAGACTTTTCTGTGTTAAATTTCAACGTACCGCGTTTACATGTTTCGACCTATTTATGGGCCATCTTCCGAACTGGTCGTTGTTGGTCTTGGCTCCACTTCTTCTGTTTCCTGTGAGGGTGTGTTCCTGTGGTATAGTGTAGAGTCGAAGAGTGTGTGTGTTTTGAAGTTGAGTTGTGTGTTGAGAATTTCGTTGGAGTGTGTTTTTGTATGTCTGTATATTTCATATTGTTCTAGTGTGTTTAGTTTCTGGCTTTTTGGTTGGATGTGTAGTATTTCCATGTCTGTGTTGATGTCTCTGTGGGTGTGGTTAGCATTTGTGATGTCTCCTGCATATGTGGAGGTGTTTTGTAATTTTGTTATGGCTGTGATGTGTTCTTTGTAACGTGTTTGAAACGATCTGCCTGTCTATCCAATGTAGAAGTTGTTGCAGGTGTTACATTTGAGTTTGTATACGCCTGTGTGGTTGTATTTGTTTGTTTAAATTTAACACAGGAAAGTCTTACCATACATATTCCGAAATATATGTTACTTTTATATGAGCTGGTACATCCTCAGCCTCATTCATCCCATAAGTTCGGATTGCACAATACGCCTCAGTATGACTGACGTACAAACGGTCGTTCTAACCCGGCCGCAGCCACCGTGACCTAACCTAACCTAACAGAGTATTATTATTATTATTATTATTATTATTATTATTATTATTATTATTATTATTATTATTATTCATCTAGTCTGCTGTCAAAAAATATGAAAGTTAGAATTTCAAGGAAAAATTGTTCCGGGTCCGGGTATCGATCCCGGGACCATACCTGAAAGCCAGATTTTCATTATATATTCGTTACTGGAGATACGTTAACAGGAAGCCACAATTTAAGTCACACAGAATTTGTGTGCACTCAGCGTTGGGTTCTGGCGTCTTGTCAGCCCATTTGAGTTGTATGGATATAAAGGAAAAAATTGTGACGGTATCGTGTATAGTTTCTGGGGTAGCTCAGTCGGTAGATCATTCGTACGCTAAGCGAAGGATCACGGGATCAATACCCAGCCTCGGAAAAATGTTTGATTGAAATTATTCAGAGATAAAGGGTGTTTGAGAATAAGGTTCTTAGGAAAAATTTGGGGCTAAAAGGGATGAAGTTACAGGAGAATGGAGGAAGTTACACAACACAGAACTGCATGCATTGTATTCTTCACGTGACATAATTATGAATATTAAATCCAGACGTTTGAGATGGGCAGGGCATGTAGCATGTACGGCGAATACAGAAATGCATATAGATTATTGGTTGGGAGGCAGGAGGGAAAAAGACCTTTGGGGAGGCCGAGACGTAGATGGGAGGATATTATTAAAATGGATTTCAGGGAGGTGGGATATGATGATAGAGACTGGATTAATCTTGCTCAGAATAGGGATCGATGGCAGGCTTATGTGAGGGCGGCAATGAACCTGCGGGTTCCTTAAAGCCATTTGTATTATTATTATTATTATTATTATTATTATTATTATTATTATTATTATTATTATTATATATCGTATTATAATTAAGGGGACATGTGTCAGTTTTACTCTCATTAAGAGTTTTTTCAGCTTATTAATTTGACAAGTTTTATAATACTGCTAATGTATTTATAATCATTTCTTCAATTTTTTTCTTTATATTAAGCCATTTTTTTAACTTCTTGAATATTATGAGTTTGTCATCATCAACAATAATTTGTTATTCTAAAATTATAGGTTTTCATCAGCCCATGTAGAGTTAATAGTGTTGTGGTAATTTAGATTATATCAGTGAAGTTCAAAGGCGAAACATTTTCCGGATAATATACGGGAAAATTTTCCATTTCAGAACATTTTCCTTCCTACGTTACAATATTATGTCAATAAACTTACATTAATTAAACTTTTAATATTAATTTCAAGGTTTTTTTAACTTCACAAACGGAGAATGTCACCGCTTCACAACTTGTAAACTACTCTTTTAACAACTATGATAGGCTATTAGTACTCGTAATAATAATAATGGTGATAGCATCATGAAGATTAGAAGGGTTAGGTCACTTGGCTGTTCCGGCATTCTATTACAGTGAAGAAGTCCAGTATAATAAGTGGAATCTCTTAAGTTCGACATCCTATAGTTCGACTGCTTACGTAGAAGAATTAGACACGCCCGTATACGGGCACTAAGAAATTCGTTTGCCATTTGAATGGGAATTGTTTCTGTGTCTTGCAGTGATACTTTTGTTAAAGGAAAACAGAATATTTTGTTGATTAAGGCATCCATATTTAATCACTGATTTTAAATTAATGAACTCTTATTTTTCTATTTGAGAATTTTGCCGTTTGTGAGACGGAACTGTCGAAACCCACTGTGGTACTAGAAGGGCATACACAAGTCTGGGGCGGGCAGAAAATGCAAGTACAGTACTGTATTCGTTGATGGATAACCAATAAGAATTTGTATCCATTTCACCTGCCACACCCACTACCCTTATTGGACTGAACTTTCAATTCTGTTCTGTCGAACTTAGGAGAGTCCATTGTGCCTACTACTACTACTACTACTACTACTACTACTACTACTACTACTACTACTACTACTACTACTACTTCTACTTACTGGCTTTTAAAGAACCCGGAGGTTCATTGCCGCCCTCACATAAGCCGCCATTGGTACCTATCCTGAGCAAGATTAATCCAGTCTCTATCATCATATCCCACTTCCCTCAAATCCATTTTAATATTATCTTCCCATCTACGTCTCGGTCTCCTCAAAGGTCTTTTTCCCTCCGGCCTCCCAATTAACACTCTATATGCATTTCTGGATTCGCCCATACGTGCTACATGCCCTGCCCATTTCAAACGTCTGGATTTAATGTTCATAATTATTTCAGGTGAAGAATACAATGCGTGCAGTTCTCTGTTGTAATCAGTCCCATTCCGAGGCTTATTTGAAGATTTCGTAACAAGCTGTTTTTACTGTACCTACATTGAACAGATGGCAGAAAGTAATATTACTTGCAGTAACTCGGTAAATTTTGAGAGCTGCATACAGTAGTTTGGCTGTGCTATAGTACATTTTAAACAGTTAAATTCTGTGTGAAGAACATAATTAAAATCTGTGATCCAGATACGTACTCCTTTCTTATAAGTACTTTTTGTCTTTATATAATTGAAAAGCGAGGAACACATTCTTGTTTCGAGATTTGTTGCTTTGAAATTGTGCAAGAGTGTAGGGAGGCCACTACAGTACATCCTTGTGAAATTTGGCATGACGGCGCGAGGTAACGAATGGGTCCCCGGGCGGAATTCAATATGAGTGCAGCTACTACATTTTTAAACACAGACTCTCCTTCAGCTGATATAATTCCGGGAGACAAAGTGCGATAACAATATGCAACGCTCGAAATACTTGGCCCACAATCTGTTACCTTGATTTCTATCTCATTCTGTTCATGAGCGACCTATAAACGAAATTAATTCTCCCTTGGAGCGATTTTTGTTTAGTCAGATTTATAGCACTGAAACAGTTTCAATTTCATCTGAACGAATTCGTAGGCTACTAATAACAGAATGAAACTTTTTATATACTTTGTTCTTGTTTATAGCTCTAGCTTGGAGTGGAAGCACAAAGTATATTTTAGGATTACCCATGTGTCACTTTCCCGACTAGTGGCTATAAAGTAAAACATTCCCCTGCAAGACGAAGCACATTTCATGACGACCCAACCTCCCCCCTGTCCCCACACTCAGACTAACCCCATCCGTTGCCCGGGGCTTTTCATCGGTGTCAAAACATAAATCTAATAACTACGCCTTTATGAAAAAGAATTTTATTGTTGTATTCCTGGAAGGTTTTATGATCTTTATAAATTTCTCAGCATTGTTATCCATGAATTTGTTAGTTAAGTAACTTATACAAGTTGCAAATATTAGATGTCAGAAGCGGTGTGAGGTCCACCGTACTCAAAAACATTCATCAAGTTTTAATGAATTTAAAAGTCGGCAAGCTATCGTAATTTTTATATAATAGCTCGAATTTAATTCTGGTTATTGCACTGGAAAATTGCTTATTGGAATAAAGAAGGGATATATTGTGTCAAGATATTATATTGTATGCATCTGTTGCCAAGATTTTCCTACTTGAACCAAAATCTAACACGTAGTCCATCTCGTCCTAAATAAACAGCAAATAAACTAAATTAGCTATACAGAGTGGAAGTGAACTAACTTGCAGATTGAAAGGGATGATAGGGTACAATTAGAGGAATAGAAAACCTATAATACGTTTCGTGATTCAATGCACTCTTAATTTATTAGAAAATTAAGTTGGAAGTTTCAGCAGTCTGGTAACATCGCCGCTACTTACAGTGAGGCTCACATAAGAAACGTTTCTAAACAGCAAATATTGCTGTCTTGTCAGTATTGCCAACTGTTTCCAGATATCACACGATCCTATGTACAAAACGACTTATTTACTTACCGTACTTTATGTTGGAAGGTTATTTTAAATAATTGAAATACTGGGTAACTTTCGGTGCTGGACCCCGGACTCATTTCACCGGCATTGTCACCTTCATTTCATTCAGACGTTAAATAACCTAGATGTTGATACAGCGTCGTAAAATAACCCAATAAAAAAAACAATAATTTGTAACATATTTCCGTAGGCAAACTATACGGGAAAGGATCAACATGTCAAGGATTTTGTCTGACAATACGAAATTCATTGGTTTGACTAAACAATTGACTCACGAGACCTAACCTAAAAATGTATTTTGTTTGATCACGTGAAATTATTAGTACTAACTCCGGAAACTTACCTGACTATATTCTTGAATTATAACCACAACGCAACACATAAAATAACTATTATGTATTAATATTAATACTGACATTAATTAATTATTAGTATGTTCAAATTTCACTTGCTTCCAGTAACCGGCTCAGAAATCTAGTACAATTTTATTTTCATGGAACTCCAGTACCGACAAATATTGTTTAATTTTCTTTAAATGAACGTTATGAATTTCTTTTCTTTTCGCAGTATGTATACATATATATTTCCGGTGCCTTGGAAGAGAAGGCCTGATGGGCTTAACAGCACCAGAATAAATAAATAAATATTATTATTATTATTATTATTATTATTATTATTATTATTACTATTATTATTATTATTATTATTAAAAGAGCGTGTTAAACATTTGGGGATTTTTTTTTTAACAAAACCATGAACTTTCCACCAATACGATATTAGGCCCACACTTTTTTGTTATATACAAAATGAACTATTCGCTCTGAAAATATGCAGGTTTATTTCAATTCAACCCTGTATAGTAATTAACTAAATTAATAATCAACGCTACTTTCTCATTCTGGGAAGCATGTAGGGACGTCCTGTGATTTTATAAAGCCTATTTAGAAATTTTCTTTTATATAATAATAATAATAATAATAATAATAATAATAATAATAATAATAATAATAATAATAGGTTAGGTTATTTTACGACGCTGTATCAACATCTTAGGTTGTTTAGCGTGTTTGAATGAGATAAAGGTGACAATGCCGGTGAAATGAGTCCGAGGTCCAGCACCGAAAGTTACCTAGCATTTGCTCAAATTGGGTTGAGGGAAAACCCCTAAAAAACCTCATCTAGGTAACTTGCCCCGACCAGGATTCGAACCCGGGCCAACTGGTTTCGCAGCCAGACGCGCTAACCGTTACTCCACAGATGTGGACAATAATAATAATAATAATAATAATAATAATAATAATGGCTATATTTAATCTGGCAGATTTAAGGCCGTAGGGCCTTCACTTATACTCAACCAGGTTTAAAACTTGGTTACATAATTGAACATACAACGTAGCATTTTTATGTGTGACATGCTATTATTATGTTAATAAATTGACTCTCGAGTATAGACGTCTCACGTTGAAATCTAAGTGCCTAGACCTTAAGAGGAAGAATAAGAAAAAATTAAATATATGATTTTAGATGTACTCTTGAGGAATCTAGTGAGTATTAAAATTCTAAATTTCTGGATGACTCGCAGGATGGGATATGGGTCTTACACGTTTTAACTTTGTGCTGTTGTCATTTATTGCACGAAGAGATTCCGTAAATTTATTTCTGTCCTTTTTTGAGTACCAGTATAAGAAATTATGTAAACGGAAGAAACTCACTGTCCACAGTTTGAAATACACTGGTGGCTTAACTGTGACGTCAGTACCAAAGACCTTGCAGGCGGCCTAAGTATCAGGGTTTCACCAATAACAAAGATTAATGGACGAAGCCATTGTGTATTCAATACGAAGCAAAAGGACACACAAGAGAGTATCTGTGTAATATACACTCAATTGTGTTTAATGGGATAAAGGACACACAAGATTACGCAGCACTCTCGAACTGGGACAAATGGGGCATATACATTGCAACAAGTTCAAGACACACAAGTTTGTAATCCCAGCACTATGTGTGTTACATGCAGTAGCTACAACTTTACTGTCCTCATTCTGACCGCAAGTGCAAGACATTTAGGAATGTGATGTTTTGTTGAAGTAGCGACCAAGCTGTTTGCAATTGCTAAGCCGCACAGTTTTTATGTGGGAGCCACGGTCCAGGATTTCAGTTTCACTCAGCAAAGAGATTTGTACAGGGACATCATTTTATTTTTACTAACATTTTTAATATTAACCTGGCTATACCTTTCTATTAACGATTGAAACAGGAAACACCGTTTGCTACCCTTTCCACGACGGAGTTCGATGATACTGGCGTAAAATACAAATCATTTTACTAGGTATAGGAGGGAAGAAAAGTAGTTCATCCATTTATGTAAACTAGGAAATATCGCGATTTTGAGTTTGATAATTTTCATTAGGTTTTTGTTTAATCAAAATACAGTACTGTATTACACTTAGTGTTTTACACACGAATTGAGCTATCCATTCGGAATTATTAATTATGAAGTGTATATTGTACTGTTACAGCACATTAGCGTACTATATAGAGAATGAAGTTAAATTGAAAAATAATTATAATAGGCCTATGGATATTTAAACACATTTTAGAAAATGGTGGCCGTTCATTTCGATACAGGCTTCAGTTCTTTTTGTCCATATTATCGCACTATAGACTATTGTACCTAATTCCAATTAACAGTTTCGTCCTTCGTACGAGTAACTCATGTTGAAATAATTCTGTACCTACTCTATAAAAGAGTGCCTTACGTACTGTAAATTCAATCTTCACTTCTGCCCGATCCGAAAAGATAAAATCACTCAGAAATGCTATCTACTGTCCGTTCAAGTGGTTTTGTCGCAGGGTTGTAGAAAGGGGGGGAAAATCACGTGACAGTTAATTACTTAAGGAGGCCCTTTTATTTAAGTTATTTTAAACACTTGAATAATATTACGTAGACGTCCAATTGCTGACAGAAATTAATGTTTTCAGAAAAGAGCTAAGATAGCCCAGCTACTAGACTTTACAAAGG
Organism: Periplaneta americana; assembly: GCF_040183065.1. Classification (NCBI taxonomy): domain Eukaryota; kingdom Metazoa; phylum Arthropoda; class Insecta; order Blattodea; family Blattidae; genus Periplaneta; species Periplaneta americana. The sequence goes on along the minus strand of NC_091133.1, from coordinate 81,096,932 downwards.
GGCGAACAGAAGCAGGTGGGGGAAACCGGGATGCGACATAGGGAAACGGATGACAGTACCCGTACGAAAATATGATTCAATATTGAAAGCTCTTTCGTCACTGGAAAACGCGAACATATTTCTGAAACGTACTATACTCAGTAACTCAGTACTGCTTATGCGCCCTCGGCTCTGTGTCGTGAACGGTTGGAAGTTTACTAGTAGAAGGGGTGGGAGTGAAGTACATTCCAAAACTCAGGTACAATAAAAATTGAAGTAAAAATAAAATGATGTCCCTGTACCTGTTAACAGTGTTATATAATATATTCTTTATTTTTTTCATAGTGGTCTCCCAAGAGCAGGTCTTTCACTGCAAAACCCAGCATACTCCACTATCTCCTATTTCCTGCCTTCCTCTTTGTCTCCTTATATATGTATCTTAATGTCATCTATCATCTGAACTATTCTCCCGTTCACCATTCCTTCCAGTGCACCCTTCAGTAGGCAGTTTCTTCTCAACCAGTGACCCAGCCAATTACTTTTCCTCTTCCTGATCAGTTTCAGCATCATTCTTTATTCATCCACTGTTTCCAACACAACTTCGTTTCTTATACTGTCCATTTCGCACGCTCCATCCTTCTCCATATCCACATTTCAAATGCTTCTCTTCACTTCGTCGTAATGTCCATGTTTCTGTCCCATATAATGCTACACTCCACACAAAGCACTCCACTAGTCTTTTCCTTAGTTCTTTCTCCAGAGGTCCGCAGAAAATGCTCCTTTTTCTATTAGAAGCTTCCTTTGTCGTTGCTATTCTCCTTTTGACTTCATGGCAGCAGCTCATGTTACTGCTTATAGTACACTCCAAGTATTTGAAGCTGTCCACTTGCTCTACTGCCTCATTTAGAATTCGCAAGTTTACCTTCTTTACTTTTCTTCCTATGACCATGCTCTTCGACTTATTTGCATTTACCTTCATTCTATACTGCTCACAGCTGTCATTTAGCTCCAGTAGCATATCCTTTAGTATCATTTCCTCTTCTGTTGACAACGCCAGATCATCAGGAAATCTTATGCACTTAATTCTTCTTCCTCCTACTATCACTCCTCCCATGTTCTGAAAATTCTTTATTATTATTATTATTATTATTATTATTATTATTATTATTATTATTATTATTATTATTATTATTATTATCACCGCTTTGGAGTAGCGATTAGCATGCCTCACCATTGTACGAGCAGGCCCAGGTTCAAATCTGGGTTCGGGCGCGGGTTCGATCCTCGCTTGGGCTGATAACCTGGTTGGGTTTTTTACGAAGTTTTCCCCAAACCGTAATGTGAATGTAAGGTAATCTATGGCGAATCCTCGGTCTCATCTCGCCAAATATCATCTCGCTATCACCAATCTGGTCGGGCTAGGCCCTTCACGGGCTGTAGTGCCACGGATTATTATCACAAATCTCATCGACTCTAAATAACCTAGTAGTTGATATAACGTCGTTAAATAACCAACTAAAAAAATTCAAATCTGGTTGGGACAAGTAGGTCTAACTTGGTTTAGGATTTTTCCGGAGTTTTTCCTCAAGCCAGTAAGAGCAAATTCTGGGTACTTTACGGCTCTGGACACGGGATCGCTGGCATTATTACATTCTTCTCATTCAGAGGTTAGGTAACGATAGTAGTTGATAAAGCGTCGTAAAATAACCAATTAAAATTATTATTATTATTATTATTATTATTATTATTAGTCCACACCTGTGTAGTAACGGTCAGCGCGTCTGGCCGCGAAACCAGGTGGCCCGGGTTCGAATCCCGGTCGGGGCAAGTTACCTGGTTGAGGTTTTTTCCGGGGTTTTCCCTCAACCCAATACGAGCAAATGCTGGGTAACTTTCGGTGCTGGACCCCGGACTCATTTCACCGGCATTATCACCTTCATTTCATTCAGACGCTAAATAACCTGACATGTTGATACAGCGTCGTAAAATAACCCAACAAAATAATAATAATAATAATAATAATAATAATAATAATAATTATTATTATTATTATTATTATTATTATTATTATTATTATTAATGAGTTTCATGCAGTACAGTAGTTCTTCTACAACCAATTAGCAATTATGTTTCTCGGTTAAGCTCCTGTCCACCATCTGTAATCCATACATCTTCAGAATCCATCTAGCATTGTTCATTAGGTCTTCCCCGTCTTAGGTTGTCCTCTGTTTCCCGCATCTATCATTTCTCTAATTTTTTGTTTCTGACTTTATCCCTCCGTGTGATTTCTAAGAAACTCTCATCCAAGAATTCATTTCAGTTATTAATAGTTATCTTTCGCTGTCTCCTATCCTCGTTTCCGTTCCATATGCAGGCCTATAGTAATATACTCTGTACTAAATTTAATGTCTATGAAATCCAAGAACCGTATTAGGCCGAAACTATATGACGTTACTTATTGATCTGCGATTGGTTGAAAGATAAAGCCAAGATACGCTATGAAATATAGTCCCGTAAATATTTTATTATAATTAATATTTTACGCATTTTATGTTAATTCAAATTAGTACGATATAATTAACCATAATGTTAGATCAAAGAAACCTAATACATTAATGTGTACTTGATTTGTTCAAAAATTTGCGTAGTGATAGATTATTAGCCTATTGTTTTTGGCTTGGACCTCGCGTCAATGGAATTCATTGTCACAAAGTATTAGAGGCTGCAAGACAATAAACACCTTTAAAAACAGCTTAAAAGATAACCTTATTAGCATTTCACTCCAATCATACTGATTTAAACTATCACTGACTACATTGTTACTTCTTTCTTTAGACATCATCCTGATAATGCTGTGTTTTCAAAATTGTCTCATAATAATCTCTTTCTATTACTTAATATTATTTGAAATATATTAACATTCTATGTATTTTAGCTTAATTCTGCTACACAGTTTATTTCAGTGTTTAATTAATAGTTCATAGTATTTTGTTGTTTAATTTGTAAGTAACTCTTGTATACATGTAACTCTCATCTAAATCAAATTGTTGAATTCTTAGTAAGTTCATGCATATGTATATAGACTTTTTGCTGGTTGAGTGGAAGAGAAGGCCTTACGGCCTTAACTCTGCCAGCTAAAATAAATCATTATTATTATTATTATTATTATTATTATTATTATTATTATTATTATTATTATTATTATTATTATTAATATGAGCCATATATGAACTACTTCGTTTTGTTTAAAATCTCTTTATTCCATAGTATCAAATTTAGCATTCTTTCTTCCTTAATGTCAATAATTTTTATGTATTTCTTTTTTTCTCTCTCTCTCACTGTTATTTATACTCGCTTTAACATCTCTGGTCATATCGCGAGTTAATTTTTGTGTGAAATCCGAAGGCCTGTGTACTATTGTTGAGACTGGTTCTATTGTTATGAACTAGATGGCGACTGTAGCCCTATATGTATTACTGATTTGTTATGAATATGATTTCGGTGATGAATGAGGCCGGTGATATTCAGGGATGTTATGGCCCGAATTTCCAGGCATTTGCCTTACGGTTGAGGGAAAACCCTGAGAAACCTCAATCAGGAAATTCAGCCCGACCGGAAATCGAACCCGGGTCCTATGCGTAAGAGACCAGCACGCTGATCCTTACACCGCGGAGGTGGTCTATTTATTTCTTGTGTCTCGTTCCAATGAAATCATCATAATTCATAAAATATTTAGTAGGGTATGTTATTGAAAGTGCGTCAGACGCAGCTATGCTCCCATACTGGATGCCATGGTCAAGGACAAATTAACGTCAATATTGATATCGCTATTGATATCGATATGCGATTCACACTCGAGCGCAAAAGTGTATTGAAACAGAGGCAGGTACATTTGGAAATGTGTTGTAAACATTGACATAACACTAGTACGTTGTGTATAGCTGGTGACTATAAGTGTGAAGTTTCTGGCTATCACTCTGTAAATGTGTTTTCGAGTCGTTATAGTGTGGCCATCTTTGTAAATCAAAATGGCCGGTTATAGCTTCTTAACCGTTAGACATCGGACCAAAAATCGTGTGAAATTTTGAACTTATAACTATTTCATGAAACGTATCCTGCAGTTATACTGCAATAACTGTAAATTTGATATTAATTGTAATTGTGTATTTAATACTGTATTTGTAATCCGTGGTAGAGGGGAAGAGAAGGCCTGATGGCCTTATATCTACCAGGTTAAATAAATAAATACTAATTTATTTCATACACTCGACTGTCAACTTTCCACTGAGATGTAGCCTAAAATGTTATACTAGGTTGTGACGAAGGAATTTCTGTTTGTGAAATGCCTTTCTATTATCCGTGGATGAAAATATCACATTTTAAATGTATATAATATTAGTAACATAAGGTCCATCTGTGATCACCGAACCTTGAAAATTGTCTAACTTTGATCATTCATGCGTATCAGTTGAGCTATTGCATATAGTTTTAACTTTGAATAGCTGCAACATTATTACTGTCGCATTTCCTTGTACCAAATGCAATGCCATTGCCTCTCCTATTAAGCAGTCTAGTTGGCACAGTAATGCAGGAAATAAAAGAAACAAATATGGCAGGAGATTTGTAGATTCTAGAGTTGAACAATGATCGAGAAAGCAAGAGTAAAGAGCCCGCAAGGTTGAAAACCCGCACGACACTCTTATCTATGTCGTTGACTGCTTGTAAGGCAGAAAGCCCACTAATACAGCGTTGCCAACCTGAACACGAGCGAGTCGGCTACAAACGTCCCGAAATTCAGCTACAAAGACTGAAATTAAGCTACGCTCAAAACTTGAAGAATTTGCGTATATGTTGTTCAGTGTGCTGTGTTTAACGATGATTTCATTGCCCGTTATATTAATTTAATAAAAATAATTCGAAAGAAAAAATAATAATATAATTAAATATTGTTATTATTATTATTATTATTATTATTATTATTATTATTAATGGGGTTATTAATGTTAATATTTATAATAATCATTATTATTTCTTACAAACAGAAAGTCAATACATAGACCTAAGTATCAAGACACTTCTATAGGTTTGGTAAAGCGTTGCTCAACTCAGTCTATAAAGTATGCAGCAATATAAAAAAGGGAAAGTATTTATTAACTCACCTAATGAAATCTAGTTGATCCTTCTGATAACACTTGCTAACACATACAAAAAAAATGTCACAGTGTCCACGTTTTATATATATTTGTCTACGTATTCATACATATTTACAGTCAGAATTTTGTAAACACTAACTAACACACATTGAAGAAGCCATCAACCTCTTCTTCTTCTTCCTATTGTTCGTCATTTGGTCCTGCCTTAGGATATAACACTGACTTGTCATTGATCTTAGCATGCGATGATAACAGGAGACCATTCTGTGTGTTCGTAGCAATCTTATTACGTGGATTAATTTCTATGCGGCAGGCTTCTCATCCTCGTGGATGATTGGCACTCACTGTCAGATGTATCAGAACTCAAGATGAAATCACAACACACTACACTAAACTGCACACAAAGGTTACATTATCAGACACATGTAAGACTGTTTTCCTTATTTCCAGTATACTGACGGGGGAAGACGCCATAAAAGGAAATAAATAACAATGAAACATAAGACTAACACGTTTTAAAAACTGGACCTTTCCGGCCTTCCCACTCATATCTATCTCACTGTCAATTTGTTGCGACATTTTGTGCAAAACATTGTAGGCCTAAACACGGTGTCATCGGAAGATTATTCGTAAAGTCGGTATGTATGAAGATATTTTAGATTTTAGAACTTTAGACATAGCCCTTATTTTTGAGTACTAAATAGAACAGAAGATCAATGTTATAATGTTTACAATGTTTTGCACAAAGTGCCGTAACAAGTGGACAATGAGATAGATATGCGTGGGAAGAGCCAGTTTTTTTAAATCTAAGAGGCTTAAGTTTCATTGTAATTTGAAGTCAGAGTACGGTTATTTTTGCCGAGTAGGCAACCCCTAATAAAAACTCTGCCATGTGCAGGGAAGTTCACAAACAGAGGAACTGTCAGGTTACTGGTTTACTTTTGTTGGGTAGGCGACCCCTAATAAACCGCCTGACGGGTGTCTGCAAATTCACGAGTACAGAAATTGTCAGTTAGGTAATAGGCGCTATTCACATAACAGGAAAATAAAACTGAAAATGGGAATGCTACCCTTGCATAAATACCGGTCACATTGTTCAGAATTCAATCTGTGACACAAAGTTTCAACCGGTATGTTTTCGTATTTTAATGAGGAAGTGAGGAAATTCTGGTGGGTATTAGTATGAGAAAATAAATTTGTTAAAAGAAAGTGTTTACACATGGTCGCTCGATCGAATCTCAATTCGGTTACATTTTGACATTCGGCTACGACCATTCTGCTACAAGCTACATGACTAAAAATTAAGCTATGTTTAGCCGAATTCGGCCACGGTTGGCAATGCTGCACTAATATGATAGTGATACGACAAAAACACTGATCCAGCACGAATTATGATAGCAACATGACAGCAAAGTGACCTGGTACTCACTGGACTGATTCATTCATGCAACATATCGTCGGAGGATGAGGACGTTCACAATCTAGTTAATTTAGCTAATATAAAAACTGCAGTGACAGAAAACATAGGAGACGATTTTGGTTGCATCTTTTTGGCTCGCTAATTTAAAACAACGCGGTGATTTTAATCTGTTCAAAGAATTAAATATATACCCAGAAAGATTTACTGTAAAATATTCTACAGATTGAGTAGAGAAATATTTAATCTGTTGGTACAGAAAGTTGGATCTGCAATTTATAAAAGGAACACTAACTTCAGGATTTCAGTCAATGCTGAAGAACGCCTTCTGATAACTATCAAGTAAACAGGCTTATATGTTTATACATCAGGTAAATAATAATTGTTCATTTCTCGTCCACATCAGGGTAAACATGTGTTTACAATATGTTTATAGGGTAGAGGGGCCAATTACCGGACAGGTCCTATTTACGGACACTCCTAGCATTTTGTCATTTTGTGCTTATACAGAATCCTTTATATATTCCTTTAGCTAGACAATGGGAAGCAGTAATATTCTAGAGCTGATTGCGACACATGGGAGTGAGATAGTGTGTGAAATCCGAGCTCCAGATAGCGGTAATTGAGCAAAGGTTATTACAATATCTTTATATTTCGCCCTATTATAATATTGAGCGGTAAATTATTCTGTGTAAATAAGATAAAATGATTTTGCAATAGGTTTATTATGTTTTCAATCCGAAAAATAGATGTAGTACCAAAAGACCTGGCAAATCTATACTAATAATAAATCTGTAGCCGAAATTTTTCTGGTAATTTTCGATTTTCCAAAATTAATTGGTCCTAACATATATAATTAACCACCCTGAAACCGAAAATCGCATTTTTGAAATTTTTGTTTGTATGTCTGTCTGTATGTTTGTTACCTTTTCACGCGATAATGGCTGAACCGATTTATGTGAAAATTGGAATATAAATTAAGTTCGTTGTAACTTAGATTTTAGGCTATATGGCATTCAAAATACTTTATTTAAAAGGGGGGTTATAAGGGGGCCTGAATTAAATAAATCGAAATATCTCGCTTATTATTGATTTTTGTGAAAAATGTTACATAACAAACGTTTCTTTAAAAATGATTTCCGATAAGGTTCATTCTTTACAAAAGTTTGATAGGACTGATATTTAATGAGATAAATGAGTTTTAAAATTAAAATAACGCCATCTAAGACGGTGCAATGAATTAAGAACAAATGACTTCGTCTATAGGGGCCTTGGACAACAACAATCGAAACAGGGACCTTGGACATCAACAATCGAAAGCTATGAAACATAGTCTACAGAGAATGTTTCTGTGTTTGTATGAAGTAATATCAGAAGCTAAATTAACCGATTTGTATAATTAATTATTATTTCACCATTGGAAAGTGTAGTTCCTCTAGATGGACAAAATGCCATAATGTTATTACAGTAACGTCTGAGTAAATCGAGGACAGGTAAGATTAAAATAGCTTCTAATGCACAGAAAATTTGATAGACTATTTTGTACATTCGTTTTCTGTATTTCTTAAAATAATATTTATGTACACTCATTTTAATCTCAGAGAATTAACGAACAACGAGAGTGTATTGATTTAGTATGCAGTAATAGTACGTTAGCTTAGCAATCCATTATTTTATAATTCAATGCTCAATTGAATCGTGTTAAAATACATAAAATATATATGCAATAAATGCAATGCAAAAAAATTGGGTAATGAGCGAAGCAGATTATCTTGCGCTGTTGTAAAAGTTGTTCCCTGGATCAAACGTCCTATTTTAATTATGTAATTACTTTATATTTATTTCTAACAGGTGCAGCGGAGCGCACGGGTACGGCTAGTCTTTAATAAGTTCAATAAAGGTTATATTGAAATTAGGATCGTCTCTCATCTTAACCCTTGTATTACCAACTCACAACTGATACAACAAAAAGTGGAGCATGCAGCACTGTGAGTGACACAACACAACACAGGTAGTGTCGAGTTGTTGTCTGATCAGATGAGTGGGCTTCCGTTCATTTCATATTATGGGTTATATATGAACATACACGTTAGCAACAAGCAAAGCATCAAATCTGTGTCGTGTTGCTGTCTCTTGTCGTTCCAGTGGGCGCTCTGCCTAAGCGAACGTTCAAGACATCGGAAGTTGTCAACTCTCGAACGACAAGCAGCCTTGAATCGTCATAGTTTTTTAATATCAGACTGAACTTTTATCTGTTTTGGCAACTGTTATACATAAATAAACAATCAAGTAGCCTATTTGAAACATCATCTCTACCTTTCAGTGTACACAGGTTGTAACTTTAATAATGGCAACTATTTATTTATTACGAATATACAAGTGATACATCTGTGAAACTTCTACAGTCTTTCAATGTAGTAACCAGCATTGTCTACAACTCGTTGCCAGCGATTTGGAAGTCGTAATATCCCTGTAGCAGCTCCTGTTCTGTTGATGTTTCTGATGGACCGCCTACTGCCTGTAGAATATCGGGAACAGTCCGGAATCGAACGCCACGAAGTGGTTCCTTCATATTTGGGATTAAGTCATAATCACAGGGGATTAAGTCCGGTGAATGTGGTGGATGGAATAGCACTTCCCATCCCCCAACGACTGTGCAAATCAGCTACAGGGTGTGCCGTGTTCGCTCTTGCGTTATTCTGCATAATGCTGGGAGGGTTCTGCAAAACGTGTGAACGCTTTCTTCGCAAGCTGGTCTGAGATTATGCTCCAAAAAATGAAGGGAATACTGCGCATTAACATTGTCTTTGCGCTGTTCCTGCTTTGTAAACATGGCGAAACACAACCGCTTAGAGCTATAATTAACAGGAGACTAAATTCAACTTTCCACAGCGCATGCGCTGTGAGTTGGACGGAAGAGTCCTTTTGGGCGGGGAGGAGAGCAGACATAGACTAACATGTGGTAGAAGTGACAACAATTAACTCCGTCTCGTTTCGCTTTTACACCAGTGTTGCCACTATTAAAGTTACACCCCACGTATGATAATCCGTTACCCAATCATTATTTAATTGCTAGGTTCTTATTAAAATGCTAGGATTCTTTTCGTATGTATGAGATCAAGTGTACAATCTCAAGTAAAAAAATATTAACGCTTTAGTTAACGTTATGTTTTATGTTTCTTAGAAATGCAAATTTATTTGAGAATTTTTTCTTCTGTTTATATAACCACAGGTAATATCTGATAGTAGAACCAGAACATTTTGATAGCTATGATACTGTTTTGTTTTGTCTTTTGTATCAATTAAACATCTCCAATGTTATTTATTTAAATGATGTATGTTATTCAAATTTACGACATCTTTACATGCTGATCAAATGCTATTTCGAGAATGACGAGCAAGATTCGAAGCTCACGAGAGTTACGAGACGAGACTCGAGATACAAGTGCAACGGACACAGCGAGCGAGAGCGGCAGTTAGTTTTGTTCGTCTCTAGTAGAATACATATAATTGCGTGTAATGTTCAATTGCATGGTACTTGTGTGATTGTGTGGGTTTGAATGTTTGTAAATTGTGATGTGTATGAAATAAATTAAAGATCATTATACATTCTGCCTTATTAAGTGTTATTTTACTTGTATCATGCAACGCTGCGGGTTGCATCGACCCTCTGCCACTAACGAGCATTATGTTGCGGGTTCCATCGGCGCCTGGGAGCAAATTGCGCAAATAACAATTTAATATTGTGACCAAAATGTAAATACATAGCTTTATGGAACTTGTTGATGATGAACCTGTTAGGCTACATTCCTGCTTCTCTCGTATAAAATATGTACATCGCAGCTTGTTTCTATCTGCATGAGGGTATGATATATTTCGCAGTATTTATCCTTTTGTTCCTTAACTTACATATTCCTAACAGCCAGCATACTATCTTGTTCCCATAACATTTTCATTTCCCTATATTTAATTAATCGTCTATCTCAATAAAGTCGCTCTAAAATTCTTGCCTAGGTGTCTTATTACTTCACTTACATTTGATTTTGCATACTAAATTTATATTGACTTCCTCGAGTTTAGTCCATATTTAACATTACATATTAATTATTTTAGCCAATGCGATTTGTTTCTCTTCTAGCACATAGGCTACATTATATGAATTTTTCTCGTTAATGTGGCTCTTCTCTTTAATATAACTAAAAATTGTAATTTCTCTTACTAAAATAGTCCCCATGTTGCTAATAGTACACATTTCAAACTATCCGCTGTATTTGAGTGTTTCCAAAGAACTCCGAAATATTTTTTTTTATAAAATTTAGATCGAAATATTATCGTGATAAAGCATTTCCCTTTATTTCTAACTAATGAACCATCTTTGATTGAATTATAATAATCCGTGGCGCTACAGCCCGTGAAGGGCCTAGACTGACCAGCCGGCTGCTGGCCGCACGCCCACCTGCCGAAGCAGAGGTGGACGATCATCCAACCAGAATGGAGGTATCGTTTGGTTATCACGATGATCCCCCCAGCCGTTATAGCTGGCATTCGCAACCTGATTTCGCTACATATCGTAGCTCCCCAAGTGCATCACGATGATGGGTGGGCACCGGTCCCATACACTGGCCGAAATTTCATGAGAAAATTTCTTCTCCCATGAGGACTCGAACCAGCACGCATTCCGTAACGCGAGTCCTAGGCAGATGCCTTAGACCACGACACCACGGCGCGGGACTGATTGAATTATAACTTAATAAATATCTTTCAAGATTTACTACCAATATTTGGTCATTTATCAATTGCTGTTAGATGCCACATTACATTTATTTTCAAGCAAGAGTTGAAATAAAATATAATAAAGAAATTTACAAAAGCCTAAATAGAATGTCTTCTTCCATTCGTAATTCGTGAAAGTGTAAAATTTCACTATTTTTGCTGCATGAGAAACACGGCCATATGCTGTAATTTTTATATTGTAAACCAATGAGCATAGAAGTGGCATGCATATGATAATGGAAAAGTAGTAATGCGTAATATTGAAAAACAGACTAACCATGAGAAAAATTACAAACTGCAAATTTATCCACCAAACTTGGCACTGTAAATAATACAATGATAAAACCCGGTCTTACTTGGTCTCAAACTCTGACCGCTTTCTTGACGTCATCCTGATGGTCAAAACTACACAGGTACCGTAGAGACACAGTTTAGAGTTGAAGTTCAACATAGGCTAGAAATGGCCAACACTCTTGTCCTGGAGCCCTACATCAGTGACAGATTTTGAGTTCCGTAAAAATTAAAAGCTTGACTTCCATGCCGGAGGAAGTGATGCGCATAATACAAGTATCGTCCTCGGCAGAGTTTGACTTCATGATTCTCTGATTCAACGGCTAGCATGGCAAACACTAATTCCAGGGATGTCAGTATCATGTGTAATATTAATGTCTGTATAATCAAGAATATAGAAAAATAATATCTCTTAAAGATAGAAAAACCACATTGTCTTGAAATATCAGCTTATATTTTCTTAACTACAAAGTGAGCAAAACTTCGTTAAACCGCAACGAGGAAAATTTTCGTAAATAAAAGTAAGACTAGAAGTGAAAACTCCGCTTACAAAACCTTATCTCTCTTGAACAAGTAAAGCCATTTCATACGCAAGCGACAGCAACGATTTCGAGTGGCGGTGTAAAGAACTTTTGCTCATTGTCTTTCCTATCATAATGCTTTCTGGGTCACATTCGATTGATTGATGAGGAGGGTCATGACGCCCAATCTTTAATCATTGTCTGGTCCATTATAATAATTATTAGCTAGGCGAAATGTCACACACACCGGTCGAATGTATTAAGCACGCTGTATATCCAAAGTGCTGCTAGATTAACTTTCTTCTCCATTAGCCGATCGGCGATCGGGGAAATGATTATGAATATAATATCAGCTGTAAACCTGCCTTCGAAAATGTCAACGTGTTTGTCGAGAGAGGTAATGAAGATCGAATGTAAAATGTAATATAAGAATGTAATTGTTTAATGTACATGGGGATGTAACTAATAATTTGAGACACTAAATTGTAGAAGCTACATCTCGTTTCAGGAGATTACCGACAGACTTATCCAGAATGTAGAGCGGTCAGACTAAGGCAACTTTTCAACAGGAATCCATGTTCTCCTAAGGAAGCACGAGTCAATACAAGCATTATCTCAAAAAAATATTCTAAGCATTTCATGTACCACGTCAGATGCTGCAAGTATTCCGGCAAAAATTGTTTCTTGATCGACCATTAACGTTTCGTAAAAGATAGACTTTGATATTCCCCGAAAAGGTAATCAAGCAGCTTCAAGTCAGGAGAACGTACTGGCCATTCAACTGAACCATCTCTTCGGATCCAACGTCCATGATATATGCAATTTAAAACGTTCTGCAATTCGCGGCATTAAGTGTACTGGCGCTCCATCCTGTTGCACCCACAGTTACCGAACCGAGATAACTGGCACATCTTTTAATATCTCTGGTATAAATTGTTCCAAGAAGATTATGTAAATCTACCTATTAAAATGTAGTGAGAAAAGGTCTGATCCGATCACCTAATTACAGATATCTGACTATTTGGCCATTGCAAACCTTACTGGATGGTGAGTGTTCGGATGTAGCATGAGGATTATGATTTGACAATTGAAGAAGCCATCTCTGGTGAATGATGCCTCATCTATTGGGATAGCTATGACAAAGTTGTAATATTTCTTGACGAAATTGTATCCCTCGTGGGGAAATCACCCACACTCAATGAGTGCATCTTTTGTGGATGTCTCATGTGTAGCAGATTATCATGCAAGCCTTGTACTGACTCGGGGTTGCTTCGGAGACATGGGTTCCTATTCGAATGCTGTTATATTCTGACCCTTCCGTATGTTCCTTACGTTTGACAGTAGGTTTTGAAACACCAGGTATAAAGTATATATTTCTTTCGTAACACTTATTTTTGGAATACAGTATCATTATTTTAGATATTTATTGCAGTGTAATGTTATAAGATAAAGAACGAACATATTCTTTACAGATTAAGGAAGGCATGGATGGAGAGAGTATTTTGAAAATAATGAGAGCAAATGGTGTATAAGGAGATTGGTAGGACTGGAAGGAATGGGTAAAAAAATTATTTATTTATTAACTGTTAATGTTTGGCACAGGAAGATGTATTAAGCGTCATACACCTGTTTGTATGTATATAATGATACAGGTTAAACTGTAAGTAATATCATTAATTTCAGGGGGTTATTCTTTGAGATATTTCAAACAAAAAAGTTTAATGCAATTTTGCTCGTTTTTGCTTCCTTTTAGAGATAAAAATTGTTCTACATTAAACATTTCATAGCGTGTTTTGGGAAAGCACCTATTTAATTGCCAATATGCTCAGTTAATTTAAGAGAGCAATGTATTGTGATAATAAATTATTGAAAGAATTTCAGTTTTGTCTTTCAAATGTACAGAAATTTAACCCGAAAAAATTAACTTTTCGTTCTGCAAAGGAATTTTTCAGTGTTACATTTGTTCGGATCAATTTCTGCACATGTAAAGAAAAAAACGGAAATTCTTTCAATCATTTGTTATTATAATATCTTGTTCTCTTAAACTGACTGAGTATATTAGGAATTCAATCAATGACTTTCCCAAAACACGCTATGAAATATTTCATATAAATCAAATTTCATATCGGAAAGGAAGCAAAACCGAGCAAAATTAAGTTATTTTTTAGAAATATCTCAAAGAATAACCCCATAAAATTAATTACATTACTTACGTATCACTCTATATATACGGAAACAATTTCTCGATCAGTGAAATTTAGTTGCAGAAAGATCTTGCAGTCTTTGAAGAAGTTCAATAATCCTTGCTTTATATAAAGGTTTCGGAGAGTAATACTCTGTACTTATAATCAGAAGCGTTACAATTTAAACTACGTTCTAAATAATCTAGTGACAACAGATTCCTCATGAATAGAGATTATAGCCAACAATCTACTACAAGCAACATCGAGACTCACTGGACACGCATCAAGTCCATACGGAGGAGAGATGCTTCTCCACTTCTGTTTTAGATTTTCAGTGTGAAACTGTACCGATTGAGGTACAGAAGAGAGCTTTGAATGTAGGTACTAAGGTTAGAGTTTATGGGGCCACTATGTTCTCCTATCCTTGATTAATATTTGAAAGGAAAGTAGGCTACGCGTTCTGATCCACAATTGCATTCTGCCGAGCTGCTTTTGGTGCGTTATCTATGAAGGTAGGAAGGAGCAATTAGGTCTCGGGAGCAGTGGATCCATATCCCTTCAACGGCCGACTCATCCATTGTGTATGTCTTAAAGGGAATGTATTCAAGACACATGCTCATTTCTTCTTGACATTAGAGGTTTAGTAGTTTATGAAACTATTCTTGGAGCCCAAAAAAGAACTACGAAACCTGTTAATTTTCATGCTTATTTATGATTTTAGTGTCACATATATTAAAAGCATTTTCTTATTATTATAATTAAAATACTTATTATTATTATTATTATTATTATTATTATTATTATTATTATTATTATTATTATTATTATTAGCCTAAAAAGAAAGAGTAAGCTACACCCATGTATCTACATTCATCGTAGTGAGCAATACATTCACTCCTGGGTAGGCGCTTCTTGTTCACACTAGTCGACTGTTCTAAGGTGGTTGTGGATCCAGGGTTGAGGCAGGGAATACTACATGTTTCTAGACCAGTCACTTTCAACAGTGTTAATCAGTATTCGTAGAAATGCTTAGAAAAGGGTAAGGGAATGGAGTTCGGCAGGAATTGAAGCGGTGAGATCAATAACCATTAAAGTCCACTTCTGGTCATTCATTTTTTGAAAATTTGAAATTAAATTTTGGATATTTCCACAAGTGTTACGACTTTAAAAGTTGGCATACTACTTTGTCTTAATTTATAAAAAAAAAACAGAAATGTTACGTGTAAAAATAATAATTAGGTCATCATCATCAATAGCTATCAGGGTTTACGCCATTTGGCCTGTTCCGTCTCAGGTGAAAAGCTGGTCTCTCCATCGCTTCTTCGGGCGTAAGAAATAAAAATACGTTTTTTGCATTTCTTTCGAAACTTGTGTAAATGGACTTGAATGGTTATTGATCTCACCGCTTCAATTATGTTAATGTTTATCGTGGGGAAAAGGATAACCCTTAGAAAAATTCCAACTGCGAACTTTTCCGCCATAAGTGTCACTATGGTTTAATAATATTCCAAGGCCTGGAAGGGACTCAAACCTTGACCATCTTCGTGTAATGTGACGGTCTACATCACGCAGTCATCACAGGGATAGCAACAGGATTATAAATCCAAATAAAGTAATGACTCTTCATATTTTTTCTTGTCATATTTAACACATTTTGGTATATCAGCTCTCATGCATTCTACTCTGAAACTTCCCACTTCACTGACACAAGTTTCTTACTCTGCCGCTAGAGAGCTCTGAATTAGTCTCAATATGCCAGCATGTAACAACACTATGCCAGTGCGTCTGAAGCAGTGAGCTCTATATTAAACTGGAGGCACTACTCAATGCTTTAAAAGCGTGACGCGAATGCTGAGCGCCGAGGGTATTGCTGTCTCTTTCTAACATAGTGTTGTCCTTGTCTCTCTTGCAGTGAATGCTGTCTTACACTAACGGTATTATTATTGATTACTGCGCATGTGCAACATCCTCACGAAATA
The DNA here is from genome assembly GCF_040183065.1 of Periplaneta americana. Lineage (NCBI taxonomy): Eukaryota > Metazoa > Arthropoda > Insecta > Blattodea > Blattidae > Periplaneta > Periplaneta americana. The sequence goes on along the minus strand of NC_091133.1, from coordinate 81,080,636 downwards.
CTCATTGAAACACAATACAGTGAAACCTCTCATTTACGGACATCGAAGGGACGTAACAATCTGCCCGCATCTGGGAGGTGTCCTTAATTAGGAGGGATGTTCTCTAATCTAACAGTAATTTATAATATGCATTATGTATCCCTTCATGCTTTTAATTAAATATATTATTGTAGTTTAATTCTAAATACAGTTTACTGTACTACAGTAAATTCTTTGCAACTTTGATCTACAGTAGATAAGACCGAAAAAGGAAAATACAGTACTGTGCCATGCAGTTTTATTCTATGTCTACAGTTATGCAGTACTGTAATTTACAGTTTTCAACTTAACCTTTGCGTTCAGGTGCCATGTCTCTCGAAACAGAACTGATTGAAGTGAAGTGAATAATCTTACTAACCCTATCATGTGTCAAATACAGTTCACGATCGCGGAAACCTTGGACCCATCAGACAGGTTACATTTTATGATTTTATTTATTCACTCGCTTCTAGGTAACAAGGAGTAGCCGGCTGGGCTAGTGGTAGCCTACGAGACCCTTATTGTTTTCTTTCATGTTAAAGAATTTCTGTACAGTTCTCAAAACTAAATTTTCCATTTTTGTAACACATTATGTCTTGAAATTCAAGTTCTGTCCGTAGTCAAGAGGTAAAGCAAGCTTTAGAGCTGTGAAACCGCTGTCCGTGTCCGTATCTGAGAGTGTCCGTAAACGAGAGTTAAATTCATCATTATTTCTATATTATTTCAGTTGGGACATAAAAATCTGTCCGTATATGAGGAGTGTCCGTATCTTGAGGGTGTCCGTAAGGAGAGGTTTCAATGTAGTTAGAAAGAGAGAGAAATACACGGTCACGCTTTTTGACAGGAAAGAGCATTGCGGTGGTGTCTCCAGTTTAGTATGGAGCTCACGGTATCATTTTCAATTTATAATTTTTATATTAATTTTTTTTCTGTTAATGATTTAATTGGAATATAGTATTCTCTTCAACCAGAATCAAATACGTTATATGATTTATAACCCAAGAATAAAGGCATATTAGATACCTGGTCTGAAGTACCGTGCTGTGTTAGAGTTAACTGTAGAAAAGTAACTCTGATTGACATTCAATGGACAATAAAGCTGTTTATGGACATGTATGTGTAGACATCAGTACTGTGCGAATCTCTCGTCACACACGAAGTAAGAAATAGAAGGCCGCGTACTGCAACTGATGAACTCATTATATAGAATAGTCGCATAACACAGGAAGAGGTGTCAGTCAAGTGTGGCACATCACGGAAGCGTGTTCAGGCGATAATCACAGAGTTGGGAAACCGAAAATTTTGTGCACTATGGGTCTTGATTTCACTGTCGTTGATCAATCTACATACAGTCCTGACCTGGAGCTATCAGACTTTTTTCTGTTCCCAAAACTTAAAGAAAACCTGAGAGAACTACATTTGATTGTGAAGAAACAATGCAGATAGAAGTGGCTGTGGTTCCGTCGTCAAAGTGAAATACTGTAAACGACATCAAGAAACTTCTCTCTCGTTGGGATAGATGTCTTTTTCGCCAGGTTGAACATGTGGAGAAATAATTATGTACATACAAACAAACTTGTAGAAAAAGTTACCACTTTTTGTTTTGATCAAATAACTACACACATTTTCGAATAGTAATTTATTGAAGATATTATTTTTCAATATTCACTCGTATTTTGACCGCTTCTGTCTCTTTTATGTCCACAAACACGAGAATTTTAAAGGCCATCACGTCTTAATTCTTTGAAATTAACGGTGAATTACATTGAGTGATTTTAGTACAGTAGTCTATGTTAGTATCATTGGTTTATATAATCTTAGTAAATTCTCTAGTAAAGATTTCTAGACTTTTTATTTTGTGAGTGTATAATTATTTATTGACCTTGCCATTAAATCTAACAACGATAGGTTTCTAATGTTCGCAATTCTTTGAACGAAAATAAGCTCGGCAGGCTTTAATGCGAGTCTGTACGAAAGCAGGCATGCGCCAACTCACCTCTGAGTGTTGGACGTGGATGGCCTGGTAGCGCTCGTCCCCTGTGTACGTCGTCAGGCCTACAGTTAGCAGGTGGTAATCCTTCCGTCGAATCCACGACACCTGAAATATAATAATAATAATAATAATAATAATAATAATAATAATAATAATAATAATAATAATAATCTATACTAATAATAAATCTGTAGCCGAAATTTTTCTGGTAATTTTCGATTTTCCAAAAATAATTTGTCCTAAAATATATAATTAACCACCCTGAAACCGAAAATCGCATTTTTGAATTTTTTGTTTATGTCTGTCTGTATGTTTGTTACCTTTTCACGCGATAATGGCTGAACCGATTTATATGAAAATTGGAATATAAATTAAGTTCGTTGTAACTTAGATTTTAGGCTATATGGCATTCAAAATACTTTATTTAAAAGGGGGGTTATAAGGGTGCCTGAATTAAATAAATCGAAATATTTCGCTTATTAGTGATTTTTTTGAAAAATGTTACATAACAAAAGTATCTTCAAAAATGATTTCCGATAAGTTTTATTCTTTACAAAATTTTGATAGGACTGATATTTAATGAGATAAATGAGTTTTAAAATTAAAATAACGCCATCTAAGGCAGTGCAATGAATTAAGAACAAATGACTTCGTCTATAAGGGGCCTTGGACAACAACAATCGAAACAGGGACCTTGGACATCAACAATCGAAAGCTATTAAACATAGCCTACAGAAATGTTTCTGTGTTTGTATGAAGTAATACCAGAAGCTAAATTAACCGATTTGAATAATTAATTATTATTTCACCATTGAAAAGTGTAGTTTCTCTAGATGGACATAATGCTATAATGTTATTACAGTACGTCTGAGTAAATCGAGGACAGGTAAGATTAAAATAGCTTCTTATGCACAGAAAATTTGATAGGCTATTTTGTACATTCGTTTTCTGTATTTCTTAAAATAATATTTATGTACACTCATTTTAATCCCAGAGAATTAACGAACAACGAGAGTGTATTGGTTTAGTATGCAGTAATAGTACGTTAGCTTAGCAATCCATTATTTTATAATTCAAATTTTAACTATGCTCAATTGAACCGTGTTAAAATATATAAAATGTATATGCAATAAATGCAATGCAAAAAAAAAATTGGGTAATGAGCGAAACAGATTATCTTGCGCTGTTGTAAAAGTTGTTCCCTGGATCAAACGTCCTATTTTAATTATGTAATTACTTTATATTTATTTCTAACAGGTGCAGCGGAGCGCACGGGTACGGCTAGTAATAATAATAATAATAATAATAATAATAATAATAATAATAATAATAAAATTGTTATTTTTCTCTTCGTACGTCTATTTGCTCATTGTATTTGCCGGAAAATTTTCAGAAAAGTATAGGAGAAAGTTTTCTTTCTGAGAAAAATTTCTGCAGATAATACTCCTTGTCACATCACTAGAAACGATGAATGGTTAAGTAGTATAATTATTCTAGCCGACAGTGTTTTGTTTCATTTGCGAGCGAGGTATTAAGCTAGTGATAAACAAATATTTCTTGAAAATAACTTTTCATTGGAATTCCCAGTTTTCCCGGAATGGCTGAAAGGCGTATTTCCAGCCATATCTCTAAAGAATAATTTTCCAACATCACAATACATTTTCTTTATGTTTCATATAGTGAGAAAGTAGAAAATAAATTATCCTAGGAAAGCCATCATCTTACTGAGCTGTGGCTTTCCGAAATTCCTTCGAAAATTTTGTTCCTGTCATATTTGTTAGAGTTCTGTTATCAACCAGAAAACCAGTTCATAAATATAGACAGACATACGATAAATGTTAGGCATATTTATGAGCACGGCAGTGAACTCTTATCTCCATTGTAGCCACAATAACAAGATCTACGACGTATTCATGATGTTGAAAGCTAATAAATTTATATGAAAATAAAAAAACGGCGTTGAATAGCCCTGGAAATTAATATGGTCCCTCTATCTAAATCTGTAAGCTATCAAGTGATAACAATCTTGATTTACAATATTTATTAGTACGTATCATACATCTGTACGCATTTAAACAAGGCCATTGTGAGTTCTGTCTCCTAGGAATTCACCAGCTCGTTTTAATGGGATATGCGTTTTATATTCCAGCTTCTGTCTCATTTCTGTAAGCTTCCCTTCCACTCGTGGGTACAGACATAATGGCGTCTAAGCCCAGAAATTGTGTAGCGTGGCGTGCATTTATTTCTGTGTCACTGTGGAGGCCTAATAACGTTATGGCGCAGAATTAGTGTAGAATTCCGTTGTGAGCGTCGATTCCAGTCAAGCATACGAGTTGAACATTCGTCACAGTGTTGCCAACCTCACATCATGCGTGTTCCTTCCACAGAGTAGTTACAATTCCTTGTTACAGACAGTAGGAAAAGTATTGTGATGTTGAAATGAATTCGAGATATTTGGGGAAATACATGTTTCCATATATATCACACGGAAAAAGGAATTGTACATTTTATTTGAGTTTCTGCTTACCTGGTTTTCCCCAATTGTCATTATTTCCGTCATCAATATTCAAGGCGCAGACTCAGAAGTTTATTGGGTGTTCAGTGCTTTCCTGGTTTGCTAAAGTCCCTGGTAGTACGATGTATACGGTTGAATTTTTCTTTTGCTAGCATTTGTGTGTCCAGGCAAAAAATTATTTCTGACACAAGGTAAGCAATATTCATTAATTGAATCGGTCATTTGTAAAACCACATGAGTCACAGAAAATAAGTTTCGAAAAAAAAAACTAAAAAAAACCTGCCTGTAGTTAATGGATTTTCTAATTAAAAATAACATTTTTAATATAGGTTTAGGATGGTTATGGGATAACTTGGCTACTAGAAACAGCGTAGCAAGCCTAAATTAAATTAAATCAAGATGTACAAATATTACTAGACAAAATGATTTTATTAGTATCAATGAAATGCGCTCCCTAATATTTTTAATGCATATAAAAGGATATGGGGTCGGAGTACATATATAGATAATATGAAAATTAAAGAAAGATTTGGACTAGCCTGGTTCAGATTGGGGATTTGGAGATTAATAAATAATAGAGGTAATATACCTCAAGGCACGTGCCCATTATGTGGACATAGGGAAGATGACATTCATATTGTTTTTGAATGTCAATATACAAAAGAAATACGGATGAAATTCATAAATGAAAAGTTCCTACAAATGAATAAATAAATAGCCATAAGAAAACTCATGAATAATAATAGTAGTAATAACAATAATAATAATAATAATAATAATAATAATAATAATAATATAAAATTATAAAGACAAATAGGTATATATCTTTTTTGGTCAAAAAATTAGAATGGAAAAAATAAATGAAATAGCTAGAATTGAATGAATTGTAACAACATATTAAAATAAGTTGAGTCTTGCACAAAACTAGTCGCAGGTGCAAGATAAAACATATTATATTAAATAGTTCAGTTAAGAAATTATATTAAAATTGTATATATTTATGTAAATTATAAAGTATGTAATGTCAGGCTTCAATGATTATATGTATGTGTACTTTTTCTTTTTCTTTTTTGGCTGTGAACCATAATAAATATATCATGTCATATGTAGCATAATTAATGGATTTTCTGTTAGGTCTATGAATTTTTTACAGGAGAACCATACATTAGTAAAGCCTATGTCTGATTATAAAAGCATTGTACCTTAATTACCTCATTTCATATGACCTTGAAATATTTTTTAAATTCTTCGACTTATGTTGTTTTAAAAGTACCAATGATAACAACTCCAGTATCCTGACAAAATATGGAGTGTATTGTTTGTTGTAGTGTGAAATACATTATTATACAGCTTTCAATCAATTTATACTGTAATTTTAATTCCTTATTCAAAATGATTCATATCATTCACAAATTAAATTCAAAATATCATACCCGACTTAAAAAAAAAAGATTATTCGCGAGTAATTAATTTTTATACCAATGTGTCACATGTTTAATGGCAATGAATGAGTACAGACATATCTTTAGTTTACAACAAGGAAAGAACATAAATTGCATATTATCCCTCCTAAAAAGACGGTGTTTCTTGCTTTGGGATCTCTCTTCGAGGACTTTTTCTCTTTATATCTTCCACTTCTACAAGTCCTTGAAGGTACACAGGTAGCTACACATCTTGTTCATTTTTGCTTTCAAATGACATAGTTTTATTAAAATGTCTATTCTATCTGGTACAGGTACTTTCATAGAACACTGTTGATTATATTTTCTTCTACAGAACTCTTGGAACTACACTCACTGTCGAACACCTTGACAAAGAAGTGCATGATAGCAAATTCGTCATGGCTGCACATGTATTAAAGCCACACGAGTCCGGGTCTGATGTGGTTTTGAAAGAACTAAATATTCTAAGATTTTATAGCATGCTTAGTAATGATCGGACTCATGTTATTTTCACTGGAAATGTTATATATCATATATCACAAAAATACTTTATTCGACAAATATTAGGGTATTCGATAAGTAATGGCAACAGTGCTGTAAATCAATGCTTCTAGCAGTGACCATTGAACTCTTGTAGTACGTAATAGAGCAGCAATTATTTCATAAATATGCAGTATTGAAAGTCTTGAAGTAACCATATTTTGTTAATACAGTGACTGTTTCTGATTTGTAGCACATAATACAGCCCTAACAAATATTCGGTAGCAGAGGTCTGCATCGGACGTTTTCGCTCGAGCGCCAAGTAGTTCATAGCATAATCCGATAGGTAGCGCACATGCATGATGGGTAAAATTGTCGCGAGCGATAAATCCTCGAACGATATAAGCCGAGCGTTAGACATTCGTTCTTGTTACAGTGATGAACTGTGTAGTAACATCATAGATGTTTATCATTTCAAAATATTGCAGTGTTTAACTAACCTCTCCATAGTACAACTACAAAACTTGCTTTAAAATGTAATATAAATGTTGTAAGTCAATGTTCCCCCCCCCCAAACAGGAGTGATTTTATTTTAGCCACATCTGATAGATGTTATTGGATGTAAATGTAATTATTATAAACGGAGAACACAATCACGATAATGCAAGAACCGTACCAAATTTTCTAGTAATAATAATAATAATAATAATAATAATAATAATAATAATAATAATAATAATCTCTAATAATTAGTGTATCAATCTTTGTGTCTGTAACAGTTGTGCCGCATGATTATTCGTTTTATTATGTTTTCTGTGGCGTTATCTCTGTACTAATATCGTTATTAATTTACTGCTAGATCAATAATATTTTGTAAAACGTTTCTACATTGTCGCAGTATATAGGTGGAACACTATGTATGGACCTATCATATTATATATGTGGTAAATCAAATACTGAATAATTATTAATTAGCAATAATAAGTGTATATCGAAGTTTTTCGTACTATTTTATTTATAACTTCGTGTTACTGTTTTGGTACGTTCCATTAAAAGTTTGTCATAAACGCGAAAAAAAAAAAAAGTCTTATATTTACCGTGTGAGCAAAACATATGTGTATCTTATCTGTCGCCTTCCATACAAGGTAAGACATGTCGGTGAGATGAACTTGTACTGTGCTTCTATTTATTACGAGCGTATCACGACTGATCTTATCTCACTCGAGGGTGTGACATTCGACGGAGTTCAAGCGAGCGATTTAACTCCAATGCAGCACTCTGTTCAGTAGGTACTCCATAAAAACCCAAGTTTCAAGGGGAAAAAATGCAACTCGGTGCTTCAGAGTACTAAAAGAAGCTTATGGGAGAGAAGTCCTACCGCAATTAACTATTCCAAGACGGGTGGAAGCGAGGCATTCACTTTAACTTGAGAGCTGACAATAAAAGACCTGTATATCAATAAGTGAGAGAGAGACATTAAAAATGATGCTGCAGATGGAGTCTGCCATCTCCCAAGCTTTTGGCAACGTATTTATGACATGGTAGGGGACTATATTTGAAGTATTTAGGTTACTTAATACCAAAAGTAACCTAAATACTGTAAATTTAGTGTGAAACAGTAACTAGGCTATGTTACATTACTTTTCGAATGCCTTAGTAATTAATCTGGGAATAATGAATTTCTCTTTCCCTCATAGTATGGAAGGTTTATGAAGTATTGCTTGATAACCGATTCAGTAAGCTTACTATTGAAGTTAATAGTGGGATTTTAGGTAAGGTTTGGGAGTAGGGCTAGCCACCATCGTTACTGTGAGTACTAGATCCCTAGGGAAGAGGTTAGACTAGTGCAGCCGTGGCGAAAATGTAATCGTGCACCGAGCCACTGTGTAACCTGCAACGTGCATAGCACCTATGGAGGGAGGAGGACATCCGAAGGGGAAGTGAAGCAACTGTCTGACTTATTAACGGATTTTCACTTTCCTTAGGTCAAGCACATATATATAATTTTATAGAATATAAGGTTACAAACTAATGTTTAGTACGTGTAAAGAAGAAAGAAATGAACAAGAAAACATAGGACACATTATCACAACCTAAAGTTAACTGTCTTCAGAATGTCTATGCGACAGATATTCAAAATCAGGAATTATGTCACTTACTGCCAGTCGTAGTTGATCACGAAGGTATTTGTCTCTCAGTCGTAATCTAAATTAGGTTTTTACTATTTTAATTGTTGAAAATAATTTTTCACAAACGTAAGTTTTAGCGTACATGGCTTCTACAGAGCAAGCGAAAGAACGAAGCTTCGGATATTTATTTTTTGGCAAAGATTTGAAAGTTCAACATTTGTCAAGTCCTTACAACTAGCTTTCATTGTAACATCACATTGTAAATCTGTGAGTTAAAATTGAAGATCTAGCCGCATTATTCGTACGTCTGCTGAAAAAGGATCGAAATAATAATAATAATAATAATAATAATAATAATAATAATAATAATAATAATAATAATAATAATAATAATAATAATAATAACACTTAACATTTTAATGTTTCATGAGTAACATATAGTATAATGCTGTTTTATGTTATACAACCGTTTTCCTCGTAATACTTGTGAACAAATCTTACATTTAATATTCTCACCATTTTGGCAGCAAAAAAATGCGTCCTCCCATCCTACTTGAAACTTTCGTTTTTGTAGAGGTAGATGGTTTCGAGATAGACATTGCGACGATACGCCACTCGCAGGTCAGAGACAAATACAAATGGAACGGAGTTTCACTCCAGTGAGTGAGAGGGTGGGGGTCGGGGGAGCAAGAGACATGCACAGCTATCATTGAGAGCCACAATGTGCTCGTGAGTTACATTTTCGCCACGGCTGGACTAGTGAGATACTTGTTACTTAGAAAAAGAAAGGACTCCGTAGTAAATAAGTAGCGGATTCCTATGTAATTAAATATTCTTTTTGCGTGTGATAAAACACAATTAACAAAGTTAAAAATTCCGAACATGAAGTTTCAATTTTAAAACCCGAATTTTATTTCACATAAAAACACATATTTTCACAAAAAAAGTATGTAAATACATATTTTCAAGAAATCTATTATAAACACATAAATCTTGGAGTTTTTTTTTTTTACTTAAATAATTTTTACAAGAAATTTCAAATATTTTAAAACTAAACCAATTATATCACTCAGAAGTACGTTATCTTTTTTAAGAATTCTTGGTTGCTTCGTGTTTCTAAACTCTGTGTGGTGTATCCATGATCCATTTTCGTAATAGTATTGCCTCAATTTCTGAGAACTGCTAGGCAGCATATCAGTGTTATTATTAGAGAATAAAATAACATGGACACATGATTAGGAATGTTTATTGTTGCTGAAGATAATTTCATTCCACGCTTTGTTTGTGAAACACAACAGATAAGAGCTCTGATATGAACATTATTTAATTTAAACAAATCTCTCGCCTCTCGCAAGGCAATATATATTATCTTGTGATTCCCTGTTATTGGGCTTCATCAATCGATATCCTTCAAGATTTACTGAAAGACGGTTGTTTAAAAACGACTTGGCTTTCCTATTAGTAAATCTAAGCTTTTTGTATGACACCACAAAAAAAACTCGATACATCCAAAAACCTGTTGTCTGAAAAAGGGGGGTATGTGCCGTGAAAATTAAACTAGACTCGCTACCAGGTCCAGAAGTACAAGTACTAAGGGACAAATTCCAGAATGTGTTAGGGAAAAACAGTGGATATTAAAAAATGTGTAAAGTTGCTCAAGTATTGGAGGGTGTGCCTGTAGGTGAAATTGACGGTTTATGTGTTTGAGACATTCCTCTCTTTAAATATGCACGTCTGACGTCCTATGATGTGGTAGAATCGTTTTCACAGTATAAGTCGTTGTTCAGAGATAATCGGCATGCATTTGTGATGGAGAATTTGGAGATGACCTTTGTTGATCACTGCAATTCTCGGCCAACTACTAGCACTCAAGTGTGGTTGGTGAGTACCTAGTAACATTTTTTTTCCAAGCTAAGTAAGATATTTTGTCATATTTAAAAAAATATATATTTCTTTATTTTTAGCAAATATTTTCGTACTTTTTAGCACATAAAAATAAATATATTTAAAATTTTTAGCACATAAAAATCCTCTCCCTAGTAATAAACCATGTAACCTTCACCATTCATCTTTCAGTGCACATATTATGAAAGTTTGGGATCCGCACACGCCCCCAAGGATCTTCTTTGTCTGTTCGCAACACACCTTGATGTTTTTTTGTAGAACTTTCCCGTATGGTTGGTAACACTGGTACAGGAGTAATGAAGCCCCTGTTTTCTAGCGGGTCATTTGCGTTTGTCCGCGCGTCCACGGGTCGCCGGGGAGGCTTAGTAATCTGCTGGCCGAACATAACCTCAACCCCACACTTGGTTAACACTCACACACCACGGGACAATGCCTCGCATTATCTGCCCTGGGATTTACACAGAGCGAGGGGAATCAAATGTCATAATGAAAAATGTCCTCGGTTCTGAAATAGTGAACTTCCTACCCACGTCGGAGTGTGTGCAAGTGTGTAGTCCCTCCCGTTTCTCAGTTGTAGGAAGGATGGCTTATCAAGTAAGTAATCATAACGCGAAGTTGGGTTCGATCCTCGATGTTTTCTGGAATGATATTTGTGGGTTTTCTCTAGTTCGCTCATTTCACTCAATGTAGGGGAGACTGTTGTACCTTTAAACACTTTTCACATTTTATTTATTTTTTTTTTTAATTTTGGGAAATGTAATTTTTTAAATGAAAAAATGATTGAAATAATTATTGAAGATTCCTTTACAACTTCCTGTATGTATTTTCCTGTTTTACAGATCTATTAAGGATGGAAAAAATAAAATGAAGGGATATGTAATGTGTTCAAAGGTACAACAGGATCATGTACCTTGGAACATACCCTCTTGTAAGTTGGAACACATGGAATATAGGTGGAAATATAGCTGTAAAAACTGACAATCATATTTAAAATGTATTTTAAATCATAAACCAGAGCAGGCTTCTCTGATTTAGATTTTATTTCCTGGAGAAGCAATAACTGCTTCAACAGCTTTCTTCAAGGCATCCGAATCAATTGGGGACCTCTTTAATTCCAGACTTACTTCCTGACATGGCCTTAAAATAAAAGAAAAACAAAAACCCATAGTATTATGTAATTTGGAACATGTTCCATGGTGCAAGATGTTTTGTGTTCAAAGGTACAAGAGGGTGCAGTTTAAACAAATATGGCTCCGAAAACTAGAGAGCCAAATAAATCATGGAAATTAAAATATGTTATTACTCACCAGATGATAGGGAACACATCATACTTGAAAGATGTTAACAAATGCAATCTGGTTTTGTGTTACAAAACATACATCAATGAACGAAATGTTTACTTTTGGTACTAAAAAAACTTCTTTTGTCCACGGAACTCACACTTTGCAATAAATCAAACTGAAACTACGACCAGAGCTACTTAGCGGCTTCCTCTACAATCTACTTCATTTTGAGTCCTGTACGTAGCAGCAAAAATTAAAAAACAAAAAATGTTCAAAGGTACACTATGCTAAAGGTACAACAGTCTCCACTAATAAAATGTTATTACTTCTATGCCCTCCGGTTTGTCTTATCTTTCGTGTCTCTTCATAACTTTTTTTTTCCTCGTGACATACAAGTTTCCGTGATGACGAATAGAAACTTATAGCCAGGACCATGTCACACAAAAGTATGGCAGGCCTCTAATACATTACAGCTTAAAGTTATTGTAAGTATGGAGCTGTATTCGTCTGATTCACAAAATTATGTATAGCACCCTACATTATTAGTAAGCTGAGGACTTTTAGAGACTAAAAATAGGAAATATGCAGCCTAAAAAGTATACATTTAAAGTATACAAATACGCACTTAATATACGCACTCTAAATTTTAATTAATGCAGTTACAAAGAATTAGAAAGGGAACTATTAAAATACGTACTAAACCTTGATATCCTAAATTAGTGGTTCCTCCGGATGTCTTGTAGAGAGCTGAGGGGCTTCGCAGGATGATTTACAAAAAAAGGAAAAAAATGAAATATACTAATGTATTATCAATAATTTCTATTTCTTTTTTCTTACCGACATAGTTTTCACTGTTATTTATTTATTTATTTAGTTATTTATTTATTTATATACTTATTTACTTCGTTATTTATTTATTCATTCATTCATTCATACTAGTAGAGTTAAGGTCATAGGGCCTTCTCTCTCAGATCACAAAGTACACAAGCAGTGAAATTTAACAAAAAGTGACAAATACTAACATATTACAAAAAAATAGATAGAAAGAGGTGACAATGTAGAAAATGAAAATAATAACGTAGACTAATAGAAAAAAGCAAACTACAGATCTAAAGACTGGAATATACAAGTAACTCAGTAGGCCTGCAAATAGTTAACAGGGAAGAATACAACAAATGGACTACTCTGCTCCACAAAAGTATTAATAATAATAATAATAATAATAATAATAATAATAATAATAATAATAATAATAATAATAATAATATTATTATTATTATTATTATTATTATTATTATTATTATTATTATTATTATTATTATTATTATTATTATTATTATTATTATTATTATTATTATTCAAATATAAATGACACTCGGAAGGAAATTAAACGCAGAAAAAATGCGGAAAATGCGTGTTATTATTCAGTTGAGAAGCTTCTGTCATCTAGTCTGCTCTCAAAAAATCTTAAAGTTAGAATTTTTAAAACAGTTAGGCCTATATTACCGGTTTTTCTGTATTGTTGTGAAACTTGGCCTCTTACTTTGAGAGACGAACAGAGATTAAGGGTGTTTGAGAATAAGGTGCTCAGGAAAATATTTGAGGCTAAGAGGGATGAAGTTACAGGAGAATGGAGAAAGTTACATAACGCAGAACTTCACGCATTGTATTCTTCACCTGACGTAATTAGGAACATTAAATCTACACGTTTGAGATGGGCAGGGCATGTAGCACGTATGGGCGAATTCAGAAATGCATATAGAATGTTAGTTGGAAGGCCGGAGGTAAAAAGACCTTTGGGGAGGTCGAGACGTAGATGGGATGATAATATTAAAATGGATTTGAGGGAGATGGGATATGATGGTAGAGAGTGGATTAATCTTGAACAGGATAGGGACAGATGGCGGGCTTATGTGAGGACTGCAATGAACCTTCGGGTTCCTTAAAAGTCTTTTGTAAGTATTATTATTATTATTATTATTATTATTATTATTATTATTATTATTATTATTAGATTATATTTGTAAAATTATATAGTTTTCTTTACCAATTGAGGGAAATTAATTAGTTTCCTCCATCACGTCGAACCTTTATTTTATCTCATACTGTTCACATTTTTCATATTTTATTTATTTTTAATAGGTATCTTTTATATTATACGTTTGTTTAAATTTAATACCTTCTTTTAATTTTCTCTCTTTTTCGTATTTATGTAATTTTCATTTTATATCTATTTTACAATTTTTACTACTATTTTATTTCCACTTATTTTCTTTCGTCGTGTTTCTTCTTATTTCTTAGTTCGTTCTTTTGAATTTTGTATTCTCCCTTTTACTTTGATCTTACATTTATTTTTCTTCTGGCCAGCTTTGTTTCTTATTTAGTCATTCTGTGTCGTTTTTGTTTTTTTTTTTCTGTCTTTCTTTTCTCTATTTGCCATTCTGTTTCTCTCTTTTTTTTTACTTATTTCTTCTTTGAGCTGAAAGCCACGTAGAAATCGGCTCCAGGTATGACATTGACGTCAGCAGGAAGAACTACTGCCGATAATGACACTGTTTCACTTAGACTTGCGTGGCTGTACTCCAGGCCATCAGCGTACGGTGCCGTTATCTTGTTTCGTAACGACTCTCTTCCTGCGCCTCGCAGATCCGATTCCCATTCCGGCTCCAAATGTGTCGCACATAACAAGATGGCGTGTTTCAAGCACCCTTACGCTTTCCTTCTTATAGGAAAGGCTAGTCTTGTCATGACCGGCAAAGATGAACTCAACAGCAAGGCGCAGCTTATTTCTGCATGAAGTCTCGATGGGGAAGTCGAAACTTTCTTGGAGATGAATCTTCTTCCGCTGTAAATGTGAAGTCTTGTCTTGCCAAAATGGAGCCTCGAGATCGTACCGTATGTCTATAATGTGCGATCAAGAAATATAATGGAGATAAAGAGTATAGTTAAGAGTTATCAGGTCTTTAAGTTCCATTGAGTGGCAATATCAACAGTTGTACTTACATGATACTTATCCAAAGATACATTAGATGAAGTCCTTAGGTGTCTCATAGACTCGTAATTATTCGGTCCAAGCTGGTCACGAAATACTTTCATATGACAATATATATTTGCAAGTAAAATATATTAATTTTACGCATTAAATTCAAAGCTGAATTGGTGGACCGTTAGCAAGGGAAAACACGAGATCTTCGAGTGAATACCTAGCTAACACCGTTTATGTGTTACTCAAATTTCATTTTCGAATTCAGAACATTTTAATTCGAATGTCTGGTATGGAGAGACGACGTTAGTGGTGGTGTTGGTGGTGGTGGTAGTGGTGGTGGTGGTGGTGGTGGTGGTGGTGGTGTTAGTAGTGTTAGTGGTAGTAATGAAGTAAATAAGCAAATGCAAAAATAGAATACTGTAATAACAAAAAAGAAGAGCATATTATACTGTATTCCAATGTAACATTTATGCTTTAAACTGAAAATGTGTATCTCATAACAGTAGTTATTCATATACATTGCTTTTTAATTACTCTCAAGAAGAGCAAATAAATACCTACACATTCCAATTTATCGTTTATACTTTGAATTCAAAATTTATACCTCCAAAACGGTAGTACAGTAGAGCATCGATTATCAGAAACAATTGGGAACGGGGGGTGTTCGGATAATTGATTTTTCGGATAACCGATCATTTACGAAAATAAATTTTACCGGTGTCATAGGAGCAGCATGAAAGAAAGAAACACTGATATTAAACACAAAACTGTGTGTACTTTTATCACACATCTTAAAATAACACAGAAAAACTGACTAGCCTAGCTTAACAAGTTCAAAACGGCCATTAAAGTTGACCTACAGTTTAGAAAAGAAATCCAAACTTTTTTTATAGCTGAGATTCGTTTTTTGCCACTAAATCTCGCAAACAGCGCTGGCGAAACTGCTACATGGCGCGCGCGCAAATTCAAATTCGCCGACTGGAATGCTTTCGGTTAACCGATGTTTCGGTTGGTCAGTATTCGGATAACCGATGCTCTACTGTAGTTCAATTATAATCTCGCAAACAGCGCTGGCGAAACTGCTACATGGCGCGCGCGCAAATTCAAATTCGCCGACTGGAATGCTTTCGGTTAACCGATGTTTCGGTTGGTCAGTATTCGGATAACCGATGCTCTACTGTAGTTCAATTATAATATGTTTAATTCCTCTAAGTATATTAATAATTACTTCATTAAGAAATCATTATTTCAGAAGATAAAAACTTCTTAACAAAAATATAGTCTGACTTTTAATGGTTGTAGTTTCACATTTCATGTTGTTGCTTTTGATGATATCAACTGTAATACCTGGATGACTCAGTATCATCAGCCGTCCACAACTCGAAAAATAGCAAATTGGCTAAACTGAACAATGAGGCAGTCCGCAAGACGGAAGAGCTTTGCATAATGCCTGCAACGCCACAGCCGTTCACTATTAATATATCGTTTCCGTTCTTCCTAATTGTTTGAGATGGACTATAGTCTGTGCCATATAGATCGTTTTCACAGTACCTACCAATGAATAACTCGTCAATGTGCTCCGGGAAACAAGTTCAGAATGGCCAGGTCTAAACATTTTACTTTACGTACGAGGATAGCCTATATTTCTAGTACTAAATTTATGAAAAGAATAAAAGCAACCAATGTTTTCTCATTAATATATACTTTTTATCATTTATCCATTAAAAATCTGTATGCCTTTTCATACCTTTATCTAGATTTAACAGGTAAACATGCCTCCAGTCCTTTTCTGAATGCGTCTTCAATTTCGTTATCTACTTCAGCATCAAAACTGTTGTTCATGTAATTCATAATATGTTTTCAATTTAAAAATTTTATACAAAATATCCTACAACTCAATTTCGTATATTGCAATAGCTTTTTATTTATTTCAACAATTCATACACACAAAAAAAGACAGTCGTATACAACAAATAAAACCAAATAATATAAAAGCACAATCACTTAGGAAATTACACATTGTCATTAACACAATGACAAACATTCAGTTCAAAATTAATACATAACTAAAATACGTAATAGTCCACCGTTGTGGCTGAGGGGTTAGCGACTCTAACTCCGAGCCCAGCGGTCCCGAGTTCGATTCCCGGTCAAGACGAGTTGCCTGGGTGAGGTTTTTTCGGTGTTTTTCCCTAACTTTATGGATGAATATCAGGTAACTTTATCAGGCGATTGGAACTCCAGTCATCTTCGCCACTTCCTTTCCTCCCCCATCACCCTTTCCTCATCATCCCGTTTCTGGTTTTTCAGGTCACTCTACCGGTGTCGTCCCTGCCTCCGTGGAATGTAACTAAACGACGTTGGATGGCTTCTGCAACGAGCACCCGAGGCGGACCTACTCGGGGGAGGAGTTTCGCCTCGGACCGACAGGGGTGCCTTAGGGGAAGTTGCCGAAGGAGGAATGATATTTATTATATTATATTTATACAAAGATATAGTATTATTTAAATACAATTTCTACAATTTACATATTTATTAAAGAATTTTTTTTTTGTTTTATCTTGCACTTGCTTTTAGTTTTGTGCAAGACTCAACTCATTCTAGTATGTAGTTACAATCAGTATTTGTTCACCTTCCTATTTCTTTATTTATATATATATATATATATATATATCATTCAATTCTATTTAATTTATTCTTTCCATTCTAATTTTTCTAGTCAAAAAAGATATAAAGCTAATTGCTTTTGCAATTTTGCGTTATTATTATTCATCATTTTTATAGCTATTTCTTTATTTATTTGTAGGAACTTTTCATTTATAAATTTCATCCGCATATCTTTTGTATTTTGACATTCAAGAACTATGCGAATGTCATCTTCTCTCCGTCCACACAACGGGCATTTGCCTTGAGGTATATTGCCTCTGTTACTTCTTAATTCCAAATCCCCAGTCTGAACCAGGCTAGTCCAAATCTTTCTGTCATATTCGTATTTTCTATATATGTACTGAAGAAGGAATGGTATATGGATTTCTGTTGGCTGTAGGGACCGGTCGTTAGGGAGTCATGTGGTTGGGTTGGTGCGCGTAGGGGATCTATGGCACGTAACTCATTCCATATCGAGGGTTACCGCTATAGATCCCAACAGGTCGCAGTGCTGGGCCATCTGTGTCCCCCCACACTTAAATTCCATTCCATTACATTAAAAAATACATAATAAATAAAATATAAATATAAATTGAACGGAGTTATACAATAATAGACCTGTCGACACAAAAAATGGAGATATTTGCAGAAATCTGTTATTGACTTGATATTTAACTCAGAAAAAAATGAAGAATGCGATAACTACACTCTGTTGGCATTTATAAGCAAAATTCTTTAATTGCACAAAATTAATTAATTGATTTTTTTTCAATTTATTAGCCTAAATCAACTGCTGATATGTTATTAAAAATCGGTTAACCTTTTTTATTATTATTTGTAATATTTTTTGTAATAGTATGACTGTTACAGTACTTCTTGTGCAAAACGTTTAATAAATAATCACATTTACTTCAGTGATCAATATCTCGAAAACAGGTTTTCGTCGGTTAGTCTCTTATTGCGTAACTACGTCCAATTATAATTTTGCCGAAAATAGTATGCAATACACAGGCGAAAAATACATAAAAAAAGTATCAGGAATTAAAAGAACTCAGCGCAAGCGCCAAATTTTTTTAAACTTTCTCTCGCCTCTGTTATAGAGCACTTAACAACCTAGTATCGCAATACGCGTTATTTAAATGACGATCGACCAAAATATAATGTGCGATACACATGCGTTAAGTGCTTAACAGAATCTCGGAAACTGAAAAAACCCGGCTTCGCCTTGTTTTTTAAAACTGTTTCGTCCATTCTGTTATAATGCACTTACCACATTTATATCGCAATATGCTATTTTAATGTAAGGCTTAAAACGTCGAAGAATTTTAATAGCCGAGGGTAAAAGTTTGAAGAGGATGAAGCTCTAAAGTAATTTTTCCATCTTTGATAATATTATTGTGATTATATCACTAATTTTTGTCATGTGTATTAGTACGTTTTACATAGGCCTATAGGACAACGGTTCCTCAAATTTCGTAGTAGAATCTCATCTTTAGCGCATCACATCGCAGGTGTTGAATTTCCCACGTTGCACAATATGGCTTCGCTTCCTCCATCTCAATACAACTTAGAGTTCCTCAAGCTCCAATTAGCACAAGGCGTTACATATGTCGCCTAAAGTTCCAGCTTGCTTCTAAAATTCGTTGTCAGCGGGGGCTTCTGAATTCTCAAACAAATATGGTTGCCAAACTGTTTCTTATGAGCGTGTTTCCATACTGCAGTAAATATTACTTCAATATCTGATGCGTGTGGGAACTGTATTGTAATATTTTGTGTTTGTTCACATTAAATACTTTTAAAGGAATGATGAATCTTTGTAAAAGGCACGCTATATTTCTTGATTCATAAATAGAGAATATTAACCATTTAATCTTCTTCTAAAGAAAGTTGCAGAAAAGCCGTAAAAAAATTTGGGTTGTCGTAAGAAATAAATCACACAAACCATTCAATTAATTATGACCAATTACAAATTTTTTTTTTCAGTTCATCTATACATAGTTTATTATTTTACTGTTTTACTAATAACTCTTATAGAGACGTTTAACTGTCTTATACTTACACAATGAATAACTCGTTCATAAGTTATGTGTAAATTCCTTACCTACTTACAAATGACAGGTTCATTGCCCCCCTCACATAAGCCCGCTATCGGTCCCTGTCCTGTGCAAGATTAATCCAGTCTCTAAATCATATCCCACCTCCCTCAAATCCATTTTAATATTATCCTTCCAGCTACGCCTCGGCCTCCCCAAAGGTATTTTTCCTTCCCGTCTCCCAACTAACACTCTGTATTCATTTCTGGTTTCGCCCATACGTGCTACATGCCCTGCCCATCTCAAACGTTTGGATTTAATATTCCTTATTATGTCAGGTGAAAAATACAATGCTTGCAGTTCTGCGTTGTGTAACACTCTCCATTCTCCTGTACCTTCATTCCTCTTAACCCCAAATATATTCCTAAAATTCTTATTCTCAAACACCCTTAATCTCTGTTCCTCTCTCAACGTGAGAGTCCAAGTTTCACAACCATAAAGAAAAACCGGTAATATAACTGTTTTATAAATTCCAACTTTCAGTTTTTATGACAGCAGACTTGATAATAAAATCTTCTCAGCCGAATAATAACAGGCATTTCCCATATTTATTTTGCGTTTAAATTCCTCCCGAATAAATTCCTTACTGAATAATAATCTCTACATACGTCGTGTATAACACTACAACTGGTACACAGCTACGTTATAGTTCCGTCATTACTTCATTACGAAATGTAATACAATAAGTGGTCTACACCTGTGCAGTAACGGTTAGCGTGTCTGACAGCGAAACCAGGTAGCCTCGGTTCGAATCCCTGTCGAGGCATATTACTTGGCTGATATTTTTTCCGGAGTTCTCCCTCAACCCGATATGAGGAAATCCTGGGCAGGACCCTGGACTTATTTCACCGGCATTATCAGTTTTATTTCATCTAGACGCTAAATTATCTAATATGTTGATAGAGCGTCGTAAAATAACCCACTTAAAATATAAAATACCTCAGGTTGTCTATTGTATCCGATAGTGCGCGCTAGTGTGCCGCGCTAAGTATCGATAGTAAAACTCGGCGTGATCGATTACCACGCCATATTTTGTTCCATATTATACTAATTCCGTGGTCTTTAGTTTGTTCTGCTGTGGTTACACGACAACAATAATCATAAAATGACAATGGATACGAACAGCTGTTAGAGGGGCGGCCATTTTGTTCTCGATATACAACGCTTAAACATGGGGTTTCGTGTATATAACTACTGCATAGCATTTCACATTCAATAGTTAGGCCTACAAGTATTTAGGTCTATACATCCATCGCTTATGCATGGTTTGTTAGTAACTTTTTCTGTCCCAACTCTGCATAAGTATCGAGTGAAAATAGTACACGGTTTATTAGTAAGACTGTTATTGTATAAATATATTTTAAGAATGGAGCACGATTAGCCGATCGACTAGAGCAGTGATCGTCAGCACTCGCTGAAACGTGCAATGGGTACGCGGTGCCGTCCCGTGTGCACTGTCGTGCAACAGGGACAGATAGAGAGCATACCCGCTAGCAGCTACGAGAGCACTATAGTGCACTGCGTTTTACGCGGGTAACAGAGGCTAGCCCCAATGTGCTCTGTGCTGACGACCACTGGGCTAGAGTATCACTTTCCACTCTGGTAAAATTGGGTTCGAATCCCTGTGAATCCAAGTGGAATTTAAAATGGACAAATATGGTGTTAGTTGGTATTCCGCCATTGCTTCATTAATCATCATAATCATGATAATCATAAGTCTAGCCTATAGTGCGGTGTGTTCCTCTTAGAGGAGGAAACTGGGACAAAATGTACAAAAAAAGTCCTGTACCTGCCATTGGGGTAAAAAACTGTAATAGTTACTTATGATATGAATGTCGTAACGTTTCATATTACAATACGAGTTTGGAAAGTTGTCAAACAAGGGCTGCGGCCTCGTTTAATAGCCAGTCGAGTATTGTAATATGAAGTTACGATCAGTATATAATTTTTTAATAAAAGTAATTGTATAGTTTTTATCAGTTTTGAACATGACTTTTGTCGAGTAGCGATTGTATTATTATTAGTTTTCTCCTGCAAGAGGCGATTCGTTTAAGTTTGTTTTATTAGTTTTGAACAGGATAGATATTTGTTTATGACAGAAGAACAGTAGTACTAGGACAAATAAAAAAACATTGTTAAAATGAGGGCAAACGAGGATTCAGATATTGAAAATGCTGCAAATTCTGCAGCCGAATGTTCAGTACCATCGAAATCCCGCAAAGATATGAAGTGTAATACAAAAAAATTGAAGATTGGTGTTCCAAGAAAAATGTAGAAAGTGTGTTGGAGAAAGTAATACTAGCATACTTTAGTGAGTATCATTACCTAACTAGTGGCGTAATAGAATTATCATTACCTAAGTAGTTGCGTAATAGAATTAGCGTTACCTAAGAAGTTGCATAATATAAGTATTATTAATTATAAGTTGAGTAATGAATCAGTAAGTAATCAGCATCTTGTCTATGCGGATGACGTGAATATGATAGGAGAAAATCCACAAACGATTAGGGAAAACGCGGAAATTCTAGTTGAAGCAAGTAAAGCGATAGGGTTGGAAGTAAATCCCGAAAAGACTAAGTATATGATTATGTGTCGTGACCAGAATATTGTACGAAATGGAACTATAAAAATTGGAGATTTATCTTTCGAAGAGGTGGAAAAATTCAAATATCTTGGAGCAACAGTAACAAATATAAATGACACTCGGGAGGAAATTAAACGCAGAATAAATATGGCATATGCGTGTTATTATTCGGTTGAGAAGCTTTTGTCATCTAGTCTTCTGTCAAAAAATCTGAAAGTTAGAATTTATAAAACAGTTATATTACCGGTTGTTCTGTATGGTTGTGAAACTTGGACTCTCACTTAGAGAGAGGAACAGAGATTAAGAGTGTTTGAGAATAAGGTTCTTAGGAAAATAGTTGGGGCTAAGAGGGATGAAGTTACAGGAGAATGGAGAAAGTTACACAACACAGAGCTGCACGCATTGTATTCTTCACCTGACATAATTAGGAACATAAAATCCAGACGTTTTGAAATGGGCAGGACATGTAGCACGTATGGGAGAATCCAGAAATGCATATATAGTGTTAGTTGGGAGGCCGGAGGGAAAAAGACCTTTGGGGAGGCCGAGACGTAGGTGGGAAGATAATATTAAAATGGATTTGAGGGAGGTGGGATATGATGGTAGAGACTGGATTAATCTTGCTCAGGATAGGGACCAATGGCGGGCTTATGTGAGGGCGGCAATGAACCTCCGGGTTCCTTAAAAGCCAGTAAGTAAGTAAGTAATGAATGTGTTTACGAAATTTTTATTAATGACGTGAAGTTCACAATACATAGTCAAAGTGAATTAAAAAACAACAATGTTTGTTATTCTGTCTGTCCACTTCACACTCTCCATACTTCTCCATATCCACATTTCAAATGTTTGTAGTCGCTTCTCTTCACTTCGTCGTCATGTTCATGTTTCTGTCCCATACAGTGCTACACTCCACACAAAACACTTCACTAGTCTATTCCTTAGTTCTTTCACCAGAGATTTGCAGAAAATGCTACTTTTTCCATTACAAGCTTCTCTTGCCTTTGCTATTGTTCTTTTGACTTCTTGGCAGCAGTTCATGTTACTACTTATAGTCCACCCCAGGTATTTGAAGCTGTCCACTTCCTCTACTGCCTCATTTAGAATTTTCAAGTTTACCTTCTTTATTTTTCTTCCTATGACCATGATCTTCGTCTTTTGGCATTTATCTTCATTGCATACTACTCACAGTCGTCATTTAGTTCCAGTAGCATATTTCTTACTATCATCTCCTCTTCTGCTAACAACGCCATATCATCATCAACAAAATATAATTCCTTAGTAACCAAGTAAAACTGCAGTTGCATTCTTTCGATCACTCACAGGGCATGACTGTTTTTCAAAACACTCGCACAAAATTTGAATTATTTCCTTACCACTTTGTCCATTGTGCAGTATGCAGGAGGAAATGAATCAGAATCATCTTTCCTCTATATCCTTTGTTTCTTATAAATATTGGAGGAGACGAAAGTTAATGGTTTTATTGCCAAGAACTCGGTATTAGTTAATAACAACAGACATCTTTAAAAAACTAATATAATACGTGTAGTTCCATCATTACCTCTGGCTGAAGGGGATAATTTAAACACTGACATATCATTTCAATTTGCTAAAGAATCCTTTAGATTCTTACGGTGAATATTCGTGGTACAAATATGATCTTAGGTATTTTTAGAGTTGTCGTCTGTGACTTACTGGTTGGCATAATAATGATTTTCATAGACATCATTTTCGCTCTGGTTTGCAACTGATCTCTCACAATGAGGATAGGGTGTTGCTTTGTAAGTGGATCTTAGAAGAGCACTGATGCATCAATACCGACGTCCGAATTCATCCTCATTATTAACAGAAGTACCTCTTGCCTCCTCTTGTAACTCTGCAACTCTACAAACTTGTTCGCTACTGGACACTCCTTTGTGTGGGAAGAGGAAGATCTCGACTTCAGAATATCGCAAACTTTTTTCTACGCTGAAATGTAGTTATTATCACTGTGACTCTATTGTAGGAAACACTCTACAGTTGAGATTTACTGTAACTGACAAGAATTTTCTTTATTTTTTACTCTTTCATTATGAACTACTGTGACAATAATTTGATGCTGCAGACTACTATGTCAGTAATTTTAATTAATACAGAAAAAAGCTTCAGTACCGTTATGCAAATAATCAGTTTGTGTATATTTCTTCAACATTAATGGTATACAATTATCATTTTATATAAAACGTATAATTTTGAAATTAAGTCTTATATTTGATATTTTTATTTATCAGATAACTTTACAATTCGTAGTTATGGTGGATCTTTACATTTCTGCTTTTCAGTCCACCATCCTTTTTATATATACCACCCTTTTATGTCAATATAGTAATGTGCCAAATACTTGTAACTTTTCATTTTTTATTTATTGTCATGCAAAGAAATAGCTATTAATTCCACATGCATAGCCTAATATTTGGAACAAACACTCTTATGACTCTTAGGAAAGTTTTCTCTGGAGTAGAAATTTGTTATTTTATTGAATTTGAAAAAAAAAAAAATATCCCTGCATGTTTCTATGAAAGTATTCTAAAATTCATTCTTAAAAAGTAACACTTTATCTTAAAATTCTGAAAGAGAATATCAAAATTATGCTCCTGACATTTTAAAGAATGCACTTTTAGGAGTAAAATATCTAGGAGAGTTGCAATCAAAGTTTGTTCTTTGAAAACCCTGTGCAGCATAATTTTAAAATGGAGTCTCAGCAGCTAAGAACCCATAAATGCACAATATATTTTTCACGTATCAAACAATATTTTAAAACATATAATTTATTTACAATTCACTGGTTTTATACTTTTAACCACCTTTTCGTTTTGAAAACCCTGTACACCGGAACTTTGAAAATATCGTTGCAGCAGCTGTCAAGACCATAAATGCGAATTAATTTTGTGTAATATATTATTGTTCACATGTCACAGTGTTTTTGAAGGCATGTTTTTATTAATTCACTGCTTCTTAACCATATTAATATCACCCTTTAATCTTAATTTATAACTTCAGTATATCATACTTTTTTTTGGAAAAATAAGGTATTTCTGCTACGTTAGTGTTGGAATTAACATAGTTTATAGACGTGAAGGGATGAATTATAAAAAATGTGATGATATTGGTGAAAGTAGTTTTGTGATTGAAATTGTATTTCTTCTTTATCTACAATTCTCCTTAAAATATGTGATTGGTTCTAAGTCAATAAATTAGTATTAGATTATAACGAACGAACATAATTCAAATTAAATCCTGCCCAAATTCCACCTCACAAATTTCAAGCACAATAATTAACAATAAATCCCTAATACTAACAACAACAACCAAATTTCTTGGTTTAAAAATCGATAATGAGTCAAAGTGAAAAAATCACTTTTCAGAAATTACTCCGGAAACTAAATTCAGCATGTTTGCCTATTACATTTATGGAAGAGATATTAATTACCAATACTTTAAAAACTTTGTATAATTCCATTCGGTAATGAGTTTTGGAATAATATTTTGGGGAAATTCTACAGAAAGTAACACTATATTCCTACTACAAAAGAGAGTAATTAGAATAATAGTAAGTGTCAAATTTAGAGAGAGAATTGTATAGGACCATTGTTAAAAACTACAAATAATGCCCATGGCTTGTCAGTATATTTTTTCACTAATAAAGTTCCTCGTGTGTAATCGTGAAAACTTTGTAACTAATTCAACAGTTCCTAGCATAAATAAATAATAAATAATCCGTGGCGCTAGAGCCTATGAAGGCCTGGACCCATCATCCGACTTCTGGTCTCACACGCACATGCCGAAGCAGAGGTGGACGATCATCCAACCAGAATGGAGATATCGTATGGTTAGCACGATGATCCTCCCAGACGTTATATCTGGCTTTCTCAACCGGATTTCCCTACCTATCGTAGCTTCCCAAGTGCATCACGATGCTTGGTAGGCACCGGTCCCATACACTGCCCAAATTTCATGAAAAAATTTCTTCCCCCATGAGGACTCGAACCAGCGCGCATTCCGTAAAGCGAGTCTTAGACAGGATGCCTTAGACCACGGCGCCTCGGCGCGAGACTTCTAACATAAATTCGCGTCAAAAATGACTTTCATACTCCATCGGCAATTCTTTCGTGCTATCAAAAAGAAGTTCGTTATATAGCAGTAAATATTTTTAGTAGCCTCACTATGAATATAAAAAATCAAACTCAAAACATAAAATTAATTAGGATCAAATTAAAGAAGTGCTAATTTCTCACGCTTTCTATTCTGTAAGTGAATTATGACATTCAACAACGCATAATGAATATTTCTGTCTTGTATTAAGTATTGATACTAAACCTTTGTTTTGTACTGGTAGGCTATATTGTAAAACTCTTCTGTATATATAGGCCTACTTTATGTTAATATATGAGAACCTAGCGTTCAAAATTGAGTAATCAATGACTATATGTAGTCATACATATAGATATTTATTATTGGAGAAAAATTAGTTTCGTCACCGGGAATCGATGTCTCAGCTTTGCGCGCTGAGCGCTCTTCCCATCTGAGCTATGCTGAGACCCGATTCTTCCGTATATATTTCAACTAGACTGTGACTATAATTAAGACTTACAGTACGGTACTATTAGGTTTTTTTTTTTTTTTTCTTTTTTGATATGTTCCATATTCTAGCTGTTAAGCGATGTACGAATACCATGGAATGTAAATAAAGACAATAAAATACAATACTGATACACTTGAACATCGTATTGATTAGAAGTAAACAACTTATAAAATAACAAGATGAAAATTTATTTTGGATGGCTTTATTACATTTTTGCTTGCTGCCTTAATTTTGAGCAATGTTATACATCCCTCGATTAGTGGGAGTGTCTTCCCATATCGGTGTTGAAAATATGATTGCTGACAGACATGAAAGAATCAGTCCAGATAAAATGTGATAGTTACCAGCACTTAGCAAAGAAGGCTCCATTATAACAGAGCTGAAAGACATCAAGATACAGACGGTTTGATTACAACAATAAGGTAGATGCACTCTAACAAATTAAATGGGTTAATCTGCCGAGAGAGAGGAAGACTGAGGGACAGAGAGAGGAGAGGTTAAAGCTAACGTGGAAACAATAGGTAGACACTTGCTGCAGTACACATCCGTGAAATGAAAATGAACCACGAGACGAGCATCAGCAAATAGGAAGACCGATGGCAACCAATTATCTAAATGGATGACACACTCTGGTTGGACAAAGCCCTCACCGCGCTACAAGTGTCTTCACTTCCCCGAGGTGAACTGGAAATCACTCTTCTCCACCTCGGAGGAGAAAGCTTCTATCAACCCTCTTGCGTACTTGTTTAATCAAAAGCAAGTCCAACATCATAATTTTAATCTTGACAAGCATAAATGAAATAATGATTATCATGCAAACCACATTCAAAGTTCGCGTGTTCATATCCAGTCGACGTACTAGATGATATTTGAGGGAGGTTAAAAAGTTTAGAGATATTTGAACATGTGTACTATATCAGTTACTAATCAATATTATACTGCTAAACAGTGATTTCGTTACTCAAAGAAAAATATGTGTACCCAACTCAAATTAAGTGTTCGGAATCCAAATATGAAATCCTCTTTTATAACGCCACAATTTTCATACATTTTCTCTAATAATAATAATAATAATAATAATAATAATAATAATAATAATGATTTATTTTAGCTGGCAGAGTTAAGGCCCTAAGGCCTTCTCTTCCATGTATACAAGGGTTATTTACGAATTAAATAACAAAATACTATGAACTATTAATTAAACACTAAAATACAAACTATGTAGCAGAATTAAGCTAAAATACATAGAATGTTAATATATTTCATATAATGTTAGATAATAGAAAGAGATTATTATAAGATAATTTTTGAAAATACAGCACTATCAGGATGCATGTCTAAAGGAAGGAGTAACAATGTAGACAGTGATAGTTTGTCAGTATGATTGAAGTGAAATGTTAAGAAGGTTATCTTTTAAGCTGTTTTAAAAATGTTTATTGTCTTGCAGCCCCTAATACTTTGTGACAGGGAATTCCATTGTCGCGAGGTGGATACTGTAAAAGATGATGAATAACGAATGTACTGTGAAGAGATATACTTAAAGCGCCACAGATAAGTGATCTGGTATTTACGTCGTGGTTAGAGTATAGATAAGAGAAACGAGACGAAAGGTAATTTGGCGTTGAAGTGTGCAGAATTCGAAAGAGTAAAGACAAAGAGTGTAAAGTTCTACGTTCTTTAAGTCGGAACCACTTCTAGAATCCTTTATGTATCATTGCTAATAATTCTAGTGATTTACTGATATATAATAGTTATTTATGTTACATGGGGCGAAAGTGAGGTTTTACATATGAGTTGAGATGGAATTCCCTTTAAGGCAGTGGTTCCCGAAGTGTGGTTCGCGACCTGCTGTGAGTCGTGTAAAGACCTGAGGGGTCGCGAGATTATTTATTAAAAAGAATGATTATGTTGTAATTAGAAACATAGAGAATGTTGAACATAAATATAAAATGCGTAAAGATTAATTTTTGGTCCTCCAGAATTATCTGTTGTGGTTACCATTGGTTATTAATGGAAAAAAATTCTCTCCGGCGACGGAGTTCGAACCCGGGTCTCAAGTTTTAAGCACTGGGTGCTCGAACCACTGAGCTACGCAGAGGCTGAATCCATAGCACCGGATCGAATCCTTCTCCTTTGGTATTTTTTTCTTAGTATCTTACTTCATGTTCGACATAATATTGACACATATATTAAGTCAACTGTCATCACACAAGAAGGGCACTCATTTGAGTAACTTGGTGGCCGAGACTCACAGTATATACAGTATGTATTGATGGGCGAATGATCTGCGTAAAGATTAACTTTTGGTCCTACAGAATTGTGTAGGTCTATCTCTTGTGTTTATTAATGGAGCAAAATTCGGTCAGGCGCCGGGGAACGAATCCCTCCCCTTTGGTACTTTTCTCTTATGGCCTTATTCCATGTTCGACATATATTGACACATACATTGAGCCTCGGCGTAGCTCAGTGGTTAGAGAGCTCAGTGCGTGGAACTGGAGACCCAGGTTCGATCTTCGGCGCCGGAACGAATTTTTCTCCATTAATAACCAGTAGAAATGAAATGTTTCAGTAGATATACAGTAAAACGTTAATACCTCAAAATTTATGGTATTAATCCACATTTAATGTGCCTGTTTCTGAGAAAGTAACTTTGCAATTCTGAAGTCTACTGTACTCCAACCACGAGAAAGTCTCCAGGGAATGAAGGGAAGCGGGGTGATGCTGTGAATGAATGTTGATGTCATAAGATATCATAAGGTCACACACGTGGGTACTCATATCTCTATTGGCTATCTCTCAAATCACAAACCATAACACATTTTTATACTACCCTAGTTACAAAATTAGATCACTGTTAATCCCTTGGTCTTTTAATCCCTCCACACAGGAAATAACATATGGAGGAGAGTACATGATTTTTAAACTGACGTTATAACTCTAATATTATCTAACTACTCCGCTCCAATAGATGACGCAATAGTAAGCACATTACTTTCACGGTTTATCTCCTGGTTGGAGAACAGTATATTAGACACACATATACATACACATACACATAGACCGATAAGCCTCTTAAATACAAGTGGGAAAGTGCTCGAAAAACTACTAATAGACAGAATAATGCATCATAACCAAACCAAAAACTTGATGAATGGCAATCAGTTTGGCTTCACCCCACAACGAAGTACTGTGGACGCTGCAATGGCACTAAAAGATTGTGTAGAAGAAAGTCTAAGGCAAAACCAGTACTTGGTGCTTGTTAGTCTTGACATCCAGGGTGCCTTCGATTCAGCTTGGTGGCCGAGTATCATGCAAGCTTTGAGGAAATTCCATTGTCCACGTAACTTGTACAAACTCACAGATAATTATTTCAGCCAAAGAGCAGCAATATTAGCGGCAAACAACATCAAACTCGAGAAGAAAGTAAGTAAAGGCTGCCCTCAAGGATCGTGCTGCGGACCGGGATTCTGGAATATACAGTACGACTCATTACTCAGCCTAGAGTACACCGCAAACACAAAGGTTATAGCATTCGCAGATGACCTCATCGTGATAACAAGGGGGAAAACGATTCTGGAAGCTGAAAATTATGCCAATCTTGAAATGAAAAAGATAGCAGCATGGGCTATAAAGAACAAAACCAAATTTAATGAGCAGAAGTCGAAGACGATGCTAATAACACGAAGGAAACGAAGGGAACAAAAAGATATACACATCTTTCTCAACAACAAGGAACTACAACAAACCGACAAGATTAAATATCTTGGAATTATCATTGACAAGAGATTTAGATTCAACGAACATATTAAATATGTAACAGAAAGATGCACAAACCTGATTAATGCCCTTTCCAAAACCGCCAAGATAAATTGGGGTCTTAAACACAAAGCATTAAGAACCATATATAAAGGTGCAATCCTGCCCTTGTTATCGTATGGGGCTCCTGTTTGCATAGATGCCTTGGAGAGGAATTACAACGTCAAAAAACTGAACCAAGTGCAGAGGCTAATAAACATACGTATTGCAAAGGCATTTCGAACCACCTCATATGAAGCATTATGCGTTGTTACTGGACTCACTCCCATTTTGTTCAAGATAGAGGAAATAGTAAACTTGTACTTTGCAAAAACAAGACATAAGTACGATGGTCTAAATCTTGACTACATAATACAGCACAAGAACTGGACACACCCTGCAGAACCCATCGACATAAAAGAAACATAAGAAAATACAGAATATACGTATGAAATATACACGGATGGCAGTAAAAGTGAACGTGGAGTTGGAGCAGGAGTAGCAATATTTCAGAGTAATGAACTAATCCAACAACTAAGATTCAGATTAGACAATAAATGTTCAAATAACCAAGCTGAACAACTTGCTATCATGAAAGCGTTAGACAATATAAAACGACTAAGAACAATAGGTGAAAGACCATTAGACGAAAGACGAATATCCATCTACACTGATAGTAAAATTACTCTGGACTCTCTAAGGAATGGAAGCAACCACAACAACCTAATTGAAGGCATCCGAACGAATCTACGGCTGGTGGAGAACGACAGATGGCTAGTGGACTTCGGATGGGTCAAGGCTCATGTGGGGAACTACGGTAACGAACTGGCAGATCGTCTAGCGAAGCAGGCAGCGAGTGACGTCGATCTACAGATCTGTTACGACAAGGTCCCGATGAGTGAAGTAAGGAACTAGCTAGCTGTCATATCCAAAGGAAAATGGGAAAGTGAATGGTCAACTACTTCCAAAGGTACTCTAACCAAGGCGTTCTTCCCTAGTGTCCAAGATAGACTGAAATTGAAGGTAGAAGTAACTCCTAACTTGACGACTCTGTTGACCGGACATGGAAGACTCAACGCATATTTTCATCGATTTAAAATCAAGAATAGTGCGACATGTGTCTGTAGGGATGGGGATCAGACAGTGAATCATATCATTTATGACTGTACGAAATTAGGAAAGGAAAGAAGAACACTAATCCAGTCTATACATAAATGTGGTGGAAAGTGACCTGTGGACAAGACAAAATTAGTGAAATGTTATGTAAAATATTTTATAAAGTTTGCAAATAGTATAGACTTTGAACAACTACAGTAGGCTGGCTAGTATATAAGGATAAGTTATTTGGGAAGATAGGTTAAAAGTCAGAATTAAGTGATAAGGGTCAAAAATAGGTTACTTACATTCTGTAAATAAGCTACAATATTAGAGGGTATAATTAATCTGAAAATAGGCTGATCAAGAGATAGTAAATATGTAAATACTGTAAATATTTTAATGCTAGAATATGTAAATAGATTCTTGTACTTCATAGGTTAGGAATAGGAAAATAAGTTAGATTAAGAAGGACCAATATTATCTTGGCAGTTACACATAGTAGATGAACTACACTAGTCCATATTTAATCTAGAATGGCAACATAATAATATATAATGTAAATGGATTATGTACTTGAAGGTAAACCTAGGCATGTAGTATTACTTTCCATTTGTAATGGAACATGCTGCTCAAAAAAGGAATACATACATACATACACATACACACATGATATCATTTTCAATTTAAAGATTTCTCGCTTTTCTTTTGATGACAGTCTCAGACTAGAAACTTATTTTGTATAATCACGAGTTTGCAAATTCTGTCAAAAATATAACATCTTGTGTTGCATGGTCGAGGTATTCTTGCATTTTTTTAATCCAAAACTGGTCTATCCTCTGCAAAAAAAAGTATACTGTAACTTCAACATTCCATCAGTACATGCACATTTCAGCGAGACATTTCTAATATATATATATATATATATATATATATATTTTTTTTTTAAATTTTAGCCAATTGAACGCAACTTTCTAGAAACTAATTCAGTATCCATCTATGGGTGACATAATTGTTTTCAGTCTCTTTCAGAAAATATTGAAAAAGCT
This sequence comes from Periplaneta americana, assembly GCF_040183065.1. Classification (NCBI taxonomy): domain Eukaryota; kingdom Metazoa; phylum Arthropoda; class Insecta; order Blattodea; family Blattidae; genus Periplaneta; species Periplaneta americana. The sequence continues at coordinate 81,048,005 of NC_091133.1, read as the reverse complement.
GTTTAAGTTTATTCAGACTTTATTGCATATCCAGAAATAAAAAGAAACTCAGCAATTATTGTGTCATACTGCACCCAGCTAAATTTTCAATGAGCTCTGTAATACACTAGAATGAGTCCAATTTCCTGTTTTAAGTAATTTTTAAGTAATGTTTCCTTGTAGGCCTAATTTTGCTGATTTGATGTCTGGCTCTTCTTATGTTAACATCTTGGCTTTGAAAACTATTAAAAGTGTTTAAATATTCGAAAAATATATCGGAAACGAAGGCCAGTATAAGGAGTCAAAGAGAATTGGAAAACATGTTTGTATATCATTCCAACTTCGTCTTGCAGGTACCGGTACTTTAGAAGTTGGGTGTTATCCACTGGTTTTGAGTAAAATTATTGTTATTTTCGACTTCACATATATTTATATATTTTTTAATCGAATTAAGTACCGCCATGATAGTGGGGTTCGCAAACAAAACTTTCTCCCGGACTGTTTCCGTGGTCTGTTGGCCAGCATGCTGGCTTCCAGATCAGGAGGTCCCGGGTTCGATTTCTTGAAGAAGAGGAACTCCCTGGGTGTCTAGAGTCTGGAAATTTGTGTGATTGTGAGTGTGCCGGGTTAATATTAATTAACCGATCATCACAAATATAAAAATACATCAGGACTGTCGCTGGGCAGCAACCTGAACACACGTTTCAGCGTCACATTGTTGACATGTAACTCCATCTGTTAGCACAACCATAAAGCATGTAATAGATGCTATAGAGTTACCAACAACGAAAAAAAAAAAACTTTCTCCCATAAGAGATTCGTGCCTTCAAAAGGTTTGGGAACCACCAGGAGTCGTTCGCGACCCCATGTACTTAATCCATCATCGAGCATATTCTTTTTTTCGTGCCAGTAGTACGATCTGCTGCAGATACTATACATAAACTTCCTCATATTCGCATATAATTTTGTAAATTTGTCAGAATTTTGAGTGCTATGCTGTCTTTCTTAAAATTAAAATTTACTTCACATAATTTCTTTCAACCACGAACTACTACTACTACTACTACTACTAGTACTACTGCTACTGCTACTGCTGCTGCTGCTACTGCTACTACTACTACTGCTACTGCTACTGCTACTGCTACTGCTACTGCTGCTGCTGCTACTACTACTACTACTGCTACTGCTGCTGCTACTGCTACTACTGCTACTACTACTACTACTACTACTACTACTACTACTACTATTACTACTGCTACTACTACTCCTACTACTACTACTACTGCTACTGCTACTACTACTACTGCTGCTGCTGCTACAGCTACTACTACTACTACTACTACTGCTACTACTACTACTACTGCTACTGCTACTGCTACTACTACTACTGCTGCTGCTGCTACAGCTACTACTACTACTACTACTGCTACTACTGCTACTACTGCTACTACTACTACTACTACTACTACTACTACTACTACTGGTACTGCTACTGCTGCTGCTGCTGCTACTATTATCAGTTATCAATATCATCATTGCTATCTCTGTTTTCTTTCTTTTTGTTGTATTAGCTCGATGAAAGCTCTATAATGTACTTTTGACTCTGTTGACCCTCTATAGGGCTTTAGCTTAATTGTATCATTTTCATCAGTGTTTGTATTTCTTTTTTGTATTTATATGTGCTATCTGGTAGGATGGAAGAGTAGGCCTTATGGCCTTAATCCTGTCAGATTAAATAAATTATTATTATTGATCAATGCATCTTTACGGGAACCATTTCCAGTGTGTTTGCATTTTGTAATTGTAGATAATAATTGTTATTCAATTTTTCAGCGAGTAGAAAATTTCTATGTTAGCGCTATATCTCTTACAAAGTATTGAACCAGAAGACCAGAGCTCTGTCACGTAGGGGAATACATCACTGGGCCGGCCATTCACTCGTAAGGGTGAATACGCGATGCATACTTGACCTGGCACAGCAATGGTTTCGAGGAAATAAAACAAGAAGGCAGAAAATAAGGGGGATATTAGAAAGGCGAGATAAACTTGAGCGAGTTATTTGCGTTCAGCGGGTTGTACACGCAGCAATGAACTACCAAGATGGTGCCGCGTAAGATGGTTATGTGTGTTTTGCATTGAGTCAGATATTTCGTTAGGTCAGCGACTGCGCCTCACTGTCGGAATTCTGTAACTTAGCAACGTAGTTCGTACTGAATTTGACAGCAGAAGACTGATTGTGAATTTAAATTGTTATGGAAACAAAAGCAGGTCATCCCCTAGCATTTCGGACTTGCAGTGACTAGACCACTGGATTCATAATCCAGTACGGCGTACTCCAGATTTTATTGCTTGTGTTGGGCGAGGCCGTTGTCCGGGTAACTTAAGAGTTTTCTTCAGGAGCACTGGTTCCCGTATGACATCCCAATAAATTCGCATCATCATTTCATTTCATGGCGGGTGTGGCGTAGACCAGACACTCTAAGATAGACTCTTTCGGTAAATTAGTATACACAACTGAATTCATGTGGGTAAATGACGAACAAATATATATATATATATATATATATATATATATATATATATATATATATAAAATTGTCTCTCAATAATCTCTTTCTATTTTCTAACATTATTTGAAATATATTAACATTCTATGTATTTTAATTTAATTCTGCTACACAGTTTAAATATCATTGTTTAATTAATAGTTCATTGTATTTTACTGTCTATTTCATAAATAACTCTTGTATACACGTAACTTTTATCTAAATCAAATTGTATTATGTTCCTAGCTTGTAAGTTCATACATATGTATGTATACTTTTTGCTTGTTGAGTGGAAGAGAAGGCCTTACTGTCTTAACTCCACCAGATAAAAATAAATTATTATTATTATTATTATTATTATTATTATTATTATTATTATTATTATTATTATATCGACAACATAGGATCGGCATTGCTCCGTTAATCTGCTAGACGGCGTTACAATCGAGAGGGAGTGCTGTTTAGTTCCAGTCCGTCTCAACGGCGAAACCTACCTGCACCTTCTCCAGAAAACCCTCCTCCATTTACTGGAGGAGATTTCTTTGGCGGTAAGGCAACGTATATGGTTGCAACAAGATGACACGCAGCACATTTCATACATTTGTGCGTTTCTAGACAATATATTTCCAGAGAGGTGGATTGGACTTGGCGGACCTGTTGCTTGGCTACCAAGATATCCAGACTCCACTAACCTCGACTTGTTATGAAATAGTTCACTAGAAGTAGCTGTACATATACACACAGCATGTTCAATCTTACTTCCCGATGCCAGAAATAATGGAAATGTAATTATTACATTTTCAAAAAAATATCGATAATACATGTTTCATTTTGACAAAATATTATGTTTAAATCTCATATTATAATGAAAATTTACAATCATATTGATGTAGATCAGGAGTTGTTAACTTTTTTTGGCTAAGACCTGAAACCAACTAGGCGATCAACTTACGCGACACATCTTTCTGTTTTGAAATTAAACAGTTCCAATGTAATAATACCGTATAGCCACAGTAGAAATTAATTATTATTAGTATTCATAAATACGTAGTTACGAATAAGTTCATGATTTTAAAAGATGTAACAGACCTATTTTTTATTTATTTTCGCGAAGCTACGGCGATCCTTCCCGAAAGCCACGACGGCCAATATTTGGGTCGCGACTCATAGGTTAAGAATCCCTGATATAGATGGAGAGAGTATTGGACGAGATAACTAGTCTTATATATTACTTTCTTTGTTTATTATTATTATTATTATTATTATTATTATTATTATTATTATTATTATTATTATTATTATTATTATTATTATTATTCACGGCACTATTCTATTATCAGTGCCATTTTAAATCGCATTGTGGTGTAACTCGTAAAGGGTGACCAGTTCTCGAGATCCACTGGTGCATGGAGATAATTTGTAAGATCTAGTGACTGTTATATGTACCAATCTAATACTATCTGTGATTTATTTCCAATTTTCAAAGCCATACATTTTGTTATTTTTTCCCACATTTTACTTCCAGCAATAGATCTAAAATTTCTTGCAATGAAGGACATATCCACTAACATATCTGAGGAATAACAAGCTAGTGTGATCGGAGACTGTGCTTAGACGTGGGTTCGAATCCGCTTGGACTTATTATCAGATTGTTTTTCTTTTCAAGTTTTTCTACAACAGTAATGCGAAGGTCAGGTAATGTTTTTCTTAATTCTTGGACTCACCTCCTATCTGCTTGAACAAAATAGCATGTGGCTTTGGTGAGTACAAATTTTATAGAACCTGTTGAGGATTAACGTAAATCATCATCTGTTACTTTATTTAGTTACTCTAGAAGTAAATACGACACGAATATTTAAATAAAAGTTTCACTGCTTAAATGAATATGTTTAGTTATTTGTTTTGAGGAAATTGTGAATAAATTTTTCATGTTTGATAACTTTGTACGTTTGTAGTTGCAAGTTATTCAGTTGTCAGTGGAGTCTCTCTGGGCTCCGTCAAAGAACATTAGTAGCCCGAAGCATACGTTGCAAAGCGGTCTGCAAAACTGCCATTGTAGAAAATCGTTTTTCAATAACAATATTTACGGTCGTTATTCCATGGTTCTCTGTTACTCCCAGCTCAAAACATAGAATGCTCTGATAAGTTAGTAACCGTCCTAGTGTGGGGTGGAAAGAGGAGATACGATGGTAGGAACATATTTTAGTCATTCGTATCTCGTGAGTTACTAACAAAAAGTTTCTCCTTACTTTTGCAAGTTTCCTTGTGTGCAGCTGATAAGCTAGCGAAGTTTATACCTTACACTACCATTTTCCCCATTTTCTAATAACACAGATGTCTGAATCTGTAACTCCAGTTGAAACAGTACGTAGAATTACAAGAAAGTCACGGCTGCTTTCAAATCACAGAAACCTTCTGTGAAATAAGTCTTGCATGCAAATAAAATCATTTTATGTCATAAAACAATAGACCTTCTTTACATATAAAAACCGTTAGTATATGAATGTGATCTCCATTTTATTCTTTATTTATTAGAGGCTCAACTTTCGACCTCTGTGCAGAATTTATTAGAGAATCCTATGTCATATTATGGATTTTCTGAATAATTGATTTTATTCACGGCTTCAGGATTAAGAGAGCGGTGAATGTATCCTTTCAATTTCCATAGAAAGAAACTGTAAAATATGTCTGGTGATCGTGAAGGCTATATGTTTTAAAACTACTGCCAGTTACAAGTTTTATATTTTAAAGCATTACTATTTTCTGAGACAATAGGGATATCCTGAACTAGCACCAACAGATAGCGCACGTGTACTTTGAGGGTTGCGCTTTGCGTGTGCATTTGTTTTCCGGTATATAAACATCCAGGATTTACATAGTGTATTAGTACATTAAATACTCTTAAAATAACTCAAAATGGCAAATTTTTGTTCTGTTCCTATATGTAAAGCCAGGGAAAGCCTTTTGTTTTAATTCAGGTCCCGAAATATTCTGAATATACAGGTGTTTCAAAAATACGGGGCATAATTTCAGGTATGTATTTCCCACATGTTGACAATTAAAATAGTTCATTACAACATGTGTCCGGAAATGCTTCATTTCCGAGTTATGGCCTTCACAGCATTGAAATTCACCAGAAAGTTTTTCTTTCCGCAGGTCGTTGTCATTACAGAAGATGTTCAAAATGTCTACCTCCTGCTTGAATGCAGACCTCACATCGATGTCTCATTGACCTGCGAACAAGATCCCAAACTCCAGGAGTAGGCCTATTGCGTATGTACTCAGAACATGCCACAATTCGATTCCGAAGGGATTCCAAATCAGGCACCGGAGACGAATAAACCAATGATTTTAAATGGCCCCACAAGTAGAAATCGAGAGGGTTCAGATCAGGTGAGCGTGGAGGCCAAGCAATTGGGCCACCTCTACCTATCCATCGATCAGGAAACCTTCGATCCAAGTACCGACGGCGAGCCGTACGACTGAAGTGTTCAGGATCGCCATCATGCAAGAAGTGAATGTGTTGACGATAGATCAGTGGAGTGTCTTCTAAAACATGAGGTATGGTGTTTTCCAGGAAGTTTGTGTACGCCTGCCCCGTAAGTCTGTTTACAAGTACATGGGATCCAACTAATCGATCACCAAAGACACCGGCCCACATGTTGAGGGAGAACCGCACCTCGTGATGAGATGGGTTTTCATACGCCCATACATGCTGATTGTGGAAATTTGTTATGCCATCTCGTGTGAACTGTGCTTCATCTGTAAATAATACTAAGGCAGGAAAGTTCGGATTTACACCACACTGCTGCAAGAATCACTGACAGAACCTAACTCGTGCAGGGTAATCTGCTGGTGACAGACAGGGCCTGTACACGTTGCAAATGATAAGGATACAATTGATACTCTTTCAACAGTCTCCAGACAGTCGTATGAGAAACATTGACTTGCAACGCTACCCTTCGTGTGCTGATAGAAGGAGTCATGTTCACAGCCTCCAGAATCTCCTCCTGTACTTCTGGAGTTGTAGATCTTGGTCGTCCCCTTCCCAAACCAGGAGAGTTAAATTTTCCATACTCGCACAGACGGTAATGGAGACGTACAAATGTCTTCCGATCTGGACATTGTCGCTGTGGGTACCTCTCCTGGTACAAACGACGAGCCAGCGCAGCATTGCCGTCCGCCTTACCGTACGGTACATGAAGTGTATCTCTGCCAGCTCTTGATTTGAATACACGTCGCACAGTCTAACGCCTACACAACACTGAATGTAACCTTCGCCTCGGAATGAACTGTCAGAGTGCCCTCTTAATGTCTCCTTTGACGGCAACGACCTGCGGAAAGAAAAACGTTCCGGTGAATTTCAATGTTGTGAAGGCCATAACTCGGAAATAAAGCATTTCCGGACACATGTTGCAATGAACTATTTTGGTTGTCTACATGTGGGAAATACATACCTGAAATTATGCTCCGTATTTTTGAAACACCCTGTATGCTTTGAACCTTAAAAATTTAACTAATGAAATTGCACCTAGAAAGTGTTAGCAATTAAACAAAAATAACTACTTCAAGTAGGGAATTTCTGGCTACAGTATCATTTTGGAAGAGGGAAAAGTAAATTAATAAAACATATGCAACCTCGCAGCAAGCTATATTAGCTTAGATTACATTCAATATTTCTAGGAGTCTCCGACGTTTACGCCTGCAGTAAACTCTCGATTAACTGAAATGTTTATTATCCACGATAGTGAAATCCATTTCGTGAATAATGTTTTTAATGTGCTGTAGATTAATTATTAAAACCATGTTTTTACATCAAATTTTCAAAATCATCCTACATAGTATTCAAAACTGCATGTTCGTAACCAACAAAACACACGAATAATCTTGATACTAGCTACTGCGATCATATTATAACTTCTTATCAAACATTGCATTTACTCTTTCTGCAACTAGAGGAAAAAAATACGAGGAATTCAACCTCGATAGTCCCTTCCCTATAAAAAAAACACACTGGTGGCTGCATATCCTGTTTTTAGCGTACGGTATTTACAGTACTAGTGATTAAAGAGGTAATATTTACTTTCGACAAAGTTCCTATTTTATTTATTTATTTTTATTCGTGCACCTCGTTCTCAAAGTTCTCGTTTAGGTTCATGAATATTCAATTTACTCGTATCTATATTCTGCATACTGCAGATTTCCCCATCCATCTCTTAAGGGGAATCGCTCAGTATTATACAAATTTACGCTATTATTTATTGTAAATTAAATTAAATTATGAGATAAAAAAATACTGAATTACAATAAAATTTTACTAGGCTACACAAAATAATTATAAATATAATTTTGACACACACAGAAAACCAACAAGCGGGAGAATGAACTGTAGCATATGACATAACATAGCCCTACAACATGTTGTGCCGCATGGAACGCTCCTGCCATCTAACGGAAAACTTCGCATAAGATATCCCTATTGCGAACAGTAATGGATTTCTGTTGAATTTTGTATGATTTCTAACGGTTTTTGTACAGAAGTGAAAATAATCTGACCAAAGGTGTCATTGCTGGAGAGGGGAAAGTATGAAAGAGAGGAAAATAAATTATATTTATATCACTCTCCGTTTCTCTTTATTTGATAGATGAGTAGTAAATTCCCTACGTCTTGAAATATATATCTGTTGCACTTCATCTTTTACCTGTCGAATGATTAATGGAAATGTATTGATTTCATTTTTTTTATTGGGAAATATAGAAAAACATCATACTTCATATTTGGACACTTCAGAAACTTTCCTTTTATTTTTTTATTTTAATTCTAATCGAAGACGATAAATATTTCGTCCTTTATTAGCGACTCAAACCAATTTTCATCTACCTCTTTAAACCTCTGAGGCATAGTGGCTTCATTTGAATCATTCTTTATCACAAGTAGTTCTGGTATTGTTTCTAGGTAAATGTCTGAATTGTTTTAATGTTGTGCAGTTGTGCCATAGTGGCTTCAAAAAAAGCCATCTCCTGATTTGTATGTAAATTTATGAAAATACAAATTGTTTGCAAATTTCATCTTTATTTTGTGTATGTCATTTCATTTGACAATATCCACCTCAAATTTGTTAATTAAGAATTATGTGCCTCAAAGGGTTAACCAGGTTGTACACCCGTGAGAAGGGAGAAGAAGCAGGATTCGATACTTGTGCGGTCTAAGGCATGTCAGTTATGAGTAGCCAACATAACTAGCCTAACAAAACTCAGCTACCGTAGTGAATTGAAAACTGGGGAAAGGATGGGAAGGGCCCATGTAAAATAAATAGTGCATGGCAGTCATGAAAAATGATGGATTTTCATTTCACCGTAACAGAAGCATTTTTCTTCATTTTCTAAGTAAAAAGTAATTCATTGCAATGAATTAAAACCGTTATAGTGATTTAAATATCAGAAACAATACCGAATACATTTTGCAGATGCATGAAATGAGCGATATGGTCATCATATTTACATATGAATAAGAAAGATTAGAGTGTTATTTTGAGACAACACTACTCATTAGAGGGTTAAAAACATTGTGCATTTCATACAGCATAATTCCTTCGAACGTAATTTGTCCTATACGGATTTGTGGATTATAATTTCATTTGTGAGATGCTTCTTCTTGATATGAAAGAAATGTAAGGACAGCGTTTTGAACTAGATGTTCGCAACGCTGGCTCCTAACCAGGAGGTTTCGGACTGCATCCCGACTTTGCCAGGTGACTTTTTCTTGGTTAGAAAATGTTTCTTGATTTGCATTGCCTGATTGTCCTTAGCTTTAATTTGGATTAAGTTAGATATGAGTGTTATGATGGGACTGGTGCAACCTACCAAATTCTGCTATGAATATCCTCTTAATGTAATCACCAGATGTTGCTCGCGATACTTTGAACTTCGAAAAAAAATTCAAAATACAGAGTGAGAGTGGTATAACTGCATTAATTTTAAGAACAGAGTTTTTAGATTGTAAGAAACCAAAAAATCATATATCACCTTGATATTTGAATAACGGTTCAGCCGAAAAAAAATATATATGTTTTTTTTGCCTGAAGTTTAAATTACATTTATGGTAAAACTATCGAGTATTGAGACGTATGAATGGTAAGATATCAAGAGAAGAACAAACCGAAAAAAATATTCCTTTGTATTTTCGTCGAAAAACGGTTCATTTGTGAAATAACGTACAAAATTTATTGATTAAATACACATTAATTACAGTGTGAAGGAACCTTCAGGGAAATCTGGTATCGCTGCACTTAAGGGTTTCTTGGCAAGTGTACATACTTTTTCTGCGTTCTTACATTGTACCTCAGCAGTAGCAAGTCTTACGCCAGTCTATTCGTAGAATTCTAAAGATGAAGCCAGTTAAGGATAATGCCGAAATTTACTAATAGCAAGTACCTAGATATGCTTTTAATTTATGGGGAATCAAGCATTGCGCTGTTGCAACGTATCCACTTCCAATTACTGAATAGAAACTCGATTTTCTTCCATAACCATTACAGATAAAGAAACTGTTATTCTAACTTAACTACTAGTTTTGATATCTGTTACTTATTCAAATTAATTCAGTTATACCACAGTCTAGTATATACAGTCACGAAGCTTGAGTTTATGAGGGTACTAGGAACAATAGACTGTGCAGGTACTATTTCGCATTGTCTGTAATGAGTCGATAGTAGCAATCCTAGTGGTTAGCAACTATCTATGGATGCATATTTACTACGTATTGAGCTTCGTGACTGTATATACTAGACTGTGGTTATACCCCTTTCACTCTATATAAGTAATTCAACCAAAGGATGTTATGTAGAACTAAGAAAGCAGAACTTGTACCCCAAGGATTCTCTTGCACGTGGGTTCAAATCTTGCCTCAAGTGATTGATTTTTTTGTTCTTTCCCAAGATATTGCTACCTGTAAGGTGAATGTCAAGTAATTCCACGGCGAATTCTCGGACTTATTGTAAACACCGCTTTGTTTGTGACTCGGATTTAGCTCTTTTGATAGCATTGGACAACTTTTATTGATTAATTTGGACGAATGATTAGTAAACATTTGGATGTTTGAAGAACTAATTTGGGGACTCACCATGCCATCCCCGATGTTGTTGACGACGCAGGGGATGAGGGCCGTGCTGCCGGTCTGCGCCGTGATGGAGCTCGAGTTCTCCGTCGCGAAGTGCACGGGCTGAGGCGCGAAGGTGGCGGACAACTCGTTCCACTCGGCCGGGGGCTCGGTGCCCGCATGAGACCGCGGCCGTCTGTCCATGCTGGCGGGAGGCGGACTGTCGCTGCTGTTACTGCTGCTGTTGCTGCTGCTGCTACTGCTGTTGCTACTGCTGCTCGTGTCTGAAACATATGCACACTCAAAATTACTTATAATAATTAAAGACCGTTTCCTTCGTCCAAGAAACATTGGAATGAGTATAAGTGTGCACGGGATATACGTTACATCATGTCCTTCAGTAGAAATTTCGCTTATAAACAGAAGTAACGCGCACTACAGGTTTAATCTAAATAGATTCGTTGCTCCTAAACAAGTACAATATACTTCAGTTTAGCAATGAACTCAGTAGTTGAACACTTATACTCATTCCAATGTTCTTGAATAAAATTGGTTCTGATAGTAAAATATAGACCTAATGAAATATGCCCCTTGAATTATTTTCCTTTCTCCTGAAACAAGAATTATAATATGTAATGTATGTATGTATGTATGTATGTATGTATGTATGTATGTATGTATGTATGTATGTATGTATGTATGTATGTATGTATGTATGTATGTAGGAGTAACGAATCTACTTAGATTAAACCTGTAGTGCGCGTTACTTCTGTTTATAAGCGAAGTTTCTACTGAAAGACACATGATGTAACGTATATCCCGTGCACTACTACTGGGTGTTCATTTTAAAGTGTGTCATGACGTCACTGTTGAGAGTCAGCGATTTGAAGCGAGTTTCAGCTTTTATGTCAGAGAAGTTGCCTATTAATCAAGGCGTTCAATCTGAACTTGAGAACGTGTACGGTATAACTTGAATGTCGTAGCAACAGATGGCGGTCTGTAAAGTCTGTGTGGTACCATAACCTCTTTCGAACTGTGTTTTGCGCGGGCAAGTCGTACGCAGGGTATTTGTTATCATCGATTGCGTACGGCAACATTCCACAACACAAATCAAATGCTCCGTGTCCATGTTAACCGTCCAAGTTAACAAATACGTAAGTAATCGTTTTAACCCTCTCCCCATATCCCGACAGTAAGAAAAAAACTCACTTTAGTACGTGTTTCCAAACAGTCCACATTCTTGCCACTACTGGCGTTACCCTACGTATCGGTAAGTAATCTTCAGAATGAACGCCGTGCTTGCTAGGCAACTTCTTTCGCATTTAGGTAATACGCCTCTGCGGAAGTGTAGGAAGATTGAATTCTCTAGGCTCATCGGCTAGCCACATGACGACATACAGCGAGCCATGACACATTTGGAACTGAACACCCAGTAGTTTAAATAAAGCTGTCTAAAACATGTACGAAAGGTGTTGTTTTCTAATGCCAGGCGTTTGACAATAAAGTCATTTGACCTCTTGCACTCCAATATTTTTCAAAGATATTATCATGGTCAGCCACTGAAGCACAGATTTTGAGGTGATCCGAATCCATTTCTAGGTTTGAGTTCCACAATGGGCAGTTAGGGGACTGATATATTCCAATTCTATGCAGGTGTTTGGCCAAACAATCATAGCCTGTTGCCAATCTAAATGCAGCTACAGATGATTTTCGTGGTAAATCGGGAATTAACTGTGGATTATGATGCCGAGAGTTCCATTTTTTCCCTTGAGATTACTGGTACGAAAGTACAGAAATGGATAGAGGAATTCGGAAGATAGTATGTAAGATTGATACAACCTGTTCTGAAATACGATATTTACAGCAACACTGTAATTAAAAATATATATAAATACTTTGAAATTGTTAGAAATGAGTCTGACGATCTGCTTTCAAATAGTAATTCAGTGCCAGCAGACGAATTTAGCAGAGATCTGTATGAATTGATGGTGCATTTCAACATTCCTTTCAACAAAGTTGAGTACAACCACTTTAAAAATCCGGTTGGAAAGTGCACTTGTACACAAGGGCAGTACCTGTGTTATAGGAGTATCGGCATTTTAAGTTATATTTTACGGCAAAGATGATTGTGATATAGGCTGAAACATTTCATTCAGAGCAGTACCTGTGTTACAGTTGTACCGGTGTTTTAAGTTAAAATTTTACACCAAGGATTAACTTAATATTGGCTTAAACACTGCATTAAGAGCGATCCCTATGAAACAGCAACATTTTAAGTTAAAATTTTACATAAAATATTATTGTAATATAGGCTTAAACATGTTGCTAAGTGTAGTGCCTCTGATACAATAACTTACTTCCTTACTTTTAACCAACCTGCAGGTTCATTGCCGCCCTCACATAAGCCTGCCATCGGTCCCTATCCTGTGCAAGATTAATCCAGTCTCTATCATCATATTCCACCTCCCTCATATCCATTTTAATATTATCCTCCCACCTGCGTCTCGGCCTCCCCAAAGGTCTTTTCCCCTCCGGTCTCCCAACTAACATTCTATTTGCATTTCTGGATTCGCCCATACGTGCTATATGCCCTGCCCAGCTCAAACATCTGGATTTATTGTTCCTTATTACGTCAAGTGAAGAATATAATGCCTGCAGTTCTGCGTTGTGTAACTTTCTCCATTCTCCTATAACTTCATCCCTCTTAGCATCAAATATTTTGCTAAGCACCTTATTCTCAAACACCCTTAACCTATGTTCCTCTCTCAAAGTGAGAGTTTATTTTGAGGTTTTATAACAAGCTGTTTGTTACGGTGATGGGTTGTTAGCCCTTCGCCCAACCCCCAAGCTGGCTGTCCGCAAATGCGTATTAAATATATTCACAGCTACCCTCCATATCTGGAGGCCGTCTCCTCGATCCGCAACTTGACGACGCGCCATGCCGTGGTGATAGGGACCCACAATACATGGACAGCACGCCTGTTTTATGTTTAAATAGTAAACTTTTCGTTAGAAGTTCAGTTGTGATCTAGTAAAGGTACTGTGAAAATGTATTAAAATGCCACCAATAATATCTGCATCTTTAACTGTGCTTGTAAAAGATTGGGAGACGACTATGTTTCAGCCAAGGACGAAAATATACTATGGCATAAAATGTGTAAGTTAGACATAAACGTTGAAAAGTGTCGTGATTTACAAAAAACAATGTGACTCTAAAAGACACATCGAACATCTTAAATAGTTTATTGATTCGATATCTGATCAGTCAATTTTTCATTATGAGTCGTGTTTGATCTTTTGTCATCTAGTCTGCTGTCAAAAAATCTGAAAGTTAGAATTTATAAAACAGTTATATTACCGGTAGTTATGTGTGGCTGTGAAACTTGGACTCTCACTTTGAGAGAGGAACAGAGATTTAGGGTGTTTGAGAATAAGGTTTCAGGAAAATATTTGGAGCTAAGGGATGAGGTTACAGTAGAATGGAGAAAGTTACACAACGCAGAGCTGCACGCATTTTATTCTTCACCTGACATAATTAGGAACATTAAATCCTGATGTTTGAGATGGGCAGGGCATGTAGCACGTATGTGCGAATCCAGAAATGCATATAGATTGTTAGTTGGGAGGTCGAAGGGAAAAGACCTTTGGGGAGACCGAGACGTAGATGGGAAGATAATATTAAAATGGATTTGAGGGAGGTGGGATATGATGGTAGAGTCTGGATTAGTCTTTCTCAGAATAGGGACCAATGGCGGGCTTATGTGAGGGCGGCAATTAACCTCCGGGTTCCTTAAAAGCCAGTAAGTAAGTAAGTAAGTAGGTAGTGTTTGATGCTAATATATGCGAATGTTTCGTTACAGAAACTTGAAAAATCCACATTATAAACACCCAATTGTGAGTAGCTATGTTTAGCAAATTGAGGACTCCAACAACCATACGTACAAAATAGTCTACTTATCCTCGTGTTATAAAATAACCTTAAATTCTCTACGACCGGCTGTTTTTTTATTTTATTGGGTTATTTTACGACGCTGTATCAACATCTAGGTTATTTAGCGCCTGAATGATATGAAGGTGATAATGCCGGTGAAATGAGTTTGGGGTCCAACACCGAAAGTTACCCAGCATTTGCTCGTATTGGGTTGAGGGGAAACCCCGGAAAAAACCTCAACCAGATAACTTGCGCCGACCAGGAATCGAACCCGGGCCACCTGGTTTCGCGGCCAGACGCGCTGACCATTACTCCACAGGTGTGGACCACGACCAGCTGTTGATACAATAAAAAGGTTAAAAACTAAAACTGTCGAGTGTTTTGGAAAACAAAAATCCCACATATTCGAAACTCTGTGAAATTCAATATCATTTAAATAATGAACAGTCACAAGATAATACACAACAATATTATAATAAATATAAAATATTTCAAATTCCCACCTATAACATTTTATGATGTTGAAAGAACATTGTATGAGTGACAATCCTCAGGAAAAATCAAGGAATATTTGGAAGAATTACATCACGAAAGAATTCCTGGAGATGGGAGTTAAGAACTGTGAAGCTCTGGCCATGGATAAAACAGAGGCGCGCTGTACAATTCTCACTAAGTCGACATGCTCTACAATGCCGGATTGATTGAGTGTTCAAATATTGGGAGCGGTCTCTTACATGGGCCTACCACCACACCACATTAGTACAGTAGCTTACATACAAATTTAGTACCACACGACTGTCAGGTTAAGCCAGTAAAGACGTTACGGTAATGTGTAAACAGTTTGGTGCTCTTGCAAATACGTCAGGTTTACTGGCTTTTCTGTTCTACCGGTAACATTTTATTTGGTTCTTCGTACAACACATGATGGAAGCTAGGCCAACATGAAAGCAAAACAAGCGTGACGTATGGTCAGATTGGATTTTGCGACTTGTTTACCTTTCGCTGAGTAAACCTCAGCAGAGCGTCCGTATGGGGAAGTTTTGTGCCAGCATGTGACATGTATAGGCCTACATCTAACCTGTTCACATGTAAGAAATATCGTGATCCGAGATTGGAAACACAAGCTATGTGATTTTCCAATCTCCACAAACACACTAATATAAATGCTGATTCCTGGGCAACCCGATTCGAGATGAAAGGCGATCCTTTGGAAGAAAATCTACTGCCTCTAGCCTCTCTGAGTGGCCGGTGCGTTGGTTGCGAAATAGTCTATCGATCGGGTTATGTTGAATCCAGACTAAGTGGGACGAAGTTAATTATTTTAGAGGAGCGCCTAGATACAAACGAATTTATTACAAATTAGCCTATATTGCGATATAAGAAAAATATTAGTAGTAGTATTTATTTATTTATTTAACCTGGTAGAGATATGGCCGTCAGGCCTTCTCTGCACCTCTACCAGGAGATTCCAACTATAATATGAAGAATAAATTTACAATTAGTATTAGATTTACAGTTACAATTACAAATAAATTTACAATATTAAATTTACAATTACAATTACAATAAAAATCAAAGTACAAAAAGATTACCTGACTAATGAAAGCTAGATAATTTATAATAGAAAAACAAAGAATATTTTATATTTACTGAATTACAAATTAAACCTAGAATAACAAAATTGTATAGTGATGAAACTATCGGATATTGAAATATTTTGTGATAGAGTAATGAAACTATTTACAAGAAATCAATTACTGACCAAGTGCCTAGTTAGTTTGCGTTTGAATTCAATTTTATTTCGACAGTCCTTGATGCTAGCAGGTAGCGAATTCCAGAGTCTTGGCAGGGCTATTGTGAAAGAGGATGAGTATGTGGATGTGGGATGAGATGGTATTGTTAATATTGTTTCATGACGAGAAAGTGTGTTCAGATTATGGTGGGAAGAAAGGTAAGTGAAGCGAGACGACAGGTACGAAGGAGTAGAAGAGTTCAAGATTTCGAAGAGAAAGAGAAGTGAATGTAAATTTCTTTTCTTATCTAGTTTAAGCCAACCTATTGCTTCCAGGGATGGGGTGATATGATCATATTTACGAACATTGCTTACAAAACGTACACACAAATTATGAGCACGTTGAAGTTTTGTTTTGTTGTCGCTGGAGAGGTCAGTCAGTAATATGTCAGCATAGTCAAAATAGGGAAATACAAGCGTCTGCACAAGGGACTTTTTTAAGCAAGAGGGAAGATGAACATTTACCCTTTTTAGCACATGGATAATAGATCACAAGTAAGATATTTTAATACGAAATTAGATGCATAGAATATTCTGGAAATTCTATTCTTCGCAATACATTACTATACAAAACGAATTGGAAAATGACTTTAGAGAAAAATAAACGTTTATATTCAAAATATAACGTACGTCGGGATAGTTGTAATCAAACGATATGTTTAGGAATAGGATAAGTGGTCTGAAGACTCCGTCACATATATTCAATCTACTCCACACTCCATTACATGGATTTTAGAGTTCAAGACCTTTCAGGAATAAGGATGTAACCAATAGAGTCCTGCATAACCGGTTACGAAAGATAAAACAGACAGATTGCTATTGAACGCCTGGCGCTACAGACAGTATATGAATCTCTTCCGTCTCGCCGAGTGGTTCAATGTTCGGTTTAACGAATGTCCGAGTTTCACTCGGGTGGACGGCATTGGATCATGAACGACAGATAACATTGAGCCATCCAGGAGTTCCAAGAATCGTTGCAAGGACGCGATTATCTTCATGATTTGAAAGGTTTCAAAAATGATATTTCCTCCCTTCTTCCCATAGATTGAAGCACGCATCATGAAACTACAATCATTAGAATTAAGAGTGCTTTTATTTTTGTTAATAACTTATCTCCCTAAAAACGATTTATTAGAGAAATAATAATACATCCACTTAGAATAACTAAAATACGTAGGCTATATTAACAACTACTCTTTCAGAGGTAGCCTATGTATTTTGAGTTTAGAGTATGAACGTTACAATAGTAAGTGTGTACATATTTGTTCTTCTCTTTTATAAGTAATTGTAATTTATTTTATTCTTGTGTTTATTTACATGTCAGATTTCATCTATGCATTACCTTTATTTACTTTGTTGTTACCGGTGTCCATTAGTTGATTTATATATTATAGTTATGAAGATAAATGTACCAAAGTGTCCAATCAATTATAGGCTAACCCTGTTTCAAGTTAACTTATTTACTCATGGCTTTTAAGGAATCCTCGGGTTCATTCCTCCTTTCACATAAGCCCGCCATTGGTCGCTATCCTGTGCAGGATTAATCCAGTCTCTATAATCATATCCCACTTCCCTCAAATCCATTTTAATATTATTCTCCCATATACGTCTCGGCATTCTCAAAGTCCTTTTTCCCTCCGGCCTCCGAACTAACACTCTATAATATGCATTTCTGGATTCGCATATACGTGCTACACGCCCTACCCATCTCAATCGTCTGGATTTAATGTTCCTAATTATGTAAGGTGAAGAATACAATGCATGCATCTGCGTTGTGTAACTATCTCTTCTAACTTCATCCCTCTTAACCCCAAGTATTTTCTTAAGAATTTCAAGGTAATTTAAAAAAAATAGGAAAGGTAAATTTCCTTCAATTACTCCATTTGTGTACTTGCAAAATGTCATCTAAGTTTCTGTATGGTGATATGCGCTTGGTATCTGTCCTCTATATCAGTGGTTCTGTCTAGCCAGGCGCAACCGCTTCAAGGTCAGATATTCGAACGAATGTCCAACATCGCCGATTGATCTGCAACCGGTTGAATATAAACCGGTTGTAAGCGCTGTTCTGTAGCACTCTAGTAACCAACAATATTATAACGCAACCCGAATCACATAAAGTGAAGTGGGTAGGCACTGGATACATACATACATACATACATACATACATACATACATACATACATACATACATACATACATACATACATACATACATGCATACATACATATTATAATTCTTGTTTCAGGAAAAAGGAAAATAATTCAAGGGGCATATTTCATTATGTCTATATTTACTATCAGAACCAAGTGACTATTCAAAAATAGAAGTTTATTCAACAATTAAATTAAATAATTTATTTATATAATTTCATAAACTTCAGGAACATATAACTCTAAATCCATTTCACTCACAAGGTTGAAATTTTTTACAAAATGTATATGAACCTTCGTCAACACAAACCACTACAGAAATTAGGTTTACAACAATTTATTTATGTGTAGGATTTGTTTTTAGATTTACTCTTAATTTTTATTTGAATTCATTAGCTTATAATTTTTTATAGTTAAGTGGCACCTATTTGGCAAGATTTTATTGGTGATTTTATTTGTATAGCACTTATTGAAGCAGTGTGCAAAAAATTGTGACTCTAATTTGAGTAGTTTTTGAGATACGTGTTCCTAAAGTTTATGAAATTAACATTGCCAGTATAGGGACGTCCTCGTCCCCTTAACGCCATCAATTCAAAAAATGTGTTACAACTGACCAGAAATAGGGACAATAAATAATAATTTATTGATATTTAGATATTGATCATTTGTAGGCTTTCCTGCGGAATGTACGTTTCAAAAGTTGTAGGTAATTATGACAAGGTTTTACAATAATACAAATAAATAAAAGTATGACGCTTACTGGGGCTATTACCTGCAGTGAAGGTAATACAAACGGCTTTTAAGAAACCCGGAGGTTCTTTACAGCCCTCAAATAAACCCGCCCGCTATCGGTCCGTATCCTGAGCAAGATTAATCCAGTCTCTACCATCATATTCCACCTCCCTCAAATCCATTGACCCTCCCTTCAAGGGGGACTAGAGTCGACGGCAATTCGGAAGACGGTAGTCTATTAGCGTTTGCGTCGAGAGAGACAGATAGAGAGAGCAAGGCAGCATACAACATTGCCACATCGTACTTCACGCGCACTTGCAATACAAATAGTGCAGGAGAGAATTCAAATTATCAAAATACAATAATGACCTTAGCCGTTGATTGCTGTAAGCATGATACCAAACAAACCCTCTTTCCTTGACTAACAATATTCTTTGCACGGTTCTCAGTCCCACACCACATGCTTCTGCAGTCGCTTCTTGTGTGTCGGGAATGTTGCAGCCAGCATCAAGATGGCCGGCAGTGTTCTACTCGTCAACGTTTTTAAAATAATTATACACCTTAAACACTATTTTCCGCGCCTGCCTGTGCAATATTTGTCTTCTTTTCAGTCTCTTCTTCCATTTATTTATCTTACACATATACAGTAAATGTTTTACTTATTCAATGTATTGAAACACTCACACGTGAACAAACGAACCCTGGAAGTACATGTTATAGACTGATTCTGATTGGTTCTACTGTACAAGTTTGTGATGTCACATACCAGACATGCTACGGCGCATGTAGCAGCTGACCGCCTTCCGAAATGCCTTCTAGTCTATAGAATAGAGCCTTGATAAGCTGACGAGTACGTAGCAAGAGTACAGGGTGCGTCAGAAAGAACGGATGGATTTCACATGGCAAGAAAATTGTAAAGATTCATCAAATCAAAAATTTATTGTTATCAACATATTCACCAATACATGCAGTTTATTTATGTAAAACAACATTATCCATATGATGTCCTTGGCTTTCAATACAGGCATCGAGGCGTTTTCTGATGTTCGCCATCACTTTCACAGTCATAGCTGGTGCAATTGCCACGATTTCTTCACGAATCGCTGTCTTCAGTTCGTCCAGTGTATGTGATCGATGTTTACAAACTTACGCCTTCAAATGGTCCCAAAGAAAGAAGTCGCAGGGCGCGAGATCTTACCGTAGCCTCGGACAATCTCAGTGCAATAGAATTTCGTCCAGGTGATTTCTTCTTTAATGTTGAACCTGTGATACGAAATGAAGCCACCCACCGCAAAATTGTATTCCGAGTTGGAATCCTAGCGTGACATCCGATGTCGAAATGAGTCCTGAGTGGCGATCACAGACTCTTCATTTTTCAAAAATGTCTCTACGATGAAAGCACGTTGTACACCAGACCAACACCATATTCTCAACTAAAACTGCATTCTATGGCTGACCCAACAGTCGTGGTCCCCCTCACTATATCTCTCTCATCGTTGCGTATCGATAGTTTGAAATCCATCCGTTCTTTCTGACGCACTCTTTATAATACCGTATTAAGGTGCTAAGAACTGCATATAGTGCAGTTGTTGAAGTTCGCTGAGAAACAAAGTTTTTGAGATAGGAAACGATCTTCTCCTGTAATTAATTATAAAATTAGGAACAATACTTTGTGGACATTATATAAATCATTGCTTCTCATTTAAGACAGTTTTGCAGAAGAATGAGCGACCCCTGATCGAAAATTCTTGCTTCATACGGCTTCAACCTGCGCTCTCTCAGTTTTAGATTGGCTTTCTGCCACCACAGGTTGCTCGTATATAAGAAATATTTTCATAAAAATACATAGTCTATGCAAATGCGCAAACTCAATTGAAAGCTACACAGTTCGTAGAAATCTTAAAAGAAATTATAATGCTGAATAGACCTATAAAGACTCAGGAAGCCATTTTTCGTATTTATGGCGTTTCCAAGGTGGTATCAGCATTGTCATATTATTGCATTTCGTGTCTCTCTTGTTTCCAAAACAATTTCCATCCAAGTGTCGGCAGATGGCAGCATAGTCTCGGTTGCGATACAAATGACTACAGCTTCATGTTAATGGCGGCCACAAATCATTGTCCTGAATAAATCAAAACCTGCAGCTATTTTCTTTTCCGTAGTACGAGAAAAGAAAACGTTTCCGTTTGGAGAACAATGCTCCATTTCACGGTTTGAGCGTAGACCTTTTATGAAGATCTCGGTACATTACGTGCTTGAAATGGCGTTTTGCAGGAGTGGGAGGAGGGGTGAATGGATTCAAGATGTACGATGTATACCTTCAGCACGCTCTTAAGATTTCAGTGGAAAGTGGAGAGAGCGCCGCGCGATATCGCACCATGTCAGGGAACGTCGAAAAATAAATACAGGGAGATAAAAGATCGGTCGGTCTGTACACTGCGCAAGCTACACTTAAGTATACTCTAGCTGATTAATCGCTTTTTCTCTTCAACACAGAATTATTAGTTAGAGGTTATTTTTATGTTTATAAATTCCGAAGATAATTCGTACATATTACAGAGATTTCGTGGGATGTTATCTTTAATTAGGTAGCTTACATTGGAATTTGGTAATTACCTTTCGGTACAGCTCAAGCTAAATTTGTTCAATAACTGAGCGAGTTGGTTCATACGATAGCGTTCGAGACTCGCATTCGGGAGTTCTCAGGTTCAAACCCCGTGGCCTACCAATCTGACCGGGGTTTTTCATGGCATCCCTTAGACACAAAGGCAAATGCTGGATTAGAAATTTAATTGCCATGATTCATCACCGCTTCAACCACCAATATATAATAAACATGTCCACACCTGTGGAGTAACGGTTAGCGCGTCTGGCCGCGAAACCAGGTGGCCCGGGTTCGATTCCCGTCGGGGCAAGTAAAGGCTGGTTCACAATAAACCGGGAACGGAAACTGCAACGAGAACGAGAACGGAAATAATGTTAAAATAAATGTATTTAAATGTGAACGTTCACAATAGTTAATTGTGAATCGTCAAATTTAAATACATTTACTTTAACAATATTTCCGTTCTCGTTCTCGTTGCCGTTTCCGTTCCCAATTTATTGTGAACCAGCCATTACCTGGTTGAGGTTTTTTCCGGGGTTTTCCCTCAACCCAAAATGAGCAAATGCTGGGTAACTTTCGGTGTTGGACTCCGAACTCATTTTACCGGCATTATCACCTTCATCTCATTCAGACGCGTCGTAAAATAACCTACTAAAATAAAAAAAAATATATATAATAAACATTAATCTAGATCTATAATCAGTCACATGAAACAATAGCAAAAATGGCATACTCTTATACTTCCAGATCCTAAAGACGCGATTTGACCACAAGACCATGACATTTAACTGGAACTATTGGAGGCAATAGTAACATTAATAGGTTCAATTAAATGATTTCATCATTATAATTTATAATCAAGAACTATTGATAATCGGAATAACAATTATATTACTAACAATAATTCAGCTCCTTTCCATTTTTTTCTACTGGTTTAACTGTTTGTTAAAAGCGTGTATAAATAAACTTAACAAAAGGAAAATCTTCAATACAAAGCACCAAGATTAGATTACTCTCATATTTATGTATCTCTTGTTTAGAATGTGTTCTACATTGCCTAAAACGATTACCTAGCGCCATTTTTATCACATGACTCGGTAATTAACTACTTCATGTGATTCACTTTGACTAAAATGCTTTGGAGAGCGATAAATAGATGGACTAGAGTTCCATCCATCCATCTGTACAGTGATCCATCTCTTTCGCTATCCTTTGAGTTCTAGAGATTGCCATGCTATGTATTGGATCCGACGTTCGGGGGTTGACATCCTGCAGTTTGAGAGAGAATTTGAATGATAATAAAATCCTTATTATGGTTTCCTATGGGAAGGAAATAAAGATTTGGTACTGTGAAGCAAACTTACCACACGTAAAGCAACCCTGTCTCTGATGTAGAACTCAACTCAAATTTCGCCCGCCATTTCTAGCCTACGCTAAATTCCAATGTCGTATAATTCTGCCGTTAGTACGAGTATAAATTTACTACTGCTACTACTACTGCTACTACTACTACTACTGCTACTACTACTGCTACTACTGCTAGGCCTACTATTACTACTACTGCTGCTGCTGCTACTACTACTACTACTACTACTACTACTACTACTACTACTACTGGGCCTACTATTACTACTACTGCTGCTGCTGCTGCTACTACTACTACTACTGGGCCTACTATTACTACTACTGCTGCTGCTACTACTACTACTACTACTGGGCCTACTATTACTACTACTGCTGCTGCTACTACTACTACTACTACTACTACTACTACTACTACTACTGGGCCTACTATTACTACTACTGCTGCTACTACTACTACTACTGGGCCTACTATTACTACTACTGCTACTACTACTACTACTACTACTACTACTACTACTACTGGGCCTACTATTACTACTACTGCTGCTGCTACTACTACTACTACTGGGCCTACTATTACTACTACTGCTGCTACTACTACTACTACTGGGCCTACTATTACTACTGCTGCTGCTGCTACTACTACTACTACTACTACTGGGCCTACTATTACTACTACTGCTGCTACTACTACTACTGCTGCTACTACTACTACTACTACTACTACTACTACTGGGCCTACTATTACTACTACTGCTGCTGCTGCTACTACTACTACTACTGGGCCTACTATTACTACTACTGCTGCTGCTACTACTACTACTACTACTACTACTACTACTACTACTACTGGGCCTACTATTACTACTACTGCTGCTGCTACTACTACTACTACTACTACTGGGCCTACTATTACTACTACTACTGCTGCTGCTACTACTACTACTGGGCCTACTATTACTACTACTGCTGCTACTACTACTACTACTACTACTACTACTACTACTACTACTACTACTACTACTGGGCCTACTATTACTACTACTGCTGCTGCTGCTACTACTACTACTGGGCCTACTATTACTACTACTGCTGCTGCTGCTACTACTACTACTACTACTGGGCCTACTATTACTACTACTGCTGCTGCTGCTACTACTACTACTGGGCCTACTATTACTACTACTGCTGCTGCTGCTACTACTACTACTACTGGGCCTACTATTACTACTACTGCTGCTGCTACTACTACTACTACTACTACTACTGGGCCTACTATTACTACTACTGCTGCTGCTGCTACTACTACTACTACTACTACTACTACTACTGGGCCTACTATTACTACTACTGCTGCTGCTGCTACTACTACTACTACTGGGCCTACTATTACTACTACTGCTGCTGCTGCTACTACTACTACTACTGGGCCTACTATTACTACTACTGCTGCTGCTGCTACTACTACTACTACTGGGCCTACTATTACTACTACTGCTACTACTACTACTATTACTTCTACTACTGCTACTTCTACTACTACTACTAGTACTGCTACTACTACTTTTACTACTAGTACTGCTACTACTACTGCTAATACTACTACTGCTACTACTACTACTACTGCTACTACTACTACTGCTACTACTACTAGTATTACTACTACTACCACTGCTACTTCTGCTACTGCTACTGCTGCTGCTCCTGCTGCTGCTGCTGCTGCTGCTAACTACCCCCATCGCCAATGAATGTTTGTCTGTACGTTTACGCGACCATCTGTTTGCCCGTCCGTCCGTTATCTCACTATCCGTCCATCTGTCTTTCCCTCTGTCCGTCTGTCCGTCTCTCTCTCTGTACATCTGTCTGTCCACCCGTCCGTCTCTCTTTCTGTCCGACTGTCCTTCCGTCCGCCTCTTCGCCTGTTCACCAGTCCATTTATCTATCTATCCAGCTACCCATCAGTCCATCCACCCATCCACCTAGATATCCATCCATCCATCCACCTACCAACCTATTCATCGACCTACCCATCCATACATCCACTCATGCATACATCCATCAATCCATCCACCCATCAATCAATTCATTCATCTATTTACCCACCTACCTCTCTGTTTGTTTGATGCGATAAATCGATAGTGATAAATCGAGCTGCAATAAATATCGCGAGGTATGTCTGTGATTGGTTGGAATTCAACATTTCATTACACTATATTGGTCGAAAATTGAATGACGTCATCTAAACGAAGTAGTCCCCAGAAATGTACTGTAAAATAAAGGAGGAGTAATGTTAGGTAAAAATGACCTGTAAGATTCAGAAGAGAAACTGTCGAATTTGCTACACATTATTTTCTGCTTGAAGGAAATGAAAGGAGATTTGAGGCACTCAGCTGAATGGAGAAAATTGAGACTTTTCTTCGCCCTCGAGGCAATCCACGTTTCCAGATGGTGTAGCTAAGGATTAAGGCGTTCACCACACGACAGTTCGGAAATTATTCTATACGCTTCTGATAAGATGATGGAAAATAGCACAGGAATGAATGAAATATCCACATACGATAGAAGAAATGATGACGTATTAAGGAAATGGAGTACTGGATTTCATTTTTTGAGTGTGAAAACTCTTTAGATTGCATTCATGTGAGAAGTAGTAAAAGAAAACAATATAAAGGTGATTATATTATATAATATACTAATGCTCGTAATATACAATTACTCAGGTAACTTCTGTAACTTTACGAGTTTAAGGAACACCGCACCTATTACGGAAAAATACTCCCACAGTGAAAGTATTAAATAGCTTCATTAAAAACAAATTTCCATACGTAGGACGAGAATCTAAAGCGGGATTTCACGATTTATAGCCAAGTAATTCTGACCGCTAACCTACGGTACCACATATTATGTATTATGATTATTATAGGTAAATATTTAATAGAGGCGATAGATGGCATCCCCTGTTTTTTATGCAATGGGCAGAAACTTGTTTATATGAAGTTGAATAGGTTTCCATGAATGCTGCTAGAACAACTTCCACTTTCATTCATTCATTCATAGTGTTCCGCCCAAAGACAGGTCTTTCACTGCAAATCCAGCATTATCTAATCTTTCATATTTTCTGCATTCCTCTTTGTCTCTGCATATGATCCATATATCTTAAAGTCGTCTATCATCTGATGTTTTCTTCTGCCGCGAACTCTTCTCCTGTTCACCATTCCTTCCAGTGCATCCTTCAGTAGGCAGTTTCTTCTCAGCCAGTAACCCAACCAATTCCTTTTCCTCTTCCTGAACAGTTTCAGTATGATTCTTTCTTCACCCAATCTTTCCAACACAGCTTCGTTTCTTATTCTCTCTGTCCACTTCACACTTCCATTCTTCTCCATATCCACATTTCAAATGCTTCTGTTCGCTTCTCTTCACTTCGTTGTAATGTCCATGTATCTGCTTCATACAATGCCACACTCCACACAAAGCACTTCACTAGTCTCTCCCTTTGTTAATTGTGCAGAGATTCGCATAAGATGTTCCCTTTTACATCAAAAGCTTCCTTTGCCATTGCTATCCTCCTTTTGACTTTCTGGCAGCAGCTCATGTTACTGCTTATAATACACCCCAAGTATTTGAAGCTGTCCATTTGTTCTACTGCCTCATTTAGAATTCGCAAGTTTACCTTCTTTATTTTCCTTCCTATGACCATGATCCTCGTCTTGTTTGCTTTTATCTACATCGTATACTACTCAGTTGCCATTTAGCTCCAGTAGCATATTCTTTAGTACCATCTCCTCCTGCTAACAACGCCATATCAGCAAACTTTTTGCGCTTTATGCTTCTTACTCCTACTATCACTCCTGCCATGTTCTGAAAACAGTTCTTCACTAAGTCCTTTAAGTAGATTTTTAACAAAGTAGGTGATAAAGGGCATCCTTGATGTACTCCTCTCCCAATTTCACTTCCTTCTGACATTTTTCTCCTCCTATCCTGACTGACTCGTTTCATATAAAGATTACTGAACAAACTCCTCCCTTTCCAATCCACACCAATTTTCTTTAGTAACCTCATCAGTTTATTCCAATCCACTCTGTCAAAAGCGTTTTCTAGGTCCATAAATACTGCATAGGCCTACACTTCTTTAATCTTCTCTAGGTATCTATTTCCGATTGATTGTAGTAGTCTAATTGCATCTCTCGTACCTTATCCCATCCTGAGGCTAGACGGCTCTTCTTTCCTAAACAGAAATTTCATACTCTTTGGTAGTCTATCGCAGCTTTACAACACTAGACTTAGAAACCAGGTATACAGTACAATTTATCAAGTCGTATATAATTACAGTAAAATATATCTGAAGTGAGGTTTACAGTAAAGTATGTCAGAAGTCAGAAATGCAATACAGTGTCAGGATACAATATGTCATCATTCATATTATTTGCATTACAGTGTAATGTAACATTCTATGTCCAAATAAGTTAATAATAATAAAAAGATAAAGGTATCCCCGTAACAAGCCATGAAGGCACTTGGGGGGGGGGCATGGAGGTAGAGCCCCATGCTTTCCATGATCTCAGCACTAGAATGAGGTGGTATGGTCGGCACCACGCTCTGACCGCCTTTTACCCCCGGGAAAGACCCGGTACTCAATTTTATAGGAGGCTGAGTGAACCTCGGGGCTGTTCTGAAAGTTTGGCAAAGAGAAAAAATCCTTTTATCACCTGGGATCGAAACCCGGACCTTCCAGTCCGTAGCCAGCTCCTCCACGAACTGAGCTACCCGGCCGCCAAGTTAATAATAATAATAATAATAATAATAATAATAATAATAATAATAATAATAATAATAATATATGCAGAGTTAATACAATTGAAGATATTATTACAAAAACTGCTTTAGTAATTTTAATGAAATTGAGTGAAGACACATTTGCTACTATTTGAAATGTTTATAGACTCCAAAAACGACCCATGTCAGGTCCAAGAATTACAAGGATAAACACCAATTGTACGAAAAGATCTGACATGCGTTGTTCTTTTTATGTTTCTTGTTCTCCTGAAAATAGCAATTTTTACAAAATATATTTTTACAATAATGTCTTCAATTGCCTTTATTAAAAATAAGATCATCATATAAATCATCATAATATAGCTCTATGAAATCTTTTTCATAATTGCGAATGGTCTAATGTTCAGTGTTATCTATACTTACATCTAATTACTGTACTATTCAGTAGCACTCGTTGCCTCCATTGTTCTAGTCATAAAGCGCCCTCCACTACACCCAAGGTTGTGCAATCACACCCAAAAATGAAAAAGATGCATAATCCGGAGAACAAGTCCTCCCGGAGGGACCTTAACCCGTTTATCCTGTGTCGGGAGTTTTCTGGCACGTTGAAGACCTCCAAGCCTAAATAGAGCTAATGATCAAATTTCTCCTCTCTCGCGTCATATTAATACTTTAGTTGCATACTAGGTGGCTTTTGAGGCGATGATTTATCACTTGTCCCTCTGTCCCTATCGGCAAAAAGTATAACTAAATTCCTGGTATTTACTGAAATCTCCGTTACGTCTACTTTTATTCACTTAATCTACTGCGTTTCATTTCATTTCATTTCAATTCATTTATTGTATTCCACAGATCTTACATTAGCAAGTCCACACCTGTGGAGTAACGGTCAGCGCGTCTGGCCGCGAAACCAGGTGGCCCGGGTTAAGGTTTTTTTCCGGGGTTTTCCCTCACCCAATACGAGCAAGTGCTGGGTAACTTTCGGTGTTTGACCCCGGACTCATTTCACCGGCATTATCACCTTCATTTCATTCAGACGCTAAATAACCTAGATGTTGATACAGCGTCGTAAAATAACCCAATAAAATAAAGAAATACTAGGTGGCGTTTGAGGCAATGATTTATCACTTGTCCTTCTGTCCCTATAGGCAAAAAAGTATAACTAAATTCCTGGTAGGTACTGAAACCTCCGTTAGGTCCACTTTTATTCACGTCATCTATTGTATTTCATTTCATTTACTACATTTATTGTATTCCATAGATCTTACATTAGCAATGGAGATTTAAGATGTGGATTAAGTCAAAATTTTACAAGATTACAATTGCATTTTTTTTTTACAATTTTCAATTTCAGTTCTTTACAATTCTTTTGGCGAGATGTAGTCAGATGAGGTGAGGCCGAGGATTCTCCAACAGATTACCTGGCATTTGGCTTATGGTTGGGGAAAACCTCGCAAAAACCCAACCAGGTAATCAGAACAAACGGATGTGAAGTGAAGAGAAGCTGAGGACTCGCCATAGACCATCCGGCATCAGTCTCACGGCTGTGGAAAACCTCGGGAGAAACCAACCAATCAGACAAAACGACCGTGTAATGACCGTTGTTACCAAAATTTAATTTATAATATTCCTCATGTAAATTGTAGTATTCGAAGTGGTGAGTTCACTCTGCAGCTGGTCAAAAGTAACAATGAGTCATGTTTTATTTTTATGCTCGACCATGCCGAAATGTAGTAATTATACACCTGGTAGCAATCCTTTAATGCATGTCATTAAAGTACACCTATTCATTAAAGTTCAGGTTTTCGATTATTCTCGGATATGCAATCGAAAGACAACTAGGGAAACATCACGGAGGCTGGAAATCCAATACTGTCGCAGAAGGTTATGTTCTGTTACTATAATAATTAGCGTTAATTGTAAATAATATTAAAATAAATTCAATTTGTCATCTCGTTTTTCAATGTCGAATTCAATTTCAAGGTTATATCAAGATTAGTTTTTATCTTGCTCTCTAGATTATATCAAGGTCGTCGACATTCGTTTCCCGGAAAAAAATCAATACTTTCGCGTCTGCGCACATCTCACAATTTATGAGGTAGGCTATTGCACTCACTCACATAACAATAACGTGAATACTTATGAATAATTTCAAGTTAGAAATATGGTCGAGCATAAAAAGTCGTATGAAACTTGCCTATAATGGTAATTAAGACGCTCGTATGAAAATTATGAAACGAGCTTGCGCTCATTTCATAAACATCCTCGCGTCTTAATTACTACCATTATAGGCTCGTTGCATAATATACTATTATTTATTTGACATATAACGTGTTTAAATTTCATCAGGTTACAAAATGTGCCAAATAACCCAGCGCATAAATACACATAAACTCATAATTTTATTACTTCTCTATTATAATAGATAAATATACATATAGAAATAATTTCATGATATGTACAAACAAACGGAGGGTATGATTGTTGATTTTATCTGAACGTTTACGCGCCGGCTATGACTTAACACAACAAGCAGTTAATAGCATAAGTAGCACAAATAACTGACCTCTCGCAGTGATCCCAGCTCAAACAGCTGAAGCTAATACAAACAGGATGCACACCTCATTATTTGGAACAAAGCTTAGTAACTGTATATACACGACCGTAACCACCGGTAGCAAATAGCAACCGCTGCAGGATATTACAGAACCACTCGCTGTGGCAACACTGTACATATTATTGTAGGGCTGCTTTCCATTGCGGTCAGTGCTGGAGAGGAAGTGCACGAGGCCGTGGCGGGCCAGGCCTCCTGAAGCCCTATTTCTTTCTCCCTGGTACGTTATGTCAAAAGGCGTGACGGTTCAGCTAGCCGTGTTGGATGTTGGTGTGAATTTATTTACGTTGGGGTGAGCGTCACAACTGACGAGGGCGGGCGTTGATGACGATTTAACTTCAGCACATCACCCCTATTTGGATATTGCCAGATTAGAGGACGTAAAGAATGTAGTTCTAGATGGAAAAATTATTCTTTCAGTGTCGTATGGTTTTAAGTATTTTACATCTACTGTCTCATAAGTACACATCGGACTTTTAGGCCTTTAAAAATAGGCTTTAAACGTATCAAAATTGGAAATATAATAGAGTTTTAGGCATCTAAAATATAATTTCTGGCAGCTATGATTACGATTTTATGCAATTAAATGTGTTTTTACTAGAGATGAACAAAACTAACTGCCGTTTTTGCTCGCTGTGTTCGTTGCATTTGTCTTTCGAGTCTCGTCTCGTCTCGTCTCGTCATTCTCGTGCGCTTCGAGTCACGCTCATCATTCTCGAAATAACATTTGGTCGGCGTGGAAATATTTCGCAACATTGAATAACACACATCATTGAAATAAATAACATTATAAATATTTGTATGTATGTATGTATTTATTAACACTGCAATGGGTAGATACCCGGTGGCAGTGGTAACTTATTACACTCAATAATGACAATAATAAACTTATTAATTAAAAATACAATAATAATAATACTAATAATAATAATAATAATAATAATAATAACAACAACAACAACAGAGAATATACTAAATTAAATAAAACGATCACTTAAAATAACATTTGAAATATTCTAATTTGTATCTTAAAACAAAGATCGAACTAAAACCCACGAGCATATGTTCATATCTGTACAAGTACCTTTCAACATTACACTCATTTCGCTGTCAACTCACTCACTGCAATGGAACTACGACACATTTCACTGATTCTATCCTGATTTCACTAACACTTCAAAAACATTTCACTGTTCAAATTCTTTGCACTGCCACTATAAACTATAAAGCTTCACTGACAGGAACACGTTTCACTTACACAGCACACTTCACTGACACGACATACTTCTTCACTGATACAACACACTTCACTGACACAACATAATTCTTCACTGATACAACACTTCAATAACAACATATCATTTACACCTTTTAAATACTGTGTATAATTACCGTCTATTAGTAAGGTCCTTAAGCCTATTTTTAAATGCATTTTTGGTTGTTGGTAAAGCCTTTAGTAAAGCATTCCAGTCCCTGATAGTACGATTGAGAAAAGAAAACATTCCAGTGTCCGTCCTCTGCCTTCTTTCCCTCAATTTATATGAGTGGTCGTTCCTTGAAGAGTTATTTGGCGGCTGCAACCTATTTTTTATTTCTCTCCAGGCAGGCTCACATCTGTATGTTTTGAACAGTGCGCATAATCGAATTCGCGTTCTCCTGTCCGTGAGTGTGTCCCATTTTAATGGTGAATTTTTCCGACAACACTTAAGAGCCCGTTTTTGAATCTTTTCCAGTGTCTTAATATGTTCTAATCTGTAAGGATCCCAACATGCAGCACCATATTCCATTACTGGACGTACTAGTGATTTATATGCAATCTCTTTGGATTTATCAGAACCTTTTCTTAGTACCCTCATCACAAAGTGTAACGCTCTCCATGCCTTTCCCGCTGTGTCTGTAACGTGTTCCCCCCAGCCGAGATCGCTGCTAAATGTTATTCCGAGGTATTTACATTTGTTAACTTCCGGAATGGTTTCACCCCCTAACGTATACGATGCGACAATTTTATTTCTTTTCCTTGTAAAGCTGATGGCTTTGTTCTTTAGAGAATTTATTTTCATTTTGTTGGCTATTGCCCAATCGTTTATTGTATTGAGGTCATTCTGGAGAAGAGTAGTATCTTCATGACTTTTTATTTCCCTGTATACCATACAATCATCCGCGCATAAGCGAACCCTAGACAAGATATTAACTGGCAGATCATTTACAAAAGCCAAGAATACAAGAGGCCCCAAGACACTCCCCTGCGGGACCCCGGAAGTAATTTCAATTGGGTTCGATAATTCCTCCCCTACCCGTACTCTCTGAGTGCGACAAGTTAAAAATTTAAATGAGACAAAAATACAAAACAGAACAGTATCTTAGTTATCAAAATGTTCTAGTTCTATTATATGATATTTATAGAACATAGTTCATATAGCAGTTTGGCAGCATCAGTGTTTGGAATCTACACCTACATTGTTACGTCCATTTTCGGCTTTCCCTCTCGAAATTTCTTTTACCTTAATATCTCAAAAGCAATAAAAATGGACATTCCCCCTTTTTTGCTAATAGTCCTTCATATGTAGGTTGTATTATAAAATCAGGTATTTTATGTTTTATTATTAATTGTAATTATTGTGTTAAATTGTATTGTGTATTCTTATTGTATTGTGTATTGTATAATTGTACCGTGTATTGCAATTTTATTGTGTATTGTTTATATTGTGTATACCACTGCCACCGGGTGCTTGCCCACTTGCAGTGTAAATAAATACATACATATATACATATTACTTTTGGTTATATAAATAGAAAGAAATACAATTCTCAAATAAATTTGCATTTCTAAGAAACATAAAACATAACGTTAATATCTTTTCACTTGAGATTGCACACTTGATCTCAAACATATGAAAAGAAAATTAAATAAAGATTGGGAAACGGATTGTTATGCACTGAAAGGTAGACATGATGTTTCAAATAGGCTACTTGATTGTTTATACATATATAACAGTTATCAAAGTAGATAAATGTTCAGTTAGGTACAAACAACTGTGGCGATTCAAGGCTACTTGACGTTCCGGACTTCGGGAGTGATCAATCTGGGCGTCTCGAAACACTCACAAGCAGTCTTTACGTCAATGACGCGACGTATAGAAACATTGTCGTGCGGGTTTTCGGCTTTGCGGGCGCTGTTAGTCTTGCTTTCTCGATCGTTGTTCATCTCTAGTTTTTATCTACTAAAACTATAATAACTATAAAAATGTAATTAATTTGTTAATATCAAGCATTACGGTATTCAGTGACACAAAGAGTAAATAATTGAAGGGTGTGATCCCAAAACCTGTTCGGTTCATTTTCATGAAAGGTCTGGACTAGTTTTTTCATCGACTAGTCTACGGCCTGAGCGAGTTTCAAGTGACATGCAGAATAAAACAAACCTTTAGAGAAGGATTGGTGTTGTTTTGGAAGAAAACGAGAAAACGAACTTAAAATATAATAATAGAGGTCTCAAACATAATCATATATAAATATACATCTTAAAAATTCCCAATGGACTGAGCGAGTTTTAGGAACACGTTATTCAAATATTATTGTGGTTATAAATTTCATTTTTGTTTTCTAAAATTTTTAATAATTAGTAATGAGTTCATCGGCGTCATGTATCTATAGTTGCTGATAAGGTGTCAATATTAAGAATTCAAATAGTTAATTTACTATTGAATTCACAATTAACATGTTATTTATAATTGTTTTTGCAATGCATAACAATGATTTTATTTAAATTTTATGCGGTGGAAATTTGCTTTTATTAGATTTTATTTAAGCGGAAGTTTTCCGTAAAGGATACTACTCTTTGTATTCCTATTACTCCACAAGTGCTCAACAAAACCAGTCACTTTCCAGGAATTTCTTTTTCATTTGTACAACCAAGCTGTTACAAGGTCTTTGAATCAAACCCACTCCAAGATATTCTTTGTCATATCTGCATATATGAGTAAGACAGTAAATACTTATTAAGCTAGTGGTGATTCTTACCCTTGCATACAGTAACGTTTAGAGATGTGGAGTGAGGGGAAATGGGCCATATAGGAGGAGGATCAAGAATTATTAGAAGTATAGTATTCTTGGTATAATAATGTGTGAGGAGTAAGGTCAGTGGAAGAATTGTTGACGGACAAGAAAAGACTAGTGGAAGAATTGCAACAATAAATTGAAAAAGTAACGACCTAAATGACTTATGCGAGAGGCATTGTAAAACGGGGAGACGGCACTGTATAGCCCCTACTAATAATGTGAAGTGCCGCCTCACCAAAAAGTATATTCCTTAAAGACAAATAAAGTATATTCATTCATTCATTCATTCATTCATTCATTCATTAATATGAATTTCACAGACACTTCGAGACCATTGGAAATTGGTATTACTCGACCAAGGCCAGTGGAGTCCTGCAGCCCGGAGCCGTGGCGCTACTGCTCCTGCGTTCCTAATACCGCATCGCGATAGTTCACATTACGCCCGCGACCCCACTCGCCTTGGTCGAGTAATACCACTGTCTACTGTAGAGTCACCACACACTTCTTTCGAATTCATAAATTCCCGGCGGCGTACGTCCACGTAAAGTTTATATTTCAATTAATGATCTTTCATTTCGGACAGTGACCTGACGTGACTATTTTCGTAGTCCATTCCAATCACTTATACACAACAAAGTTAAAAACTTTAGTTTAATTGAACAAGCACAGAATCGCTCGGAATAACTCTCACTAATAAAGCAATAAATAACAACCACGCATGTCCATGCGCATTGTGCATTATTTCTGGGATCTCCCTCATATTTCTACATAAATAGCAATTTATATTTTATGTTCGACCATGCCGAAATGTAGTAATTATACACCTGGTAGCAGTCCTTTAATGCATGTCATTAAAGTACACCCATTCATTAAAGTTCAGGTCTCCGATTATTCTCGGATATGCAATCGAAAGACAACTAGGGAAACGTCACGGAGGCTGGAAATCCAATACTGTCGCAGAAGTTTATGTTCTGTTACTATAATAATTAGCGTTAATTGTAAATAACATTCAAATAAATTCAATTTGTCGTCTCGTTTTTCAATGTCGAATTCAATTTCAAGGTTATATCAAGATTAATTATTATCTTACTCTCTAGATTATATCAAGGTCGTCGACATTCGTTTCCCGGAAAAAAGCAATACTTTCGCGTCTGCACACATCTCACAATTTATGAGGTAGGCTATTGCACTCACTCACATAACAATAACATGAATACTTATGAATAATTTCAAGTTAGAAATATGGTCGAGCATAAAAAGTCGTATGAAACTTGCCTATAATGGTAATTAAGACGCTCGTATGAAAATTATGAAACTCGCTTGGCTCGTTTCATAAACATCCTCGCGTCTTAATTACTACCATTATAGGCTCGTTGCATAATGTACTATTATAGACTTGCTGCTTACTTCTGTAATGCCTTGTTTAGCCAAGGAGTTTCCTTTCATCAAACTATTTTAGATTCTTGGAATAGCCATTCTTATGTTAATCAGTTCTTTGTATACCTTCCATTTTTAATGTTCCTGTAATTAAGTCTTTAATTCCTTTGGCACATCTATAAGCATGTTCTAGGGATGTCACTCGCTCTAATAATGGTTCAAAGAGAATATCTTATATACGCATAGGATTTAAAGACGTAGCTACTGGGAAATGCGAGTCGGGTATGTATAAATGTGGAATAGATTTGCGTCGCGATTCTGAGATTTAAGAAAAGGAACTGTAGAAGCTTTCTGAGGCTGTGTAAACACCGACTGTAGGACGGTATGAATACACTGCTGCGAAGGAATGTGTCTTCTATTAAGCTTTGAGATTCCCACAAATAGGATTTTCCTTTTAACGTAATCTTTAATGCCCATAGATATATAGGCTGCATTTAGCCATGGAAACGCGTATCATGTTATGCCGCTTTCCTAAAAGGAAACATGTTTAGGATATAGCTGTTTTCAAACAAATTGAACGACTAGTTCAAGACGTACTTTTGTAAAATACACGCCACTTTCTGCAGTCTAAATTCTTTTATGAAAATATATGCAGTAAAATATGTTAGACAATTTTTATTGGTGAAAGAGGCTTTACTTCTACTCTTCCTTTTATTAAAACATAGGAAATTTTCGCTAGACATTAAAATTTATTACTATTATTATATCTAATATTTTGAAATTATTTATTTATTTATTTATTTATTTATTTATTTCTACTCGTAGAGTTAGGATCATAAAGCATTCTCTTCCACTCAACCAGTATTAGAACAATAGCAAATATAAAAATGGCAGAAATACAGCCACAATATATAATTAATGATAATAATAATAATAATAAAATAATAATAATAATAAAATGGATGTGTCAAAAAATCTGAAAGTTAGAATTTATAAAACAGTTATATTACCGTTGTTCTGTATGGTTGTGAAACTTGGACTCTCACTTTGAGAGAGCAACAGAGATTAAGGATGTTTGAGAATAAGGTTCTTAGGAAAATATTTGGGGCTAAGAGGGATGAAGTAACAGGAGAATGGAGAAAGTTACACAACGCAGAGCTGCACGCATTGTATACTTCACCTGACATAATTAGGAACTTAAAATCCAGACGTTTGAGATGGACAGGACATGTAGCACGTATGGGCGAATCCAGAAATGCATATAGAGTGTTAGTTTGGAGGCCGGAGGGAAAAAGAGCTTTAGGGAGGCCGAGAAGTAGATGGGAAGATAATATTAAAATGGATTTGAGGGAGATGGGATATGATGATAGAGACTGGATTAATCTTGCTCAGGATAGGGACCAATGGCGGGCTTATGTGAGGGCGGCAATGAACCTCCGGGTTCCTTAAAAGCCAGTAAGTAAGTGAGTAAGTAATAATAAAATGAGAGCAAGTTTAGTTACTGTACATGTAATTCTAAGAATCATACAATTATAGTAATGTGAATCGAAGTAATTGTTAAAATAATAAAGAAAATTTATATGTTAAAAATATAAATTATATATGATAAAATATTACATTTTAGGAAAGCTCACAGTCTAAGCAATCTAGCCGACAATCGGGTTTTGAAATTGGTAAATATCTGGTAGCCCTTTAAGGTATGAGGTAGCGATTTCTAATGACGAGAAATTGAAACGGTGAATAATGAAGAGTATCGGGAAGTGTTATTTCTATTTATTTATTTATTTATTTATTTATTTATTTATCTATTTATTTATTTATTTATTTACTGACTTACTTACTTATTTCTATAACAGGGCAAAGCCTCAATTACAATAGACAGTACAATTATTTGATTAGAACATAAAATTGGAGATAACTGAAAAAAGAGATAAAACAGATACAAATACAAGGTACAAGTGTAAATACAAATAAAAAAAACAGACAAAGATATACTAAGTACATAAAAGATACAGATACAGATATAAATGAAAAATACAAACTAAAAAGGAAAGAAGAAGAGATTAATAAGCTTATAGATATCATAACCAAAAGATGTACAATATATGATGAGGTATACTCAATGTACAGGTGGTCTGAGATCAAGTATTTGGGTTAAGGTTGGAGGATAAATACACAAGACGAGACGACAGATAATTTGGGATTGCGGTGCGCAGAATTTGAAATAGAAGATAAAGAAGAGTAAAATTCAGCGATCTTTGAGCCGGAGCCTAAGATAAAGATTTGAAAAATGGTGAAATATGATCGTATCGTCGGACATTGCATACATATCTTATATACATATTATGAACACATGTCATATACCTACAAAAATGTATCCAATGTGGATGTGCACTTTAAGAGACCATCCGTAATCACTACAAGTTTGAGAAACGTAATGTAGTCTATGAAAATACAGTGCATACTTAGCGAAACAAAACGGCAAGTGAGTCTAAAGAGTATGACAAAGGAATGTGTAGGCCTATCAACGTGCACTTCGAAAACGGGAATTAATTCGGGAAAAAAATTAACATTTTCATAGCTAAGCAGGTCCTCTATCACCTCCTTAACGACTGACATTAACTTTCGGTACAGCCTGCATATGCAAGGACAAATATTTATCTAGACAGATTACAATTTCAAACACATCATTTTTTTTTTGTCCGTTTTAAGCAATTATTTAATGAAGCTATATAAGTTGAGTAGTTACCTAGCTAGCGCCGGTAAAATTTTTGATGGCTAAATAAAATTGTGGCCTGATGATGTTGAGAATTCATTTGGATTATCTGATATTTGCTTTATAGTTCGCACGAAACTCGTAGGTCTAAAAATTAAATAAACAAGCAGGATTCGAACCAGTGCCTGAGCGCAGCCTACAGATCAATACTAGCTCTTTATTCCATAATTTGTTAGTGGCTTTTTAAAATGATTTTAGTAAGAATATAACATAAAAGCCAAATGCTCAGTAAGGTAAAGAAATTTAACTTTTATTAAAGGGGAGGAAATGTGTTTTTCTGTGCGTCCCAAGTGCCAAATAATCAATATGCATTTTATGATGATGCGATGTTCATATAAATGCTATTATGTGCATTGAATTTTTACTCTACATCGTGTTTAAAAATAGTTTCAAGATACAGGGTGTTTAACGAGGATTTAGTGACACTTACTGAGTATATTTCCGAAGACATTCTGAGCAAAAATAGTCATATAAACATGTGTGCTAATCTCAATATTTTCAGAGTTACACTAATTTGAAATTGTTAGTAAAATACCTTTTTTTCTTTAGTTTTAAGGGTAAAAAATATTACAAGTAGAGAATTAACTATTCAGAAGTATAATTTCTTTAATTGGCTAGTGTTCTGAAGCTAAATATATGTTGCAAATCAAGATTTTCAGGTATAACTCCCTGTAAAGTTGATTTGAATAATTTCGAGGGAAAAATTGTTCCGGAGCCGGGTATCGAACCCGGGACCTTTGGTTTAACGTACCAACGCTCTACCACTGAGCTACTCGGGAACTCTAACCGACACGTTAAACCAAAGGTCCCGGGTTCGATACCCGGCTCCGGAACAATTTTTCCCTCGAAATTATTCAAATCAACTTTACAGGGAGTTATACCTGAAAATCTTGATTTGCATAATACACGTCACTGTTCGTTAACAGAAAACCACAATTTAAGTCACACGGAGTTAGTGTGCACTCGAAGTTGGTTGCTTGACGGTTGTCAGCCCACTTTGAGATCTGTGGATATAGAGGGAAAAATTGGATCGGTGTCGGTTAGAGTTCCCGAGTAGCTCAGTGGTAGAGCGTTGGTACGTTAAACCAAAGGTCCCGGGTTCGATACCCGGCTCCGGAACAATTTTTCCCTCGAAATTATTCTA
Source organism: Periplaneta americana (assembly GCF_040183065.1). Lineage (NCBI taxonomy): Eukaryota > Metazoa > Arthropoda > Insecta > Blattodea > Blattidae > Periplaneta > Periplaneta americana. The sequence goes on along the minus strand of NC_091133.1, from coordinate 81,008,063 downwards.
AATATATGTTGTTAATTACTTTGTGTAGGTTTTGTTTTTCAATTTTTAACTACAAATTACATAATTCTTACGCACTTATCACAAAAATTGTTACAAATCATACTACTTTAGGAACTTGACTTTTACAGTTTAATTATGAATTCTAATGTACAGTCTTGAAGAATTTACAAGAGCGGATTGATTTGTAACAATTGTTGTGATAAATACGTAAGAAAATGTAATTTTGTAGATAAAAATCGGAAAAAAAAAATTGTAGGAAGCTACTATGGAATTCACAAAACATTTTTAGCTTCAGAATACTAGATAATTAAAGAAATTATATTCCTGAATAGTTAATTCTCTATCTGTAATATCCTTTTACCATTAAAACTCAAGAATAATGGTATTTTACAAACGACTTCAAGTTAGTGAGCTCTGAAAATATTGAGATTAGGACAAATGTTTATATGACATTTTTTGCTCAGAACGTCTTCGGAAATAAGCTCCGTAAGTGACGGTAAATCCTCGTGAATCACTCTGTATATTGGAGATCAAACGTAATTCCTCTTTCTAATAGCTACATATAGCGGAAACTTCAATCTGTGATGCAGGTGGGTAAACAGACAGAAAGTGACAGGAAAAATACATCAAGGAGAGCTCTTTTGTCGATGTAAGGGAGGGTCAGGTTTGTCAAGATATCTAGAGTGGACCCATAGCTTCAGAGATCATTCCAACTTCAAGGTTCTTCTCGCAGACCATCCATCTTCCCACTCTCCCAAGAGTGGCAATCGGTCTCCATGGTAACCTCATCTATAAGCGGCTTTTGAACCACGTCTTCTTCCTCCACACGCTATTTTCAGTGAAACCATTCTCTGCCAGCATTGCTCCCCAAAAGAGATGTAATTTAGTCTTCATAAATACGAGGATTACTTTTAGTATCGTACCAGTAATGCCGTCGCATGAATATTACACTAAAATGTACAGTAGTTTTATATTCAGTGTATAAAAGATCGTGTTTTTTCGTTGAAGGGGGATATATGCAGTATTATATCAAGGCTTAATACGATCCAGGAACGTAAAAAGGGTACATTGTTTCCTTTGAAAAATTGCCCCGTTTCCTAGGGGATTTGATGTCTGTCCGTGAAGAATAAAATTAATATAGCAATTCTAATTCCGTTACGCCAGCTGAAATGGAGTTGAAAGTTTCGTTTAAAGATGATGAAATGTTTTCTAGGATAGGGGATTCAGAATTTCTCATTGTAGAATGCATTAAGTGAACAAATTCTGTCGTCCATGAGAGACGGAATATCATACAGGAAAGCTAATTTTCTTAAAGAAGTGTAATGAAATTTCTATAAGTAGGCTTAACGCAAGTGATTATATTTTGGAATATGTATGGTAAGACTTTTCTGTGTTAAATTTCAACGTACCTCGTTTACATGTTTCGACCTATTTATGGGTCATCTTCAGAACTGGTCGTTGTTGGTCTTGGCGCCACTTGTTCTGTTTCTTGTGAGGGTGTGTTCCTATGGTATAGTGTAGAGTCAAAGAGTGTGTGTGTTTTGAAGTTGAGTTGCGTGTTGAGAATTTCGTTAGGGTGTGCTTTTGTGTGTCTGTATATTTCATATTGTTCTAGTGTGTTTAGTTTCTGGCTTTTTGGTTGGATGTGTAGTATATCCATGTCTGTGTTGATGTCTCTGTGGGTGTGGTTAGCATTTGTGATGTGTTCTGCATATATGGAGGTGTTTTGTAATTTTGTTATGGCTGTGATGTTTTTTGTAACATGTTTGAAACGATCTGCCTGTCTGTCCTATGTAGAAGTTGTTGCACGTGTTACATTTGAGTTTTTATACGCCTGTGTGGTTGTATTTGTTTGTTTGTGTTGTTGTGTGTTGAGATGTTTTTGTAGAGTGTTACTTGTTCTGTATGCGATGTTGTAATTTAATTTCTTGAATGAGGTTTCAATTTTGTGTGTGTTTTTGTTTTCGTATGTTAGTGTGATGTATTTTTTGTGTTCTTGTGTTTGTGTTGTATTCTTATGTTTTTTGTGATTATGTTTTGTCTTACGTATTATGTTGTCTATTATGTTAGGGTTGTATCCGATTTTCTACACTATACCACAGGAACATACCCTCACAGGAAACAGAACAAGTGGCGCCAAGACCAACAACGACCAGTTCTGAAGATGACCCATAAATAGGTCGAAACATGTAAACGAGATACGTTGAAATTTAACACAGGAAAGTCTTACCATACATATTCCGAAGTGATACAGTGTTAAATGTTGTGTAATTAAGATGTGTGATTATATTTTATTAAGAAATATGTATTTGTAATTTTGACAGAAATATTCGTTCTCAGCAAGCTTGCTACAAAAAATGTAGTTTACATCTTTCCGTCTCTATCTGTCTGCCAATGTGTAGTGATTTATTATAAAGTACAGGTCGAATTTGAATTCTTTCATATCGAGTATTTTTTTAATGCTTCCTCAATTTTGAGGTTGCCCGTAGACAAAGCATATCAGATAATAATAAATTTATATAATACATTAAACACAATGTTCAGGTAAAGACAATTAAAATTTGTAATGGTGAAAAATCCTGAAAAGTTCTGTAATTAAGGTAAATAATAGTAATGGTTTTTAAAAATTTGTAAGGAACCCCTGATAGTGGCAATAATTATTTATTTTAAAATATAGCTATGTTGGGAGGGAAAGAGATTTCCAAAATTTTCATAGGAACCCTGGAATTGTTCTTCTAGCGCCAATGAGTACATCCACTACCTCTATATCGTCGAGTTCGTATTTTTCTTTATAATATGAAATGATAGGTGTAGACATGCTCTGCTTTTCTTGATGGACTTCTAAAGGCTGGGACTGATGGCTTTCAAACCTGATGGTTGGGTCAATAATATAACCTTTGCTCTTGTTTTTAAAGGCAATTGCAGTATATCGATTCTTCTGTGGCTTCCATTTTCTGTTAGGCCGTGGACTTCTTCGAGAACCTTGAAGTCATTATCTCTTGAAATGGACTATAAATTTCTTATAAAATTACTCACAGAACCTTATTTTAAATTACACACATTTAATAGTTCCAGCCCAAATCAAAATAACAAATTTTAATCATGGTTATTTGACTTAAATAAAAAAATGAGAAATACTATACAGTGGAAACGATCTGTTATAATAAATTAATCGTTATCATATGTACACAATTTGTATTATCGACACAGGGCGTTAGGGGTATACGTGCAAATATTTTGATATTTATCTCAGAAAAAGTGTATGTAAAATAACGCTTCATTCACTTTTTCCCTTGCACTAATAGTTCTTCCATAAATGTCAAGTATTTTACTGTCTGATGTTTTACGAAACGTCTATCAGTTTATAATATATGCGTGTCTTTCGATCACATGTACTTCAGCATAAATACTCTTTCAATATCAGCGGTATAGAACAGCGGTAGAGTACTCAAATGTGGATCGAGAAGTCCACAGTTCAATCCCGGTTACTCATTATGTTTTGTATTTAAATTTGATTTTTAATCGTTTCATCTACCTGCGAGAGTAGGACGAAAAGTAATGTCAAGATTGCTATAATTTTGAAATGGCTTTCTTATCACAGAAAACACCACTTACATTCTTTAAATTTAATCAGTTCTCATGTTCACAACCTTCTTTCACACTTGTGAAAGACGTAAACTATTGCAATCTGTTTGTGCTGCAGTAGACGTTCTCTTCATGATTCGAAATTTTTCCTCGACTGTTCAAAATATATTCTATTGATAAAGATTGATACTACGATGACCTTCCCTACAACTTAAATTATTTGTTCATTTATTTCATTTATTTTTACTGGCACTGGTAAAGTTAAGACCTTAAGGCTTTCTCTTGCACCCAACCAGTCTAAAAATATATATAGCAAATATTAATAACATCAATACAGAAAACATTGGAATAATAATAATGAAGATGATGATGATAATAATAATAATAATAAAAAGTAGTCGTAGTAGTAATAGTAGTAGTAGTAGTAGTAGTAGCAGCAGCAGCAGCAGCAGTAGCAGCAGCAGCAGTTGCAGTTGCAGTAGTAGTTGCAGTAGCAGTAGCAGTAGTAGTAGTAGTAGTAGTAGTAGTAGTAGCAGCAGAGAAAAATGTAGATGTGTTTAGTTACATGTAGGCCTAATATTAAGAGTAAGACAATTTCAATTTAGGGTTAAGTAAGACAATTTGGATCGGAGGAATAATTAATATAATGAAGGGAAATTTATACATTAAAATGGATATTCTATAAAAGTAATATCCGAAGAAAGATCGTATTCTGTATTAAAAAATGCAGTTTTTCTGATAATCGGCTTTTGAAAGTAGTCAATGTCTGACAGCCCTTTACACTAAGTACATTAAAATACGCTATTTTCACTATTTACGCTACCATAAAGAATGACGCCTTACGTTGATCAAACATCTTTTACACTATTGTACACAATTTACAAAAAAAGAAGAATTAGCCAACGTATTATGAAATAAAATACTTTGCATTACAATGCACAGCACTATACATAAGATTAATAGTATAAATGTTTGATCAGGGTAGCCTTACATTCTGTATTATTGTGTAAACAGTAACAATAGCGTATTCTAATGTACATAGTGTAAATAATGCAAATTATAAATATTAGTTTAATTTTATTGTTAAATTGGTCCATGTTTGTTCTGCCGCACTTGACGAAACAAGAGTCGCGTGAGACGTCAGTCAAATACTTCGCTTGTTAGATGTATGTGTATCGTCCATTTAAAAACAGCAGTAATACTTATAGTTTTAGCCTCTCTGAACAAAGTACGGTCCTTACTTATGACAATAAAACGATTCCTTGCAAGTACCCGTGAATACGTGTTTTACGTTATGGAAATGTCTCCGACATCGCCCCGTCAATTTTTTACTCTGTTATTGAACGACGCTGTATCAACTACTAGATTATTTAGTGTCGATGAAATTGGTGATATTGTGGTGTTTTGTGAGATAAAGCCATGAAGTACCTAATATTCACATTACAGTAGAGGAGAAAACACAACCAAGTAAACAACCAAGCGGGAATCGAACCGATGTACAAGCGGAGATTCGGATCAGCAGGTAAATGCGCTTCCACCTCAGCTACTCCGATGGCGTACTATAAACAATAATCAATAATTCAATTTTATTAATATATCTTCAAATTGAAATGAAAAATATTTTAGACTCGATGTGTACATTAATATAAAGTCTTTTATCTGTGTTTAAAAAGATATTTTCAGTATTATATATTTTCTGGAATGTAAGACGGTGGATTTTTTCATTTGCTGTTACGGCGTTCAAAGCTGCGTGAATCTTATGTTTCCAGCAATCTATAGACTCTCATATTCTTCGAGTTTGTCGCGATACAAAAATGCTGGGAAGCAATCGAGGTTCAATCATGTGAAACGGTAAGCTCTCTCCAGTGCGAAGAAAAAGAAAACAAATTGTATTCTAAAGGTTTGTCAAAGGCATAGTCGTAAAGATTGCATCGAAACAGCTTTTGATATACGTTCAAATCCAGGCGACGACGAGGAGATAACAAAACATCTGCTTCCTGCCTAAATAATGCGAGTTTCTTTTCCTTCTTCCTGAAGTGTTACAACACTCACAACTCCATGAAGCCGCACCATCTGGATCTATTGAGTGTTTGGTGATTAAATTTGATACCACCAGAATGCGTAATGTCAGAATATTCATGGAAGTTAATGGAGTATGAAGTATGTTCAAACCGATATTACAAGGAATTCAATCGGTTATTTGAGAAACTATACAAATTCTTAGCTATAAGTTTTGAGAAAACTATAAAAAATCTATCTGCAGCTTATATAAATATTACATTACGTTCTTATCTTGTTAGGGTGAATTTTTCATATAAATTGCAATATTCCTAAATGTTCAAAAGAAACTTTTAATTATATTTGAGATCGTCAGAGTGCCCTGATGTTCGTGGACATATATTGTTTCTCAAATACTGTAAAAGTTTTCAGTAAAAAAATTATACTTGTTTGTATATATTTTGTATATAAGTTCATGAGAACAAAAAAACTATTCAAATACAAATTTAGTACATAATATGTTTTATCCGAAATATAAAAAAATTAACGGAAAAATTGTAAAACTTTTGAAAATGAAAACATTGATATCTTATTTAAGTCCCACACTACAGCTCCTTAGCAGCACCATCTCTCTTGTGACAAGACCAGAAAAATATCTGGTCATATTTTGATTTCGCAGTCTTCAGAAAAATACAGTTATTGCATCACCACATTCACTGTCTCTTCTGTTTAGAATCAAGCATACTTCTACTCCGAATTATCTGGTATCGCGCTTTCACTTTCTTACAACTCTTCGAAACCGACATCAAGCACTTCTTTCTATCCCTCATCATAGAACGTCTTTATACTCATCTTCCTATACTGTAGAAATACCTCGCCTCTGGAATTCGTTACCTAATGATGTCGGGAACTGCCGGACTTTATCACAATTCAAAATTAAATTGGAAAATTTTGTCTTAGTTAATGTTTTTAGGTATTGCTAGAAGTATTGATTTGTGTTCTTTTTTCTTTCTTTTTCTCTTTTAATCTAGATTAAAATTGCAAGTTTCTTGTTTATGTTAGTTAATTAGTTAGGATACAATTAATTATGATACTTAATCATTCATTTAAAGTTTGTGTGACTGCAACCTGTCTATATTTTGTGTGGTTTTACTTTGTTTATAGTGTTTTTTTCTCTCTCTTTCTCTCTTTATTTTTTGTGTGGCTTTATTTTGTATATAGTATATTTTTTTCTCTGTTTATTTCTATTATTGTATTTTTATTCCTGGTGTTGTGGAAGAGAAGGCCTGATGGTCTTAACTACACCAGAATAAATAAATAAATAAATAAATAAATAAATAAATAAATAAATAAATATATGATGTATATATATAAATTGTCTTGTATTTTGTCTTGGAATCCACGTAAAGAAAGAAGACTCTTCAACTCACTTTTATTACTATTTAAAATCATCCACACCTCCACACCCTTTTACCTAGCATCTCGTTTTGTTTACCTTCCACTACCTCGAACCCGGAACATGTACCTTCTCTTTATTCCTCTGCACAGAACATTCTTCTACTCATCATCTTTCAGCATATCGATTCCACGGCTATTGAATTCTCTCCCTGACCATGTCAGAGTCTGTCGGACAATATCAAAATTCAAATTTAAATTAAAGAATCACATTCTAGTTCATGGAATTGCTTTTTGAACACCTGTCAGGTTGCGCAACTTCGGATTAACCCATAACATATAGTGAATATTGTAACTATGCTGTTGTAAAATTGACAATTAATATGCAAGGTATTTATTATTATTATTATTATTATTATTATTATTATTATTATCATTATCACTATCATCATCACTGTCTTTGTTTTCCTTCTGTTTTTTTTTTCTTGTATTAACTTAATGAGAGCTTTATAGTGTTATTTTGATGCTGTTGACCTTCTATATGGCTGTAATTTAATTTGCATTATTTTCATCAGTGTTTGTATTTTTTTTTGTATTTGTGCTATTTGGTAGGATGGAAGAGAAGGCCTTACGGCCTTAATTCTGACAGATTAAATAAATACATAAATAAACAAATAGATAGAAATTTATTTGTCATCAACATTTATATTAGTTATGATGTACCACAACTTATGTATACGGGTTTCACCATAACTTTCTATTACATATACCTACAATTAGCATGCAATCCTGACAGTCTGTTAAACTATTAACTCTTCTACTCTCGCTATTAACTTAACTCCAAACAGTCAATTTCTTTTTATTTGATCTTAAATGTCCATCATCTGTTCGTTACACACTTACGTTCCTTTCAGCATTCTAATCTTGCTAACTAAATTTATACATAATTCCATCTAACTCGTAACACTTCACACGGTTATACTCATTGGGATCTTTTTTCTACCTAATACACGTCATTATAAAATTATTAAATCTTGAAATGAGTACCTACTTCACTTTAGTTTGATCAAAATAAATAAATAAATAAATAAATAAATAAATAAATAAAAAGTGAATAAATGAATGAATGGATGAATGAATCAATGAATGAATGAATAAGTAAGTAAATAAAAAATGAATAAATAAATAGATAAATAAATAAATAAATAAATAAATTTATTTATTTATTCGGACGTGTATGTTTTCTTATACAGATTTCTAAATACATGTATTAATGTTAGAAACAAAATAAACTCGTTTTGGCTAATAATAGTCTAGTGCGGTTTTTCAAATAACCGATTCAATTTTGTGCGCCTCACATTCCAGACAATATTTGACGGAAACAAAAGCTTAGGAGCAATTTGGCAGCCAGCATCGATGAAATAGAGCGTTTTCACATTATGGAAATAACACCCAGGACAAATTACCTCAGATGGGGGGTGAGAGACTTTTATACAGTGCATAAAAAAGCATTTCGCAGAAAATGTTTACCCTTAATCGAAATTTAGATGCATCTACTGCCTTGGTATCCGCCACTTCATTACTTGCATTTCAAAATCATCATGTTTTTTGTAAACAGCAAATTAAAACTAAATATTCCTGAGGATTGCAAAGAATATCAGGAAAATTTTGAACATGAATACAATGTAAAAGAAAAGTTAAGTAGAGTATAAATTTTGATATGTTAGCAGGCCTCTTAGATCGGTTAAATCGTTTCATTCATTAAGTACAGGCCGGACTCCAGTTCAGCTGGTAAATCGGGGCAATTAATATTGTTTTTTTAGTGAAAATTTATCAGTGGTACCTGCTCTAGTGGAAAGCGTTATTTATTAAAAGCGCTAAATACAATTTGTGTACATGGGGTTTGAAATTAACACAGAAGTTACGGTTACAAATTGCATGCTAGCATATATGTTGTAAATTTTTGTTGTGTATTATTTAAATTTTAATTACATAATTTTGTTTAATGTTGTTCTAGGGCTTTAGGGCTTTGCAAATACCACTACAAAATTTCGAATAGTTACTGCGTGGAAATACAATAGTAAACGTATGGGAAAACATTGCCTCCGATTGAGGTTTTGGCTGATATATACAGATATAAAAAAAAGTGTTCGCACTCGTGAACAACGAATATTTTCTAAGTCCGCTTCGAATTATGGTGATGTTACACAACGCATGCGCTTATAGAGGCAGTTTCAGAACTATGATGTTTAAGCAGGAGTCATTAGACATCTGCGCCTCTTAGAGCAGCGCCATAGTGTTTGTTTAATGATTCGAAAGTTGTGAGTGCGAGGCTTTTTCAAGTTATAATTTTATTTTATTGTCGTTCGTTAGCGATATAAATAATATTGAAGTTATCATTTGTATTCTGTTATCGTTCTTAAGCGATATAAATAATATTCCAATATCATTTATATTCTGTTATTGTTCTTTAGACATATAAATGATATACCTATTCAAGTTGGCATTTATATTCCGTTATCGTCCTTTAGCCTTATAAATCATAATAAGGTATTTATATTCTGTTATCATTCTTTAGCATTATAAATAATATTAAAGCTACCACGTATATTCTGTTATGGTTCTTTAGCGATATAAATAATGTTCAAGTTATCATTTATATTCTGTTATGATTCTTTAGTGATATAAATAATATTTCAGTTACCACTTATATTCTGTTATGTTTCTTTAGCGATATAAATAATATTTAAGTTATCATTTGTATTCTGTTATCGTTCTTTAGCGGAATAAATAATATTCCATTATCATTTATATTCTGTTATTGTTCTTTAGCGATATAAATGATACCTATTCAAGTTGTCATTTATATTCTGTTATCGTTCTTTAACGATATAAATAATAACTATTCAAGTCATTTATATTCTGTTATCGTTCTTTAGCGATATAAATAATACAAATTCAATGTTAGGTTTTGAACAATGGGCCTACAGCTGCATAGTACAAGTGTTTGTTTTTTCTTCTCATACTATTGCACTACACTATCCTGAAACACAATAAAATGAAAAGGAAATGAAAAGGAGTGATGAGGATTTTAACCTGAGATGTTGACATCTAAATTCCGATGTTCTTCCGACTGAGCTATGGGGTCACAAATAAAGAAGCATATGCGGAAAAATTGATCCAATCCTGGACCCCTTTCGTTTGTGTTATCACCTTGATCTCACTCAGAAGCTAGATAAACATCGCAGTTGATAAAGCGATGAAAAATAAACTAATTAAAAAGACACTTAAAGAGCTCTGATTGCCAATACTTTCCTAATATGTTTATAATGGGCAATATCTCATTTGAGTCTGAATATATGGAGGAGGCCACAAGTCTTCTTGAGGAGAAGTAGATGAAACATTGTAAAATGGACAAATCTAATGTATTTTTAAAAGCTTCAAGATTAAACGAATCTGGTAAGAAGAGCACAATTATAAATTATATAAGCCTACCAAATTTCATTACTTTATGTTATAAACAAGCTTAGGATCCGGGACACTTTAGCAACCAATGTACGCACAACATAGAGTTCCTTGAACATAGTAGATAGACCTACTGTGTATGTAAACAACGACGTCCATGTGCTGCGTTATATTCTACAGTTAATAGTATAATCAAGTGAAGTAGGTTCATACCTCACAAGTTTTCATGTCCCCCGGCGACGTTGAAGGCGTTAGCGTTACAATGAACAACCATCTACATACTTGCAACTATTTCAATAAAACTGTTCATTATGAATTGAAAATGCACTGTGATGACCTGAGTTCGTTTCGTAGGGAGAGACGGAAGAATACTGCACCTCTGATCACGAACCGGATTGTACTCTAACAGGTTAAGAAAACTCAACGCGCCACCTCACTCCATCTGTACTCCGTTGCACTGTAACTTCACTTCATTCTTAAGTTTTCTCGGATCCTAAGCCTGGTTATAAACGTGAGAAGGAGCTGTATATAATCGCATATCTACTTGCTAGCGCTGAGTCACAGCCACGGAAAATTTGAAGGGTACTTCGACCCAGATGTTAGAGAAGTTCCCCCTATTAATAGACCTGATTCGGCTTCATCCAGTAATCTTCCCAATTGCCTTCCGTTCATATCCAATCTTGTTACGAAAAACTACTGCATCGCATCATGTCCCCACGAAACTAATTTCATGGGATTCCTACGGCCCGTGGTTTGCATTAAATATGCCAGTAAATTCCTATTAATTTTCCTGCCATAAAGCGTGCACCTTGTTTAAAGCCATTGAGTCCTGTCCTTCCCTCAACCTGCTCATTGTATGTGGGTGCACAATAATTTCCACCACCCTCTACCCTCGGCGCTTTTGAATGGAACGGTTTAATCAGCCCACGCCATGACGCAGGCTGGGTGTGAATGGGTCATTCGATAGCGTCGACAGAATGAATATTGAAAGGTCGCTCATGACACCACGGCATGCGTAGGGCTACAGAAGTCCTGAAGTTAGGACGTTTCTGAGTCAATTATTAACAAAACTATAAGCATGCTCCGAAATTATATTCCTAGTCTTGCGAGTAAACAGGGTGGAAAGAAACTTACAATTTTTTTCAGACTAGTGACCGGTGTCAGCAAACCTTCTGTCTGACACGCAGATGGCCCCGGTTCGAGTCCCGCTGAAGTCTGAAATTTTTTATTTAAAACTCTATAGTGATACTTGCGGCGGACATGGTCGCAGTTTCTTTTTTCGGGACTCTCCCGTTTCCGTACATTACACGTCTACATCATTACGTGAACATTTCTCAATTTCGTCATCATTCCATAGCATTACCCGAACACCGACTGGAGACGCATGGAGGGGGCTGACCTAGGGACGAGAGGGGGTGGCCTGCTCTGAACCTGAGTACTCAGCAAACCTTAACGTAGTCAGCCTCTGTGGGTTTGCGGATGCGCAATAGATCGTAAAAGGTCGCAGTGCTGGATCATAGTGGCCCCTCTCGAAAATTTAAGTTCCATTCCATTAAGATTAATGATGAACAATGTTACTACAAGGAAACCTTTTCAAGGACACTTGGTAGAGTTTGCTAGCAGTTTCATATGCTTTTTTATTTTTAATTACAGTAGAACCTCTATTTTTTTATTTTAGTAGGTTATTTTACGACGCTTTATCAACAGCTTTGGTTATTTAGCGTCTGAATTAGATGAAGGTGATAATGCCGGTGAAATGAGTCCGAGGTCCAACACCGTAAGTTACCCAGCATTTGCTCATATTGGGTTGAGGGAAAACCCCGGATAAAACCTCAACCAGGTAACTTGTCCCGACCGGGAATCGAACCCGGGCCACCTGGTTTCGCGGCTAGACGTGCTAACCGTTACTCCACAGGCGTGGACTAGAACCTCTATTATCCGTGGTAATGAAGGGGGTGAACTGAACGGTTAATTGAAAAAAATCGGATAATCCATACCATAAAATATTTTCGTAAATTAAGGGAATAATACTTTTACTGTGGCAATTTTCCCTGTGGTTTTATGTTTAACATGCAAGATAGTGGATCAGAAGTTCGCTCATTCAAATTTGGTTGTCAAGGGGCAAGAAAACTCCTTACAATGGCCGTCAGGAAGAAGATAGCAATAGTAGAAGTCTCATATTGTAGATTTACATACTTTGTACACTTTATCCTTGATACTTTTATTAAATTGCGCACAGTTGTAACACCAATCTAGTATTCTGGTGCGGGATGAGCCACTGTTTATCTTTTTCCAAACTGCTCAATTATTTGCATTTTTGTGATACTTAGCACAACACGTTTTCTTTTGACATTGTGGAGCACATTTTATATAGAAGTTGAATAAACCAAACTCTCTAAGTGTAAAGGCATGTAATAACACTCTCTAGAAAAAAATAAGTACTAATATAACGTAAAGTAGTACTTCATATGTTTTTGCAGGAAAAAAAAAAGCGAGAGACAGTCGGATACTCCGCGAATTGGTTAATAGGGTGACGGATAATCAGAGTTCTACTATATTTGCTTCACGACGCTTTATCAACTGCTGTGCTTATCATGATATGAAGGTTATAATGCCTGAGAAAGAAATTGTTTTTTTTTTTTCAAATGTCTTGTAATATTTTCATTACAGTTGTAATTTACTATATAGGCCTACTTATTTTCAAAAATTATAAACAATCATGTATAGTTTTATAATATAAACAATTATAATTTCATAACACAGTGTTTTGCAGATGAAATAATAGCACAGTCTAGTATATACAGTCGCGAAGCTCAATACGTAGTAAATATGCAAACATTAGTTAGTTGTTCACCACTAGGATCGCTAATATCGCCTCATTACAGGCAATGCAAAATAGAACCGTCACAGTCTATTGTTTCTAGCAACCTCAAACCTCAAGCTTCGTGACTGTATATAGTAGACTGTGATAATAATATCTTTCTTAAGCTGGCTGTATAAGTTTATACATGCGCAGTATCAGTAGTAGTGTCCTAGCTGCATCGTTCGTTGCAGAAGACAGTGGAAAGCATACAGTAGGTATCTGTTCACTAAACTTGTAGCTCATTATGACTATACATTGGGCTATAACCATAAGTTAAGAACTGGATATTACCACATCCTGAAGAAATACAGTATAAAGCGAGTCCAGTTTACGGACATAGCTCAGTCGGCTAAGGCACTTGCCTGCTGATCCGGAGTTGCGCTCTGGCGCGAATTCGATTCTCGCTTGGGCTGATTACTTGATTGGGTTATTTCCGAGGTTTTCCCCAACCGTAAGGCGAATATCAGGTAATCTATGGCGATTCGTGGGCCTCATGTTGCCAAATTACATTTCACTATCACCAATCCCATCGACGTTAAATAACCTAGTAGTTGATACATCGTCGTTAAATAACCAACAAAAAATTGTACGGAATTCATATGTGGGGTTAGAGAGAGATGAATATAATTTTCTTAGCTAGAATTCCAATCTCTGGCCTTTTGGTTTCGTAGTAAGGTAAATTATTTTGCAAAGCGCCAGGTAGTGGCTAGTCTAATTTGCGAGATTAAAGTCTTTTTTTACTCATTTTGTCTCGCTCCAGATTTCAGTTTCTCTTCCGCTTTCCTCTCCCCTTTCTCATCTCACGGGATCTGAATTAGATAAAGGGTTCAGCTGTTTTTTTTATATCTGCACCACAATTTACTTTTTGCGAGCTCTGGAATCGCGGAATATTGTATACGTTAATCTCTTCACGTGAGATGAGATTGTACTCCGTGGTGATTATTTCGTAATCTCAGTTTTCATAAACAGTGCCTAGCCTCCATTTGATCCTCGAGTCGAGATAATGATTAACGTTAATGCAATTGTATATGTTGCCCGGATATCAATGAAACAATGGACTCAGATCCCACCAACTTAAGGCAACAAAAATTTGACATGAATAGGCCTATACAAGATGGAAGTGGAATAGCCTTGCAGATTTCTAAAGCGAATAGCTCACGTTGTATGTAAAAAAAAAACAATATTATATTGGTGTGAAGTTTATAGATTTTTTTTTTTTCCAATTTTTAACTATCTCTTATTCGGTAACTATTGCGAGTAGGATCGTGATTTTCGTCCATATCGATAAAAACTGTAATAAATAATAATTGATCCCTCTGATGTATCAGTAGCGTGAACGGTTTTCCCTCAAATTTAATTTTTAAAATCCCTCAATTCAAGCCATTGCGCGAAGCGAGCGAATGTCAACGTCTTCTTGGCAGACCAGCAGCTTACGTACGGAGACTTAGCGAGTTCGTTGATTCCTTACATCTGTATCACGAGTAGAGTGTATTAGCGATAATGTTTCCGGACTGCTGAAACTTCAAACTTAATTTTCTAATTAACCGTGCATTTAATCACGAACCGTAATACAGGTTTTCTATTCATTTACGTGTACCTTATCGTTTTTTTCAATCTGCAAGATTATTTCACTGTCACTCTGTATATTGAAACGTTGTAGGACAGTAGTACTGAAGCTGTGTCTAGCTACAGAATATTAGTTCTCTAGAATATAGTTGACGAATATCGAAAACACTTTCCCTGTGTCCTTTTACAATAATATAATTTGGAGTGAAATGGAATGGCACTTTCGGGAGGGAGGTACTATGGCCCAGAACTGCGACCTTTTATGATCTATAGCGCTAACCCTCAACCTAGGCGCATTCCCTCTCACCGGCTGACTATATTAAGATTCGCTGCGTACTCATGTTTCCAGCAAACCACCCCACTAGTTACAAGGCCAGCCCCCTATGGCACATCAGTTGGGTTTAGGCAATGCTATGAAATGAAGACGAAATTGAGAAATTTTTACGTTATTATATAGATGCCTAATTTGGGGAAACGGGAGAACCCCAGTAAATACCCCAAATGCTGTTTCGTCCGCTACAAATTTCACTATGAATTTTTCAGTGAAAAATCCCAGACCTGATCGAAATTCGAACTCGTACCCGCCTGCGTCACAGAGTGAAGATCTGACCACTCGGCCACCGCAGGGGACAGGACGTCTATACCTATCATAAACAATAAAAACACGCCACGACCAGTCCAAGGTCACCACCGAGATCAAACGGGTGCGGACCTCCGCGACAACGGAACACCTTGGCCAATCCCCGGCTCTATAAATAAGGACAGGCAACCACCTAAGAGGTTACGTCCAATTTCGGCTTCCCCTTCAAAATTTTCTAGAGTTCCTTCAGTGGAGCAGCGTAACCCGGAGTGAGACTAGTGGCCAACAGGCTTGGAGCTCACATATTTAGTTTTGTACAGCCCCAACCCCTTGCAAGGACGCGTTTTGCGTACCTTTTAAATTTTTCCTCCCAATTCTCTTTCGATTTTCGATTTTTTTTCGATCCGTCTCAACTCATCCTGCCTAAGGTTTTTTCCGTGGTTTTCCTAAGGCGCTAATACAAATGTCGGGATGAGCCCTAAAAGAAATGGGCCACGGACCTGCACTCATATCCCCATGAATCTCCCCAATTAACTCTAAATTAATTAACAATTACATCTCTCCCCCTCTTCGTAATTGAGCCATCATATAGCCAAATGGCTGGTCTCGAAATTGAGACGAATCAGCAAGACTCATGACAACAATCACCTCCTACATAATAGCCAAATTGGCTAGTCTCTTATATGAGACAACTCATCCTGCCCAAGGTATTCCCTGGTTTTCCTCAGGCGTAAGACAAATGTCGGGATGAGCCCTATAAGAAATGGGCCACGGACTATATGCCCTTACCCCATATATATTCCCCTTTATTATAAACGACGTATGCCCTAGTTCAGAACCTATAAATTGTCTATTAAATATACGAGGTCACTCAATTAGTCGCAATTTGAAAGGACAGGGACCTCTCAAATTGCAGATTTAGATTTCACGGCGCTTCTTCCGACGGCCTTCACATGCTTTGTCATCGAACAACAGATGACAGCGTCTTGCCATCCTAACGGCAAACACCAGCCAGCTCTTCCTCTTCCCGTTCCGTGATCACTTGATCAAATCTCAGTCCCCATCGCGTATGTGGTACCTAAGAGGTTACGTCCAATTTTGGCTTCCCCTTCAAAATTTTCTAGAGTTCATTCAGTGGAGCAGCGTAACCCGAAGTGAGACTAGTGGCCAACAGGCTTGGAGCTCACATATTTAGTTTTGTACAGCCCCCAACCCATTGCAAGGACGCGTTTTGCGTACCTTTTAAATTTGTCCTCCCAATTCTCTCTCGATTTTTCGATTTTTTCGATCCGTCTCAACCTATCCACCCACTAATAGTCGGCCCAGATGTTACTGCTTTTACTCCTGAGG
Organism: Periplaneta americana; assembly: GCF_040183065.1. Lineage (NCBI taxonomy): Eukaryota > Metazoa > Arthropoda > Insecta > Blattodea > Blattidae > Periplaneta > Periplaneta americana. The sequence continues at coordinate 80,991,261 of NC_091133.1, read as the reverse complement.
AGAAGGCTACCGCACTGGCAGACGTTCTAGAGACCACTTTCCAGCCGGTGGATCTAAATTTAAACTTGCCCCACATTATAGCTGTTGAGGAATCGGTTCAAGACCTCCTCGGCAGGGAGCCAGAAAATGGGATACGACCTACGAACACCCACGAGGTCGCCCATTTCATTCGTCGCCTTAGCCCTCATAAGGCTGCAGGAGCCGACGGTATCCAAGGAATTATATTGCAGTATCTCCCACGGTCAGCTATGAAGCGCATAGCAGAGATAATTAATAACATCTTGGCTTCCGGTCATTATCCCATTCCCTGGAAAGAGGCACACGTAGTTCTCTTTCCAAAGCCCGGAAAGGATAAGACGAATCCAAGCAACTATAGGCCTATTAGTCTCCTCAGTTGTCTCAGCAAACTGGCGGAGCGGGTCATACATAGACGCCTCACTGAAGTAGTGTTGCCCCAAATCAGGAACGAGCAGTTCGGCTTCCACCCTGGTTGTTCCACTACACTCCAGGCACTCCGCATGACGGAGGACATTACCTGGGGCAGGAGCACGAAGCGTGTCGTAGCTGCAGCTTACCTGGACATCGAGCGAGCATTCGACAAGGTTTGGCATGAAGGGCTCCTGGTTAAGCTACTGGGCATGGGAGTCCCAGATGGAATGGTACGCCTCATTTCAGATTACCTCCGAGGCCGTACATTCAAGACCCGAGTAGGCACTAGTTTCTCCACCCCCCCCCCCCGTGAAATTCACGCAGGAGTCCCGCAGGGATCGATTATCGGCCCCATACTTTTCAATATATTCATTAATGACCTCCCGTTTCGCTATATCCACGGCAGAAGTAGCCATCTGTATATCTATGCAGATGACACTGTCCTCTTGGCGTTGGGCAAAACCTACAGGTTAGCGTCCCGTAGATTGCAGTCGACCTTAGATCACCTCCAGCCGTGGTTCCACGACTGGAGAATCAAGGTCAATGTAGATAAATGTCAGGCCATACTCTTTTCACTAAGAGCGAGGCTCGAAGACATACCACCTCCACCCACACTTTTCGGACAAGCAATGCCGTGGATGAACCAAATTAAATACTTAGGGATCATTATGGACTCTCATCTCACCTTCCGAGATCATATCCATTCCCTTCTTCGTAAGGCCAATGGATTGATAGTTAGACACTATCCCATTCTGGCGGCCTTCACTCCTGACAACCTGGGGGTAGGACTTACCATGTATAAGGCCCTCATTCGGTCTGTAATAACCTATGCCGCACCCGCATGGGGGTTCGCGGCAATGACCCATCTCCGGAAACTCCAAGTTATCCAGAACCAGGTGATTCGCATCATAACACATCTCCCGCGAGTCGCTTCGAGAAAGAGGTTCCACGATGAGCTAAACTTGCCACCCGTAGACGAGTTCATTGCTCGATTGGCTAGAAACCTGTATGAGGCCGCTCGTGCCAGCCCCAACCCGCTCATATCAGGCCTCGGCCGGTATGATCCTAGGTTACGGCGAAGACACCACACAGGTCCACTAGCTATTCTCTTAAGACAGGAAAACAGGGAGGCAGGTGTCACTCCCAGATTTAGGTAGATTATTAATCTAATAAGCAACCGCTGTGAAATGACCTGTTCTAACTCGGGCTATAAATCCATTCTATCCCTCTTACAGGTCTACGGAGTGAAGAGTCAATGACTAGACTCCGGATCTGACAGAAACCATCAAAAAGCCAATTGGCTAATACCGTTATGATGATTAAATAACTTGAGCTAACATATCGTCCACAATAATTCCGTTTTGCTGATCGATGGAGTTGTAATAGAGCCAATTGGCTAGTCTACATCCATCGAATCAAGTCATTTTACCTAAGAGCCAACTGGCTAGTCTCTGAAATTGAGACATCTCATCCTGCCTAAGGTTTTTCCGTGGTTTTCCTAAGGCGTTAAGACAAATGTCGGGATGAGCCCTAAAAGAAATGGGCCACGGACCTGCATTAACTTCCCCAGACATTGGTGACGGCTCAAAATTAATGATTATACACATCGAACTCGGGCCCTAACAGAATTCAATCGTCCCCTTGTACAGATCAATGGAGTCATCAAAGAGCCAATTGGCTGGTCTCCTGATCTGAGAAAAATCATCAAAGAGCCAATTGGCTATTGCCGTTAAGATTAATCCCTACGCGTTCGAATCTTCAAACAGCCAAACTGGCTATTACCGTTTCGTGCCTAGACTCCTCCTCCTAGTTGGTACCATCGCGTCTCTCTTCCGGATCAGGTCGCTGTACTTCTGTCCCTCCTCCCCCCCGTATGTTGTAGCTAATCAGTTACGTCCATTTTCGGCTTACCCACTGGAAATTTCTAGCGCTCCTTCACTGGGGCGGCGAAACCCGAAGTGAGACAAGTGGCTAAGAGGCTTTGAGCTCACATATTCAGTTTTTCACAGCCCCAACTCCCCCCTTGCAAGGACATGTTTTCACGTACCTTTAAAGCTTCTCCTCCCACTTCCCCCCCTCATTTATTCATTCAGGTACAACCAGGTACCTAAGTCCCCCTCGAGTATGTGGTACCTAAGAGGTTACGTCCAATTTCGGCTTCCCCTTCAAAATTTTCTAGAGCTCCTTCAGGGGAGCAGCGTAACCCGGAGTGAGACTAGTAGCCAACAGGCTTGGAGCTCACATATTTAGTTTTGTACAGCCCCCAACCCCTTGCAAGGACGCGTTTTGCGTACCTTTTAAATTTGTCCTCCCAATTCTCTTTCGATTTTTTCGAGGTACCTAGAGTGGAACGCAGCCGGGAAGGCGGTTTCGAACTTTCGCCAGCGCAGAGAGAGACAGAATTATGAGATGCGGAGATGCCAAGTTGCTTACTCATAACAGCACGAAGCGCGACACCAAAAGCTGTGTTAAATTGAGAAACTAATGTACTTTTTGCAGTTGCATGTATGCTATCTTTATATTAAAATTGAGAATCCGTAAACATGTTCATTTCATAATGCAACCAAGAAAAAAAATAAATTAAATTAACAATAGACACAGAATCAAAACAAAAACCATGGAATAATAAACACAAAATTAAAAACTATAATAAATTAATAAGTAGACAATTACCTGAACATTAATCGGAAATATCTCTGAGATTGTTTTCCGTATCATCGTCGTCTGCATCATCGTTTTCACTTTCCTCGTCACTATCTTCAAGATTGATGATGAAGGGCTCCATTATATCATCCCTACGAATCTCTCGTGCATAATCTTCCTCTTGCAATTTTTCCGCGTGCCGTACACAATTTTCTCAAGCCTCAATTGATATGGTTTCAACAGCCTCATGTGTCAACGTCTCGACGTCGGCGATTTTAAAAGTATTGTTTTTCTCGGCAACATACGATTTCATTTGCGCCCAAATTAATTCAATAGGATTGTAATGGCAGTGGTAGGGAGGGAGGCGAACCACTTGATGGCCATGTTGTTTGGCAATGGTGTCTATTTCATACGATACTGTCTTCGACTTGAATAGTTTTACCAACATGAGGAGTTCTTCTCTTTTCTGGGAAGATGTGTGAGGAATATTGTGCCTCGAAAGCCAAGACATTATATCTGCTTTGCGGGTATTGGTGATGGAGCTCGGTCTAATTGAACTGAATGAATACTGGCGTTGTCCATTGCTATTGTAGAATTGGGTAGAATGTTTGGCAATAATTTCTCCACAAACCATTTCTCAAAAAGTGAATACTCCATATCTTTATGGTAATCTGAATTTGATGTCTTGGATTTTGAGCGGAATATAAATTTGCACTGCGGGATGAAGCCAGTAGCAGATGAACCAACATGCAACACAATGAGGCGGCCCCCCTTACCAATTGGTACCCGTAGTCCTCCAGAACCATCACTCATTTGCCAACAGGCACTCCTGCTATGATTCTGATTTATCCAGGTCTCGTCTAAGTAGAATATCAAAGACTTCCCGGCTTCTCTTATCTTATGAATTGTTCTTAAGAAGGCTATTCTAGCTGTAACAATGTCAATCCTTTCCAAAAGAAATTTCCTCCCGTCATTGCATTTTTTAAAAAAAGAAGCCCATTTGTTTCAAAATCCGCAGTATCGAATCCCTACTGCCATTAAATCCCACTGCTTCTTTCATTTTTCGAACCAATTTTAATGCAGTAGGATATTCACCATTCTTATACATGTCAAATATTGTTGTACGCAGTACATGTTTATCGAAGTTATTCAAGTCCGTGACTGGTTTTTTTCTCTTAGGATTTTTCCCTGGCGATTTGAACACTGCATTATTTTTATTTCCGTAGCTTGTTATTCTTTGCACTGTTCGTAAACCGATACCACATGCTTCTGCTGTCTTCTTTTGAGGTGTGGCAACGTCGCGTTCCTTACATTCACCACATCTCGCCGTCTGCTGCTCGATGCTTACGAAGTACAAATACACTTTAAACACTATTTGTCTCGCCTGCCGATGTAATACTTGCCGTTTTTCTCTTCCTGGATCCATGTTTCTATAGTACACACACAAATAATAATCTAAATTTGTTTATCGTAATACTTTCAATGAAACTCTTAAAACATCCACTCGTGAACCGCACACTCAATCGTCTGTTACTGAAATGATTCTATTGGCTCAACGGAAAACACGTCATACCACAAAGCGCGCGAATGCTATCGCGCAACCGTCTTCACGCCGCCTTCCCGGCTGCGTTCCACTCTAAGAGGTTACGTCCATTTTCGGTTATCCCCTTCAAAATTTTCTAGAGCTCCTTCAGTGGAGCAGCGTAACCCGGAGTGAGACTAGTGGCCAACAGGCTTGGAGCTCACATATTTAGTTTCGTAAAGCCCCCAACCCCTTGCAAGGACGCGTTATGAGTACCTTTAAAATTTTTCCTCCCAATTATCCCCTTTCGATTTTTCGATTTTTTTTTTCGATTTTTCGAGTCAGGGTGCCAACTGGCTGAGACAACTCATCCTGCCTAAGGTTTTTCCGTGGTTTTCCTAAGGCGCTAAGACCAAATGTCGGGATGAGCCCTAAAAGAAATAGGCCACGAATCTGTATTCACTTCCCCAGACATTGGTGACGGCTTAACATTAATGATTATTTACATCGAACTCGGGCTATAACGGAATTTAATCGTTCCCTTCTATAGATGAATGGAGTCATCAAAGAGCAAATTGGCTGGTCTCCTGATCTGAGAAAAATCACCATAAAGCCAAATGGCTATTACCGTTAAGATGATTAAATCCTACGCGTTCGAATTTTCAAACAGCCAAATTGGCTATTATTTGAATAATTTCAAGGGAAAATTGTTCCGGGATCGATACCCGGCCCCGGAACAATTTTCCCTTGAAATTATTCAATTCTGCTTTACAGGGAGCTTCACCTGAAAGACTAGATTTGGCTATTATTTATTCGTTGCCTAGACTTCTACCACTTCTCCTCCTAGTTGGTACCATCGCGTTTCTAACTCCTCTGGGTCAGCTGGCTGTATTTCTCCCCTTCCCTCCCCCGTAAGTTGTAGCTAATAAGTTACGTCCATTTTCGGCTTTCCCCCTCGGAATTTCTAACGCTCCTTCATTGGGGCGGCGAAACCCGAAGTGAGACAAGTGACCAACAGGCTTGGAGCTCACATATTCAGTTTTTCACAGCCCCAAATCCCTTGCAAGGACGTGTTTTCACGTACCTTTAAAGTTTCTCCTCCCATTTCACCTTTCATTCATTTATTCATTCAGTCAGTCCCACAGGTACCTCTAGCAGAAGAATTCTACCTAGGATACCTTACCACTGAAGATGTCTGCCGCAGTAGTAGACGAAACGTCTGCGAACATTACACCGGTAGACCACGGCATCTTAGCCCGGAAGCTCTATTTCAATAAAAACACATTATGGAAAAGGGATGTTAAATTAAATCCAAATTAAACTAAATTATATAACAGCTAAGCAAATGTAAACATTTTAAAGTGAAACATAAACATAAGAACAAAGAGTAAATGAAGACTAGAAACAGCGAAAATGAAATGGAGGCGTTCTCTGGAGCAATAACTCAAAAAAGAAGTTTGAATTTGAGATACAAAGCATTAAACAATTTCGCTCTAGCATAAAAGTATTGAGCAGAACGATGTTCAGAAACTGTTTTTGTTGAAGGGATACCGCATGCTATTTTATCAGGAGAGATCTGTGTTATTTAGGATTAATATATTCTAGAAATAGGAAAACGACGTAAATTGAGTTAAGTTGTTACTTTAAGGAACGCCTCAATTGTTGCGACTATTATTACGGTTGAGAAGATTGGATTCCCTAAGAAATGGAGTAAAAGTTCAATATTCAAAGTTAAATGTATTTTCAGACATCGATTATTGCATACAAGAATAGAACTGTATGTAAAAGGAATGAAAAATTCTCAATTTACAAAAGCAACAATATCCTATAACTCAAGAGGATGCAGAAGAACGTACTAAGGAAGACCACTCAAAAGATGGATGGATCAGTGAAAACTGTAACAGGCAACTACATTCTAACCAGAAAAGTCAGAAGAAGATATCTAGCATATATCTGGGAAAGAATTTTAAGCAAGTAAGTAAACGTCGTATTTATGGATAATAAATAAAAAGAATGTTTTTTTTTATAAATCAATACGAAACCGCCTTCGTTTAATTGCATGATTCATCTCTATTTTCAACAGTGTTCGTGAAAGAGTACCAGTAATATACAAAGACAAATGTTTTTGTGCGATGTAAAAGAATAGGAAGTGTCACGTCTTATTAGAAATAATTTTGTAGCATATAGGTAAAGATACGTATCAAGTCAGATAACGAGAATCTCTTAGCAATTTTATTGAGACTAAGTTAAAAAAAAAAAACTGTTCGCCTGTATAAGTATGTATGTTTAGTCAACAGTCCGACGACGAATTGGAATCTCTTACGTGCTTTCAAATATTGAAATGATCTCTGCAAAAAAAAAAAAAAAAAACCTTATGCAACTGAGGGAAGAGGGGGCGATTAAAGGGTTAGGTACAGCTTACAGCAGTAAAATTTTTGGAAATATTCAAAATTTTTTCCTCCAATACTATATCTTGTACAACAATAAAAATTGGTAGGCTATGTGTAAAAACACTGTCCTTCTACTATATGAAAAAATATTTTTATGATTTAAAAAGATTATTTATACATTTTTTTTTTTCAAAATTCACAAAGGTGGCAGTTCACTGTGCAGTGATGAAGCGTTTCTCTCATAACTCGTAAGCTTGTTAAGTATTTCATGTTCTCTCTCTCTCTCTTATTTTATTGCTGAAACTATTTTTTACAATATAATGCTCTTTCAACTAGCCTTCATTCCTTAATAAATATTTTTTTTTTATTTTGTGTTAAAAGAAAATACTGATATTTGACCATTTTTAAAGTGAATTTATTTCTTATCAGACAATCTATGAAAGGTAGAGAAATAATTTTTCATCATATTGTAGATATGACATGCATAAATACACACAAAAAAATTTCATCACAGAATGTTAGATAGTTTTTGAGTTGCGAGAGAAACGCTTCATCATTGCACAGTGAACTGCCACCATGTGTTTTACACATACTAATTTTCATTATTGTACAAGGTACAGTACCTAACGCCTTAAGTGGTTGGTAAAAGGAGACAGTATCTTTCTCCATGTTTGTTCTTCCAGTTTTGTGTCACACACGAGACGAATGAGTTCTAATATTTGCAAGATTGGTGGGGCATCATCTGACACTGAAAGACATGTTTACTCACCCCGCTATACAAGATCCTTGCTGCCCCTTTTACGAGTACAGGCGTGGGAGCGGAAGCGAACTTTGTACCTATGAGCAAGGACTAGCTAGAATGAGCAAATTCCTACAGCGAATCCTCGACATCATTTCGCTACCATAGACTATAAATAACTTCGTAGTTTATGCATTGTCGTTAAATAACCGACTGTCAGTATTATTAACTGTGGGAAATTTCCTTGCTATTTAATGAAGCTAGAATGGCGAAATACGAATACAAATATTATACTGTACACTATCGTGAATTAATGAAGAGCAACGAATCTCCAAATGCTTTCAGAGAATCGAGTATAGGACAACCGGATTTATAAACGGAGGGCAGTCTGATTAACTACTGAAGCAGTAACAAAGTCCTTGAAAAGGCGCTAGTGAACAAATATAGTCCCGTGTTTGGAAGCTGATAGACTGATATATTATCAAAGAGTACATTAGCAAATAGGGGAACATTTTGCACTCTGATAGTCATGATGATGAAGGAATTGGTGAACGTTGAGTTGTGTATGCAATCATACGCCCAAATAGTGAAGCCTTAGATAATTTCTTGTGGATACGGATGTGTTAATGCCTACATTTAAGCGGAATGTAGGTATTAATTCATTCTCTTTGAGGCGCTAGCGTTTCCAACATCAAAGAAGGCAATATCACAAGTACACCTCCACCCCTCACGTTAACTACAGATTTACCCTAGGGGCTCTAGCTCAGGGTGACGGCGGTGGTAGGTGATAATTACGTTGCAAACGCTGGAATGTGCTCGCAACTACAGTTGTAACTAGCGATTCCAGGGCAGCCAATAAACTGAAATAAGCAAATATCTTCCCAGCTGCACCCTTCTACTGCAAGTATAGATTCAGATGTTACAAGATTGGAAAGCAGACTGTGTTTTAGTCAATAACAAGGCTCCTGTTAGTTAACTAGGAAGGATTTAAATAACTGCAGCATAAGCTTCAGCATATCTAGTAATACAGTACGCTTTTGTTGTAATTAATTTGAAACAGGACTATCTATACAATTTAAACAATTTGTGCTACGTAACAATACAGGAGAACTTTATTAGTTTATATGTTTGTAGGAAACGTAGGAGAAGAATAATGAAGTAGTTCATAGTCAGTAATAATAAACTTAAGGGGACATTGTGGAGTTTATAAAAACATTTTTTGCAACGATCGTGTTTTTTGCTGTATTGACAGCTATTGTTGTTAGGCTTTCAAAGTTAGAATTACCACACAGAAAATTGTTGCTAGGGAAAACATTCTTCATAACATTAATCTATACTGAAATAGACCCATTAGAGTGCACTTATTATTACTTAGTTACCATTACAGTGCACTTATTATTACTTAGTTACCATTACAGTGCACTTATTATTACTTAGTTACCATTACAGTGCACTTATTATTACTTAGTTACCATTACAGTGCAGTTATTATTACTTAGTTACCATTACAGTGCAGTTATTATTACTTAGTTACCATTACAGTGCACTTATTATTACTTAGTTACCATTACAGTGCACTTATTATTACTTAGTTACCATTATAGTGCAATTTTTCGAAGGCTTTGGAATAATACTGTCCTAAATTTTCAATGAAACATATATTTTATTTGCAATTTAAAAATAAGATCTTGCAAAAAATGTTGTACAATACACGTTTGTGAAATGCATTACAAACTCTCGGAAATTTAAAAGCTTGCTCTGCTCGTTTTTCAAAATTTTCCTTGATTTTGTAAAAAGGACTTCCCAAACTCGTATCGTAATATATTATTTCCTATTGGGTGAATTTTAATTAGATTTTCAAGGTATATTCAGAGCACATTCAGAAGTTTCGAGTTTCTACGATAAAAAGTTTCGAGGATTTATTTTTCAAAACTTTAGGAGTTAAGTCTAACCACTATTTTTATAACATGAAATTGATGTACTTCAGAATATTAGGTTTGATGGTAACAGAAGACAGGTAATCAGTTCCAGATTTTAATTACTTTTTCATATATCACTTTGCATTACAAGTAGTATTTACTTTTGACATTTTACATTTAAGGAATAGGCCTACTAAATACTGTATCATATTAATAACATTTTTAAGAAACTTAGACTAAGAGCCTTTGGAATACATAAGATAAGTAAACTGTAATTTTTTTTAGCAAGATGGATGATTGGGTGATATTTATTATAAGAATAAGGGAAAAAATGTTTTAATAAAATGTTGTGTTAAATCGATTTTAATGTGTCTATTATATATTCACATCAAAATAGCAGACATTTAAAAAACCTCATTTTTAACACATTTACAACTCTAATTCGGTTCAATCCTTTCGCACATCGAGAGAGGACATATCAAAGTCACCAAATCAAAAATTAAAAGAAAATACCCAATCGATATTTAGTGTTGAAAATGATAACTGATCAAGAAGAAGAAGAAAAAAAAAAAAGAAACAGACTGTATCACTAGCTTGGAAGAAACTACATAGTGAAAGATGCACGGGAAATAATGGTGAACGGGAGAAAATTTCGGGACATAATAAATCATATTATAGACACAATAATGATATGTGAACCGTCTCGGGAGACTAAGGGGAAAGCGGAAAATAAGCAAGATTGCCGAATGCATGGTTTTGCAGTTAAGGACCTGTCCGTGGACAGAAAACTACGAAAGAATGAGTGTCCCTTTACCGTATTTACAGTTTCCCCAACTGTTCTTGGGCACTGCTACAGCACTGTTGCTTTTAAAGTACAGTAGCTATATCCTGCTACTCAACTTTCTTCCCTTCCTCCTATACGAACACTAACCAATGCTTAATCCATAACGCTCGTCCAAGGTATGACATCTGAAACCACACAGCTATGGCACGACAGAAATATATATTATCCTACCAAATAATAACTATTTAAGATTGTTTCCGTAATTATTTGTTGAAAATATGCACATAAAATAATTATTTCGTTTCAAAATAATTACTTTTTAGTAATAATCCATCAGTTCGCAGCTATGGCTCAGTGGATATCGTTGATGTCGCGTGTATTTCCGACTCATTTTTCCCTGTTTACATTCTCATCACTGGTGAATCTTTAAAGAAAGTCAAATATAAACCGAACATTTTATCTTACTGTTGAATGGAGTGGCTGAGACCGATTGGCGGTATCATTGGGTGTGTCTAGATTCCCTTCTTTCCGTACACATTGTCTTTCATTAACTGATGGTATAATGAGCTCGCAAGAATTACCATTCACCGTAATGCAACCCATTTTAATAAAGTCTTTAACGAACGATAACATGAAATTACCCGAGATTCTTCGTAGATTAAGTAAACAGTTCTGAAATGAAACGTCAACGAAGATGAAAGTGTTTTCATAGCATAGGACGTTTAAATGTTGAAGCATTCAAACAGTCCCAAAACCAGCAGCATGCTGGATAACATCCGAGCAGTTCCACACCTTCTTATGTGGAGTCTGTACACCGAATGTTTACAAAAATAAATAAATTTTGGTTTTCATCGTTTTTCAGTCGTTTAGTATGTGTAAAATGATAATATGATTTTATTCCTTAATATGTGTAAAATGATATGATTTTATTCCTTCTATTTGTCAGCTTTTAGCCCTATCTTCAGCAAAAATATTGTAGTACCTAATTCTTAAAAAAAAATGTTATCAACAGTAATCTCACTAGACGTTTTCATTTTATGGATAAATCTGCGAGTTGAACACGAGCAGTTTTATTTAGAGAAAATCAAAACTCGAGTGGGATTTAATTGACTATTACACGATTAGAAGAAAGTATATAAAGATTAGAAGTAACGAAGTACTCCAATACAATAAAATATTAATTGACTTACGAAAATACAACTGTCTTCAAATGTATTATTGTACCATCTCAACATTACAAATATTACGCTAAATGCATGCTAGGTGGCAGTAGTGTCTTTATACAGACACTGTAATGATTACTATTCAATAAATCTTAATATTAAACAATCTCTGATACGTGACTATCCATAATTTCATATAGCAGAAGTTCTTTTTATCCTCTCAGAGCAGAAGCTATAACATAACCTAACTAATATACACAAGTGTTAGAAAAGTTTTAATTAACGACGATGACATAAAAAATAAACATGAATAATTTTAAAAGGTATAATTATTGAATGTACAATTTTCAAATTTGAATGTAGTTGGTGGTTCCATTGATGTTATATTGGACGTGTGCGTAATAGAAGTGGAACTCGTTGATTTAGGCCTACATGGTGTATTCAACTTATTCAGGATTTCCGAATGGTGCTCTTCATTTATTTGTAAATCGAATTTCAGAAGATGCATAGGTATGATAAGTGATTTTTATTAATTCTTGTTCTTGAATGTCAATGCGAGTCATATCTGAAACTGCTGTGCATCGACTGGAGTGGTTTGTAATTTTATATATATTTTTGACGTCCAGACGAGCGCAGATTCAAATGTTGGCAAACAAAGAAACAAATGCTGGGACGCGATAAAATTAAACAAATGCTAGGGACGCGATAAAATTAAACAAATGCTAGGTACGCGATAACATTGTGCGATAAGCAGCCATGATTGGTTGAAATACGTCCTTTCGTACCGTTTTATTGGTCAAAAGTAGTATGACGTAGTAAGAGTGTAATAGTCAATGAAAAATGTTTTCTTGCCTACCCTCAGTTGAATTTTAAATTTATTTAGCCGCTTGTATACATAAAAGTATGTTACAAATGCTCTATTTTTTCTACATTTGTATCTTTTATCACTTCTGAGAAACGTACACCGAAATTTGAGGAATTTAACATTGGAAGATATGAAAACTTTGACACCATTTCTCTGCACTTTTTTATTTTTGTCACATTAGTGCACCCTTCTCAGGAAGTATTTACCCAGAAGGCTGAAATTAATATGCAATATCAATGTGATGACATTTTACAAAGTAGATTAAAAAATTAGGTTCATTTCTATCTTTGGCAAAAATAAGAAATAATTTGCAGTAATTCTTAATGCAAAAAATGTTATCAATGAATTTTTTTTTTTTTGGCAACCGCTCAGTGGAATTTTAAATTTATTTAACCGGTTCTATACATAAATGTATGTTATATGTACCCTATTTTTTCTAAATTTGTGTCGTTTATAACTTCTGAGAAAAGTGCACCCAAAATTGAGGAATTTTAACATCGTAAAATATGGCAGTACAAACGTCCCTTAAAGGTGACCGGAGGTTAACATTGGACGAATAAAAAAAATGATGTAAGCCATGGAAATGTGCAGTTTATCTTTCAGAATATATTACAGTTTCGAAAAATTTCTCCATATCGTCAACATTAAATAGCATTCTGCGAACCCGGCTGACGATGCACGGAGAGGGCTGTCCTAGGGCGAGAGGATTGCCTGCTCGAAACCTGGGTACGCAGCGAACTTATTATAGTCCGCCTACGTGGGTTTGGGTTGCGCCTAGCTTGAGGATTAGTGCAATTGATCGGAAAAGGTCGCAGTGCTGGGCCCTAGTTTCTCCCGAAATTTCATTTCATTCTATTCCATACATAACTCAGTCACTAGCGTATTCATTTTTGGTGTTATTGAAGTGAATAACGTACACTAATCAACCGAATACAGTCCCTGATAGTGAAAATGAAATATTTAACCAGTGAGAGACTGAGGAATAAAGTAATGTATAACCAAATTCGAAATAGAAGAATAAGAAACTGCAACGGTAACTCTTTCACATTGTATTGAATACAAGAGGAGATTTCAACTTGTCCAATGAGTGGTAACGAACTCTTCTTCCCTGATGAAACAACTGCGATTTTTCAATTTTAATCACTGTTTGCTGAAGTTATTTGAATTGTTTACTTTTTGTAGGATTGTGTACAGCCGAAAATGCAATGTACATGTAATAATTAAAGACCAATACATTGAAAGCGTAAACATTTCTTAAAATGTTATATGAACAGAAGTAAATAATATATTACATTTTTATATTGGTAACATGAGTAGTCTACTAAATGTAATAGCATGGAAATAAAGTACAACATTTAAAATTAAAAACAGAAATTCGGGTGGAAGTTTAGACGTCTGTGACTTGAATACATTCTATTTAAATAATTTTCCACAATTTGAATAGAGCTACAATGGTCACATATCCTGCCGGTTTTAAAGACATGATCATTGGTTTTTCGGGAAAATACACTTCTGAGACACACAAGTACTAGTATTAGATCTGTCATTATAGCAAACATCACCATATGAACTGCAGGTAAAAAGGTTTCAAAATAATGATGATGATAGTTTGTTTAGTAGGTTATTTCCGATGCTTTATCAACATCTCAGGTTATTTAGCGTCTGAATGAGATGAGGTGATAACGACGGTGAAATGAGTCCGGGATCCAGCACCGATAGTTACCCAGCATTTGTTCATATTTGGTTGAGAGAAAACCCCGGAAAAAACCTCAAACCAGATAACTTGCCCCAACCGGGAATCGAAACCTGGCCACTTGGTTTTGCGGCCAGACGCGCTAACCGTTACTCCACAGGTGTGGACAATAATGATGGTAATAATAATAATAATAATAATAATAATAATAATAATAATACGTAGACGAGTTAGTAAGTTGTAATTCGAAGCGGCGACTTAGTTTTTTTAGTGAAGCGCCTCATCCTATCACCACTACATGGCAGAATTATTCAGGCGTCAGGGTAATTGACAGGCGTACAAGTGAGACAAAGAAGCACCAGTTGCACGATGATGACTACTCTGCATTTGTGTACCATTGTAGAGCAGCGCTTCGTTTTGCGATTTTTCAAGGCAAAAAGTCTGACGGGAAAGGATATCCCTAAAGAAATGCTGCCCGTGTTTGGTGAGCATTGCTAATAAGGTCAAACTGTCTACAATACTGGTTGCAGACGTTTACTAAAAGTTGGACAAATTTCCAACACCGAGTCATTGGCCAGTGGAGATAGCCACTGACGCAAGAATGCAACAGGTTGGCGACTTGATCCGAGAAGACAGGATGTAGGGGGATGAAATGCTAGCACGGTTAGTGACGAATGATGAGTCTTGGATGCCTTTTTACAAGCCTCAGACTAAACGCGCCTCAGTGCTCAGAGTAAGTTGACAATGGTACATAGGTATTGCCATCTTGCAACTGCTACTGGCTTGTTTCAATTTTGCTCATAACAATAATATTGCCATCTAGTTGTCGTAGCTTTAGGCATCTCATTACAAAAAATATACTTCGGTTCTCCAATTTACAACTAACTTACTGACTGTTCCTCGTAATAATAATATTGGGTTGATGAAAAAGTTCGTAGAGTCTTTTCGCTGTGCCAAATGTTTGTATGTGAGATGATAAAAAAATTAATTTGTCAGTAGTGTACTCTTCTATATTATCTAAGAGAGTGATAATAAATAAGTAGTGATACAAATATAATAACGAAAGTGGGAATGGAAAGGTAATGACACTGTAGAAACTACTTCGTCTGAAAATATACAGATTAGATTAATGGAAATAAGTGGTCAGTTAATGTTAGTGATTCTAGTAAATAAATAAGTTAACAACTATGGACGAGCTCAACTAATGTAAACAATGTTGGGAACACTTAATAACAGATTGAGAGAAGTCATTGTTTAGTTAAATGAGATTAGTAAGAATAAGATAGATAACTAGGAAAGGGAAGGGTAAATATAAGGAGAAGGGAGGGAAACAGGTGAGGGACGTAATAGAAAAGTGATCAGGGTCATTTATATGTAATAGCCGGAGGTTTAGAAAAAGCGTAAGCAGAATGTTATGTATCCAAGGGAGTGATGGCACTGTACATATACAGAAATGTGAAGGGCCATCACGACCGATGTAAGCTGATGGAATAAATAAATATCATATCTTATATCATATCATATCATATATCATATCATATCATATCATATCATATCATATATCGTATCATATATCGTATCATATATCATATATCATATCATATCATATATCATATATCATATATCATATCATATCATATCATATCATATCATATCATATCATATCATATCATATCATTATCTAAGACTCTCTATCAACGCTGGAGTAGATTTTCGATTTCGCTTGAATAAATATGCTGATTTGTAGTTAAAGAATTCATCAAGCAGAGTTTGTAAAGCATCTTCGTTACCAAAGAATTTCTCTTAAAGATTGTCGGGTAGAGAACGGAATATGTGGAAATCTGAGGGCGCAAGATGGGGGAGAATATTGGATATGTGGAATCACCTCCCAATCAAGCTCCTGGATAACTGATTTCATCATATTAGCGGAATACGGGAGTGCATTATCATGTTGTAACAGCATTTGGTGCTGTCTTCTCTGTCGGTTTTCTTCAATTACGGCCGCAAGGCGTCTGAGTTGTTGGCAGTAAATGTCAGCAGTTAGTTTAATCATTATGAACTACTCAACAGTGTGTTCCATTTTAAACGTAGCTATACTTTTTTCTAGATCTGCCCGAAGTTCTTTGTCTTTTTTGTCTAAATTGTCACATTAGCTTTGGACTTAAGTTACCATACATTTTCTGTACATTTTCAAACGATTTGAATCAGTATTGTTTTATTTGTCAGGTGAGAGATTTTACCTTCATTCCCAATATCATACAGTTATTGTAATGTGGTTCCGTCGCATACAGCCCTTTGTAACCCTTTAAAGCTTCATTTTTACAGACTACCTCTTCGCTTCGCCAATATTTGCCTTCGCCAAACACTCATTCCCACAGTTAGGGATTACCATTATTTTATAGAATTTAAGTTTGGTGTTATTCTTGTCTTTATGTTTATTATATATAATAGATCACAGACACATTACATACAACAATTTTACACAAAGCTATATAATTATTTAAATACAATTTGTACGTTTTACCTATTAACATATTTGTTTTGTCTTGCACTAGCTATTCTTGTCTTTATGTGTAACCTTTTCTTCATAGTACAGCATATTGCCTGAATTTCTTAAAATTTGTTCTGTACATATTGGTGTCGGCTTCCGCGGCCGGTATTCATGGGTTATGTGTTTCCGGGCTTCTTCCTTAGCGGTAAAAGCCCCGAAACCCACTACCCTTGTTCTGTAAATCTTTTTCTTTTCTGTGCAAAACATAATTTTCCACTTAATTAAAATATAAAGTTTTTCTTTTAAAATATGTAATCTATTATAATCTATAATGGTTCTATCCCTTTAGTTTTGCCGTAAGTGAAATTTATACGAAATTTGATTGAAAATTCAACGTCTTGTTTAGTCTTTAAAATATTCCATACTTTAAAAAATTTCTAAATAATCAAAGAAGAAGAAGAAGTCTTAGGAGACAACGAATGGAGTTTTGAACAAGTGAGATACATGGTACCAAATGTTTATTTGCTTATTACTCAAAACAGTAGTTCTTTTCTACGTCATGCATTAAATGTAAAAGTCCCAGGTGTTGTATTTTCAGTCCTATTCAGATAAAATTTTGCAAGTACCAAAGTTTAGTTAAAGTTTGGGGAACAAGAATATGTACTTTGTTTTGACGCAAAAGTTAAAGAGCATACTTGAGACTTTTAATCATGCATTATGATTATTTGTATTCAATTTTGAAAAGTGAGACAAGAAAAAAATTCATGCATTCCAAACTAATCAATATAAATAAAAAATTGATACCAAACTTTAAAATTGTATTCATGCAGAATGTCTTCACAAAAAATTAAATATCAGAAAAAAACTTATAAATCTTCGGATATTTTGTTATGTAATTAGAAGAAATATAAAATATTTTACAACTCATGAACTATTAGGAGTAGTAGGGATTTCAAATTTTTTGTCAGTTTTTATTGTAATTTATAAGAATGTAGTAACATTTTCAGAAGGATTGGGCGAATAGTTGCAGATATTTAGATTTCACTAATGGTTTACCTTAAATTTCATCAATTCTCTTTTCTCTGTTGGCATTTTACAATTACATACACTATCAATTTGGTTGAACTTATACAGACTATGCTGCAATTGATTTTCTTCTTAGGCTGTTATTTCTTTATCATCTGTGTATAGGATTCTACTTATTAAATTTGTTATTAGTTTACATTTCTTATGAAACTATCCAGTGCTATTATTTAAAGTATATATAATTTCAAAGCTCAGGTTATTGTTAGTACATACACAGTTAATAATAGAGAAATATTGCTAGACAAGGAATGAATTTTTAGTATTAGGTAGAGAAATAAATCTAAATATCCCTGTCTTCTGAAATTCCAATTGCAATTCTCTATACTTGTAAAAATAACTTGAGGTAACAATAAAGTATAATACTTTGTTACAATGGAAATGAAAATCAAGATATAAACCAATTTTATGTTACCTGAGATGGGAAAGTAGAACATCGGGGCAGGATTCTTTGGTTCAGATTCATGACATGATCGAGAACAGCAGCTAGATACGATCTAATAAAGTTGGGATTCGATTCCCTGTTATGTACATGACCTTTATTGCATGTCGTGCTGCATACCCATCAGGGGTAACGGCCTCTTCTCCGCCTCTTGGTCGAATCACTCATTCCTTCCCACGACCGCTCCAAGAATATATGGGGCCACATTTCCGCGCCTGCTGTATAACTCGACAAGTATGTATGGCTCTACGCGGAACAACGGTAGCGTCTGAATCTTTGAAGATGTACATGGAAAATGAGGCATACATGTAAATAAGACAACAGCATTTCACAAAATTGTATGCTCGCTCACACATCAACAGTAACAATCACCATACAAAAATCTAGGCCAGTTGTTCTCACCCATGTGACAATGACGTGACATTTCGTCATGAATACATTTTTGTGTTGTATTTTATGTACGTTCCTTACACGACATGTTGCAACATGAGGTTAAACCAGTGATACGACACCGTGATAAAAGTACCACTTGTAAGTTTGAGGACAAGTAAGCATACATATTGTTGGGATGTAAATTCTACATGCAAGACAAATCAACACAGTATGATGAAACTAGCATAGTGTCTGGATGCATACCGGAATCTAAAAATATTATTCACAATCTACAAAAATTGGCAGCGTAAAACACATTTTAAGATAACGCAAGTGTATGATACTGGTCTATAAATATGGAATTACATGTAGATAGCTAAGATGTGAAAGAGGTAACTCATATCTATAAAAATGGTAATTTAGTTTAACTACATTATTATTTATGTTGATGTTGTTTTCTAATGCCAGGCGTTTGACAATAAAGTCATTTGACCTCTTGCACTCCAATATTTTTCAAAGATATTATCATGGTCAGCCACTGAAGCACAGATTTTGAGGTGTTCCGAATCCATTTCTTGGTTTGAGTTGCACAATGGACAGTTAGGGGGCTGATATATTCCAATTCTATGCAGGTGTTTGGCCAAACAATCATGGCCTGTTGTCAATCTAAATGCAGCTACAGACGATTTTCGTGGTAAATCGGGAATTAACTGTGGATTTTGATGCAGAGAGTTCCATTTTTCCCTTGAGATTGTGTTATCAAATTTTGTTTGTTGAAGTCTAATTAATAAATCTTTTCACTGAGTATTATTATTATTATTATTATTATTATTATTATTATTATTATTATTATTATTATTATTATTATTATTAATATTAATATTAACTACATTAGTATTATGCACCTAAATTGAGGCCGGTTCCGGAAGAAGGGCACATACCCATAAAATGCATTTTGAGATAATGACCTAAAAGATGTTGTGTTGCCAGTATGCATTTCAAACATAATTTTGATGTATTTAGTTATATTTTATAAATTCATCGTTTGTTAATATGCTTATATATACATGTAAGATACATGTATGTATATATGTGTATATATATCTATATATAGTCCACACCTTTGGAGTATCGGTCAGCGCGTCTGGCCGCGAAACCAGGTGGCCCGGGTTCGATTCCCGGTCGAGGCAAGATACCTGGTTGAGGTTTTTTCCAGGGTTTTCCCTCAATCCAATACGAGCAAATGCTGGGTAACATTCGGTGCTGGACCCCGGACTCATTTCATTCAGACGCTAAATAACCTAGATGTTGAGACAGCGTCGTAAATTAACCCAATAAAAAATATATATCATTTGTAAACCTATCAATATTTTGTCACAATAGTAAGTACAGTAGGTACGACCTATGTGCCCTTTTTCCAAAAATACTTTTATTTGCTTTAAATAAACTTAAGGAGTGATGAAAACGGAAGAATAAAGAAAGGTAAAACGATTCGCAAAATAATTTCAAAGAGAAAAAAATATTAACATAAAAAATACAATCTCA
This sequence comes from Periplaneta americana, assembly GCF_040183065.1. NCBI lineage: Eukaryota > Metazoa > Arthropoda > Insecta > Blattodea > Blattidae > Periplaneta > Periplaneta americana. Next base: position 80,971,181 of record NC_091133.1, on the reverse strand, counting down.
TTGTATTTCAATGACCAGTATAGCAATAATAATAACAATAACTCATTAACCAACTTATTTTACAAAACTTTTATTGTCTATACATAGGCATAGTACTATTTTGTTTTTTTTCTATACGTTATGAGATTCGAGGACAAATTCTAGCCATTTCGCGTCGTCCTCGTTTAAGTACTTAAATATAGATCTTACATCGTCAACCTTGGCTTGGCTGATTGTTGGGAATGGAACAATCGTAGGTTTGATATCATTATACCTATTTCTGTTCAGTCTGATGGAATAGTTGAAAGGAATCCATAAGGGGCTGTAATTTTCGAAGTACAGAAAACCACCATCCATTTTGCATTTCACTTTAAAATACTTCATAATCGTAAATTTGCGTCTAAGAGATGGAGTCTTCATGAAATATGGCGTTATAGCTGTATCCCACTCTTTTATAATAGTATGATCTATTACAACCTCAAAGTTACTAGGATGTTTTCTGCATGTTGCTATGGCTTTCAACCATGGTTTTACAGTTTCAGTCATTTCTTTCTTTTCATAGCAGATCTCACGAATCCAAAATTTCTGTCACATCGTGTAAATGAATGGCGATGAACAGGAAACATGGATTGTTTCAACCTGATATGCCTTGGTAAACCAAGTAGAAAACTTCAGAATCGTCGAATTTCTATTTTGTCCTCTAGGGGCATCATTATGACAGTTTCCACGTTAGGACATTTTTAAAGATTTATTTAAAGGCAGTCATACAAAAACGATGCCAGTGAATCAGCTTTATTTTTTACTGAGTTTCCATGATATTGTTTTGTTATCGCATTGTCGCGGTGTAAGCCCATTCTGAATTGATGATGAGACTGAACTGAAAGGAAAAGGTATTGAACATTAACCGTAAGCAAACAACAACTCTCCTCGTCTCTTACAAACATCTTAACAAACAAACAGGGGTGCACACATTCGCATACAATGACGTACGCCCACGCAAAAACATTTTCAACGGTAACTTCGAAACGACGCGTCAAAATACATAAATTGTTTAACAAACAGTATTCCTTATTGTTAGATCTATCACCCCTCAGAATTTGTCGCAGAGGTATTGAATCACCCTGTAACTTATATCTCTCGTACACGAGGTGATTTTCCTGTGGATTTAGGATTGTACAGACTCAACTTCAGGTAAATCTCTGCGTGTATTGGACCCTTTAGACTACGCAGATCTATGCGGTACGTTTTTGTATGATGGTCGCTGTAGGGCCATATTCATAGACAATCATAGCGCGGGCTTCCGGTGGATAATCAGCGAACTAACGTTTTTCGTATTCATAAAGTGTATGTAAATTAATGATAATATAAAATCCTAATGCACTATCTAAAACAAGTTGTCTCTCTTTTTGAGATATAATAATAGTATCAACACCAATAACTATGTTTGTATTATGGATTTTACTATCGTTCAGTATTTGATGACAGGTATATAGTTTGTAACCGTAAGTAATTTTATAATAATATTGAATTGGGCGAACCGTCTATACTTATCTAGTTTATATTTGGATTAAATATTAACGTTTTCGGCACTTATGTGCCATTTTAAATGAATGGAATTGCCTTATTACATGTTCAAATAGATACACTTTATGTGTGTGAAATATATGGTGTGTACCCTTGATGATCTACCATCGTTTACAAAATAATATATAAATTAAATTAAAAACACTTGCTAATAATTAAAATCTATACTAATTTACATCTACAATAAAAGTCCCATTGTTTTATGTGACAATATGGTTATCCTGAAGTTGTTATCACATGCAGTTCCTATATTTATTAAATGTTTTTTGAGTTGCACTGTGTTGCACGTATTAAAATGTTAAAATCTGTTTGTTATATATTAACACACCAAGGATTCATGTTGTTTCACTTACGCAAGTCGAAGCACTGTACCACGATGAAATGTTGCGTAATATCAGTTGCACTGATGCTTGTTATTGTGTTCCTTCGGTTTGCCAAGGTTGGATGTTACAAATTCATCATTGTCACCATACGATTGTCAGTGAAGCCTTTTACACTGCGAACATAAAATGTTGTTGTTACGTGTGTGAATATACTGGTGTTTAAATGCGTTGATTGAAAATATTAACTACTTACATTGGTTGGACGTATTGTGTGCTCGACGTTAGTCAGGCTGTTACTGAGAATCGTTCAGTGCTCACATTAGTTCTTATTTTAATGAACGTCTGGCGGAACCGGAAGTGATGTGGGGGTAGGGGGATGTGATGTAATATTATGGGATGATGTCCGATTTTCCGAGATTAATTTAAATAAATTTAACATTTTAATACGTGCAACACAGTGCAACTCAAAAAAACATTTAATAAGTATAGGAACTGCATGTGATAACAACTTCAAGATAACCATATTGTCACATAAAACAATGGGACTTTTATTGTAGATGTAAATTAGTGTAGATTTTAATTATTAGCAAGTGTTTTTAATTTTATTTATATATTATTTTGTAAACGATGGAAGACCATCAAGGGTACATACCATATATTTCACACACATAAGGTGTATCTATTTGAACATGTAATAAGGCAATTCCATGCATTTGAAAATGGCACATAAGTGCCGAAAACGTTAATGTTTAATCCAAATATAAACTAGATAAGTATAGACGTTTCGCCCAATTCAATATTATTATATTACAACGTGCCTATCGGAGAATCATACAAAATGAAAAAGAAAAAAAAAAGTAATTAATTTTGTTATTATTTCTTTACTATCGCAAACCACCTATATATTAGGTGTTTAATTTGTAACTAAGTCAATTTTGTGCATTTTCTCTTTACTATTGCTTAAAATTATGTATAAAATCGCAAATTTATGTCATATTCTTGCAATCTCTCTACACCTTCGATTATCATTTCTAATTTTATTAAATTTGTTTCAACTGAGTGTAATTATTGCATAATGTATTTAGTATTGTTTACTGTCTATTAATTAATGTATTTATATTGTAACTATGACTCATGCCTACTACTACTTCTTTAAAATTGTGTATTATCTCTACATAATGTATTTCACATGTAACAAACTACAACCCTAATATACCAAAGGGTAAAATAGGGTTTCAATATTTGGATAACAACAATAATAAACCAGTGTTAGCGATATGATATGAATCCTGTACAAGTAATCAGTCGATAGCCGGGGCTAGTTTAGCACGCTCGTAGCGCAGGCTAGCGAAATGTCTATGCATAACACCCTATATGTTTAATTTTTGTGTGACTCATTTGTTTCAAACATGGATAGTGCTTCTGCATTTAGCGTAACTATACAGAACAGAAACTTTTAAGTATTAAATATAGTCAATATTTGTGCATCGTACAGGCAACGGAGGTGAAAATTACAGTTTTCATTACCAAGAAATAGGCTTTGCGCAACCTGAATTCTAGGAAGCAGACATTATCGATGTCGAGTTATCGCGTTTCATGTTAAATATAAAAATCCTGAAGACGCCTTCCTGCTTCTCTGTGATTTTATCTACCGTCGTTAGCGTTACGTTACCTTCACCGCATTGTTTGCAGCCATAATGCGTTTGTCTCTTCTTTTTTTTTTTTCCTCCTCAGCCTTGATAAGAAAAGTTGAGCCTTTCTCCTGTCTTAATTAATTGCACACGACTGGAGGCTGCAACACTTGCTGGAGGGGCTCTCAAGCTATGATGAGCTGGTATTAAGGTGCTGTAGAGTAAAAGCAGGCAGTTACTAAATAGGAGAAGGAGAGCGTCTACAAAGTGAGACGACCAATTTGCTGTCCAAAGACCTTGACACACTTGTAGGAATTTCTTCCTTTTTTACTTTCCCTTTTTCCTCTCTCATAATCCGCCTCATCCTACTCTTACAGTAATCTTTCTTCTTAAATTTGTCTTCTCGTGTTCTTTTTCAATAGCTTTTCGATTTGTACCCTATTCTCTTTTCCTTCCTTCACTGAAGTTTCAGTTTCTGTTCTACCAGCTGGCCCTTCTTCTTACTTTGCATTGCTCTTTCCCCCCGTACATTTTACAGTATTCCTTGTCTTTCTCTTTATTTTTTCTTATACGTTTTCTTTATATCCTGAAGACTATTTTTTTGTCTTTCATTTATATTATGATTTTCTTTTGTCTCTGTTATTATTGCGATTGTTACTTATATCATCATTATACAGTGAAGTCTCCTAAGTTCGACAAAACAGAATTGAAAGTTCAATCCAATAAGGGTAATGGGTGTGGAAGGTGAAATGAATACAAATTCTTATTGGTTATCCATCAACGAATACAGTACTTATTGTACTTGCATTTCCTGCCCGCCCCGAGACTTGTGTATGCGCTTCTAGTACCACAGTGGGTTTCGACAGTTCCGTCTCACAAACGGCACAATTCTCAAATAGAAAAAGAAAAGTTCATTAATTTTATTTAAAATCAGTGATCAATATGGTTGTCCTAATCAATAAAATATTCTGTGTTCCTTTAACAAAAGTATCACTACAAGACACAGAATCAATTCCCATTCAAATGGCAAACCCACTTCTTAGTGCCCGTATAGGAGCGTGTCTAATTCTCCTATGTAAGCAATCGAACTATAGGATGTCGAACATAAGTGCTTCCACGTAATTATAACTAAAAACAATCCGAAATTTCCTTTCGTTGCCTCTTAACAAGAATTTAGTACAGTCGCTCTTGATGCCCATTTTGATTATTGTGATACTCTTTTCATTGACTTTAATATGAAACTAACAGAAAGACTACTGCGTGTTTATAATGCATGTGTTGGATTTATTTGCAACGTCCATAGATCTGGCCGTATCACACCTTCACTGAATTTGCTGTCCTGGGTCCGTCTCAAAGAGCGAAGAAATATTCACTCTCTCACGTTACTCTTCAATATTCTTTAGAATTCTAACCTTAGCGTCCTCACGTCTCGCCCAAAGTCAACGTAGGAACGTTTGTCCTTCGTCTATTAATTGACTCTACTGTAGATGCGTTTTGCTAGCTGTTGTAGTCTTTGAATTATAGCTGCTTGAATAGCCATCCCATTATTCTTCACGATGGTGCTCATTGTCAAATGGCTACCTAATTGGTTCATTTAATTGTTTAGTCAACTGTTCGAAGACAGGTCTGATAAACCTGGATCTTTATATGATTTGTTTCCTCTGTTGGAGACTAAAATTGAATGTATGAAACCCTAGGAGACGCATGCTATCCTATTGATGAAAATCGCTGATTTTATCCCATTTGAAATAGATATAACATAAATAATAATAAAGTGATGTCTCTGTTCATTAATCCATGTCTCCTGAATTGAACAAACCACAACATGTATGATATCGCCTTCAGGGCCAGATTTAGGTGTAGTGCCGGCCGTAGGCAGTGCTAAAATTTGCCGCCCCGCAACTCCCACAAACAGTTTTTGAGCAGCTACTATACAGATCATGTTTAGGAATATGTATTATATGTCTTTCTCGTGTTAAATTTTATCGTACCTGGTTAACATGTTTCGGTCTGTTATCGACCTTCTTCAGAACTGATTGTTGCTGGTCTTGGTGCCAGCAACAACCAGTTCTGAAGAAGGTCGATAACAGACCGAAACATGTTAACCAGGTACGATAAAATTTAACACGAGAAAGACATATAATACATATTCCGAAGTGATATAGTGTTAAAAGTTGTGTAATCAAGATGTAGGATCATGTTTAGTTCAAATTATTTTTAAATGAAATGTTACAATTCAGAAAACAATAAATTACAGGAATCAAAATATATTCATCTTACTTGTGAGTTATATTTCCTTCGCACTTTCTTTACAGAGAAAGCATTGATGATGTTATCAAACTCGATCTGACGGAGCATATCGGCTCGATGCAAAGAAACATATCCAAACTTATTCACTGTTGAAACAAAATTGATTTGTAAAAAGCAGGCTGTGGTTTATTTTTAAGCATTGTTTTTGTTGGTGTAATAATTACATATTACAAGTATTTCTTACTTCGATTGGAAGTAAAAAGTAAATTGAAAAATAAACTCAAACTCTTTGCGGAATAAACCTTTCAAGTCGAATTATATAGTGCACAAATGCTGGAAAGTGATTAAATAGCATTGTTGACGATCTGGGCGTTCTGGATACTATTCAGAGTGATAATAATAAACACATCCAATTTGATTTTCGACAATGCATTCTTGTTTATACAAGCAGTGAAATTTAAGCAGATCCATAGCAGGTATAATAACGTGATACCGGCATTACACTAAAACTATGCAGCTGCACACTCTCCTTTTACTCTCGCCACGACCGCGACAGTGCGATAACATAACAATATCAGACTTCCACAGGGTGTTCAAGAAGAAACTTAATAATATATTAAACCAACAAGCATTTTAAAAACAAATTTCACTGAAAATGAGAATGGAAAAAAATGGAAAAGGAAGAGAGACAGAAAATACCGACTCCCACCTGGAAAGTGCCGCCCTATGCAACTGCCTAGGCCTAAATGCGGCATTGTTCGCCTTTAATGATCTTCGTTCTAGCATTTTTTTCTCTCTGTGAGGGCGAGAGGGGAACATCTCTGTGCACAGCAATCTGAAGTCTATTGTGCGCCCCTGGGATGAGTTCCAAGCTTACCGACCCCACCTACGCCGAACCGACCTAACCGCTAACACCCTGACGACCAGTCCCGCCATTCTTCCAAATCCGTGTACCATTACACGCCAATAGCCCCCACATTCCCCCCTCAAACGGTCTGGGGTGTAAGCCCCCTCTCCTCAACTGTCTGAGCTCCCGTCGAGAGGGGGGCGGGTTCCGCTGCTGGCCACAAATACCATAGCTTGACATATCCACGGAGGCCGGCCGAGAGTTTTAGCGGCTTCGGAAGGCCGCCGCAGGCGCGATCTGAAAACTGAGTAAGACAGCCAGAATGATGAGGGAGAAAATGAAGTGGCGAGTGGGGTTCCATACGCCTGATAAAGTTACCTGATATTCATCCATAGGAGTGAGGGAAAAACTCGGAATAAACCTCACCCGGGCAACTCGTTCCAAGCAGGGAATCGAACTCCGGCCCGGTGGGTTCGGTAGCGAAGACGCTACCACGAGACCAAAGCGGTGGACTCGTTCTAGCATTACTGCATACGCTTCTGTGCCGAGCAAGGAGTAAATATGGCCGCCACCGCAGACAATGCGATACTCTACAATATACACTGGCTCTGGTAGTGTTCTGAACTGAATCTGAAAATAAAATGAATAGCTCTGTAACTTATATGAACTTAGAAGTATATAAGGCCCATTCTTAAATTATATAATATTAAGCTTATTAATTATAACTCAAATCGCATTATTAATTCTACCTGGTTAATATTTTACCAATCTTACCCCATATTTTTTTTTTTTTCCATATTACATTCCTGTAATTCTATTTTCATAAATTGTAAAGCTCTTCATACTGTTGGACTTAATAAAATAAGCTTTGCGTCATTCAATTCATTATACCTTCAATATTACAGCGATGGAGGCGTTGCAATCGATATATTTGTCATGACATTCACTTCGGACCGTACGGAAATCCTTCTAGAATTCTCTGGCAAGAATTCTGATCGGAATCCGGTCATGCAGACAGAGGCGATACGGCCAAGTGGACGATGTTCCATTTAAAATAATGCAAAGAATTAAAATCCGAACGCGCCGTACGGATCCATTGCGGTAAGTGGGCGCCTACCTTTATTCGGAAAGAAATCCGTAACATTCAAACATTTGAAACAGATGACCACTCATTTAATACCAAGCATTCACCTAGCATGAATCTGCGTACTTAGAGGGAAAAAAAAGAATACCGCCTCGATGTAAGCAGGGTTGCGCATGATACATTACGACATTTACTAATGTAGAGAAAGGAACTTCGAGAAAATTACACACAAAAAAGAAGCTATTTGCTCCATTCTCATACTAGTTATTTGAGTATAAAATATTGAACTCTGTAGGGTAAAGGTTGGTAATATAGTGATACGAATAATATTGTGATAGTTATTCTGAGAATTTATTGCAATTTTACTGAGCGAGAGAAGAACCGGTTTTGTGCAGAAACTTGTCCACGAACATTCCCTTAATAAATTAACGCAAAAAACCGATCTTCCTCTCGCTCAGTAAAATTATAATATAGTCTCAAAAAGAACTATCACAATATTACTCGTATCAGAGTATTACCGACCTTTACCCTATTTGATGATCCTGTAGTTGCCATTTCACATTACACTCTTCAGTTAGTTACGTATTTGTTTATGAACCTTAGCAATGAAAACATGCTTGAAGCATGTGATTCAAACTTTCTATTAATCAAACTGAAAGAGCGTGAACCCATAAAATCTTTCAAAGTAATTGTGAAATTTTAATCACTGAAGGCTGCAATTTTTACCCTTTTGTATAAACATAAATGTGTTGACAGTCCCCCTCCACCCCAGAGAATTAATGATTATTGCACTCAGTTGAAAAATGACGAAATAAATACCCTTTCGTAGAATTATGGTTTTCATCTGCATGAAGCTGTAATTAATGATATATTTTCAACGAATAGTCTATTTTTAATTACCATTGATCTACCCTCGTTCGCGTTTGCTAAATTTATACAAGGTTAACACGGCTGGTGGTATCAAAATATAATTCCGCATTGACTGCTGCAAATGTTAAATCCATTATTGAATGAATGGACAAGTCAACAGTCGCCTGTATGAAGTTCAATAAACAGCAATCAGAGGAAAATGATTGATCTTCCCAGCGAGATGTTAAATTCATATGAACTCATTTCATGCGGAATATTTTAATTTCACTAGAAGTGCAATTATTATTACTTCAAATAGGACCAAATGTGTTAAAATTCGAGTTACATTTCAACGAAACAATTATTATTAGATTTCTTCTTAAGATCATATTATTACAGAGACCATAAAATCTTATGAGTAAGTTTAAAATATAAATATAATTTTGAACTGGTAGATAAGTCGCTAAATCTAGGGAATTTTGAATCTTTCTCGGCGACAAATTTTGTAAAATATGATTAGCGACTTTTCTGCAGATTTTTATATTCTTCCACTTTTTCATTTCTTTTAAGTTAAAACATTCAACTGAAGTCATGCACTTCTTAGTTTTAGAAGAGACATGGGTGCAAGACTGAGTCATCTAATGATTCATGCATGAAAGCTCTTATCTCATATATTTGTGATCAGTGATCAGGGGTGAAAGATGATGATTCAATGATTCTCACGGTTAGGTATCTCTCAATGCTACTGCTCCAACACCGATAAACGGTGGCAACTCTGATTGGCACGTGAAGAGTCGCGAGATCCAGCTAATTCTTGGTTCTTCCCCGCAACGCGGAGATTTTCCACTCCGAACCGACTCGAGGCAATTGAGTTTTACAATTTTGTGCCCACAGTTCGTGTGAAGCAAATGAGACTGTAGCTCTAGCTGGTTTTAATATATTTTAACATATAAGATTTAAATAGTGTTAGATTCCACAAAAAAATTGTGGTCAAACGCTTGGGTGAAAATTTCCACACTTTTAATTTGCCAGAAAGTGTAGTGTCAATGATTGGATCAAGTGCAGTGTATTCACAATCAGACGTTACCACAGCTTCCGCCTCAAGATCACAGCCGTCAACAATACAACCAGACTCCGCAGAAGAGGGTGACACGAGGAAATTATATTTTTCCCCGCATATGTATGTTTTTCTTATTTTTTTAACGATATTTATTATTAATTTTCAGCGAAATTTCTGGGGATTTTTTAACAAACTTTGGAGAGATTTAGCTACCTTTTGTTGAAATTTTAGCGAGATTGTAGAGCGATATGTCGGCAACAGTGACTGAAGTTGGGAAATATTTTATTTGAAATTACCGTACACGACGATAATTCAACATGTTTTTTTGTAGTACTCAATTTTCTTTTCATTTTTACAGCAATTTTACATCTTTATTATCCATTCATCGTGCAATTCCTCCATATACTTAATCAAGAATGTATACTTCCATTCATCGTACGTCTGTATGCTTTAGTGTGAAGTGTCAGAAAAACTTTAAATTTGATGTCACCTCACAAATTTACATCGTTGTGTCAATGTTTCTATGTATCGTACGGCATTGCACATACTAAATACTTAGTTCACATCTACGCGTGTAGTTGTCAGAATAACAATAGTTTATGTGAATTATGTTACGTTGTTATATTATATTTGAACAGTTTTCAACAGTAACTTTTGTTAACAACTAGGCAGAGCGGAAGAAACCACGAACCATAGCATAACTCGACCGAGGCGAATGGAGATGCAGGCGTAATGTGAACTGTCGCGATGACGCCATACGAACGCAGAAGATGTACAAGTGGCGCTCCGGGTTGCAGGACTCCACTGGCCTCGGTCGAGTAATAAAATGCTACGTCGTATAAATGTTTGCCGGAAAGCAGAAATAGTTCGGATGATAGTATACAGAATGAACCGTAAGTAACGTCATTAATTTCAGGGGCTATTATTATTATTATTATTATTATTATTATTATTTATATTTTAAACACAAGGTTTAATACAATTTTCTTCGTCTTTGTTTTCTTTTCGAGATAAACATTGTTTTATATGAAATATTTTATAGTGTGTTTTGGGAAAGCTATTGATTTAATTCCCAATATGTTCAGTCACTTTAAGAAAGCAGTGTATTATGATAATAAATGATTGTAGTTTTAGTTTTGTCTTTTGAATGTGCAGAAATTTGATCCAAACCAATGCAAATTTCCTTTCTGTAAAGGAGTTTTATGATGTTACATTGTTCGGATCAAATTTCTGCATATTAAAAGGACAAAACTAAAATTCTTTCAATCAGTAATTATGAACAGTAATCTCAGTAGAGGTTTTGATTTTATCGATAAATCTGCAAGTGGAATACGAACAGGTTTATCTAGAGGAAATCAAAACTCGAGTGCGATTTAATTAACTATTACAAGATTAGAGGGAAGTACAGTAGAGCATCGAGTATCCGAAAAAATTGTACCGGTGTCATTGGAGCAGTATGAAACAAAGAAACACTGTTATTAAACACTAGACTGTACATACAGTATATATTTTGTATCGCACGTCTTACAAATAACACAGAGAACTGACTAGCCTAGTTTGATAAGTTCAAAACGGCCATTAAAGTAGGCCTACAGTTTAGGAAAAGAAGTTCATTTTTTTCTTTTTGCTTCAGAGCTGAGATTCCTTTTTTTGGAGCCAAATCTTGTAAACAGCGCTAGCGGAAATTCTACATGGCACGCGCGCAAATTTGCCGACTGGAAACGCTTTCGGTTAACCGATGTTCGGTTGATCGGTATTCGGATAATCGATGCTCTACTGTATATAAAGATTAGAGGAAGTAAAGATATTAATTGACTTAGTGCAATTCTATTTCGCTAATATTAGCTTTACCAAAACGCTTGAACAGAGCCGCCATTTTCAGTTGACTGTCTATGCTGTAAACAAATGACGATCGCAAAGCATGTTTTGTAGTCGGGCTACCGTAAAGAATTTTTAGTTTTAAATGCTGTGAAAGAAAGAAACAAATGTTAGGGAAGCGATACAAATTAAACAAATGCTAGGGAAGCGATAAAATTTTGCGATAAGCTGCCATGATTGGTTGAAAGACGTCATTTCGTACCGTTTTGGCCAAAAGTAGTATGACGTAGTGAAAGTGTAATATTCAAAATGAATTGTTCTCTTAAATTGACTGAGAATTCGAATTTCAATCAATGGCTTTCCTAAAACACGCTATGAAATGTTTCATAGAAAACAATTTTTATCTCTAAAAGTAAGCAAAAACGAACAAAATTGTATTAAACTTTTTGTTTGAAATAATTCAAAGAAAAACCCCTTGAAATTTGTGACATTGCTTGCGGTTCGCTCTGCGCGTACATTTATCGCAATAAACAATTCAACCATTGACTGTCTAAAACAACATTTTAATATTTTATCTGCAATGTGTACGCTGGAAATAATACGTCGTTTCTGATAGAGAATTTTTGCAATTGTAAGATGCTACAGCTTTGAGATCGTAGTTCGCAGTAGCTATAGGCTATAGTTCATGAAAATATGGATTCTACTGTTCTAAAAGATGTTTAACTGATTATAGTTATAAGAAAACTTAATTGAAATTTTTTGTAAGCCTCAATACCGGCCAAATCGGCTCAGATATTGGCGGAGGGTTGAGGTTCTGGTCTTTACAAAAATCGGCTTTAATAACAGTAGGGATATCAATTCTACGTGCGCTCTATCTTTACCACTAAAGAATTGCTTCTGGTACGAAATATATCTTGTTGGGAGACTGTCTATACCCCAGGACCATAGTGCGATGATACCAATGGAAATAATATTAAAATTATTATATTATACATATAATTGTTTCGTGTACATTAATAAGAAATTAATTACAGAATTATACATGAAATAAATAATTACCATGGCAACATTCACACAGTAAATACATTATATTTCATTCCAAGAAACTACAAGAAAAACATAGAGAATAGTAGAGTTTAAATGTCGTTGATATCGGGTGAGAAATCAATAGAATAAGAGGCCTTCTCCAGGGTACCTGCGAACATTTAATTGAATGGCACAGCGCTTTAAAATCTACAACTGAAATTCCTTCGTGTTGAAATCTAATTTTTATACTCCAAATATTCTCTGGATTAATTCACAATCTAGCTTTATATTACCTGCAGTAATTGAAATATTGAAGTTGAAACTCGAAAAAAAAATCCAAAAAATATTCCACTGCAACGTACAGTGTTATTTTAATAATTTTAATTAAAGTGGTGCAATGAAAACATGTCTGTTCTTTTTAACTTCGACTTTACGTGCTGCAAAAATGAAATTCATTCTGAATAGTTACAGACCTTCCTTGGATATTAATTAAAAGTCTCTTTGCATTACAATTTTAAACAGACGGTTGTTCTAAGCGTTCTTGAAAATTAGATATTTATAAAGAGTGGTTCTTATAGAACCGAATCTGATATGTTATATGTTCAGTCACCAGCCTGAAGATTGATTTGAATCTCAAAAGTGACATCAATAAGGCATCCATCATGAGACAAATGAGCCAGAAGATAATGGGGTAGGGGACCAGTTACTTTTCTCCATCGTCGATTATCACTCGAACCTGGTAAATCAGTTAGAAAAGGTAAATTATAATAGGGATTCATATTAAATCTCTCTTAAAGTCAGACGTACCTAATGTCACCGTACATGTAATAGGGTAGGGTGACCAGTTACTTTTCTCCTTCGTTGATTATCACTCGAACCTGGTAAATCAGTTAGAAAAGGTAAATTATAATAGGGATTCATATTAAATCTCTCTTAAAGTCAGACGTACCTAATGTGATTCATATTAAATCTCTCTTAAAGTCAGACGTACCTAATGTCACCGTACATGTATTATCAAGATTAAAATCTCAAAGTAAGTCCAAATGGTAATAATTCTGTGGTGTTTGGGTGAAGGGAGATAAGTCATAAAAATGTTTTCGGAGATAAATGAAAATTAAACTTGGATCCCTTATTACAAATAATTTTCTACACAAATAAAACACATCAACTGCTAGTTTTCTTTGATTTTTGCACACCCACTTGTATAATTTAACTTTTGTGTTCATTTGGGGAACAAAATTCCACCTGGACAAAAAAATGACTTATACCCCTTTACCCGAACACCACAGAATTATTAATATACCGTATATACATAAATATTAATTTTGTGTTTATGAATACACTCTGTACTGTTCCACTTCTCAGTTTATCACACAAACGTTAGTGCAGTACATTACAAAATTAATTTCATAATGATTTACAGCAGCGGTCCTCAGCGCAGAGCATTCTGGGCCTAGCGTCACTTAACCGCGGAAAACACAGTGCACCATGGTGCACTCGTAGTTGATAGCGGGTATGCTCTCTACCTCTTCCTGCTGCATGACGGTGCACATGGGACGGCACCGCTTACCCTTTGCACATTTCAGCGAGTGCTGACGACCACTGATTTAGAGCAATTCGTAATTGCGGGTTTTTAAAATTAAAACAAACCAATTATTACGAAAATCATTAAATTTCATAGTTCCTGGAGAAAGTGACTCTTACATACTCAACAGAAAAGTTTCACACAATGGACTAGGATGAATTTCTGCAATAAGAAAAATAAATGACATGATCAAACAACTTTCTTAATGCAAATATCCCTCACGCGACAACCTATGCAATACCAAGGCCTATGAGCTAATTGCTGGCCTCACGTCCTAGAAGTGAACGATCATCCAACTAGGATCTGGGTAACATCTGGTTAGCACGATGATTTTCATCAGGCATTATAATTGACTTACGAAGTGACTGTCGCTAGTCATTGTAGATCTTCAGATTTATCACATTTGTGACGGTATGGCATAGTTGCGCCCCGCGGTCAATTCTGAGGCCTAGGAATGGCATAGTTGCGCCCCGAAGAAATCGGGTAGCAGAATGGACATGGCATAGTTGCGCCCTGAAGAAATCAGGTAGTAGAATTGACATGGCATAGTTGCGCTCTGAAGAAATCAGGTAGCAGAATGGACATGGCATAGTTGCGCCCCGAAGAAATCAGGTAGCAGAATGGACATGGCATAGTTGCGCCCTGAAGAAATCAGGTAGCAGAATGGACATGGCATAGTTGCGCCCTGAAGAAATCAGGTAGCAGAATGGACATGGCATAGTTGCGCCCCGATGGGCATAGTACACACGAAAGTGATTGTCAGGAAATAAATAAATTACTTAAAAATATTATAGTGGTAGCTGTATTTTTTAAGAATATCTGTCTATTTTACAGCTTCTGAATTCCTCGATCACGTAGTTTAAAAAACGAAGCCTATCGATATCAATAGGCTATCGATAATCACTGCATAAACAGTAGAAAAACAGTTAATGAAGTACTGCCAACTTCATGGTGTTCATTTTAATGGTAGGCAATCGATAATCACAGCATAAACAGTAGAAAAGCAGTCAATAAAGTACTGCCAACTTCATGGTGTACATTTTAACGGTATCGATAATGAATATTAAATCGAATAAGAAATCAATAAGGTTGGTTGCTTACGAGGCTCGAGTTTCCATAATGCCTTTTTCTACCTATTTCATCGGGGCGCAACTATGCCATGCCCATTTTTTCTACCTGATGGGAACGGGGCGCAACTATGCCCACAAAATAGGGACCCTTTTTTATTTTCTGCATTTTACCTGACGGTGGGGCGCAACTATGCCCTGCCTCATTTGTGATGGGGCACCGTTCCTGTATACTGACCGAAATTTCATCACATTTTTTTTTCATCTTCGAAGACTGGAATCAGTTCTCATTCAATATAGTTTGTCACATACATGACGCCTTAAACCACGCAGTTACGGCGGGAGAATTTCTTTTCAATATGTAGCTCTAAAATGATCTTTTTTATCGTCAAGCTTTTTATAGTGACAAGGTAGAAATATATAGTCCATATTCCCTATTATAAAATGTAGAAACAATTGTTGCTTACGTAATGAAGATTTAAATTTTCTTGTCTCATGTCTAGTCGTAATTCACAGAAGTGTCGTCATCAGTACATAATTCATGCACGGTTGCTCATCGCTGGAAACTTCGCACATTGTTTTAACCCGGTTCTCATTGCCCGTAGCAGTTGTTCTGCATTCTCTATGCGGGCTGCATGGACCACGCATTTCAGATAAAAATCAATGAGATGCAGGTTAGCCGAGCACAGAGTAACTCACTGACTTACGTCTGCAAACTCTGCAGTCTCAGCTCCGGAAATATTAACACTTGCTTAATTTAAAATGAATTATTCTATATTAAGAAGTAAATAACCAGTGAGCAATGGCCTATAAAATAAACTATACTCAGTGATTACTACCAACAAATATAATAATTAGGGCTAGGATTTTGATGAAATTGCATCTTTTTTCTAGTAAGCCAGAAACATAGCCGCTTTAGTATTTATATGTTATGTGATAACCTGAGCGTTTTAAGACATAGGCTATTTGTTAGGGCATTTTTTTTTGCATTTTTTGCCTGTTACAACTCATAAGAGCATCTTTTGTTTTATTCGGTTATTTTTTAGGTATTTTCATTTAATTTTGGCCATAAATCGCCATTATTAATGTAAAATATTGTTTATTTTCTTTGATATTTTCTTTACATATTTTGTCCATTAATACCCATAATTTTGTATAATATTTTAATCGTTTTTCTATACAAATATTGCCATTTTAACGTAGTACACGCCATGTAATGGATCAGTTCAACCACCCCTTCAATATAAACTCCTCTGTACCTGCTAATTCCGAATAAGAGTGGCCTTGTGGTAGAATACATGGAAATTAAAATCAAGGTAAATCCATGGCGCTACAGCTCATGATGGGCCAAGACCGACTGACTGTTGACCTCATGTCCACATGCCAAAGCAGAGGTGAACGATCATACATGGAAACTACATCAGGTAAAATAATTAATTAAAGTGTACTACTTAGAAAAAATTATGTAAAATTTAATTACTAGTCTAAATATTAAGTAGTACAAAACCTCTTTTCCTACTAAGCCTATTACGTAAAATCAATTTTTAGGGCATTTAAGGGCATTTTTGAAAGATTTTTTAGGTCATAAATGCATTGTTTTTAGGACATTTTTTCATGATTTATATATAGGTCAACAGAATTCTAGCCCTAATAATAATAATAATAATAATAATAATAATAATAATAATAATAATAATAATAGTAAATAATAATAATAATAATGTCCTGTCACTTTTATCCAGAGTAGATTTATAGGGCCTCAACAAAACAGCTTCAGCACACCCTATTCCTAGCTAAAACCTTCAGCTTTGCCCATGCCATTCCTTTTTCTTGTGTCCTCTACTCTCCTCAAGAGTCGCTGCCTTCCTGTTTTCTCTGATCTTGAGGTTCCATAACCAGGCTTGGCTCTCTATGGCATTCTGATTTTCACGTAGAGTGTAACCTACCCATTTCTACTTCCTCCTCATTATTTGGGTGTCGATTGGTTTCACTTTCTTTTGTTTCCAGACCTTAATTGGAAATGACATGTGACCAGAAAATGGGAAGAATCTTTCTCAGATACCTGTTTATGAAGATCTGAAGGCTCTTTGTTATGTTAGTGGATTTTTTCCTAGCATATTCACGTCATCGGCATAGACAAGAAACTGATGTAACCCGTTCAATTCCTAACCCTCCCTGTTATCCTGAACTTTCCTAATGACATACCGTAATTTCACACAACTATGGTCCAACATCACACCACTTTTTAGATTTCCCATTGTAATTTTCAAAATATAACTATTCGAAATATTTTTTTTACTGCTATCAACTGCAGAAAGATCAGGATTTAATATCAAAGACATTTGTTATTCCAGATGTAGTTTATATATGGAATTTTTTTTATGAAGTATGGACTACAGTTGTATTATGAAGTCACAACTATAGTCCATCGAATATTTCCTAATATAAATCGCTCATGTTCCGTAGTTGAGAGGATGTTTTGCAAGTATGTCATACAGCAGTCAATAATTTTTAATATAAAATACAGATTGTAGGAATACAGTAAGAAAAATCCTTTATTTATTGATTTTAACACAACTGCTTATTCTTTAAGAAAAATACAATTTGTATCAAATAATAAAATCAATGTAAAACCAAAACAAATTCAAGATAACCATTCTTAATCAAATATTCTCGAACAGGTACATAATCAATTGGTAATTTTTTTGTTCAACTCCATAGACCCTCAAGTTCGCACATGGAAAAAGCTTTCTTTTCGTACTTTGCTGCTTTCGCTTACTCATAGATCGTTTAATATCCTTTTTAGGATAAAAAAGGCAGTCTGCCTTGTTTGGCCACTTCCATAGGTTTCCAGATCTCGTCATGCATTTTATATATGCCCCATTGGTCTCCACTTTCATAACTTTCCCAAGCCAGTATTTTCTTTCATAATCAGAACTACAAACTCCTCGCTTGCAGGGAGATAATCATCACTCTGGACCTCATGGAAGTATCTTCGAAGGTTTCTTCAATATCTGACAAGTTCAATGAAGCATCTGATGCCAAGGAATGTCCACCTTCATCTTCTTCGATAGAACTCTCTACTGCCCTCGCCTTGCGAGAATCTTTCTTTTTACTCGAGCAAATTGCAATTTTTGAGGTAGATGGTAATGAAAATTTTTCAATTTTCTGCTGAAATACTTTTACCTGGCTCAACATCAAGCTTCTTCTTTCTCTCTTTATAGATGTTTCTTGTTCTACTGCTTGATTCCTTGTCATTTCTATATATATTTTATGAATGAGTCCGAAACAGCACTTCCTTCTGGGTTCCTGACGTTTGGATCAGAATATGATGGCAGGCATTCTAAAACTTTCGCTGCACAAAGAGGAAAGGTTTCAGTCTTCCTGAATTCAGCTTGCAAACTGGCTTGCGACATCGGAAAAACTTTATTCAATAGCTTATTTAACAATGCAGGAAATACATTGTTGGGGACTGTTGGCATGCTTCTTCCATCTGGTGTCGCTTTTCACTCATCAAGTATTTGTCACCAGAGATATTTTAATGGCCCAAAACAAGCTATGTGTGGTGGTTGCATCAGATAGGTCGCATTTGGAGGCTGCAAAGCCTATGATAATTCATTCTTGTGACATTCTAAAAAGCATTCCGCCCAACGTCTTCCAGATAGGTTCTTAGTGAATTCTGGTACTTTGCGGTCTTAGCTACCCAGGTAAATTTTCACAATACACCTAAGGTCGAATAAAGTTATCGGAAATCCAAAACTGGACGTGGTTATAGCATGCTCGACGAATGCGTCACCATATGGCTTATAGGACCTTCCTGCCACCTTTCTACTGAGAATTTTATTAGACAACGCTATCAGAAACTATAAAAAACATTCTGTAATGTAAGAACCGAAACCAGAAGTCGGAACACAAGTATGGTCCGCAAAAATGATAGGACCATAGTTGAACTCCAAGTACCATTTTCTATTTTTCTTCTAATAAATATGAAAATACATATGCAACTGTAAAAATATTCCTTAATTGTATGTAAGCACTAAATTACCTGTTATGTAGACAATCAAGACTACAGAACTGCTTGTTGTGGTAACCGGTGGCCGAGAAAGTTTGCAGCTGACGACGTAACGTGCAAAACATAACTCAAATTGACAGTTGACTTGCGAAAAAAACATGGCAGTCAGGGTGCGTTCCATAAGCCTCACAATATTACTCTATCTATGCTCTCTACTTCAATATTTAAGTAATCACTAAATGTCACTAGGAATTTAGATATCGATGTTTTCGTGATCGCGGGTGATTGGACCATAGTTGTGGCTTGGGACCATAGCTGTGTGAAATTACGGTATTGTAGAGAGAAGTTAAAAAGTAAAGGTAATAATACATCTCCTTGCTTTAACCCGCTGTGATTTGGAAATGCATCCGACAGAAACTGGCCTATACGATCTATAATGTACGTTTCACTGAGATACATTTTAATTAATCGAGCTAGTTTCTTGGGAATACCAAATTCTATAAGAATATTATATAAAACTTCCCTCTTACCCGAGTCATATGCCTTTTTTAAGTCTATGAATAACTGATGTAATGTACCCTTATACTCCCATTTTTCTCCAATATCTGTCGAATAGAAAAAATCTGATCAATAGTCGATCTTTTACGCGTAAAACCGCACTAATGATCCCCAATATTTTCGTCTACATACGGTGTTCTCAGAAGAATATTGGACAATATTTTGTACGATATCAACAAAAGTGATATTTCTCCAAAGTTACCACAGTTACTCTTGTCCTCCTTCTTAAAGATAGGTACAATTGTGGACTCCTTCCATAGTTCTGGTACAATTTTCTTTTCCTAAATAGCAAGTACAAGTTTATAAATGTCTCTAGATAATGCGCTTCCACCCTCTTGTATTAATTCTGCTGGAATTTGATCAATACCTGGAGACTTGTACTTTTTCAGATTTTCTATCTCAATTGCGACTTGTCCACACTTGTGGAGTAACGGTCAGCGCGCCTGGCCGCGAAACCAGGTGGCCCGGGTTCGATTCCCGGTCGGGGCAAGTCACCTGGTTGAGGTTTTTTCCGGGGTTTTCCCTCAACCCAATATGAGCAAATGCTGGGTAACTTTCGGTGCTGGACCCCGGACTCATTTCACCGGCATTATCACCTTCAACTCATTCAGAAATAACCTAAGCTGTTGATAAAGCGTCGTAAAATAACCTACTACTACTTCAATTTCGACTTCAGAGAGTGTGGATTCGGGTATAAACGGCTCAGCAGTTTGTATTTGAATTTCGTCCCGATCATTTGGTAGTTGTCCAAAATAATTCTTTTTTCCATCTGTTCAGGATTGAATGAGAGTCTGTAAGCAAGTCACCATTCTCATCCTTGATCACGTTTACCTTTGATATCCGTTCTTAAATTCCTTTGTGCCCTTGTTTAAATCTCTAATGTTTTTACTCTTACTACTTGTTCCTACTTCATTCAAGTAACCTCTCTTTTTATTCCTAAGTGTACGACTTGTTACACGTCTTTCATTGAAATAATTATCTATTTCCCTCAACTGGATCCTGTAAGAATTTCAGTTTTACCTGTTTCCTTCTTTCTACTACCATGGAACAATCTTCATCAAACTACGGGTTCTTTATTATTCATAGTCATAATGACCTCAACAAAATTCTATAGGAAATTTAAATACCACGTCCGTTTCATCCCTTGTCTATTAAATCAATTCCTTCTTCTTCTTCTTCTGCCGATTCTTCTTGGCTTTCTTGTGCTTTCTATATCACAATTCTTTATTACATTTTTTCCATTAATCTTTACTTATATTAATTTCTATTCTTGTCACATATTTTTTTATCTTTATTTAGCTATTTAAGTACTTTATAAGCAAACTTCTCTCTTCCTTGTACATCATGCTGTATTAGACTAATAAATTTCTCCCATAATTGTTCATGTACTTTCCTCAAAATTGTCTTTGCAGCAATACGTTTTTCTTTATACACCAACGTGATGGTGATAATTACAGTAAAAGACCTGTGCAACGTTTTTGTTTCATTTTACTCTCAGAATATTAACATGTTAATGCAGTATATAAACTTTTGGAAGCCACAGTAATGCAAGGCAGATAAAACAAGAGAACGATGAACTCGAACATTTTCCTCATATTTATCAGCTATTTACATTCCCCTGGGACTCCTTATGTATATGCTCCAGGTTTCCGCTGAAACACACACAACCAGACTTGAAAGTTTTATCCTGCCTGTTTAATTACAACACAGTAGCAGACGCGTATTCGGGGCCCAGGTGTGAGGTTGGGGATGGGGGTTGACA
Organism: Periplaneta americana; assembly: GCF_040183065.1. Lineage (NCBI taxonomy): Eukaryota > Metazoa > Arthropoda > Insecta > Blattodea > Blattidae > Periplaneta > Periplaneta americana. Next base: position 80,949,746 of record NC_091133.1, on the reverse strand, counting down.
GAGGGTGACGGAACAGTACCTGCGATAATTGGGCCCATCAAGCACCACGCGCCATGGTTCTGCCACCACTAGTGTCCTAAAGTGAAAGGTATTGGGATATTGGCGTGCGGAACGCGTGTTACAATTTCTATGGCTCTGATCATTTAATTAATTTGGCGTTGTAATACATGGCCCAAATTAATTCACCTATACCAGGAGGGTCGGTCATAAAACATATACATGGTTATCAGTACAAGCAGTAGCAAAACAGAGTTCTACTTTGCATAGAAGCTAAAAACTGTGTTAAATGTGGACTGGGAATAAAGGGAAACATAAAATAGAAAATGTTTGCCATAGAATGCTCGTACGAATGACTCACAATAGTAAATAGAATTTCTCTAAGGAATAAAAGGTAAACAGAACAGAGTTATTCGCTCGCTTTTATGTCAGGATTTGAGTAAATTTACTACATAAAGGAATTCATCACCGTTTGAATTGAGTATATTGTTACGGACACCTTAACTTCGCAATATAACATTAGAGAAAATTAAGGATACATTGTGCTGAAGTGTTGTCTATTTTCTTGAAATAATTAGATTTTTCCTTTTCAACATTAAAAATATATGTTTCAGATAGCTTCTGCACAAATTTTCATACTGATATGTCACTTCAATCATCTCTTTCGGGCCACCGTTTTTAGAAGTTTACACACACTTGGTGGCCCTTTAAACGCTCACTCCTGTCTAAATGCCGCAATCCACTTTTATTACATATCGCTGTACTACAAATTCTACTCCTCTTCTAAATTATGTAGGCCTACTATGTGCATGATTTTTGTGGGTCTTCTTAAAAGTGTGTTTAGCAAAACTTGCTACTAAATTTTCTTCTAACCTCAAGATTTTTGGACGAAATACTTTTTTCTGACAGACATAATATATTTTACCTGTATTTATATTTAATCATCATCATCCTTACATGTTTTGGACCTAGGGGTCCGTTACAGTCTCTATTCAACGTTTTCTGGAGTATCAAAGAAAATTCACATTTCACATCTGTGTATCTTTAAATATATAATCTTCATTCAGAATTTGGAAATATATGCAGGCAAAATAAAACACTTAGTATTAGTATCTGGGATATCAGGCAGATAGTCTTGAATTGCTTACATTTCTTGACATTATTTAGTAGTTATTCACTCGATAACATTGAATGCTAATTTTATATGAAAGTTTGGTATTAATTAATTATTTTTATTGAACATATTTTATAGATTAATTCTGAATCAATGTAATATTTAATTTATGACATTAAAAGTTACATTTTTATTTGTATTTGGTATTGTTGTTATAGTTAATGCGTGATACTGAATGTTCATTTTTTTTTTCGGAAGTGTATAAATTTAGTAATTAATTTTTTTGTAGTAAACGTAGTTTATGGCGTAAATTATAACTTCAGTTGGTAATTACTGTCCCATTGCTAAAGTTAGAACTTTATGTGGATTTCAAATTACTGTAGTGACTAATTCCTGATGTTGCATGTTATTTTGTTTGAAGAATTTTATGTTAATTTAATAATTAAATTTCCTTAATAATAGTTGTTAGTGTTTTATGAGAATTTCAAATAAATTTAGTAATTACTATTCTGCCCTCCCAAGCCAAAAGGGCGTATCTCAAGGATTTTCTGAAAATCAGTTTTTGAAATAATTGGATAGTTCAGATGCTAATATATTTATTTCCTAAAGGAAATGACCGTTTCTCAATAAAATGTGCCTTTAAAATGTGATTTAATGAAAGCCGTATCTCAAAATTAATATAAATTCCTAAGCGAATTTGGCGGAAGTTCATTTTTCTAAGCAAAAAGGTCGTTTCTCAGACATACGTTCTTTTCGCTTAGTATTTCGTATTTGCCATTCTAGTCAAATTAGACGTAACTGCATTAGTAACAAATCCTTCGTGTTTTAATCAGTTCTCAGCATGTAATCGCCACTACCCGAATGCTCATTTCCCATAGTTTAAACATAGTTCTTATAATTAATTCATTGTTTATCATGAAAATTAATATACAAGGTGTGTTCCGATTAATTTTTCTAGCTTATTATTGAAAACATGTCACAATTTTCATTTACTTGTTATGTAGTCAAGACGCAGAATATTGATTCTACTCAACCTTATTATAGAAACGCCATTATAATCACCACGTAAGTAAAATAATATTTATTTTTATCACTATTGGACTAATAGTTCATATGCACAAATATTTTAGAGACAACGAAATGGACAATGAAATTATTCGTAGACACATAAATTAATTTAATCCTACCATATCACATTAGTACATTACCGGAGGGAACATGCACCTAATCGTCTTTATTTACCAAGTGATATAACGCTGACTGTCATACACCATGATTTTATTACTCAGAATGTTAATTACAAATGTTCATATGAAAAGTACAGAATGGTAGCCAGTGAAATAGACATATCTTTTGCTAAACTGTGATATCTTCAATGTTCATAATAATAGCCACATAAAGCAAAATTTGGACACTAATTTTTAAACTTGTAAAATGTGGAAGACATATTGAAATAGCATCAAAATCTCGGACCAAATACAGAGAAGATGCTGAAAAATTGAAGAGGTTAACAAAATAATTTATTATGCAGATCTTCAAAAAGTTATCTTGTTGCCAAGACTGGACACATTTAAGGTAGCCATGTTCACAAGTGTTTGACTGTCTACATGAGAGCTTCGTTCCTGTTGGGGGGGGGGGGACAAAAAATGTGCAAGCCGTTTACAGCTGTCTGGCACGAGGCTCTCTTTGAAAGGAGAAAAGAAGAAATAGTAAGCACATTCTACAATTTTTTCAAGTACAAGAGAGATTGTTCAAAATTACTCTATGGTTGGACAATTGCACGGTCCAAAACAAAAATTGGACATTCTTTTCATTTTTGATTTACACTGTTAATTCAAATGCAGTAAGTACTAATGAAATTTTGATAAGATATTTTGAACCATGCCATTCGTTTATGCCTTCTGATCTTTTCATCACAAAGTAGAACAGTCAGTGAAAAGAAGTGGATATAAAGTATATGATTTTGCAGACTTTGTAGATGCAGTAAAATCAGCATCTTACCAGACTGAGGTACTGCCAGTGGAGCTTCAGAACCCGTCTGCATGATATGGTTGAAATATCGGTTTCCAGAGGATCATACAGTATGCAGTACAAAAATGACTTTGATGGTACATCATTCAACATAAATTTCCTGAGTGTAAAAATAAACTGAAGGAAGGAACAGTTACCATGTCCTGAGCAGCAACGAAAACTTCTTGGATTCCCTGCTTAAAAAAAGAATGCCATAATTTGCAATTTGGGTGGAATAATGAAAAACGGACTGACATTTTGGGAGAATGATCCAGTAAATGATGACTAAAATTTTATTATGTTCTAGTATCATTTATTTGGTATTAACTAACTTTTCAGTGTTTTGTTATTTTTTTAGGTAATTTATATACTTCAGTAATTTACGTAGAAGTATTTAGTGAACTGTGTACCGTAGTAAATATAATCAAACATTTATTTTCAACTTCCATGTTGTATCTTTGTATCATTAATATATTAACAGAATGATTGGTAAATAAATTCCTGTCTCTTCACTAATTTTCAAGATAATATTTGTCTTAGATTGCAGTATTTTTTGCAATACTGCTATGCAGTATGTGTTGTAATTTATTAAAATAATAAAAATAATTAATAAAATTAAACAGAATTAATTTCACTTACTGGTTTTTTATGTACAATATGATATACGCCTAATTTGCTAAGCGTATCAGTATCTTCAACAATTAATAATAATAGTTAGCAAATCAGGCGTATCTCAAATTGTCCACAAAAATGTAAGCTAATTAGCCTAAAAATTGTACTCTATATATTTTGAATATATTTCAATAATGAATACGCTGAAAATTCCAATAAATTAACTTTAAAAGTAGGCGCGCTTTGATCATTCACTAAATCCTCAATACTGAAAAATATTCAAGTTTTGAGATACGGCTTTTTGGCTTGAGAGGGCAGTATTGTCAGATATTGAAAATTAAATTTTTATGTAGATTAGATATTACTGTGCTAACCAATATCTGATGTTGAATATCAATTTTACTGAATTTTATAAATTTAATAATAACATTTTAAAATGGAAACCTGGGTACTTTATGGGAGTTAAATATTCATTTAATAATTGTTGTTTAGTCAACTGTGCGAGGACAGGTTTGAACCTCATAAGCAACAGCAATAAGGCATCACTCATGAGGCAACTGGGAGAGGAGATAATGGGGTAGGGTGGTCAGTTCCTTTCCCCCTAAAATGCATACATCGCCGGTTAACTACATATTCCATTGATCAGACTTCAGATACAAACAAACAATTATTCTTCCTCTGACACATATTATCATCAAGTGAGATGTACTGCTATATATATGTACCAGCTAGAACCTCAACCATAGGTAAAATTTAATAATTATTTTTTGATATTTAACATTAGATTTTTATAAATATTTCTTATTACTGTGCCACTGGTTAATGCTATGGAATGTGAATATTATTGTAAGATTTGGTTTTAATTTAATAATATTAATTTTAAATATTTTTACATATATTAATAACATTAATTTAGTAATTATTATCTGATAGTGAAAGTTAGCTCTTGATATGGTTTTGACAACATTTTAGTAAATAATTCCTTACACTGAAAATTAATTTTATTGGAGATTATACTATCAATGTCATAATTTTCTTTAATATTGAACATAGGTGTTTTAAATTAATTTTAAATTGTTTTTTTAATTCTTCCCTTATATTAAAAACTATATCCATATTAATTTGATATTATGGTAGTGTCTTATATGGAATGGTAATGAGAAACTGGAAATTGTTAACTCTTACAAATATCTGGGCTTAACACTGCAAGTGACAGGCAAGTCATTTACTAAGCACATAGAAGAAAGATGTTCGGCGGCGATCAAGGCTACGTACGACATAAGAAGCTCGAGAAGCTCTCCACGACCACAGCCCTGCGCCTCTTCTACATCAAGATCGCTCCAATTGTTAGCTACGCGCTGAAAAAGATATGGGTTCACTTAACCTCAGCGAACCTGAAGGAGCTAGAAGCCGTGAAAGCTTCATACCTAAAAAGAGCTCTTCAAGTGTCAAGAACAACGCAAACGAGGCTGGTATACCTATTAATGGACACGGATTTCTTCGTAAGAGAGCTGATGACGAGCAACGGCCTTCAACCTACACCAGCATACGAGGCCCACGTTAGGGACAGAGAAGAAAAAGCAGCAGACGTGGACCAGGAATTCCTTCAGACGCCAGCCATGAACACGGAAGAATGGAAGAAGCCTAACTTCGAGCTATGTCACGTCTTCACGAGGACGGCGGCCCACGGGTTCCACCATAGGATTTGTGCCAAACGAGGATACCACTCGGCCTCGGAGCAGTGCATCTGCACCCTCTGTGGGCACAGCTGCAGTCAGTACCATATACTCACCTGCCAAGCAAGGACTGAGACACTAACGTTCTACGCAAAAGAAGACAACTTTTGACTAAAATGTAACAATGTACACATTGTGTTTAATAAATCTTATTATTATATGGAATGCTAATTTCTATAGAGAGTTTCCTATAAATTTAATAACTAATAAAATATTCCTTATTATGGAATGCGAGTATTATATGCATTTTATGGAACTAATTTTACTTATTCCTGTTTAAAGTCAGTTTTTGTGCGGAAATCGTATTAGGGATGAATGTAATAAATAATTTCTGACATTTGTATTGGTAATATTGGTAATAAAATCCTAAATTTCTGAGTAAGTTATCAGTACTTTTTCGTAGATGTATGATACATTTTTAATTGGTTATTTTACGGCGCTTTAACAACTGCTGTGTTTCTAATAAGATGAAGGTGAGAATGCCAGTGAAATGAGTCGGGTCCAGCGCCGAGGGAAAACCCTGGAAAAAACCTCAACCAGTAACTTGTCCCAACCAGGATTTGAACCCGGGCCTGCTCGTTATACGGTCAGGCATGCTAACCGTTGTTCCACAGCCGTGGACAATTTTGATACCGTCCGTTGAAAGTTCTTTGTATGAATTGTACAAAATGTTCACTTCCTGCCTAAATACAGACCCATGCTCTTTGTCTCTTAGAGTTTTCAATTCGTTCCAAAATTCCAGGCGTGTTGTCTGCCCGGTTGCCCTCTGTAGATATTTGACTATTAAGATGTACTATCGACCACTTGGTTTTAACATCTTTTTAGCAATAATTGTACGATGAGTATAGTCCGGGTCAACTGACTTATCCTAAGGGTGAAACCTAACCATTTTTCCCCCATTAGTACATAAGCTAATAGATTATGGTGATTTTCTAGTTTTCAGGTTGAATTTTCTTTTGCCAACTTCGTTTCGAATTTCGGTACTGAGAAATACTGCAACTGTTAGTGATTTTATAAATGTTATGTTGGCAGCAGTGACACAAGTTGTCAGTAGTTTAAATTCTGAAAATTCAAATTGTTCTAGATTTGTGAGCCCATTGCTGGAAGCTAGCAAAATTTGAACATACTAATAATTAATTAATATTAATACATAATAGGCTAGTAAATGTATGTGTTGCTTTGTGTTGTGTTTACAATTTCAAGATTAGAGTCAGGTAGGCTAAGTGTAAATATGTATTTTATCATTAAATATAACATATTTCGTGTGATACATGCCCTTGGGTAATCGATAGGAATACCAGTTCATATTTTGATTAATTTCTTTCGTTTTCAGACTTCTATTACAATAACGGAGTAAATATTCTAAAGCATACATTTCAAAGTGGCATTCGTTTTCGGAATACATACTTATCATTTCACGTGATCAAACAAAATACATTTCTAGGTTAGGTCTCGTGATTCGTAAACTGTTTAATCAAAGCAATGAATTTCATATTTTCAGACAAAATACATTTTAATATTAGATCATACGCTAATCTACTAACTACTAACATAATGTGCGAGAGGTCCAGAAGAAAAATATACTCTTTCACAGATTATTGAACCTTTTAGAAAACACCACCCCAACATAAAGATGAGATGAAGTAAATAAGCAAGATATCGTTATTGTTAATACTATATTATTATTATTATTATTATTATATTGCATGGCATTGTGTGATTTTATCCTCTTTTGGTGATATCTAGTATTAGTCGGTAACACTGAAGAGACTGCCAAATTAGTCTTTTAGGAATTACTCTTACGTGATCCTCAGTATAGTAATGTTAGTCTTTAGTTCTGTTAGGTTATGTTTGCAGGCTATACATATGTTGAAGAAACATTCAGGGTTTCAGTTTGTATAAGCAAGATGGAGGGCGCGTGAGATTTTTTTTTATCAAACTTCTAAAGTTACACGAAAACTCCTCTCTTCACGATCGGCTATATATGCCTATCTACCCTTGAGAGAGGTTATGTTTTAAACAAAGTGTCTGTTCACTTCCAGTGTCATTTTATGCCGTGTTGAAGGCGCGATTATCAGATTATTCACACAATAGGTGCTTTGAAAGATGTATTTACGAGCAAGAGTGTTTTACAGCACACGAGTTCTTTAATTAAAGTTTAATAGTATAAATAATTTGTCAGATTAGAAAGTTAGCTAATTTTAGCTACTGTGGATGCAGTTGGCAACGTTGTGGCATATTGTACGTACATTTCTACAATAACAGTAATCTCCTTTCCAAACAAAAAGAACTTCCTGAGGATTGTAATGAAAAATGTTAATCGTTATTGACGGAAATTATTCGACTATAGCTATAATTCTTGTTCTTGCATAACCTAAATTCTGGACGCAATTAACGTACGTAATTCTTTTGATGTTTATACTAGTAGTTATTTTTCTTGAATTGATTCTTACAAAAAAAAATTTTGGTTTATTTAACGACGCTCACAATTGCAGAGGTTATATCAGCGTTGCCGGGGTACCGGAATTTTGTCCCGGAGGAGTTCTTTTACATGCCAGTAAATCTACTGACATGAGCCTGTCGCATTTAAATACACTTAAATGTAAGTAATTGATTAACTAGCGGATTTACTCCTCTTAATTATGTAAGTCTGTGTGGCTTACAGCTGTTTCGGTGCTTCATCACACCATCCTCAGAGCCTACTAGATCTCGGCGTCATCTCGATCTTCTACTAGAGATCTTGTAGGCTCTGAGGATGGTGTGATGAAGCACCGAAACAGCTGTAAGCCACACAGAGTTACATAATTAACACGAGTAAGTCCGCTAGTTAATCAATTACTTATATTCAAGTGTTAAAAGTAGTGTACTCAAGATTCAAAATGGACACTTAAATGCCATCGACCTGGGCCGGGATCGAATCTGCAACCTCGAGCATAGAAGGCCAGCACTATACCGAATACGCTACCGAGGCCGACAATTCTTAAATGCCGGTATTAACTTAAAACCTAAGATTAAATTTTCTGGAGAGCTGGGCTAGGACAGTGAACTTCCGGAATATCTTGGAGAGTGTAATCATGACAGAAATTAATGATTATTTAGGTCTGTCTGTTTTGAGAAATAATATTTGATGGCAATACTACTACAAGTACTATTATTCGACCAAGGCGGGTGGAGACGCGGGCGCAATGTGAACTATCGCGATGCAGTATTACGAACGCAGGAGCAGTAGCGCCACGGCTTCGGGCTGCAGGACTCCAATGACCTTGGTCGAGTAATACTACTTCTACTATTTTCCCCCTCGTTTTCTTCTATTTATCGATAGATATATTACCAGGATGGACACAACACTAAATTTCTCAACATTGAAGCTAAAAATATCTGTACAAAATAATAAACCCGCTATATTCAAATGCCTATACACGTAATACAAAATGGCATGCTTACGTAGTAGGTGACAGAAGACATCATATTTAAAGGGTCTGGAATCATGTGCGCGTGGCTCTTTAAAAAGTTACATGATGGAGTTTAAATCCGTCATAAACCAAAGAAACAAATTGGATTACCAAAGTAGAGGGTCTGAAGTTGGTAAAAATCATAAAAATAAAAAATCGCATTTTTGTCACATTTTTGCCAAAATTTCACCTACGCCTTCCCTTAGTCTGTCTACTTACTTTTTGCAGGGGCCAAAATCCCTGTATCAAGCTGTACATCTATTATCAGCTAGGAATGGCAAAGGAATTTTTTAATAGAAAAAGGAGCATCTTCTGCGGACATCTAGAAAAAGACTTAGTTAAGAGACTAGTGAAGTGCTTTGTGTGAAGGGTGGAATTGTATGGTGCAGAAACATGGACATTACATCGAAATGAAGGGAAACGAATAGAAGATATGGAGAAGAATGGAGCGTTTGTAGTGGACAGACGGAATAAGAATTGAAGTTGTGTTTGAAAGAGTGGGTGAAGAAAGAATGATTCTAAGACTGATCAGGAAGAGAAAAAGAAATTTGTTGGGTCAGTGCTGAGAAGAAATTGCCTACTGAAGGATGCACTAGAAGGAATGGTGAACGGGAGAAGAGTTTGAGTCAGCAGAAGATATCAAATAATAGATAACAATAAGATATGTGGATCATATGCCAAGACTAAGAGGAAAGCAGAAAATAGAAAAGATTGGAGAATACTGGGTTTGCAGCGAAAGACCTGATCATGGAGGGAACACTTTTTTTAATCCACCACCAACAGAAGCAGGCTTCCAATTACAGGTGGCTTACACAGATACATACACAAAATACATAATATAAGAGAAAAAACAACAAAACAAACAACACAAACGAAAGAAAGAAAATACGTAATGGTAATAGATGCTAGAATATAATATTACAGTTAATATAGTGCCAAAATAATGTCAATATAATGATGCAAAATTATTTAAAACTAGAGTAAAAACATTATAATACACTTCTTCATAATTTAAATATGTAAGGAAATATAATTCTTTTTAATATTGTATGAAATTTCTCAATTGTTGAACTGAAATCCAATTGAGAATCATAGTTTAAAGACAGAGAGTTGTAAGTAATACACATAACAAACAATGGAGAGTTCTTGAAGAAAACAGTTCTAGGAATAGGAATAATAAAAGGTTGCCTATGACATAATTCTGTTCTTTTTACATTGAACAGAGGAATTTAAGAAAATCACAGCTATTCAATATACCGTTAACAGTCTTATAGAGTAAAATTTGGCTATTTATTAATCGTCGAGATTTTAAAGTTTTATAGTTAAATTCAAAAAGTAACTGATTATATTAAATTTGCTTGTCATAAGACGACACGTGTTGTTTTTTAAAATATAAATAACGTAAAAATCTTTCTGTATCATTTCTATTTGCATCTGATGGGACTGGAACTGAGGTGACCATATTACAGACGCATACTCTAGCTCACTTCTAACTAGAGTTTTATATAGAGTATCAATAGTATTTATAATTTTTAATTCTTTTGTATTTCTGGTTATATGGGTAAATCCTTATTTTCTATATTCATCAATTACCACGTGATTTAAGTGCATTTTAAAACATAAGTTGTGTGTAAAATAAAGACCCAAATCCTAAATGATTCTACTCTAGGTAACTTCACACCATTAATTTCATACGAATTTTGAGCAATTGTCTTATTTTTAGAATATGTCATAAAGCAACATTTATTAAATATATATTATTTTAATGTACCGAAGTACATATGATATTTCCATGCAGATATTCTGCGTCATCATACGATGAAAGAGTAATGGAACGGAGAAAAATTCTCTCCGGCGCCAGGATTTGAACCCGGGTTTTCAGCTCTACGTGCTGATGCTTTATCCAATAAGCCACACCGGATACCACCCCGGCGTCGGACAGAATTGTCTCTGATTAAGTTCCAACTCTTGGGTTCCCTCTAGTGGCCGCCCTCTGCACTACGTCATAGATGTCTAAGAACGTAGGACCAAAGTCCACACATGTGCTGAGGTGCACTCGTTATGAGTGCCTAGTTGGCCGGGATCCGACGGAATAAGCGCCGTCTTAAATCAGAAGTGATTTACGCATATCATATATGTTATTTTAATGTACCGAAGTACATATGATATTTCCATGCAGATATATATTATTTTAATGTACCTCTAGTGAGAGAATTTTTCTCCGTTCCATTACTCTTTCATCACATGATGACGCAGAATATCTGCATGGAAATATCATATGTACTTCGGTACATTAAAATAATATATATGATATGCGTAAATCACTTCGTGATTTAAGACGGCGCTTATTCCGTCGGATCCCGGCCAACTAGTTACTCATAACGAGTGCACCTCAGCACATGTGTGTGAACTTCGGTCCTACGTTCAAAGACATCTATGACGTAGTGCAGAGGGCGGCCACTAGAGGGAACCCAAGAGTTGGAGCTTAATCTGAGACGATTCTGTCCGACGCCGGGGTGGTATCCGGTGTGGCTTAGTGGATAAAGCATCAGCACGTAGAGCTGAAAACCCGGGTTCAAATCCCGGCGCCGGAGAGAATTTTTCTCCGTTCAATTACTCTTTCATCACATGATGACGCAGAATATCTGCATGGAAATATCATATGTACTTCGGTACATTAAAATAATATATATAAAACATTTATTAAGATTTAACAGAAGAAAATTATCGATACTCCACTTGTGTATGTGTGATTAGAAATGTAAAAGCTAGACGATTTTCAGATATTATAATGAAGATGAGAGGAGATCACTTCTCAACAAGTAGGCTACACGATAACGGACACTTTGGAAGCAGATAAGTTTACCTACACTCATCAGTCGATCACTGATGAGTTTCAATTACTAGATTTGTAATTACAAGAGGTATCGCCATACCGCGGTGGGGGATTGAAAGAGCTTTAAAAACAATTAATATTGCGGGCCACATTGACGTGAGAAGACTGACAGACTCTGCCTGGCAGGAGCAATTACTCAGCAATTACAATAAATTCATCCGGCAGCCACGAGCTGTGAACTCGTGTCATGTCGCCGCAGAGGTGTGTGAATTAGTACAAGCTGTAGCGGATCTCACTCTCTCTCTGCCAGACCTGGCTGGTTTACAACTGTATCTGCACGGGTCCGGTCCCATGTAGGCATTATAACCAACAGGAGAGGAATGCGATCGGCAACGAATTTTGAATCCTCTATTAAAAAAACTGGACATTTTCTTCTGACTTTTCCATATCGGCAAATAATTAAAATTTTGGTATTTAATAATGTCATATATTTACATTCTCTCCTAACATTTTTTGCTATCGAGGGGAAGACTTAGACCAGACCTGCACAAACAACGCTCAACGAGCGCGCGCGCTCCATCGGAGCGGGAGAGCTGTGTTTACAGTTCGCCGAAACGGAGAGGAAGATACGTCAGAATGACATAGATTTGCTATAGGTAGAGGAGAGGGAAACGACCATTCAGCTATCTAGTGGAGTGTAATGTGTATTCTCAGTAACTGTTTCACGTTGCTTACCTACAGTATAGTATGGAGGAATCTAAAAAACGGAAAAGTGATCATCAGGCAAATACTTTAAATGTTGCATGGAAAATGCTTATTTTTTCATATCTGCTGGAGTAAATACTCAGTGCCTTATCTGCCACATCATTTTGAAAGGTAGAAAGAAACATAACATAATGCGTCATTACGAGTCCAGACATAATAGTACATTATGCAACGAGCCTATAATGAAGGTAATTAAGAATTGAGTATGGATATTTATGAAACGAGCGCAAGCGAGTTTCATAATTATCATACGAGCTTCTTAATTACCATTATAGGCGAGTTTCATACGACTTTTCATGCTCGACCATATTTCTAACTTGATATTATTAATTTTAATTGTATCTGACCTTCAGCAATGTTCCGTATGTTGTGAGATGTGCGCAAACGCGAAAGTATTGATTTTTTCCGAGGAACATATATCCACATTTACCTTGATAGGCCATAAGAACCTACAGAGATAACATTGAAATTAAATTAGACATTGAAAAACGAGATGACAAATTGAATTTATTTGAATATTGTTTACAATTAACGCTAATTATTATAGTAACAGAACATAACCTTCTGCGACAGTATTGGATTTCCAGCCTCCGTGACTTTTCGCTAATTCTCTTTCGATTGCATATCCGAGAATAATCGATACTTGCGGTTTTATAACGGTAGAAAGCTGACCTGTCATTGGCTGAACAGTTGTAACCTGAGTCGTCATTGGCTGAAAGACCTGACCTTTAATGAGTAGGTGTAGTTTAATGACATGCATTAAAGGTCTGCTACCAGGTGTATAATTACTACATTTCGGCATGGTCGAGCATAAAAATACTTACGGTTGTTTTGTTGCTGAAGATCGCAGTGAAAAGATTCAGGACTTGAAAGCTGCATTATTACTCGAGGTAGGTATAGTCGGTATTTATTTTTTATTAATTTGAAATACATTGTCTTATCAGAGGTACTTACTTAATTATTTCTATGCCCGAGGTTGCGGGTTCGCTTCCGGGCCAGGTCGATTGCATTTAAGTGTGCTTAAATGCGACAGACTCATGTCAGTAGATTTACTGGCATGTAAAAGAACACCTGCGGGAAAAATTCCGGCTCACGGGCAACGCTGATATAACCTCGGCAGTTGCGATCGTCGTTAAATAAAACATAAGATTTAACATTTAATGATTTACAGCTCGAACTTATTGATCTTCATTGTGACCTAAGAGCTAAAGATCGTTTGAATATTACTACTAGCCTGGTTGAGTTTTACAAGACTGAACATTAGCAATAATATCCACCACTACATAGGCTGGCTGTGAAAATGATTACTATGTTTGGCTCAACATTTATATTTATGAGCAACTGTTTTCTATAATTATAGACTATATTGCTTATAATCAACTTTAATAAGGGAGGCATCGGACATCTGTAACTGATGTTTCATTATGATCAGTATCCTACTGTTTCTTTCAGCTGCCAACAGCATAAAACCTCGTTTTCATGTACTGATAAATAAAAATATAACAAAATGATATTGTACATTTAAGTAGCTATAGAATTTCTATTATTTCTGTAAAATAAATATTTTTTTTATTAATTAATAATAGTCCAAGATAGTTTTGCAAAGACTGAACGGAAATTCGCTTCATGAACACTCGTAATAGTACTTCCTTTTGTGTAAATTTTGTACGAGATCACCCCGTCTACCCTTATACAGAGCGCAGCTAATATCTGCATTCCGCTCATGAGCTGTGAGCCAGCTCGGAGAGCGCAAACCTTGTGCAGGCCTGACTTAGGCTAACATCAACTGAAATTTCTGTGGTTTTTTGTATCATCTTTGGTTAGGTTAGGTTAGGTTAGGTTAGGTTAGGTTAGATTAGGTTAGGTTATCTATTGGTTAAAGTGCTGGATGAATACGAATGTCCCAAATGGTTCCCGAGCAATTGAAAAGGCTGCATCCAATTTGGTTCCCGTTCTTTTCCAAGCACATCTTCCGAAGTTATTTCCATAATCCGAAGGAAAACTATAAACAATATTTTCTACCATTTGGTACTGACTTAGAACGATGTGCTTTATGTAGGAATGATTGAAAATATTGTTTCTAGCTTTATTATTTACCGATATTACGTTTTGTGATTAAATGCACGGTTAATTAGAAAATTACTGAAGTTTGAAGTTTTAGCAGTCCGACAACACCGCCACGAACACACGCTTTTCGTGATACAGATGTAAGTGGTCAACGAACTCAGTAACTCTGAGATAATCTCTATCGCTGTGTTGCAACCAACTCGCAGCGTGCAGAGATTTGAATTTATATTTTTTTAATAGTAATATGCGTTACAAGAGCGGTATGTTGAAGTTATCATGTTCGAGGAAAAGTTTGAAAAAGCGAAACGTAGTTGAGCTTTTTTAATTTCCGAGAATTGAAAGAAAACATACCGCTCGTGTATCGTACCGGTACATTATTTTGTGCGAAGATCGTTTATTACATACCTGAAAGAGGAATTTCTAATTAGTTGCAATGAAATCTCCATCTTGGTTTCTGTTCAATGACGGCAAATTTGCAAAACATAAATATCTATCTTCAACATTGTTATTTTAAAATGCTTTCTGTGTTTACTATACTCCAGCAGGCCGTGATATACGTCTGTCTTTTTTTTCCCCCAGTCTATGATGAGTCTGGAATCTTGTTGATTTTTTCATGGCTTCCTTAATGTTACTTGCATCACGAATGCAGTAACTTTAGTGGAGTTGTAGAGTTTACTTAATTTTTGCAAATATTTAAAAACAATAATTGACAGTGCACTTTAGGTGAAATTGCAGTGGTAAGTTTCCAATTTATAATTATTACTATATTGAAAGTCTCTAAAAATAATATGTTAAAAGCCAAACGCAGTAAAATTAATATGTCACTTAAGCGGTAAGAAGAGGGAAATTGTTATGTGTGTTAGGTTGGGAATACTGAATGTGGAATTTTAGACTTTCGCGGATTGGTTTTGTGCGGAAACCAAGCAAATAAGCACGATCTCGCACAAAATTAAATTTACACGAAAACCGTCCACAATAATGAAATACGACAGACGGATAAATTATTCTTTATTACTTTTCCTATCGGTATGGACAAAAATCACGATCGTACTCGCCCGAATAAGAGGTTGTTAAACATTTGAGATAAACATTTTTTTTTTCTGAAAAAAAAAACTGTTAACTTTCCAACAATATGGTATTACAGATTTTTGTTACATACAACATGAGCTATTCGCTCTGAAAATCTGCAGGGCTATTTCATTTCCATCCTGTATATAGCCAATTTTAAAAGAACCTTCTGAATTCACAGGTTGCCAAATAATATAAGGTAAACAAAAATGTAATAATAATAATAATAATAATAATAATAATAATAATAATAATAATAATAATAACTTAAGATTCAAGTAATAAACATACATTGAATATTGAAAAAAATACTAAAATAGTGTGAAATTAGAGATGAAAACAACATATAAGTGTAACTCTTATAAAATATTATACAAATGATTTCTTTAATATATGCAAGGACCCCGTGATTACAATAATAAAAATTTTTAATTTTGTTAATGGGTATTCCGGGACTTTTCCAAATTTCCACAAAATAGCGTGATATAGTGCTGCATTCTCCAACCGTCACTTCCTCTCTTTCATTAACATTTCCGTTTCTTTCCTATATTTCTGGCTTGTTCCGATGTAGAGTCGCCTGCGAGATGTATGTATGTAGGCCTAGGTTATGTGTGGTTAATTTTTTTGTAATGAAGCGGGGAGAATGATATAGTCCAAAGCACACTTTTAACAAAAATGTTTTTGTGCGATTTCATGCGGCAGCTGCTATTGAAATATTATAAAAATTAATCAACAAATTACTTAACTATACGCCGAAGAAATTATGATACCCCCACCTAATAGCATTGAACTCTAAACTTTCAATACACTCGCCTGTAAAATATTGCCTGTGTGGCTTAGGACTTTATGATTCTCATCCATTCAACTGGTTATTTTACGACGATTTATCAACTAAGATGGTTATCTTGAGTCTCTGGGTGAGATGAATATGAAAATGCCGATGAAATGAGTCCAGCGCTCCTATTAGGTTGAGGGAAAACACCAGTTAAAATCTCAATTCGATAACTTGTCCCAAATCGTTTCACGGTCAGACAAACTAACCATTACTCCACAGCTGTGGATATGTTATGTATGCAATGTACGCTATGTATGTATGTATGTATGTATGTATATATGTATATATGTATGTATGTATGTATGTATTAAATGAAGATAAATGCGATTTTGAGACTCAGTACCATATTTAAAATATTAACACTAATCGAAAAGTAAGATATAAATACTTTCTGAATAGAAGAGTTGTTGATTATAAATTTTCCGTTGGTGGAGGTAAAAATTATATCACATCGTTTCGAATATTAGCTTTGTCTTTGTCTTTTAGTAATAAAAATTGAGTTGAAAAGACCTTCGTACTCGGTAGGAGTGCCTACAGACAGCTGAAATTACATCAGTCAAGCAGTCGTCTTATTTTTTATCAACAGTAATCTCACTAAGAGTTTTTGATTTTATCGATAAATTTACGAGTGGAATACGAGCAGATTTATCTAGAAAAAATGAAAACTTGAATGGAATTTAATTGACTATTACACTATTAGAAGAAAGTATATAAAGATTAGAAGAAATAAAGTACTCTAATAAAATAAAATATTAATTGACTTACTAAAATTCTATTTCACTAATGTTAGCTTCACCAATACGTTTGAGCGGAGTCGCCATTTTCAGTTGACTATCTATACGGGAAACAAATGACGATCGCAAAGCATGTTTTATAGTACCGTAAAGAATTTGCAGTTTGAAATGTTGGCGAAGAAAGAAACAGATGGTAGAAAAATGATAAAAACAACATATGCTGGAGAAATGATAAAAATAAACAAATGCTAGGAAAGTGATAAAATTGTAGCGATAAACAGTCATGATTGATTGAAACACATCCTTTAGTACCGTTTTAATGGTCGAAAGTAGTATGATGTAGTAAAATGTATTAGTCACATGAAGACAAGTCTATAGTCATTCTTGGAAACGTTGTATTTTAATTTTTAGCACCGACAATGGGAAAAGTGTAAACCACACCTCTTCCAAAAATTCATCATTGCTCTGTCCGTAATTCGGACCGATATCATTTTGAGTAACCAGTGATATCCTTCTTCCCCTATTACAATGATACATTATGTTACTTTCAATCACTCCGGCGTGCAGTACACAAGAGGGACACATTAGCTGCGTAGCTAGCGGTGCTTCCTGATAAATCACGTTAAATAAATTGACTATATTTTTATTAGTTCGTGTGACAGTCCTGTAACAATGGAAGTGCTGTGCACTAGATTTCCCATGGTGTAGCAAAGCTATTTTCGGAAATTTTTCATTCGTCATACATAAGCAAGTTACTTAGCGTAGTCCGATTGCAGAATTTAATTACACCGCGGTGATTGACGGTAACTCTCCACTCTGTGTGATTGGATTAAACCCAACCGCAAATCCATATAACGAGAAAGCGTATACAGTGCGAAATAAATACAAGATGGGGTGGGTACCTCGGACCAATCCTTCATAGTGTATTAGATTGAATCTGACTGTCAGCGCAATCAGATTCTTCATTCTAGGTTTGTTATATCTGTAGGCATACTGTATATGCGGTAACAAGGCGCTGGAGTAACGAAAAATTGCTCCATGCATATTGCACATCAAATCTTTAAATCATAAAAGAGTCTAAGTAAATGATTTCGAAAAAAAAAAGAACATATTTATGAGATAAATCAGGAAGTGGCCCAAAATTTCTTCTATTTCGAAGATAAGAGCAAGAAGTGGCATAACTTATATGCTTGTAGCGTTTATTTCGCCAGGTTGTATAAGTATTATGTTGAACAGCATCCTCGTATGTAAAACAGCGAACAAAATAAGATTTCACTTAATTGCTATCAAATAAATTTTCTCGAATCTTCTACAAACACATCTAAGTCAAGGCATGGAACAAACTTCACAAGAAGAGATTGAAATATTCTTTAATGTCAGATATTTGTCATATTTATAGATACTAAAATGCTTCTTTGCTCATCTGTAAAACAGAATTTTTTGGGAAACGACGTGCTGTTCAACACCATCGACATAGAAGAGATAGACTAATAGTATCCACCAAAATGTCTACACTTTTATGTCTTTTAGGTAAGGATATATTATATAATGTGTTTTATTATGCCATTTCCATTTTAATATGTGTGTTCTTTTAGAGAGTGGTTGGATGTAATCATAGGTAGAGGGGGGGGGAACCTACAAAAAAGGACTTGTTTTGGGTACAAAGCACGTACGGTCAGAAGACTCGTGCATTGGAGTTTAGAGAAAATTATGATAATATAAAATCTGTATGTATAATATTACTCAATAAATCCATCTATCTAGTCCACACCTGTGGAGTAACGGTCAGCGAGTCTGGCCGCGAAACCAGGTGGCCCGGGTTCGATTCCCGGTCGGGGCAAGTTACCTGATTGAGGTTTTTTCCGGGGTTTTCCCTCAACTCAATATGAGCAAATGCTGGATAACTTTCGGTGCTGGACTCTGGACTCATTTCACCGGCATTATCACCTTCATCTCATTCAGACGCTAAATAACCAAAGATGTTGATAAAGCGTCGTAAAATAACCTACTAAAAATCCATCTATCTATCTAATACTTTCAGTAATTATAGGGTATTCACCGACCCAAAACTCAGAACTAAATATACAGAGTGTCTAGGAAATAAGCAACATAACTTCGGGGGTGTGTGTTTCATATGTGGAGCTGGCGTTCAAAATGCAACATGTCCACATAAATGATTTTTTAGTAATGGCAAAAAAAAAAATTTCATTGCTAAATATGTTATGCGACAAAGTTATTTTCTTTTATATTCTAATGTATTTCTTGTGTTCAGAAACCTGTTGTATATGCATAAAATGAAATTTAAATTATTTTGATGATTTATAATGGGATAGGCATATAACCCGTACATGATACTTTTTGTAAGAATGTTTGCACATTTTACTTTAAAATTGGACCATTTACTTAATCTACATAAAATATTTATCTAAATGTTAATGAACTATATATTGATATATTTGAAAAATTATGTAAGTATAATACGGGCAAATATTTGTAGTGCAATCTTACACATTTTGATTTCGTACACACACATTCTAAAACATGTTATTTATTGAGACATATTAGGAACATTAAAAATTACAAAATTACAAGAGACGCAAATACTTTTAGTACAAACTTACACATTCTGGTTTTGTCCAAACAAAAAAATGAGGGAAATTACTGATTCGGTTTTTATGTCTAAGATACAAATATTGTAATACCCAATTTGCTTGCTTAATATGCTTCCTGATTAGATGTCTCGGGCAGACTGAGTGTGTCTGTAAATGTTTCTTTTTTTTAGAAGGTCATAGAATCACTTGGTTCTCTTAGTGTGAAGTTTTTTTCCTATTACAAAATCTAACCTTTCCTTAGAATGTTTAGGACTCTGCTTTCTTCTTTCCGATTCCACGACTTTTATATCCAGTAACAACAAAATCCTTCTCATAGTCCATTTTGATTAAAAAGAACGCAGAGAAATACTGTGGAATCTTCTCATTGGCTGACTCATGTTCCATATTGTTTTGAATCATGACAGTGGATGGACATGTTACAGATACAATGAAGACAAACTTTTAGCACTTTAGAAATTAAGGAACTTGAAGCGATGTGTAAGGAGTAATGAAAAGAATTGCCTGTTCCATCTGTTACTTTAAAAATGTACTATAGTGAATATGTTGCATTATGAACACCAGCTTCACATATCTAAACAATGAAAATAGTTTGATGTACTGTACGTAGGCCTGGAAATGGTTGTTTGCGACTTTGGACTATCAAACACGTGCTAACCGAAATGACTTTATATCCCAAAAGTGGTTTCCTGCAACACGAGATACTGTTTAACACAATCTGGTAGTTGTTCGATTTGTAGTACATGTTGATTGGACGTTGTTGAGACCATGTGCACAAATCAAGAGCGAGCAGATATGCACTTCATGTGTGGTTTGGCGGACCGCACTTCTGTAGAGGCTCGTTGTTTATACGGGAAACTCGGCTAATTCCGCAGTACGGGTAATTCCGCAGTAGTGGATATATGATTTTACTGCGGCTTTACAATAGCGTGAACTTAAGTTTTGAGAGGCTGTCAACAGGAGGCATGTCCTCTGCAGTGCTATAGAAAAAAATCAAGGATATTGGTCGACACCTCTGTCGGCAATACAGTGAAACATCGGAAGTTGGCTGTTTTTAGTGTTTTGCTACATAGCTGTGAAGAAAGTGAGCATTGTTGCATATAAATTGTTCCTTTTATATTACTTTCATAATGTGTTTCATAATTATTTACGACTGCGGAATTAGCCAAGTCCTATTGCGGATTATCCGCACTGTTGCGGAATTATCCGAGTTGTTCTTTTTCAACTGTAATGTATGTACAACTAAATATATTTGCATTTTAATAGGTCTCGTTATCTCATTTGGTAATGAAAGGTTTCGTCCATGTCTACATCCTTGATAATATTTCTCGATAAACATTATGATAAAAATATGATAGATTTACTTCTTAATATTGAGGAATTAGCCGAGTCTCCCCTACAAAGAAAGTTTCCCACACCGAAGATGTCCAGGTAGCAAAACATTAATTGTGAGTGACCATCGTAAATTGTGTGAATATGGAATTTTGGACCTTGAGCTGTCGAAAGAGAACAACCAAATAAGATGTATAACTCTTGTTCAAGAGGAGAGCTTCTGGAAATTGTTATGCGACACCTGAAATCAACACACGAATGTTAGCAATGTCAATGGATAATCCTGCAGTGTCTGAGTAGTCAGACCTACAGTCTATCACACAGGCAGTCCGGGTTCGATTTCCGGTGAGACCTAGGATTTTTCATTAAAAATTCATAGTAACACTTGTGGCGAACAAGGCCCCCGCTGGGATTTTCTCCACATTAGGCATTACATAATTCCGTCGACATTTCTCCATTTCGTCATCACTCCATTGCATACCCCGAACGCAGTCTGGCGATGCACAGAAGCGGCTGGCCTAGAGACGTGTGCTGCTGCCTGCTTGAAATCTGGATACGTAGCGATGAGTTAGTATACTTAGTTTACTACATGGCACTTTACGCATTAAGAAAATGCTTAATGAGTTCGTTTTTGAACACTGTTAAATTCCGACAGTCTCTGATGTCACTGGGTAGTGTATTCCACAAGCACGATAACGAGATTGTGTATGATGATGAATACAATGATATATTATGTGTTGGTATGGCTATAGCCTGATCACTGACATTAAAACCTGCGCCACAAACCAGTGTTCGTTCGTGCGCAGGTTGTCAAAGTGGGGGACCTGTTGTGTTGTAGATGCGCTCCTGACCGACGTCTCGCAGCGAGTACGTTCTAAACTATTCGAAACAGCACTCGTATCCGCGTCCAATCTTTCACTTTTCAGTCAATTATTAATATTCCATTTCGACGTATTGTGTATAGTTAAAACGGATTGTAATTTATAATAATGGAAGGGAAACCAAGTGTGCGCGGCAGGCTTTTGAAAAGTGACGCGTATGAAATTATTTATAACGTTGCGAAGTATTTCAAATAGAAAAAAAAACATTAATTTAAGTTGAAATATTATAATGTTGTCACATCAAAAAGGAAGCTACGGGAGTTTCGGCAAGCTTGATAAATAAACGTTTTGAAGAAAGGAACAGTGACATTGTCTACCACAGTTGGAGTTAGACTAGTGTAATCCAGCCTAGCGAGCTGCTCGTATAGTGATGACTAGGGAGCGGATTTTTTTGTGCTAAAAATTTAAATATATTTATTTTTATATGCTAAAAAGTACGAAAATATTTGCTAAAAATAAAAAATATATATTTTCTTTAAATATGACAAAAATACCTTACTTAGCTTGGAAAAAAAAGTTACTAGGTACTCACCAACCACACTTGAGTGCTAGTAGTTGGCCGAGAATTGCAGTGAACAACAAAGGTCATCTCCAAATTCTCCATCACAAATGCATGCCTATTATCTCTGAACAACGACTTATACTGTGAAAACGATCTCTCCACATCATAGGACGTCAGACGTGCATATTTAAAGAGAGGAATGTCACAAACACATAGACCGTCAATTTCACCTATAGGCACACCCTCCAATACTTGAGCAACTTTACTTATTTTTTTATATCCACTGTTTTTCCCAAACACATTCTGGAATTTGTCCCTTAATACTTGTACTTCTGAACCTGGTAGCGAGTCTAGTTTAATTTTCACGGCACGCACCTCTCTGTTTCAGACAACAGGTTTTTGGATGTTTCGAGTTTTTTATGGTGTCACACAAAAAGCTTAGATTTGCTAATAGGAAAGCCAAATCGTTTTTTAAACAACCATCTTTCAGTATATCTTGAAGAATATCGATTGACGAAGCCCGATAACAGGGAATCACAACAAGACGTATTGCCTTACTTGATGGACATAAGCGAGAGGCGAGAGATTTGTTTAAATTAAATAATGTTCATACCCGAGCTCTTATCTGTTCTGTTCCACAAAAAACCTTTGAATGAAATCATCTTCAGCAACAATAAACATTCCTAATTTTGTGTTACAAGATCTCTCCTCCTTGTCCATGTTAATTTATTCTCTAATAATAACACTGATATGTTGCCTAGCAGTTCTCAGAACTTGAGGCGATACTATTACAAAAATGGATCACAGATACACCACACAGCGCTTAGAAACACGAAGCAACCAAGAATTCTTAAAAAGATAACGTACTTCTGAGTTACAGAATTGATTTAGTTTTAAAATGTTTAAAAGTTCTTGTAAAAAAATTATTTAAGTAAAAAAACTCTATGATTTATGTGTTTATAATAGATTTCCTGAAAATATGTATTTACATAATTTTTCGTGAAAATATGTGTTTTTATGTGAAATAAAATTCGGGTTTTAAACTTGAAACTTCATGTTCGGAATTTTTAACTTCGTTAATTGTGTTTTATCACACGTAAAAATAATATTTAATTGCATAGGAATCCGCTCCTTAGTGATGACGTATCTCTCTCCATGGCCACGTGAGTATTGAAAAAGCCGAAGGTATTATTGTAGTTGGTCGAGCTATTATGCAGTTCTTTTGCGTGCATGTAAAGAGATATTGGAATTTAGTGATTATATACGTAATTGGAAGCAGATTGAAACAAAGCCGGAAATAAGTAACTTATATAAGATGTCTTTTCTTTTTTAGAATAGACTTGCCAGATTTAAAAACGAAAAATCGTTAGTCGCCAGAAAAAAAATAGTGATAACTTAGCGTTGGGTTGGAACATCGTCGAGCCTAAAACTTAATTAGTAAGTATAAAATAATGATAATGAGATTGATGCTAATACGATAACATTCTTTGTTTGTTTTCTTATGTAAAATAGAAACATTTTTAAAAGAATCGTGCGTTTTTATCTCTAATGGATCTTTTCAACCAAGGAAAGTGTTGTTAAGGGGAAAGATGGATGTTCTTCGAAGGTACCTCCATCATCTTAAACTCGCTGTTTGTTTATTATAAATAGCATTATATAGCTTGTAAGTAGGTCTTCTACCTCAGGACCCTCGAACTACACGGCATCTATCTTAGTAACAAGGTAATGGGTTCCTGCAAAGACTCTTTTCTCTCCCTTCAAGTGAACTCTCCGTACATAAAGGACCAAGTGTTAAAATTTTCAGAACAAGCCTGCTTACCATGCAAATCTTGTTATCTCCGTCTACAGCAAAATGGCTTCTCCTTACTAACACTGTATTATAATCGGGTTACACATCTAGTCTGCCGCGGGGTCAACTAGAAACCTTCCTCCCCCCTCACTATCATCTCTCGGAACAAAATTGTCTAGTTGGGGGAAAATTATAAGAAGTTGGTTCAAATGTTAACCTTGCGAGACCTCAATCTTAAGAGAACAGCGTCGTAAATCAAATTTACTGAGTTGTATGTCCTTGTTTACAGCTCGCAGAGATAAAGCGACCGTCTGTCAAATGAGAAATATTACGCTGGTAAAGACTGTAAGATCTTCATTAAGTTACCTTGGACTTGACTCGTCTTTTCTCAGCGAAGATGTAAAGATGGGAATCAGAAAACGAAAAACTCTAAACAAGAGAACTGAAAATATTCTTTCAATAACTGGATTTACAGCAATTAAATTCTTTCCATTCACCATAAAACAAAATGTTGAAATTTACGAAAATTATATTATTGTCGTTCTTCTGGAATACACACCAAGCTCAGCATTGGAACAGCCTATCATCACAGTCTAGTATATACAGTCACGAAGGTCAATACGTAGTAAATATGCATCCATAGATAGTTGCTCACCACTAGGATCCCTAATATCGCCTAGTTACAGACAATGAGAAATAGTACCGGCACAGTCTATTGTTCCTAGCACCCTTACAAATCAAGCTTCGTGACTGTATAGACTAGACTGTGCTATCACTATAACTTAGATATATTTTTCTAATATTACTATAAAATCAATTTTAAAAATAATTTTATCCATC
The DNA here is from genome assembly GCF_040183065.1 of Periplaneta americana. NCBI lineage: Eukaryota > Metazoa > Arthropoda > Insecta > Blattodea > Blattidae > Periplaneta > Periplaneta americana. Next base: position 80,924,567 of record NC_091133.1, on the reverse strand, counting down.
TTGATTACACAACTTTTAACACTGTATCACTTCGGAATAGCCTATGTATTATATGACTAATATATGACTATATGTAAACCAGGTACGATAGAATTTAACACAAAGTCATATAATACATATTCCGAAATAATTTTCACCCATTTATTCATTCATCCATCCATCCATCCATCCATCCATCCATCCATCCATCCATCCATCCATCCATCCATCCATCCATCCATTATCAGGTTTTACAATGTCCTAAGACATCTTCCTATACACATTTGTAGGATTCTATAGCCTTCCTTCATTCTTCTCTATTCCCTCATCCACTATTTATCTAATCCATTTGTTCCCATTATTTTAATTATTTCTTGTGTCCATGACAATTTTTTATCATCTCCTCTTCCTTTTCCGTGTTAGAATTTATTCCTACACCTTCTTCGACAGTCCATGTTCTGTCATTCTCTTCGTATGACCAAACCATCTACAATTTTTTTTAACAATATTTCCATCAATATTTATATTAGGTGATAATGTAGAGAAAGTGTTACAAATACGGAATACCACTTTGTATATTTCTTTTTTCGTTTTAGAGCCTGCATGTTTTGAATACCGAATGTAAAGTATCGTCCTATTTATTGCTGAATTTTCCTGTGAATTGTACATCGGACTTAAAACTTCGTAAGATGTTATAAAATGTTTAAAAAAATAGTTTCCTCAAAAATCTAACATATTTCCTCCATGAAAATGGAGGTAAAAATATGGAATGCTATTATCAAATTACAAGATTAACAGAATTGCAAAGTCAAAATGATCTTTAGTAGGAAAAGCATAGAACAAGCATTCACCATCTTCATTAAAAGGTGTTTTCCTAACCTTAATGCCGAATCCAGATGAATCGCCTCTCACATCCTTTCTCGAAATTGTTTTATGGCTTCTTGCAATACCTTTTCATTCCACTGTTTTCTAAGTTTGTTGGAAGGCGAGGTTTTTCCTTCCTTTTACAGGTGCCAACACTAATAACGAAACAGAAAATCGGGATATAAAAAAGGAATACTAATAATACTAGTATTCCATATTTGTGACACACTGATGTTGTAAGTCATAACATCAACACATTTCATAATTTAAAAACAAAATCAATTAAACATAGATATACATAGGTCTCGCAAGCACGGATTACCGACGGAAGGAATGCGAATCAAACACTGCGATAAGGAAGAGCGGGCGAGAGGAAAGGTCACGAGATAACTTGAATGATATTCAAGAGTACAGTCGGAAGAGAAATGACATCAATAGAATCAGTCTTGCGTTGTGATAGTTACATTACGACTTTAGTTTGTTCCATTGCATGTGAATGCGTGTCTTGTATCGCACGGTATTATTATTTCATTCGTAAACATATGTTGGGCGTTTAATTAGCTTCGATTTTTCTCTTGCTACGTTCTCTATTTCCACACCGATCTCCTCATTTGTTCATCTTCCTGGAAGAGACAGCACTTCCATCGGCTCGCACCCCTCCTCCCTCGGCGTGCCTACATAGGTCTACACACGTCAAAACAGACAGCAACGCCACCATTGGTTTTCGGTAATCGTTTCTTGCGCGAGCTATACATTGTTATAAACGTAAATTATATTCTTTAAGATTACCTAACCTTATGTATATTCAATATTTCTAACATTGAGGAATGCAAGAAAAGAACTTACCGCCAATATTTTCACATTCCTCTAAAACACAATAATAATAAACATTTCAACAGTTCAGCTTCTAACTGCAAACTAACACATTCCCGCAAAAGAGAGTATCAGTGCGTAGTAACTTGGAAGGCTCCCGCTAGAATACAACACTTCTCAAGTATTTCACAATATTTCATATTCGTACCTCCCTAGTTCATACTTTGTAACACCATTCTAACTGTTTTGTTTTGATAGATTCTGTAAGAGATTCTTGCACTTCCATTTTTTTTATAACATTACTTCTAAGTTTGTCCTTCCCTTGCAGATCTTCGCCAAAGATCCATTTTTCTACAATGTAATGTAATTGCGTTGTCTTAAAATACTTTATTGCATCGCTTTCTGTTTTGAGTAGATAACATAAATAATATAATGATTTGCTTGATTTCTTAAACGTGTGTAACAAAGATGTATGAGCAAGTAACATAATTTAATTACGATTAAAAAATGCTGACTTTGCAGTGAAATACCTGCTCTTGGGCAGAAAGTTACGAATGAATAAACTAACTAATCCGCAATCTTAGTAAGTAAATATATCTTGAGCTACGCTTACCACAAAAAGTTATGTTAAGGCCTTCAAATTAATTTTACAGGAATTTTTTGGACGAAGTAACTAATAACTTAATGCCAATTTTACCACCTTTGTCTGCTATAGATCTATATGTATTGGTGCGAATTCAACGTGCACGGTCGTGTGAACCCACAGAACTCGACAAATATGTGGCAAATTGCAGCCATTGCAGGAATTTAATTATAATGAATAAACGTTAAACAGTAATATCATCAGAACTTTTTTACAGTATGTTAACGTAGGCCTACGTTTTGCGCAGCTGATACAAAGAGAACGAAGTGGTAATATTAGTAATTAATTCTTGCTCTTCGTTTTTTTTTTTTTTTTTTTTTTTTTTTTTGCAAAAGCAAAGCAAAAGCATTTGAGAAACAGTTTTATATTTTTTTTAACCTCGGAATTCTATATGTACCCTACATATTTTTAAGCAGATAAGCTCGAATATTCAATAACTTTACGATAGACAAATATTATTTACTTCATTAAAAACTGTATGAATATTTTCGGGTTGTACGTGGTGGTCTTTCTGCCCATAACTATTTCATATTAGGAATCAGAAAAATATCATGCATTTGGGATTACTTTGGAGAAACTAGCCCCGCTAAGGCAAAACGTGCATGCAACGAACGTGCAAAACATTTTGAACATCTTCTGTAATGACAACGACCTGCGGAAGGAAGGGCGTTCCGGTGAATTTCAATGTTGTGAAGCATTTCCGGACACATGTTTTGGTGAACTATTTTGATTGTCTGCATGTGGGAGGTGCATACCTGAAGTTATGCCCCGTATTTTTGAAGCGCCCTGTATATATATATATATATATATATATATATATATATATATATATATATATATATATATATCTTCCTATAACCATTAGATATAAATATAGAGACATGCCTTGAGGCTATATGAAACGATCCATTCTTTCATTAAGGTGCATTCTTGTACATAATTCATGTGAATTGTAACCTTGACCACAATTTTGTATTATAATTTTATTATTGTTTATTGCTTATAAAATATGTATTTTGATACCAACTATAACCCTAATATACCTCAGGGTGAAATAGGGTTTATTAAATTGGATAATAAAAAAAGGGCAAAACGTAAACATATATTGAATAACTGTGATTTCCTTAAATTCCTTCAGTTCAATGTAAAAAGATCAGAATTACGTCATAGACAACCTTTTGTTATTCTAATTCCTATAACTGTTTCGTTAATAAGTCTCCATTGTTTGTTAAATGTAATACTTACAACTCTGTGTCTTTAAACTGTGATTCTCAATTAGATTCCAGATTAACAGTTAAAATATTTAATACAATATTAAAAAGAACTATATCTTCTTAGGTATTTAAATTATGAATAAGTGTGTTATAATGTTTTACTCTAATTTTGAAATAATTTTGCATTAGCAACTAATATTAACTGCAATATTATATCCTAGCATCCATTATGTATCTTTCTTTCTTTGTTTCTATCTTTCTTTCTTTCTTTCTTTCTTTCTTTCTTTCTTTCTTTCTTTTTCATTTGTGTTGTTTTGTTTTTTCACTATGTGCATCAATGTAAGCCACCTATAATTGGAAGCTTGCTTCTGTTAGTGGTGAAGTTTAAATAAATAAATAAATATATAAATACGTAAATAGGTAAATAAGTAAATAAAAGTAGTGTGACTTAGTAAAAATGTAATAGTCTTAATAAAATACAACTAGGGGAAAAAATATGGGTGAGAGCAGTTGCATGAATAAAATGTTGGACGATTCTGGTGAAAATGGCCACACCAGAAAAATATAAAAATACAAGACTGTAGCAATATGTACAATACTTTAAAAATATATGTTTAGTAATAATTAAATTAGCATCATAGTTAAACTTGTTTATTAGGCCAACATTTAAAAAGTACTCGTTTTGTGACAAAATTCCTCCTTTCTTATACAAAATTTCCTGCTGTAACATTTTGTCAAATGATTACTCTGCAACTATATGCACAGTATTCTTTCGCGTTTATCTTTTTTCATGTTTCCTTTGATATTTGTTACAAAAGTAACTAAGTTTAAGTTTGTAGCGTCTATTGTAATTGTGACTTTGAATTTTATAAACAGATGAATAAATAAGTAAGCAAATAAATAATTATACAACAAGGAAACAAATGAATTTGTAAATAAATAAATAATTCGATACTAATAATAAAACTGTAACCTAAAATTGTCTGGTAATTATCGTTTTTAACATGTGCAACCTGTGACAATACAGTAGGCCTATACAAGAGATTATCAATAGGTATAAGAGTAAATTATTGTAACTGTCATTGTAAATTTAACATGGCATTAGAATCAAAATGTCAGTATCAGCAATGTACTTTAAATTCATTTGTTGATCTATTGAGTTGTAAACAGTAACCGTGACAATAGAAATTTGACAAACTTTCGTGCACTTCCTTTGTTGTGTATTACTTAATGCTCTGCGTGAATTTATAACTGGGAGTGTTGTTTGAATTTAGGACCCCTGCAACAGATTTGGGGGTTTGAGGCAGCGGTGGCCGTGGTTGCAGTCATGCTCACGGCGGAATCTGGGACAGGGATTTTGTTTGCGGGGAAATAAACTTGGCTGCGGTTGGCGGGCCTGTCACACTGTGTGTTGGCGGCAACCAATATGGGGCTTCCCCCCCACTTCCTGGCATTCTGCTTCTTGTATTGCGAATTGGCTGCGAGGTAATCCTCTTGGAACAGCCGAGTTGAGACGTAATGACTTAGAATATGTAGATTATCAATTGTATCTTATGCTGAGGTAGCGTTAAATTTTGGCAGTACAAGCACATGCTACAGGATAGATAGACTTACTTAGCAGTGAGTCACTTTCAGATAACATGAAAGGGATGTGGCTTGAAATTTGTCAGATTCATTTTAACCACAATTGTATGCAATGTGTACGTGTGCACTTGATGATGTTGATGATTATTATTGTCACTATTATCTTAATTTCTTTATAAGTGATCAACAGTTCATCGCCTTTACTTTTTAACTTTGCTCTAGAGTATGCCATTAGGACAGTCCAGGATAACAGAGAGGGTTTGGAATTGAACGGGTTACATCAGCCGCTTGTTTATGCGGATGACGTGAATATGTTAGGAGAAAATCCACAAACGATTAGGGAAAATACTGGAATATTACTTGAAGCAAGTAAAGAGATAGGTTTGGAAGTAAATCCCGAAAAGAAAAAGTATATGATTATGTCTCGTGGCCAGAATATTGTACGAAATGGAAATATAAAAATTGGAAATATATCCTTTGAAATACCTGGGAGCAACAGTAACAAATATAAATGATGCTCGGAAGGAAATTAAACACAGAATAAATATAGGAAATGCCTGTTATTATTCGGTTGAGAAGGTTTTATCATCCAGTCTGCTGTCAAAAACTCTGAAAGTTAGAATTTATAACACAGTTATATTACCGGTTGTTCTTTATGGTTGTGAAACTTGGACTCTCACTTTGAGAGAGGAACATAGGTTTAAGGGTGTTTAAGAATAAAGTGCTTCGGAAAATATTTGGGGCTAAGAGGGATGAAGTTACAGGAAAATGGAGAAAGTTACACAACACAGAATTGCACGCATTGTATTCTTCATCTGACATAATTAGGTACATTATTTATTTATTTATTTATTTTATTTATTTCAAATATACAGAATAAAGAAATATAATTACAAAACAAACAAAGAGAAATACAAATAAAATAATACAAGCAATATAAAAAGAAGATACAGTAGTATTAACAAAATTTGAGACCGAATGAGCAGCGCTCGTGCTCGGTCGCAGTTCAGATATAATATTAAAATAAAAAATAATACTATAAATAAATAAGTAAAATAAAATAGGAACTAAAATATAATTACAGCGGCAATGGAATTATATAATATAATATTAACACTATAGAAGAATAATATCGCACGTGAAAAGTAGGACTAATATATATTTCAAAATTATAGAATACAAATATAGTATAGGTTGATTAATTCATACACATAGGCTAGATCCAGACGTTTGAGATTGGCAGGGCATGTAGCATGTATGGGCGAATCCAGAAATGCTTATAGAGTTTAGTTGAGAGGCCGGAGGGAAGAAGACCTTTGGGAAGGCCTAGACGTAGATGGGAAGATAATATTAAAATGGATTTGAGGGAGGTGGGATATCATGATAGAGACTGGATTGATCTTGCTCAGGATAGGGACCAATGGCGGGCTTATGTGAGGGCGGCAATGAATCTCCGGGTTCCTTAAATGCCAGTAAGCAAATAAGTATGTAATCAACAGTTCTTATTTCTAGATGCCAATTTAATGCATAATTTCGCTTTTCAATTACCGTTACTTCATCCTCTTAGGGTTATATTCGTAAACGAGACTTTGGTACCAAGTTGACTTTTAAAAGTACAAAGTCGCCGTTTCCCTATTCACAGTCGACACTTTGACGAAAGTAAACTGCAATCGTGACTTTACTTCGAAGTTGCCGGAAATCTATTTTCGTTTGTGAACAGAAGGAAAATAGCTGATAGATCTATTTGGTAAATTGTTGAATTTTCCGAGAACATTGAGGACATCCAAGAAATTATTGAAGCCGCTCATGTTCCTCGGCGTATTATTCGACGTCGTAAGATCCAGTTCAATTTTATAGGGACTATTTCGTTTATATGACGTCATTCCGTTTTCGACCAATGAAGTGTAAAGAAATTTTGAATTCAAACCAATCACAGTCATACATCGCGATAATTTTTCCAGCTCGATTTATCACTATCAATATATCGCATGGTCGTTCTTTTGTTTAATCAGTGTCGCCAACTGTTTCCCCGTAAATCGATGAGCATGAATCCATTACACCAAATAAAGTGCGAAATCCTACTTCCACATCTATATCTTCATCTTCTAATTCCATGTCCCTCGTATCTAAAGAAAATGACGCTCTTTCATAACAATTGTTCACTTAATTAATATAGCTATTAATCAGCTTATTTGTAATTTATATTATAAAATGTTTAAATTAAATTATTATTTCAGCAGATAATGAAACTGCATTTGTTACAATAACAAGAGAAAAGCGCAGTAAATTTAATTAAGATTGTTAACCCGTATTTCGCTTTTCTGAATTGTCATTACTGAATAACATCCAATTTCTTTATTGCAGTAATCTATATTCATCAGTTTCAACTTCTTAATGTCTGAATAGGTTAAGTATTCGTAAATGTACAATTATTAATATTTTGTGAGCGAATTTGAGAGATACGTTATTTACATTTTTAATTTATTAACGAAATAGTCCTAATAAATATCACTCGAGGTCTGAGATTTATCGGGGAATCTCAGGCCTCTTGTGACGTTACTATAGATAATAAATTCAAATCAAGATACAGCTTTGATAAATAGACAATATTTTATATATTTTCGTCATGTTTCAACGTGCATTGATGAATAATAATTAAAGAAGATTACCTGTTCCACCAATAACACACTTGTTATTTATCTCGAAATTACGCTACAGGTAAGGATCAATGGCTTGATATTAATTTTGTGATTTAATTCTATAGAGGATAGGTTGTATTGTTGTATAAGCTTATGCAGTTAATTATAATCGTGGTTTAAATAACAGCGGTCGTCATAATACTGTTTTCTGCCTATTGATTTCAAGTAATTTCTACAGACTTGCGTGGAATAAGTCTGTTAACGGTAAGTAGGATGGCGATAGTCTTTATTGATTTATTGATATTGATTTATTGATAAAAACAATCGTGGTATCCAGATACATAGACAAAGTCAAAATAAAAACAAGATAAACACAAACTAAAATGCTATATCAACACTAGTTTCCATAAATTCATTTATATCATAAAAAAGGGTTTTTGATTAGCCAGTCACGAATAACAAACCTAAATCTATTAAAATTAACAATATGTGGACTATAAGGACGTTTATTAAACATAGACAATGCAATTGATGCAAACCATTGTTTAGACTTGGCTAATTTAACCCCAGGATTCAGAAGGTGGTAATTATGTCTTGTACCGTAATGATGAATATTGCTATGTGGACAATAACTGTTTAAATTTCAGTTAATTTTAATCAAACAATGGAAAATATACAAATTCACAACAGTTAAAATTCTTTCAGAAATAAACAAAGGTCTGCAGTGAGCATCAGAATCAGTCAAAATTCGTATTGCCTTTTTCTTTTGCAAAGGAAGTACTTGATCAATTTTCTGACAATTTCCCCAAAATGAATACCATAAGTAATAATACTATTAAAAAAAAAAAGCAAAATACAAGATTTTAAGAAATTCTTTAGGTACAAGGTATCTAAACTCCTTAACAAATAGATTGCTCCTGACAATCTAATACACAGGTCATTAATATGACCTTCCCATGTCAACTTGAGTCGAGAAGAACACCCAAGAGTTTAACCTGTTGAAGGGTATTATCACATACCTCCCTACGCAACGAAAATAAAATACTCCCGAGTCTTGTTGTCATTAAGGCAAAGACCATTAGCAAAAAACAAAGAAGCAGCTTTATCAAAAGATTGAGTGATTGTTACTTTTAATTCATTCACATTCCTATCAGTAGCATAAAGTGTGGTATCATCTGCAAATAAAACAGATTCGTTATTAATATTAATTGGCAAATCATTGATCATAATAAGAAATAACAAAGGTCCCAAAACAGAACCTTGGGGGACACCATACAGAACAGCAACAAGATTCGAGTAGCTTCTCTTTCATATTCCGTTATTGGTAGCACGTTTTTATCCCCAGTGTCTCCAAAATTATTTTACACTGAAATAATACATTCTTACATAAAGCTGGAAGAATGGCTAATAATTCTCAGTTAAATTGCGCTTAAGCCATTGCGTACGCTGTTGCAAATCCAGTCTCTCATAAAGATGGTCGATATACTGCTAAATATTGTTTTCTAACCCGTTCTTCATTTTTGAAAGAATGTAGTTCTTCGCGGTGTAAACTTCATCCATTCCCAAGTAAACGATCTGCAGTCACATCAACACGTTGCTGGCGTTAGGAAGTATATTTGAGTAATTATGACCCGTTGAGTAGATCCGGTTCACTTAACGTAATTTGCTTAGAGCCACCGCATTGAAAGCAATGTCAACTCCAACAATTGAAACGCTGACGTCATTCTCATTATGAAAACTTAAAACGTTTTAATTACAGACACGTTTTAACATTCCAAGTTCTCGGCCCAGTCTTCATACCGAGATGAGGGGTAAAGACATTTCAATTTAATGAAGAGTGATGGCATAATGTAATAAACAATATGCAGATTTTAGTTAAAGAGAAAATTCTGTATTAATGCACCTATATGGTCCAGTACTTAATATTCATTTTAACTGTTATTTTCATTTTGCTTGTGAATGCCTGGTGACAGTTTATCACACCAGCAGTAGCCATATTCGGACCAAGGAGTTCAACCTGTCAAGACAGATGATACTGTTGCTGCAGATTTCTACTCCTATCACTACAACTACCACTATCACTACCATTACCTCCACTATTACCTACTACTTTCACTACAACTATCATTACAATAATTACTACTAACTACTACTATTAGTACTATTAACATCTTCTACTAATGCCACCTCTAACAACTACTAATACTGCAGTTGAACAACCTGTAGCACTACATGAAGATAGAAGACCATCTATGACTACAATTGAATACTTTAGGATTTTACGAGTATTATCATATACGAGGAAAGACTGAAGTATTTGGATTATTGTTCGGAGCAAGGGGAACAATTCCAAAATCCTCAGTTGAATGTTTTAAGTCTTTTGGTTTTCCTTCAAGATTTTTGAAAATTATTACTGGAGATGTAATGAAATATTCTGTTCAGATTTTACGTAATCACCTGTCCACCTAAATTTCTTTATATTCTATTTGATTACTAAAAATTATTGAATAAACGTACTTTCCCAAGGTAGCTTCCATTTGGAAATAACGATCATTACAGAAATGTTTATTTTTATTTTTATTTGAATAGTATGCTGTGTCTTTTGGCAACCCTTACTGAAGGGCAGCTACCCTTGTGGAATTTATATATATCATCACTACTGACTCTGTAGGATTCTGCAGAGTGACTTGGCGCATATTGGGGGCGGAGTCAATCTGTGCTGGAGTGTATTGCGGGCAGCATCAGCTCGAGGCCGATAAGGAGTAAGATGTTCGTGGTAAGAGTTCAGATAGAAATGAACTCCTCCCTTCAAGCGATTGTAGTTTCGTTCAACCAATGCCTCCCTCCAGAGCGGTCATTGGCCTTAGCCCTCCCACGTACCACTTGCGCAGAGGTCTTATTTCATTTTTATAATCTACAGATTGCTGGGGCGATTACTACTGTAATAATTACTGAGATTGCTGTTAATTTATACTAATATTACTATCACCGACTACTGCTACTACGATCACCACCAGAATTACTACTAACTACTACCACCATTACTACTCTTAACAACTACCAATAACTACTACTAAAACTACTATCACTATGAAAATTAGTACCAAAAACTAGTACTATTACTACTAATAATATCAAATACTACTAGCAGCACTGCCTACTATTGCAATCACTACTATCACTACTGATAACTACTATGACACTGAAATTGATTAACTACGAAATAACGAAAAAAGAAACCGATAAGTTTCGCGTTCCAGGTGTAGTTTATCGGGGCAACGGGACTCTTGATTAAAAACCGAAACTGTCCCGCAAGAATCGGGACGAATGGGATATCTATCCTTTTTCCTATTTCATTTTGATTTTAAATCTGTGTTTATTTCCTACTTAATCCATTTGTATTCACTCATTTCTTATATGTACCTTGCTCGTTTCTCTCTTTCTCATACTTTGTGTGTCTTTTGTGTTTTTATTTAACAACCCTTTTTTTTTTTTCAATTTTTCATCCCTTTCTTTTCTTTGTCTAAAACATTTTATTTAGTTTTTCAGTTATTAATTTTTTTCTGATTTATTTGTAATCATTGTAACTTTCTGACCCATAACAATTGTTTATTGTACGGACAAAAAGGTTTCCGGCGTTGAAATTATTATTAATTCATGAGCTACGGCAACTTGCAAGTCAGGTCACTTTTAACATATGCTTAGTTCCCAACTGTAGTAATTCATCACAGCCTCAGGATACGTAACTGCACGTATTAGCTCTGTGGTAGAAAGTGTAGCTTTCAAATGATAGGTTAGGTATATTATAAATAGAATCCCACAGTTTATGCCATGAAGACCTTTAGACCCTCCTGTTACATTCTTCTTTTTCACTTCTTCCCATCTTAACTTCTCATTTAAATCATTATTCTGATTGTTTTGGAATTCATTTATTAATTCATTCTTTCCTTCTTGCTTCTCTTCTCGTTTTTTCTTGTATCTTTACAACATTAATTTTTTGCCCTTATTTTGATCTTCACTTCTCTTGTTTTTTTAATCGTTACCTTCTTCACATAATGTTTTTCTTATTCATTAATTTTCCGAATTCATATTTTCTTTGTGTTTTTATATTGATTTTTATCTTATCACTTCTTCTGTGCAATGAAAATGATACAAACAAAATATATCATATATATCGTAACCTAACATACAAACAGGCACAAAAGTGTACAATTCAATAGTTAGCATTATCCTTTCTTCAGTTCGTACCATAAACCTCTAAACTGTCTCGCTTGAAGAGGAACAATTCAGTCTGTTGTTCATATTCCCCCCCATGAGGCCAAGACATGCAAGCGAACCCCCTATTCCGAATTAGCATCGAGGATGGTAGATATTTTCTCTGGAGATGTTCTGTTTCTCCCCCCCTCCCCACATTGGGTTAAAATGTTTGTCCATGTCTCCTTTTCCACGCATAATAGACAGATGCGGTCTCCTTCTTCGTTGACAATTGTATTGCCCCAAATCTTAGCTACGCCAAACCCGCTCTACTATCTTTGCTACAAATATTTATATACAGTAATCACTCCTCCCCAATTAAGCATGAGGTGTGATTGTAAATGTAGTGACTATTTTTTCCGAACATTGGAGCCAATCGCTTACGTCTCGATATTAATTATACGCATCTTCACATTACGCCATATATTTCTTCTATTGTTTGCTCCTTTTTCCCCACACCCAACCCATTCCTATATGATAAGCTTAACCCCTCTCTGCACATTTATTTTATACTACTATTCTCCTTGTTAAGTCTCTTCCCTTCCTTTTACTTCATTTTCTGACATCATTTCTTCTTTCCTTCTTTCTTTCCTTCCTTCTTTATTTCTACCTTATCACTTTCTTCCTTATCTCTTTCTTTCTTTTCCTCTTTCTTCTTTCTTCCTTCTTTCCTTTATTTCTTTCTTTCTTTCATTTTTCCTTTCTTTTCTCCTTCCTTCTTTCCTTCCTTCTTTCTTTCTTTCTTTTTTTCTTTCTTTCTATTGTCCTCTCTTTCTTTCCTTCCTTCTTTTTTCTTTCTTCCTTTCTTACTTTCTTTCCTTATTTCTTTCTTTCTTTCCTTATTTCCTTCTTTCTTTCCTTCTTTCCTTCTTTCTTCATTCTTTCTTTCTTTCTTCCTGTATTCCTTCTTTCCTTTGTTTGTTTCTTTCTTTCCTTCTTTCTTTCTTTCCTTCTTTCTTTCTTTCTTTCTTTCTTTCTTTCCTTCGTTCTTTCTTCCTTCTCTCCTTTCTTTTGTTCGTCCTTTCTTCCTTCTTCCCTTTCTTTCCTTTGTTCTTTCTTCCTTCTTTCCTTTCTTTTCTTTGTTCTTTCTTCCTTCTTTTCTTTCTTTCTTTCCTTCTTTGTTTCTTTCCTCTTTCTCCCTTCTTTCTTTCTTTTTTCTTTCTTTTTTCTTTCTTTCTTTCTTTCTTTCCTCTCTCGCCTTCATTTACTCTTGCAATTTTTTCCTTCTCTTCTTGCATTGATTCGCTATGTTCTTATTTGATTAATGTCTTTATATATTCTATTTTACAATTTTTCAATGTGTCCTTGCGTTGGCAGTAAACAATTATATGTGTTGACGCACTTTTAGTATATACTAAGTGAACCACTTAGAGCTATCACAATAATGTTCCCGCACAACTTGCATGTGAGAGTTAAAGTTTATTAAGACATAAAGCTAGTAAGTGTGCTGCTGCGAAGTATCCCTAACAGTCACTCAGAAGAAAGTTGCAGTTGGTAACGGAGTTATGCGTGGATGTAACTCCGCTCGCTCTTAATATAGCGGCGCGACGCCCGCCCCGTCCATTAAGGTAATCGCCCAGTAGAAACTGTCATCAAGTTAACAACTCGAGGTGGGAGTGAAGGAAAGGCAAACTTGGATTAGCGAAAAGAACCACGGGGACTCGACCCCATTTCACGACTTGTAATTTCAGGGTTCACAGTTCATAAGGTCGATCAGCCAATGCGTGGGCTTCCCACACTGAAGACCCTCGCTCAAAACTCTGCAATTCAAATTCTTAGTTTATGAAGTCGGTATTGGTGCAGAATTTTTGGGAGTACATCAATGTCCCCTCCCAAAATTGTACCCGTTTTCCATCAGCATGACTACATGAGAAGGCTGCTGGTCTTGCTATGCACCATTGTAAAACATAAGAACACACAGACGTGGACAAATTATTTATTAGACTAAATGGAAACATAATGTAATTCGTCATATCAACTATCAGTATAATTCACAGAGTCTCTATTGTTGTAAATATGATGTTTTACATCTTCTGGTTTATTTTTATAATGGTTAAGTATATTTTGTCTGGCTGTGTTGGTAGTACTGGTGTTTTAAATATATGCTGCAGAAGATATTCAACAGCCTATTCTCCCATGGCCTGCAAGAAGACCGGACATGAACGAAATTGAAAATCTGTGATCTATACTGAAGAAGAAAGTGAACGAAAATATGCTTACAACAAAACATGGACTCATTTAAGCACTGTGTGATATCTGGCTAAATGATGCTGATATTCAAAGAAAGTGTCAAACTTTGGTTTCCAGCATCCTTGACAAAATCAACGTGTTAATAAAGAATAAGGGAATGTTCAGAAAATTTTAGTAACCTCCAGACTCAATTTTCTGTTCATTATTTCAGTACAAAACACATTTTTATTTATTATTTCTGTCGATAAATACAGCTTTGTTGCACATATAATTAATTTAGTCTAACAATTTATCCACGTCTGTAATATTGTCCGACCGCATGTCGCATCCCGGTTTCCATCACTCGTTTCTGCAGGCCCCTCTGTAAAGGCTAATGACTGAACTCTTAGGCTGTTTCATGAAAATATTTGCTATACGGAATTGGTAGTCTACATAATATTTTAAAGCTGTTTAAAATATTTTAACGAAAAGGGTTCCGTTAAGTAACTGTCACGTGATTTTCCCTGTTTCGACGACACTGCGACACAACCACTCGGACGGACAGTACGGGGCTCTTATCTTACAGCACCACTTGCTGAAAACGTGTTAAGACAAAGATATGGAAAAGGATGGATAGATCGGATATTGGGTGAGAGGATGGGGATAAGTAAATAGGAAAGCAGGGAAATTTATTTATTTATTTACTTTTTACTTTCATATATATATTTACTTATTTATTTATTTATTTATTTATTTATTTATTTATTTATTTATTTATTTATTTATTTATTTATTTATTTATTTATAAAAGCTGTTTATGGGTTTTCCTTCAATTGTTTCCAGTTTGCCAGATCCTCTAGTCAGGAATCCAGGATAGATGATGATACTGCATATCTTAACGTGACTAAACATATGAATTTATTCAATTTCTAATAAAACTGATTTTATACGTTTTATGTATTACAACCAATTGTATAGGGCCTAAATTTTTATTTTATTTTTTTTTAATATTCCTGCTAGATTATGAAATTTCCTTTGAATTACTGATAAAGTCTGAAAAAAAATGTGATGTTATAGCTTTATCTAGACCAGGGATACAGAAGTGGCGAGAGAGGAGTGCAAAGCATGGGAAAAGCGTTTGTTTCCCGTCCATAGTCCACGGCGTTGAATTACGTCTGTGTGACGCGTACGAATTCACATAACACAGATACTGATTACAAATTCTCTTCCCTACCAAGTCAATGACGCGGGGGTGGAAGGAAGAAATGAGTGACGCAACGCCACAATTTGGGGACCAGTTCTGCAAGCCTGATCTATACAGGAGAAATGCGTGATACTGTGTTTAAATTCTATGAATAAAATATCAAGTTCTAAAGAAATTAAAGACTAAAGATATTGTATAATACTAAATACATACTATAGTATTATAATTTTTATTTCAATACAGATCGATAAGAGGCGCCAGGCGGCGTTGAAGACGATGCTGTACATAGGTTGGACAAAGTATTGAAAAATTGAGTAAGTAATTTTAAATCTACGTAAAGATTATTATTTTTTGGTCCTACAGAATATATCTGTTATGGTAACAATTAATATTAGAGGAAAAGGCCACGAAGGGAAAAACACTGGAGGAGCGGGGTTCGATCCGGTGCTGTGGATTGCACTTCGGCGTAGCTCAATCGTGAGAGCGCTTGGTACATAGAACCAATCCACCGGCTTGGCTCAGTCGGTTAAGGCGATTGCCTGCCTGTCTGAAGTTGCGTTCGGGCGCGGGTTCGATCCCCGCTTGGGCTGATTATCTGGTTGGGTTTTTTCCGAGGTTTTCCCCAACCGTAATGTGAATGCAAGGTAATCTATGGGTTCATCTCGCCAAATATAATCTCGCTATCACTAATCTCATGGACGCAAAATAACCTAGTAGTTGATAGAGCGTCGTTAAATAACCAACTAAAAAAACGTAGAACCAAGGACCCCCCGGATTCGATCCCCGGCGCTGGAGAGAATTTTTCTCCTCTAATATTAAGAAATTTTAAAGATAATTTTACAAGAATGACGAAAAAATTGTCTTTAATTTTCCAATCTTTTTGGTATGCCGGGTCAAATGTAATTGAACCCAGAGCACAGGACATCATTAAAATCCAGAACAATCCTAGGAAATCCAGGGCGTCTCGCAACCCTTATTTTCGCTCAGAAATGGAGCGTCTACTTTATCAAGCGACTCGCCTGGCTACTCACTCAGGTGGTGCGGAGATGACGGACGAGTTGACGCACTGACAGAACGAAGACAGCGGCGTTCTTGGAGATACGAGAATGCGCAGCAAGCTAAAGCTTGTCGATTGCCTATTAAAATACGGCGCACGTTTCTTCACCCCTCAAGACGACTATTCCTGTTTACTAAACATACTGTTCGAGCATTATGCAGAAATACCGTTAATAATATTGGAGGCACTGAGATCAAAAAGGGGACTAGTCATGTCGAGGACATTTTGATAGAGAGAGAAAAAAGATCTTCACAGACCTCACTCTCCTTACTTATGGTATTGCTACAAGACGTTAGATATGGCTGGGCATGTAATACGTAATGGGTGAATCCAGAATTGTATGTAGAACGTTAGTTGGGAGACTTGAGGGAAACCATTGGGAAGGCCTCGACATAGGTACATGGGAGGATAATTTTAAAATGGATTTGAGAAAGATGGGATATGATGGTAGGAACTGGAGTAATGTTGCTTTTTTTTTAGTTGCTTATTTAACGACGCTGTATCAACTACTGACTTATTTAGCGTCGATGAGATTGGTTATAGCGAGATGGTATTTGGCGAGATGAGGCCGAGGATTCGCCATAGATTTGCTGGCATTCACCTTACGGTTGGGAAAAACCTCGGAAAAAACCCAACCCGATAATCGAACCCGCGCCCGAGCGCAACTTCAGGCCGGTAGGCAAGTGCCTTAACCGAATTAGCCACGCCGGTGGCTAATTTTGCTTAGGATAGGGACCGATGGTGGGGTTATGTGAGGGCGGCAATGAGCCTCCGGGTTCTCTAAAAGCCATTTGTAAGTAAGGTAATCGCCTAATTATAAATTAATTCAGAAATAATCCTTCTACATCAGAAATCTCAGCTTCAAATAGGCTATACCCTATATAGTTTTAGTTTCGTAGAATATGCAATGCATAATTGTATACATTTTTATTGTTTATCTCTTGAAATAAGTTATACATTGTATCATGTCTCAATTTCCTTATTATAAAAATCAGAGGTAATCAATTTCCGGGCGCTAGGCAGCCATGGAGACCAAAACTTGTATGTAGCGTCTGAATTGTATATTGAGTTCAAATTTTTTTTAACACTTCGATTTTTTTATTTCACTATGACTAACACATGATGTTAACAAAAGCGGTTGTGAGAAGAAATTCCATTGTGCTTTTTAAATTAATATTGTTACATTTGTTGCGCATCTCTATATATTATCCTACATTGCTTCAGAACGTCTCTGAGAGCTTGTTTTTCCACTGCATATATATATATATATATATATATATATATATATATATATATATATATAATACTGCTTAATGTATAAATATGTATAAATAATGATAAATATATTTATCTTAACTAGAATGGTTTCCTTATTGAATATCGGGACGAAATATGATGGCTTATGAAAATCTATTCTTAGTAAAAATGATCTTTTATTGCATATTATCTGCCCTTAAACATATACTTCTTTATTGCTGTTAATATATCCAAGTGGTTCACAGATTTACACACACAGGTAGGCCTGCACGAATAAAGAGATGTAGACACACAATACCGGTGCATGTGGAGAGACTGCTTGGTCTACTGGAAAGTAAACTGTTGACTTGCAACTTGCTCTCCGTACTAAGCTAGTATGATCGATGTACACTTAACTTGTATTCAAAGTAACCAAACGCAGGAATCTAATCATGAGGTTGTCACATTTTTTGTTACAATATAGTTAGTAAATTTTACACAATATATGAAAGAACATACTATTGCATTTATAATACTGTACTTTTTCATCAACTCTAGATGAAATGACAGTAACAACATAAATTATGCCGTAATCATTATGTCCGATCATTATAATTCCGACTCTGGATTTCCTAAGTATACAAAGAACCAAGAGAGTATTTTGAACGTTATTATAAAATGAGAAACTCCCCCGATAGGAATTGAACTATGCCATTTACATTCCGTAGTCTGTCGTTCTGCCCACATAGTCCTAGTGAACTAGATTCTTTACTGTTCTGTCTGTTCATGCAAGAATCGTGTAATGATATTGGACGCTTGAAGAATTCTTACTCTTTGATGTAATAACTTTAATGGTGAAGCTAGAAGTCTCATTTCTTCTTACTGCGTAAACAATCTTCATTTACCTGAAAAGAGGAAATAATTAAATTAGTAAATAGTCATATTCAAATACTAAGATATTATTCTATATAGTCAAAGCTGTATGCCATCCTGAATGAGAATAAGAGAAATTATAATGTTAAAAAATTAAGAATATGTAACTAAAATTTTCGATTTGATAGCCATTTGTTAAATATTATCTCTTAAGATTTCTTCAAATCATAATGGATCCATTTGTAGTTTTTATCTAATAGAGGCATGAAAGTATAATATATTTTACAAGTTGTTGTTTCTTAGTGTCTCTAAATTTGCTTGACTTTACTTATTTTACATTTTTATAGCCTTGCACAGTTGAATTCCATTCTCCGATTCGCTAGTAATAAGAAAGTTTGTTACCCTAAGATAGTGATCGGAATTTTCTGACTCGCGAGTGTTCAAGTAAACAAGACTGAATCGGTTGAGAAATGAAAAAGAATTGCGCGCATGATATGCATTTATAATGCCGTACCTTTTCATCAATTGTACGTGCAATGACAGCAATAAAATGAAATTATGACGTCATCACACTTTCGATCACTATAGCTCCAAATCTGGATTTCCTAAGCATATAAAGAACGAAGAGAGTATTTTGAATGCTATGATAGAATGAAAAGCTCCTCAAATGAGAATTGAACTATGAAATTAACATTTCGTAGTCTGTCGTTCTGCGCACATAGTTGTAATAAGATTGCTTAAGAATAGATAGTTGTCTCGTTGCTCAGTTAAAATTCGCTACATGCAGTTTGACTTTAATTTAATGAGTTAAACATCAATTGTAGTGTTTAAATTTTGTATAAAATAATGGTTAAAAGAATGAAACCATGTAAAAATGAAAAATAAATGAACAAATATATATTGACAATAACTTAATTTAACGTCTTAGTTTGTCCGTCTCTGCTCATGCAAAACTTGCAAATAGTGCGACTTCTCTTGCACCTTCTCTGTTACTGTGTTTTGCGGGCTATATTTCTTTGCCGACCACTGCCCTACGATAAAATGTTAGGCGACAATAACGACTAGAGGATAAATTTTTGTAGTGTTTCACTTCCAAATATATAATACAGTCACTCGAAGTTAGTCTGTAAAGTTTCCTGAAACGAAGTATAAACTCTATATCTTAATTACAAGTTTCAAGAAGTTTTATTTGCAATATTAATAGGTTCCACGTTGTAGATTGCTTACTTGCTACAGATATAATGTGAAATAAATTCTTCATCGCTAGTTTCTTCTAGTGTGAAGTTATTTTAGCCTAAAGAAGATTATTTTAAACGTATTTTATAGATTAAGCCTCATATTTTTCATATTCTTTCTTTGTATGTAGGATGCCGTAATCTCTCTTCATATCTTACTGACTTAATGCAACATAGCGCCTCCAGTTTTACTGCCCTCCTGAAGGAACCTGTACCTTAAGTTTTCCATTAGAAAAATCGATTACTTTGAAGGTGTTCAAACCCTTTACCTTTGAGTCTCGAAGCGAAAATTGTAACTAATAAACTATTAAAGTCAAGTCGAGGGGCATAAGTCGAAAGAAAAAATCCATAATATATTTTGATCGCATGTTTTGTGATAATTAACAATCTTTTCGTAATAATTTCTCATTTAAAACAGCATGCATAAATTCCAGGAGTTATATAACAAACTTGTTACTTAGACAACAAACCTAAAGATAAAAAATTATTCGCTGTTTCTGCATACACCGGTAGGACACTACATAACATATTTTCTGGAATGAAACTACAGTAAGTTGTCTTATTGGTTTGAATATTCTTTTACCACAAAACCCGAAAAAAAACAAAAGTCAAGAGAAGATGAAGCACTCGGAACAAGATGGTTGCCTCATTCTTTCGTTGCTCTGGTCCTGTCATTACTGTTCCTCTAGAGAGTCGTCGTGTGGTGACTGCCGAGTGGTACAGTACAGTATACCACCTTTTGTTTACCGATGGTCTTATAAATAGTGCTTAGATCGACCTCGAATCCTTATCATCATCACCATGGCAATGCATCGTTCCACATCACGGATCAGGTATTGGACATTTTGGTAACTTCGAATGCGAAATAAATAACTCCATGTCCTACAGTCCTGATCTGTCATCGCGTCACTTCTTGTTACCAACCATCAAGAAGGAAATTCGCAAATTGTCCACAAAAATTTGTAATAACCTTGATCTGTCTACTTTGTCAAAGGCCTTCTTGAAATCCACAAAAGCCATATGTGTCTCAATATTAAATTCTTTGTGTTTTTCTAATAATAGTTTCATTGTAAAATATCCATCTGCGCATGACCTTCCTTTACGAAAACCCATTTGTTCTTCTCGAATGAGATTGTCATGAAATGTTGATAATTTGTTTTTTATTATATTGGCATAGATTTTGTAGCCTGAATTCAATAAACTGGTCCCACGATAATTATCACAGTCCTGGGGATTGTAACTCTAGAATGACTCAAAGCGAAGTAGGCTACCAGCCAGGGGATAAAAAAGTAATAAAGTACACTGCATCCTCGGTGCATAATAGTAGTCTGTCTGTCTAAACAAGTTGACAAAGTAGCTTTAGTACACGCGCGCTCAATCCTCCGTTTACCAACTGGTGTCGGTTGAACTTGATCCAATGCGGTTGGTAAAATGGTTCATTTATGCAAATAATGACCATTTTATCCGGTAAGTAAAATGTATGTTCTATCTTTTTGTTTGGTGGAATTTGAGGTAGTGAACTGTGAAAATTTCAGATGTCGGTGAAGTGAAACCGATAATGGAATTAAATTTGCACAAAACCAAACGCTCGTAAACGTATCAAGGTTAACCGCTTGACAAACTGCCTCCCCGATATTAGTTCGGATAACGTAGTGACGTAATTTATAATTCTCGGAGTTTGTTCAGCGTTGGGACTACACAAATACGAAAATGTAGACACTGAAGGACGAACACGCACATAGGCAAACGTATCCATGTTGTGGGATGCTTATTAAACGCGCTACACCCCAGAGAATCAACATTGCAATCCAGTTTCGAGTCTAAATTTAGACGCAGCATTATTTGTACACATTGCAGCCGCACGAAGTATGTAAACATACGGTTTCAGCCTTCATTTGAAGCTCGTTGTCAACCTCTGTGGTATTTATAGGACGGCAACACGGATGAAAGGAGTACTGCAACGCAATTATAAGGAAATTAGATTTTCTGCGAGCTTTGTGTTGAAGCATATCCTTTTCATCTCCTGAAATCATTCTAATCCTTCTTAAGTGGAGCCCCTTAAGGTGTTTCTCTATTTTTAGCTGAATCAATTCTGATAGATTCATCCGCTGCACTGAATCTGCAAATGGCTCCGTCTTCAGACAAGACAAGAATAGACGAACCTACTTTTAGGATCAGGATTATTTTCACATCTTATTTTCTGACTAGCATTTGTTATGTTTTCTATAGAAACAATATAGCCTACTATACAGAGTGTTTAAAAAATACGGGGCATAATTTCAGGTATGTATTTCCCACATGTAGACAATCAAAATAGTTCATTACAACATGTGTCCGGAAATGCTTCATTTCCGAGTTATGGCCTTCACAACATTGAAATTCACCGGAACGTTTTCCTTTCCGCAGGTCGTTGTCATTACAGAAGATGTTCAAAATGTCCACCTCCTGCTTGAATACAGACCTCACATCGATGTCTCATGACCTGCGAACACGATCCCAAACTCCAGGAGTATTGCGTATGTCCTCAGAACATGCCACAATTCGATTCCGAAGGGATTCCAAATCAGGCACCGGAGACGAATAAACCAATTCGATTAGTTGGACCCCATGTACTTGTAAACAGACTTACGGGACAGGCGTACACAAACTTCCTGGAAAACACCATACCTCATGTTTTAGAAGACACTCCACTGATCAATCGTCAACACATTCACTTCTTGCATGATGGCGCTCCTGCACACTTCAGTCGTACGGCTCGCCGGTACTTGGATCGAAGGTTTCCTGATCGATGGATAGGTAGAGGTTGCCCAATTGCTTCGCCTCCACGCTCACCTGATCTGAATCCTCTCGATTTCTACTTGTGGGGCCATTTAAAATCATTGGTTTATTCGTCTCCGGTGCCTGATTTGGAATCCCTTCGGAATCGAATTGTGGCATGTTCTGAGGACATACGCAATACTCCTGGAGTTTGGGATCGTGTTCGCAGGTCAATGAGACATCGATGTGAGGTCTGTATTCAAGCAGGAGGTGGGCATTTTGAACATCTTCTGTAATGACAACGACCTGCGGAAAGAAAAACGTTCCGGTGAATTTCAATGTTGTGAAGGCCATAACTCGGAAATGAAGCATTTCCGGACACATGTTGTAATGAACTATTTTGATTGTCTACATGTGGGAAATACATACCTGAAATTATGCCCCGTATTTTTGAAACACCCTGTATATGTTGTTAAATAATAAGTGTGAAGCCTTTGGGAAATAGCTACAGCAGCGGTTCCCAAACGTTTTGAAGGAGTGACCCACCTTTGGACGAGACTTTTGTTTGTGATCTTCCCTGCCGCCCTACCGGTACTTAGTCCCATTCGGAAAATACAAATTCCTGTAAAAACAAACAAACGAATATTTTTCAAAATAAAATTTTACCTGAAACCATTGGATATCACCTAAAGAACGACCAAAATACAAATATATGGTAGAAAAATAATAAGGAATATTACCATTTCTCACAAAATAAATGCATAAATTATGCAGCTGCCTCATAAATACTAGCAGTGAAAATTTCGTCCATATTGATTATTATTGGGCATAAAAAAGTTGGTGTTGTCTGCAATAATTTTGACAGCTCTTTAAATACCATGCCCATTACAACCTTAATTAAAAAATAAACATATTTGTAATCAGAATTGAACTAAATCTGTTTTTGCTATGAAAAGATATATTCTACAGAAGTGTACAAGTTAATGGTTTTCAGTGGTTGTCCCCCATTTGATGGCAATACTACTACAACTATTACTACTTCTACTATTATTAACAATAAAATAATGATTATGGTGATAATAATAATAATAATAATAATAATAATAATAATAATAATAATAATTACTTACTTATTTCTTATAAGGAACATTAAATCCACTCCTAGTAGCCTACTTCAAAATATTACGCCACTCTATATGAATTTCTGGATTCGCCCATACGTGATACATACCTGCCCATCTCAAACGTCAGTCGAACGGCTACAGCTCAGTGTCGGCTTTGCTTTCTAGGGACCCGGTTTCGAATTCTTGAGTTTCCAATTGGAATTTGTGAAGGAAAACTCGATGTTCGGCGGTAGTTTTCGCACGGTACAGTATTAGAGTTTCACCGACTGGCACACTACGATTGCTGCATTAATAATAATAATAATAATAATAATAATAATAATAATAATAATAATGATAATGATGACAATAATAATAATAATCATCATCATCATCTTCATCTTTTAGTCTCTCCTGTTGTACAGCGGGTCACGCTACGGCGGCAAAAAGATCTGCAGTTACGGCTCTTCACTTCTGGACGTTTGGGTTAATGATGCATAAGGAAATAGCTATCCTCCATTGAATAAACTCGTAATATTTAATATATTTGAATCGGGGATTGCAGAAACAGCACGTATCACTATGCGTGGCGTATTGATATGTGTTGTTTCTGCAATTCCCGATTCATTTATTTGAACGTTGTTTTTCTTATTTATAAATATATTATTTTGTTTGCATATCATTCTGCTTTATTAATTTATTTGCAAGAAGGATTTGTATCAATCTTTGGAATTTACATCTCCATTTAAGTCAAGCGATAAGTTCCAACGCATCAATATACCTACGGTATTTGTGTTTTACTTGGTGGAACACATCATAATGCCATTTAAGGTTGTTATTCTTACATCATAAACTTTATATTACCTTCTTATTCTCCTGATAAGAACATATTCCTTGCAGTATTCACCCTAATGTAAGTTTTTTATCTCTCGTGAAATCGTTACTTCGGTACTTGGCTACTAAACTTATTCTTAAATACGACCCTAAGCTATGTGCACAGTATCTGTTTATCCGCATTCTTGCTGTGAGAGGAAAGTACTTAGCATGCGACCTTGCGGTGTACACTAACTGGTACATGCTTCGAATGATATAATTTCTCTTAAACTTAGTACCTACTGGGGGTAAGACCTGATATCACCGCTACAGTAGTTGAAGTATCATCGCGCTTATCTCCCATCCAGGAAGTTCGGGTTCGGTCCCAGGACAGTTCGTGATGGGATTTGTGGTGGACAAAGCAGACGTTGCAGAGAATTTTTTCTCCGGTACTCCCGTTTTCCTCTATCATTCTACCATACTCTCAACTCCCTTTCATTTCATCTTATCTCATATGTTGAAGTGAAAGTACTGATGTACCCTTAATTTTTAATTTTCCTTTAATTTTTTTATATCACCTGAAAGCTTGAACTTTCTAATTTTAAAAAAGATATCAGTTTTGTCTCTCCTATATTTGGTTAATTAATTAGGTGACTGTTGATCGGAAGCACCCGTCGTCGTCATCGTTGTCATCATCATCACTGTCATCGTCATCGTTATCATCATCACTATCATCATCATCATAAAATACTTCACGAGCTAACCTGTCCAGAATTGTTGAAAATGAAGTTACTTTCCCTATTCTATTTTGAATTGTCTTCCTTCTCTCATTCATTTGGAAATGGTATGAATTCAGATAGTAATTAGTGTATTCAAAGAAAAGACAAAATGGATTTAATAAAAATGATGAGTTTATGGCAATTAGGGTAAATTAGAGGTCTGTTGGACAGTTGGGCATGTTGGACACTTTGTACTTTAACGTGTTATCTCGCCACTTGTGGGAACCATATTCTGCTAGAAGTCAATGACGGAAGTAGTCACGAGTAGGGCTACTTCCGTCATTGACTTCTAGCAGAATATGGTGCCCACAAGTGGCGAGGTAACACGTTAAAATACAAAGTGTCCAACATGCCCAACTGTCCAGCAGACCCTAATTTACCCTATTATTTTACATTATTTTCGAAGATCATATTGTTATTAAGCTAAATAAACCTGAAGCGTGTTTTTAACTGTATATACTTCAATTTTTAGCGCATATTTCGATAGTTCTTACTGCATTGTTGTATGCATATTTTCTGTTTTTTTTTTTTTTTAATGCATAAAGTTCCGCGGTATAATCATCACCAAGATCGTTGTCCATCATAATCATCACTGTTATCGTCATCATTATCATCATCATCATCATCATCATCATCATCATCATCATCATCATCATCATCATCAAATACTTCATGAGCTAACCTATCCAGATTTGTTGGAAATAAAGTTACTTTCCCTATTCTGCTTTGAATTGCCTTCATTCTATCCTTCATTTGGAAATATAATTTAATATCTCGAATGCAATAAAAAGTAATTGCTATAATAAAATAATAGTAGATAGCTTGTGGAATTTGATAAATTTACTAACTGTGAAAACATGTTATTCTTTCCTGTTGAATGCAATTGAATGAAGTTAATTTGAAAATCACTTTCCAGGTCTGTATGTCGTGTACAACAATAATTTATGAATCATTTTACGGTTTGTTTAATTGTAATATTGAGGGTTTGTAACCACCCTTACATAATTTAATGCGTGACAACCCCCATGATGAGCAGCGGTAGACAGAATTAAATCAATTTGTAAATTTAATATTAATTTCATGCAGAGGGAGTTAAAATCAAATGACGAACATTATGAAAACTAAATGCATAAATTAATCACGCCAAGTTTAACAAATTGATATAGCAGAGGAAATGACGTCATGGTAATGGAGAGCTACGCAACATGAATCCTCTCCAATCCCCCTCGGCCACTGATTGATATGGCGCTGTGGTCTGATATCCATGCACCTGTCGGTGTACAGTTTTATGTGCCACATAAAGAAGACACGTCTGACACCGACAAAAAAGTCTCATAACACCGTAATACATCTCACGTACACCGCGATATACGGTATAACATTATACCACCAACAATGGATGGCGCTTTGTTAGCTGAACGTGTATCTATAGCATCGCGTATCCGTGGTAGAATGTATCTAACCTTTAACGATGATGATGATGATAATAATAATAATAATAATAATAATAATAATAATAATAATAATAATAATAATAATAATAATAAAACGAGGGAGGATCGAAAAGTAACTTAATGCACAACAACTTTTTGTGCCAACGTACTTAATATGTAAGCAAAACGAAATAATGGACAACGAATCTACTAGTTTTATCTAATTTTCAACACAGGAACCAAATCTCTCGACACATTTCCCCCATCGCATCACCAGATTCAGTACACCTCGTTCATAAAACTCCGTTTTCTGGCCGTATAAACACTTGCGCAAGACTGCTTTCACTTCTTCATCCGAACCAAAACGTTGGCCTCCTAGGAATTTTTTCATTGGTGCGAAGAGGTGAAACTCAGACTGTGCGAGGTCTGGGCCGTAGGGTGGATGACTGCCGTCTCATTGCCTCTGACATTCGGTGATGTTGCAGCGGTCACTGTTCGGCCGGAACGTGCTTCGTCGGTAAGATTTACTCGGCCATCTTCGAAGAACCTGCACCACCTGGAGATGTTGCTACGGGCCAGACAATCAACACCATTCACCTCCAACATTTTCCTTGTGGATTGCACTATGACTTTTTTGTTTTTCTCAGAAAAAACGCTACTCTTCACAAGTAGACTATGCCAGCACACGTTCCATCTTTATTCAGTAGTTACGTCTCTTTCTGCCAGGGTGACACCTAATCGAGTCATTGCTGTCTGTAGCGCAAGATTCAAACTAACTATCTGCCAACTTTGAACGTCCTAACCAAAATCGTATACGGTAAAGAAATTGTTGTGCGTTACTTTCCGAGCCTCCCTAGTAGTAGTAATAATATAAAATTAATAGAT
Organism: Periplaneta americana; assembly: GCF_040183065.1. Classification (NCBI taxonomy): domain Eukaryota; kingdom Metazoa; phylum Arthropoda; class Insecta; order Blattodea; family Blattidae; genus Periplaneta; species Periplaneta americana. The sequence goes on along the minus strand of NC_091133.1, from coordinate 80,897,033 downwards.
AATCCGAAATTGAGGACGTAGCTGCAATAAGGGTCCATACTCCAAAATGCTGTTCTGAGATATATAGAGTTGAAATTTTTAAAGCAGTGCACTAAATGCACTAACCAATGAGTATGAAACTGCTGGATAAGTAGTATTGTGTTTTTACATAATATAACAGAAATTCTGAAATCATTTTAATCCAATGTTATATATTTAAAGAATAATGTATAAAAGTAATGCATGTTATGGGCCCCTCTTCTGGAGAACGTAATTTCAATTCAAAAATAAACATAAGCTGTGTGTAGTCTTTATAAAAATGTATTGGTAATTATATTTTTATATTAAATACAGCAATATTATTAATAATATTCATTAACATTTTTAGAACTTTAGATTTTTCCACATAACATGGCAAATAACGAACATTTCGAAAAGTTAGAAATATTAAAAAAAAGTAAGGAATCATGAATATTTAGACTTTATGACATTTTCTCCACACAACATAACAAATCACGAACATCTTGAAAAATTAAAAATGTTTTCAAAACAAAATAAGGAATAGAAGTTTATCAAACTAGGTAACAAATCATTAATTTTTGAATAGTAAAAAATGTTTTTCAAATAAGGTAGGGCGTTATTTTTGTTCATTCCACATGCATATTTTCCACATGATTTCCCTCCTCATCTCTGTCATTACTTTCACTCTCCTCTCCATCTTCCATAGTCTCAGAAGTTTGGAAAAGAGACTCATAAAATGAGCGGCTTTCCTCATTTACATATGGAAAAAAGTCTCTGACATCTTTAACTTTGCTTTTGTTCAGTGGAACTCGAGATGCTGATTGAAGATCCAGTCTTGGAGGACAGTTTTTCATGTATGAACATGTTCTATAGATAAAGGCCCTCTAACATATATTAAAATAAACAGGTTTATTAGCATTGCTGTTCAAAATTTGTCAACAAAACATTGTGGGTATAAGAAAGAAACTATAGAGTATCGATTTATGCATTCTCCGGAAAAAGGGCTTATGGGGCTATGGGCCCTTATTGCAGCTACGTCCTCAATTATGTTATAAACAGGTTAATGATATTCGACAGTATTTCTTCCATAATAAAACAAGACAGTATATCGATGCCTAGGAAGTCATACCTCGTATCTATAAATTTGCAGGTGAATCAAACAACTTTTTTTAAATAAATTTTTCTCAAAATAGATAACATTTTTGTATATGTTTTCGCTTTCAAGAACAATATGAACATAATAACAATGTACAGCAGTTCTTGGAAAGATTATTATTATTATTATTATTATTATTATTATTATTATTATTATTATTATTATTGGACCTCATTAAATTTATCATTCTAATTGTGTGGCCCACTATGATATTTATGTGCTTATAAAAATGAATATTGACAGGTTCGAGTATATACCAATATAGGTACCTATCCGACATAAGCATTCTCTTCTAAGAATATGTTTTTCAGTTAAACTATATATGACAATTTATTAATAGGCCTAATAATAATAATAATAATAATAATAATAATAATAATAATAATAATAATAATAATAATAATGCAATGATAGTTTTAGCGATAGTACAGACAGTTCGTTTAGGCTACATAATATAGGCCGACCAGGCGGCGCGCGACTGGCACGAAGACCATACAACACGCTGCAAACCGTCTCTCTTACAATCTGCAGTTTTATTTTTACTGAATTTACCCTATTATAAAAGGTGTTAAAATAATGGCCGTCTACTGCAACACATCTCTAATGGGTAGGTGGAAGCTGCACACTTTGATCCGGAAACTGCACACCACTTTTCGAGGGACCCACTAATCCTACCCGGATACTGCACACTGATTCACGAGGGTTATACTAATCCTACCCGGATACTGCACACTGATTCACGAGGGTTATACTAATCCTACCCGGAAACTGCACACTGATTCACGAGGGTTATACTAATCCTACCCGGATACTGCACACTGATTCACGAGGGTTATACTAATCCTACCCGGATACTGCACACTGATTCACGAGGGTTATACTAATCCTACCCGGATACTGCACACTGATTCACGAGGGTTATACTAATCCTACCCGGAAACTGCACACTGATTCACGAGGGTTATACTAATCCTACCCGGATACTGCACACTGATTCACGAGGGTTATACTAATCCTACCCGGATACTGCACACTGATTCACGAGGGTTATACTAATCCTACCCGGAAACTGCACACTGATTCACGAGGGTTATACTAATCCTACCCGGATACTGCACACTGATTCACGAGAGTTATACTAATCCTACCCGGATACTGCACACTGATTCACGAGGGTTATACTAATCCTACCCGGATACTGCACACTGATTCACGAGGGTTATACTAATCCTACCCGGATACTGCACACTGATTCACGAGGGTTATACTAATCCTACCCGGATACTGCACACTGATTCACGAGGGTTATACTAATCCTACCCGGAAACTGCACACTGATTCACGAGGGTTATACTAATCCTACCCGGATACTGCACACTGATTCACGAGGGTTATACTAATCCTACCCGGATACTGCACACTGATTCACGAGGGTTATACTAATCCTACCTGGATACTGCACACTGATTCACGAGGGTTATACTAATCCTACCCGGATACTGCACACTGATTCACGAGTGTTATACTAATCCTACCCGGATACTGCACACTGATTCACGAGGGTTATACTAATCCTACCCGGATACTGCACACTGATTCACGAGGGTTATACTAATCCTACCCGGATACTGCACACTGATTCACGAGGGTTATACTAATCCTACCCGGATACTGCACACTGATTCACGAGGGTTATACTAATCCTACCCGGATACTGCACACTGATTCGCGAGGGTTATACTAATTCTACCCGGAAACTGCACAATTTACAAAATATGGTTCTTTTGCATTTGGCTGACTTTACATTGAAACTTCGTTTATTTCCTTCCTTCATTGCTTTGCATTCTAATATAAGTATCAGTTTGTATGTCCAAAAGTTGATTCACGAATTTACACAATGAAGGATGACTGCTGCAAAAACTGACATTAAAGTGCTTGTGAAATGATTCACAGTCATTTGTTGTGCGAGAGGTCGATGTAGTCATGGCTGCCCATACAGTGGGAGGGAAAATGGCATCTTCGGAGATGCACATTTATAGTAAATAATCTGCATATTTCTCAAGTCTAGTATCTATCGGTTTTACCTCAGCCATTTTCTTAGCGAAGAATTTGCCGACTTCTCTGGATTTAAATACATTATTCCAAAAACCATCCTGAGCCACTACTCCTCAATATTATCCGTTCCCTCCCACCGAACATCCTCATATTCATCTTCTTTCACTGTGGCTGTTCCTCGACTTTGGAATTCCCTACCGAGTAATGTCAGGGACTGTCAGACCTCAAATCAATTTAAGAATAGGCTAACGAGATATTTTTGTAACAATTATTGTCAACAATAATAGCTGTTTCAGGTTTCTCAATGTTTAATGGTTATATATATCACAGATAAATATCTAAATTATCTCATTATTATTATTATTATTACTATTATTATTATTATTATTATTATTATTATTATTATTACTACTACCCTACTACTACTATTACTACTAATAATAATAATAATAGTATTATTATTATTATTATTATTATTATTTTTATTATTCTTATTATTATTATTATCATTATTATTATGACTATTTCTTACCAGTGATTATTATTGTCACACAAACATTAGTTTTCCAATTTTCATTATTTACTTTCATGTTGTTTTATGATGTAGATATTAATGTAATAACTATGTAAGCAAATGTATTTAATTAGAATTAGAGTCTGGCTGGGCGGAAGAGAAGGCCTACTGGCCTTAGCTCTGCCAGATTAAATAAATAAATAATAATAATAATAATAATAATAATAATAATAATAATAATTATTATTATTATTATTATTATTATTATTATTATTATTATCTTACTGTCTTCTTTGTACTACTTCTCCAGTCCTACACGCTGTATTTTACGCCACCATGCTTGCGCAAGATGGAAGCGGCAACCTACGAGTATAATAGTAACGTATTCCCAAGTTTCACCACTGCAGCATGTATAGCTAGTTCAAAGTCTATTACTATATTAGATGGAGTGGAGTTTTCCAATTCCTTTGCATTATTAAATTTACAATCCTCGTATACCAGCACTAAATTTCCCCGTTCACTTTCAGATGTAAACAAACGCTCAATTTCGAACAAAATTAAAACACTTTGATAAATTAAAAGTGTGTGTAGTATCGGCAAAGCAGGTAGAAAACATTTTGGTGTGCAGTTTCCTTATGACCGTAATCCAGGTAGAAAATGTTGGTGTGCAGTTCCTATATGAGCGAAATCCAGGTAGCAAATTTTGGTGTGAAGTTTCCGACGCCCGATCTCTAATATCTCTTAAGAAAACCGGAGTTGACGCGCGCAGGCTTTTCTTCCGTGACTTTCCCAATTTCAGTTCTTACAATACTGTCTTTCAGTTCCTAAATTGAATATGCATTATCTCTAGGTTACATTTCATGCACTTCTGTCACTTTAAAAGGCTTAAATTTAAGAATTTTAGTGGCTGCATAGGCCTATGCTGTGGTTTTAGAGACACCAGTTTCTGGCACGAGAAGACGTGACGAAGAGATTTCTGTGGTGTGTTCCAATTTTTCCACTATTTCATCCAGTTATTCCTAGGAGAGAATAAGGGGAAAACAATGAAATGAATGGGAAGAAGAACAAGGTGAATAGAAGGAGATTATGTCCTATTGGGAATATAAGGAGAACAATGGGAATATTAAACAACTCAAAGAGAACAAGGAGGAAAAGGGAATAACAGGACAACAGGGGGAATATTAAACAACTCAAAGAGAACAAGGAGGAAAAGGGAATAAAAGGAGAACAGGGGGAATATTAGACAACTCAAAGAGAACAAGGAGGAAAAGGGAATAACAGGACAACAGGGGGAATATTAAACAACTCAAAGAGAACAAGGAGGAAAAGGGAATAAAAGGAGAACAGGGGGAATATTAAACAACTCAGAGAGAACATGGAGGAAAAGGGAATAAAAGGAGAAGAGGGGGAATATTAAACAACTCAAAGAGAACATGGAGGAAAAGGGAATAAAAGGAGAACAGGGGGGATATTAAACAACTCGAAGAGAACAAGGAGGAAAAGGGAATAAAAGGAGAACAGGGGGAATATTAAACAACTCAAAAAGAACAAGGAGGAAAAGGGAATAAAAGGAGAAGAGGGGGAACATTAAACAACTCAAAGAGAACATGGAGGAAAAGGGAATAAAAGGAGAACAGGGGGAATATTAAACAACTCAAAGAGAACATGGAGGAAAAGGGAATAAAAGGAGAACAGGGGGAATATTAAACAACTCAAAGAGAACAAGGAGGAAAAGGGAATAAAAGGAGAACAGGGGGAATATTAAACAACTCAAAGAGAACATGGAGGAAAAGGGAATAAAAGGAGAACAGGGGGAATATTAAACAACTCAAAGAGAACATGGAGGAAAAGGGAATAAAAGGAGAACAGGGGGAATATTAAACAACTCAAAGAGAACAAGGAGGAAAATGGAATAAAAGGAGAACAGGGGGAATATTAAACAACTCAGAGAGAACATGGAGGAAAAGGGAATAAAAGGAGAACAGGGGGAATATTAAACAACTCAAAGAGAACAAGGAGGAAAAGGGAATAAAAGGAGAACAATGGGAATATTAGACAACTCAAAGAGAACAAGGGGGAAAAAGGGAATACAAGGAGAATAGAAGGAGAAAATAGGAATATAAAGAGAAGAATTAATGGAATACAATGAGAAGGAGGAGAAGACAAGAAAAACTAGGGGAATATAAGGATAAGAACAACATTGGTAATACAAAGAAGATAAGGGGGCTGCAGAGAGAACAAGGACTGCGCGCAGTAACGGCGAGAGTAGATTTCATTTCTGTATGACGGTCAAGCACATAGCCTATTATCTCAAATACCTAATGAGGGGATAGACGTAGCTCTACGTCATCAGTAAGTTATGATAATGACGGCAAAAATGAAAATATGAATAATTATATTTTTCATTAAGCCGTGAATTTTGTTTCGAATTCCACTTGGTATGTGAATGTTTTCCGTCCTATTCCTGGAGTTCAGTTGTAACTCCATCATGATAGGGGGAGTGTAAACTGCTCAGATGAGTGTGGCAAATCCGACATAAACGTTTGAATTGCGGAGCTTCTAGGAATTGACGTACAGCTTATAGTAAATGACTTGCACTTGGTGAATTGGGTACAAGCGAGCTATCTGGTTTCAATTAATTTTACAAACCCGGGTGTGTTACTGCGCGAACGGATTGTAGTGCAGTGAAGTGGGCATATTTCACGAGTTCATTAGCACGGCGTGCAGGAACCCGCGCAATCAATCAGCGGCTCGGACCTCCACGCCGGTATAAGCTCTCATATCACCAGCCGAGGTGCACGAAAGGCTGAGTCCGAAATTTAACTCTACTTTGAGTTGTATTGATAGCCGTACTGTTAACGGATCTTGAAGGGTTTAGTCTCAGTGCAGGCGAGTGAACAATTCCCAGAAAGTCGCTCTTACATGTTGAAGTACCTAACTCATATCTCGGTGAGTCGAAGTTGAAATTTTGGTAGACGAAAGTTGTGTTTGGGAAGACTTTCTCGAGACCCTTTACTCCTCTCTTATGCTTTCACTAATTTGTTTTTAACTTAGGCGCAATATTGAAAAATCTGTCCATTTCATGCATTTTGGGAAATTCTCTAAAGCTATTGAAAGCCGCATCAGTGGCTCAAGAATTAGCGCGCTGGTCCTTCATCCATTCCGTCGGGGATCGTTCCTCAGTCAGGTAATTATGGAATTTGTGGTGTAGAAAGCAGACGCTAAGAGGCTTTTTCTCGAGATACTCCCGCTTTCCTCTGTCATTTCACCAACACTCAGTGACGTTCCCAATTATCCACACCAAATAAAAATTGTTGTATTACCTGTACAAGGTTCTACTTAGAACAAGATTGAATTAATATCACGGTGTTTTTTTATTAATTCATTCATTCATTCATTCATTCATTCATTCATTCATTCATTCATTCATTCATTCATTCATTCATTCATTCATTCATTCATTCATTCACAGTGTTCTGCCCAAGGGCAGGTCTCTCACTGCAAACCCAGAATTCTCCAATATTTCCGATTTTCTGCCTTCCTCTTTGTCCCCGCATATGATCCGTATATCTTAATGTCGTCTATCATCTGATATCTTCTTCTGCCCCGAACTCTTCTCCCGTTCACCATTCCTTCCAGTGCATCCTTCAGTAGGCAGTTTCTTCTCAGCCAATCACTCAACCAATTCCTTTCATCTTCCTGATCAGTTTCAGCATCATTCTTTTATCATCCACTCTTTCCAACGCAGCTTCATTTCTTATTCTGTCTGTACATTTTTCACACGTTCCATTCTTCTCCATATACACATTTAAAACGCTTCTATTCGCTTCTATTTACTTCGTCGTAATGTCCATGTTTCTGCCCCATACAATGCCACACTCCATAAAAAGCACTTCACTAGTCTCTCCTTTAGTCTTTTTTCCAGATGTCCGCAGGAGATACCTCTTTTTTATTAAAAGCTTCCTTGGCCATTTCTATCCTCCTTTTGACTTTCTGGCAGCAGCTCATGTTACTGATTATAGTACATCCCAAGTCTGTGAAGTTGTGCACTTGTTCTACTGCCTCATTTAGAATTCGCAAATTTACCTTCTTTATTTTTCTTCCTATGACTAAGATTTACATCTTATTTGCATTTATCTTCATCCCATACTGCTCACAGCTGTTATTTAGCTCCAGTAGCATATATATTAGTATGATTTCCTCTTCTGCTAAAAACACCATATCATCAGCAAATCTTGTGCACTTTATTCTTATTTCTCTTACTATCACTCCTCCCATGTTCTAAAAAAAGGTTCTTCACTAAATCCTCCAAGTAGATGTTGAATAGTGTAGGTAATAAAGGTCATCCTTGTAGTACTCTTCTCCGTATTTCACTTCATTTTGAAATTTCTTCTCCTATCCTGATTTTGACTCGCTTAATATAAATATTACTGAACAACCTTCTCTCTTATCAATCCAAACCTATTTTCTTTATGATCTCCATCAGTTTAATCCAATCCATACAGACTAAAATTTTTTCTATGTCTACAAATATTACTGGGTGTGCAGTTCAAAATGTGTCTTGGCTCGCTGTATGCCGTCATGTGGCAAGCTGATGAGCCTAGAGAATTCAATCTTCCTACACTTCCGCAGCTCAGGTGTATAATCTAAGAGGCAGAGAAGTTGGCTAGCAAGTATGGTGTTCATTCTTAAGAGTACGTGCCGATACGTACGGTAATGCCGGTAGTGGCAGGAATGTGAACTGTTTGGAAATACGTACTGTCGGGATATGGGGAGAGGGTTAAGACGATTACTTACGTATTTGTTGACATTAACTTCGACGGTCAACATGGACACGGAGCATTTGATCTGTGTTGTGGAATGTTACCGTACGCAACCGATGATAACAAATGCCCTGCGTATGACTTGCCGGCGCAAAACACAGTTCGAAAGAGGTTATGGTAGCACACAGACCGTACAGACCGCCATCTGTTGCTACGACGTTCAAGTTATACCGTACACGTTCTCAAGTTCAGATTGAAGAACGACTTAAATAATAGGCAACTTCTCTAACATATAAGCTGAAACTCGCTTCAAATCGGTGACCCAACAACAGTGACGTCATGACACACTTTGAAATGAACATCCAGTATATACACTTCTTTATTCTTCTCATTTCCATATTAAGTTAACATGATGAATCGACTGTGGCTTTTATGTTACAATCGATGTTACAATATCTGGGACTTTATGATCATTATCGATTGCTTTACGTTTATGTTTCTCCTTCAATAACGGTCGATGCATGTATCATTTAAATTAACATCTGTTCTATTTTTATGAAGTTTTATGTATACTGAATCTAAACCAATTCCGGCAGTTAAATTACTCTGTGTTTACTACGCATTTTGTCTTCTATGTACGAAGAGCTAAATTAATTTTAATTGCTAAATTAAACATATTGGCGTATGACTCAAACAAGTATTAGTTTTCAATAGGTCAGAGAGAGGCAGCGAAAAGTTACAGCACTATACGGAAACGTCGAGAACAGATTACTCGCAATCCATTGTTCGACTCACCGGTAAACTGTAGCAGCGCGGACGGGCGTTCAATTTCATTACAATAGGCCTAAAATTCCCGAGTGGTAGGGATGGAGTGCGCGGACAGCGGAAAGCGTGCAGAGTGTTTAGTTGACGAGTGGAGTCACAAATAACGCACATAATGTTCAATAACAAGTATAGTAATGCAACACTATGTAATAACGCGCGCTAAAAAAAAACACGTCTCCGGGATAGTGCGGTATTTTTTCGCTGCCACTCTCTGTATTGTAATTAATTATTGTGCTCCCTATTGATATCTTCCTCACTATCATTTCAATTTTGTTCCTTCCGGGACTCGTACACGCGCCATCACAACTCTCCACCTCCCTCTAATTTCATCTATCATCTACAATAGGCTGGTGTGTTGTCTTAGAAGTTTTTGCGGGTTTTAGATACTAATAAGAGAGAGTTTTGGGATTCCGGGCCATGGGGCTTATAAGGCTGCTCTTCTGAGGTTGGGACTTGAGGTAATGTGGCCTACCTGTCGTCATCAGATTCACGATTGCTACACTGGCCGCCTTTAGAACTTGGACGAACTCGAATAGTGTATTGGACGCACAATGGGCCAAAGAAGCCTAAGTGGAAGGATCCGTTCCCTGTCCGTCTCTCGAAAAGCCAAGCGAACATCAAATTTAAAAATGAGTTCAAAAACAAATTTCAGAATATTTCGAAAAATTAATTCAGTTATTTTCATTATGCTTTAATATTGTAATTTTGATGCTGAGACAGATTTTACATTAGGGACCTATTGATTAAATGAATTAATGAATGAATGAACTAATGAATGAATAAATGAACGAATGACTGAATATTAGTAACTTACAAGTGGATATTCACCTGGCGGTAATTTTATAGGAGAAATAACGATATTTTTTTAAAGCAAAGATATATTTGGCAGGAAATCTAAGAAACTACAGAGTAGGTATAGGCTATAAAAAAACAAATCAGGGGGAGAAAGTACGTAAGAGAAAGAACAAGTACATATACAATCGAAAGTCTGTAAAAGATATGTTAAACTAATATATAGGTTGGATGGTAACCTCTGGAGCAAAATCAAACTGGTAATTGATCACGAAGATGGATTTGAAAAGTCTATATAAGTTTTTTCTCTAACTTTTACTGATTTAGAGAAAATCGTTATGTTTCTATGAAGCATTTGGTAACTTCATACAGCGTATTCCGAATCTCACCGGTCCGGTGGCATCAATGACGTCACGTTGCAGCGAAACAAGGAACAAAACTGCTGGAAGGATCGATGGCTGTCATGGCGACTGTACAAGTTGTTGTCTGTGCTACGCTAGCAAAATGTTGCGAAATTTTCGTACTCCCATCTCGTTCAAAGAAAAGATAGCATGAACAATTTATTTCTTGAACCGGTAGTAATAACGGGTCCGTTGACATGTTCGCTCATAAGCCATTAACATATTGTTTTTACGTTGTGCTCATTACAAACAATACAGCAGAACTAAAGCAGAACACACCGCCATGACACATCAGTGCACGATGTTATTCGTCTGCTAATTCCCGCCCTATACAAGAACCAATCAGATTCACTGATGGCGGCTGATGGAGACTGCCACCACCTCTGCAAGTTGATGGCACCGGTGCGACACCGGTGGAGCATCAATAACGTCATCGGTGGAATTCGGAACACCGTGATGCCATCGGATTGCTCACCGGTGAGATTCGGAATACGCTCATAGCTACTGCAATAACGCTAAGCAATCGCGGTCTGCACTCTTTAACTTTCCCTCCTCGGGGAGCACGCGACGTGCGCTGCGTTGCAAGATTTATTTCAACGATTTTTGTTATTATTCAATTAAAATTCATGGCTAAATTTTCCAAAGAAATACAAGACATTAATTGTTCAGATTACTTTTACCTATCTGCTTGTATAGCAATGGAACTCGTTTCCGAATGATTTAAGGGATTGTTGTACAGTAATTTCATTTAGGTCAAAATTACATAAATCCTTACTTAACAGATTAATTACTGATTAATATTTGTTACTCGTAATGAAACTAACATCTGTCCATTCTTATTATTACCATTAATTTCTCTAAATAGAATACAAAACCTCGAATGGCAAAATTTCATTACATTAATATTCTAATTATATAAATATATTTTAGATTTAAATGTTTTTCTCCCTATAACTCAGTTCTGGTAAACTTACATTAAATTAATTCCCATCATTTTACTAGCTATCTCAACTTAATTATAATTGATTGAATTAAATTAGCTCACAAAATTAAGTTATTACTTTATCTTATAGGTTTACCTAAACTTAAATAAACATGTACTAGTCGTTAAAACTTAACTGAAGATTATTGCTGGAGAATATTTTAAGTGCAATGTAAATATTCGTAATTTAAATATGTATTGTATTGATTAAGGCTGGTTGAGTGGAAGAGAAGGCCTTTAGGCCTTAACTCTTCCAGCGAAAATAAAACATTCTATTTTATTTCTCTCGGGCCGTTATTGCCGCAATAGAGCTCTGCAAACATAGGAGAAAGACTATTTTTTTTTTCCTGCTTAACGGTGCTTCATTGAAGGAAGTGTGTAATGAAAGTTTTGTTATATTTAACATGCAGAATTACCTCTTAAATTCTGGTGCAGAAGTTACCATCCATCCTCTATACAGTAAGCCCTACACTCTTCACTACAAACATTTTCAATAGGTATTCACTAATCACTTCACATTAACTGTACTCATTAGTCGGTCACCAAAACTCATTGAATTGGCTCTGTACCTCACTGCACTTTCGCTACAGAAACACTGGACACACACTATAACTCACTGTACTTACACAACTACGCACTGCTCATTCATTATCACTCTCTTTTACTTTAAATCTAACTCATTACTCAGCCATTATAACCCACTTAATTGTCTCTTCACCTCACTGCACTTTCACCACAACACATTGCACACGCACTATAACTTATTGCACATTCTCCATTACGCTTGCGCACTTACTATAAATCCAGCAAATAACAAGCATATTATACTGCCACAGTCTAGTATATACAGTCGCAAAGCTCAATACGTAGTAAATATGCAAACATTAGATAGTTGCTCACCACTAGGATCGCTAATATCGCCTCATTACAGGCAATGCAAAATAGTACCGTCACAGTCTATTGTTTCTAGCACCCTCAAAACTCAAGCTTCGTGACTGTATATAGTAGACTGTCATACTACCGTCTATTCTCTCTCTCAATCTCTCTTTGAGGGCGTGGGGGGGGGGAAACATCCCATGCATCGCGACTTGAGGTCTATTGTGCGCCCCCTGGAATGAGTTGCATACTCACAGACATCCTACGTCGTACAGACTTAACCTCTAACACACTGACGACCAGTCATCGCCATCCTTCTAACTTGTGTACCATTCTACGGCAATAGCCCCCCTCACATTTCACCCCTCAATGGTCTGAGTGGTAAGCCCCCTCTCCTATCTCCTGAACGGTCTGATTTGTAAGTCCCCTCTCCTGTCGGGAGGAGAGTGCTACCGTCTATAATCTTTTCGCTGTAAGAAAAATCCTAATGTAAACAATAGCACGTGACTGAAGTGAGGCTTCATTGGCCACTGTTTGGCGCCATAGATTCTCAGTACATGTTCCCGCCTACTTTTGTACATTCTGTTTCATGTTAAACATTTCCCGTTATTCGTCAAGTAGACCTAACCTCACTCCTGTGTATCCGTTTGCTCAGGAAACATTTACTTTATAATTATTGTAATTAAAACTCACTTAACTTATTATATACATTTAAGACTATTTGTTTTTCTCCGCTTTTGAGAGGGTTTCCACTCTTATGTTTAATAACCACACACACCGAGGATGCAGAAGCCATACTTCAGTACCACGTGCTTACTGAACAACTACGAGCTCAAGTGAGGCCAGCTTGTTACAAGAACAGACTACCTCAGTATTACGTTGGTATTCATCCGCGTTCATAGTACATAACAAAATATAAAAGTAGCTTTTCTTTTACATAGCGTTTTACATATGAGTGAAGTTATATGTTTCATCGTATTTAACAACTAGAATTCAATTTTTTATTTTCAAATAATGCAAGATTATGGTTTCCAAATACGAACTATATTCTCCTGCGTCATGTGAGTGTTTCGTCTGGGAGTCAATCACGGGTTTCACAGTCATGTGCTTGTGTTTACATTAGGATTTTTCTTACAGCGAAAACAGTATATAAGTGAAGTTCTTAAACCTATTTTTAAAAACATTTGTAGTTATTGGTAAAGGCTGTACTAAGTCTGGAGGTAGAGCATTCTAGTTCCTGATAGTACTGTTGAGGAAATATAGAATCCAATGTCTGAGCATGTGAAATGGACAGACAGAATAAGAAATTAAGCTGTGTTGGAAAGAGTGGGTGAACAAAGAATGACGCAGCCACCGGCGTGGCTCAGTCGGTTAAGGCGCTTGCCTGCCGGTCTGAAGTTCGGGCGCGGGTTCGATCCCCGCTTGGGCTGATTACCTGGTTGGGTTTTTTCCGAGGTTTTTCCCAACCGTAATGTGAATGCAAGGTAATCTATGGCGAATCCTCGGCCTCATCTCGCCAAATATCATCTCGCTATCACCAGTCTCATCGACGCTAAATAACCTAGTAGTTGATACAGCGTCGTTAAATAACCAACTAAAATAAAAAAAGAATGACGCTGAAACTGATCAGGAAGAGGAAAAGGAATTGACTGAGTCACTGACTCAGAAGAAACTGCCTACGGACTGATGTACTGCAAGAAATGGTGAACGGGAGAAGAGTTCGGAGTAGAAAAAGATATCAGATGATAGACGACATTAAGATGTATGGATGAGGAAACAAGTAGAAAGGTAGAAAATAGGAAAGATTGGAGAAAGCTGGGTTTGCAGTGAAAGACCTGCCTTTGGGTAGAACACTAAATGAATGAATATAATAATAATATTTTATAATAATTTGTATAACTTTTCAAGTCCTCGTATTGTACAGCTCTATCAATAAATTCTTATGTACTTCTCTTATCACGTCTTGCAATCCATGGTTTAACCCACAAGCGTTTGCTTTCCTGTTTCTTTTTCAGTAACCAAGGGCGCCCATAGGGGATAGCCAGTAGTAGCATACGTTTTTTTTTTTTCTCTTTACGTGCTCGGTACATGTTTTCTCAAACCCTTGGTAAACAATTCGACAAAAGCGATTACTTTAAATTATGAATACGTGCGCATGGTAATTTAGATTTCAGAACTGGCTATTTTTCATGTTAAATTTTCTCTATCCTCGTCCATCCATTTCCTCTAATTTTCTAATCATCTTCCTACCACTGAGATTGGATCCTGCGGGCGCCCTTGTCATTAACATGCATATTGTACTCGTAAAATTTGAACTAATTGCACCTAAACAAGCATAGTACTATTCTTATTCACGGTATTATAAACTTAACACGTACCATATTAGTATCAACAAATCATAAACTTAACGCGTAAATATTAGTATCAAAAAATCTTTGGAACACATGTTAACTATTGTGAAACAAGTGTTAGGGGAGCTTTTGTTCCTAATTTTAGGTTACCTTTAATAAAGTATTTTATAATGGACTTAAATTAATAAAAAAATGGTTTGACATAGATTATCTTTCTATCAACGAAAATAAAACCATGATTATTCCTTTCTCATTATCTGAAAAATGTAATAACAAACCTCCTACATCTCTATTAATTATTAAATTACATAATTCTGATTGTTGTCTTATACAGTGTAATTGCTGGATTATTAAGGAGTCCTCTGAAGTTAAGTATTTAGGCATAATTTCCGACATTCACTTAAAATGGAACCAACATATTAATTACCTTTGTAATAAATTACGTAAAATAATATATTATTTTGTTTTATTGAGGAATTACTTGCCAATAAGTCTATTACGCACAATATTCATATCTTTATTTCAATCGGTAATTATGTATGGAATTATAGGCTGGGGTAGCTCATTTAAATCCAATTTTAATCCACTTTATTTATTACAGAAGAAAATAATTAAAATATGTCTTCATAAACCTATTCATTTTCCATCTCAAGAATCATTTTCAGACTTTAATGT
The DNA here is from genome assembly GCF_040183065.1 of Periplaneta americana. Lineage (NCBI taxonomy): Eukaryota > Metazoa > Arthropoda > Insecta > Blattodea > Blattidae > Periplaneta > Periplaneta americana. The sequence goes on along the minus strand of NC_091133.1, from coordinate 80,881,643 downwards.
TCTTAACATAAGACAAATTTATTATATTGTATTAATAAAATTCATACATAAGAATCGAAATAATTTTGAATTGTATTCTCATAGTTATGAAACAAAAGGTATGAATTCTTTGAGATTGTTTGAATTAAAATGCAACACTGCTACAGTATTTAATCATAGTAGTAATTTAGGCCCAAGAATATATAACAAATTTATGTTTAAATATCCTAACCTTGTCAATTCTAATAGTTCTATTATTAAATTTAAAAAGTTATGTATGGATTTTTATAAAAATTGAAAAATTGTACATTTAAATTTATATATTCTTATTGTGTAGTAGACATAAAACAAATTGTATTATATACTTATTAATTTAAATTCAGGAATCCGCCCCTTCCCATCTACGTCTCGGCCTACCTAAAGGTCTTTTTCCCTCCGGCCTCCCAACTAACACTCTATATGCATTTCTGGATTCGCTCATACGTGCTACATGCCCTGCCCATCTCAAACGTCTGGATTTAATGTTCCTAATTATGTCAGGTGAAGAATACAATGCTTGCAGTTCTGTGTTGTGTAACTTTCTCCATTCTCCTGTAACTTCATCCCTCTTAGCCCCAAATATTTTCCTAAGCCGAGGCTTATTTGAAGGATTCGTAACAAGCTGTTTTTTTACGGTGATAGGTTGTTAGCCCTTCGCCCAACCCCCAAGCTGGAGGACCACCCCTCATCGGCTGTCCGAGACTGCTTATTCAATATATTCACAGCTACCCTCCATATCTGGAGGCCGTCTCCTCGATCCGCAACCTGAGGACCACCATGCCGTGGTGATAGGGACCCACAATACATAATATTAAAATGGATTTGAGGGAATTGGGATATGATGATAGAGAATGGATTAATCTTGCTCAGGATAGGGACCAATGGCGGGCTTATGTGAGGGCGGCAATGAACCTTCGGGTTCCTTAAAAGCCAGTAAGTAAGTAAGTAATCCGCCCCTGAGCACGAGTTCTACTCTTTCAGGTGTGAGCTAAAGTTTTTTTCTGTATATGTTGTATCTTATGTGACAATTATTAGCAAAATAAATAAATAAATAAATAAATAAATAAATAAATAAATAAATAAATAAAAGTAAAAGAAAACAAATAAAAGATTTTATGTAGTGTAATACACTCAGGGACAAAAAAACCGGACACTTCTATATTTGCTTGTATTTTGTTGCCAATTATTTCAAAATGAAAGAAAACCCATTTATACAAAATAATGTTTCATTTAGCACCTTATACGACAATATTTGAAAAAAAAAATCTCTGATGAGAAAATTTACAAAAATTACAAAAGGCGTATAACTATGGCATCGTTTGGTCTAACTGTTTTTTTTTTCATTTTATGGTGTCTTAAACATTAAAAACTCTTTTTAGTAACGGGTATTACCCCTCTGGCTTGAATAACTGCATCCATACGTCTTGGCATGCTCTCAATTTGGTTAGCAATGTCTTCTTGAGGAATAAGTTCCCATTCTTCGCTAAGTGCTCGCCTCAACTCTTGTAACGATTCTGGTCTCGGTCGTCTATTCTTAACACGCCATCCCAGCATGTCCCACACGTGTTCAATTGGGTTCATGTCTGGACTCCTTGCTGGACATGGAAGAACATGGATTCCCACTTCTTGGAGATAATCTCCGACCGCATGGGCATATGCGGCCGTGCATTATCATGCATTAAAACAAAATTATCGCCTACAAATTGGCCATATGGCAGAACATGATCAGCCAAACATTCATTTATATACCTATCAGCTGTTAGACTTCCATTTTCAACAAAAACCAACTCTGTACGAGCATCCGTACACACTCCTGCCCAAACCATCACTCCACCACCTCCATACGGCACATTTTCGGAAATGCAACACTGTGAAAATCGTTCTCCCCTTCTTCTCCAAACTCTTTCACGTCCATCAGGTGAGCACAGATTGAAACGGGACTCATCGGTGAACAGAACACAGCTCCACTGTCCATTTCTCCAATCCCTGTGATCATTTGCAAAACGCAGTCGTTCAACTCGATGCATCCTGAGAAGTCTGGGACCAGTTGCAGGTCTACTTGATATCAGTCCACTTGCTTTCAACCTCCTTCTAACTGTTAACAATGTTAACAAATTGCTGGGCTACACTAGTAGCTGGCAGGTTGCGCTCCCTAAAAACTCTCAACACCATATACCTGTCTTCATTTGGATTTGTAGCTCTTGGACGACCCAAACCTGGTCTTCTGGTATATTCTAGGGTCTCTCTATACCGTTTTATGGCATCATGGGTTATGCTTCTAGCCATATTCATAACATTTGCAATGTAACGTACACTGCGTCCATCATCGTAAAGGGCTACAGCTCGAGCCACATCTTCAGGTCGCATCTTGTTTTAAGACAAATGTTACAACTCCACTTAAAATCAGAAAATGTAAAAATAAAGAAATAACGAATGATAACGATAATGAAGCACAAAATGGTTGAGACAAAATTGTTATAGCTGAGACTCCGAAAGCAAAATTGGAATATTTGGTTGTAATGGCTTGTTTATAAAACAAAAAACAATCAACAATGTGTACACGTCTCCATAACAACAGATGGCTACCATAATATTGTATGAGAAGATAATGTTTTGCAAAATACCAGCAAATATTAAAGTGTAGGGTTTTTTTTTGTCCCTGAGTGTATATCCCAAATTCTATCTTTTATCAAAGATCTTCGATAAAATATTTTATATTCTTTGTCAAAGAACTTTGATAGTATAATGGTAGCCTTACAGCTGATTTCCCTAGGAATGTCTCTCCATATACTTGCAAACATTCTGCGAGGGATTTGAGCAGGTGTACGCCCTGCTACAGTCAAAAAGACGAATTACATCACGCTGTTCAATTTTGGACGCTTCCTTCTGCACCTTTCGCTTTGGTCCACCTATTCTTAGCTATAATGAATGACAGTTATAGGGACCATGATTGGAAAGCCTATAACCATTGTTGCCATCATCTCTTAAAGCGAACTCTGGGCGATATTTCTTTCGCACGTCTTGGCCGTCATTAAATGACCTGTTCACTGGTTTCATTTTAATTTTTTTTCCACAATAATTACTGTTTTCTCTATTTAAGAATTTATGAATGCTTTCATAAATAACGGAACGAATCGGTGTTGTTTTGTGTACGAAGTATTAGGCCTACTCGAGAGATTGTTATACTATTCTGTTGCATCAATTTCCAGTTCACTGTCTTTTACATGTATTACAGTACTGAAATTAATTGACATATAATTAATTTGTAATTAATTATATTGTCTATTGTACGCTTCTCATGCATGATCGTGGTACATAACGAGTTTTCAATACATGCAAGCGTGGCTTCCTGTTCCTATTTATCTGCGGCTTCAGCAAACTAGGACGATGAAATGTCATTGATAATGTTTTCACCTAGCGAACAGTTAATATTCACAGATAAACAATTAATTCTGTTTTGAGACCCGTTTAATGTTTCATGACATGCAAATACTACGTTATAAAATATTAACTTCATCGCCTCGACGGATGAATGAGTGATGTCCACTATGAAGTCAATGCATCACAATGTACAAATTATCAATGCATCACGGAGTTACTATGTTGACGAACATGATTAATTATGCAACTAATAATAAGTAATAATTATTATTAGAGACCGGCATACAATGAAGAAATTTATTGAGGTAAAATATATAAATAAACAATTTAAATTTAAATTATCTTTGTTTCTGAGTCATCAGGAGTTTGTTTACATCATTACTTACAAAATACGCTTTTAAAAATTAATAGTTTTGCCTACATTTAATCATTCATTCGTAATATTGTACCAAGCCTTGCTCAGCAGCGCACAGGACGGAAAGAATTTGAGTTGACGATGGCTGCTTTAGTGTATTAAATTTCATATTTAGCCTATCTTTAATAATTAATCATTATATAAATATGTTTGAAGAAGAGTTAAAGTTGTATTCGCTGGAATGTAATTTTAACTTATAAAGGGACATCATTTTATTTTTACTTCAATTTTTATTGTACCTGAGTTTTTGAATGTACTTCACTCCCACCCCTTCAACCGTCTTCCACACAGCTCCAAGACCGCATATACAGTCATAGTAGCTACAGTACGTTCCAAAAATATGTTCGCATTTTCCAGTGACGAAAGAGCTTTCAATATTGAATCATTTTCGCACAGGTACTGTCGTCCATTTGCCTACGTCGTATCCCGGTTTCCCCAACCAGCTTTTATTCGCCAGCTAGTGGCTGGGCTGTCTTAGCTCTTTTCTGAGAACATTAATTTCTGTCAGGAATTGGACGTCTACGTAATATTATACAACTGTTTAAAATAACTTAAATAAAAGGGCCTCGTTAAGTAATTAACTGTCACGTGATTTCCCTCCTTTCTACGACCCTACGACATAACCACTTGGACGGACAGTAGATAGTATGTCTGAGTAATTTTATCTTTTCGGGCAGAAGATTGAATTTACAGTACGTAAGGTACTCTTTTATAGAGTAGGTACAGAATTATTTCAACATGAGTTACTAGTACGAAGAACTGGTAATTGGAATTAAGTACAATAGTCTATAGTGCGAAAATATGCACATTAGAACTGAAGCCTGTATCGAAATGTGTTTAATATCCATATTATGATTATTTTTCAATTTAACTTCATTCTCTATATTGTACGCTAATGTGTTGTAGACAGTATAATATACACTGTATAATGAATACGTCCACATGGACAGCTCAGTTCGTGAGTAAAAACACTCATTGTTAATATTGTACTGTATTTTGATTAAACAAAAACCTAATGAAAATGATGAAACCCAAAAGCGCAATATTTCCTAGTTTACATAAATGGATGAACTACTTTCCTTCCCTCCTATACCTAGAAATGTGATTTGTTTGTATATTACGTCAGTATCATCGAACTCTAGTCGTGGAAGGAGATAGCAAACGGCGTTGATCCAGAGGTATAGACAAGTTAATATTAAAAATGTTAGTAAAAATAAAATGATGTCCCTGTACATTATCAAGGAGCAATTGAGGGGTTAGCTGGAAGAAGGACGTAACTCAGAAAACATACTGGGTGTTCATTTCAAAGTGGGTCATGACGTCACTGTTGTGAGTCTGCGATTTGAAGCGAGTTTCATCTTTTATGTCAGAAAAGTTGCCTATTATTCAAGACGTTCAATCTGAACTTGAGAACGTATACGGTATAACTTGAACGTCGTAGCAACAGATGGCGGTCTGTACGGTCTGTATGCTACCATAACCTCTTTCGAACTGTGTTTTGCGCGGGCAAGTCGTACGCAGGGTATTTGTTATCGGTTGCGTACGGCAACATTCCACAACACAAATCAAATGGTTATATTCGCTTCCATTAGGCCAATCATGTCAATTGATGCCCATAGAAGCAAGCGCGCGCTTTAGAGCTCAGGAGAGCCTGAGCACTTTAAAGCGGAAAGGAAAGAGACAGACGAAAGAGGTAGTATATGCCGTTTGGTCGAGCTATATTCAGGGGTGACCAGCACTGATTCAATAAATAAAGGGAAGAGAACTTATTACATCTGTATCCATGTAATTTTTACATTTGTCTGAGAAGTATAAGTGCATTATAAGAATGTAAGTTTTAATTTTAATGCTCATTTTTAACAACTTTGATTTTTTTTATTCAAAAGAAATGTTTCCTCAACTTTTATTTCTAGAAAAGTGAAATTTTCAGATATAGGCCTATTTATTTAGTAGCCTTACAGAATGTTTTCATAAATCTGATATACCGTAAATACGTATTACTGAAGATAGTGTATTAAAAATTTTGAAAATATTCGCATGGAAATTGTTTGTAAGGAAATGAATTAACAAAGCAACTACTGTTACGTCATAAGCAAAAGATATGTGCGCATGTGTTTTAAAAACGTCAGCTCTATAGCTTCAGCACATTTCGAGAAAATAATTTAATATTCTGATGATAGGAAGTTGCTCACCAATATCACCTTAAAAGCATAATGCAATAAGAGTTTTGTTATGGAATATTAGTTACACTTAAACTATATATACAGCACCTAGGTAACTTTGCTTTGTACTGTAATGTTGTTTTGATTAGTTTATTGATTACTTTTATAAGGCTAAAAGTACCATCAATATCAATTCCAACTTACCATGTTCCTGGAATTCTGTGCCACTATGCAAAATTTTAATAATCCTTTCGACTTCATTATATTGACGGAGGCTTGGTTAAATCATGACTCTGGCTATGATTTACCAGGTTATAAAAAGTTTGTCAAAACGAATAAATATAATAAATGCGATAGTTTAGTTGTCTACTGCAAAAATAATATTGATGTCACAATAGTACATGTAGATATCCCACAATGTAATTCTATTCATCTTAATTTTATATGTAATAATACTCCATTCTCCATTGTGGCGATATATAGATCCCCAAACAATTGTATAAATGAATTTTTAGACAATTTTGAACTATTTTTGTTTAATTCTAAAGACACAAGCAATCAAATCATTGTTGGAGACATTAACATACAAATTCTAGAAGACAAATTAGACAGTACTGGCAATAGGTACATGAATATCTTACACGAATATGGTTTTGTCAAATTTTTACACTCTATCACTCGGCCTGATTCTAAGTCTTGCCTTGATCACATATTTTTTAAAACAAAGAGTAACTGGAAATTTGTACCTGCTGTTTTGTGTAGTGCTATTACCGACCACTATGCAGTTATTGCATTATTCGAAATTGGAATTAAAAACTCTAATACATCTCAGTATCCTCTCCATATAAAAAGAAACATAAATTACAATAAGCTAATTTCGCTTATAGAAAAAGAAAATTGGGATTCCGTGCTTAACTGTGAAAATGCTGAATTGTGCTTTCAAGTATTCCAAAATTTAATATCTAATTATATAGACATAAGCACAGATGTATCTTACTTTAAAGTATCTTCTAAATTAAGAAAAATAAAACCCTGGATCACCACAGGTATCATTAAGTCAATCCGTATAAGAGACAAATTAGCCAGAAATATTAGAAAAGAACCTGATAATATAAATCTAATAAATTATTACAAAAAATACAGAAATACTTTAACTCTTATTATAAGAAACATGAAAACTCAGTATTATCAATCTCAATTTCAGAAGTATCGAAATAATCCTAGGAAATTTTGGCAAACTATTAATGAAGCCACAGACGTAAATGTGAACCAAAATAGTATCATATCAGAGATTTTAAATGAAGAGGGAGAAATATTTAAAAACAAAAAAGACATAGCTAATGAATTTAATAAATATTTCTCAAAAGTAGGACATAGCATTGCATCGAACATCAACAAATCGGCATTTAACACGAAAAATTATTGCAGTGGCCATAATAAGCACGCATCTTCCTCCATGTTTTTATCACCAGTAACCGAAGAAGAAATTTATAATATTGTTAAATCCTTAAAAAATAATGTCTCACCGGGAATCGACAAAATTACAAATAACACATTAAAGATTATCATTAAACATATATTAAAACCGCTTGTTTATGTATTCAATCTATGTCTCACCCAAGGAGTTTTCCCAGAATCTCTGAAAAATGCTGTAGTTGTACCGGTCCATAAGTCAGGGGAAAGAAAAAGTCTGAATAACTATAGACCTATATCCTTGCTCTCTAGCTTCTCAAAGATATTAGAAAAATGTTTAAAAAACAGATTAGTAAATTACTTAGAGAAAAATGAAATTCTCTCCAAACATCAGTATGGCTTCAGAAATAAATTATCTACGGATGACGCAATTATTGAAGTCACTGGTAAAATTATGCAGGAGTTGGATAACGGTTCTAAATGTTTAGGGATTTTCTTAGATTTAAGGAAAGCTTTTGACACGGTGAACCATCGTTTACTTCTGGACAAATTATTTGATATAGGAGTCAGGGGTATTGCGCATAAGTTATTTCAATCATACTTAAACAAAAGAACTCAGGTAACCAAAATTGATGATAATATCAGTGAAAATGTAAATATTGATATAGGTGTCCCTCAGGGAACAATTTTAGGTCCTATTCTATTTTTAATATATATTAATGATTTATTAAACATTGATTTGAAAGTACATAATGGCTCCTGTTATTCTTACGCTGATGATACGGTGGTGATTTTCAGTGGTTTAACTTGGGAGGACACTTATAAACATGCCAATGTAGGTATAAATTTTATCAAAAACTGGCTTGATGCAAATTTGCTATCTCTAAATATAACTAAAACTACTTTGGTGCCATTTTCTTTAACAGTCTCTGGATTGAACAAATTGAAATCACTTTCTCATTTAAAATTAATAATCCACAACTCATTTTGTAAACTCTCTACAACCTGTAAATGCCCTTGCCTGAAAGAATCTGTAGATGTGAAATACCTGGGAATTATTGTTGATCAGCACTTGAAATGGGATAGACAAATCACCTTTTTATGTAACAGAATACGTAAAACAATTTACAAATTTGTAAACCTTCGCCATTACTTGCCTACTCACGTATTACGTTTGGTTTATTTGGCTCTAGTTGAATCTGTTATCCAATATGGTATAATTGGATGGGGAGGCATTACAAAAACTGCTCTTTTTCCTCTAATTATGTTGCAAAAACGTATAATCAAAATTTGTTTGAAAAGGCGACTGGATTATCCAACAAATTTGATCCATTCTGAATTGAATGTTTTTAGAATTGACCAAATTTATGAATACTCTTTAATGAAATTCTATCATAAAAATAGAACGAAATTTGTAGCTCAGCCACATGCTCATAATACGAGACGAAATGAAATTCTTAAATTAGTTGAACCTAAATATCTCACATCTGCTGCTTTACTACACAGTACAAATTATGGTCCACGGCTATATAATTCGATAATAAAATTTCATCCAGAATTGACTACTTTAAGCAATGAAATTTTCAGATCCAGAATTAAAAAATTTATATGACAGACTTCCCTGTATATATATTATGTACCATGTATTGTAAAACAAGTTTATTTCTATCCTAAGTGTATTTTTCTATTTTATCTTGGTTACTATCTCAACATGACCTGCACTAATTATACTACTAATAATAATTTAATATTAATCCATCAATCTAAACATCGTCTCTTTTTTCACTCAGTTATTATTAGTATTATTATTTACTAATTTTATTACAATCTTTATGTGAGCTTTTTTCTTAAGTATTTTGTCTACAAAGTATGTGTATCTATGTAACGGAACTGTCCCCGAACACGAGCTTTGCTCTTTCGGGGTATTTTAATGTAACGTTTTTATGTATATGTTATTATTAAATAAATAAATAAAATAAAATAAATAAAATGTCATACTCAATCTTTTTTGGGATATCACTTTCTTTATGAATGATGTGTTTCATCCATTTAGTACAGTATAGTTGTACTACTATGGAATTTATGTGAATATTTCTTCTTAACTCTTTATTATGTTATTAACATTTAAAACACAAATGCAATATTAAGAAATTGGTATTAGTACTTTTATTTTATAGACAATATAGATAATATGAAACAGAAAGAAGCCATACAAAAATAACGACATAAAATTTCACGTTCTGTTTGAAGTTTTTGCACCACTGTTATCTTAATCCAACAGGCTGCTTATTCATATACACAACCCTTCCTCTTTCTATACTTAGCGCTTGATGCCCGCGCACGATGTCAAAGTCAGAAAAATGGGCGTGCTTTGACATCACTGCATTAGGCGAAAGATAGGGTAGATCAGAACAATCGTCAGACAACGCGAACACCCTTGCAGTTACCTTTGCCGGTCTTCGAATCACAGTAGTGAGATGGAAGACGGACGCAATTCAATAATACCTCTCTATTGCATTCTATTTATAGTAGAGGTATAACATTCTGTGGTTGGTAGAAACGCCGCCAAAGAACGCACATAGCCATTTTACGAATAAGCGCCGTAATTCGGATTACGCCCTTCTTCCAGCCAACCCCTCAATTTCAATGTTTTAATCCGATTGATAATGTAATTACAGGAATTTACTGAATTGAAACTAGAAGTGCCACAAAATTAATTTCCAAATATTATTCAAGAAATGAGATGGAACTTCAGAAGTTAGAACGAAATTTTTAGAGACAATAAAAAAGGCACTTGCACATTATTCTCTTTGTAATATTTGCAATACTGATGAGGGAAAGTTTGTTAATAATATGATAAGCTAACGAACATTGTCATTAGTTGGGCTAAAGCAGACAGAAAACATGACGTGCTCCCATCCACTCCACATAATGCCTACCATTAGTATCGATGGAGTTCCTTTCATAAAATTCTTTATCTTATTGCGAGACCCGACAAGGACCTTCGCCCTACATTTGGAAAAAAACATTTTTAACCAGAAAACATAATTGTCGACGATTCACAATCTCGGAAAATGAGCAAGAAAGAATTAAACGAGTGCTATCAAGAAGCAGTCTACCAATTTATAGGAAATAAGTGCTCGCTAGGTATGGATGTTTAGACTGCATACAACTAACCAACATTTCCGGAAGTATCATTATAAAAAATATCATTAAAGCTCAAGAGCTAAAATTCAACCTCTCAAGAGATTCATTTTCCGTCAATGGAGATATCTTTAGACCTACTGGCTTTTTAAATATATCATTATTGAAAACTGAAATGTACAGATACGGAATTAAAATTTGGAGAGAGTCTTGATGGCAGTCCACCTGTATCTCCGCTTTCCGGAAGTGGAATTTATGTTGTGAGGATTTCTAGCCAGAAGTTCTACCATTTATATCCTAGTGGTACGTTACATTTCACCTTCATTTTAATTAAACCTAATCTTTTCTCTCATTCGTTCCAAAATGAAATTACATGTAACCTAATATCGTAGCTACGTTCATTTTTATATGAAAGGAATGTATTTCATTATGCGTAATGGGGGTTTTTCACTTTGCATTTCAATATCATGGGAAACGAGTGGAAACCAACTTTATTGGAGGTTTTTAATATTAACATATAATATTGTTTGCTCGAAGTGAGGTTTGGGAAGGAGTAACATCTGGTTGAGCTGCCATCGTGAGTCAATACCACCCCAACCCACCACGAGGAAGGGATGGGTTTATTGTAATGGCTTGCTCGCTCCAGAAATATCAAGCAAATTATACTCCGCAATCTGCATTCCGTTTCTTGGTCTCTAAATTGTTCTTTTTCTTTTACATATTTTACGACAGTCATCTCGATAGAATACAGGCTAGCTTCGTGGTTAATGATTCATGCAAACGTCTTGTATCTAGAAGTTTGTACATATATTTTTGTTTCCATATTTTCCTTTAAATATTTTTCTATATATTTGGCCCATTTTGGCAAATTATATGTTGTAAATAAAATATTTTATATAAGTTATTATAACCTATTTAACAAAAACATTAACAATTTTCTGTTGAAATTATAAAATAAATTGAACAATCTAAATAAATAAATTCATCTCCGTCTGTGAAATACACATGCTAAGGTGTTCAATATTGAAATACAGATAAGAGACAGAAAAAGAAAAAGAAAACAAAAAAATCACTGAGTAAGACATGATAGTATAGCCTATTTTAAAAATAATATATCATATAATGTAATTAACATTTTAAAAATTTCAACTAAAACTCATAAGTAAAGAAAAATTAATAATTAGCTATTCATTATACTACTGGGTTCAAAAAGTTCCCGGAATTTTACTACCATTTTTCGTATTAATATATAACAAGGGATATTATACATCTGTTTTGTTGGTAACATTCATGATGTCATTTCCTTGAAGTTTGTTGATAATGGCGATTGTTGGTTTTGAGTTGTAGGCAATTGTTTATCATAGTGTTTTGCTTGTTCGTCGCATTTTGTAATTATGTCCACAGAGCAAAATACAAACATCAAGTTCTGTGTTTTGTTACACAAAACTCCTGCAGAGATATTAAGATTGTTGGAAGAAGCATATGGCGAAGCAGCAATGAAAAAACTCAAGTGTATGCTGGCATAAACGCTTTTCTGGTGGCCGCGATACGTACGCAGCGGCCGACCAACAACTGCAACAAATGAAGCAATCGCTCAGCGTGTGCATAATGTTGTGAGGGACGACCGACGTAAAACCATAAAAGAGATAGCAGCAGAGGTCGGAATATCAGTCGGAAGTGTACACAATGTTCTTCACAAGCACCTCAACATGCATTACGTGTCTCAGAAGTTAGTTCCGAAAATGTTGTCGGCAGAACAGAAAGAAACAAGAATGACTCTTGCTGGGGACATGATCAGTATGGCTGATGAAGATGGTGATTTCTTAAACAAAATTATTGCTCGTGATGAAACTTGGTGCCACTTGTACGACCCAGTCCCTAAACGACAGTCATCTGAGTGGAAATCGAAAATATCTCCTCGGGAGCAAAAATTTCCTAGGGACACTTCCAAAGGCAAAGTTATGTTGGAAGTTTTCTTCGACTCTCAGGGTCTCATCCACCATGAGTTCATTCCAGAAGTCGTACTGTAACGAAAGAATTGTACGTAGAAATCCTCCGTCGCCTCCGGGACGCAGTGAGAAGGAAACGTCCAGAAAAGTGGGTAGAAAACAACTGATTCCTTATGCATGACAATGCACCTGCTCATCGCCCAATTATTGTAAAGAATTTTCTTGCCAGGCACAACATAACTGCTTTGGATCACCCACCATACTCTCCTGATCTCTCACCCCCTGATTACTTTCTGTTTCCCCGTCTGAAAAGTCATCTGAAAGGACGGAGATTCAATGCTGAAGAGGTTATCGCAAACGCGACGAGAGCACTAAGACGGGTTTCACAAAATGGCTTCCAGGCCTGCTTCCAGGAAATCTACACGCGTTGGCAAAAGTGTGTTGTTGCGGAAGGCAACTATTTTGAAGGGAATGCTGTAGAATAGTGTTTAAGGTACGTTGTTTCTATGATACTAGCAAATTCCGGGAACTTTTTGAACCTAGTATGTATAACGCTACAGTATGTAAATTTTTCTTAAGAATTTCTTTATTTCAAGTTTTGAATTCACCGTATGCTCCTAGTAAAGTAATGTTTAATCCATACAAATTTTATATATACAGGATGTTTCAAAAATACGGGGCATAACTTCAGGTATGTATTTCCCACATGTCGACAATCAAAATAGTTCATTACAACATGTGTCCGGAAATACTTTATTTCCGAGTTATGGCCTTCACAACATTTAAATTCACCGGAACGTTTTTTTTTCTGCAGGTCGTTGCCGTCAAAGGAGACATTAAGAGGGCACTCTGACAGTTCATTCCGAGGCGAAGGTTACATTCAGTGTTGTGTAGGCGTTAGACTGTGCGACATGTATTCAAATCTAGAGCTGGCAGAGATACACTTCATGTACCGTACGGTAAGGCGGACGGCAATGCTGCGCTGGCTCGTCGTTTGTACCAGGAGAGGTACCCACAGCGACAATGTCCAGATCGGAAGACATTTGTACGTCTTCATTACCGTCTGTGCGAGTATGGAAAATTTAACTCTCCTGGTTTGGGAAGGGGACGACCAAGATCTACAACTCCAGAAGTACAGGAGGAGATTGTGGAGGCTGTGAACATGACTCCTTCTATCAGCACACGAAGGGTAGCGTTGCAAGTCAATGTTCCTCATACGACTGTCTGGAGACTGTTGAAAGAGTATCAATTGTATCCTTATCATTTGCAACGTGTACAGGCCCTGTCTGTCACCAGCAGATTACCCTGCACGAGTTAGGTTCTGTCAGTGGTTCTTGCAGCAGTGTGGTGTAAATCCGAACTTTCCTGCCTTAGTATTATTTACAGATGAAGCACAGTTCACACGAGATGGCATAACAAATTTCTACAATCAGCATGTATGGGCGTATGAAAACCCAAGTGCAAATGTTCCATCTCATCACCAGGTGCGGTTCTCCCTCAACATGTGGGCCGGTATCATTGGTGATCGATTAGTTGGATCCCATGTACTTGTAAACAGACTTACGGGGCAGGCGTACACAAACTTCCTGGAAAACACCATACCTCATGTTTTAGAAGACACTCCACTGATCAATCGTCAACACATTCACTTCTTGCATGATGGCGCTCCTGCACACTTCAGTCGTACGGCTCGCCGGTACTTGGATCGAAGGTTTCCTGATCGATGGATAGGTAGAGGTGGCCCAATTGCTTGGCTTCCACGCTCACCTGATCTGAATCCTCTCGATTTCTACTTGTGGGGCCATTTAAAATCATTGGTTTATTCGTCTCCGGTGCCTGATTTGGAATCCCTTCGGAATCGAATTGTGGCATGTTCTGAGGACATACGCAATACTCCTGGAGTTTGGGATCGTGTTCGCAGGTAAATGAGACATCGATGTGAGGTCTGTATTCAAGCAGGAGGTGGGTATTTTGAACATCTTCTGTAATGACAACGACCTGATGAAAGAAAAACGTTCCGGTGAATTTCAATGTTGTGAAGGCCATAACTCGGAAATGAAGCATTTCCGGACACATGTTGTAATGAACTATTTTGATTGTCTACAGGTGGGAAATACATACCTGAAATTATGCCCCGTATTTTTAAACACCCTGTATATATACAGGGTGTTACATATATATATATATATATATATATATATATATATATATATATATATATATATATAGTGGACTCAATTTACTTCGAACTCTTGAGGGGAATTTAAAAAATATTCCAAATTACCAAAGTACGAAAGTCAGCAAATAATTTGTTTCAGGAAATTCAGAAGAAAACACTTCTTCAACATTGTTAATGTCAAAATAGTATGTGTTCCTCACTTCGACATTGTGAATGCAGAAGAATAATTAAGACACCAATTTCAGTATATACAATAATGAAGACATTTTTGACATATTTCATTTCTTCCAAGTTATTTACTCTTGGGTAACGAGAAACAGAGACATAAATTTGTAAACAAAAGAGTTGGACATCCCGTCCGTTGCTTTTACTTGCGGTCAGTCGTGAAAACTCTAAATAGCATTTTCATATTCTACTACATATCATCTGATTGCTCTAGAATACAGAAACGCTCTATAGTGTTACCGTATCGTCAACTTTTCGGAGAAGACTTTCTCTTCATGGAAGACAACACTCGCGTCCATCGTGCAGGTATTGTGATTAAGATATCGTCCGACTGGAATGACCAGCTTGTTCCCCATACATGAACCCTATTAAGAATGTCTGAGATCATTTAAAACAAGCTGTTTTAGGATGTCCTGATCGACCACGCAATCGGCGAGATCTATGCAGTTTTTCCATTAAATAATGGGACAATTTGGACCAACAGTGACTTAATGAATTGATGGATGGTATGCCAAGATGGATTCAAGCATGTCTCAATGCAAGGGGATGAACTACTGAGTATTAAACTCATTGGTCTGACTTAAGTTACAGTGAGAGAATAAAGTTCTGTTATTGTTTACATTATGATCTGTTTATCTTTTATTGAGCAATATATAGGCCTATTGCAGATGTGTTCCATTTTCACATATCCCTACCAATTTTGTGACAAGTGCACTGTGATGCTTCCACCGTTGTGGCTGAGGAGTTAGTGAGTCTAACTCCGAACCCAGCGATCCCGGGTTCGATTCCCGGTCAGGACGAGTTGCCTGGGTGAGGTTTTTTCGAGGTTTTTCCCTCACTCCTATGGACGAATATTGGAACCCCACTCATCTTCGCCACTTCCTTTCCTCCTCCATCATCCTTTCCTTATAATCCCGTTTCTGGTTTTTCAGATCACTCTACCGGCGGCCTCCCGAAGCTGCTGACTCTCTCTACCGGCCTCCGTGGAATGTAGTTCAACGATGTTGGATGGCTTCTGCAACGAGCAGCCGAGGCGGACCTACTCGGGGGAGGAGTTTCCCCTCGGACTGACAGGGGGGCCTTGGGGCAATTTGCCGAAGCAGGAATGGTATATGGATTCGGCTGTAGGGACCGGTCGTTAAGGGAGTCATGTGGTTAGGGCGGAGCGCGTAGGGGATCTGTAGCATGCAACTCATTCCATATCGAGGGTCAGCGCAATAGATCTCTACAGGTCGCAGTGCTGGGTCATCCGTGCCCCCTCAGTTAAATTCCATTCCATTCATAGGTGATGTAAAACTTTTTTTGATGTATACAGTGGGCCTATAATAATTATGATGTAAAATACGAATATTTCAAAATAGAGTTAAATTACTTCACAGCTGAACTAAGGATCTATCAGAAACTAACATAGCACAACAAGACTAGGTTCTTTAGTGTCAGAGCTCTGCAATCCGACAGCTTTGTCGTACATGACTACTGTATATGCCACGTCCCAGATAGGACTGTAAAGCAGGACAAATTTCCCTGTGGGCCCGTAAGTGCGCATAAATTTTATAGGGTATCATCTCACAGCCTCTTAAACAAGAAGCAAGCGGCTCGCAACGGGGCCGTTACATGATTAATGGGTTTATCAGTGTGAGAGGCTAGCTGCCTCTTTCTGCATGTCAAGGCTGTTAAAAGGGGATTCTGCTTGCCTGCTCTTGTTACACGAGCAATCCGTTGCTACTGGAATACAGTAATGCAGCCATAAAATATTTGTAACCTCGTCAGTTATTGTCCGTGTCCGTAGCAATTTCTTCTGCGGAAGCGAACCTTCACTGATATACCCTACACTTTCTTTTATTATATTATTTATGAATTAATTCGTTTCTTCATTATTACACGAATTTATTATTTCATCATACAAACCGTTACAAGTTCATAATTAAGACCCTCAAACATAGAAGTGCGGTCTCTGAGACCGCTACTAAATTTTTAATGTGGGTATGAACCGGTTTCGCCACTTTACGAATGCGAACGCTTGTGTTCTTTATGGCGCAGTTCACTTAGTGGTATTCAATTCTTTCGTGTAGTAGTGGAGATATTACAAGTAGTATACTACTAGCGGTCTTGTAGACCGCGCGTCTGTGAGACAACTGTTTTTCTCCGTTCTTGCTATACATTTTATACAAGATCTTTCGCGAGGGCCTAATTTAGGCAGGAGCTATGGTACCTCTGCTCGGGCCTCATGATTTTGGGGGCCTCAAAATCCAGGAACAAACTTTTTTTAATGAAATTTAAAAGGCATGATGGGGCCGATAAGATAATTTTAATAACAATCAAGGTTTTATCATATACCGTCTATGCTTATCCTTTTAACAAAATTATTGGTTTTTCAATACTTTGTTACATTTATTTAATTATTGAACGTTTTCGGCTCTATTGAGCCATCATCAGAACCATTTATGGCCATATGCATGACAAAGGTACACATACAGTGATGGACAGAAGTATTCGTATGAACTCTTAATCGATATTAAATTCAACATTCTGACGAAATAAATGTTATAATTGTATTAATTGTTCTTTGTATCATAACATAATTTCTTCTCGTTAGTGTTTACACAGAGGAATCCATGTCTAACTGCATATAAAGAGATTGGCAACCGTTTGAACCATAGTATGCTAGGACAGAAGTTTTCGAATATTGCAGTCGTGGAGACAAACTACACAGTAAGCATCTGTGTATACCCTCACTAGTGCTTCAAACCGCATCGTTTTGATGCAGTCGGTAGTCGAATGAGTCACAGTATTCTCCTGATACGTAAAGCTGTAACACGTGCTAGTATAATAGGACAACTATTGAAGAAAGAAGTAATTATTATAAATTTACACAAAACAAAAGACGAATGTCGAAATTGCTAAGGCTGTCAACAGAAGCTGTTCTGCAGTATTATAAAAATTGTTAGAAAAACGGAAAATATTAATAAATAGAGAGCGCATAGGTCGTCCACGAAAGCTAAACAACATGGAAGAAAGAGAGGTTATTAAGACAGTAAAGAAAAACAAAAGGTAAGTGCATCTGAAATAGCAGCTAATTTACAGGACGATTTTAGTACAATTGTTCATCCTAAAACGGTAACCAGAACTCTTCAACGGGCCGGGTACAATGCCAGGGCGCCAAGGAGAAATTTGTGTATAAGCAAGGTAAATAAAAAGAAGAGATTTCTGTTCGCAAATGAATTTGTCGACAAAGACTTAGGGTTCTGGAACAAGGTTATATTTCCAGAAGAAAGTAAATTTAATATATTTCATTCTGATGGGCGACTTTTAGTCTGGAGAAAACCGAACACAGAATTGGACCAGAAGAATATTCTATGAGCAGTTAAGCATGGAGGTTGGAGTGCATGTCGGCCAACGGTGTAGAAGAACTAGTATCTATTGACAATTTAACCATGGAAAAGTTCAAGTATAAGCAGATATTTTAGGACAGTTTTAAGAAGAGTGCAGATAAACTTGGTCATTCAGGGGATTATTATTTTCAACAAGATAATGACCCAAAACATACCGCAGAAATTGTTCGTTTGTGTATTGTATACTTTGCACACTCCACCCCAATCCTCTGACTTGAATCCAATCGAACTCTTATGGTCTGAACTGGAGAAACGAGTCCGGAAACATCGAATATCCAAAAAGAATCATCTCAAACAAAAACTTCTAGAGGAATGGCATCAAATAGGGCAGATTGTCACTGAAAAATTAGTTTCTTCCATGCCTCCACGATTGAAAGAAGTTATTCGCAGGAGAGGGTAGGCAATTAAGTACTAAAGGTTGTTCTATTTGTATTTTGTGTCTATTTTCGAATACTTTTGTCCAAGCTTCTTGTAGCCGAATCGTACAATGTTTTTTTTTTTATTTTATTGAAGAGTTGTTGAATTGATTAATTTCTGTATACATTTATAGCATATGACAATACAATTATTTATTTTCACAAGCATTCTCTTTTCTCTTCATACATTTTCAACTACAAGTAATCAAAGAACTAATCATTACTTTTCCGAATACTTTTGTCCATCACTGTATATGCAATACAAATAAATAACCCAAATAACATCAAATAACATGGTTCCATATAAGACATTAAACATATGACGATATTACATTGCTATATGTAAACTGGCTATATAAGCCATAATCAGGTGTTGAAATTGTTAATTATTGAAATTATTAATTATTAATATTAAAATTAGCTACCACAAAAACAACTCCGCAACACTTATCATCTTGTCCCATCAAGTCACTATCAGATTTGGAATTCCACATAGACATCAACCCGATTTAATTACAATTGTTTTATAATTTTAAAGATTACCATGTAATAATTTTAATAATCAACAATTTCAACACCTGGTTATGGCTTATATAGCCAGTTTATATATAGCAATGTAATATCGTCATATGTTTAATGTCATATATGGAACCATGTTATTTGATGTTATTGGGTTATTTATTTGTATTGCATATATGTGTACCTTTGTCATGCATATGGGCATAAATGGTTCTGATGATGGCTCAATAGAGCCGAAAACGTTCAATAATTAAATACTGTAAATGTAACAAAGTATTGAAAAACCAATAAATTTGTTAAAAGGATAAGCATAGACGGTATATGATAAAACCTTGATTGTTTTTTTTAATGAATTATGCAATGAAATAGACAACTCTGCTAACTGAAAATCAAAATTGAGGAAATAAGTGATTACGAAATTAATTATTGTTAGAAAACACATAAAAATTACTTTATTGTTTTAAGTTTAGATTCATAAATTCATTATAGAGTTTAATGTGTTCAACTTGTAAAAGTTGGCTACCATGTACAGTTTGTTGAAATTGTAACAGTAGGCCTATTTCAATAATAAATTAATAATGGATTAAGCAGCCAAACTCAGCAACATTGTAAATTCTCATTGTATTGTGTGTTAAACCAAGTGTAGTGCTTGTTTTCCTTGCAGGTTATCTATTTCTGTTGCGATAGGATCATTGTCGGTGTGTAGTAATAGCGTTAAAGTGTTTTTATAGAGATGTCCATAATTAAAAATGGAATTCCCAAACAAATTTGAGTCAGGAACCAATAAAAGAGAATGAAAAGCTATTGAAATTCAACAATTGGAAAAACAACGCTGAACACTGAGCAAGTATATATTATTTTTTTATTTTTTTTTATGTACCGAAGTACATATGATATTTCCATGCAGATATTCTGCGTCATCATACGATGAAAGAGTAATGGAACGGAGAAAAATTCTCTCCGGCGCCGGGATTTGAACCCGGGTTTTCAGCTCTACGTGCTGATGCTTTATCCACTAAGCATGATATGCGTAAATTACTTCGTGATTTAAGACGGCGCTTATTCCGTCGGATCCCGGCCAACTACTCACTCATATCGAGTGCACCTCAGCACATGTGTGGACTTCGGTCCTACGTTCATAGACATCTATGACGTAGTGCAGAGGGCGGCCATTAGAGGGAACCCAAAAGTTGGAGCTTAATCTGAGACAATTCTAACCGGCGTCGGAGTTGTATCCGGTGTGGCTTAGTGGATAAAGCATCAGCACGTAGAGCTGAAAACCCGGGTTCAAATCCCGGCGCCGGAGAGAATTTTTCTCCGTTCCATTACTCTTCCATCGTACTGAGCAAGTATGTTTGTCCATACGTCACTAGCATAACTCCTTTACCAACAGACACCTTCAGTTTCAAAAAGTTAAAAATGTTTTAACACAGACTACTTGAAGATTTTGGGACGCAGAGATTACAATCCACCACAGCTACTAAATTGTCGAAAGCCAAGGTATTTTTTTATAAGTCTAAGCCAGAATTTAGAAAAATATGAACATTCCTTCCAAACTCCTGAAGACCAGAAGAAACAAGGAATAGTACCGGTACTACAACCAATGCAATCAGCTCTGATGACCTGTCTTGTGGCTACGCATAATCACTGATACCTTATGGGACCACGTGATTTTTATTCCTTCTTCTCAAAATAGAGAATTAATAAAAACCTATGTGAAATAAATGCTTGGTGAGAGGATATAGATGACTGAATTTAAATAAAGTAAGATAGGCCTTGTTATCATATCTGAAAAGAAGGGGCCTCATAAAGAAAATTAAGCTCCAGGCCTCTGAAATTGTAAATCAGGCCCTGTCCTTACCAATAAATTAGTGTCAGTGATGAAAATTTTGACGAGACAGTGGTTGAGTGGAAATTGACTCTGCAGGTGAACAAGATTTCGTCCTTGAGAGCGATCAACAATGATTTAATGTTTATAAAGTAGATACTGTTTTGAACATTTTTTTTGCTTTAAACATATATTATTTCAGTTTTTATATAACTTCATTAGTCATTAAATGTATATTATTCCGCTAATTT
This sequence comes from Periplaneta americana, assembly GCF_040183065.1. NCBI lineage: Eukaryota > Metazoa > Arthropoda > Insecta > Blattodea > Blattidae > Periplaneta > Periplaneta americana. The sequence goes on along the minus strand of NC_091133.1, from coordinate 80,860,351 downwards.
CATTCAAAACTGAACATTAGATACATATTGCGCTTTGACAGACGTGTCTTTCTTTCTTTCTTTGTTTATATCTTTCCTTCTTTCATCCTTTCTTACGTTGTTTCTTTCGTTCCTTTTTTCTTTCTTTCTTTCGCTGTTTCTATCTTTCCTTCTTTCTTCCTTTCTTACGTTGTTTCTTTTTTCCTGTTTTCTTTCTTTCTCTAGCTGTTTCTATCTTTCCTTCTTTCTTCCTTACTTACGTTGTTTCTTTCGTTTTTTCTTTCTTTCGTTGTTTCTATCTTTCCTTCTTTCTTCCTTTCTTACGTTGTTTCTTTCTTTCTTTCGTTTTTTCTTTCTTTCGTTGTTTCTGTCTTTCCTTCTTTCTTCCTTTCTTACGTTGTTTCTTTCTTTCCTTTTTTCTTTCGTTGTTTCTATCTTTCCTTCTTTCTTCCTTTCTTACGTTGTTTCTTTTTTCCTTTTTCCTTTTTTTCTTTCCTTCGTTGTTTCTTCTTTTCTTACGTTGTTTCTTTCCTTTTTTCTTATTTCTTTCTTTCTTTAGTTGTTTCTATCTTTCCTTCTTTCTTCCGTTCTTTGTTTCTTTCCTTTTTTCTTTCTTTCTTTCTTTCTTTCTTTTGTTCATTCGTTAAGTAGCCTAATTCATTAATTCGTTCGTTCCATTGCTAACTCATGTAATCTTCCTAAAATAGCGATATTTATCTCTTATTGTAACAATAAATTGTGACCGACGTGTTCATAAGCATTTATTACGATAGCCTCTATTATGATGGTGTTCATTGCCCGTTAATAATAATATGCAAGTAATGTGACAGTGATGGTGAAAGAGCCACGGTGTGATTCAAAGCGAATATTTCCATGTTTATTCAGGCTAACCGCCCATGTCTTTGTTCCAAGAACTGGAAGAACAATTACCTTTTTTTGCATAGGCTAGAAACTGCAGAATGTATGTGGAATTACATGACCGCAGGATATTTCAAATTGTCTCACTCTTTTCATTGTATGGTACAGAAAATCAACATGCAGAAATGACGTAATTCAACATATGGAAACTGTCCATAATTGAAAACCTTTCGTAAAGCTTTTACCATGAAATTGTATTTCGTTATACAAAAACAATATAGGTACGCCAATATTTGAACGATCAGGGTTCGAGCGTATATACTGTACTGTAATGCTAAAAGATTGAATTCTCACCTCGCAAGGTCCAACTGCTATATTAGTCTATTAGTGGAATGAAATTGTGTTGGGAATTTATTTTCCGTACCAGTTTATGATTCACTATAATTCCGAATAATTTTATTTCATTAAGGTGAGTCTGTACACCGAATTTTCACAAAAAATAGTTGTTATCGTTTCTCGGTAGTTTAATGTGTAATGTAAAATCATAACATGATTTTATTTCTTCTTTTAGCCCTGCCTCCAGCAAAAATAAAAATATAATTTGTAGTAATTTTTAGAGCAAATAATGTTATCAATGAAAAATTTTGTGGAATTTTAAATTTATTTAGCCGATTGTATAGGCTACATAGAGGCATGTTACAAATGCCCTATTTTTATCCACATTTTTATCTTTTATAACTTCTGAAAAAAATACACCCAAAATTGAAGAATTTAACATAGGATATAGAAACTTTGACACTTTTTTTTCTGCACTTTATTTTTGTGACGTTTGTGCACTTTTCTCAGAAGGTATTGTACTTAAATGTTGAAATTAATATGCAATATCAATGTGATGGCATTTTACACGGTATACTAAGAAAATTAAGATTATTTCGATCTTGAGTAAAAATATAAACATAAATTTTAGTGCAAATATATATATATATATATGTCAAACACTCAGTGTAATTTTAAATTTATTTTGCCGGTTATATAGGCCTACATGTAGGTATTTTACATATGACCTTTTTTTTTTACATTTGTATTTTTTACATCTTCTGAGAAAAATGTACCCAAATTTGGGAAATTTAACATTAAGTTATAAGATATGGAAGTACAGACACCCTTTAACAATAATTGTAGCTTTTATGGCTTGACTCAGTACATTGGTCTTCCTTCCAGGCGACCCGGTTTCGATCACCGGCCTGATATTATTTTAATCTGTTGTGAAAAAATCAGATATTGCAGAGGGTTATTCTCGGGTTACTCCCATTTCTCTCCATCATTCCACCAACATTCTCTACCTTCTCGTTTCATGTATTTATCTTAAACAGTTTAAAATATAATGGAATGTCCCCTTTAGGATAGTACAGGTTTCCAATACTGATATAGGAAGGGCTTAGGGCTCCCTTCCCTGGGGCTTATCAGGCCATTAGACCGAGGATAGGTTCTGGCACTGTCAGTGGTGAGGCAGAATGGCCCATCTGTCAGCATCGGGTTGATGGCCTGATAGACTTACAATATTTGTATTTAGACTGATTTTGTTCAGCTTGGTGTGCAGTGGTCTCTACCAGCTCATTGTCAGAATATGTTCACTTTGAGGGGTATTGGGTTAGTTGTGTGACGGTATTCATTGCAGTCTGAGCTCTGTATGGTGTATTTAATTCATGTAGGCTACTTATGCCTATATCGGTAGAAAGTTCTATAGGCCTAGTCTCATATCGGTAAGGATAAATGCAATTTACTGTAAAGGAATTGTTACGTACTAAACAAATAGGTCTGAGTTACCTATTTTTATCGGTATTTTCAGTTTCGATTCGGACTCTATTTCAATCATTTGTGTTATACTCAATTTATAGCGTTTTACCGATATTTAATGCACGTCAATACCGGTAAAAACGTCCTAATGCAATGTGTTGCACTGTATTTATTTTTATTTATTTATTATTTCTGTTTCTTATTTTTATTGTGTAATCATGTAAATCGTGCTTATTTATCACTTAACACCAGTTTGTATCCCACTGTGTTCTTTTTTTATTATTAATCTTTACATCCTACTTACTTACTTGTAATATAATACTAATATGTATACTAATGTGTTTATTTTTATTTTTACTGTGTAGGCCTAAATTTTTTTATTGAATCATCGGCTTCTATTTTTATGTGATTCGTATTTGATTCTAACAATATTAGACCTAATATGTATTCCACTAAGTATGTTTATTTTTATTTTATGAGGTAGACTAAATTTTATGTAACTACCTCTTTTGATCTCATTATGTACCTAAATTGTATCAATATGTAATTACTTAATTCCGATCCGGTTGTATGTTCAACTAATAGGCCTATGTAAGCAAGTTTTAATCCTGGTTGAGTGTAAGAGAAGGCCTTACGGTCTTAACTCTGCCAGGTTAAATAAAGCCATTATTATTATTATTATTATTATTATTATTATTATTATTATTATTATTATTAAACTGACGTTGCCGGTATTAAGGATGTGCGATATTCTTTAGCGGTATTGAAAAATATCGGAAAAAAAACCGGTATTTACAGCTGTATTCCATAAAATCCGTACTGTCTCTGATATAAAATAATAGACGTAAATCTAAATACTGTAACTAATCATTGTCCCAAGTAAGCCTATAATTGCATTGTATTAATTATGAATACTGTAGGATTGTAAGTAAGTTATATTAGTTTCTTTATGATTCCAATAGCGGAAAAATGGAATACTTTTGTTATTTTAACTATGTAAGAAAATACTGTCCGTCCCAGTGGTTATGTCGCTTGTCCGCTTCCCCCAAATGTTTCTGCTAGCTAGCACTCTGACTTCTATTTTGAATTGGACTTCCAGTAATATTAAATCATTTTTTAAAATATCATAATGAAAAGCGTCCCGTTAAGTAACTGTCGCGTGATTTTCGCTGTTTCGATGACCCTCTGACATAACTACACGGACTGACAGTACTTACAAGAAGGAAACTTATTTAAGCTACACAAAGAGGGAGGGATATCCACTTAGAGCACGCCTTACGTGTACCCAATGGTATTAACTAAACTCCGAAAGCTCTGTAGTAGGGGAGGAAGCCTACAATACGGGTCATCCTACTTCCTTCTCTGATTGGCTAATAGACGCTTGTGATTTTTTTGTTTCTATTTACGTGTTGGAAGACGTCAGCTGTGGTCCCTTCTAAGTTTATTCCGGTGAATATACGTGTTTTAATATGTAGGCTAATCAATTTAATACGTAATTATTATTGTGCATGAAATGCGTGTGTGTGATAAGACTGTGTTATATAGCGTTTATTATAAAATTCTTCAGATTTATACATATTAGAAAATATTCGGTGCGTCAATATTTGTAGGCCTATCTGATTAGTAACTCGTTATTCGTGATAAAGATCAACACTTAATGCCAATCCATCATTGCGCTAAAGGTAAGAAGTGAACATTAGTAATAAATTATTCATAATTTACTTATCTCTTTGTTTATTTATAAATGCGGACAAATAAAATCAGTCTGTGTTAGTGTTTGATGTCTTTGGTCGTTGTAAAAATAAAATAAGAGCTGAATTTAATGTTATTTGGAATAGACCTAGGTTTTGTAATAAGTATACTAGGTACATACTTAATCTTATTTTGTGCTATGTCAACTGTGCATCAGTTTCTGAACAGTTAGTTTATGAGAAGGCTACAAGTACCTAAAGTTTATAAAGTTAATTTTATTTGTTTCATTTGAATGCTGTTTAATTTTGAGTTATTATTTAGCAAGAAATCGAGAACTCGTACAATGATAACTTACGTGCTGATATTTACAGACAATAATTTAACTTAGCTTTATGTAGTCGTTAATATTTATTTTCACTATAGCCTATTTGGTAATTATCACTTCGAAGTTTTGAAAATATATTATCTGAAAGTTTCTTGTGCTTGTTTTACAATATCTGATTCGAGCAGAAATATCAAATTCTGATGCACTGTTTGTTATAACAAACTGAAAAACTAGGCTAATTTTGGACCTGCATAAAATAGGCGGCTAAACTACCGAATAGGTACTGCATTTATGCACCTTTAATTGTTTTACAGTTCTTTCAGAGTCATACCAATATAACTTAGGTGACATTACGAAAGTTTCACAATAGTGTAGGCTACACTCGACTTTTTATTTATTGTAAGTAGGGACCTATTTGCTCAAGAGCTACGGAGATACGGTTAGCTATTCATAGATTAACCTATAAGTGAGCAATTCAGAGCAGAAGTGGTGTAAGTCAAAAATGGGTAATGAGGGTTAAAGTAAACATTCTGTAAAATACAGCACAAAGTAGCAATTAATATTCACTTTATTTAAACTATTAGTAATCAGTGGATGTATGTATTTATTCACACTGCAATGGATATATACCCGGTGGCAGTGGTAACTAATTACACTCAATAATGACAATAATAAACTTATTAATTAAAAATACAATTAATAATAATAATACTAATAATAATTTATAATAATAATAATAATAATAATAATAATAATAACAGGGAATAGGCCTATCCTAAATTAAATGAAGCACGATCACTTAAAATAACATTTAAAATAAATCAAGGTCATATTAATTGCTACTTTGCGTTGTACTTTACAGAATTTTTACTTTAAACCTCATTACCCAATTTGGACTTACACCACTTTTGCTCTGAACAGCTCAACTTATTGACGTGACGTCATATTTGACACGTGCCACAGCATCTTGTTTGTGCTGAAGTTGATTTCTATTCATAATTCAAAACTAGATCTCATAGACTGTTTACAATGCGTTATAGTGATGAAGACTGATACTACTATGATGTTTTCTACAATTTAAATTATTTATTCATTTATTTCATTCATTTAATTTCTCTGTGCATAGTTAAGACCGAAATGTCTTCTCTCTCACTCAACCAGTATAAAAATGTGTAGAAAATATAAATAACAGCAATACGGAAAAAATGAAATGATAATAATAGGCCTAATAATAATAATAATAATAATAATAATAATAATAATAATAATAATAATAATAATAAGAGAAAATGTAGATGTGTTACACGTAATTTTAAGAGTTAAATAATTACAATTTAGTGTTCAACAAGACAATTGATAGACTGTATTAAAAATAAAAATTATATTCCACAAAAGTTAGGCCTATATTTGAAGAAATAACATATTCTGGAGATGAAAAACAGTCTTTTTAACAACCGGCATATGTAGACTACGTAGTCAGTGTCTGAAGTCCCTTTGAGCTTATAAATACACTATTAAATTACTATACACTGTACCTATTTACAAATAAGTAGGTTATAGTATTAAGTTATGAAATAAAATATATTTCATTACAATACACAACACTATAGGCCTGCATAAGTTAATAGTGCAAATAGGCCTAATGTTCTTGCATTATATTATGTTTTCTCGTCGTTAGAGCAAACGGCCGCCACGATTGAAAGTTGATTTTACTGAATTCAGAGTTGCCAACCTAGATATGTATGTTGAAATATTACAAATAACTGCTCTAGAGTTGTAATGAAAACCACTGCCTTCTATGTATGCTACAATCCTACAATGCATGTAAAATTCATACGGAAAACGGAATGTCAATTAATATAGGCCTACATTATACGAAAGAAATCACTGCATTTGAAATATATGTAAGCTTACTGAACTTTATTTAAACAATTCAAACTTCACTTAACAAAAAGAAATAACAATTATTCCAATTGAACACGAAATATTACAAGTACCTGAATCATTTTATCCTTCACATTGAAGTTGATGGTGAAGTTTGTACGTTGGCAAGACTGCTAATCTTCAGACAGATGTTCATAGTATAGTGTACGTACTGTATATTATTTTTAAAATATACTAGGCCTATCGTGCTAAAAATACTGTACAATACATTTGTGAAGTGCATTATTAAAAACTCGGAAATTGAAAAACTCTCTCTGCTCCTTTTTTTAATCTTAGAAAGCATCTTGAAATGTTCAGATAGTCAATATAATACGATATATAATATAATATAATATAATATAATATAATATAATATAATATAATATAATATAATATAATATAATATAATATAATATAATATAATATAATATTGTTTTATTAATTCAGTCTAATTGACATATCGCAAATATAAAAAGTCAATGACTCTTACCCGTGTAAGTGATCATTGTGTACTATACAAAAAAAAAAAAAAAATTAAGCAAACGTTTTCGTCCTTCGGGCATCATCAGGCTTTTTTACATAAAATATCTTGTACATTTTGTCTCTTATTGTGGAACGAATGATTAATCACAACCTTTTTAATAATGAAAATAATAAAAGGTAAAGGTATCCCCGTAACATGCCATGAAGGCACTTAGGGGGAATGGAGGTAGAGCCCCATGCTTTCCAATGAAAATAATAACTATTTAAAATTGACTTATGGTAATTAACAATCTAAAATTAATGAAAATGTAATACATAATAATGATATAAAATTGTGGCTGCACTGCTGTGTTGTGTTTAAATTGTAACAGCATAAAACTGTGAACATGATAAAAACATTTCATTCCTCTTTAAACTTCATAATTTCATTAATTGGATGTTTTGCTGCTAGTCTTGTCATTACGGATAAAACCCAGTCTCAAAAATCGTCTCAATGTAAATGTCAACACAGATACCTGTGCAGTACACACGATCTGAAATGTGAGTATTTTCGACAACAATTTAATAAATTTTAACATCGCGTCATATAGGATTCTCTACATAATATATTTCAGTTTGATTTCACCGTAACAAGTAATGAACCATTGAGACAAGACTAGCAGCAAAAAAACATCCAATTAATGAAATTATGAAGTTTAAAGAGGAATGAAATGTTTTTATCAAGTTCACAGTTTTATGATGTTTTAATTTAAACACAACACAGCAGCACAGCCACAATTTTATATCATTATTATGTATTAAATTTTCATATCTGTTCATTAATTTTAGATTGTTAATTACCATAAGTCAATTTTAAATAATTATTATTTTCATTATTAAAAAGGTTGTGATTAATCATTCGTTCCACAATAAGAGAAAAAATGTACAAGATATTGTATGTAAAAAAGCCTGATGATGCCCGAAGGGCGAAAACGTTTGCTTAATTTTTAATTTTTATATTTGTATAGTACACAATGATCACTTATGGGTAAGTGTCTTTGACTTTTTATACTTGTGATATGTCAATTAGACTGAATTAATAAAACAATATTATGTTATATTATACCCTCTTTTTAACTTTTCCTCGGTTTCGTACAAAGCACATCTAAATCTTGTATCGTAACATATTATTGTTCAATGTAGGCCTACATTCTTTATTATAGAGGAGGCCCTAAATAGTGAAAACAGTGTATTCTGGTGTAGGCCTAGCCTACATAGTTTAAATAATAGGGCCTATAGGCCTAAATTGTAAATTTTAATGTCGGTTAATTGTTAAAGTGATCTATGCTTTCTTTTGCCCAACTTGACCACATAGGAGTCGCTGAACAGGCACAAATAGCATGCCTAAGCTTGCTATATAGGCCTACCTGCACGCAACTTCATCCGCTACAGTAAAAACTCCAGTAACAATTAACCTTGTAGCCTCCTGGGACAAAGTACGGGCCCTAATTATAGTTGTTACGGTAATAGGCTATCACGAGACGCGTCTTTAGTAGGCCTATGCCCTGCATATACGAATCCATGACAAGTTACATTAGGTTAGTTTAGGCTTTTGGTATGCTTTGCATATACGAATCTGTGACGGGTTAGGTTAATTTAGACTTTTATTATGCCTTTCGTATACGAATCTGAGACAGGTTAGGTTAGGTTACTAAAAATTATTATTATTTTTATTTTTTTTGGTCCTACAGAATATATATCTGTTATGGTAACAAAATTAATATTAGAGGAGAAAAATTCGCTTCGGCGCCGGGATTAGACTTCAGCATAGCTCAATGGTGAGAGCGCTTGGTACGTAGAACCAAGAACCCGGCTTCGATCCCCAGCGCCGGAGCGAATTTTTCTCCTCTAATATTAGTTGTTACCATAACAGAGATATTCTGTATGTCCTAAAAATAATAATCTTTAGTAAATTCTTCTAACAACAATGCATATTTCTGTACAGATTACTGTGCACATTACTGTGAAATCCCGGCCACCAAGTCACTCAACTGAGTGCGCTCCTTGTATAATGATAGTTGACTTAATAAAATGTCAACATACATGTCCAACTTGAAGTCAGATCCCAAAGGGAAAAACGCTGGAGGAGGGGAGTTCGATCCGGTGCTGTGGATTGGAGTTCGGTGTAGCTCAATTGTGAGAGCGCATGGTACGTAGAACCAAGGACCCGAGTTCGATCCCCGGCGCCGGAACGAATTTTTCTCCTCTAATATTAATAGGTTAGGTTAGTTTCTGGTTTTGTTACGCTTTGCATTATATGAATGTGACAGGTTAGGTTCGGTTATTTAGACTTTTTGTTTGCCTTCACATACTAAAAATTTTCTAAGCCTAGGCCCTATATGCTCTTTTTTGCTGTCGGCCTTCCTTTATCAACGCTATTGTAAAGAGTTACTATAAATGTCAGTATAGTTACATGATCCGAAGTTCATCCTGTGCGTATTTATGATGTTATATTAAGTCAGTCATGTCAACTGATGCCTATAGGAGCAAGCGCGAGCTTTAGAGCGCAGGAGAGCCTGAGCGCTTTACAGCGGAAAGGACAGAGACAGAAAAAAGAGGTAGTATATACCGCTTGGTTGAGAAATAGGCCTATACAGGGATGGCCAGCACTGATTCAATGGATAAAGGGAAGAGAACTTATTAAAACTGTATCCATGTTAATTTTTAGATTTGTCTGAGAAGTATAAGTGCATTGTAAGAATGTAAGTTTTAATTTTAATGCTAATTTTTCACAAGTTTGCTTTTTTATTCAATGGGAATATTTTCTCAACTTTTTTTTTACAGAAAAGTGAAATTTTCAGATATGTTTGTTTAGTAGCCTTACAGGTAGACTACTAAAACAATGTTTTCGTAAATCTAATATATCGAAAATACGTATTACTGAAGATAGGCCTAAAATGTTTGAAAATATTCGCATGGAAAATGTTTGTAAGGAAATTAATTAACAAAGCAAATACGGTTACATCACAAACAAAAGATATGTGCCTATATGGTGGTAAAACGTCAGCTTCAGCAGATTTTGAGATAATTTAATAACTTATTCTGACAACAGAAAGTTGCGCACTCATATCACCTAAAATCACATTGCGATAAGAGTTTTATTATGTAATATTAATTACAGTTAAAACATATACTTAGGCAACTTTGTTTTGTATTATAATATTGTTTTGATTACTTTTGTAAGGCTAAAGATACCATAAATATCAATTTCACCTTATCATGTCATATTCAGTTTCTTTCTTTGGGATAACTTTCTTTATGTTTAATTCACTTAGTACAGTAGAGTTGTAGTTATTATGGAATTTGTGTGAATATTCCTTCTTTACTCTTTATTATGTTATTAACGTTTAAAACACAACTGTAATATTAGGCTAAGACATAGGTGTTAGTAGCCAACTTTTGTTTTACAGACAATATAGAAAATATCAAACAGAAAGAAGCCATATAAAAATGAAAAAATTTCACGTTCCGTTTGAAGTTAGTGCACCACTGTTTTCTTAATCCAAAGAGCTGCTTATTCCTCTTAGCATACCTAGCGCTTGATGCCCGCGCACGACGTCAAGGTCAGAAAAATGCGCTTGCTTTGACATCACTGTATTAAGTGGAAGTAAGAATTACAAATTAATTGCTCAACACAAACTTGTTAGACCAGGGACCGTCAAGTGACTACACTCTCGTGCATACGTACAAACCCTCAAGCCCTGACGTACGGCTGCGGGCAAGGGTAGCTGCTTCCACAGTGGCGGAGCTAAGAACTTGTATGTGAACCAAATTTGTGATAAGAATGTAAATTAATTTCAGCTTTTAATTGAAGCACGCTTTCACTGTTAATTGCACTATACTGAAAAACAGTACTCTATACAATTTTGTACAGTTAATTATATACGAAACAAATTTTTGCATGTTTGCACAATAATGAAACAAAACAAAATATACACTTTTATACAGATTAATATACTGTTTGTCTTCTTCTCATTGCTATACAATTCAATTAACAAAATAAAACAACAGTACAAACGTTGTCATTCAAATACAATTCTCTAATAATAGTACTTTTTCTTAAACATCAGAGATCCGCTGCGATTTTTGCAGTTTTCTGTTAGTAAGCAGCTATTTAATTCTCGGAGTTATTGTTTTAGTACCAGCCAATCGCAAACATGCTTTCAATTGTTCATCACTTAGTTGTTTCTGTGACGTGACTTTGTAAACTTCATTAAACAAAACAGTGTTTCGCATACGTAGGTTGTCCCGAACATTTACAACGTTCTTGCAGCAAGATTGTACTGTTTAGGAAACCTTTCTCGTGGAAAACAAGTATAGAAATGGTTAATACTTTTTGTTTTGATACTTATCCTTTAGCTCAATATCGCTTTGTAAATCAAGTATTTCTAATTGTAGTTCAGCAGGAATATCCAGGACACTCACTGAAAAAGATATTGCAAATATCTTAAATTGTTGTTCAAGATCTCTAATATCCTCAAATCTACGTTCGAAACTTCGCACAATTGTTGCATTATTCTTATATATTCTTTCATGTCCAAGGCTTCTAACAGGTTTCCCATGTACATCCATAAATAAGGTACTTTCATTTCTAAGTGCGAGAAAACGTTCCAGAATTTTTCGACTTCACCACCTTACCTCGGTATGGTAGAGTAAATCCCCATACTGTTAATACCATCAAGCAGTGCCCTGAAGTCCCTATGATTGAGTCCTTTAGACCTTATGAAATTAATTGTTCGCATAACAACATCCACTACATTGCTAAGGTTCATGTTTTAGCACATAAATATTCCTGGTGCAAAATGCAGTGCACCGGTACCCCCAAGCGACCTCGATAGGTTCCACCACTGATAGACTGCAGTGTACAAGTGTACACGAGACGATAAAAGTCACCCTCGGCTCTCTTTTTGCGCATGCGCCATCGGTGTAGTATTTCCGCTTCCGGTGTGATGCTGGGCCTCGTTGTAAGCATAAAAATTGTTTTATTCACCGCATTCTAGATTCACCTTCGTCACGATCATATATTAATTTACATTTCGGTGATACAAGTTACGTAATTATAATAATAGTGCATTGCTAGATTTCACAATTATTACTCCAGCTCCTGTTATCCAAGTCAAACGTTATTTTCGTATAATTGTATTCCAGAATATTTCCTCATAAGTCTTGATAGGCTATATGTATTAAGAGTTAATTTTTGGTGGTAGTATTGATATTAAACTTGGCTAACACAATATTCCATCTACAACTTCAGAGGGGCGGCAAGAACTAGCGCTGAGGTAGTTCTGGATATTTCAACTGTAAACCAACTTACGAATCTCGTGATATGCAAATAAATATCACCAAACGTAGGTGCCAACTTCAGAGGGGCTGCAAGACACTTTGTGTCCAAATTTATAAAACCAGGGGCAACACATCCAGTAAAATTAAGAGTGATCTCAACCTTGTTAACAATTCGAAGAGATATTCCTATGTAAATAAAGCGGCGAAACTAGCGCTGAAGTAGTTCTGGTGATTTCGGAAGTGAAAATTGTTGAATTTATAAGGGTTTATTTTTATGTAGATACAGTTGATCGTATATGCATCATAGGCAAATATATGCATGGCGTAACAAAACCCTAAACTAACCAAATCTAACCTGTCACAGATTCGTATATGCAATATGTATATAAGCGGGGAACTACTTCAGCACTAGTTTAGCCAAAAATTGAATTAATTTGTTTGAAAGATGAAGTAGGTTATAGGCCAAAGATTATTATTTGAACTCTATAGAGAGTAGTGGTTTGGTTCGACTGGAACATCTCGTAAAAAAGAAGATATATATATATATATATATATATATATTATTACCGGTATAGACCTATATTCATTATTATTTATTATTCCACAGTTGAGTAACAAAAAGGACAAGGAACCATCCAAAAGAACAAATCGGGACACCCTTAGAACAATAGCATTTTAAATATCATGGTAAATTAGGAAACATACCACTAACTTTATGAGTTCCTGTAGGCCCTAAATGTTTTTATCCATCTAAACCACTGATAGAGGAGGTCAGCTGTCGAACATGTTAGTAAAGCAATTCACAATGCCGCTATCGTTCCTGAATTTGAGATCGGTGAATCTTCACACATGCAACAGAGTGACTCCACTTCTCTATCCATGATCCACATTTTTGTAGTTCAGTTCAAATCTATGAACTATTGGGATCGAACAGTAATGGTCCTAAGACTTACCAAGCGGAAATAACACAGAGCTAACAGTTAATTAACAGTGTATGGTAATTATGTAGTAATAATCGGCCAGGCCTCCATATTCCCTCAATAGAGGTCCAGGGCACCTTCGTTATCATATGTATTTTCTTTTATTAAATTTCGTTTGTATATGTATGATTAACTTGTCATCCAGTATCCACTTTACACCCTGGATCTCTGTTGTAGTAAGATGATGGCCTGGCCGATACGACCTGTCGATGGTTTGTTTCTACACAATTATTAAAATATATGTATATACTTGGTAATGTATCTATCCTGGATCTCTATTACGGGAAGATGGCCTGGCTGGTGATTACTACTTAATTACCCAAAATTTAAAACTAACCATTATCAACACTCGTTTTTAGGTTGATTTTTTTTGTTATGATCGTCGTCGTAGGTGTGTGTTCGTTAATTGATTAGCAACGGCTATATTACTACTGATAATGGATAAATGCTTAATAAAGAAAATTGTCCCCACTGAAAGTGCAGTGAACGGGAATACAATGATAAATTGGGTTATATTAATGACAGTGAAACTAATGGCTCATCGTCGGGTGGCGATCAAAACCTTGTAATTCCAAAACTGGAAATTTTACAAGAGAAAGATATAATATTACTGATACGATATCATGTTCAGTGCTCTATTTTATGTACATGTCTTAAATGTCTGTTTAAATTCGACTGCTTACTAAATATGGTACTGCAATGTTTGCATACCACAGGCATTATTACAGAAGTTTGAAAACTAATCCATCAATCTCGAATGAAAGTAAAAGAAATCCAGTTCACAATTACTGCGGTAAATAAAACATTTTTATGCTTACAACGGGGCTCAGCGTCACACCGGAAGCGGAATTTCTTCACCGATAGCGCATGCGCAATAAAGGGAGCCGAGGGTGACTTCTATCGTCTCGTCAAGTGTACTGCCCGCAGTGGAAGCCGTAAGTAGGCCTGTACGCCCTCTCGCGATCTTGACTCGACTTGGCGGAGCCTGCCCTAGCAACAAGACAAACATGCATTTATATGTCAGAATATTCAGACATAAAGGTGCAATCAGTATATTTTCGAACTGGACTTGTACCTTGTGACACAGAAGTCAGTTGACAATTGAAAGGCTCAGAGCCATAGTGGGCCAAGGGCCATTTATTAAAAGCGGAGAAAGCAAGGGTTTAAGCTATGTGAATAACATAGTTTAATGAAGATTGACATATCATTTAGTTTTAATGTGTATACTTTATATTACTTGCTACATGTTTCCATTGAATTATGGTAATAACTTCATTTTAACCCTTGTTTTCTACGGTTTTAGTAAATGGCGCTTAGCCCACTATGTTTCCGAACCTTTCAATTATTGGGAAACAATACTCCAGTTAGAAATACGGTTCTATACAATATTTTCAGTACTTTAAATGTTAAAAATGTGCTCCATTTACTTGGAGACTGTGCCTCACTCGATCCTGACATTCATCTGCCACGCTTAAAAGTTCTACATATTAAAATTAAAGACATCTATATAACACTGAGAAAAAATATTATTTATATTATATAGGCCTACCGTCTGCTGCTTTTATTTGTAGAATAAAAGCATAACAGAAGTCACAATATTATTTTCTTCCATTTTCCACCTACCGTCAGTAACAATTAAATTGCTTTAAGATAAACCTTTCTACATTAACAGATGCATAAGGAACCCAGACACATTTCAACCCAGCAGATGTAAATTTAGGGTAATTGAACATGAGAGCTTGTAGTTCCTCAAGCCTGTATTAGACAATAAAATACACAATTTGGTCAATATTCAATAGTGTTCATTAAAGTCCACAAAATGCAATAAAATATAAAAACAATACAACAGTTGTATGAAGACGTGTGCTTCTCGAGCTTTTTCAGTCATTATTAAGATCAGACATTAAAGAAGCTCGACAAACACACGTGTCCATCCAACTGTTGTATTGTTTTTATATTTTATTGCATTTTACAAACTTGCTATTCATGTTCTTGCATGAAATGAGCCGAGGTCACTTTTGACTCATTAATAACTTTCAAATATTTGAAAAGCCAGTGATACCGAACTTGACAAGGCTAAATTGAACGAGTAAGAAAATAGATGTGTGAGTCTGATTACTCTTTTACAGCTGTTGTGCATTAAAAGTTTTTTGCTTGCTTCTATTTCAAGGACCCGTTGCGTTGCTCTGCGGAATCCGATAAATCCATCTGGCAGCTGTATATATTGGCTTTTTGTTAGAGTTGTGAGCCCAATTATTTAATTAAAATGGAATCTAATAATGGACGAGGCTACGAGAGTCATTAATTACGTCTCCATCACACTAGTTGGCGCTGCCAACTATTAATAGAGTGGCAGCGACAGCGTCCACTTGGACGTAATCAAATTGTCACCACGCACTTGAGCCGCTGTAACAATACGCGGAGACTTGTTTTCGAATCAATATTAGTATTGTTAATAAACAACATTAACTAAAGTGTACTGTACACTACTTTATCTTCAAGTTTCTAGACCATTGATTTTCAACATGTGCTACGGCGCATTGGAGTAGCGCGAGATTCTTGACATTATACATATAATAGGCCTATACAGTTAGTAATTGTGGTCTTGTTACTAAACTTCAGAGCAGTGGAAATTGTCTAAAGAGAATCCTATTTTTAAGAAAGAAAATCGAAGACGGTACAATAACAATAGGGGAGCCTTCTAAATAGTTTCTATAAAATGTACAGTAGTGGCAAAAAGAAAACCGGATCGACCCTTGTACCTGATTTCAGAGCCTTGTTCACTCCAGAGCACGATAGACTGGTAACTAAGGGCGATATCCATAGACATTCTTAGCGCGGGCTTCCGGTGGATGATCAGCGAACTAACGTTTTACGGATTCATAAACCAGTGTTAGCGATATGATATGAATCCTGTACAAGTAACCAGTCGATAGCCGGGATCAGTTTAGCACCCTCGTAGCGTGGGCTAGCGAAATGTCTGTGAATAGCACCCTAAGACTTTTGTGGTTCGCATTCTGCCTGGGAAGGAAACATTTTTTTGTTCTTTATTCAAATTTATTCCCAATACTTTTCGATTGCAGCGATATTTTACTAGTTAATTAACTTATTCCCAGAGCATGAATTTTACCAGCAATCCAAAAGTATTGGGAATAAATTTGAATAAGGAACAAAAAACATTGTCCTTCCCAGGCAGGATTCGAACCACGAAAGTCTTAGTTACCAGTCTATCCTGCTCTGGAGTGAACTAGGCTCTGAAATCAGTTGTAACTCTTAGAACAATATAAAGTAATTATACGAACATAGTTTAAGGTAAACCAATGCATGTAGTATTACTCCACAGTAATGGAGCATGCAGACTGTAAAAAAAAAAAAAAAAAGCAGATCGGACTGTTTTTTTTTTCCACTGCTGTACGCTAATGTATTGAATAAAAAGCTTGGAATGATAACAGTATTAATAATAATGAAACAAGGAAGAGACTAGTGAAGTAGTCTACTTTGTGACGAAGTGAAGAAAAGCGAATAGAAGCATTTGAAATGTGAATATGGAGAAGAGTGGAACGTGTGAAGTAGACTGACAGAATGAGAAATGAAACTGTGTTGGAAAGAGTGAGTGAAGAAAAAATGATGCTGAAACTGATCAGGAAGAGGAAAAGGAATTGATTTGGTCACTGACTGAGAAGAAACTGCTTATTGAAGGATGCATTAGAAGGAATGGTGAACGGGAAAAAAAGTTCGGGGTAGAAGAAGATTTCAGATGATGACATTAAGATATATGCATCATATGAGCAAACAAAGAGGAAGGGCGAAAATAGGAAAGACTGGATATCTGGTTTACATAGATGGTATAGCAGAATTTTGTACTAACTTATATTCATAAATTGTTTTATTTGGAAGGTGTTTTGAAAAAAAAATATCCATTTTTCTATCAACGACTCTTTTGGTAGTGCCTTTGTGTGTGTCTGTGTACATACATACATACATACATACATACATACATACATACATACGTTACATACATAGGTCGGCCTTGGTAGCGTAGTCTGTATAGCGCTGGCCTGAGGTTGCGAGTTCGATTGCGGCCCAAGTCGATGGCATTTAAGTGTGGTTAAATGGGAGAGGCTCATGTCAGTAGATTTACTGACATATGAAATCTCCTGCGGGACATACAGTAATTCCGGCACAGCGGCGACGCTGATATAACCTCTGCAGTTGCTAGCGTCGTTAAATAAACCATAATTATACAATTATACATACTTACACAGGAACACACATGCACACGTCTTCATATTCACGTTTTTGTTTTTACCAGTCTGTCGTAACAGTGTGTATGTGTGGTGCATGTTTTCCCTCTATATTCAACCATATATGTATATTTTTACTTTTGTCTCTCTCTACATGTATAAGATTCGGGTTTTTGTTAAGCTATCCCCATCTCTCTCTACCCTGCTAGCTTATTTGGTTGAGAACTCTGATTTTACTTGGGGTAAGAGAATTTGTCTAGTACGTGGAAGTGTTAGAAATTCCCCCACTTAGCTACAGATGTTGGAAGTAATTTTTATCTGAATAGCTTTGTTTCTGTTGTTCCCTGCTTCTCTGTGTATGTAGGTAATGTGTACATGCGCGCATGGATAGCATGTATGTACACCACATTTGTCTTGCATGTTTGCTACAAGTTTTCCGTTGTCCGCCGTCTGTGGCTCAAGTGGTAGCAGGGTAGCCTTGTAACCAGACGGCCGATGTTCGATCCCCAGCCAGGTTGTGGGGGCATTTGTGGTGGACGAAGCAGATGTTTTACAGGGTTTGTTCGGGATACTTTCGTTTGCCTCTATCACTCCTCTAACACTGTTCATTTCTCCCTTATTTCATCTATCATCTGAAATAGTAAAAATGGGCTGAGTTGAAGTCTTGAGGGATAGTAGGGTAAAGTTGCCTAATTCCGTGCCAAAATTGTAATAAAAATTTTTAATAACACCTAAATGACGTTATTTGGACTTTTAGCTACAGTTTTTACAACATTCAGTGTCAACAGTTTCACAAGTTTGGTATATAATATATGATTCTTCATTGTTATACAGTGGCTCCTAAATCCGTAACAGGAATCCAAATTCCGTGATAGTGGTTTCCTAATTCAGTGAGTGATATCCTAATTCCGTGAGACTAAAATAACCATCCTTAACTGCTCAGAAAACAAATGTGTCAGCTCACCTGTCAGCATCGAAACCATGAATGCCACACGGTCTACTTCACGGACGTGGCAATCATCGCATATACAGGGTATCTCAGAAGAAGGCCGACAAAATTTTCTGGAATGATATTTAATTCAAAACAACACAAAGGCAAAAGGATTCAATCTTCTAACTCAGATATACTCGAGATATTGGGTTGGTGCAAACGCTCGTAACGTTTTTTCATTAAACACCTCAGATACACGTGAGAGAGAAGCAGTAGCGGACGGTGGATTTGAAAGTTGAGGAGGCCAAGACGTGAATGATGAGAACATAAAAATATAAGGCCTGTGACGTACCTCATTATCAAGCGCGGAATTTATAGGTTTTAAGACATTAAAATTAGGTTTTCCAATTTATGTTTTAGGATTTTAAATCTTATGTTTATGAATTTATATGATTTTACGGGGAAAGAATGAAAATAAACAACATACTGTTAATATATTACAATGGCTTGGTAAAGATAGCCTCTCTTTAAGACACTCTAAGTCCTAACCTATGAATTAGGTCTTTTAGGTCATATAAATTTTAATAATGTTACTCTTTGCTACATAAAACGAATAAGAAAAATAATATTTCGAGAGTAACGAGATTGCAACAAAATTGATTCGTACCTAAAAATCCGGGGCTTGCTCATTACTATTACATAGTCTAATTTTACAGCAAATTAACTCGACGTTCCTCTTTCTTCGCAAACCGATAAAATAAGTCACAACATACTGAATAACTGTTACTAGAAGAAGCTAGAGACAAATCTGCATTTGTTTTAAACTCTCGATATATTTAAAATACTGTATAAATAAATACATCTCGTAACACAAAATAATAAAATAACAGTAACACCTGCAAACAAGAAAAAATCTAACAACATGAATGAAAACTTTTACGTAGGGAGAGAAATCTAACAACACGCGACTCAATTTTCTAAAACCAAGAAGAGAGAAAGAGAGAGAGATTCCCAATACAGCCGAAACCAGCCGTGACTGCTACAGTTGTCAGCGGTGGGTAGGACGTCTCCAAATCGGCTCCCCTCGCGCGTTCTAGTCAAGTTTAAACACTCCTCTAACCAGCTATCTTATTGGTTGAACTGCTGTTGTCATGGTTACCGGGGAGTACAGTGATGTAGCCGACTCCTGTCTCCCGCTCTCGCATAGACGCTGCAGGATGCTAGATGTCGACTATACAGGTTACAGAGCTATCTGTTATTTTTCAGTAAGAATTATTTGCACTATCTACAGTATACTGAGCGGGCATCACCAACTGAATGTGGTCGACTTTACGTAACCTACATCTTAGTCGTAGTGAATAGTAAAATTAATATAAAAGAAAAAATGTTCGTCATTTGCTGTAACTTGTCTGTGATCTTAATTCAGCTGAAATTATTACTGCCATATTGTGTTCTGGTAAAATATTAGGGGAGGCTCGGCCTCCCTTGCCTCCCCTGAAAATCCGCCGCTGGAGAGAAGTTAATCATCAACATTATATTCTCCTTCACTATTTACAACAGTTTGTCAACGCTGGAGTAGTTTTTCGATTCCATGCCTATAGAAATAGCGTGGTTTTGAGTTAAAGAAGTCGTCAAGAAGTCGTTCGGAGCACATTTTCCTCAGGAAAGGGAGTTCCTTGAAGGTTGTTCCATAGAGAGCAGAAAAGGTGAAAATCTGAGGGCACAAGATCAAGTGAAGTTCGCTTCGATACGCATTTAAACTGGAATAACCAAGTAACTCGTATTATCTACATTCTTTAAACAGCATTCGAAAATTTCTCCTGCTATGATTAAAAAAAATACTAGTGAAAACACTAGTAATGCCCCACTTTAATTATTGTGATTTCCTACTGAATGATCTCAATGCCAACCAGTCGCAAAGATTACAACGTGTTCATAATTCTTGTGTTCGCTTCGTCTGCGATGTCCATCGCGCTGACCACATTACTCCATCCTTCCAATCTCTAAACTGACTACGGTTTAACGAACGTAGAAATTTACATTCCCTTGTTCTCCTTTTCCAAGTCCTTCACACCTCTACACCTACCTACCTTGCGACTGTATCTTAATCTCTTCACACGCACGCAAAATAGCCGCATACTAGCCATACCAACACATAAGAGATGATCGTAATCACCATCGTACATAATCTCGCTATCGCCCTTGTGGAATACCCTACCCAGTGACATCAGAGAATGTCGAAATTTAGCAGTGTTCAAAAACAAACTCATTAAATATTTTCTTACTGTGTAGAGTAGGTTTAATTTTTACTTAATTAAAAAAAAATCATTCTTTGTTCATAACTTCTACAATAAACTGTCTAGCTTTTATTAATCAGATAATCTTTAGTACTTCGATTTTTATTGTATTTGTAAATTTAATATTAATTGTAATTATACTCTTAATATTGTAGTTGCAATCCTCTGGTAGAGGGAAAGAGAAGGCTTGATAACCTTATCTCTACCAGATTAAATAATAGCACATTATGCAACGAGCCTATAATGAAGGTAATTAAGAAGCGAGTATGGATATTTATGAAACAAGCGCAAACGAGTTTCATAATTTTCATACGAGCTTCTTAATTACCATTATAGGCGAGTTTCATACGACTTTTTATGCTCGACCATATTTCTAACTTGATATTATTAATTTTCTTTGTATCTGACCTTGACCAATGTCCCGTATATTGTGAAATGTGCGCAGACGCGAAAGTATTGATTTTTTCCGAGGAACAGATGTTCACATTGACCTTGCTAGGCCATAAGAACCTACAGAGATAACGTTGAAATTAAATTAGACATTGAAAAACGAGATAACAAATTAAATTTATTTGAATATTATTTACAATTAACGCTAATTATTATAGTAACTGAACATAACCTTCTGCGACAGTATTGGATTTCCAGCCTCCGTGACTTTTCGCTAATTCTCTTTCGATTGCATATCCGAGAATAATCGATACTTGCGGTTTTATAACGGTAGAAAGCTGACCTGTCATTGGCTGAACAGTTGTAACCTGAGTCGTCATTGGCTGAAAGACCTGACCTTTAATGAGTAGGTGTACTTTAATGACATGCATTAAAGGTGTGCTACCAGGTGTATAATTACTACATTTCGGCATGGTCGAGTATAAATATAATTATATACTACTATACTATACTACTACTTTTATGTCTCACTTCACCATGTAAAACATTTCCATAAAAATATACAGTACATTGTGATTGTGATTTAATTGACACACAACTCTAACCAGAATTGTCCTTCCTCTGTTCGATCCTTGGTCAGGCATTGTTTATGTTTACTCTTACCGGTGACATTCAAACAGTCAGTAAAGTAGCCAGTTGATATTAGACAATGCTAACGCAACATTTTCAATACAAAATATAGTTGGTTCCCATTAAAAAATGAAAGTTGTTTCTAATATCATGAACATTATTTCATATATAAAAAATACATTCCATGTATCAGATGTCCCCTTCGATATAAATTAACCTGTAATGTCGGTTTGTTTATATCTGAAATATTTCATAAGCTATCGGAGGTGAAAAAGTTAAGTGGGCCACCCTGTATAACCACTCTGTGGAAGAAAAAATAAAGGCTCGTCGTAAATTTTTTTGGAAAGATCCCGAAGTCAATTGACAGAAAACAAAATATCTGGAGCTATTTACGAGTAACTGGGACAGACAGAGCTTATATCTCTGTCAGGAAGAGAAAACAAGACCTGAAATGAGGGATTTAACTGGAGGCAGTTTCAAGAACGTATGTGGTCATCAGTTCTCAACGAGCGAAATGACCGGAAATTAGTTACCGTCTAGCGTCTGCCTCCGGAAGCCCGATGGAATTCAGACTAAGATATAGAGACGCCGCAATGCACCATCCAGCATGAATGAGACCTCTCGTCTCCCCCACCCTTCCCCGGTCCGACTGTACTCGACTCGACTCGACGCGACCCGTCCGTCCGTCCGTCCGTCTGTCCTGCTTGGTCAATAGTGCTGAGCCACAAACTTCAGAAATCACGAGTTATTGGTGGTCTTCTGCTTGCGGTGATATGCCGTCATCGATTTGTAACTCCGTAGTCTTTTCGCATGATGAAAATAAGTCGAAATAGAGACTCGTCTGATGCTAAGCCCGTTAACAAGAGGTCAAAAGTCAAGCAGATCACTGTGACAGACGGGGTTTATAGGTGGGCGTAGAACAGACAGAATATTATCAAGTGTTTTGTGCTCTGAAATGTCAAATTGAATACAAGGCGACTCCGTAAAAATGTACAGGATTAGATTTGAATGTAGTAAAGTCAAATGGGGTATGTGATGCCCGAGTCAATGTGGCACCAGGTGCAATACATTGCTCGTAATCGGGACAAAATATTGTGGTCAGTGGTGAAATGTAGTGTTTATCTTTTTGTTCCACGTTTGTATGGTTGACTTAAAGCAGTTACTTACATTCAGTGTCAAAATATTTTGTTTTAAATAGTTTAAAGTTTTCTGTGATATTTTTGTTCATTTTGTGCATTGAAATAGATTTTTAGGAATTCGGAACAACTTATTAAATCCCAGCCATGTAGAAAAACATTTGAAGATTAAGAACCTATAACATTTTGGCACTGTTTCCAGATCGTGGGAGGATAATAGTAGAAGAATAATTTGCGTAAGATTTGCTGATGGTATGGCCATGGATAAATATATAATAGGACGCGAAACTTAATGAGTTTCCCGTAACACATACTAGAGGCGCTGTTGTAGAAATTGATCTTGCTGCCATCTATTTCTGGGGGATGGCGTTATTACATCTAGCAGCGCACCAAGTACCGAAAAGAGTAATTACTCCATGCATTTAGCAGCGCACCTGGTGACGAAAATGTTAAACTGTGCAGAAAGTATTCCCTCCCACCCTCATCGATATTCAAAAGTAACCCAATATAAAATAAAACATTTACAGTTTTATTCCTCACAGCATATTCCACTGAAAATTCTTACCGGAGCCAACAGGAAGATAAAAGAGACGATGTGTTTTACACTACCCGATTAAAATATAACCAGACAGAGACAAAAAATAAAGCAAAAGATTAGATAATTGGGATTGTATTCTTTGGGTATTTCTTGCAAAGCGCAATGCAAGAACTACTTAGATAGTTCAATTTATTATATTACTATTACTTTACAATACATTCAACAACACTATTTTTACAACGTCCATAAACATCACTGTTTAACATACACTGCTTATACACACACGTGTCACTTTATGTTCACTTATTAGCAAGTTTCAGTCTGCCATCTCGGCTCTTCGACTCTCCCGTACAGCAATATCTCGAACGGATAAATAGAGAACTTTGGGTAATGTACCCAACACGTAGTTCTAATATTCATTACCTACGACGTTGGGCGCTGATCATCTTATTTCAGACCCCCAAATCCAGATGGTGCTGACCGCAGTTTCGCATCCTATTATATACTTATCCATGGTATGGCGTTGTTAGCAGAAGAGGAGATGATACTAAGGGATATGCTACTGGAGCTAAATGACAGCTGTGAGCAGTATGGGATGAAGATAAATACAAATTAGATGAAGACGAAGATCATAGGAAGAAAAATAAAGAAGATAAACTTGGGAATTCTAAATAAGACAATAGAACAAATGGACAGCTTGGGGTGTACTATAAGCGATAACATGAGCTGTTTCCAGGAAGTCAAAAAGAGGATAGCAATGGCCAAGGAAGCTTTTAATAGAAAAAGGAGCATCTTCTGGGGACCTCTGAAAAAAGAACTAAAGGAAGAGACTAGTGAAGTGCTTTGTTTGGTGTGTGACATTGTATGTGGAGGAAACATGGACATTACGACGAAGTGAAGAGAAGCGAATAGAAGCATTTGCAATGTGGATATGCAGAAGAATGGAGGTTGTGAAATGGACAAACGGAATAAGAAACGAAGCTGTCTTGGAAAGAGTGGATAAAGAAAGAATAATGCTGAAAGTGATCAGGAAGAGGAAAATGAATTGGCTGGGTCACTGGCTGAGAAGAAACTGCCTACTGAAGGATGCAATGGAAGGAATGGTGAACGGGGGAAATGATCGAGGCAGATGAAGATATCAGATAATAAACGACATTAAGATATATGGATCATATGCGGAGACTAAGAGGAAGGCAGAAAATAGGAAAGATTAGATAAATCTGGGTTTTGCAGTGAAATACCTGTCCTCGAGCCGAACACGAATGAATGAATGAATGAATGAATGAATGAATGAATGAATGAATGAATGAATGAATGAATGAATGAATGAATGAATAAGTGAACGAACGAACAAACGCTTCGACTCTACCAATGCTATTATAAGATAGTAGTGAAATCTGGAACTAAAGGTAAAGAGATATAATGAAATATTTCTGAATACCTCAGATTATACATACGTATTTTAAGTATAAAAATGTAGCGACATTTTAAAGGAATAAAACATGACAGTCAGCACGAAGAATACAAAAATAATAAAATAATTGCTTAGAAAATTTTATCAAAATAAAAAATAAAAATATATTCCCTCTAGAAATTATAATGTAGCATAATATAATGTAATGTAAAATAATGTAGCATAATATAATATAATATAATATAATATAATATAATATAATATAATATAATATAATGTAATGTAATATAATATAATGTAATATAATATAATATAATATAATATAATATAATATAATATAATATAATATAATATAATATAATATAATATAATATAATATAATATAATATAATATAATATAATATAATATAATATAATATAATATAATATAATATAATATAATATAATATAATATAATTTTATTATAATAATATAATAATAATATAATATATTAATATAATATAATATTTGGCTTCTCGTTTTCAAAATTTATCCGCATATCATCAGCTAAGTACAAGACCTCATTATAACAATTTACTCATTATACCTTACAACAAGAAATCTTTATATTCTTCATCTTATACAGTTTCAGTTGCTAGAAATTGGAACTCGCTACCGAGTGATGTAAGGGGTTGTTGGACAATAACTTCATTTAGGTCAAAATTACATAAATTCTTACGTAACAAATTAATTTCTGATTAATATTTATTACATATAATGAAACTAACATCTGTCCATTCTTATTATTATCATTAATTTCTCTGAATCGATTTACAAAACCTCTAATGGCAATTACATTAATATTCTCATTATGGAAATATATTATATATAGTTTTTTCTCCCTGTAACATAGTTCTAGCAAGCTTATATTAAATTAATTTTCATCATTTTACTGGCTATCTCAAATTAATTACAATTGATTGAATTAAATTAGCTCATAAATTAAGTTACTAATTTACCTTATAGGTTCATCTAAATTTAAATAAATATATAGTCTACTAGTCGTTAAAACTTAACTGAAGAATATTGCTGGAGAACCTTTTAAGTGCAGTGTAAATATTCGTAATTTAAATATGTATTGTATTGATTAAGGCTGGTTGAGTGGAAGAGAAGGCCTTATGGCTTTAACTCTGCTAGCGAAGGTAAAACATTATTATTATTATTATTATTATTATTATTATTAGTATTATTATTATTATTATTATTATTATTATTATTATTATATAATATAATATAATATAATATAAACATAGTGCAGTGTAGTGTTGTGTAGTTTATTGTAAAGTAATATATCATTCATTCTTAGTCTTCTGCTAAGGGACTGGTCTCCAATCTTTCCTATTTTCCGCCTTCCTCTTAGCCTGAATATGATCCATTCACCTTAATGTCGTATTTTGATATCTTCTTCTGTCCCGAACTTTTCAGTCGTTCACCATACCTTAAGTCGATCCTTCCGTAGACAGATTCTTCTTAGCCAGTGACCCATTTTTCTCTTCCTGATCGCTTTCAGCCATATTCTTTCTTCACCCACTCTTTCCAAGACAACATCGTTTCTTATTCTGTGTGTCCATTTCACAAGCTCCATTCTACTCTATATTCACATTTAAAATGTTTCTAATCGTATCTCTTTCAGTATCTTCAAATTGTAGGGTCTGTACCCTAATAAATTTCAGATACTATTCCTTTCACTGCTTAAGTGTGTTTACAATCAGATTTTTTCTTTTTTTTTTTTTTCAAATTACCTAATTTTCTGCTTAATATATTAAGTCCAAAAGCTTGCTCCGATTCTGATTGATTTATAGGCCTAAATAATCTTTCTGGTGGTTACTATTGCTGAAATTTCAACTATACTTCCTGCCACCAATTTACCTAGCTGTCAGCTCCGTAGTGGACAATCAAAGATAACCGCTTCTATAGAAAAAACTACTTTTAACCTTGAAGTCTCACTGTGCAGTAAATAAAATTGAGAAATCGTAGAAGAAAACATTCCAGAGCTTTGTTATTAATTTTGTGGAGATTTCTGTACAGTTGGTATGAAAACAATGTGCAATATAGTAGTTTTCAGTTTTCTATGGGATATAGGTAGTTGTAAACTGAAGAGTAGTTGTGAAAAATATAACAGTGGGATTTATATTAGCATGGCCAGTTGTCATATGCTCACTTATTTACCATAGCTTCAATTTCACTGCCTGATAGTATTAGCATAACACAGACGTCATCGTTTTGTGGTTTTGTATTTTCCGTATTATTGTCAGGCAAAATAATATTTTGAAATAATAGTAATAATAACGTATGGATATGTACATATTTTTTAAGTGCAGTCCACACCTGTGGCGTAACGGTTAGCGCGTCTAGCCGCGAAACCAGGTGGCCCGGATTCGATTCTCGGTCGGGGCAAGTTACCTGGTTGAGGTTTTTTCGGGGTTTTCCCTCAACCCAATATGAGCAAATGCTGGGTAACTTTCGGTGTTGGACCTCGGACTCATTTCACCGGCATTATCACCTTCATCTCATTCAGACGTTAAATAACCTAAACTATTGATAAAGCGTCGTAAAATAACCTACTAAAATATAAAAAAAATTAAGTGAAATTATTTTTGTAAGAATTTAGTCATTGATTTCTGAAGTCCTCAAGCGTGATTTTCTTTTTCAAAAATTAAAATGTAACAATTTTCGCTTTTCCTTAAATTGAAATTTTTAGCTCAGAGGATTTTCGGATTGACACGCATATTCCACGGACTAAAATATATATACAACGCTAACTTTGGAAACAGTAATCCTACAGATTGTAGAATCTGATAGAAGTATTCGCTAATTGCTGACGTAAAGTGTGATTGTAAAAGGTCTTGGTGCCTTGATCTACATCAAGCACAACTGTAATACAGACAGAACGGTGAACCTTTTTGTTTAACGCAAAGAATCTTGTATTAGATTTTATGTGTTTAGTTATAAAATTACATGGAAAATGAATTATGTATAGGCCTAGCCTATAACAACTTATTTGACTTGAGTACCTTACCTCGGTAATATAATACTATGAAACGCAACTAGAAACTAAATTACATATTATTTTTAAGTGTGTTCATTCGTGTTTAAATTTAATGACAACATAAAAGCTGCAGGGAATTTCGTCGTATAAAATTGTATAACTAAAAATTTCATGTGTTTTCAGGCCCTCAAGCTGTGCTTTCTAATTCCTTTTAAAATAATACAGTTTAAAGGTCACGTAACTGAGGGTTACCTTTAGGTTATACAGGGTGATTCACGAGGATTTACCACCATTTGCGAAGCTCATTTCCGAATACATTCTGAGCAAAAATGTCATATAAATATGTGTTCTAATCTCAATATTTTCAGAGTTACACTTATTAGAAGTTGTTTGTAAAATACAATTCTGATTTAGTTTTAAGGGCAAAAGAGTGTTATAGATAAAGATTTAATAATACAGCATTATCATTTCTTTAATTATCTAGTATTCTGAAGCCAAAAATGTGATGCGAAATCCATAATTGTTTCGTATAGAATTATTTTTCGATTTTTAACTAAAAAATAATATTTTTCTTACGCATTTATCACAAAATTCTTACAAATCACGCCATTCTTGTAAATTCTTCGAGGCTCTATATCAGGATACATAATTAAACTGTAAAGAACCAAGTTTCCAAACTCGTATGATTTGTAACAATTTTTGTGATAAATGCG
Organism: Periplaneta americana; assembly: GCF_040183065.1. NCBI lineage: Eukaryota > Metazoa > Arthropoda > Insecta > Blattodea > Blattidae > Periplaneta > Periplaneta americana. The sequence continues at coordinate 80,831,671 of NC_091133.1, read as the reverse complement.
TAAAAATAATGTAATTTTTAGTTAAAAAATTGACAAACGAAATCTGTACAAAGCAATTAACAACACATATTTAGCTTCAGAATACTAGCCAATTAGACAGATGATACTCTGAATAGTTCATTCTCTATTTGTAATATTCTTTTACCCTTAAGCCTAAAGAAAAAAAGTATTTTACTAAGAACTTCAAATTAGTGTAACTCTGAAAATATTGAGATTTGGACACATGTTTATTTGACATTTTTTGCTCAGAATGTCTTCGAAAAATAAACTCCGTATGTGACGGTAAATCCTCGTGAATCACCCTGTATTTTACCCGTATTGATAAGTCTTTACAATTTAAACAACCTAAAATACCATGAAATATATTAACAGGAGCATTAATACGTACAGATTTTTTTTCGTTTTCCTTTTAAAGATATTCTGCATTTTAGTTGTTTACTTTCCCAGAATGCAAAGTACAGGTTAGTCTAAAGAGAACATATTGTAATGCTACTAAAATCTCTTAAGAGTTCTTTTTTCGGAATACATCTTTTCCCCATTTCAGCCAATCCTGAGGGGAAAAAATTAATTTAATAATTTCTGGTTGATTTTGATGGATAAGCTTATGAATGTGAAAATGCAGAAATTTGGTTTTAAAAAAGCAGACGTGTAACTGAAATTCAAAGAATTTTAGTCATATGTATGTATATTTTGTGTGTCCCATATGGAACTACACATTTTGTGGAGAAAACATAATTTGAAGAAAACAATTCCTTCGTGAGATAAGTTTTATGGTGTTAAATCAAGTTTTTATATTACATTTTTTTAATGAGAAGAAACTGAGTGTACGCATCCCATGAAGGGATAAAGTCATATATATATACCTTCTATAAAGTTAATCTACTACGCCAAGACAGTATACGGAAACTATACTGTACAAGACTACAATTATACACGGACCAAAGAGCAGTAAGTACAAATATAAACCAAGAATGGAAAGATCTAAAAGACATAGGCTAATTGGAAAGGCGGCTAATGAAGTCTTAGGAAAAAGAAATAAAAGTCAAAGGAGAAGAGGTATTAAAATATGGAATGAGGAGATACGCATTATTATAGATGAGAAAAAGAAAGCCTATCTGAAATATATACAAACTAAATCTGATGAGGACAGACTAAATTATAAACTTAAATGTGCAATCACAAAAAGAGAAGTCCGAAAATTAAATCGAGAGAGTTGGAATCTATATATTAGTAACATTGAAAATGATATATATGGCATCCAGACTATGGCTTATAAAGTTATGAAATATCTAAATAAAGATGACAGAGACTCAATTGTATTTAATAACATCAAAACAGATGAATGGCTTAAATATTTCAAAAGTTTGTGGACAAGTGACACTTTGGAAGATGAAATAGGAATTGGAAGCAATATGCCTACAATGGATATAGACTTAATAGAATTTGAGGAAATGGAATCAGTATTAAATTCCTTCCACAATAACAAAACCCCAGGAAATGATGGGCTAAATATGGAACTTTTTAAATATGCACCATTGGAAATAAAATATAGACTCGTACACATAATAAATTTATGTTGGACAACGTTCCAGATACCCGACGAATGGAAAGAAGCCATAGTGACTCCAATTTTTAAGAAAGGCGACCGATGGAACTGTAATAACTATAGAGGTATAAGTATACTTAATGCAGCTTACAAAGTATATGCTAAAATAATTTGCAGAAGACTAAATACAGTAAGTGAATATAAACTACGAGAAGAACAATGTGGTTTCCGAAAAGGACGTACATGCTCCGACTGTGTATATATTGCACAGCAGATTATTAAAAAAAGAAAGGAATTCAATCTGCCAACATATATGATGTTTGTGGACTACGAAAAAGCTTTGGGTAAAACGTGATAAATTATGGGAAATTATGTATGGTAAGAGCTATCCTATCCATCTGATACGAGTAATTCAGAGTATGTATAATAATACAGAAATACTCATTAACAACATTACAGAAACAAGTATGAAAGCTAAGGTCAATCAGGGCGTCAAACAAGGCTGCCCATTATCGCCAGCATTAGATGAATGGCAAAGAAATCTTACAATTGGACTAAAGATAAATAATCTGTTTATTAACACCATGTTGTTTGCTGACGATTAAATTATTTTTGCAATGTCAGAAAGCTACCTACAACTACAAACATGTATGATTAATTATAATCTAAAAATTTCTAATAGAAAAACTAAAACTATGGCATTTTTGGGACAAGATCATTTAAGATGGAAAATCGTCATAGATAAAGAAATTGTAGAACAGGTATCATCTTTCAAATACTTAGACTGCACTATTACATACTTAAAAGAACAAGATGTGGATATAAAAATAAATATATTTCAAAGAATGTGTGGAACAATTATAATAACACTAAAAAATAAAACGTTACCTGAAACACAACTAAAATTTTATAAAACACTTGCAGTCACATTACTCACCTATGGCTGCGAAAATGGGACACTAAACAGAAATAACAAGAGAAAATTAGAAAGCAGCGAAATGAAATTTCTTCGAAGTGTTGCAGGCCTCACATTATTAGATAAACAAAAAAGTGAAGATGTACGCAATAGATTACAGATATATAATCTTTATGAATGGGTACAAGCAAAAAAACAAAACTGGTACGAACATATCCAACGTATGGAATATTATAGACTTCCTAAAATCCTTCTCAGTTACAAACCTACTGGTAGGAGAAGCGTTGGAAGACCTAGAACCCGCTGGATAGATGACATCATCCTTTGAAGTCGGAAGAGGCCTTAAGGCCTATACCCTGAAGTTGAAGAAGAAGAAGATATATATATATATATATATATATATATATATATATATATAGGCCTATATCTTAGATGTGTTCATGGCGACCAGCGAAAACCGAAAGCTATGATGCATATCTTATAAAATACGTCACTCAGAAATGTTTGCATTCCTGTCTACTCGTATAGGTCCAAAAAATTACCGTCTCAGCCGCGAGGGTGGAATGGGGAGTTAAGGTAAGCGTTCACTACATCTTATCGCACTCCTCGTACGAATCGCACGCAACGGATATTTTAAATGCAGTGCGTTCACTGTAACGGCTTCACCTCATCGCCTCATCGGATTCCCAATCAGCTTTTTAAAACATGACGTCGTACGATATTGACATTGCTGAAAACAGAGGAGTTGAGGTTGAGTCTATTAATTATGAGTGTTAGCGAATAAGAATTTGTAATTGTTTCATGCGTCTTAACTGAAGAGGAAGAAACGAAAGAAATATTGGTTACATAATATATATGTAATAAATGACTTGATTACTGTAATGGAACGCCTCAAATTATATAATTCTTCGCAATTTTCTACAAGCAAATTAAGTTTTCCGTCTGCCATTTTGGCGCGACACTGAACATGGCACAACATTATAGTAACAGTTCACCAATTAAAACTGATTTATTATAGAAGGCCATGATCGCACGCATCGGAAAAGTTGCTCATCCGAGAAACGTGGACGGATTTGCCGAGAGCCGATGCGTGCGATACGATGTAGTGAACGCGGTTACATAACAATTACAGCAAAGATAGTCTTTTTCCGATCCGTGCGATTCGTCCGATGAGTGCGATACGATGTAGTGAACGCTTACCTTTAAAGGGTAGTGTGAAGTGACTCGATTGAGATATTAGCGCCTAGGACTGCAAAAATCGAACTACACACCAGTCTCCAGGGAGAATGTTCTATTTTTGTGTTGAGGTGATGAATATGGTTTATAAATATGTATCTTCTCTTCATTGACTTCCTTTTTTTATTAATTAATTACACTGAAGAACAAATTTTTACTTTTTGTCATGCTCCGAAATAAAAATAGGTGAATATTACTAATATGTATGCCCTAAATCTGAATTTAAAACCCAAATTGCCCCATAACGTACCAACCTCCGGGGAAAATGAATTGATTTTTTTATGACAAAACTTATTTTTTTTTTCGCCGCTATTGATAAAATTACAACACAGTTGGGATTCAAAATTCCTCATAACACTTGAAAAATGTGTACTGGAAACAAAAATGATGTAACATATTTTAAAACACAACAATAAAAATATTTCATACATTATATAATGAGAAAAATCTCGGAATTTGAACTTATATATAAAATAATTTTCTGGATGACTTCTGTTTATAACTAGACCCGGGACTGTATTTGACAAGGAACCAACAATAGTCTGCAAGTATGCTGGATGATCATCTTACTTTATATCGCCTTTCCATTTCAGATATTTCTTGATGAAATCTTTCCCCGTGCTCGTCGTTTACCGCTCCAAAGTTAGGAGAGAAATCCAAATAAGAATGTAAAAATGGTATTATGAGAGACATATTACACTCTATTTTGTCATATGCACTTATCATGATTTCCACAAGTTCTATATAGTTCTCTGCCCTAGAATTTCCAAGGAAATTTGAGCAAACGTCTTTGAAACCGCGCCATGCCATTCTTTCTGTAACGGAAAGTTTTTCCTCAAACAAAGGGTCAGCCATAACTCTGTGAATTTGTGGAACGATGAAAATGCCCTCTTTTAATTTTCCATCACTCAAACTGATAAACTGAAAACCACACCCTTGTTTGTTCATTGCATAGACCTCACTTTGAACCGTAAATAAGTCATAAACTCATAAAATACATTAGCTTTTGTTTTGGTTTATACCCCCAACCCGCGTCAGATATTTCCTGGGGGAGCGCTTATCGAAACGTGAAATCATAGTAATCTTAAAAACCTTACGTGATACCAACAAAAGAGATGCATTTTCGGATTCAGCTCATATCAAACCATAAGGGACACACTGTTTTAAGTCGGAGCAAAATTCTCGTTGTTCGGTGTTATTTATTGTTCTATTTACGAAACTGTCTTATTGCATCACGCAAGATTTTAATTCATATTTGATTAATTTACAAAAACCTATTGTGGTAATATTAATTATATTTCATACTAGCCGTACCCGTGCGCTCCGCTGCACCTGTTAGAAATTAATATAAAGTAATTACATAATTAAAATAGGACATTTGATCCAGGGAACATTCGTGATTGATAGACGGATAAATCGTTTAATATATTACTTAATTTAAATTGTATTTAAATAATTAATTTGCGATCATTTTGGTCCAGAGACCACTCATTTGGTGCAATGACAATTCCTTTAACATGTTTCTTAAATTTTATTACATGCAATCATAGTTTAATGAAGATTGACATCATTTAGATTTAATGTGTATATAAACATTATTTTAAGAAATACAGGAAACGAACATTCAGAATAGCCTATCAAGTTTTCTGTGCATAAGAAGCTATTTTAATCTTACCTGTTCTCGATTCACTCAGAAGTTACTGTAATAACATTATAGCATTATGTCCATCTAGAGAAACTGCACTTTCCAATGGTGAAATAATAATTAATTATACAAATCTGTTAATTTAGCTTCCAATATTACTTCATACAAACACGGAAACATTCTCTGCAGGCTATCTTTCATAACTTTCGATTGTTGTTGACCAAGCCCCCTTATAGACGAAGTCATTTGTTCTTTATTTCATTACACCACCTTAGATGGCAGTTATTTTAATTTTAAAACTCATTTATCTTATTAAATATCAGTCCTATCAAAATTTTGCAAATAATAAACGTTATCGGCAATCATTTTTAAAGAAACTTTTGTCATGTAACATTTTTCACAAAAGACAATAATAAGCGAGATATTTCGATTTATTTAATTCAGGCCCCCTTATAAACCCCCCTTTCAAATAATGTATTTTGAATGCCATACAGTCTAAAATCTAAGTAACAACGAACTTAATTTATATTCCAATTTTCATCTAAATCCGTTCAGCCATTATCGCGTGAAAAGGTAACAGACAGACAGACAGACAGACAGACATACAAACAAAAATTTCAAAAAAGCGATTTTCAGTTTCAGGGTGGTTAATTATATATGTTAGGACCAATTATTTCTGGAAAATCGAAAATTACCAGACAAATTTCAGCTACAGATTTATTATTAGTATAGATAATGTTTAGCAAAATTAAATACATAAACTATATTCGATTATACCGTACAGCTTACACGAAGTGAATAGAATATCTTGTTTTAGGATCACATGAAGTAATGTTGTGGGTTATCCAGAAAACTAAATTCTGTATCATTTTTGGGTCCGTCGTAAATATGTACATGTTTTGAATAATTTAAAAGAAATAAGCCAAAAACGGTAATATGATTTGCAGCGTGGTAAAGGAATTGAATTTATGCGGGATACGTAAAATGTATGAGGAAGTATGGACCACCTATATGGTAGATATTTCCTTGCTCTTGCTCTCTGTCTGTCTGTGTCTATCTCTCTCTCTCAAGGATCAACTTGGGTCAACTGCATTCGCAAATTGCAAATGCCGCTGCCACGAGATGGATTGTAAACGTGAGACCTACTTTTGAGCTGGCAGTGGGATATCAGCCCCCTGCCGAGTGTTATTGAACATTCATTCGATGCGCTCTCACAAATTTTATCCCAGCCTTCTTCACGTCGGAGAACTTCTTTTCTCCTGAAATCTAGTTACTTGACGGAAGCCTTATGAAGTTTCGGCAGACTTCCCTCGTTGTTTTCTTCCTCTTTATCTTTCAAAGTGGGGGCGCGAATCCTTTACTTGTTAGCAGCAAATGCCTTTCCCTCTTTTGAAGTCAGTTCCTACTGCCAGTCCACTTAAATGCATTTCGCAGACCCCCTGTCTCTAAAGCGAATAAAAAGAAGTAGTTTCAATTCAGAGACCCGGGGTTTGTTTGTTTACTGTTTGCGTGAAATTTATTTTAAACCCTTACTGAAGTAGGTTCGTCCTCTTTGAAAGTCGACCAGTCTGGAAAAACACATGCAGTTCCAATGGGATAGAAGGGAATGCCTTTCAGTTCCATCTATAGCCATTTAAAAGTCCATGTTGAATCTCTCGTACACTACTTTTAACACTTGAATATAAATAATTGATTAAATTGCTTTCTTAAGAATCATTCACAATGAAACTTAAACATAACGTAAGCGTTAACTTAAGAATATAAACGTTACATTAAAATCAAGAAGGCATACCATCATTCACGTTGGGAACATAAACATAACCGCAAGCATACTTGGTAACCGTGGAAACTTAACAACGACGCCATTTTCTCATATTCTGTAGTAAACTTCAGCTCTCCACGATTGTGTTCTGTTTGCAAATCACGTAGGGTAAGCAAAACCATGAAAGTTTGGAGTTTGAAAACTTTCATGTTAACGTCTTACGGTAATGTTTATGTCAATGCTTATGTGAATCATTGTGAATGATCCCATTTGGTAACCTGGGCGCAAACTTCTATGTTTATGTTACGGTTATATTTAATTTTCATTGTGAATGGGCCTTTCTCGTGTTAATTGTGTAAGCATGTGCGGCTTACAGCTGTTTCCGTGCTTCTTCACACCATCCTCAGAGCCTACTATATCTCGGCGTCATCTCGAACTTCGCTGCCTTTTGTGTGGGTGCGTTCGATTGTTGAAAAGTGTTGAAATGTGGTGTCAAATATTGTGTGTGTTCTGAAATTGATCTGTGTGTTGAGAATTTGATCAGGGTATGTTTTAGTGTGTCTGTATATTTCATATTGTTCTAGTGTGTTGAGGTTTTGGTTTTTGGGTTGTATGTGTAGGATTTCCATGTGTGTATTTATGTTATTGTATGTGTGGTTAGCATTAGTTATGTGTTCGGCATATGTAGATATATTGTGTCCTCTGGTTATTGCTTTAATGTGTTCTTTGTATCGAGTTTGGAATGATCTGCCTGTCTGTCCAATGTAGAAACTGTCGCAACTATTGCCTGTGAGTTTGTATACGCCTGTGTGGTTGTATTTATTTGTTTGTGTTGTTGATATGTCTATATATATCGTATATATATCACCGAATAAATATATCACAGAATGAATATTTAAATTATCTCATTATTATTATTATTATTATTATTATTATTATTATTATTATTATTATTAATAATATTATTATTATCATTATTATCATCACTATTTCTTACCAATGTTTATTATTGTCACACTAACATTACTTATCCAACTTTCATTATTTACTTGTTGTTTTATGGTCTAGATATTAATGTAATAACTATGTAACCAATTGTATTAAATTAGAATTAGAGTCTGGCTGGGCGAAAGAGAAGGCCTACTGGCCTTAGCTCTGCCAGATTAAATAAATAAATAATTATTATTAATTATTATTATATATTATGTACGGTATATTTTATATTTAAACGTATAAATCTCTTTACTTATACTACAGAACCGTTTAGCTTATATTTCAAGTGATAAATGTATTTCGAAAATCATTTTTTTTTTTTAATTTTTGCGAAGAATGCTTTGGAAATACGCCTGCAATATAAAGTAATACCAGTACTTCTTGTCATATTATTTTGACTTCATATTCAGCATTTAGTACCATAAACTTTTTTATTATATGAAATATAGAAAGGAATCATTTATACACTAGAATTCGATTTGGAGATTATCGCGGATATATGATATTTGATCAACCTTTTTTAGCAGAAAATACTCCATTTATATGGTAAAACCATAGAGGAGAGAACACCGCACGATTAAAACAACGTGTTGTGCCACTAAAGTTTGAAGGACGACTTACCTCCGTCACAAGAAGCCGATTATAACATTGTTCGATAAGTTGATACCGCAAATCCTATTGAGCACTTTGGAGAACATTTTAAGCCTGTTAGGTTGGCAGGCATTCTAATTTACATGATGGAGTAGCGAAAGGATCAGTAATAGGCCTACTAGAATAATGGGTTTGACGATCCAATGAACTTGAGTTACCACGGATTTAAATTAAGTTCAGGTTGAAGTTTATTATTGGGCTCAAAATATTTCCAAAATTAAAGAATCCTGTTACAAAAGATGTGAAGGCATCCATTTTATTTTTTTAAGTTTCCTTCAATAGGATCTAAATGGTAAAATTTCTAGTTGCAAATATAGCTGAACCGTATTTTTTTCAGCAGTGACATGGTTTTTCTTCGAAGTATGTGTTCTTTTTTATTTTGTGTTTACATATTTTTATTTATTTTAAGAATTTTCCGTTTATAATGGCTGACAATTATGTACAGCCTTAGTAAAACGTTTTGTCGCACAGGAGGCAGTGCGCATGATCAGATATACAGGGACATCATTTTATTTTTACTTCAATTTTTATTGTACCTGAGTTTTTGAATGTACTTCACTCCCACCCCTTCTACTAAGGAAGTTCCAACTCCACACAGAACCAAGACCTCAGATAGTAAGCAGTACTGAGTTACTGGGTATAGTACGTTCCAGAAATATGTTCGCGTTTTCCAGTGACGAAAGAGCTTTCAATATTGAATCATATTTTCGCACAGGTACTGTCCGTTTGCCTACGTCGCATCCCGATTTCCCCCACCTGCTTCTGCTCGCCCCTCTGTAAAAGCTGGGCTGTCTTAGCCCTTTTATGAAAACATTAATTTCTCTTAGGAATTGGATGTTTACGCAATATTATACAGCTGTTTAATTTAACTTAAATAAAAGGGCCTCGTTAAGTAATTAACTGTCACGTGATTTCCTCCCTTTCTACAATCCTGCGGCGTAACCACTTGGACGGACAGTAGATAGCATGTCTGAGTAATTTTATATTTTCGGGTCGGGCAGAAGTGAAGATTGAATTTACAGTACGTAGAGTAGGTACAGAATTATTTCAACATGAGTTACTAGTACGAAGGACGAAACTGGCAATTGGAATTAGATGCAATAGTTTATAGTGCGATAATATGCACAAAAGAACTGAAGCCTGTATCGAAATGAACAGCCACCATTTTCAAAATTGTGTTTAAATATTCATATTATGATTATTTTTCAATTCAACTTCTTTCTCTATATTGTACGCTAATGTGCTGTAGACAGTATAATATACACTGCATAATGAATACGTTCGCATGGATAACTCACTTCGTGAGTAAAAACGCTTATTCTTAATACAGTACTGTACTTTGATTAAAGAAAAACCTAATGAAAATTATCAAACTCAAAATCGCGATATTTCCTAGTTTACGTAAATGGATGAACTACTTTTCTTCCATCCTATACCTAGTAGAGTGATTTGTGTTTTACGCCAGTATCATCGAACTCCAGTCTTGGAGGGGGGAGCAAGCGGTGTTTCCGGTTCTCTAAAGGTATAGACAGGTTAATATTAAAAATTTTAGTAAAAATAAAATGATGTCCCTGTACAAAACTAATTTTATTACCTCAACTAGGCGTTCTCTTGTGAATCAGGTCGCCGCGCCGTCCTCTGATGTTGCATACTGCCTACTTTCTGGGACATAAAGTATCTGTGCGACAAAATTTTTTCTAAGACTGTACGATCGTTGTGGTAACTTTTAACGATACAATTATTTTATTTTATCGGTGCCATACAGCTTCGATAGAAAGATTGAATATAGTAAATGTCATTGTGACGACTAGGAGAGTTTAACTCATCAGACTAACGAAGAATTTTTCATTTCATTTCACTCACTCACTCACTCACTCACTCACTCACTCACTCACTCACTCACCCACCCACCCACCCACCCACCCACCCACCCACCCACCCACCCACTCACTCACTCATTCGTCTAAGTCAGTGTTCGTCAGCACTCGCTGAAATGTGCAAAGAGTAAGCGGTACCATCACTTGTGCACCGTCGTGCAGCAGAAAGAGGTAGAGAGCATACCCGCTAGCAGCTACGAGTGCACCATGGTGCACTGTGTTTTCCACAGGTAAGAGACGCTAGCCCCATTGTGCTCTGCGCTGAAGACCACTGGTCTAAATCTATTAAAGGATAGGATTTCTTTTAGTCTTAAAATAATATTGGATATGATACGGATTACTGAGTCATTCTGAATGAAGGATTCTGTAATAAGAAATCTACAGTCTGCAACGTTTGACTTCTACGGTGATTGTGATGAACTGATGATGAGTCGGCCTGGTTGGCGCAATTGGTATAGCGCTGGTTTTCTATGTCCGAGGTTGCGGGTTCGATCCCGAGCCAGGTCGATGGCATTTAAGTGTGCTTAAATGCGACAGCCTCATATCAGTAGACTTACTGGCATGTAAAAGAACTCCTGCGGGACAAAATTCCGGCGCACCGGCGACGCTGATATAACCTCGGTAGTTGCGAGCGTCGTTAAATAAAACATAGGATTAAACATTAACTGATGATGATTATGATGATAGCGGTAAGAATTATTTGTCAGAACTTCTGACGTTAAAATCAATATTTCAGATACTTAAGGCATTGTAATGCTAGTTTTCTACTGCTGCAGTGCCTTTTTAGTGTGGTCAGACAAAATTTGTGCAGTAATACAAAAATTATGAGCAGTAATGAAACAAACAACAGAAAAAAGTAAAAGCAATTCCTAAACTATGGTCCGCGGATCTATGGGGTCATGAAACTTTTGATACATATGTGTGCAGAAACATGAATTTAACATCTTTTTAAGGAATTAGAAGAATCTGACACACAGACACTCACTCTTTAATTTATAATCATATTATATCTTGAGTAAGATCTCTACCAGTCATACTCCTTCTGGTGCTATTCATCCATTGTTCTCTTGATTTTCCTCTTTTTCTCCTTGCCTCCGCATTCCACTCCAGCGTCATCTTCGGTATTTTTCATCTTGTTTACGTTTCCAAACTATTTTAATCTTCTTTCTTTAATTTCTAATTCTCCGACTTCTAAGTTTTATTTTCTCGCTGCTCTCCGTCAAAAATGCATTTCAGGAGCCAATAATTTGTTTTCGTGTATTCTGTCAAAAATGTCCAATATTCTGTCCCGCGTAACGTAACACTTTGTACATTAGTGGCAAAAAAAAAAAAAAAAAAAACCGGACAGACCCTTGTAGCTGATTCAAAAGAATCCTGTGCTCTGTATTGTGTCAAACTGTGGTAGTTTCAATATGGATAGTGAAGCCCGAGGTATGTACTGCTATTTAATGTAAAAATACGCAGTTATCTTTGCCGAATAGAGGTAGAAATGTAATATTGATGCCAGATGAAAATAAAACTCTCAAAGTTTTTTTCATCTGTAAGTTTGAGGCACTGAAGGAAACAAAAGGCGGTAAGAATCGAACAAATGCAATAAATTTCATTATTACAATTAGGGGAACATGGGGCAGGACGGGGTATTTAATGTTTGAATGTTTTTATTTGGTATCAAATAATGTAAATGTATGGGTTTTATGACATATATCCTTTTATTACACTGTAAACAAGTAAAAAAATATGCACTTCGAGTGAAATCCGGTCATTATAACATTAAAATAAATTCGCTTTTCGAAATGTGTTTTGCCCCGTTCTGCCCCACGTATGGGACAAAATGGGGTATCTATTTTTAGTAATAATTAAATGGCAGAAGTGACAAAAATTATATAATGAAAGTGTGAATGCTACAACATTTTACAAGTTTACTTGAGAAAAAGTAATTCGCAAAATACGCAAATGTGCGTGGCATCCTCGTCTTCACTGTCTACTCCTGCGCAATAATTGTGAGCCCATTTCAGACATGATACGCATCTAATCCAACCTTCTTCTGACAAACAACAGAACGAACAACCCATTACAGGAGGTGAAATTTAATTAAATATGACGTGGGGCAGGACGGGGTACTGCCCTGTTATGCCCCACCCCGTTTTGCCCCATAGTCACAATTTCTAAATTACGAGGTATTGGCAGGAAAAATAACGCACGAAATTTAAGAAAGTTTCGGAATTAAAAGCCAGGTAAGCTCTCTATAATATGACATTAAAATAGATTATCTAAATAAATCTCATTTCTACTTACGTGTGACAAGAGAACACTTTAAAGTTGCAAATGAATGATACACTATGATGCAGCAACCGAATAACATACAACAGATGCAAGGAATGGCAGTAAGTGTTGTGTGATGATATATTTACATGAGTTGAAGTTCTAAAAAAAATTCAGTAGATTGCACTACTTGTTGGGAAGATAGAGGCTATACCCCGTCCTGCCCTCCTTCCCCGTCTTGCCCCATATTCCCCTAATTATACAAGATGGATGTGTTTTGTGACTGGCAAAATTTGAGTCTGTGACTCTGAAATCAGCTAATAGGGTTGGCCAAGTTTTTTTTTGCCACTACTGTACAATGACTTATAAATGAGTGATTTTGTTTTATATTTCTACTCCAAAGAACTGAGTTCAACATGCCATTATACTCCTTCCTTCACTTATTTATTTTTCAATTTTAGCTACACCCCTCCCATCAACTTCTAAAATTGACTCAGAATATTTAAATTTATTCACCATTTTAATTTCTTCCTCCTAGGAAAGTATGATTAGAAGGAGAAATAAATGAGTAGGCCTATAATCGATTAGTTCAAGATAGTTATGAAAACTGAAAAAAATTATATAGCCCTCAGAGTGTTAAACGATATGAACTGCAAAATAACATACTGGTGCTAGTGCATAAATAGCTGAAGGAAAACGACAATGTTTTTCTGTGACTGTAAAGTTTTTCCTAGAAAGAAATGTTTCGTAAGTCTGATGTTTTTGAAAATAAGAATAGAGTCATTTTTTACTTTGCCCAATACGTACGTTGAAGCAGTCGTTTGTTTTTTGTTGTGTATTGGTGTGTGTTGGGCGCAAGGTCATTGGCAATGACATTCACTTCCAGTAAAATTTATACTGATAATTAGAATACTATCAATCTTAAAAACATGGTATTTCATATCATAAAAATAATATTATAATAAATAATTACATTTCACTACACACTTTGTTCAGTAGACCTATATGTTTTTTCTGTATAATTTTGGCAATTCATTTCCATATATTCTGTATATGTTAGTCTTTTTATTACTTATTTTATAGATATACTTATAGGCTAAAGTGAAGACAGAAATATTTCGTTTAAAAATATGGTCAATTCTGGTGTGCTGAAATCACCTGCATTGACGGCTTATAAAAAGCCAAGAGGCAAGACTAGAGCAGACCTTAAACCTGGCTTTGAGAGGAAATTACCAGAAGTCAGTAGAATATCAGTAAATCTTCGGTGTGAACATATACAATAGACTTCCATCTCTCCAATGACTCCATCTTAGAATTTTATGTCCTCCTTTAGAGCAAAAGAAACGTCTCGACTCGACAAGAACCTTTGAAGAGCTGGCTGGTTGTAAAAACATTCATAAAATGACATTCAATTTAACTTGTCTTCATGGTAACGCATTTGTGCGTGGTAGAGTCAATATTGTATCAAAACATTTGAAATGTAGTCTATGTCGTCAGCACCGCAGTCCTGCCTGGTGGAACGATTGCCTCATAAAACGCGCCCGGGGGCGATGGAAATATTCACTGTGGTTTCTTGCGGTGAAAGAGAATTCATGGTTTCCCGTGTTTTAGATGTATTTACTGTAAATTTAATATAAGCTGACTCCAGGAACTCAGGCATGATTGGAAGTAGACCTACCCAAAGAAATTCATCATCAGTGACTGTTGTAGGCGGGGGCGGTAAACTGCACACAAATTTCAGGTATATGACCAAAAAGAAGGTAATTTACACACATGTTATTTGCACACATCTATTTTGGATATGTAATCTGCACACTCAAACAACCCAGGTAATAAAAACAGGATGTAAATTGCACACAGAGCTATAATTGCATGTATTCCTTTGAACATACTCCTACTATATTATTAACGTATTAACCAATAATTTATATTGGTAGGTGGTATTTTGTGCGCTTAATGAATTCCATTCGGGATACATGCTTCTCAGTAAAATCTTTTATATTTCTCTCCATAGATTCTTTCTTCTTTAAGGAGCCTTATTTTTAATTTTTGCTGCAGTTGATATCCCCTGAATTTTCACGTACCGGTATATGTATATTTGAAATTCAACTAACCTGTTTGTAAAAGTATAAATATCAGAATGAGCAGAGTAAAGTGTCTTGTTGAATCTAATATGAAAATACTCACAGACATTAATTAGTTGTACGCTGCAAGCTTTCTGTTTTAGCTGCCCAGATTGAAGGAGGAAAGGTAGCGTCATCGTCTACAAAGGTGTCTACTAAAATAAATAGTCACAAAAGTTATCTAGCATTTCATCTTGTGGCTTAATGGCCACTAAATCAGATACAAAACAGTCGCCATCCTCATGTAGGTCTAAAAATGGTAGAGAGAATACAAATTTTAACCACCTGCCGATTTCAGAATCACTTTTATATCTGTTTATTAAACCATATTTTTTAATCTGATGAAGCCAAGATTGACTTAGGTGGAATGTACATCCAATGACATAGTTTTCACTCCATACAACACTTATTGCAGCATAGATAGCAATTATAAACAACTGTGTTCAAGGACCAATACTTTATGCTGAACTGCTGTGTAACTATCCATCTGAGTCAGTCTAATTCAGACAGTACGTCTCTCCTTTCATTACAATTGTCAATTGTGTTTATCGCTTGTAACATTGGTTGACATTGCGTTCGATTTATATGTCATTTATTAAAAAATAATCCGAGTTATGCTGTGTGTGCAGTTCACATACGACCCTTACTACCTAGGTTTTGTTGTGTGTGCAGATTACATGCCACAAATGTACAGCAAAGGTATGGGAAAAAATATACCTGAAAAGTGTGTGTAGTTTACCTCCGCCCGTTGTAGGACGTTGGTTCAAATCCGAATATACTGTTTACCTGCTTAGTTTGTTTCAGATGTTTTCCATGATTGTAAGGCAAATGTAAGGGAATCCTAATGAGAATAATCAGATTCATCTTGCCTCAAGCTAGACACATTCCCAAACCCAAACCGGATGACCTGCATACTCAGGTTTCGAGGAGGCAACCCCCCCTCGTCCCTATACCAGCCCCCTCCGTGCGTTGTCAGCCGGCGATCTGGGAATGTTATTGGTATGATGACGAAATGGAGAAACGGTGACGGAATGATGTAGATGCGTAATATTATCTGTTATCGCGCTTCTAATTTCTTACAACTCTTCGAAACCGACATCAAGCACTTCTTTCTATCCCTCATCATAGAACGTCTTTATACTCATCTTCCTACACTGTAGAAATACCTCGCCTCTGGAATTCGTTACCTAATGACGTCAGGGACTGCCGGACTTTATCACAATTCAAAATTAAATTGGAAAGTTTTGTCTTAGTTAATGTTTTTTAGGTATTGCTAGAAGTATTGATTTGTATTTTTTTTCAATCTAGATTAATATTACAAGTTTCTTGTTTATGTTAGTTAATTAGTTAGGATACAATTAATTGTGATACTTAACCACTCATTTAAAGTTTGTGTGACTGCAACCTGTGTATATTTTTGTGTGGCTTTATTTTGTTTATAGTGATTTCTCTCTCTCTCTCTCTCTCTCTCTCTCTCTCTCTTGTGTAGCTTTACTTTGTATATAGTGTATTTTTTCTGTTTATTTCTGTTATTATATTTGTATTCTTGGTGTTGTGGAAGAGAAGGCCTGATGGTCTTAACTACACCAGAATAAATAAATAAATAAATAAATAAATAAATAAATAAATAAATATGGGGAAAACGAAAGAACTCCGGGAAAAACCAACTGCGACCTTGTCCGCCACAAGTATCACTATAGTCCCACACCTGACCGGGACTCGAACCCGGACCGCCTGCGTGACAGATTGGAGATCTGACCACTCAGCCACCGCAGGGGTCGCAGGGGACTTAACTGCTACACAAACTCCAAGACTCCCGTCTCTCTCCCAACTCGAGGTTTTACGGACACGGCACCGCTATCTAGGATCAAGGTCACATTTTATATTCGGGAGAGATCATATTATTAGTAAAATAACATGTACAAAAATAGTCTTAATTCTTCCCTGAAGTCCACACCTATAGAGTAACGGTTAGTGCGTCTGACCGCTAAACCATGTGACCCAGCCTCGATTCCCGGTTGGAGGAAGTTACCTGGTTGAGGTTTTTTTTTCGGGGATTTCCCTCAACCCAATATGAGCAAATGCTGGGTAACTTTCGGTGCCGGACCCCGGACTCATTTCACCGGCATTATCACCTTCACCTCATTCAGACGCTAAAAAACCTAAGATGTTGATAAAGCGTCGTAAAATAACCTACTAAAATAAAAAAATAATCTTCCCTGAGGGAGTAAAAACTCGTGCTCAGGGAGTTATCTAAACACGTACTTAACACAAAGATAATTATTTGACACAAAGTGGGTAAAGGAAAAAAAATTATGGGAATAAATTAACTTTAAAAATACAATTTCAATTTTAACAATTTAACTCGGACAAATACACATACATATTAAATCAATATATATTCTTTAAAAATTAAATTCATAACGCTATTTTTTTTTAATTTCTGATACTAAAATTTTCCAAATTCGGGAATTTTTCAATTATTTTATTATATAACCTTGGAACAAAGTAGGTACCATGGCTAAGAGCTGTGCTTGTGAAACACTTCGGTTCTTGTAGTGGAATAAAATCGGATCTTTTAGTTCCATATTTATGATGATAAAATTTGAATTTATTGCGATTTTCACGTATGAAGTTTAATAAGGCAATATAATACATTTGTTTAATTTTCAAAACATTAAAATCAGTGAACAAAAGCTCGGGTGAGTAATCAATTGGTTTGATAATGCATGTTTTAATTATTCTTTTCTGAATAAGTATTAGTGGAGTGAGATTAGAATTACAACCATTTCCCCATCTTAAAATTCCATACTGGAGAATGGATTGAAATGAAACTAAATAAATGAGACATGAAATATTAACTGGTAAATATGACCGAAGTATAACAAAGATATAAATTGTTATACGTAATGTATGCATAAATATGTAATATGTTTATTCTATCGTAAGTGTTGGTCGATTGTAATGCCTAAATACTTAACTTCTGAGGATTCGATTAATATTGGACATTCACAATTTTGAGAAGAACAATCAGAATGATGAATTTTGAGCTTAAAAGAAGATTGAGGAAATGTAATACCCCTGGCGTATCAGATAAGACCAAATGTTACTCGGGAATACAATTCCGTAATCATATTTATCATAATATGTGTCGTGGTTCAGAATTAACATAGAAATTTGAAATTACCCGTGATGATGCAGAATTTAAATATAAATCGGTTGAGATTAGACTTCTTCAAATAATATTACAATTCAAAAATATGTATTTATTTTTAACGTTATATCCCCTTTACATTTGTAGTTTTTACATTCGTTGTCTCTACACTTATACAGAGGAGAGTACGAAAAATTAATTTAATATTTCAATTACAATTTGTAATTGAATTGTTGTGTACGCGCAAAGCATCACTGATGTATGTGAAAGTGAATAGTTCAGAAATCGAAAATTAGCGTTCGTTTTCGACATTTCTATGTTGTATTCTGCAAGGCATGTTTTCATTCTAGAGTTAGTTGTGGGTTTGTAAGATGCCATTTCACAAGCCATACTAAACTATTAGAACATGTATAACTGGCCAAAGGAGTGGTATAGGGATTCCGAGTAATATTTCAACTTCGTAAGTGTGCTCAGAAGTACATGGACATCATTTTATTTTTACTAACATTTCTAATATTAACCTGGCTATGCCTTTGGTTCAACGATTAAGAACCGGAAACACCGTTTGCTTTCTCCTTCCACGACTGGAGTTCGATGATACTGGCGTAATATACAAACAAATCACTTTACTAGGTATAGGAGGGAAGAAAAGTAGTTCATCAATTTACGTAAACTAGGAAATATCGCTATTTTGAGTTCGATAATTTTCATTAGGTTTTTGTTTAATCAAAATACAGTACTGTATTAAGAATAAGTGTTTTTACTCACGAACTGAGCTTTCCATGCGGACGTATTCATTATGCAGTGTATATTATACTGTCTACAGCACATTAGCGTACACTGTAGAGAATGAAGTTAAATTGAAAAATAATAATAATATGGATATTTAAACACAATTTTTAAAGTGGTGGCCGTTCATTTCGATATAGGCTTCAGTTCTAATGTGCATATTATCGCACTATAGACTATTGTACGTAATTCCAAATACCAGGTTCGTACTTCGTATCAGTAACTCATGTTGAAATAATTCTGTACCTACTATATAAAAGAGATCTTACGTACTGTAAATTTAATCTCCACTTCTGCCCGATCCGAAAAGATAAAATTACTCAGACATGCTATCTACTGTCTGTCCAAGTGGTTACGTCGCAGCGTCGTGGAAAGGGAGGAAATCACGTGACAGTTAATTACTTAATGATGTCCTTTTATTTAAGTTATTTTAAAAAATTGTATGGGTATAATATTACGTAGACATCCAATACCTAACAGAAATTAATGTTCCCAGAAAAGAGCTAAGAGAGCCCGCCACTAGCATTTACAGAAAGGCGAATAGAAGCAGATGGGGGAAATCGGGATGCGACGTAGGCAAATGGAAAATGATAAAATATTGAAAGCTCTTTCGTCACTGGAAAACGCGAACATATTTTTGGAACATACTGTTTACTATGACCGTAAGTCTACTATGACTGCATATCCGGCCTTGGCTCTGTGTGGAGGACGGTTGAACTTTATTAATAGAAGGGGTGGGAGTGAAGTACATTAAAAAACTCAGGTAGAATAAAAATTGAAGTTAAAATAAAATTATGTCTCTGTATATGCGAATTCTGCTTGAGTTATTCGATTGCATTTTCTCACCTTTCTGATGTACGAATGTCAAGTAATGTCAATTTCAGCAAAATACCACTTCGCTAAGGAAAATTCCGTAAACGCCGTGCAATCTCGTAGTGTAAGTATACAAAGTCGTATAATACTAAACATTGTTTACCGCTATGGAGTAACGGTCAGCACGTTTGACCATGAAGCCAATGGACCCGAGTTAAAATTCTGGTTGAGGTGTATTCCGGGGTTTCCCTCAACCCATTAAGAGGAAATGCAGGGTTACTTTCGGCGTTGGATCCTTGTCTCATTTCGCTGACATTATCACGTTAATGTCACTCAGAAGTTAGTTAACCATACCAATTGATAAAGCATCGTAAAATAAATAAATATTCTACCATGTATACGCTACTGAATATATTTGTAACTTCTGTCTGGGTATTAGACAAACTTTCTAGGAAAATATTTATTTTTATCAGAGGCTAGATTAGAGGAAAACGGTGAATCTCGTCGCGAAAATGACTACATTCTCAATTGATGATTACACTGAACTGAAAGGAAAAGGTATTGAACATTAAACGTAAACAAACAACAACCCTTCTCTTCTTAACAAACAAACAAACAGGGGTTCACATATTCGCATACATTAACGTACGCCCGCGCAAAAACATTTTCAACGGTAACTTCGAAACGACGCGTCAAAAGACATAGGTTGTTTAACAAAAAGGAATCCTTATTGTTAGATCTATCACCCCTCAGAGTTTGTAGCAGAGGTTTTGAATCACCCTCTATAATTAAGACTTTGTAGTAGCTAATATTAATTTCTTTTAAATGACCATAATCTAGCTGTGAAGCGATATATGAATACCATGGAATGTAAATAAATACAATATAATACAACACAAAGAAACAAGAACAAGTACGTTTATTAAGTATTAATGTTATGAAATTAATGTAAATATTCTTTTATAAAGTATTGATTTACTTCCGTTTTGAACAATTTTATGAGTACTTCCTTCATAAAGTCCGTAATCAGTCAGCAGATTTTTGATGTCACGACTTTCAATCCTATCCTTAGACAGTTGACTAAATGTACAGTAGGAGCATAGAATAGAGCATCTGTAAGAGCTTTCACTGGACACGATATTCTACAACTACTTTTGTTTCGTTCCATGATCTCCCTATTGTATTCACACCATCATGAACAGTTCTTCTTCAAGTGCACCTTGACCGTTCTCTATTTCTAGCGCATTGGAAATTCCAATGAAAGGTGCATTTTTGAATATCATTAGAGTTTTCCCCAAGGCTGTGACGAATTCATCCCTACTTCCTTCTCCTAATTTGTGTCTCCACAGACTGCCCTTTTGCTTGTTCGCAGAGTAAATGTTTACTTACGACTTACAACCTATAGCCAGTGAGTATTAAATATTCTGCGCAAAAATTGATTTAAAATGTTTGTAGCTTCCAGTTAATTATATTATTTACTAACCAGATTTCAGATCTATAAAATAATACTGGTTTAACATTGCCTTTAAATACTCCAAAATTTGTGTGTTTTTTTTTTTAGGTACCGGTATTTTATTTTTACACGTATGTCTCAAAGTCATAAAAACTCCATTGGCACATATCCTCTCATCAGAGTCCCTCCACTTTTTATAACAGTACTTTCAAGTTTTATAAGTATATTTTTTTAGTAATTCGATTTTCTGACTGTAGGCGGTTTTACGCTCGAGACTTTATTTGCATTTGTTTTATTTGTGCACATTTTTATTTTCAGCGCAGTTGGTTTCGGGGTTGGCCGGTGGGCACGCCTGGGGATTTTTCAATGGTTCTGTAAGGCAGTAATAATGCAAACAATGTCAAAATGAGAAAAAGAAACAAATTCAAAGTCTGTAATTTAAATTACCTTATTTACTTTATGAATTATAATTTGAGTTCAGTATTCCCCATTACAAAGAGACAATAATTGTTTAAACTTCCATATAATTTTTACATTGGACTCTGCTGTATGTCACAATATATGGTTCTTATCTCTTTTCGTATTCTTTTTGGAGCTCCTCCTGTAGTACACGGAAAATTTTGAAAGACTTTGGACTCAGATCCGGACATCTTGCTGGCCAAGCTTTGTCCATAAATCTTGAAATAAGTCGATCAGGAAATACAGTTCTGGAGAAAGACACACACTCTCCTGCGATATGTGCCATTGCATCACCTTCTTTAAAGAGAGGATTAGTAATTGTCCTAAGTGTGCGCAGTTCTTCTAAGAGTCGCTCTGAAAATATTCAACGCTAGAGACAGTCTCGCTGTTTAGCGGGTTGGAATTTTGTCGCGAGACTCTCATGAATACGAAAATTACTAACCTATTTTAAAATCTTATCCCATTTGCTTATCTTCCTTGTCTTGGAACTCGAAACGCAGTTTAAATCTACACAATGTTCCCGGTATAAAAAATGAAGTTTCACACAGAAAATGTTCGTTGAATTACTGAGGAAAAAGGTCATGGTTCATGAAATTTCATAACACAGAAAATGTATTCGTAACAATATGATATTCGTAAAACTGTTTCGATGTATGCCACAGTTAACTAAAGTCCATCTACCCAGTAGCAATTTCTGTATAATAAGCTAATCTTTATTCTCCCTTGTTGATTTGTTGATAGCCTACGTTGAAATTGATAACATATCAGTGACATACTGATACCATATTGTTATACTCATAAGTAAATCTCTAGTCTAGAGTTCATTCGTGCAAGTTAGCTTAAAATACTTACTGTTGGTAGTCAAGGGGTAGATTGTCATACTAGACAGTTTACGTCTCATATCACCACTACGATGTTCATCTACAGTTTTAAAACTGCACCTCGCGTCTTAATGGATAGCACAGAGTATCAGGGTATTTCTGTCTCTTTCCCATGAATTATGCAGGCGTAATTTTACAAGAGGGATTTGGTGTGCCGGTAAGGAAGGAAGGAAGAGAAGCTCTGCTATAGCCAGTTCTCGCCTCGCTGTGTTGACACTCCTCATTATTTCTAAGCGAGGCCCCGCGAGGAGTGTACATGAACAAATATCTTGCAATTTTAAAAATCTTCAAGTTAAAAAGTAATACAGGATTGTGTGAGCCAGAGAATTTAATTTCCGGACAAGTAAATCCCTGCTCAATCTTATAAAGTTACGGTAGCCTGTACAGAAAATCTTTGATCGAAGTAGAATATTTACGCAATTTATGTCTGCATTTAGGATAACTTTGGAATATATAAAAGTATTAATAAAAACAATTAAAATGGATGAATGACTGAACAAAAGACTGAATGAATAAATAAAATATAGTATGGACAGATAAAAAAGAATGAAAAGATAAAAAATTAATTAATAGATAAATTAATGAATGAATAAACACACAAGGGAATGAATGAATAAACAAATAAGTAAATAAATAATTAAATAATATATCAATCAAGAAGTAAATACGCAAGTAAATAAATGAATGAATGAATAAATCATCATCATCATCATCATCATCATCATCATCATCATCATCAGTCTTAAAGTGTTAGACCCCAGTGGATCTGTTACGGTCTCTTGCCAACGTTTCCTAGATCTTCCTAAATATCTTTGACTTCTTGGGATATATGACAAAATAAATAAATAAACAAATAAATAAATAAATAAATAAATAAATAAATAAATAAGTAAATAAGTAAGTAAATAAGTAAATGAGTGAATGAATGAATAAATGAATAAATTAATTAGTAAATAAGCAAACAAACACACAAATGAATACTAATGGATTTTAAACATACATTTATTTACATAAGTATATCTAGAGCATACTAAGATGGATTGAAAGTAGAGCAATTCCATGTGTAACTGACTGACATTTACAGTACACTTTGACAGCAAAATGTATGCCTAAATTGTATAATGGGTTGAAATTAGACTGTGTCACCGCAGGATTTTATAGAGGGAAGTGTACACTTAAGATACATATAAAAATAAACGTCTTTAATAGGAAAAGTATACTATTTATTTACGTCCAAAGTGTGTGTAACAGACTGACATAAATGTCAACTCTCTCTTCGGGTGAACATGGTTCTCCACAGATTTCTCTGAATTGTCATTGCTGATACAATTTTGCAAAACATAGTTCGGAAAGGAAATTGTAATCTTCAGTTTAAGCTGAAAACGACCTCCAAACCACTATTAGTAATGGAGTTATAGCAGAAAAAGTTATGTGTAACAGACTGACCTCATTCTGTAACTGACTGACATCTCTGAATTATAAAATGAAGTTGCACTTACAGAACCGTAAATAGTACAAAATAATATGAAACTTGATAAGTAGTAAATTAACATAACGATTAATTTAAATGAATAATATGTTTTCCAGAATACAAAAATTAGTTTGCTTAACCATGCATCTTAAATGACACAAATTAATGCACATACAAGTATTACATAGGCCTACTTAATAACATACATAATTCTTTCTCTGTGATTAAATACTGTATATACAAGCCATATGCATTGGTGTTTAATTTTAGGACTATAAGAGTGTCACAGCAACCTTGACAGCGCTTATCACTCTATATGGCATCAACTCCCCAGCGTAAGACAGCGCATTCCTAATCATCTGGCACGACCTCCTTATCGATTACGATAATGTGACGCAGACCACAGTTTATATTTCCCATGCCTATGGCTGTTATATGATATATTATGTTCATAATAATAAATTAGAATGTGAGTTCTACTTTTAGATTGAATTTGAACCATTGGAATTAAACATGTAGAAGCACTCCACGGCACTCGTTGACTCACTTATTTAGTCTAACAAGTATGTACTGCAGGAACATTGTCTATATGTCACTTGTTATCTGAACAAACTTTAGTTTCTTTTCACACACGGAACCTGTGGACCTTTCGCACTGATTGTTCACAAGACAGTTGTACATATTCTACAACATACGAATCTAACACTTTCACGTAATGAACTCCATGAGATGCCGGAATAGGTGCAAGATGTTCAAATCGTTTTTCGAGATACTTTTTTCCTTCGTCTATCTCAATCTGTGCTACCTCCTTAACAATAATTTGGATGTTTTATTGCTCACAATGTTACAAAATTCTGTAGCGCATTGTATCTTCTTCCCCGATTTCGTAGGCATCCATGCCATCCTTTTTAC
Organism: Periplaneta americana; assembly: GCF_040183065.1. Lineage (NCBI taxonomy): Eukaryota > Metazoa > Arthropoda > Insecta > Blattodea > Blattidae > Periplaneta > Periplaneta americana. The sequence goes on along the minus strand of NC_091133.1, from coordinate 80,806,728 downwards.
TTGGCCTCCAATCACTTCCATGGCCCCTTTGCCATGATGTGACTGAAAGAAGTTTCATTCTATGTTAAATCCAAATATGAGAGCAAGCAATGTTACATTGCTCAATGTTTACTTCTGTTTAAAATGACTCGCTGCTTTATCTGAAAATATTTTTACCACCTCAATGTTCGGAAGAATCGCCAAAATTTCCGAAAATACTTTTCATAGACAAACATCCACTGCATATTTGTCATGCGCTACATAATCTGACACTAATGCAGAGGATTTCTTCTGAACTTCCCTGTCACCTTCCTGTTTAAACCAGGCAACAGCAGCAAATATTGAGACCTGCTTATTGCTCCAATGAGCTGCCTGAATCTCATTTTGCTTTTTTCAGGTATAATTACTGCACACTTAACACCAGTTCACGTATAACTTCACCAAGGCCTTCCAAGTAACTAAGCACACCGTGAGAATGAACAACATAACAGCTGAGAGCGCGACATGTCAGTCACTCACAATGCCGCTGCAGAAAACGAAATCACTTTAGAAGAAAATGTTCTAATACTTTTTTATTGGTCATGTAGTAATAACGCAGAATACCAAAGGAAATTTTAATCTGTCAATTATTGTGCTGTGTGGAAGAGTTTTTGTATGTTTCTTGTGACGGACTGACCGTAACTTACAGTACAAATAATTATAATGATTTTAAGTTATTTAGGATCTTAGGATACTTCAACTAATTACATATTTAATTCAGGGAAAGATCAAAATATAGTATAAAAAAAAGACGGCTCGAAATAAAACAAACTTACGTGTCCAAATTTTGACACGAAACATAAGTATCTATACGTGTTTTTTTAAGCGTTTGGAATATGACAAGATCTGCAGCAAGTTATAGACTAAAAGAAAGAGTATTTTAAACATTATCTTACGAAATAAGGCGATTTAAAGTATAAAGAAACATATTTCTTCAACAAAAATACTCCTACATCAATTTCAAGAAATTCACCTCAGTATGACATTTTCGTGGAATTGCTCAGTAATAAAACTTCAAGAAATAAATTACATAAATTTTTGTTTCTTCATACTTTATTAACTCTACATATTTTTCTGTATAACTATTTAGAATATTGCATAAGCTTTTCGCAATTTGCATAAATTAAATTTTTACATTTGTGCATTTTTGCAACAATTATTTATTTTATATCTTAAACCTGATATATATGTACATATAAAGAGAGAGATTGATATTTATTGTTACTTCAGTAGATAAAATATTCTAAGACAACATCCTAAACGGACAGTTGTGACAGAAGTATTGTATGCCGGAGTCTCTGATTAAAATCTAATTGGGTTATAGTAGAATTGCAACTGGTAGAGGTTAAATAACACAGTGGTAGCTAAGTCATACTATACAAAAGTATTCTTGTAGACGATGAAGTGATGGTTTGGAAGGAGTCCAAGTATTTCGAGAAAATTTGTTCTAGTTTGATTAGAGAACAAATTTCCTCCTTTAACAACTTGAATGTGAATTTGTGTACAGAAAATTGAGATACGTCTGTGATACAATTGCAAAGAAACCAGACACAATAAGTTCATACGGATAAGTATTCTCTGTCAACTTCACGTCCTCCTTGTATTACCGACTTATAATGCAATGGGGCGCAAGGGACGATGTTATCTTTTGGCTAACTCTAGAGAGAGAGAGAGAGAGAGAGAGAGAGAGAGAGAGAGAAACACACACACATTGTGAGCCTCCTTGATCATGTGATGAACCTGGCACAGGCTCAGCTCTAAGACAATAAAAAACAGCATGAGAAGGACAAATACCCATTCCGGTTGATGGAAAATAAATATTTTCCATTGCCTAGACCGGGAATCGAACTTTTAACTTCTTGATTGGGGAGCACGTACACTATCGAAGTAAGATAAATGGAGACAGCGGACATTCAGACCTTTCTAAGTAGGGTATAATTTTATAACATATTTTTCTTGTGAACTCTCAAGGGAAGAGTTTCGGCTCGAACAGGAATTTCGTATCCAGAATTTGTATACAGGCCCATCTTTACATCTCTGTAAAGCTCCCAAAAGCATTCGTTTGTGTAATGTGTGGTTTGTCTGTTAGGGCACTGTACAACTTGAGGGGTGGGGAGAGCACTGCACAAGTTAAGGGGATGGGACACCTTACCCGTAAGCCTAGCCTAGCCTAGAAGCTAGTGGTAAAATGTCTTGAGCCCATTTAAGAACATTTTTCTCCAACGTTCTGTCTGAAAATATTGCAGCTAATCAAAATTATATACCGTTGTGTAAGTCATTGAATGCGCACAAGGACGCAACCTTAATAAATGAATCATTCCAAGGCTAGGACATGGAATGTATGGCCATTCCACCTAAAAAAAACTAAATATATCCAGCCTCTGAATATCTATTTCTTTAGACAATATAAAATATATGCTCGGAGGATAACACATTACATAAAGGACTCTTGCTCAGAATCCAGAACTTAACTTGGGAAATCGAGTGTTTATAATGAAAATGCACTCTGCTCCAGTGTACTGCCCTATGCTTCAGTATTCCTGGCAGTCAACTGGTTACGTGAATCCTGAACAAGTCTCGGACTTCAAAAATTTAATTTAGGTGGCATTTGATTTTTCAGCACTGGAGTGTGGTTCAGAAGATTGTTCAGGTGTTGCTTCTGCGTGTTGTGCTTATTGGTCTGCTCCATGCTGTTTCACGCATTTTATAGAGAATCCTCATGTACATTTTTAAACAAGTGTATTGACCAATACCAATCAAATGGAGAGTTACACAAATGAATGCTTTTACGGTCTTCATCACCATTGTGAGTTTAGCGTCTGTACAAATTTGTAACCAAAAATTCCTGTGGAGCCGAAACCCTTCCCTTGTCAGTGTGTACTGGCGTTCAAAGATGTCTGACCTACAATTTTCCATATATTATTTTAATGTACCGAAGTACATATGATATTTCCATGCAGATATTCTGCATCATCATACGATGAAAGAGTAATAAAATAATATATATGATATGCGTAAATCACTTCGTGACTTAAGACGGCGCTTATTCCGTCGGATCCCGGCCAACTAGTCACTCATATCGAGTGCACCTCAGCACATGTGTGGACTTCGGTCCTGCGTTCATAGACATCTATGACGTAGTGCAGAGGGCGGCCACTAGAGGAAACCCAAGAGTTGGAGCTTAATCTGAGACGATTCTGACCGGCGTCGGAGTTGTATCCGGTGTGGCTTAGTGGATAAAGCATCAGCACGTAGAGCTGAAAACCCGGGTTCAAATCCCGGCGCCGGAGAGAATTTTTCTCCGTTCCATTACTCTTTCATCGTACAATTTTCTGTTCGTGTAAGCTAACTTTATAACCACTGGATAAGTCAAAACCAAAGATGAAACAAGTTGACAGAATTTTAAATAGTTTCTCTATTTCTCAAATAGCTGACACTGCTATTGGTACGGGTAAAAAGGTATTGGGAAAAATGATTATGTAGATTAATTTTTAATTATTCTCATGAATGACAGTATCAGCGGCTTTCCGCTAAATCTAATTCTATTTGTAATCATTAGAGGGGGATGAAATTTTGAATTCTATAATGCAGGTATATTTATGTACTATGATGTTCGCCATTTGTTCATGGAAATAAGTAAAGAAGCCACTTACACGAACAAATTATCGATCACTATCGATTAATAAGAGTCAGGTGTCTTTGAACGCCAGTGTACAAAGACGTACGAGTAGGTCTAGGAAAAGAAGCGAGACTCGGTTGAATATTGCAAACAGTGTCAATGAAATCAATATACATACCGATTATTTAGCCCTGACAGCTTGACGACGCGAAAGAGGGGAAGTAATAGGAGTAGTGGGGAGAGCTCCGAAGTAGAAATAATGGCGAGCGGTCAGTAAAGGAATGCAGTACAGCTTAACTTTACTAGAAACATAACGCTCTACCGCACGCATGACATCCAATCGCTCTGAAGGCAAGCGACTGACTAACCCCAGCACCCCTCGGCGTAACTAAATGGACTCGCCTGACCCAGGCGCACATTGCCGGTGACTGTCAGGACTAAATAATAGTACTGTACATAGCGAAGCGTTTCAAAGAGGGGTGCGTATCTTCTCAACAGCACATCGGATTGAATGAGTTATCTGACAAAAAATCGTCCTACGTGAGAGTTATCTTCCTTCCGTGTATGGTGTAATGATTCTGAATTATCCTGCATAAATTGATAAGAACATATTTTGAGAAAACCTTCCGAAACATTATCAATACAAATTACTTACTTACTGGCTTTTAAGGAACCCGGAGGTTCATTGCCGCCCTCACACAAGCCCGCCATTGGTCCCTATCCTGAGCAAGATTTATCCATTCTCTATCATCATATCAAATCCATTTTAATATTACCTTCTCATCTACGTCTCGGTCTCCCTAAAGGTCTTTTTCCCTCCGGCCTCCCAACTAACACTCTATATGCATTTCTGAATTCGCGCTACGTACTACATGCCCTGCCCATCTCAAACGTCTGGATTTAATGTTCCTAATTATGTTAGGTGATGAATACAATGTGTGCAGTTCTGTGTTGTGTAACTTTCTCCATTCTCCTGTAACTTCATCCCTTTTAGCCCCAAATATTTTCCTAAGCACCTTATTCTCAAACACCCTTAACCTATGTTCCTCTCTCAAAGTGAGAGTCCAAGTTTCACAACCATAAAGAACAACCGGTAATATAACTGTTTTATAAATTCTAACTTTCAGAGTTTTTGACAGCAGACTAGATGATAAAAGCTTTTCAACCGAATAATAACAGGAATTTTCCATATTTATTCAATACAAATTACTAGGAATAAGAAATATCGGAAGGGATCGACGTAGATGGCAATATACTTCTGAGTTCAATCAGGCCAGATGGCCTACTATGCAATATATGATGACAATTTTATCAATGTTTCTTATGTTCACTTTAATCTTGATTAATACTTTAAAACTTTCTGTAGTTAAAAACGTTAAAAGTATCATAATTTAAAAAACGTAATATATATTTATGAGAGACGGGCTCCGTTTCAACACTGGTGTGGTGTCATCTTCAGTGTTCTTCGAACTACTCGTAAATATCATTACCATTATGGTTCTGATGAATACAATCCATGAAGTCATAAGTCACTAATAGGACTGATAAATAAATTAAGGAAATTGTTCTAAGCAGACGAAAAAGGCCTAGAGTAGAGAGGCCTGAACTAAAAAAAAAAAAGAAGACATTCTCGGGCTACTGAATTCTCTCCGTGGTAGTAACACATTCTCCTCCAATCCGTGATTTAACTGACAACCATTGCATATAAATATTGAAAACTACCTTATCATAAAAAAAATTCTCTCACGTGACGAGGTATTTGGAATTCCTATGACAAATGTTCTATGAAAAAAGAATCGCAGGAATTTGTGATAAATAGCGCTAAAGCCTGATAATTCGTATATTATCTCGAAATGAGATGATAGAGCTGTAAAAATGCAAATTGAATGAATGTGTTCCGCTAATACTGTTTCCATTTGCATGCGTAGTAAACCTATTTCCAGTAATATATATTTCATTCGCTCATTTGCCGGTTCGAACCATGAGTTGTATAAATGTATGCATGTCTGCAAGCCGTAATTGCAAATGCATATTGCATTGTGTAGGTGGAAAAAGTATCGATATTTAATATAGTGCGTATTTGAAGATTAGGCCGAATCACAATGAAGATTAAACATACAAGTAACACAAACGCAAAAGTTTCCGATCAGGATACCAAATGGGATCATTCACAATGATTTACATAAACACTGGCAATAATATTACATTTAGACGTCTACATAAAATTTTGAAAACTCCAATGACGTCGTTGTTATGTTTCCATAGTTATCAAGTATCTTTGTTCCCATCGTTAATGGTAGTATGATTTTTTTATTTTACAGTAGCGTTTACTTTCTTAAGGCTGGATTACGATCAACGTTCGTTTGCGTTACATTACGTTGCATTGGTCCGTATGTTGAACGTCTACCGAACGTTCAGAAGTTGTGTATTATGGTCTACGTTTGTGACAACTACTGGGTGTTCATTTCAAAGTGTGTCATGACGTCACTGTTGTGAGTCAGCGATTTGAAGCGAGTTTCAGCTTTTATATCAGAGAAGTTTCCTATTAATCAAGGCGTTCAATCTGAACTTGAGAACGTGTACGGTATAACTTGAATATCGTAGCAACAGATGGCGGTCTGTAAAGTCTGTGTGCTACCATAACCTCTTAAAGTACAGCAGTAGTTTTTACAAGGAGATTTCCACGATTATTACAACCGCTCTCTGTTCAGAATCAACACATCCCCTTCAAAACAACGGTCAGATATCTTGGTCTAGTACTGGACAGTTGTTTGACATACAGACAACATATACAGTTAGTACGAGACAGAGCTCTGCAAGGATTCTTAGCATTATATCCAACACTTAAAAGCTTCATTCCCCTCAAAACCAAACTATTGCTGTACACATCACTTGTACGATCATACATGTCATACGCGTCAGAAAGTTGGGCTCAAACCCATCCCCGCCACATCAAGAAACTCGATGCCATCCAAAGAGCTGTGTGCAGAACCATCACAGGAGCTGATTTTTACATTACTAACGCACAACTCTACAGTGACCTGGAAATCATTTTATTCAGTGACTACGTGCAGCACTTACGTAAAAATTATCTTCAGAAACTACAAACACACCCTAATCCACTTATAAAACCATAATTACACATAGCATTCAGTGAACAATCAAGTAAAAGTTTCTGCAAAAAATCATTGACTCTGAAAGTTTACCTACACATCCAGCTTACCAGTCTCCGTTTCTGATGGAGAAGATGGTCACACTTCTTTTACGTACTCATGTTATAAGCAATATTCTGGTTAATGCAAGGGCCCACGTGACCTGGAACTTGTAATGACATGTGTCTTTATTGACACCATCAAATAAATAAAAAATAAAATAAAATAAATAAAATAAAAATAACCTCTTTCGAACTGTGTTTTGCGCGGGCAAGTCGTACTCAGGGTATTTATCATCGATTGCGTACGGCAACATTCCACAACACAGATCATATGCTCCGTGCCATGTTGACCGTCGAAGTTAATGTCAACAAATACGTAAGTAATCGTCTTAACCCTCTCCCCATATCCCGACAGTAAGAAAAAAAAACTCACTTCAGTACGTGTTTTCAAACAGTTCACATTCTTGCCACTATTGGCGTTACCGTACGTATCGGTAAGTAATCTTCAGAATGAACGCCGTACTTGCTAGGCAGCTTCTCTCGCATTTAGGTAATACGCCTGTGCGGAAGTGTAGGAAGATTGAATTCTCTAGGCTCATCGGATAGCCACATGACGACATACAGCGAGCCATGACACATTTTAACTGAACACCCAGTATAACGCTTACGTTACTTTTTTTATCAAAAGTCTTCAGAAAGAACGGTAAATCCTGGTGAATCACCCTGTATTATATACAATTATAACATTACAATAATTATCGATCGCCTTCTTACTGAAAGAAAAGCAGAAGCGAATCCTTTGCTTATTACTACTACATTAGGCTTCGACTTCCGCAGCTGTAAACAAAGCATTGCGTTGTTGCAACGTATCCATTTCCAATCTGTCAATAGAAACTCAATTTTTTCAATGATGATTGTAGATAAAGAAACAGTTATTCGAATTTATCTACTAGGTTTATTGATACCTATTACTAGTTCAAATCAATGCAGTTATACCCCTTTCATCCTGTAGACTATATCTTTGAAGAATTTGTCGAAATGTGAATCTGTTTCGAAAGAGATGACCTCAAAAGCGGTACTGGATATGGGTTATGAAATAGGATGGAATAGTGATGAGAGCTAACCGGGTCGCAAAATGGCGGTCGTATTCGGGACGCGTCAGTCACGATAACTTGGCATGTCTGCGTACAGCTTTAAAGTCAATACAGGCATGCTATCAAACTGTTCACAGATTCACAAAGAACACAAACTGTACAGCTGAATGGATACAAATATTTGATATCGTGGAATGCGTAATGAATAACCCTTTCGCATATAATACGCACCTTTCGTTAATGATTGCGGTCGCATGAACATCACAAGGAATGGCGTGCATTTACGCTGGAAAGTACATCTCTCTCCACTATCTCCAGTAATTTTGAGAGAAAGAGGCACATTAAGATATTTTTAGAGGCTTAACTCTGCTTCTTTGCAGTCTGACGCATCTTTAATTCTCCAGAAAAGATTTGGAACTACACTGTACGTAGATAACGGTATCAAAACGTGGAAGTCAAGAGTAAGCCTAGCTATAAATAAAAGACATCGTGAAAAAGATTCATTTCTTCATTATGCCTTCCACGCAGTATCTAATAAAGCCGCTTATTTACATAAAATTGCGTAGAATTTTCCTTCACAGCATTCTTTGACTTCACATCCAGTTCGCGAATTACACCACAGTTGAATTAAATGGACTCATTTGAGACCTATTTACACTTGCTCACTTTATTTCGCCACGGATGTTTTTATTTAAACTTGAACTCGCATGTGATGCAGTGTAGAGTATGAAATGTTCTCCTATACTGTAAAGAATTATCCTACTTATCTTCAAGAATCATTACCCGAAGTTTAGTGATCAGTATTCCTAGTAACTCAGTGGCAATACTATAACATGTTAATGATGTATGAATAAAATTAATGTGTATAAAATTCAATCCGATAATTATTACTGCTATGAAAAATGCAAGTAAATTTTTAAGAGAACAATGAATTTAAGAGAACTACTTTGCAAAATAGTGACGGAAAAAATCGAAATCTTGGGAAGATAGCAATTGATTACTGAGGAGAATATTAACGGAAACAAATATTAACACACAATTAAGACTTAGGGAAAGTTGGAAGAAATAATGGAGAGAAAAGTGAAGGAAATGGAGGAGGGAGAATCAGAGAGAAATCAAGAGAGAAGGAAAGAGAGACGAACTGGAGAAAAGAACAAAGAGAGACGGAAATTATTGAAGGACAAAATATAAAACACAATAGAGGAAGGAGAAAGGAGAGATGGGAATATATGAGCGACAAGGAAAGAGACTAGAATAGAGTAAGAACCGAGATGTGAGTGGAGGCGTAAAAGGATGAGAGACGGGAGTGGAGGAGTGAGAAGGAGAGGGACGAGAATGGAGGAATAAGAAGAGGAATGGGAGTGGAGAAGTGAGAAATAGGTCTGCAGAGGAAGAGAGGGACAGGAATGGAGAAGTGAGAAGGACAGAAGTGGAGGATTGAACAGAAGAGGGAAGGGAATGTAGGAGTGAGAAAAAGAGGGACGGGAGTGGGGGAGTTAGAAGGAGAGATACGGAAGTGGAGGAGTGAGAAGGAAAGATAAGGAATGGAGGCGTAAGAAGTAGAAAGACGGGAGTGGAGGTGTGAGAAGGAGAGGGACGGGAGTGGAGGGGTGAGAAGGAGAGGTACAGGAATGAAGAAATGAGATGGAGAAAGACGGGAGTGGAAGAGTTAGAAGGAGAGGGACGGGAGTGGAGGGGTGAGAAAAAGAGGGACGGGAGTGGGGGAGTGAGAAGGAGAGGTACAGGAATGAAGAAATGAGATTGAGAAAGACGGGAGTGGAGGAGTGAGAAGGAGAGGGACGGAAGTGGAGGGGTGAGAAAAAGAGGGACGGGAGTGGGGAAGTGAGAAGGAGAGATACGGAAATGGAGGAGTAAGAAGGAGAGAGACGGGAGTGGAGGTGTGAGAAGGAGAGGGACGGGAGTGGAGGGGTGAGAAGGAGAGATACAGGAATGAAGAAATGAGATGGAGAAAGGCGGGAGTGGAGGAGTTAGAAGTAGAGGGACGGGAGTGGAGGGATGAGAAAGAGAGGGACGGTAGTGGGGGAGTGGGGAGAGGGCCGGGAGTGGAGGGGTGAGAAGGAGCGGTACAGTAATGAAGAAATGAGATGGAGAAAGACGGGAGTGGAGGAGTGAGAAGGAGAGGGACGGGAGTGGAGGGGTGAGAAAAAGAGGGACGGGAGTGAGGGAGTGAGAAGGAGAGATACGGAAATGGAGGAGTAAGAAGGAGAGAGACGTGAGTGAAGGAGTGAGAAGGAGAGGGACGGGAGTGAAGGGGTGGGAAGAAGTGGAGGATTGAAAAAGAGAGGAAAAGAGGGACAGGAGTGGGGGAGTGAGAAGGAGAGATACGTAAATGGAGGAGTAAGAAGGATAGAGACGGGAGTGGAGGTGTGAGAAGGAGAGGGACGGGAGTGGAGGGGTGAGAAGGAGAGGTACAGGAATGAAGAAATGAGATGGAGAAAGACGGGAGTGGAGGAGTGAGAAGGAGAGGGACGGGAGTGGAGGGGTCAGAAAAAGATGGACGGGAGTGAGGGAGTGAGAAGGAGAGATACGGAAATGGAGGAGTAAGAAGGAGAGAGACGTGAGTGGAGGAGTGAGAAGGAGAGGGACGGGAGTGAAGGGGTGGGAAGAAGTGGAGGATTGAAAAAGAGAGGGACGGGAATATAGAAGTGAGGAAAAGAGGGACAGGAGTGGGGGAGTGAGAAGGAGAGATACGGAAATGGAGGAGTAAGAAGGAGAGAGACGGGAGTGGAGGTGTGAGAAGGAGAGGGACGGGAGTGGAGGGGTGAGAAGGAGAGGTACAGGAATGAAGAAATGAGATGGAGAAAGACGGGAGTGGAGGAGTGAGGAGAGGGACGGGAGTGGAGGGGTGAGAAAAAGAGGGGCGGGAGTGAGGGAGTGAGAAGGAGAGATACGAAATGGAGGAGTAAGAAGGAGAGAGACGTGAGTGGAGGAGTGAGAAGGAGAGGGACGGGAGTGAAGGGGTGGGAAGAAGTGGAGGATTGAAAAAGAGAGGGACGGGAATATAGGAGTGAGGAAAAGAGGGACAGGAGTGGGGGAGTGAGAAGGAGAGATACGGAAGTGGAGGAGTGAGGAGGCGAGAGACGGGAGTGGAGGTGTGAGAAGGAGAGGGACGCGAGTGGAGGGATGAGAAGGAGAGGGACGGGAGTGGAGGGGTGAGAAGGAGAGGGACGGGAGTGGAGGAGTGAGAAGGAGAGATAAGGAATGGAGGCGTAAGAGGTAGAGAGACTGGAGTGGAGGTGTGAGAAGGAGAGGGACGGGAGTTGGGTTGTGAGAAGGAGAGGGATGGTAGTGGAGGGGTGAGAACGAGAGGGACGGGAGTGGAGGAGTGAGAAGGTGAGGGACGGGATAGGAGAGGTGAGAAGGAGAGAGACGGGAGTGGAAGAATGAAAAGAAGAGGGATGGGAGTGGAGGAGTGAGGAGAGGTACAGTAATGAAGAAGTGAGAAGGAGAAGGATGGGAGTGGAGGAGTGAGAAGAAGGATGGGAGTGGAGGAGTGAGAAGAAAATATTCATCATGAGGAAGTGAGAACAAGCGGGATGAACGTGAAGGATCAAGAGTAATAAAACTAGAAATGGAGTAGGAACTGAAGAGAAAGAGAAAAGTTTGAGAAGTATAAAATGTTATTAATTCGATAGAAAGAGAGGAATGAAAAGTGAGTGAGAAGAATCTTAGCGAAGAAGGATGCAAAAGAAAGGGGTGGACATAATTGAGGGATGCTCTGCAATAACAATGTATGTGTAAGACGTGGGTGTTTGGCAGTAAGTAACATTTTTTTTTTTCGTTAACAATGAAAGGGCTTTGAAAACCTGCATCTTTGAATTAGTATTATTGTTAGTTTATTTGTGTAAGTTTCATGTATTATTCGTCAAAATCTCGTTATTGAATTTGTTATTTTGATACATTAAATGTGGCAACTATACCGAGGTATATGTACATACCTTGTTATTACAGAGCACCCCTCAATTGCTGTAACAACAGGAAAATATTACTTACAATAAAGAAACTTAACTTAAACTAATAAAGGTGATGATGCCGACGATATTCGTACCTAACTTCATACAACGTATGGTAGGCCTATACGAGGATTTTCAACCTTAAATTTGTTACGATGAGAACTTATTTTAAATTTTGTGATAGAAAATTTATTCAAGTACGAGTATGTTCATTTTAATAATTGAATTTCTTGGAAACAACTTTCACAGAGTAAATTAATTATTAAGTCTACAAGGAAATATATCTAATTAACGTTCAGTTGTGTGTTGTTTGCTGAGTAAATATGTGGATTTTACATTCTCAGTTCATGTAGTTACGGTATCCATAATTATATATGCTTTGGCTTAATTAAAATCTTTTGCAAAAATAAAATGCATAGTGCGTTACGATCGTACCACGTATGCTGTTTACGTGTTACGCAGTACTTGAACTTTATTTACCTTATTGCGAACTGTACTACCGTTTCTATCTATACTTCATCCCATAACGTCTGACAGGAGAAATAAACATTGCCGGCAGAAGAGGAGAGTATATAACTGAGATTCAACCAATGACAGAGATCTCATTCCACGCTTGCCTTGAAGTTGGGTGGGGGTAGAACGCTTCAGACTGCCCAACTTCAAGTCAAGCGTGAAATGTGACCTTGAATAGCAATTATACTTCTCTCCTCCTCTGCCGGCAATGTTTGTTTCTCCTGTCAGACATCATGGAACGAAATATAGGTAGCCCGTTTTCTTTAATTCTATTGAAATGACATATTACGTGGTCATCCTGTTTTTGGAACACCAGTTGCTTGTACTAATACACAGCGCCGCTGTTACGTCACCAGTGCGGTCAGATCGCTCTCTTTCCCACAGAGTAACAGGATGAGATCACAGCGCCGCTGGTAACCTAGTACTACTCGGGACAGCTATCTTTACCGGCAGCTTGTTTATAAACCAACTCGGCTGCGCTACGATATCGGGAGTACACTCAACAGCAAATATTGATGCAATCAGTTGCTGTTCTGTCACTGTGCGGAAAGGAAGTTACTTCGGAACATCGTTGCTAACCCTGAGGCTTGCCTGGATTGCACAGCAGGTTCCAAAATATCGTACTTTTGATCGTAGGATCGTACATATAAAATAAGCCTATTTTGATTATTTTATCTAAACTTCCTCCATAGTGTTTTTTAACGATTTTTTTAATTCTTATCAGGAAATAATTGTTAAAAAATTAATTATCAGCACATTTAAACACTTTCTTATTTTCGTACCTTGGGAGGATCCTAAGAAGGATCAACAAAAGCAGGAAGATAAGAACCAGAACGTACATCTAGCCCTTTTACAGTTTGTTTCAGCAGAGCAAAACCAAGCTTAAAATTGAGGAATTGTTTACCACAATTTTCTACAATTTTGTTTCCGTCTTGTATATACAGGATGTTTCCGAGCTGGTGTTACAAATTTTCAGGGATGATGGCGAAGGGCTCATGCATCAATTTGAGATAAGGAACCCTGGTCCGGTAATGACCGAGTAGAAAGTTACAAGCAAAAATAGTTGTGTGGAAATGAAATAATTTTATTTTTCTGTACACCTTATTTACGTGTATTTATCTGTACATCTTACACATACTGCATTCATCTGACGTTGTTTACTTACAGTATTTCATTCAGTGCGCTGTCTGAGGGATGGGGACAGGAAACTACACTAAAGCAATGCAGATAGAGTAATGTGTAACGGATATGGTCGGTCCTGATATGCACGTCTGTAGACAGCAGTGTATGTGTACAAGTTGCAGTGTCCACTCGATCAGTTCTAGTGGAATGGAGGAGTACACGAGAGCGGAATAAGCAGATCTGACTTTCGAATACGGATGAGCCTATAGACAAGCTCACAGATTGTATCGGTGTATCCACGTAGGAGACATCCGGTCCATACCATCTTTCCACGACTGTTCCAAAGGTTAAAAGTACAAGGGCACGTGGTGCGAAATTTCCGGACCAGGGTTCCTTATCTCAAATTGATACATGTGCCCTTCGCCATCATCCCTGAAAGTTTGTAACACCACCTCGGAAACATCCTGTATAGGTACACCGAATGTAGACTTTTTGTGAGTAGGACCTACTAGGGCCACTATCACTATCGTCTGTTTCCATTGTGACCATTTCACGACAGAACTTATCACAATATCTGATTTCTTACTGCCCATACACTAGCACGAAACACATCTGGCACAAGCAAGTAATAACAGACTGTTCCTTGTTTCTTTGTATGTACAAAATAGGCCCATATATTGAATATGTCCATTCTCTTTTTCTGTTGTGGGGTTCTCAAAGCATTGTAACCAACTTATTAGTTACTACATGATTACGTGGTCACAGTAATTATGTTTGGGCTATTGAGAGGATTGGAGAGACCGCTTCTATGAGATATTTGGAAATAAACAAAGGAATGTTTGTCAGCATCATTTTTGAATAGCCACAAGTAATGGTCATTATGTGACTTCCTCTCGCTATAATAATGTTTACCAAACTCAAGTTGTCAAGTCACCTGGGCTTGGAGACATAGGAGAGCAATGTTTATGTTTTGGGACAGTCTACTTCTACAGTAATTGTAACGCCGAAATGCTACATGCAGAAACTACTACTATAAATGTACTGTATAAGTGAAAATATACCCTAATACTGGAGAAATGTGTATATACAATTTTATTGTAATACATGCAGTATTTAAAATCTTCCCTTTTTGACATGTTTTACCCTCTTTGCCGACAGGATCGTACGATCGTACATGATACCAAATTATCGCACATGCACGATCCATATCGTATGGTTGGCAACAGTGCTTCGGAATTATTTTATACGTAGTGGTACCAGTGTTTGTAATTTTGAAACATGGAAACTCCGCCTAGGAAAACATCGCGGGAAAAATACGTTCGCTAAGTAGAAAGATAATATATAATGTATTTAAGTTCTGTAAATAAGAAAAAAGAGTGGTTTAGCTATCCCTCTGAAAAGAGCTGTGGAAAGAACAGCGGACGCAATGGGGAAGAGTGAAAAATCGGTGAAAAAAGCTCAGCATTTGTCTACCATTTGTAGGTAAATTTTTCACGAGTCCTTTAAAATACTGGAATGCATTAGATTCCTTTCGTCAAGTGACGTCGACCAGATATCGGATTTCTTTAAAATAGTTTGATTTCATCCCTGGCTGTTGCTATGTTAACATTTTGGCCTTAGCAAACTATTATTGAATGTGTTTAAGTATACAAAAATATCAGCAAAGTAGGCTACTAGAAATGATGTTCACGTAGGTGAACCCGTAACCTTGGATGTGGGATATATTCTATCCAAGCCATTTTAAATTCCTTCGTTAATTCTGTTATCCGTTACCCAATACAGGAGCGCTACTGAGTACCTTCCTGGCAGTTGATTATTCATTGTTAGATATAACTGTTGTGTTCCGGTAGGTGAGTAATCATAACCTAAACCTCTTTAATTTCAGGCTCGGGTAGATTATACCCTATGTCCCAGGTAACGTTAGTTTTTTCATATTTATCTCATTTCTTCTCTAAAGTTAAACATGACGTCCGCATCGAAGGACTGTATGCGGGCTGATGATCCGCAGTGGTTGGACGCAGAATACTTTGGAAGCTGAAGAAAGTGACTTTGGTGACAGTGACTGTGATACAGATCCAGATATAGATCCAGTGGAGGCTGCAGAAATGGTGTTTGGCACAACTGCCTAAATTCAATCTAAATATTTGGTACAAGTTTTGTAACAATGGAATTTATTTTGAGGTTAATGCATTATTGTTTACCGTTCAATGTTCTGATATTCAAGTTTTTTAATGATTAGTTTATGTGCTTCCATTATTTGTTAATTAACAGAGTGTAAAACAGTGTCGAGAAATTTCTCAAAATACAAATTTGTTGGCAGTAAAGGCTTCCTTTCCACAAAAAAAATATATTTTTTCTTTTTAATTATGAAATATTATCTTATGTGCCTCCAAACTTAATTTCATTACCATATGCCACATAGACTTGAAAATAGCGCCTGGTTTATAGAAATGGGTAAAAAATACCCCACATCCAAGACAGTGTGACAAAAATAATATGTCCCAGGTTGCGGGTTAATATTTCACATTATTGTTGCACTCTAGTCATTTATTTTGGTGGTATCCACTAATTTTTGAGTAGAATAAATAATCGTTGTTTTCAGTTTTACAGTGATTTTCATTCTGCGAATGGGGTTAAGTTCTGTAGGGGGGGGGGGAGTCGCATTCAGAAGTCTCGCCCAAAAGTGGGTCGCGCCTTCAAAAAGCTTGAGAACCACTAGTATAGAGGAAATATTATTTATCGTCAAGTTCCTAATTTACAAATGCCAATATTTTCTGAACATTTTCATATTGTGAATTCATGAAAGGCTGACACTAGAAATAGGCTACTTTGTTACGGATATTTGCATGAAATAAACCACAAAAAAGCAATGTCACAAACTGCGCTCGTTTCAATGCAGCGTTGTGAAAATAAATTACCAAATTACCTGCTAATGCAAACAAAATCAATAGGCCTCTGTTAACATGTGTGCAAATTTCATTCTGTTGACTACAATATGAACTATGTTAATTAAGGCAATTATTTTCAAATATACGTAATTAACATGTTATTGCGCTCTCGTTTTATTCCCCGCTGATCAGTACTAAAGTGAAAACTACATTTCGAAAACCTTCGTTGTGTCTTCGGTGATAACTGGTGTGACAGTAATAGTGGGCAAGGTCCTGGGATTAGGTTATACATGGTTACTCACTCCTCTGTTTTCACAGAGTAAATTCCACTAACATACACATACAGTGCGTTTCAAAAGTCACGCATATTTTCTGCTATAACTAAATGGAAATGTTTTTCGAAAAACGCTTGGACATATCAAAGAGTATATTTTAAAAGACACTTTTCACAAAAACGAACTATTCTTGATATCATTGGTGTGCGAGTTGTGGCGCCATCGGAAACATTTTTAAACGATTCCCCGTATTTTTTTTTTTTTTGTATACCATCTGAAAGATTTTATTATTCTCCGTGGTTACACAAGCTATCAATTGGTTTATACAACAAACGTTGCTATGGTAACAAACTAAATAGTTGAAATAAATGTGTTACATAAGCAAATCGTCGTTGTTCCTGCAATAACTCCTATGTGACATATTTATTGATTTTCATATTTTTGCTCTATTAAATAACTTAAATAGTGATACAGCAAATAATAAAAATCTCCTATATGTAATTGCATTTCTTTCTTTCGAAAATGTAATAATTCACAATGTCCTATGTACCACTGCCATAGAATGAATAAATGTTTTTTTTCTTCCTACTGAAAATTTTTATATTTTGCACATAGGAGTTATTGCAGGAACAACGACGAAATGTTTAATTAATTAAATATTCAAAATGTTGCCCATTTGTGATCTGGCAAGACGCAGAACAAATTCCTGTTTAACAGTTTCAGTATCTGCTGGCGGTATTTCTCTACACTCAACTCGTATTCTTCTTTTTAACTCATCAATATCAGTAGGATTCGTAGCAAATACCGTACATTTCAAATAACCCCATAAAGTAATCAAGAGGGGAAAGATCCGGTGATCTTGCAGGCCACTCTACAAATCATCTTCTTCCGACCCATCTATTGGGAAACACTTCATTCCGATATTGTCGTACAGGAGGAGAATAATAAGGAAGATTCACATATTCTGCTGATACCAGATGGAATCGTTAGGTAAGTTTGGATCCTGGAGGTTTGGGTGAAGAACGGCAAGGGCTGGTATCAACTCTGCAAGCAAAGATTCTAGATACCGGTCCCCCATTAAGTGTATCATCAAAAAAGTAAGAAATATGTGACAGAAATCCAATCAGAAAGTTCTTAATTTAATGGCAACTTTCAAGGCCCGTTACCCCACTGTGGGGCGTGTTCCAGTGTTGAAGCAGAGGGACGTGAACACAGAGTCAATCTAGCCTTAAAATAATACTAATCATGTTTTCTATGTGTAGTGAACGAGGTAAATGATTATAAATACAGAAGACTTTTCTTCCAAAAAAATAAGAACAGCTAGAGAGTTCTTTCATGCCCAATTTAATGCCATTTTTTAAATCGCCATCTCTACATTTTTAAATTCACTGACGTCCTGAAAGATCGTGAATTTAAAATTTATATTTGTACGAATATTGACTATGTAATCAAGACGACCATTAGTAAAATTAGATCAGGGACGAGAAGGAAGCATTCAGTTAGCCTCGGAACGGGATAGCAGTGGCATAGTCTTGATAGAAAAAGGCAGAAATAGTTATCTTTTAATAATCATGTAGGGGTAGTTTCTACATTTATTGATTCCAAACAATATTTCCTTTCGTAGTTTATCTGGGCCGTGATAGACATCTGTATTTCAGGTTTCCTTTTTTAACTCCGTCACACGAGATCAATATTTTCAGTTACGATAACATTTTTGTAAGTGGATAAGCATCAAACTGACGTAATGCACGTATGTAAATGTAAGTCCTGTGGGTAGGTGTTAATAACAGCGAATGGTCTGTTCCCATTGGATTGTCCGCTGAGGTACCCTCGGTGTCGATACTCATTTGTCGCTGATGGAGAGGTAAATATGAATGTGTTTCGCATGTTGACATTTCCAGGATTTTTTAAAAAATCATCTGTTTCATTTCTATACGAATATACATACTGTACATACGGGAATAAATCTGACAGGAGAAAATAAATATGAAGAGTTCGCAGGAAAAACGATGAATGTCACATTTCTGTTAAGGATTAGATAATGATCTAATTGAGTCTATAACTGCAAGATGTAGTGATGTTTCTATAGAAAATAAAGGAAATAATTACTGTATTAGTGGTGATAATTCTCCTTTTTACCATTTTTCATAAGAACAACATTAAATTTCGCAGTGATCCATTGTATTAGATAATGACATCAACCTTAAGAAAACTGTGACATTCATCGTTTTTCCCGCGAACTCTTCATATGGTATTAATGATCGGGCGATAGGCACCATCACAAATTGTTTGTAACATTTGCCAAATTCATCAAGGATATTTGGTTATCGGAGCTAAAAAATTGACTAACTATACTTGAAATCATTCATATTTCCTATAAGTTCTTGCTGTTCCGTTTTAAAATTCTTCTTCTAGATTTTCTCGGTCGGTGTATTTAAAATTTGAGTGTTTCACTCTATTAATGTTCTTTTTCTTTCTGTAGATTTCTGCAGATATACTATGTAATCACTTGAATAGAAGGCTTTTTCTTTGACAGCATCCAAATGTAGGAAGAAGAAATAAAATTGATTTCAAAATAAAACATACTCTTTTGTGGTCTTATATTTATAACTGTATCTACGAGTATTTCGTATGCCTTAAGGCCCCGGATTTTTAAGGAAAATAAAATATCTCGTATAAAATCTTACAAAGGAATATAACGCCAGGGGCACAGTGTCCAAAAATAATAAAACTGCTTTCATAATGGAGAAACTAAAACAACAAATCAACAATAAAATTGTTGTCATAGTAACCATAAGCATAGTGCTTCTATGTAAAAGAAATGAAATATTACGTAAACATAATGCTCATTTAGATGATATTAATAGTACATTATGCAACGCGAGTTTCATAATTTTCATACGAGCTTCTTAATTACCATTATAGGCGAGTTTCATACGACTTTTTATGCTCGACCATATTTCTAAATTGATATTTTTAATTTTCTTTGTATCTGACCTTGACCAATGTCCCGTATGTTGTGAGATGTTGGCAGACGCGAAAGTATTGATTTTTTCCGAGGAACAGATGTTCACATTGACCTTGCTAGGCCATAAGAACCTACAGAGATAACATTGAAATTAAATTAGACATTAAAAAACGAGATGACAAATTGAATTTATTTGAATATTATTTACAATTAACGTTAATTATTATAGTAACAGAACATAACCTTCTGCGACAGTATTGGATTTCCAGCCTCCGTGACTTTTCGCTAATTGTCTTTCGATTGCATATCCGAGAATAATCGATACTTGCGATTTTATAACGGTAGAAATCTGACCTGTCATTGGCTGAACAGTTGTAACCTGAGTCGTCATTGGCTGAAAGACCTGACCTTTAATGAGTAGGTGTACTTTAATGACCTGCATTAAAGGTCTGCTACCAGGTGTATAATTACTACATTTCGGCATGGTCGAGCATAAAAATATATAGGTTGTTATTTTAGGAATATGATCGATGGTGCCATAACTCTCACAACAATAGTTACAAAAATATTTTGTTTACATACAGTGATGGTGGTAATAATTCCACTTCACTTGCGTGTTTCGGGTTCCGCATACTGCGGATAGATGGCAGGACTGTGACCCATTTTCAAATTGCACACCACTTCGGCGGGCCACGTTATGCATGATGTGTATCTGTGAGGAGTTAAGTTGTGTACTAGGGTGAGTGTATGTGTAAGTGTTCGTGTAAATGTAATGTAGGAAATGGTTGAGTATGATGATGGTGAGGAAGGGAGAAGGGAAAACCCGGTGCCGGCACTTAGCCTACTCCTGTCGAATAGCACCAAGGGGGCCGCCAGGCTTAACGTCTCCATTCGAAGGACGAATCAACAGTGACATGTGCCTTCCCTTCATATGCACTGGGGAGAGATTTGGGATTTAACCCAGGCATATTGGTGAACAATTTAGTGATTAGAAGTTGTGCACCGCCATCTCTTCTAGTCCCGAGGTAGAAATTTTACATGAAAATTTCTGATCCTGACGAGAATCGAACCTGGGCCGGCTAGTCTGGTGGCAGATGCCTTAAATTTCTTTATAAATACAGGTGACAGTGTATGAGCTTTCTTTCTTTCTTTCTTTTTCTTCTTCTTTTTCTTTTTCCTAATCCACTCATTCAATTTTAATTGCAGTTCTGCATCACTTTTAAAACAATGCATAACCTATTTGGACAGTTTATTATAATCCATTGGGGTTTCAATATATCATAGTAAGAAATTAATGTTTTCATTTGAATTCTATGTACGCGAAACGGACGCGTGTACAATACATGCGTAACTATAGAAAGTTAATATAAGCCTGACATTAGGTACTCATATACTATCCAGTCCACACCTGTGGAGTAACGGTCAGCGCGTCTGGCCGCGAAACCAGGTGGCCCGGGTTCGATTCCCGGTCGGGGCAAGTTACCTGGTTGAGGTTTTTTCCGGGGTTTTTCCTCAACCCAATATGAGCAAATGCTGGGTAACTTTCGGTGCTGGACCCTGGACTCATTTCACAGGCATTATCACCTTCATCTCATTCAGACGCTAAATAACCTGAGATGTTGATAAAGCGTCGTAAAATAATCTACTAAAATAAAAATAAAATATACTATCCATTCCGTTATAAATTGGCCGGTGTTGATTACACGAACTAGCACAGTGCATCGACCCCCTTCACGAATGCTTCGATACTCTATGCCCGTCGCTTCATAATCGCCTACGATGTATACAACTACAGTGGCGACATCATCGCTCAGCTGTCATGTAACAATGAACTCGTAGTATTAAAGGATTAATAACAATAACAATATTTACGAGATAGTCTTACGTGCTTGTACACAGTACACGAGTTAATTTTTAATCATTATCTGCGGCTCTAAGACGTTTTTTACTCATCCTTTTAATAGCGCATACTTTTTTTATCCATTACTGATAATACTGCTATTATTATTATTATTATTATTATTATTATTATTATTATTATATTATTATTATTTTACTCCGTTATTTAACGAAGTTATATCAAATACGAGATTATGGAATTGATGATGGCGAGATGATATTTTTGCGAAATGAGGTCGAGGATTCGCCATAGATACCCGACATTTGTCTCACCGTTGGTGAAAACCTCGGGGAAAGAAACTAACCAGGTATTCAGCTGAAGCGGAAATCGAACCCGCGCCAGAGCACAACTCTGGATCCGCAGGCAAGAGCCTTAGGCGACTGATCTACTCCGGTGTATTATTATTATTATTATTATTATTATTATTATTATTATTATTATTGGTGGATTTACTATTATTCATAGCTTATTTCATTTCGTTCAATACATACACTTAAGTTATACAGGAAAATGCAATTGCATTTTATTACCCTAACTTCATTATTCTAATTTTATTTCAATACAGAAGGTCCACGCAATCATAGGAATTTCCTAGAATATTATAACACTTCTTATTTTGAATTATTATAGTATTTGCTTATTTTTCATTGTGTTTTTTTAACCTGTGTGAGTATGCTTCTGGTATGCTGCTAAGAAGAATGAATACAACCTAAAGAGATTCTTCGATAGTCTATAGAACCGCGAAATTACTATTTTTTGATGATGATAATAAAAATAATAATAGTCGTAATAATAGCATTATATTATTATTATTATTGTTATTATTTTTATTATTATTATTATTCCAACGTCAACCTATTCATTCCTTTATTTCGACAAACCACAAACCAATCAAAAGAGTTTGTCATACACCAGAGACTCTGTAAAAAATACCGTTCCATGACAGAATTCTATGGGCCTACTTTGATTTCGCAAACAACGTTTACTCCTTACAAAAAAAAAAAAAAAAAAGCGAAACTTCTAGAAATATGAACCGTCTGTTAGAGAGTGTAATGGCAATACTACTCCAATGTAAGAGTTGGAAGCCTGTAGAACGATTTAGTCTACTCATTTACTAATGGTTTTGAAATTGCTTTCCGTCTAGTATTTCAGCAGAACAATGTATTCCAGAAAGTCCAAAGCCTTGAAGCATACATATACATACACAGCTATTGAGAATATAAGCGTTTATAGCCATTGAGATCTAAACCCGTGAAACTTATTCCAAGGATGAGAATTATTACGGTTCGGTTGCGCGCACTCAACTGAGATGAACGTGTATAAAGCCACATAAATGACCGAGCCTGAAGCTTAATTCAGCGTCCAGCTCTGCTATGATACACAGTTACTTTAGGAGGTCAATGTAAGCATTGCTCCTAAAGATTACGCTTGTATAGGCTATACGAAGTCTATTAGAAATACAGTACATCACAGCCTACATGCAAAAGTTAATACTATACGCAACAGAATAGATGTGTTCCGCAAAGTACTTTCTTCCTTCGTAGTTGAGCTGCTGAAAGCATTTTTACCAGAATGTTCACAATTCGATCCTCGATAAGTCATTTATCAGTAGAGAGCGAATTTTTAGAATCAAAACACAGGAATCACGTTAACATAAAAACTATACGTAACAATGATGCCATGCGAATAGACTAGACACAGTACAGCTCCTTCTCGTACACAAGTCGTCACTTAGGGCCGTATTTATAGACATTCTTAGCGCGGGCTTCCGGTGGATGATCAGCGAACTAACGTTTTTCGTATTCATAAACCAGTGTTAGCGATATGATATGATATGATATGAATCCTGTACAAGTAACCAGTCGATAGCCGGGGTTAGTTTAGTACGCTGTTAGCGCGGGCTAGCGAAATGTTTATGAATAGCACCCTAAGTGTTCATCGAGCAGTGATCGTTTATTTACATTTATCTCACATTAAATGACACAAGATGTTATAATAATAATAATAATAATAATAATAATAATAATAATAATTATTATTATTATTATTATTATTATTATTATTATTATTATTATCTCAGTCATAATGCAGTTTAAATGGCTTTAAATTGTATCTAAATATTCCAAATATGTTGTTTAGTCAACTGTCCGAAGACATGTTTGAACCTCATAATTAACACCAATAAGGCATCACTCATGGAACAACTAGGCCAGGAGATAATGGAGTAGGATGGCCAGTTTCTTTCCCCCTCCAATGCCTACATCGTCGATTAGCTACATATTCCACAAATCCGACTTCAGATGCATAAAAACAATTGTTCTTCCTCTGACACATATCGTCAAGTGAGACGTACTGCCTGGTAATAAAT
The DNA here is from genome assembly GCF_040183065.1 of Periplaneta americana. Lineage (NCBI taxonomy): Eukaryota > Metazoa > Arthropoda > Insecta > Blattodea > Blattidae > Periplaneta > Periplaneta americana. The sequence continues at coordinate 80,782,835 of NC_091133.1, read as the reverse complement.
ATACATATCAGCCAGAACCTAAATCAGAGGTAATTCCAAATATTCAGCCCATGGGTTCCTTAACAAAATATGCTTCCACGAAGGTTATCTATCTGCTCCCTAATTTTGTCTGTCTAATTTAGATACACCTTGTATAATGACTGCTAAGCCATGGTGACCGTATGAATACCTATATTGCATATTTGGCTATTTTTTAAATGTTTAATTTAAAGACATGCTTCATTAGTTTTGTATATCCCTAATCGGAAGTAAAGCCAAGTTCATGTAGTTACCAGTAGATGTAAACACAGGAGCTACATCCAAAATATTGTGGAAGGAGTGAATTCGTTGATATATACTTCCTCTCCCTTATATTCATATCTACCTTACACGATCAGTAATGTCAGCTTGCATAGCTTATGTATTTTTGTCTTTTTAATAACACTTCCGACTACAAAGTATGATTTTTTTCGGGAGTGAACTAATTATATAATTTTAAGTTTTTGTGAAATGCCTCAATAAATTTTAGTATCAATTGTAAGTGGATCTATTAAAATACATTTGATTTCGAACTGGGAAGTAGATAGGCCTACTTAACGCCACTAATTTGTGGTTAGTTAAATGAGCCAATCAAAAAATAAATAAATTACCCCAATGATTATTTCAAATTTAGTAATATTTGGCACAGAGGTGATTACTAAAATATCTGTTGTTGCGTAATTTGCTTTGCAAGATGTTCAGCCTTTGAGATAAAAGATATTACAAACCACGGCAGTGCTGTCTTTAATCAAGGCATACTGCGCAGTACTTTAGATTTTTGTAACTCAGCGTGCCCCCTTCTACAATTAGCGCAGCTAATGCGACCGTGCCATCTGTTGGTGAAACCCCTTAGCTAATTTCCCCTCGCAAAACATGCCTTCGTGTTTTGTAGTTACACGGCATGAAGACAAATACAACTGGCTTACACATCGGACCTCGATCTGTGAGTGTTCCTCACTGTACAATAATTTGTGCATCTGTGAACATTTCATGTAGATCATAATATCAAATTCGTTGTCTTAGTGTTCGTTAAAGTATTTCTCAATTGTAAATTTCTCATTTGTACATCAGAGATATACTGTAGTTCTGCGTCAGAGATATACTGTAGTTCTGTGAGGATATTTTGGTATTTGCACCACGTCCTACATGTAGAGACGTTCATGTTTTCGATGTCATACTGGGTGATTCATAAATGATTATGAAAAATATAAGGGTAGAACATACACAATAGTATAAGCAAAATGATCAGAGTCAACATGGGTCAGCAAGTGAACCGTGTGCGAAATAATTGTGTATGTTATGTGACAATCCTCTGTCTTGTTTGAGAACTACTGTATATACAGGGACATCATTTTATTTTTACTTCAATTTTTATTGTACCTGAGTTTTTTAATGTACTTCACTCCCACCCCTTCTACTAACGAAGTTCCAACTGTTGCAACCAAGGCCGCATATACGAGTAAGCAGTACTGAGTTAGGGAGTATAGTACGTTTCAGAAATATGTTCCCGTTTTCCAGTGACGAAAACTTCCAATTTGAATCATATTTTCGCACAGGTACTGTCGTCAGTTTGCCTACGTCGCATCCCGATTTCCCACACGTGCTTCTGCTCGCTCCACTGTAAGGACTAGTGCCTGGGCTTTCTTAGCTCTTTTCTGAAAACATTAATAATTTCTGTTAGGAGTTAACTGGACGTCTACGTAATATTATGCATCTGTTTAAAATAACTTAAATAAAAGGGCCTCGTTAAGTAATTAACTATCACGTGATTTCCCCCCTTTCTGCGATCCTGCGACATAACCACTTGGACGAACAGTAGATAGCATGTGTGAGTAATTTTATCTGTGCGGATCGGCAGAAGTGAAGATTGAATTTACAGTACGTAAGGTACTCCTTTATAGAGTAGGTATACCTTATTTTATTTCAAGGAGTGCAGTTCGGTGGCTTATTTGAACACCGAAATGCACTCCTTGAAATAAAATAAGATATACAGAATTATTTCAACTTGAGTTACTAATACGAAGGACGAAACTGGTAATTGGAATTAGATGCAATAGTCTATAGTGCGATAATATGCACAAAAGAACTGAAGTCTGTATCGAAATGAAGGACCACTATTTTCAAAAATGTGTTTAAATATCCATATTATTATGATTATTTTTCATTTTAACTTCATTCTCTATATTGAACGCTAATGTGCTGTAACAGTATAATATACACTGCATAATGAATACGTTCGCATGGATAACTCAGTTCTTGAGTAAAAACACTTATTGTTAACATTGTACTATAACTATTTTAATTAAACAAAACCTAATGAAAATTATCAAACTCAAAATTGCGATATTCCCTACTTTTACGTAAATGGATGAACTACTTTTCTTCCCTCCTATACCTAGTAAAGTGATTTGTTTGTATATTACGCCAGTATCACCGAACTCCAGTCGTGGTAGGGGGTGTTTCCGCGTCTCAACCATTAAACCAAAGGTATATCCAGGTTAATATTAAAAATGTTAGTAAAAATAAAATGATGTCACTGTATAACCTCCTGAGTCTTGAGACATTTTTTTATTTTGTTTTTAAACTTCAATATAATTCTACACTTCAAAAAGTCACTTAAATGAGGAAAAATACTGACAAAAGTCTGCAAATCTCCCAAGAGATGTCAGGAGCTTGCAGGCACAGAAAAGAAGTGATCGATAACGATTCCACCTAGTGGAAAATTTGAAACTAAATGCATGTATGAAGTACAGTGTACTATACTCCAAGACCCAGGAGGCTATGATGGTGATTTAACACTGCGTGGGCAAACTTACATGAGTGGAGCCTCGAAGTTATCTTGCCCGATAACACTTCATGACCATCTTATGCCATCACGGGTCATGAATTTTTACTGGGCAAGGTAACACTAAGCCTCCACACACGTGACTTTGCCCACGCAGTGTCAATCACAACCGTATATATTTTTCAGTATACACTGTTTCTTATCATGCGTGTTTCACCGTGCACACTTGCACTAGGTACCATAATACTAGTGTCGAAAAAAATATAAAAATACAACTTACAAGTACATCTCGCTAAGAATTATTTCCATTAAAAATAAGGAAATTTCATTTCTACTGGTTTTATCGAGCATGAAATTACATATTACCATATCCCATAACAATGGAACACAACTACGGTCCACGATACAACCATTCAAATTTTGTATTCCATATCGTAGTACCTCGTTTATCTATACTTTTGCTGTACTTTTGAAGTCAAGTCACTGGAGCTATCTACGAACGGGCTATTTTTTATTTTATTGGGTTATTTTACGACGCTGTATCAACATCTAGGTTATTTAGCGCCTGAATGAAATGAAGGTGATAATGCCGGTGAAATGGGTCCGGGGCCCAGCATCGAAAGTTACCCAGCATTTGCTCGTATTGGGTTAAGGAAAACTCTGAAAAAACCTCAACCTCCCCGACCGGGATGCGAACCCGGGCCATCTGGTTTCGCGGCTAGACGCGCTGACCGTTACTCCACTGGTATGGACCGAATTGTCTACGTTACTTCTACAATGTTCTTTGAATGGTTGCATCGTGGATCATAGTTGCGTTCTATTAGCATTGTTATGGGAAATAACAGTACTACATTGTGTAAACTACGGCATTTAAAATGTTATCCTTGCGTATGTACGCAATATTCCACACCCCCCTTAGCATTGAGTTCCGAATTTTTTCAAATACTCTCGATTCAGTTCTTAATTGTTGGCAACCACTGTCAATCCGTGTTGCAATTCTTCAAATGCACAAACGAGAGATCAGTACAGTTTGCTTTTTATCCCAGATACAAAAATCCGAAGGATTTAAGTCAGGTGATTTGGGAGTCCAAGGGAAAGTCTCAAGTCGTACTATCCCTCGTTGACAATATCTTCGAGTTAAGATGCCGGCACACATTTACAGAAAAATGTGCCGGTATACCATCATGCCATAAACTACCTACTCTAATGTTGCATAAGGGGAACATCCTAAAAGAGGCATGGAAGATATAAGGCCCAAGGAACCTTGGTATGCTATGTGGTCCAGTTAGACGATTGTCTATTCACACGTTCAATGAGAAACGCTGCTGATGTCATGAAACATGAATTGCGTAAGTATAAACAGACAAGTCAGTGGAAAATCGTCACATAACTTTCTCAATTTTTCGCGAACGATTCATTTTTACATCCGTGTTGACTGGGACTTTTTTCCTTATACTATTGTGTACGTTGTTCACTTAAATTTTGTATCATACGTGTGAATGTCACGTATATCAACTCCATGATCACAGGACAGAAAAATATCTCATGTTGAGGAACCAATGGATGGTGTCACATTCACCAAATTCAGTACAAAACTACAGGCCGCAGCTCAGACGGTAATAAGTTTTCTTACTGATACGAAAGTGTTGTCTGTCGGGGCTTCGACGCCCTCTTGGACTGGTTATCTGTTTGCTTTATTCCGATATATTTCCCAACTGTAAGGCGAATGCCATGTAACATTAAGGCGAATCTTTGGCTCATCACCAGAAATATCATCTCGTGATCACCATTTTCAAGCATGTTGAATAACTTACTTGTTGAGAGCCGTGAGAACGAGCAAAATTAAAAGAAAAGTACACTTACATTTTCTTTAATTCTCTAAGTACCTTTACAAGTGAAGTTTAAAAGAAACAGAGATTCACTTTGTGTTTCATTACAGTCTATGTTAGTAATTGTAGACTATTATTTTCTTTTACGTTTCAAGAACTAAACGTGTTCTTTGTGGTTGCAGTGAAAACGTACCCGCCTACGGTTCCAAGCAAACCGGATGATTCTTAATGAAATTCCACCCACGCTCTCGAATCAATATACTTCCTGCATAAGCCAATAACAATTTATACAAAAGAACTTCAGTTCCACGTATAAGTTTATATAGCCGTGGGACTGAAGCCGGATGGTCTATGGCGAGTCTATGGTGAGTCCTTGGCATCAACCCCTTTGATTTGATTACCTGGTTGGGTTTTTCCGAGGTTTCCCCCACCAAAAGGCAAATGCCGGGTAATATTTTGGCGAATCCTCGGACCTCATCTCATCTCACTACATCTCGCCAAAAAAAAATGTAAAAAAATTGCACAAAATTGTAAAAATTGTAGAAAATTACTAAATTGTAAAACTATAAAAATTTGTAAAAATTGTAATTGTAATATTGTAAAATGTTGACTTGTTCCACATCTTAAAGCTTCATTGCTCATGTAAGATCTGTGGAATAAAATAAATGGATGAATGAATGAATGAATGAATAGTAAATATTATTTTTTTTGTTAAATCTCAGACCATTTCCTTAATGTCTTCACTCTCATGTGACCGTGAACGTATTCCACAGAAAAAGAAGTAATGAGTCACAATTACAATTTCCAAGTATTTGTGAATTAGATGAGAGTTATAGTGAATATCACGTAAGAAGAGTTCCTAAAAGGCTAATTTGACCCTCTCTTCATTGTTGCCAACTAATACCAAAGGGTAAAATCACAATGACATGTAGCTACTATAATAATAATATTAAAAAAGTAATATCTTGCTTATTTACTTATTTACCACATCTCATCTTCATGTTGGCAGGTGTTTCCTAAGTGGCTCAATAATTTGTGTAAGAGTAGGCCTATATTTACCTTCTAGATCTCTCGCCCTAGATCATAGTTGCTTGGCCTTATAGGCTTTGACGGTAACAACTATTGTCAGGTTTACTATGCTGCCATCTAGTTGTTACATAAGGAATCCCGTCATAACTCCCATTTGAATTGCATTAGCGACAGTACTGCCATCTCGTGTTCGTTTACGGCGGACGGGTGGCGATCCTGGCGGTTGTTTTCTTCAAACTGCTACCGATTTGAACATGCTGCTATGCAATCTGTTATATATGTGATCTGGGCTCTCGCCCAATTATTATATTAGTATAATCTAATACTAAAATTATTATGTCTGACATGAAATTCATTGCCTTGACTAAAGTTTACAATTCACGAGACTTAACCTAAAAGTCTATTTTGTTTCATTACGTAAAATGATTAATAGAAATTCCGAAAACCGAATGGCACTTTCAAATGAATGCTTAGGAATACTTACTCCTAATAATTTTGCTATTGTTATAATTGTTTTCTCTGTGCGCATAATTCCTTCCTCATTATCTTCAGTTCATAGATGAACTACAGATTCCTGAAGCGTACTCTGAATGGCACACGCTTTCTTTCTTGGAGAAATCACTGCTATGCCATTTCCTCTCTTCGTTTTGACATTATTGTAATACAAATCCAAACACGAAAGAAATCGGTTAACATGTGAAATAACATTTCTATTGATCACTCAGTGCATGTATCACACCGTGTGTTATATTTATATTCACTTCTCTTATTATAATCTTGAATTGTAACCACAACGCAACGCAACACATAAATAACTGTTATGTATTAATATCAATACTGATATTAATTCAATTATTAGTGTTTCAAATTTCAGTAGCTTCCAGTTATCGGCTCATAAATAAAAAAAAAAATGATTTTCCAGAATTTACACTACCGACAACTGCTGTCACTGCTGCCAACACAACAGTTACAAAATCACTACCAGTTGTAGTATTTCTAAGTATCGGAATTCGAAACGAAGTTGTCAAAAGAAAATTCAACCTGTGAACTTCAAAATCATCATAATTCACTAGCATATGAAGAGTCCACTGCAAGAATGATGGATGTCACTTTCTTGTCGAAAATGAACCAAGACTCTCAATGCACAGCTTAAGACATATAGAATGTACATAAGAGTTATATGGCATTAACACTGATAGTCATTGTCCAGTAGTGATCGCAAAATCACAGTTAAGCTTTGAGTGCTAAGCATTTCATACTTTCAATTGCTTCTCCTGCAAAATGTATTCCAAATGACATCCATCATTCTTGCAGTGGACTCTTCATATGTAGTAATTGGGGTGGAAATGTTTAGGTTTCACCCTTAGAGTATTAAGTAAGCTGATCCAGACTGTACACGTTGTAAAAAAATAATAAGTGACTTAATAAATCCTTGCTGTATATCTGTGATCTATTTTAGCTACATTGTAATGACTTCGTTTTTTTTCAGTTTCTTTTATCTGCAAGGACCTCCAGTGATGTGTTCCATACTTAGGCAGTTATTGCAAGATATTCATCTGCATTCACGATCCTATGTTCTCCGAGACGTAAGTATTGAATGTTGACTTATTATCATTTATTAAAATTGAATTGCTACTTAAACTTAATGTTGTTTATCAGCATTGTCTATCTTGTCGCTTGCAAAAGTTGTAATTGTGATTGCTCTATAATAATTATCGTAACACTGGATAAACGTCTTCACAAACCAGAGCCCAGAATTCATTAGCGCTTATTTATAATTGCCCCATGGTGTAGGATTAGATTAATCCAGCAGAGCTGGTGTGCAAAACCACCTCAACACTTGTACTGGTCCGGGCTTACTTCATATCAGCTCCGATCATCCCTCGTCCTTCCGCAGTCCGTAAATTTATTTGGCTGACGTGAAAACCCCGTGTGATTTCGCTGGTGAAGAGAGATTACAGAGGTCAGCCGCTTCCACATTTTAATGTCAAGCCAAACACGGCAGTAGTATTGAAAAGTTAATGATAGCGATGAGTTACACATCCCGGCCTGCTTATTGCATTTTCCGCAGAATTTTTTGAACCTCGTGTTTCACAAATACACGGCATTATTCCTAAAACATAAATTGCAACTCCAGATCGACATTTTAATGCCGGATATATGATAATGAAACTCAGTATTGTATGTTTGGAGATATTTCTGTAAATAATTTTTTTTGATGCTATACCTTATTTGCCAATTCTCAGAAAGAAGTATGTAGGGACTTTTATTTCTATAAATCTCTACATCATAATCCACAGTTAATTCCCGATTTACCACGAAAATCGTCTGTAACTGCATTTAGATTGGCAACAGGCCATGATTGTTTGGCCAAACACCTGCATAGAATAGGAATATATCAGTCCCCTAACTGCCCATTGTGCAACTCAAACCAAGAAATGGATTCGGAACACCTCAAAATCTGTGCTTCAGTGGCTGGCCATGATAATATCTTTGAAAAATATTGGAGTGCAAGAGGTCAAACGCCTGGCATTAGAAAACAACAACAACATTTCTATAAATATACATTTGGCTAGAAAATACTACAATCTGAGAAAAAAATATTTGTTAATGTGATCTATCTCTTCGTATATTTTATACAGAGTGTCAGAAATTATTGTGACTTTTTATTCTCAATTTGCCACCACACACCCGTCAAGAATGTGGCTTTTATTTCTTAATAATTCACCCTACAACAATGGGTATTCCACTCAACACAGAAACAAAATTAATAGTCGTTATTGCTCTTCACACTACGACAATAACAATACACGTGTCTTATTGAGAAGAACAACAATGTACTCCTAATTTCAATTAATGTACACAAAGCACTAAGTGCAGAACAAAGGTGTCAGTTCACAGTTCGCTTGCGTTGGTTAGTTCTTCTAGCTCACTGTCCAAGTTCACTGCACATCGAACTAAGGTCTTCCGGATACGTTGCACTCTCCTGAATACTGTCACAGTTACGGGTTCACTCAAGTCAACTGCACGTCGAACTCAAGTCTTCCGGACGCGTCGCCCTCGCCTGGATACTGCCACAGTTACGGGTTCACTCAAGTTCACTGCACGTCGAATTCAAGTACTCCGGATGCTTTGCACTCGCCTGGATACTGTCACAGTTACGGACTCACTCAAGTTAACTACACGTCGAACTCAAGTACTCCGGATGCTTTGCACTCGCCTGGATACTGTCACAGTTACGGACTCACTCATGTTAACTACACGTTCAACTCAAGTCCTCCGGATACGTTGCACTCGCCTGGATACTGCCACAATTACGGACTCACTCAAGTTCACTGCACGTCGAACTCAGGTCCACCTTGCTTTCTGCTGTCCAAGACTTGAAGGCTGACTGTTGACTGAAGACTAACTGACTTCCAAAGACTCGCGCTTTTATTTATTAAAGCACATGTTCTCGGACTTTCGATTCGCGTGGCTTAGAGAATCTCCAAGAGAAATCTGCCTCGAGATGCTTCCTTTGCTCTCCCCTCTCCGCGCCGTCACTGAAGTTCTCCTCCCTTTGCTTCTTACCGCGCTATAGCTCCTACCGAAGCTCGAGTTTCCGTTTCCCCGCGCCTTCCTTCTTGCTGGATGCGCGCGCAATCCTCTGACGCGACCAGAATGTTCCAGACGGGTGCCACATTATCTTACACACTTAGGGAGCAGGTTCAGTGCTCCAAAGCAATTATATTTGTTAAAGGAGATCAGAGGTCAAATTTATTATTCAACATTCTCTTTGTATACTAAATAATTATTTGGAATTTTCTGCGTAATTTGGTTCATAATTCATTGAAAAATTCTGATTATAATTACTTTTAATTACGCAATATATTTTATATGTCAAACTACAGTTTATTTTTATCACGCTCCATATTATATGTGATATTCATTTGTCAGCCAACTTCACAATTCATTCTTACGATTGACCTTTGCATTTCTGCTCTTCGGTCCATTATCGCTTTAATACATACCACCCTTTTATGTTAATATATTCATTTGCGAAGTATTTCCTGATTACTTCCTGTTCTTCTTTTTTAACTGAATTACTACCTATCCTTCCTCATCTGTCCTCTTTTATTCTCTCTCTCATACTTAGACTGTCTCCCTTCCATTTCTCGCTTTTCTATTAATTATTACATATTCCTTTTCTTGAATAATAATTTAAATTATTTATTCATTTACTATTTTCTTTTGTTCTATATTCTCAATTCTACCTACACTCAATCATTCTTCGCCAAATATTTTCTCCGAAATTATTTGTCTACATTTCCATTTTCTCTATTTTACACACTTACAACACTTATTTCCCTACTATTCTATCCTCTATTTATTTACGTACTTATCTCTTTCTTTCCGCTTCACTCCTATATTTTATTTTTTACACTCTATAGCATATTTATGCAAAATCTCTGCAATTATTTGGTAAAACTTGATATGATTTAATGTGTTTTGTAGCCGAATGGTTATTTCATATTTTGACGGCATTGTTGAAGACAGTAATGGTTCTTTTTATTGTAAATTTTCTAATCTCAACAAAAGAAAGTGTAATACATAAAACTTGTCATACTGTTCATTTAATTCTTTTCCTTCATTGTTCCCTATATAATGCATCTAGATCTTGCAGTCCTTTCAGTTGCAAATTTCTTAAAACTCCGTCTATCCCATTTTCATTGGGTTTTCTCTTCCTTTTCCTTACTTCTGGTCGACCTAGTTGGCGAGTTGGTATAGCGCTGGCCTTCTATGTCCAAGGTTGCGGGTTCGATCCCGGGCCAGGTCGATGGCATTTAAGTGTGCTTAAAGCGACAGGCTCATGTCAGTAGATTTACTGGCATGTAAAAGAACTCCTGCGGGACAACATTCCGGCACATACGGCGACGCTGATATAACCTCTGCAGTTGCGAGCGTCGTTAAATAAAACATAGCATCCTTACTTTTGGCTCCCATCGCACGATTTCAGTTGATATTCTTCCATCTTCCATCCGTTTAACATACCCGTACCATTGTAATCTCTTTTCATTTAAAAATTTTCTGCCTTATATTGTCTTCCTTATATTTCTTCTTCTTGACCTCCCATTTCAATGGCCCTTAATTTTCCTTCTCGTATCCCATTTACTGTCCGAGTCTCCACTTCATATGGCATTATACTTACCATTATCATTTTATATATTATTTTCTCCCATAGCAATGAATTTAGTATTCCGATACTTCGTGTTCCTTGACATACTTATATATTTTCGTTCATTTTCTGAGAGGTTAAAAATTCACAGAATATTTACATTTTCCTCAGAAACTGAGATAGTTAGAAACTTGTTGTGTTGAAGTAATTATTCGTAAATATGCAATTATATTTTAATTTTTCTCTTGTATTATAGTGCATAATATTTTCTCATTAAAAATGTAAAAAAAAGTTCAAAATTAAACATTTCTACAATGGTCACAAAGAATCCCCCCCGTGGTATTGCATTTCATTTAAAATACAGTGTGATCGAGAAGTTTCTCCGCAGTGCTTGTGTAGCCGAAAATTCAAGTGTGTTTGGTAGACAATTCAAGTAGTAGCACTGGCCGCTATGCATATGATGGACTGGAGGTGTGAGGCTGTCAAACCGGAATGAATGGGGAAGTGCCAACTTTCTACAGGGTTTTATTCTAGGGTTACTAGAACTAATAGAGCTGCGGAGGGACTTTTTGATCGCATTGTACCTTGGTATTTCTAGGATTAATTCATCCAACCTTCAATTTTATTCTTCTCTCCAATCCCTTACCCAGGTTCGTTTTACAAGTTGCTGAGTATACTGAGTATGGAATGAAATTTAAGACCACATTGTTTTAACAATGATCTGTGTAAATTTTGAAGAACATACATAAAATCGTTTGTAATTCTACTTGAAGGTTCCGCAAATTTTGAATATAAGTTGACGATTTTAAGTAAAACACACTAAATATATAAAAAAACTAGTGTGAGACATGTATTTGAGACTTTAATTTACCGTTATAAAATAGGTTGGACTATATAATTTTAACACCTAGTCATGTTTTTAGAACCATTAAGAATTTGGTGTAGAGAGAAACCAAGAAAATGATTTTAGTTTGTGCTAGATTCTAAAACGAGTTTGCTCTAAAGATAAACCTTATTAAAATGTTGCGAATAATTCTCAATTTTTGAGTTGCGTTTAATTTTACCCCACAGAGTTGAAAGCTATAAATATCGTTTTATTGCTTGATGCAAAAAATGAATGTAATCATCTGGTATTTGCTGATCGGGTGGTCTTCACTATATTAATTAGTGGTACAAAGTTCTTGAGATTTCTGCATACGAGGCAAATTTCGTCCAGAATTGTTCGCTCAGCAGTTCATGGAGATCTGGAATAACAAGCGCAGTGGTTGTAGCTAGGAGCCGATAGCATAGATTCCACAGACTCCAACAGCGCAGTAAGATTTATTGGCTTCTTGCTTTTTTACCATTCTATCTCGATAAAGCGGGATTTGCTTGTTGAAGTGACACCGTAACAAAGTAAGGATTTCGCTGTCAGAATTCATGAGTGTCATCTACAGCCGATCTCTAGTGTACTATGTGTGCAAAATGAAAAAGTTCACATTTTTCTTGTGAAAATATAATATTCCGTTAATACCGAACACTTTATTTTACAGAAAGGAAAGGAAATTTCAATTTATTATAATATTGTAGGTATGGAACAACAACAAAATATTGAGAATAAATTATGTACAGTAATCTCACTGGAGGTTTTGATTTATCTACAGAAAAAAAAAAACTCGAGTGAAATTTAATTGACTATTACAGGATTAGAAGAAAGATATAAAGATTAATAGTACATTATGCAACGAGCTTATAACGGTAGCAATTAAGACACAAGTATGATTGCTTATGAAACGAGAGCAAGCGAGTTTCATAATTTTCATGCGAGCGTGTTAATTACCATTATAGGCAAGTTTCATACGACTTTTTATGCTCGACCATATTTCTAACTTGAAAGTATTAAAAATTATGGTTATGTGCGAACTGACCTGAATTGTGAGATGTGCGCAGACGCGAAAGTATTGATTTTTTCCGAGGCCGAATTTCATTGACCTTGGCACAGAATAAGATGAACATTACTCTGGTATAACCTGAAAATTGATTTAGAATTGAAAAACGAGATGACAAATTGAATTTATTTAAATATTGTTTACAATTAACTCTAATTATTATAGTAACAGAACATAACCTTCTGCGACAATATTGGATTTCCAGCCTCCGTGACTTTTCGCTAATTCTCTTTCGATTGCATATCCGAGAATAATCGATACTTACGGTTTTATAACAGTACAAAGCTGACTTGTCATTGGCTGAACACCTGTACTTTAATGATTAGGTGTACTTTAATGACATGCATTAAAGGACTGCTACCAGGTGTATAATTACTACATTTCGGCATGGTCGAGCATAAAATAAATAAAATGCTCTAATATAGGCTAATAAAATATTGACTTACTCAAATGCTAAACTACTACGTATATCTTGAAAATGTAATGTTGTACCATCTCATCATTACAAATAATTCGCTAGATGACAGTTGTGTGTTATGATGAGCTGTTGTCTTGTTACTAGTTGTGCCAACTATACAATCTTCATTGAACTCTATGGACGATTACAAGTCAAGAAGACTTTGTTCATAAGGTTTCATTTTTATGAAAACAGATGCATTCCACTTCAGTTATCAGTATATGTTAAACAATCTATAAGTGACTATCCATAATCTTATACAACAGCAGATATAACATAAACTAAATATTATAAACAAGATAAATGATAGAAAAGATTTAATTAAGGATGATGAAATAAACCTGAATCATTTTAAGAGGTACAAGTAATGAAAGTACAATGCTGGGAAACAAAGAAACAAATGCTAGGGAGGTGATAAAATGTAGGATAAGGAGCCATGATTGGTTGAAACACGTCGCTTCATACCATCTTATTGGTCAAAAGTAGTATGACGTAGTAAATATGTTTTAGTCATAATAAACATGTTCCCTAATAAATGAACGACACAGAGAGTTGCTGTTAAGTATTTATTTCTATTATTCAACTAATTGGTGCAGGACTAAATTTTAATCTTGTAATTTAATTAGATCTTCAAGTTTTTTTAGTATTATTCTTGTGACACCTTCTGCTATTTGTTGTACAAAATGTTTGTTTTTTTATTTTCACAATATTTTTCTTATTTCATTTCTTCGGTACTCTTTTCCTAACTTCCTATTGGTTAATAGTTTTCCTACCTCTTTTTTCTCCTTTGTGCTAACTTTTAAATTAAGGAAAAATATCCTACAGGATACAGTATTTCAACTTATGCTACAGTTTAATAGAAGAACAAAAAATATAATGGTAAAAAATAAATTTAAGGAAAATTACAGATATCAATATTTAATAAAAGATAAATCGTCTCTTCTCAAATAGAGAATGACTTCTGGGATCCAGAATTGTTAGGCAAACAATTTAAAAAATATAAAAAAATTAATGAAATATTGAAATTCACATAATTATGACACTGCGGTATAGCCTTTGAAAAACATTTCAACAAACTACAAAAAACACCATATAACATATGAATTATACTGTAAAATGAGCAATGAACTCCTAAGAATTTAGAGTATACTATTCTGGTCTATTTGAAATTTTACCTTTTTTGGTAGAGCACGGACAGTACAGTTTGTAACTCAACATCTAGTTGCAAATAATAATCCAATTACTGTCCAATTAGGAAGAGGAATTTGAAACATATGTGCAAGATATGGTTAACAAGGTTCATATTACATTACCTTCTTCTCTTCATCTATCACGGTAGCCTGTTGCACACAAATACAGTATGTGGATATTGCGCTTTCTGTACATTTCGAAGCGGTTTAATATATTAGATAAGAAATAGACATCAACAAATTTTAGGGTGAAATATTTTACATTCTCTTGGTTTAATCTGCCTTCTGTCCTTTTTATTAAATTAGCCCTCTTCTTTTCCTTGAACATATTTCAGTTCTGATCCTTGAACACATTCTCCTTTCCGTTCATCCAATTTTCTTCTTTACATTGAAGACTTTTTCTTTAAACAAATTTCCTCAGTTCCGTTGAACAAATTTTTATTCTCCTCCCTGAAATTTTGCTACCTATTTTTTTCTTCTTTTCCTTGAACATATTTCAGTTCTGATCCTTGAACACATTCTCCTTTCCGTTCATCCAATTTTCTTCTTTACATGGAAGCCTTTTTCTTTAAACAATTTTCCTCAGTTCCGTTGAACAAATTTTTATTCTCCTCCCTGAAATTTTTCTACCTATTTTGTTCAATGACTTTTAATGTTATTCAATCAATGTTTCTGTTGACCCACGTTTCCTGTTTTCTATTGAAGCTTTTCCCTCCCCTGTGTTCAATTATTTTCCTGTTTTCTGCCAAGCACATTTCCTCTTTTCTGTTCAAGCATTTCCCTGCTTTATGTTGAACACATTTCTTCATTCCTGTTCAAGCACGTTTTTCCTTTTCTTTTCAAGCATGTTTCCTGTTTTTAGTTTAAGGAAATTTTCTCTTTTGTGTTTAACCTCTTCATTTCCGAATTTATATATATTTTTTAAATTGAAAAAAAAAAAAATCGGTCACACTATCATTCTGGGTTTCCAGAAATTCCAAATCAAGTCTTCACAGAAAATCAAATTTTGGTGCAATTTTGACTCTTGGTGCCCCCAAATTTTGAATTCTAATTTATAATTCTGGTATAGAAATGTTGCAAAAGTGATATTCTTCATTTCTATCAAATTTAATTTTTCCAAATTTTCAAATATATCCAGACACTGCAAAAAAAAATTAAAAGAAAATTATGTAGAGTATACTCCACAACAGAACTGAAGACGTTAAGCACTATTCGTCATAGTTCTAGAAGTTTCCCTCATTATTGTTAAAGCATTTTCTTCTTTAATATTGGATAACGTTTTCTTTTTTCTGCTACATTTCTCAATGTTGCTTGACTTGTTGATATCGCTGTTGCTTTCATTTGTTGATTCCTTGTCGGTTCTATGGTCCGTCCCAGAAATCTGTAGAGTAGAAATACAAAATAAGACCTCTGCGCAAGTGATATGTGGAAGGCCAGGACCAATGGCCGCTCTGGGCGGAGACATTGGTTGAACGAAGCTACCAATCGCTAGCAGGACGGGGATCATTTGTATCTGAACACTCGACTAAGATCATCATACCCCTTAGCGGCCTCCAGCTGATGCAGCCCGCAATACATTTCGGCACAGATATACTCCGCCACCATATGTGCCAAGTCTCCCTGCAGATTGCTGGGACGGATCATAAGTGTTGATGTCCTTGTTCGCTTTATATGTGTGATGTCCTTGTTTGCTTTACATATTGATGTTATCCTTGTTAACTGAGTACATGTTTATATTGTTCTTGTTGGGTCTAGATTTTGATATCCTTATTTCTCTATTTTTTCTTGTTGGATCTATTTATTAATATCATTGTTTGCTTCACTTGTTTATAGCCTTCTTGGCATTGTTATTGTTGTCTTTTTTTAGTCTCTTTGAAGTTGTCCTTGATGGCTCTACATGTTGATGTCCTTGTTGGCTCTATTTGTTGATGTCCTTAATGGCTCTACTGTGCATGTTGATGTGCTTGTTGGTTGTAATTGTTCATGTCCTTGTTGGCTGCACTTGTTCATGCTGTTCTTGGCTGCACTTGTTTATGTCCATGCTGACTTAACTTGTTAATGAGATCCTCAATGATTTTATCCTTTTGGCTCGACTTAATGACGTCCTTGTTGGTTGCACTTGTTCATGTCCATGCTGACTTAAATTGTTTGAGGTTCTTAATGATTTTATCCTTTTGGTTCGACTTAATGACGTCCTTGTTGGTTGCACTTGTTCATGTCCATGCTGACTTAACTTGTTAATGAGGTCCTTAATGATTTTATCCTTTTGGCTCGACTTAATGACGTCCTTGTTGGTTGCACTTGTTCATGTCCATGCTGACTTAACTTGTTAATGAGGTCCTTAATGATTTTAACCTTTTGGCTCGACTTAATGACGTCCTTGTTGGTTGCACTTGTTCATGTCCATGCTGACTTAACTTGTTAATGAGGTTCTTAATGATTTTATCCTTTTGGCTCGACAAATGGCGTCCTTGTTGGTTGCACTTGTTCATGTCCATGCTGACTTAACTTGTTAATAAGGTCATTAATGACTTTATCCTTTTAGCTCGACTTAATGACGTCCTTGTTGGTTCGACTCGATATATCCTAGACTCCACTTCATTATGATGTCCTTGTTGGCACGAGTTCTTGTTGATAACTTGTAGCTCCATAAGGCAGATACTGTACCTTGTTGCTGAACTTGTATTTTCTCTTGTTGCTCGACTCCTCGCTCGTCTGTTAATGTTACACTTCATCTTTCATAACCTCCTCCTTTTAGCGTCTTCGGTAATGCAGTCGTAATATACATTATAAATCTACTCCCTTCATAACGTTGACCACCTGCATTCGTTTCTGTGCAGCTCCGTGGTGACATGGCAGCTCCATTCATGGAACAGAGTATCGACACGCGACCACGACCCCTACAGCCTTTGTGGCAACTTCTAAAGGCCGGCCGATAACTTTATTCCCGACTTCTATTTCCGTCGGCAACATAATTTAAAGGTGGAGGTTACATTGGAAATATGTCTCTGGTACCATTTGTTGTTCGGAATTTATAGCGTAACTTTCTTTTATGAAGTAGTAAATATTCTTCAGTATGTTCCAAGCACACAATTTGTTACCGAAAACATCTAAAAATAGTTTTTCTTTATATAAGACTGTAATGGTCTTCTCTCTGACACTAAAAATATAGCCGCACTTAAGAAGAAATAATGAAATAAATATTGATTCCGCCATAACTTGATATTAAATGCGCACCACATGAGGAGGACTGGCACTCCAAGAACCTCGCGAAGAATATTTTTCTGTAATAAAAGCTATTAATAGCGATGTTCTTCACACTTATGAAGTCTTTATGATTACGGCCTAATTGTCTACTGAATCTGAATAATATCTCAGTTTTTACTTGATTACTTAATTTTTTCTCTCTTCTATTCTTATCTCTAACAATAATAGGCCTAATAATAATAATAATAATAATAATAATAATAATAATAATAATAATAATAATAATAATAATAATACTTTATTGCTAGAACGAAGATAAATATTGATTTTTTTAAATATAAAAACACTCTAGCACCCCCAGAAAGAGAAACCTCTATTTTGTGTGTCTGGTAATCTATATTGAAATTCTTGATAATTATGCTTATTTCTGTAAACTAGTTAACTAATTGATAGTTTTGTTATTACTTCTATTATTAGTGCTATTATTATTATTATTATTATTATTATTATTATTATTATTATTATTACCACCAATGCTTATTACTCATTTACTTACTTACAAATGGCTTTTTAGAGAACCCAGAGTTTCATTGCCGCCCTCACATAAGTCCGACATCGGTTCCTATCCTGCTTAGCTGTGGTCGTGCCATAGATTCAGTCCCATTCCGAGGCTTATTTTTTTTAGTAAGTTGTTTTACGACGCTTTATCAACATCTCAGGTTATTTATCGTCTACATGAGATGAAGGTGATAATGCCGGTGAAATGAGTCCGGGGTCTAGCACCGAAAGTTACCTAGCATTTTCTCATATTGGGTTGAGGGAAAACTCTGGAAAAAAACCTCAACAAGGTAACTTGTCCCGACCGGCAATCGAACCCGGGCCACCTGGTTTCGCGGCCAGACGCGCTCACCGTTACTCCACAGGTGTGGGCTTTTGTTTTCAGTATTCCTTGCGACGTATCAGTATTCCATCAGCTACGGTATGATTATCTGGTAGTCTGCTGTATTTTAGGACAGAAAAATGCATTGCCATAAATGGACGTCACATTGAGCACCTCTTATGAACTAGTGTTCAGTTCTCATAAAGTATGTGTTGTAGGATGGATGTTTATTAGACATTTTCTTCTTGTTGTATCACCTCCTAAATATTGGATACTTTTTTAACACCCTTTATAACTAAAATAGAATTAAACTAGATGGAGTTCGGCTACATAAAGAGTACTGTATAAAAAATCAATTTTGAGATGTTGTATTCTAAACAATATGCATTTAATTATACACACAATGGCACAAACTAGATCTTCCTATGATCAATGCTTTCCATATAACATACCTCTAATACTGACGATGCTTCTGGCGTCATACTGTCCCGACACACTGCAGTGAGTTCATTCTTGTTTAGTCAATCACTCACTATACATTCACCACATTTCATGTCCAAATCGCAATAAATACTGGTCTTCTTTTCATAACAAAGCGTAAAGTCGGTGCGAGCTTACATAAAGCAAGCCACGTATGCGGCAGTGTGACGTCAGCAACAGTGGTAGAGAAAATTCCTTTGCTCTCATATTGAGAACCGTTTGATATTTTGAGTTGCGGATTTTCATACGGTCATCAGCTCCCTGTTGTATGAAATAATATATAAAAATATTTTCTTTGTTCAGTGTCCCTTAAGACGCCAGGAAAAGTCACATTCAAAACAAACGTTATTGCTTGCGATAGCATTTATTTTAATACTTTAACTTCAACATGGTTAAAATTTTATCGTCTAGCAATGCAACTGCATGGTTAGAGCATTAATTAATACGTGTAGTTGTTCGTTACCCACATTTAAACTTTAATACTTTCACTAGTGGCGTCCAGTTTCCCAAGAATTTCACTTCGAAATTAGATGAATGAAACTGTGTAATATAAAAGGAAGTAACCAGAACAGAGTTCGAAATAAATAATGCTCTCCATTCATGATTAATGCATCCAGTTTGCCACAGTTTTAAGTGGTAACGATTTATTTTGGTGAAGTAGGTTTCTCTCTTTTCAGATAAACCAACCGTGGTGTATGCAACAACTACACTACCGTTTTAGTATTACATAAAAGCAACGGTTCTGGGTTTCATGTCATTGCAGGCAAATTGTATATCCCATAATTACTCAAAGTAATGTTTGTGTTATTTGGACAGCAAGTAACTTATAAAAATAAATTGCAGCAACTATCGCCAGATTGTTTTTAATACAATGTAAATGACATCGTGACTGATTGACATTGTTTTATTATTTGAATGAATTCGTTCAATCGTTCATTCGTTCACTCACTCACCCATTCATTTACTCACTCACTCCTCACTCACTCACTGGCTAGTTAACGGATAATTTTCTGACTGTAAGAATGACCGGCTAGTTGTAGGAATGGTATGTTTAGGTCTACGAATAACTGACAAATTATAAGAATTACTGGCTAGTTGTACGAATAAGTGACTATTTGTACGAATCACTGACAAGTTGTACGAACGACTGGATGGTAGTCCGAATGACTGGTTAGTTTCACGAATGGCTGGCTTCTTGTACGCCTCACAGGGTAGTTATGTGAATGACTGGCTACTTGTACAAACTACTGACTAATTGTACGTATTAATGGCTAACTGTACGTATTAATGGCTAGCTGTACGTATTAATGGCTAGCTGTACAAATGACTGGCTAATTGTACAAACTACTGACTAATTGTACGTATTAATGGCTAGCTGTACGTATTAATGGCTAGCTGCACGAATGACTGGGTATTTGTACAAACTACTGACTAATTGTACGTATTAATAGCTAGCTGTACGGATGACTGGCTAATTGTACAAACTACTGACTAATTGTACGTATTAATGGCTAGCTGTACGAATGACTGGTTATTTGTACAAACTACTGACTAATTGTACGTATTAATGGCTAGCTGTACGAATGACTGGCTAATTGTACAAACTACGGACTAATTGTACGTATTAATGGCTAGCTGTACGAATGACTGGCTAATTGTACAAACTACGGACTAATTGTACGTATTAATGGCTAGCTGTACGTATTAATGGCTAGCTGTACGAATGACTGGCTAATTGTACAAACTACTGACTAATTGTACGTATTAATGGCTAGCTGTACGTATTAATGGCTAGCTGTACGAATGACTGGCTAATTGTACAAACTACTGACCAATTGTACGTATTAATGGCTAGCTGTACGTATTAATGGCTAGCTGTACGAATGACTGGCTAATTGTACAAACTACTGACTAATTGTACATATTAATGGCTAGCTGTACGTATTAATGGCTAGCTGTACAAATGACTGGCTAATTGTATAAACTACTGACTAATTGTACGTATTAATGGCTAGCTGTACGTATTAATGGCTAGCTGTACAAATGACTGGCTAATTGTACAAACTACTGACTAATTGTACGTATTAATGGCTAGCTGTACAAATGACTGGCTAATTGTACAAACTACTGACTAATTGTACGTATTAATGGCTAGCTGTACGAATGATTGGCTAATTGTACAAAGTACTGACTAATTGTACGTATTAATGGCTAGCTGTACGAATGACTGGTTATTTGTACAAACTACTGACTAATTGTACGTATTAATGGCTAGCTGTACGAATGACTGGCTAATTGTACAAACTACGGACTAATTGTACGTATTAATGGCTAGCTGTACGAATGACTGGCTAATTGTACAAACTACGGACTAATTGTACGTATTAATGGCTAGCTGTACGAATGACTGGCTAATTGTACAAACTACTGACTAATTGTACGTATTAATGGCTAGCTGTACGTATTAATGGCTAGCTGTACGAATGACTGGCTAATTGTACAAACTACTGACCAATTGTACGTATTAATGGCTAGCTGTACGTATTAATGGCTAGCTGTACAAATGACTGGCTAATTGTACAAACTACTGACTAATTGTACGTATTAATGGCTAGCTTTACAAATGACTGGCTAATTGTACAAACTACTGACTAATTGTACGTATTAATGGCTAGCTGTACAAATGACTGGCTAATTGTACAAACTACTGACTAATTGTACGTATTAATGGCTAGCTGTACGTATTAATGGCTAGCTGTACAAATGACTGGCTAATTGTACAAACTACTGACTAATTGTACGTATTAATGGCTAGCTGTACGAATGATTGGCTAATTGTACAAAGTACTGACTAATTGTACGTATTAATGGCTAGCTGCACGAATGACTGGCTAATTGTACAAACTACTGACTATTATACGTATTAATGGCCAGCTGTACGTATTAATGGCTAGCTGCACGAATGACTGGGTATTTGTACAAACTACTGACTAATTGTACGTATTACTAGCTAGCTGTACGGATGACTGGCTAATTGTACAAACTACTGACTATTTCACGTATTAATGGCTAGCTGTACGAATGGCTGGGTATTTGTACAAACAACTGACTAGTTGTACGTATTACTAGCTAGCTGTACGGATGACTAGCTATTTGTACGAACTACTGACTAGTTGTACGTATTACTAGCTAGCTGTACGGATGACTAGCTATTTGTACGAAATACTGACTAGTTGTACGTAATTCTAGCTAGTTATTCATATTACTGTCTAGTTATTCATATTACTGGCTAGTTGTACGAATGATTGGCTAGTTATACAAACTACTGGCTAGTGATGCAAACTACTGCCTTGTTGTACAAACTAGTGACTAGTAGTACATATTAGTCTACTGGCTAGTTGTACGAATGACTGGCAAGTTGCACAAATGACTGCTAGTTGTACGACAAAAAAATTTATTTTTATGTGTACTGGTAAATATTAGTTGAGATTATATTCAGTCACTAATAGTTTTCTGATCAAGGATAGATGATTCAATGGAAATATAGCATTCTTCAATGTTTCCGTTTTCTCGCCTTCGAGTTAGTGTCACCTTACAATATAGTCATTTTAATGTACTGTATCAACTGATAGCTTCTTCTCTCCTGAAATTTTCTCCCATTCCCAGTCCTCCCCAAAAATATTATTTTTCCTACCTGATCACATCCAGCATTATTCTTTCTTCACCTACTCCTCCTATCCCAACTTCATTTCTTAACCTGTTTGTACATTTCGCATGCTATATTCTTCTCCGTACTTAAATTTCAAATACTTCTACTTGTTTCTCTTCTTTTCTTCGTAATGTTCGTGTTTCTGCATCATAAAATGCCACACTCCACACAAAGCACTTGACTAGTCTCTTCCTTAATTCTTTTTCCAGAGGTCCGCACAAGATTTTCTTTTTCTATTAAAAGTTTCTTTTGCCATTGCTATCCTCCTTTTGACTTCCTGGCAGCAGTTCATGTTACTAATTTTATTCATTGAATGGTTCAGTGCGAGAGTTGCCTAAACCACAAATTTTTTAGCAGCAGATTTCTGCATAAAATAACTGTAAATTATCATTTATGTGTGTGCCAATGTAGATGTACTAGATGAATATTAGATTATACTACTAAATTAGAAGTAATATCCAATTGAGATCATATAATTTAAAAAAACGAGGTCTGAGTTTAGAATTCAATAACTTTTGCAGTGTACTTGTGACGTACGTAACTCTGGCACTGAGCCACTGAATTATGGAATTTATGTAAGTTTATGTGCACATGGCTCTTAACATCTTTACCGTAACCAATCACTCATAAGTGCGTAAAAACTCTCTCGTACTACACACCATTATTGTGGTCACCGTATTCTGTCACTTGGCATTAGAGTACCGTATGAAGAGACATGTTACTTTAAAAACTCTCTATCATTATATTCCATTTGCATTCACTGCCACGGTTACCTACTTAACTGTTCGCAATCGACCGGTTAGTAAATTCTCTTGGTTAGCGTGGTTTAACTCATAACCGAGCTTAGTACCACATAAAAACAACATAATGCGTAATTTACTAATATCTGTTACTTAAACGTCCCTAACCGAGATTGGTGCACTCGGCCATCAATGTGTCTGAATAACTTGTTTAGTTAAAAGAAAGATTTTAAATAAAGTTACAGTTATTACAATTGAGTCGATACATACTTAATAAGTCTTTGTATAGACAATTAGGGCGCATTTTAAGACTGTAAATCTGTGTTTTTAGTGAATTTCTCTAACATATTTTACTTGACTCTTCAGTTAAAAATAACCCGAAATATTTTATTTTATTTTATTCAACTCTTACAGCGTTTAACCTGACAACACGCTTAAAAATGTAACTTACATCCAGTAATATACATCCGCCTTGGCTTATTTATATCTCCAGAGTTCCTTTTATTATTAGTCAAATGTAGGAGTGATGACATTGAAGGTTAAAGCGTCACGTCGGTTGTCCAACGGTAACTACAGAGTCCTACACATCAATTTTCCACTTCTATTTTTAAATGTTGAATGACATTTATAAACTAGTCAGGTCTATAAAATAAATATAAATCAAACTGGTGTATTTCATTGATAAATCCAATAACTCACTACCTATAAAAGATACACACTACAAAACCTATAGGCTATTTAAGTTACAGAGCAAATAAATAGCGTTCTATATAGTGAAATTTATTTTTTTCCATAATTAATATTTTACATAATTTTACTCAAAATGTGCAAAAAAATGTTTGTCGCTCCACAAATTCAATTGCTTGCTATATTTAGATGTTCAAAGGTGTGCATATTACAAGTGAAATACTTAAGCAAATACGAGCTTTTCAAACCTGTATTAATATTTTTAGACAAATTTTATCGCATACAAATGTTGGTACGCCTACATTTACTTGATAAAACTTTGTTGTACTTGTTGAAAAAGACTGTTCAGAACTCTTCCGTGACGTAATCTACAGATACCATGTTGGCGCGATGTTAGTGTGTCGAGTACATGCTCAGACGTATTCGATAAAATTCAAAATATATATACTATATACATAATTAATACCATCACGAAACTTTATTTAACTGTAACTTGAGAATAGGGGTACCACTGTTTGTCTCTCACATCAGTTTATAATTAAATAGACCTACTTTAATAGTAATAATAGTAGGCCTAATAACAATACTACTAATAGTAGGCCCTGGTACTACTACTACTACTACTAATACTACTACTACTACTACTACTACTACTACTACTACTACTACTACTACTACTACTACTACTACTACTACTACTACTACTACTACTACCACCATTTTTATTATCATTATTCATAGGTTTCTGTCCAAGGGCAATTTCTTCACTGCAAATCCAGTACTCACCAATCTCCCCCCTTTTCCACCTTCCTCTTGGTCTCCCATATGAACCATATATCTTAATGTTGTCTATCATCTGATATCATCTTTTCTCCCGAACACACAGCTAAACATAGCGTTTGCTGTAAACTTTTAACTTAAGACAAACACTTGGAATCCATGACATCATTCCAAAAATAATTACTTCAACCATTAAAGGGTCTGGGGCAATTCTGAAAAATCATTTATACGGAATATCATAATACCCCCCCATTTTCTATTCGTTAGTGTGTGATTGTTACAAATATATGTACAAATTTATTATTTCTTAAACTTAAGCTCCTAGTTCACATTTCAATTTGACTCATCTATCTTACTGTAATCATTACTATTCTTATATGTGTGTTATTCTGTGTTTTTGGCAACCCAGGATGCCTGGGCAGACTATTTCTTGAAATAAATTATATATTATATACTCTTAATTAAATTTTTAAGTAATAATTAGAACAATTTCTGATATAAAATTTTAACTTAAAATGTTAATAAATTAATAAAATAAAAACTAAAAGGACAGAAATATAAATAATAATATATGAATTAAATTCAGAGGCACTACTGTTAACATGTTTAAGCCTATATTATAATTATCTTTGATGTACATTTCAAACTTAAAATATTACTGTTACATAGGTACCGCTCTTAATGCAATGTCTAAGCCCATATTACTATAATATTTGTTGTAAAATTTTAGCTCAAAACTCCGGTACAATTGTAACATAGGTATTACCCTGAATGAAAAGTTTAAACCTGTATTATAATAACCTTTGCTGTAAAATTTAGCTTCATAAACATTGCTAAACTGAAGTATACTGTACATGTTTAGAATGAAGGATTCTGTTGTAGAGTGACCCCGTAGTGCGCGTTACTTGTGTTTGTGAGCAGGGTATCTACTGAAGGACACGTGACGTATTGCATATCCCGTGCACGCTTATACTCGTATTCATTCCGATGTTGTTAGACTAAGAAAATGTTCCTTAATAATCACATATATGCCGTCTTGAACCTCTGAGGTTCTGTCTGATATGTACATATATTATCAGGCAGTACATCTCACTTGACGATGTGTAGGAGGAAAAACAATATTGTTTGTACACATCTGAAGTCTGATGGAGAGGGAAAGGAACTGGCCACCATACCACATTACCTCCTGGCCTAGTTGTCTCATGAGTGATGACTTGCTGGTGTCAGTTGTGGTGTCCGATCTGTCTTCTTACAGTTTACTAAACAACAAGCCATCTTGGTACCTCAATCTGTAGAGCACTCACGACTATCGCTGACCAGAGATCAAATCTCGTCGGAAGCAGATTTGAATTTGTTATTAACAAAGCCAAGGTTGTGAGTATTTTCTCAGGGTTCGCCAGTTTTCTTCAGTAATTTCATCACACTCAACATTTCCCTATTCATTAGTATCACCGTCTCGAAAAATAGGGCTGCGCTTGTGTTTACGTGTCGTCGAATCGATCGTACGCCGTGATATGTGTTCCTTCCTTGTGGTATGTCCAAAGATTGGTAGATGGCAGTAGAGGTGAATTTTAGTCTTCTAATAGATTTTGCATCAGTTGCTTCGGAGGCGCCCACGTTCTTGCTTGACTGACGGGGACATAACTCGTGTAAATCTCAGAGTTACGTCAGACCATCACCAGAGGCATTGTGTATACGAATTTGAAAGCTGAAGAGAAGTGCGAATATCAGGGCTGGATCATCCAGTGGAAAAAATTAACAAGAAACTCATTCCACTAAGAGTTCACTAAAATCTTAATAGAGCTTGGAGATGCTGCATTTCCAGTTTCTACAGTACACATATCTATCTATACTTCAAGTAGGAAACAAGGCTACGTCATTAATTGGAGAGCAAAAAATATTCATTTGGCTGAGCCAGGCAAACCGAAGAATTCTGCTAATAAGGTTTACTAGCAATCCAGCCATTCGTTACAGAGAAAAGGAGGTCAGAATTCTTCCTCAGTCTTCTGATGACGAAGGATTTCAAGCTGTAACACATAAAAATCACAAACTCGAACTTACTGTAAGCATAGAGTAAGGTTATTGAATACTGCATCTAAATGCATTTGACCTAGTTCGATAATTGTAACATGAATCTGAAAGTTAATTGTAACAATATAGAAGAATCTCTAAAAATACTACTATCTTGAAAGACTCTGAAAGTAATGAAATTGAAGATTAAATTGAAAACCATTTCATATTTATAGATCAATGAATTTAATAAATAGAAAGCACTGTCGTCTCATTATGTTCTTCTGTGGACAACTAATACCCGAGCAAGTCTGTGCTGCTTTTGTAAATCCACGTAATGGAACAAATGGATGTTAATCATAGTGTAACCAGGACACTTGGATGTTTAATTCAAGTAAATAATTGCCTTGAAATCCCTTGCGTCAAAATAATGATAGCAAGAGATTGTCTTCTAAATAAATCCTAGGGATGATAAATAGAATAGCGAGTATGAGGGAAGATAATGAGAAAAAATTGTCCATATGCTATTTTCTTTTAAATAGTTGCGCATACATTAGTCATGAAACTGTTTAACCCTTAAGCAGTCGCGCCTAACTTTCTAACATTAAGAGTCGCGTTGGATATTGCTGACACTCCAAATATAATGGGTTCTTATGATATATTTTTTTTAGTAAATAATTAAAATATCGCTCTATTTTTATTTATACAACTATATGAAATACTTTAATATCTGTCACAATGTTATAATTAATGTATAGTAATGGTAATATTTCAATATTGGTTCACATGTACTATTCGAATGTCTATTTACTCCTGATCATAATTCACTTTTTATGTTCCTTTCCAAACCACTTTCTTGATTTTTCTCTGCGCAGTCACTACTTAACGTTCATTGTTATTATTTTTTACACTAGTATGGTCAGTTTAGTCACTGTCACAATAGGAGCGTTGTTGTAACACTTCGTCAACCCACACCACTTAAACCGTTATTACATCGAGTATGTGAATTCCGTTTTCAAATATGTTTACAGTTATAGGGATATTCTGATCTAGCTCCAACAGATAGCGTGCGTGTACTTCGAAGGATGTACTTTGCATGTGCATTTCTTTTCCAGTATAAAACATTAAGTATTTACGTAGTGTATATTGTATATTAAATACCCTTAAAAACAACTCAAAATGCCAAATTTTTGTTATGTTCCTATATGTAAAAACCAAGGAACGTTTTTTGCCTTCAGTCAGATCCCGAAAGATTCTACTTCAATTAAGGAATTGCTGGCTATAGTTTCATTTTGGAAGATGGCAAAGAAAAATTGTAATGAAACATATGCAACCTCTACAGCAAGCTATGTTACCTTAGATAATAGTCAGTACTTGTAGGAATCTCCGAAGTTTACGCTTGCATTTTACAATGGGACGACTCATTATTAATTTAGGTGTATTAATTTAAGTAAAGTTAATAGAAGCTTTTAACTACCAGGCCTACAGTAAACTCTCGATGAACTGGAAAGTTTATTATCCAGGATGATCCGTAGAAAATAGACCTATAAATGATATAGTCTATATATAAAATAAGAAAGTAGGATAACCTTGACTTCAAAAATACAATTCGTGAATAATGTATTTAATGTAGACTAATTATTAAAACCATGTTTTAATTTCAAATTTCCAAAATCATCCTACTTAACCTCCTGGGTCCTGATACATGATTATGATATAAGATGTAATGTGCAGATACCCGAAGTAGTACAATATACTTACATTTGTGCCCTAACTGTAACTTGCAGAATTTTTTCATCATCTTTCCTTATGTCAGTGACTTTTTTTAGTGCAGATAATGAACTTTAAAAATAAAACAACATATGTCTCAAGACTCAAGAGGATATTCAAAACTGCATGTACTTAACCTACAAGAGCCCGAATAATCGTCATACTACTGCGATCATATTATATTATTCCATTAAAAATTGCATTTGATCTTTCTGCAACTAGAGAAAGAATACGAAGAATTCAAGCCCGATAGTCCCTTCCATATAAAAAACACACTGGTGGCTGCATATCCTGTTTTCCGTATACGGTACTTACAGTACTAATGATTAAAGAGGCAATATTAATCTTCGAAAAGTTTCTGTTCCTTTTTATTCGTGCACATCGTTCTCAAAGTTCTCGTTTATGTTCATGAACATTCAATTTACTCGTCTCTAATATTCTAAATATTGTAGATTTCCCTTTCCATCTCTTAAGGGGAATCGCTCCGTATTATAAGTTTATGCTATTATTTATTGTAGATTTAATTAAATTATTAACAGTAATCTCACTAGACGTTTAGATTTATCTAGAGAAAATCAAAACTCGAGTGGGATTTAATTGACTATTACACGATTAGTAGAAAGTATATAAAGATTAGAAGTAACGAAGTACTCCAATACAATAAAATATTGACTTACGAAAATACAACTGTCTTCAAATGTATTATTGTACCATCTCAACATTACAAATATTACGCTAGATGTATGCTAGATGGCAGTAGTGAGCAATGCCTTCTCGTCGAGAAGTTCTCGATCTACACGTATACACGATGGCAATGTTACTAGTCAGAAGGCTTTGTTGATTCAGTTTCATTTTTATTATTAAAACAGTTGCATTCCACTTCAATTATCCGAATCCCAGTAATTAACGTCACTTGACAGATGATTTTCAATAAATCTTAATATTAAACAATCTCTGATACGTGACTATCCATAATATCATATAGCAGAAGCTATAACATAACCTAACTAATATACACAAGTGTTAGAAAAGTTTTAATTAACGACGATGACATAAAAAATAAACAGGAATAATTTTAAAAGGAATAATTATTGAATGTACAATTTTCAAATTTGAATGTGGTTGGTGGTTCAATTGATGTTATATTGGACGTGTGCGTAATAGAAGTGGAACTCGTTGATTTAGGCCTACATGGTGTATTCAACTTATTCAGGATTTCCAAATGGTGCTCTTCATTTATTTGTAAATCGGATTTCAGAAGATGCATAGGTATGATAAGTGATTTTTATTAATTCTTGTGCTTGAATGCCAATGCGAGTCATATTTGAAACTGCTGTGCATCGACTGGAGTGGTTTGTAATTATATATATATATATATATATATATATATATATATATTTTTTTTTTTTTGACGTCCAGACCAGCGCAGTTTCAAATGTTGGAAAAAAAAAAAAACAAATGCTAGGGACGCGATAAAATTAAACAAATGCTAGGGACGCGATAAAATTGTGCGATAAGCAGCCATGATTGGTTGAAATACGGCCTTTCGTACCGTTTTATTGGTCAAAAGTAGTATGACGTAGTAAGAGTGTAATAGTCAGGTAAAAACATACTGAATTATATTAAATTATACCTACTAGCGTATTCAAAATAAACTTATAAATATAATTTTTACACGGAGAGAAAACCAACAAGCGGAAGAACGTAATCAACTGTAGCATATGACATAATATAGCCCTACAACATATTTTGCCGCATAGAACGCTCCTGCCATGTAACGGTAATACTTTGCATAAGATATCCCTCTTGTTGCCTTACCAATTCTAAGAAAGGTACTGAAAGTTTCAGTAGTATGGGCTTACTCAATATGTAGTTAACAGTTCCGTATATGTGACTGGGATGTTGACAATACCCCGCGTGACTACTTAAGAATTAAACTAGTTTTTCACTCTATGAAGTTGTTATCAATACATTTAGAAATAAAAATGCGTCTCGAATTTTTCGTAATGTAAAGGTAACATAGTATTAATTTTATTTATAACTAGCCGTAGCCGTGCGCTCCGCTGCTCCTGTTAGAAATAAATATAAAGTAATTACATAATTAAAATAGGACGTTTGATCCAGGGAACAACTTTTACAACAGCGCAAGATAATCTGCTTCGCTCATTACCCAATGTTTTTTTGCATTGCATTTATTGCATATATATTTTATGTATTTTAACACGATTCAATTGAGCATAGTTAAAATTTGAATTATAAAATAATGGATTGCTAAGCTAACGTACTATTACTGCATACTAAATCAATACACTCTCGTTGTTCGTTAATTCTCTGAGATTAAAATGAGTGTACATAAATATTATTTTAAGAAATACAGAAAACGAATGTACAAAATAGCCTATCAAATTTTCTGTGCATAAGAAGCTATTTTAATCTTACCTGTCCTCGATTTATATATAGCAGTATGTCCATCTAGAGAAACTACACTTTCCAATGGTGAAATAATAATTAATTATATAAATCGGTTAATTTAGCTTCCGATATTACGTCATACAAACACAGAAACATTCTTTGTAGGCTATGTTTAATAGCTTTCGATTGTTGATGTCCAAGGCCCCTGTTTCGATTGTTGTTGTCCAAGGCCCCTTATAGACGAAGTAATTTGTTCTTAATTCATTGCACCGTCTTAGATGGCGTTATTTTAATTTTAAAACTCATTTATCTCATTAAATATCAGTCCTATCAAAATTGTGTGAAGAATAAAACTTATCGGAAATCATTTTTAAAGAAACTTTTGTTATGTAACATTTTTCACAAAAATCAATAATAGGCGAGATATTTCGATTTATTTAATCCAGGCCCCCTTATAACCCCCCTTTTAAACAAAATAATTTGAATGCCATATAGCCTAAAATCTAAGTTACAACGAACTTAATTTATAATTACAATTTTCATATAAATCGGTTCAGCCATTATCGCGTGAAAAGATAAACATACAGACAGACATACAAACAAAAATTAAAAAAATGCCATTTTCGGTTTCAGGGTGGTTAATTATATATGTTTGGACCAATTATTTTTGGAAAATCGAAAATTGCCAGAAAAATTTCGGCTACAGATTTGTTATTAGTATAGATTACGAACTTACAAATTCAGAGATGTTAGCGACTTTCTGCACTCCTATAACGAAATTTTTATTGTTTGTTAAATAAGACCATTATTACAGTACTAAGTAGTGGATTAAATGTAACCCTTGTATAACTTTGTGTAATTTTGTCTCATTTACACGATTCTGTTTAATAGTACACATTTTTGTTACGCATATGCGTTATATTTCACATGAGACAGAAGAAATTATCCTCATTTTATTTAAAATAATGTCCCCAGTGTTTAAATTAATTAATTTAGAACTGCTGAAAATATTTTATGCTGTTACAGAGCAGAAAAACATATCCCTGGAATTTTATGTTTTTTATCTTCAGAAGTGTATGGTGAATAAAATA
Organism: Periplaneta americana; assembly: GCF_040183065.1. Classification (NCBI taxonomy): domain Eukaryota; kingdom Metazoa; phylum Arthropoda; class Insecta; order Blattodea; family Blattidae; genus Periplaneta; species Periplaneta americana. Next base: position 80,750,678 of record NC_091133.1, on the reverse strand, counting down.
GATTTTCTTTGTATTAAGTAATTTTACCTTGTAAATAAACTCTGTTTTCATTGTAGGTAGTTAAAACTGTTTCCTATTAAAGTTTCGAACGATATATTATCTTCTTTTGTTAAATTTTGATACTAAATTTTAAGCTTTTACGTAAAATAACATTAATCTAAGAGCCTGCTCTAGATAAAAAAAAATTAGCGAATGCATACACTTAGCTTCACCAGGTAAAGAATGGCCTGTAATATAATTAAATGTCAATAACTCAGTACCTGTAAGATGAAGGCTACACAATACAATCTTATTTGTAAATTAAACAATCAACAAAATGCTTGCTATCCATGTAGCTTATTTTGTTTATTAATCAATATTTTATATGTTGTTGCATAATTCCTGAACACATGCAATTGTTCACGTTCTGACCATTTTCAAACGCTTGTCATTTCCCAAATACAAGAGTTGCATATACTAGGACGTTCGAAAAGTAATGACAACACAGTTACTGCTTCACAGTAAATTTATTTACATTACTTTGACATTACAAGCTTCAAATATAATCTCCCGTCATGTCAACAATACCTTGTCAAATTCTTGGAAAACGGAGGACTCCATCAGCAGCAGCATTTCTGGATATATATCTCACTGATCAATCTAAAGATCTTCGGACGTCAGGTCTTGATTAAAAGCGAATACTTCGCTTCCATCCAACTTGTAATAGTTCAATATGGTACGACTGCTCTCCCACAGACTTCTTGTAATGCGCTAAAACACTGAGTTGCATGTTTACCTTTTACAACTTTGATTTTTATGAAGCAACTTTGTTCGTACCTTTATGTCTGTATTGTTTACTACATTAGGAGTAGAGAATGTATGTCCGCCGTAGCCGTCTTTCAGTGCTATTTCATTATAAAAGTGTTAACCCCTGCAGGTAGATAACCTGTTTGAAATTAAAGTCCCTTTTGATGCCTGGGAAATATGCACTGGGTGAAAGGAACTGGCCACCTTACCACATTATCTCATGAACTAGTTGCCTCGTAAGTGGTGCCTTGTTAATATCACTTGCGGGATTCAGACATGTCTTCAGACAGTTAACTAAACAATGACAACAACAAAATATAGATTACTTTTATCAAACGGCTCCAAATGTCCAGCCGTACCACCCCACAAAATTATGCAATTTTTGTGAAACACGAACATAGTTACCAGCACCAAAAGGGCTTTCAATTCCAAGCAACTTTCCTGCCTTCAAGGGTTAATACTTTCATAGCGATGTAGCTCTTAAAAGAGGCTTCGGCAGACATGCATTCCCAGCCTCAAAGGTCTCTAAATATCCTGTCCTACCTGCCCACGAAGTTCCTTCATCACTTTTATTAATTTAGAGCGCAATACCAGGCATCAAAAGGGCCTTTTATTTCAAGTAAGTTGTCCATCTGCAGAGGTTAGCACATTTTCTATGTTTTAGCTCTGAAAGGAGGCTTCGATTTACATGCATTGCCTATCTGAAACAGCTCCAAAAGTCTTGTTCTACCTCCCCAAAAATTTTTAAAAATATTTCTGAAACACGGATACAGTTATCAGGCAGCAAAAGGGCCTTCAGTTAATTTCAAGAAATCTACCTACTTGCAGCGGTTAGCACATTTACAGAGATGTAGCTCTGAAAGGAAGCTTCATTGGCTCCAAATATCCTACCCTATAACCCCACGAAGTTTTTACAATCTTCTTGAGACATTCTGTATATGTCGTGAATGAAATACGTAATTAAATCCTAGCTTCTTAATTCTGTGTTGATATTTAGCTACCTTTTATGGTTCAAGAGTGTTTGTACAGTTCTTCATAAAGTTTTCTTATATTGTAGTGGACTATTACGGAATTCGCTGTGATGTTATCTACAGTTATGGTATATCGGCGCGAACAAAACGTGCTATGAACATGAACGAATATATTGTAACATTTAATAAAATTCAGAACATACACTTACAAATATATTAGATAACTTCATTCAGTCCTAAATTTGAAACTGAGGATCCCGTGTTTATGTTTAAATCTGTATGAAAACAGAATCAGAAAATGTTGATTCTCATAGATATGAATGATATTCCCCGAGGCAGAAAAATGAGTAACGTAGGTGACAGAGAAAACTGTTTTGTTTTCTAATGAAGTGAAACATTCTACTTGCTATCAAATCAAAATTAAACTACAATAGTCGATTAAAATCATTCTGCTTATCTAGGCGCTTTAGTGCTAATCCAAGCAGCTCTTATATACAAGTTTGGATGGTTCAGACGTGGCTTGTGGCTTAGAACAGTTAAATCACTAGCAAGGCTTCCTCTGGGGAAGAAGTTAAGCTGTTAGTGTCTTGTGGTAAATTTACAACACGCAACAGAAACCTGTCTTGGATAGAGAGCTCTTAATAAAATCTACTGCTACTCCTACTGCCACTGCTCTTGCTACTGCATACTACTACTGATGCTGCTGCATGTTTCTACCACAGTCTACTATATACAGTCGCGAAGCTCAATGTGTAGTAAAAATGCAAACATGGGAGTTGCCCACCACTAGGATCGCTACTATCGCCTCATCATCACAGATCTCTCCTAGCAGATGACAAAATATGTTACACTTTCGTTGTCGTGTTCTTTTGGAAAAATTAGCACCTTCCTTCCATTATTGAAATTTTAAATGGATAAAGTTCATTTATTATTTTAATGAAGTATATTAAATTCCATCATAAACTTGAAGATACCTGCAAGAAATAGGTTAATATTATTTTTGTTTGTGCAAAACGAACTGAAATTTACTATAATCGCTTCACCCATTCAAGATTATAGCGATAATGAACTATGAAACCAATAAATATCAATTTGCATTTCCCTTTACAACAATAGTATAATAACAATAATAATGGAAATATGAATTAATGGGAGTAACTTACGTGTACCGGTACTTGTAGTAGTTAACAAAGTGGGATGAGGTTAAGCAGTAATAATCACACCAGAATTGGAAATAAAACGTGATCAATAAATTTTATTGTAACAGACTTACTTTTTCTACGTCTCTAGTAAAGTAACAAATAAAAATAACAACAAAATTAACAGCTATAAATAAAAACATATCCTTTGAAAAAAAAGTAGGCCTAAGTTGTCTGAAAATGTACAATTATTCAAGGAATCAGCTGACACAGACGTAGAATTAGTGCAAAGCTTTTGTTTCTCAGCTGCAGGTAATAACAGAACAGGTTTATTTAAAACATCAAATAAAGTTGGAACTGCATTCCAGATTAATTTATTATTGTTTTCATTCATAAATTGTGTGTTTTCGAAATGACGAGAGCAAAACTTTATATTATTATTAAGATATGCTTCATTCTTTATCATTAGATCTTCCCTCCTGCTGTTTATTAACCACTTTTTGTATCTATAAGTAAAATAAGAAATAGATGTTAGGATTTTTCTTCACGAGCATCAATGTGAAATACGCAACGACCTAGCACTCGATGGAAATGCAACTCAGTCCACTCTAAATCCAAAGTCGACCGTGGACAGTCTATTGTTTCTAGTTGCTAACCGCTTGGAGCGCTTTATTCACGAGATTTGCAAAAAAAAACCTCAAGCTTCGCGACTGTATATAGTAGACTGTGTTTCTACTACTACTACTACTACTACTACTACTACTACTACTACTACTACTACTACTACTACTACTACTACTGCTGCTACTCCTGCTACTACTACTACTACTACTACTACTGCTACTGCTACTACTACTACTACTACTATTACTGCTGCTACTCCTGCTACTACTACTACTGCTACTGCTACTACTACTACTATTACTGCTGCTACTCCTGCTACTACTGCTACTCCTGCTACTACTACTGCTACTACTACTACTACTACTACTACTATTACTGCTGCTACTCCTGCTACTACTACTACTGCTACTGCTACTACTACTACTACTATTACTGCTGCTACTCCTGCTGCTACTGCTACTACTACTGCTACTGCTACTACTGCTACTACTGCTACTACTACTATTACTGCTGCTACTCCTGCTACTACTACTACTGCTACTGCTGCTACTGCTGCTACTACTACTACTACTACTACTACTACTACTACTACTACTACTATTACTGCTTCTACTCCTGCTACTACTACTACTACTACTGCTACTACTACTACTACTACTATTACTCCTGCTACTGCTACTACTGCTACTACTACTACTACTACTACTATTACTGCTGCTACTCCTGCTACTACTACTACTACTATTACTGCTGCTACTCCTGCTACTACTACTACTACTACTACTACTACTACTACTACTACTGCTACTGCTACTGCTGCTGCTGCTGCTGCGTTGCTAGACAAGGTATCAGTAATAGATTAATGTTAATCTCATTCGAGAACTTGTGTATATTCAAGGTACAAAATTAACGGCATCACTCTGTATAGTATTTATATTCTTTTTTTTTTTTTCGTTGTGATAGGAGAATGGAAAATCCCTTGGTGTATTGCGAAGTCTATAATGAGTTATTATATGTACGAGAGCTTCTCTCACGTTCTTTCCTTTGTTCACGTGGAACACTCAGACATCTCTTCCTTCGCCTTGAATATTCAGCGAACGAAAACACGTACCTAGTTTTTTATTAGGGTTAATCCAAATGTTTAACCGGATCTATGTGTTCGGAATTCCTCCGTGCCTTCTTCATTGGGAATGCATCTCTGCGTGAAGATTTACGGCCTCGTGAGTTAGAAAGCGATATCTGCGGAAGGGTGCTGTACATATCGCACAATTCCCGTCAGTCGCTAGAGATACAGAGTATTTTCAGACTTCATGATTCTGTTTATCTTTCTGTCAGAATGTATATATTTATCAGCATGTCACCTAAATTGTGTCACTCCGTAATTCTGTAGCCTACTATAATAATTATATATATTTTTAAATTCATATCGTATTGATACAATAATTAACCATAATTATTGTCGTAATCAGGGCATTGATTATCACTACCACCACACCAACATCATACTAATACTTTTTAATTCTGTTATTTAATAACGCATTATGGGATGCGGCATTATGTACCAGCACACAGTGTGCAATAACGCAAATCTAGCTGGACAAAATTAATAACTTCTCTGCATTCCAATGGTTAGTTATGAAACTTTGTACAGACCTTACAAATATCACATATTTTTGTGTACAAACTCTGACTAATTTGTGTACAAGGAACTACCACTTAATAGAGGGTTGTTTTAGACTAAAATAATAACTTCTCTCCTGTCTAACAGATTTTATCAAACAGTGTACGGAAGTTACAGGTAGAATATATTTTTTTGTGTACAAACTATATTTACGGTTTGATAAGAGGAAGTCCCCCCTTTACAGGCAGTGAATTTACGCAAAATTGACTTCTCTCCTACACAACAGATCTTTATGAAACTTTGTACAGGAGTTACAGGTAGCATAGATTTTTATGTACAAATTCTGATTACATCTGCATTGTAATGTATTTCCGTAAAGGCTATTACAGTGTATGTCCATATTTATTCGCAGATTTTCCAACAAAACTTCATTTAACTAGCTAGCTAGCTAGTGAGTACAAATTAAAATTATAGAACAAAAATATTTCTAGCCACTACTCTAAGATCCAGGCTCGTGTACGGTGTGGTCTTAGGCAATAATAAAACCTAAAATTTACAAGGAACTTTACTAAATACAATAATTAACTTAATTCGAACCAATAAATAACACACAAGAGCAAAATAAAAAGGCAAGACAAAAAGAGAGAAAAAATATTTAATATAAATTGACAATCAGACAGAAGCCAATGATATTCAATAAAAACATGATTATAGTCGACAGAAATAAAAGGTAAAAAATATACACATTTGTTAATAATATATCATGAATAATTTTATAAATTTCTTTTTTAAGAGCTTCATTTTAGAAATATTTCAAATTTGCAAAATGGTTTGTAATTTTATTATAAAGTCTTGGGCCGAAACTACCTGTATGCTACCTGTAGGCCTAATTGTTGTACAAAGTTTCGTAAAAATATATTAAATAGGAGAGAAGTTATTAATTTTGTCTAAATGCACCACTATAAAGGGGCAGTTCCTCTTATGAAACATAATCAGACTTTGTAGACAAAAAATAAAATTTCCCCCTGTAACTTCTGTATAAAGTTTCATAAAAATCTGTTAAATAGGAGAGAAGTTATTAACTATGTTTAAATGCACCCGCTATAAAAGGGTAATTTTTCTTGTGCAAATGTAATTAGAATTTGTACACAAAACATGTGTGCCACCTGTAAGGTATGTACAAAGTTTCATAACAATCCGTTGGATTGCAGAGAAGTTATTAATTTTGTCCAGCTAGTGATTTGCGTTCTGATTCACTGTGCGTCTGTTAAGGTTAGATAAACATATAACTTATCCAATGTATTTTTAACCTGATGTTCGGTGTCATGTGATCAATTTTGCAGGCATAAAACACTCACAAGTGATTAAAAACTTTCTTATTCCATGATTATTTTCTGCTGTTAAGCCAAATATGGAACAGTTACCGTATGCTCCACCACTGAAAGAAAATAATTACTGATAAATGCGATAGGACTCGCAAACTTCAAAACAAAATTCAACACTCCAAATAATGATGTATTAAATAGTGAAAGAATCGTTTTAACCGGACGTGACCGACTATACTAAAACTCGCATTATATTTGGAGAATTTTTAAATAATATTTTTCAATTGTAATGTTTAAACCCTTCTGTAAGAAGAAAAATACTTTACAAACTTGATGTTGAAGTCACATTAGTAAGAACGTACCTATCTGAATAGATTCCATGTTTCACAACACAATAAATCACTAACAATTGGCTCTTTTTCGCCCACATAATAAGCCTCTGTCTACGGCTGAACAGGAGCGAGAAGTGTTAGGAAGAACTCATTGTTCATACCCTTCTAAATATAGCTTGCTGTTGATAAAACAGTAAACGATATTTCTCACAACATTCTTAAAATATTAAACAACATGAATTTATATTCAGCTATGCCTAACTAAACAAGTCGAAATTTGATTTTTGTCCACAAGGACTGGGAAAATTGCACACTGTGCATCGGTGAAATTTGTGGTAGCTGGATGTTATTTGGCGGAAGTATTAGTATTAGATATGCCAGCGGAAGATGCAGAGGAGAATCTTGGGAATCAAGGTTAAAAGACAGGATATCAAACGAAAGACTACATGAACTGTCCAATACAGTAGATATAGATAGTGAGGAGAGGTATGGAGATTAAGTGGAAATGGGGAAGACACGAGGCGAGACTATATACTGTACATCAATCAAAGTGGACACATCTAACTGCCATGTCGGGTCCTTACATCGGTAACAGAGGGGCGTACACGTTTGCTAAGGAGGCAAACAAGCAGTGGTCAAGGACAGCGAAAGACAGAGGGAAGTGGAAAAAACTAGGAATTGACCAGTATAATTAAGTGAAAAAGTGACTAATAATAATATAATGAAAGTGATGATTTAGTGCGAACGTTAAAAGTGAAAAATAAAAGTGACTATCAGCTAACACACCTAGGTACAGTGATAAATGCCAAGTTATTGTGTTTCTTAAGCAGTCATCTACGTATAAGAGTGCAATATAACCAAAGTCATCGTTTTTGGCACGTGAAATAAGTAATGGGAACATTAAGACTGAGTAGCTTATCCTTGCCGCAGTCTGTGGGCGATAAAGCTGACAACTGTGATTGGCAGATAGCTGACGTGACTTGTTTTTAGGAGGTGATACCACTCTCAGCTGCAGTGACAACAGTTGCTCTCTGACTGGGCACTGTACTCAAGGATATAGTCTACCCCAGAAAAGCAAATTGCGAGTATCTTACCTTGGCCGCAGTTAGTGGGCAATAATGTTAACAACTGTAATTGGCAGATTGCTGACGTGTGTGTATTCAGGAGGTGGTACCATTCTCAGCTGCACTGGCAACAGATTCTGACAGATTTAGTACTGTACTCAAGGACACGCGTCAAAAAGGCTGGCACTGGCTGTACAATGTCTTACGATTTAAGAACTCTTGGTCGAAATGGCTCGTCGAGTAAGTACTCGAGGGCAAATCCTATATTGGCGGCCTTAGTTCTACATAGGGCATTAATGACTGATTCATTCATTCATCCATTCATTCATTAGTACTCATCATGGAATTATCTGAAATTCGCCGTACAATTGCGGAAAACCTCAGGACAATAAATCGGGTAATCAGCTGAAGAGACGTTTGAACTCAGCTTCAGGTCACGATTTCATCTCACTACCGTTGAGCTACGTCGGAGGCTATTATCATCATCCATCATCAACTTTCGTCCAGTGCCCTACAGTTAATATAAAATTCTTAATGGCAAAAATGGCTTCAGGGAAAAGTATCTACCTACTATGCAAATCTGGCTTTCATGTAAATCTCCCTGTGAAGCAGATTTGATTAATTTCAAGGGAAAAATTTTTCCAGGGCCGGGTATCGATCCCGAGACGCTTCGCGTAGCGCACGATTGCTCTACCGACTGAGCTACCCCGGAACTACAGCAGACACCATCCAAATTTTTCCCTTTATATCCACACAACTCAAGTGGGCTGACAAAGGCCAGAAACCCAACTTTCAGTGCATACAAACACTGTGTGGCTTGAATTGTGTTTTTCTGTTAACGTACCTACGGTGACGTATATATTATGCAAATCTGGGTCTCAGGTGAAGTTCTCTGTGAAGGAGACTTGATTAATTTCAAGGGAAAAAATGTTCCTGGGCCGAGCATCTATCCCGAGACCCTTCGCTTAGCTTAGGAATGCTCTATCGACTGAGCTATTCATCAGTTCACAAAACGGTTTGTGAAAGCAAAGGTATCTATTTATTAAAACATTAATTCGGAAAGTACCGAAAATCATGGTGGTGAATTTATAGGAGCCTGTGACCCGTTTCTATGGGGGCTCATTCCGATAATGTCTTAACGTCTTAGAAGAAATATAAAATTTATGTGTATATTTAAGTATCATATTTTTATACTGGCCGTATGACACTGATTTTGGTAAATGATGTAAATAAATGAGATAAATTCTACATTTTATACAACTCTTAAACTTTGAAATTTCATCCCGTACCTTCCGCGTGGAAATCCGAAGCTCTAAATGTACGTTGCGTCATTAAATCGTAATATAAACCGAAAGTAAAAAGCGAGATTTTATTTAGCCAATCTTGTGGGAAAATTGTGACAACGCCATCCCCTTCGTAAAGTAGGCCTACATTTTCACATTGCGGTTTATACTTCCGCACCGGTCTTGTAAACTGTATCAGATACTTTGCACCATGGTTTTATCTGCTGCAGTTTTACGGATTCCAACACAACTTGTAACCCATTCAAAAGACAATTTCAATAAAATCCGGGAGAAAAAACTGCCGCATGTTCGCACGTGATCTTTTTCCGCAGAATTCGGTGACATTAACGCGAGATCCTACTATGTTTTCTGCAAACGTACGCACATTGGCTAACCTCGAATGCCAGTCCGCTTGTTTCTTGTTAATTATGGCTTTCATATCGTCTGCTACAACTTAGAACAGGGTTATCCAATTGCAGTCCCACAGTTGCATGCGGCCTATCTGAATTCCATGATGACTCGTTTTATTAAATTATGCATTCTCTGGCTTCAAAGGTGGCCTTACAGGCCAAGAGTATTTCTTTTTGTATTTGTTCAATATTGCCTTAAGAGGTAGAATTGTCTCATGTTAACCACATGAAAATGAAGTCATCGTCTTTGGTGAACTAGTGATTAGTACAATGAAAGAGTACTGGAACGGAGAAAAATTCTCTCCGGCGCCGGGATTTGAACCCGGGTTTTCAGCTCTACGTGCTGATGCTTTATCCACTAAGCCACACCGGATACCACCCCGGCGTCGGACAGAATCGTCTCAGATTAAGTTCCAACTCTTGGGTTCCCTCTAAAATAATATATATGATATGCGTAAATCACTTCGTGATTTAAGACGGCGCTTATTCCGTCGGATCCCGGCCAACTAGTCACTCATAACGAGTGCACCTCAGCACAGTGTGAACTTCGGTCCTACGTTCATAGACATCTATGACGTAGTGCAGAGGGCGGCCACTAGAGGGAACCCAAGAGTTGGAACTTAATCTGAGACGATTCTGTCCGACGCAGGTGTGGTATCCGGTGTGGCTTAGTGGATAAAGCATCAGCACGTAGAGCTGAAAACCCGGGTTCAAATCCCGGCGCCGGAGAGAATTTTTCTCCGTTCCATTACTCTTTCATCGTATGATGACGCAGAATATCTGGATGGAAATATCATATGTACTTCGGTAAATTAAAATAATATATAGTGATTAGTGTCTAGTTGCTGGGTATGAAGATCGCTGTCTCAGACCCGTCTTATAGTAGTAGAGGTAGGAAGTTGATATCAAACTGTTAAGTTGTGAGAGCTTGGACTATATCTCTACCGAGTTAAAAATACTGTACTTCAACCACGAGAAAGTCTCAGGGGAATGAGACGCAGCGGAGTAATGCTGTGAATGAATGTTGATGTCATAAGATGTCATAAGATCACACATGTGGGTACACGTATCTCTATTGGCTAACTATCACAACACAAACGATAACACTGCTACACACATACTTATACTACCCAAGTTACAAAATTAGATTACTGTTAATCTCCTGGTCTTTTAATCCCTCCATACAGGAAATAACATATGCAGGAGAGCGCATGTTTTTCAAACAGGCGTTATAACGGTAATATTATCTATCTGCTTCGCTCCAATAGATTACGCAATAGTAAGCACATTCCTTTCACGGTTAATCTCCTGATTGGAGAGCAGTAATGGAACGTCTGTCGGTGTCAGTGAAGCAGAACGACAAACGTGTAAAGCCGGATGGTAACCAAACATGTGCTCCAATCTTCCACAGACTTAGAAAAAGAAAATTATATAAAAAAATAATAATTAGTAATTATAAAGTTCGTAACTCCCCAATCTAAATTAATTTACTCATATATACAAAGTGTGCAATTATAATTCTAGCTTCTTTATAACAAATAACAATGAACAGTCTCATTATATCGAAAGAAATACTCTTTTTATTTTCAGAAAAAAAAACAATATTTGTACTCTGAAAATATTCATTCTATGTCACAAGACGTTACTGGAGCAAATCTGAAATATGATATAATATTTATTACTATCATCAGGTGAACAACTACTTTGTGAATCTAATAGTGTATCTCGAATGTGAGACATCATATTAAACCCATACTTCTTTTCAAGAATTCTTTTCGTTTCTATTGTAATGGCAGCTAGAAAGTTCGTATTGTAATTCCGATGTTGAACTTGGACTGTAACGCAACTGAATTCATTGAAGCACGAGACGTCAACATTTAACGAAGAATAATCGGGGGGGGGAAATAAGCGTGTTATACACTCTTTTTTGCATAATTATTATTTAATAACAGTTGAGTTTACTTTTTTGGAATCGTGTATAATAGTCATATTAAGTAAGTAATTAAATAATAACAAACTATCTCACTTTGTTCAGAACCTAAAATATTAATATAAATTAACAATATTCTTCAAGCTATTCACGACTCCACACAAATCCACAAGAATGCCACAATGCATTGTTTATGTGAACATGTTGTGTATCATCTGTAGCGAGCGACAGCAGGGCGAGGCGCGGGTGACATCTATACTCATCGCTGTACTTGAATGAAATCTACTGCTTTGGTACGAACTTCCTAGCTCTGGTCATTAGTAGGACCCGGATGTTTTTGATCTAAATGTTAAAAATGACACTGAGTATATCCCATTGCTTATGTCTAAGAATATGTAACGTAGGTGCCTGGTTTACACTACTTTTGAATTTAAGGAATCTTTGCTAAACATATTGCGTTTCAAATACAAAGAATCGTTTTTTATGTAAATCGCGCGCTATAGATTTTGTTCCCTGCGGGGAAGGTACTGCCATTATCCTTTTGCTTACGTTCATTGTCAAAGAATTAGCTAACAGATTTCGGAGTCAGTGTTTACCAGACCATAACAAATTAAACAATGACAGTGAGAATTCTACAAGAGACACAGGAATTGTTTGCTGACCTTGAACTATACTATGCTTCAATACTAACTTTTAGGTTATATCATACATACGGACTAGAGATGAACAAAACTAACTGCCGCTCTCGCTCGCTGTGTTCTTTGCATTTGTCTTTAGAGTCACGTCTCGTCATTCTCGTGCGCTTCGAGTCTCGCTCATCATTCTCTAAATAGATTTGGTCGGCGTGGAAAGATTTCGTAACTTTGCATAACATACATCATTGAAATAAATAACATTAAATGTTTAAATGAGACAGAAAGACAAAACAGAATATTATCTTAGTTATTAAAATGTTCTGGTTCTATTATATGATTATATGGTTATATAAAAAGAAAACAAAATCTCAAATAAATTTGCATTTCTAAGAAACGTAAAACATAACGTTAATATCGTTTTACTTGAGATTGCACACTTGATCGCAAACATATATAAAGAAAATTCCTAGCCTGTTAATAAGGGCCTAGTAACTAAATAAAGACTGGGTTCAAATAGGCTACTTGATTGTTAATACATATATAACAGTTGCCAAAGTAGATAAAAGTTCAGTCAGGTATAAACAACTGTGGCGATTCAAGGACTTCGGGAGTGATCAATCTCACAAGTAGTCTTTACGTCAACGACGCAACGTATACAACATTGTCATGCGGGTTTTCGGCTTTGCGGGCGCTGTTAGTCTTACTTTTCGATCGTTGATCAACTCTAATATGGGCCCTAGTCATAGTGCGGCTTTCTCCTGGAAGGAATAACGTTGTTTCCTGGAAGGAATAACGTTGTTCAGGAAAAATTTCTCTACTGTAACTCCTCCACGTGGATTTCCAACAACTCTCTAATTGAAAGCGATGTTATTGAAATGCTGTTATATGAAAGAAGTTTTACGTATGGCGAAGTACGAACAATAGAATCTCTTTCAATATATTCCTTCCTACATTTGTACGAGACAAAGCTCTGTATCACTGTCAATTGATACGTATAGAGTAAGTTCTGAGAACCCCTGACGTTCAGCTAATAAATTTCTAGTTAGTCCGAATGTTGTCTTTTATTATTCTTCGGTTGTATGCGGACTATTTTCATACACTTTCCCCTTCAATTTCCTCGTACATAACTTTACGGATCTAAGTTTATGTTACCGAGGTACAAAAGTTATGTTTCTTCATCTTCTACGGAATCGTGAGTAGTGAGATGAAGCCTATATCAACAAGGTGAGTTCGCGAATTCGCTAACGAATTAGATTACGGTACCTGATAATTGACATTCGATTGGGAAAGAACCTCGGAAGATATCTAACCATGAATAATAATAAATAGCCCAGGCAGAATTCCTTTGGAACTTAGTTTGATCTCTATGTATGTATGTATGTATGTATGTATGTAAGTATGTATGTATGTATGTATGTATGTATGTATGTATGTATGTATGTATGTATGTATGTATGTATGTATGTATGTATGTATGTATGTATGTATAAATAGTTATTGCAATAGGCGAATTCCTCATAACCTTCGATATGACAGGATTGAGCACTTTTTGAAAGTTTTAAATATTCCTAAGCTTATTTTACTGTCCGCAAATTTTTTTTGCCCCAGTCGTGTTCGGGAGTTCTTAGAGGTATAAAATGTTCCGAAGTTTGCACCTTTGTGAAATTCATTCTTATTTATTCAGTTAGTAATAAAGTTCTGAAAGCGAGGGAAGAATCTTAAAGCCTTTACGCAAATAAAAATGGTGTTAAAGTATCTGGAATTTCCTTTCAGTAAAATTTAAATCATTAATAACGTTTGGGAGGAATTGAATACATTATGATGAAAGCAAACCTCAGATAAAACAAGGAAAAGTTACGAAAGACCACAATTGAAAATAAAGAATGGAAAAATTGAGATAATAAAGAAGAAGATGAAGTGAGTAAAGCTGAAATACATAGACAACAAATTAGCTATAGTTAGACAAGCATGTAAATTAAAATATTTCGTAGTCAATGATAAGTGAGAAGAATTGGGAATATTAGTCCTACATAGATCAAGTATGGAATCTGGCACGTTGGAAGAAAAAAAATTGTATTCATAAATGTCTTAAATAAAATGACAAACACAGAGTTCACTGGAATTAAATGAATGTGAAGAAATTAACAAAGTTCTGTAATCAGAAGAAACTGATCTTTTATAATTATTACAGAACTTGGAATCAAACGTTTATCTGGATCATTTCAAATACAATTTCGTGACATTTTATTTGTGAGAAGTGAAAAAAAATTTCGTAAGAGTAGCATTAGTAGTTTAATAAAATAAACTATTCATGTTTGGTAAATTTGCGACATGAGGACACAATGAACTTCTTCTCTTCCGGAAGATGCAATGCTTATGATTTATAACCTCTTTAAAACCCATAGCATTCAGCCGGGTTTGAAATCGCCAACGACAGATAAAGTAAATACTGAACGTATAGAAAAAAAAAAAACACTTGGTGTAGCAAGTAGGACTCGTGTTCCGAGGTTGCATTTGTACATACGTTCTAGTCCTCTCTACATACTAGAGTTTTTCTTATGTTTTTATCCTCCAGTAGAAGATGAATGTCAGATAATCTTATAACGAATCCTTGTTAGAGTACCATCTTCTTATCGTCAATAATTTTGCACATGATAGAGATAAGAGAGTGTTGTTCAATAGCAGAATCAAAAATATTAATAAAGACAGAACTGGCTGATCGTTTGAATCCGGTATCACTGAAGCGCCTACACTTACTCTGAAACCACTGAGTGAAATGGGAAACGTTTGGGGATGAAACTTGTATTGATAAGAGAAAAGAACGAAAAATCCTCGTCTTCCTGTCTAGCTTATCGCTTTAATTCTTACAGAGGGTAAAACTTTTTTTTCACAGAATTCCATATCAATATAATAATAATAATAATAATAATAATAATAATAATAATAATAATAATAATAATAATAATAATAATAATAATATTAATATATTTAATCTGGCAGAGCTCAGGCCAATTGACCTTCACTTTTGTCCGGCCAGATTCTGCACCTATCGACAGGGAATAAGGACATTCTTGTGAAATTGATGCTGAACTTCTGTATAGCCGAGACTAAACTTCTGGTTAGATACGACTGGACTTCTGGCTGGCATAGACTTTGCTGTTATTGGACTTCTGCCTGCCTCGAAGTAACATTTTGGCTGGCTATGAGTGGACTTATGTCTGGACTGACGAGGATCGGACGTCTATTTGGACTGGTTAGGATTGGACTTCTGGCTGGATTGGTTGAGACTGGACTTCTGAGTCGACTGGTTAGACTGGACTTGTGACTGATTTAGAAATGGATTTTCCGTGGATTTAAGGGACAGGTTATTGAGTTAATATAGAATCAGACTGTTACTGACTTAAAGACCGGACTGATAGAGTGATTGAATATCAGGATTGTTTAAAATGATACCAAAGTTCTTTAGTCAGGCTTAGGATTTAATCTGTGTAGTTACTTGTTTTGTACACAAACAGGTAATATCAATTAAGACAGAATAATATTATATAGATTTAAATATTAATAGTGTAAGACGTGGTTCATTTAATTTAAAACTGTAGTTTTCATCCTCGTATTTTTCTCGATATTATTCCTATGGTGTATATAAGAAGCCAAGGCCTTAGGTTTCGAACTAGGAAGCTTTGACGTCATAAGGCGAAGGTCGATTTCACACTCTATTGAGTTTATAAGAAAAGTCGCAGACTGACACCAATTGCTCAGTCAAGTAGCAATTCGTAGCTTGCCTCTAAATTTATATAATACGCCTTCGACCTCCAGATTATTACCCAACTAACCTTGAATCATTTTCTGGCACATCGACGCGAAGGAAATACTTAAAATTGGACTGGATTTGACTTTCATGTATTATTTCTAAGTATTTTTGGATTAATTGAATTTATATGACTTTCTTCAACACGACATTAATACCTTTCCCTAATCCAAAATGTTACCGGCATCATACTAGCCAAATCTATTGGAAATGCTTTTATCCCTCAGAAGTGCAGAAAATATGTTCTAAACTGGAGCGTCGTTCCCTCAGAACTTAACGCGACATATCATTTCAATTTTTTTTGCTTTGTAAGAAGGAGGGACTCCGAAGCCTTACACTGCAGCTTGAGGACTATTGTGCTTACCTCTCCTATTCTGAGAGCGATTGGGTAGCCCAACGGCACGCCGCACCGTGAACTCTAGATCATATATAGGTAGATAGGTCGGCCTTATAGATTTTGAAGTTAACAACTTTTGTCAGCTTTACTACGTTGCCATCTAGTTGTTACATAAGGAGTCACGTCATAATTCCCATTTGAATTGCATTAGCGACTGTACTGCCATCTCGTGTTCGTTTACGGCGGACGGGTGGCGATCCTGGCGGTTGTTCTCTTCAAAGTGCAAACGATTTTAACATAGCGATGACTTATCTGTTACATACATTATCTAGGGTAAACTTAACCTGGGCTATGTTATGCATGATGATGATGATGATAATAATAATAAAAAATAATAATAGTAATAATTATAATAATAATAATAATAATAATGTTTTATTTTCGCTGGCAGAGTTAAGGCTATAAGGCCTTCTCTTCCACTCAACCAGCCTTAATCGATTATTTACACTACACTTAAAAAGTTCTCCAGCAATATTCTTCAGTTAAGTTAACGACTAGTAGACTACATATTTATTTAAATTTAGATAAACCTATAAGGTAAAGCAGTAACTTAATTTATGAGCTAATTTAATTCAATCAATAATAATTAATTTGAGATTAGAGATAGCTAGTAAAATGATGAAAATTAATTTAATATAAGCGTACTAGAACTATGTTACAGGGAGAAAAAAATATATAAATCTAAAATATATTTCTATAATGAGAATATTAATGTAATTTCCATTAGAGGTTTTATAAATCTATTTAGAGAAATTAATGATAACAATAAGAATGGACAGATTTTAATTTCATTATATGTGATAAATATTAATCAGCAGCTAATTTGTTAAATAAGAATTTATGTAATTTTGACCTAAATGAAGTTATTGTCCAACATCCCCTTACATCAATCGGTAGCGATGATGATGATATGTGGATTAATGATGGCGAAATAAGTCCCAGGTCCAACGCCGGAAGTTACCCAGTAATTCTGCTTCTGTATGTCATGAGACAGCATTTGTGAGCTTTTGATTACTCTATACACAATTATGTATTAAAAAGCTGGAATAGCATTTGTAATTGTAATTTCCCTTTATTTAAAGCAGTTTGTTAGTACTTTATTTAATGTATTTCAAATTAAAATTATGACAATTGCAGTATTAGCGGATAAAATCTGTAGTTCAGTGGTTTGAGTACATAGAACCAAGGACCCGTAGTTTATCTCCTGTAATAATAATTGCTACCATCACATATATTCTGTAGGACCAAAAATTAATCTTTACTTCGCTTAAGAATGTTATTTCGCTTAAATGTATCTCTTTACACAGAGTACGCGAACTTCATTAACTTGTTAAATTCATTGTCCGTTCATTAATTAAATTTCGTTAAGTCTGTTTTTTTCTATTTCAGTTATCCATTCAGTTTGTATCGTTCATCTTAATCTTGTAATTAATTCATTTCTTCATTAACTTCGTTTCATTTCATTTCACGTCCACTTATTCCATTAAATCTTTAATAATGTATTCATTTTCAATTTTGGACTTTGTTGTTATTTTCTTATTGCCTATTTTTTTTTTTACTTGTTCCTTCTACCTTGCTGTATCCACATTCATCTATAGCAATTCGTAACACTGAATTGGAGTCGACCTGGGTAGCTTAGTTGGTATAGCGTTGGCCTTCTGTGCTCGAGGTTGCGGATTCGGTGTCGGCCCAGGTCGATGGCATTTAATGTGTTTAAATGCGACAGGCTGATGTCAGTAGATTTACTGGTAAGTAAAAGAACTTGTGCGGGACAAAATTCCGACACACCGGTAACGCTGATATAACCTCTGCAGTTGCGAGCGTCACTAAATATACAAAACGTTTTCCAAGTGGGATTCAACGCACGATTATTAACTTTCACATAATGTCTTAGTTGCTTGATAATGAACAAAGTATAACATTTATTAATCTTTTAATATGTGTGAGTGAATGCTGTGTAATGTCTCAAATGTTTGTATTGTATCAGAGGTGGCCCCGGCATTGAGCTGATGCCTCATCCGGGGAGACCCTCCATGTCTTTGTGTGGTCAAAAAAGTATGTATGTGATCCAATAGATTAATTCCTCTCCCGACATGTCGCGGCCCTGTAAGGCCCGGGTGACATGGGTCGTATAAATGGACCTAAAAGGGAGTGGTTAAACTAAAGAAAAGAAAGAAAGTATATATTTCTTCTCTTACATCTGTTAACTTGCTGCATCTTCCTAATTTACAGTTTAGAAAGTTTTAATACATCACTAAAATGTATCAGGAAATTCTTCCATCAGCCCAGCCATGAGTGTAGATGTGTATTGTGTAACAATCAGTGTGATACCTTCCATGCTTTGGAATGCAACAAGAGAACAGTATCTCTGGTTCAGTTCTGTCCAGCTGCAAACGGAGAATAATGGACTAGTGTGGGGTTCACCCAGAACGCTTTACCTACTAGTGTTTAATATCATGTCCATTGGGCGCTTTACATTGTAGTATTAATATATCACTAGTGGATGCATCTCCGTGACATCTCAGCATGTCGCCAGAACTAAACTGAAATAACGTAGAATATTAAGTTCAAAGCAGTTGAAATTTAATTTCCTAAGTAAGACTAGAACCACAGTCTATTATATACAGTCACGAAACTCAATACGTAGTAAATACGCATCAATGGATAGTTGCTAACCACTAGGATCGCTACTATCGCCTCATTACAGACAATACGAAATAGTAACTGCACAGTCTATTGCTCCTAGTACCAGTGGCGGTTCCTCGGGGGAGGGAAGGGAGGAACGTCCTCCTCACATTTTCTTCTTTTGAAAGTAAATACCAAATAAAATATGTGCCTTGAAATTCGAGGAAGATTCGATAATTTTTAAGTTCACAGCTATAAGAAAAACTCGGTTGGTCTAGCTTTAAACGATGCGCGCTCATGTGCTGTAGAAAACTGTGAGAAAGATGCGAGATTGTCTGTGTAGAGGAAAGGCACTCCATTCCTTCTCTACTGCAGTTAACACACACAGACAACAGCGCACTAGCGGCCAGAGAAAGAAGCAGAGTTTTAAAGCAAGTAAATGAGCGGAGAGGGAGGAGATCCTCCTCTGAATCAGTTATGGGCGGGAAATAGAAACCGACTTGTCGTGCAGCAAGCTCGCTACCGCTGCCATCTAACGATGTTGCATTCAACCGGACTATAACACATCTAGGAGGAGACACAACAAAAACAGTTGTAACGCAACGCTATGAAAGACAACATGTAAACCTTTTTTTGAAATTAAAAATAAAAAATATTATTCATTGCGCTTTATATAGGCTACTATTCATGGTCTGAAACTTTCATGGATATTTGAAAGTTAAAGTCGCGTTTATGTAAAAGAAAGAGGAAGTAGTTCTACGTAGTTGGCCCCTGAAATTCAATTCTGTTCATTGTTTACTAGAAAGGGCAACAGCCAAGTTGTCAGTTTTGTACAAATATATTTGAAACTGAAAGTAGGTAGGCCTACTCAAAAGTACATAATTTTTATCATAAAAAATTAATCGCCCACCGGCAGCTTTGAACAATAATGATAGTATGACTTTACAAGAACTGACATTCTTCAAAAGTATGTGATACTGAACTTGTAAAATGTACATGTGGCAACACAGACCACGTGGGTGGGTGCAGTGTTCTCGCTTTCCTCAGATTATTTCCCATTCCCATTTCCATTTCCGTAAAACGGTTCCGGTTACGAGTTAGTAGCTAGTCTCTTCCGACACGTGTGATGCTGTAGTGTCTTCGAAAAATGCTACGAGGTTGTGAATTTCCTTGTAATTGTTAATTTGTGCAATTATTCAACAATGAATGGAAGTGAAATCATAATATATTTTGGACAATTTAGGAAATTCAGTTTAAAAGAACAGATTATTGCTATACAGAAGAGAAGGCCAACCCCAACACTACCTGGTCTTACATGTATACATGAAGGCTAATTTGTAGCATGTTTCATTCAAGAAGCTGTCATTTAGTGCTGTTAATTTCTTTCCTCCTCTTAAGAAATACGGAGGAGCCGCCACTGCCTAGTAACCTCATATACTCAAGCTTCGTGACGTATATACTAGACTGTGCTAGAACCTCCAACTATAAGTTCGAAATACCGTGCAAAGAACGACTTACATGCGACTATTGTAGGTGTTTGATTTATTATTTTTTTCTATTCAGTATTTTTTCCAGCATCGACTGTACACGAACTGTGCTGAATTTCATTTTTGTAGGTGAATTTCAGAATTTTTTTTTTCTCCATGGTTTAAAGATTATTGAAAAACAAAGAAGATTATATTTCAGTTAATCTCAAAAATGCAGCTAGCGTATGATTCAAATTTATAATCCGTGTTTGTGAGGGTAAAAATATGAGTTAACAAAATTTTGTAACGCGAACGACGAAACAGCGGTAATAATAAAACCGTGTCCTACAAAATATTTTTTTGAAGTATGCTTAATTAAGTGTGATAGCGTTAGCAGCTAAACCGTCAGAGTACAAAGGCAGGTACCAACACGTGTGTTTAACTGTGTTCGTACATGTTAGCAGTTGCAGATTTTCACACGGGACACAAACAAGGCCTGGAAACCGCACATACAAACGGTGCCGGGTTTTCAAAGCATTTCAACAAGTGTAAATGAGGAAAAAAATCAATGAAACTCATTTCCGAGTAATTTTACGTTAAAAATATTTTTCAGAACAAAAAGGTTGACACAATTACATAACACGTTGTAATGTAAAAATTAATTTTGTTTCTGTGGTTTTCCTGGTATTTTAATTTTAATATTTTGTCTGAAACCATAGACGTGATCGTAGCTTGGAATTTTGTACGACAACGGAAATATCACGAAGATACAATGTATGTCTGAAGTTTTTGCTGTATACAAACTGTTACGTTTTTAGCTGCAAATCCAGTGGACGGGTTTCGTTTTGATTTTAGGATAGAAAATGGAAATTTATTTCTCTTCCATATACCATAGACCAATGTCCTCTTCCTTGCGTTTGCTTTATAGCAACGATTTTCAACCTTTTCCAATGACGTACCACTATTTTCAATTAAGGATATTATCTGTACCCCTAACCAAATTTATAACGTCGTCTGTCGTTCCCAGAGTCATAGTTTGTATTCTTATGCCCCAATAAGTGTTACATAAAATATACAAAAAGTGCATGTAGGCCTAACCTTCTTTTTTACTTAATGGTAAATGATTAAAATAAAAAAATACGTCATAAACACATCATTTGTAACAGAATTAAATAAACGCAATTTCAGTGTGGTTGTGCTTGTTAAGTAAAATACAACTCATTTATGCAAGGTTTCAATTGAATTCATTTCAGTATTAAATCAGGTTCAACAGTCTATTTATTTATCCTACTTATTCCTTAAATAATTTAGAAAAGAAAAATCACATTCACAAAAGTAAGTACTTGTTAACACCATAAAAATTTACAGCTTTTCTGAGATGAGAAAATATTAATTTCTCTTGCCAATCTAAAGTCCATTAAATCCATTCTATTGATCACTTGCCTCAGAACCTACGCTGGGAGGTGCTCGAACATCCTCCTTACAATCCGGACTTGTCACTTTGAGACTTTTAGATTATCGGCAAGCTCAAGAGTTACCGGTTTGCGACGGAAGGTTACGTGATCGAGGCAGAGCAGCAGTGGTGCCACCAGCAGCCAAAATACTTTTATGAACAAGGTATCAAAAATCTGTTGAGCAGGTAGGATAAGTTCCTAAACACTAGTGGAGATTATTTTGAGAACTAAAACTACTCTGCGGAAAAAAATTCTCGTTTTCATTTGACCGACCTGCGTCATTATTCATTCAAATTTTAATGCGTTTCGAAGTATTTCACATAATGTTGCGAATGGTGTAATTCTAAAGTTTTTAGTTTCTTGCTCTATCTTTTATTAGGAATTTCTACATCACTGTCTGATCTGTAATATTCTAGATGATGATTTGAATATGCAACTATGTGTAGCATTGGAGGCATTCTCTTGGTTTCCAGCAATAACTGTAAATCCATCTGTGATATCTTTCTTTACCGAAATACACAAGTCACTTCATGTAACGTTTAAAGACATTATCCACTACCGGTATATAAAATTGTTTGTCATAACAAGGGATAAATCTTGTACGGGATTTTGAAAAATACGTTATTATTCATTGTAATTGACTGTAAAGGAATGTGAACAACTACTGAGATGTACATATTTTCCCAATTCCCATTACCTACAGAGTCAGTCTCAAAGAGCTGAGGCCTCCTTCACAGTGTTAAATAAAAAAATTAACAATTTGTATGTATGTAAGTATTAACACTACAATTGGGTATACACCCGGTGGCAGTGATATTTAATATACAATAATATCATTACAATTATACAATAATTACAGCAATAAAAAATAAAAGAATAAAATAAACCTAAATTTATTTCTAACTATAAATAGATGCAATAAACCTAGGACTATAAATAAAAACTATTCTATAATAACGCCTACAATAAGCAAAAGTAAACCTTACTTATAAGTACTTCTATTTCACCCAACTATTACCAATTTAAGTAATTACGTATCTCCTTAATTAATTACAAACAAACTTAATTACATATCATCTTAATTAGTTACATATCACCTTAATTTATTTACATATCAACTAAATTACATATCATCCTAATTAATTACATATCAACTTAATTAATTACATGACACAACTTAGATAATTACACTACACCTACAATTACATTTTCAGTCTAATCTTCTCAACCTTTCTTTAAATGTACTGATTTTGAGAGGACCGCTCTGAAAGATTGCCGCACGTAAGCTGTTCCAGTCTACTGTTGTGCGGTTAACAAAGGAAAATTTAGCCACGTCCGTTCTTTGTTTTCTACATTTAAACTTCCTAATATGATCTGCCCTGCCTAAGTATGATGGTGTTGCTAATCTAGCATTGATGTCGGTCCATGCTTTGTGTCCCATTTGTGCTTAAACAGTGCGGTGAGTCTGGTTTTTCGTCGCCTTGATTTGAGAGATTTCCACCCTAAGTCTTTTGCTATCTCTTCACCATGTCCCTTTCCCATTTTGACATATTTTTCTGCCTTACGTTGGACCTTTTCTATTGAATCGATTTGGTTTTGTCTATACGGATCCCAACCTACTACTCCATATTCCATAACTGGGCGAACAAGGGTTTTGTACACTAATTATTTTGACTTTCGGTTAGATTTCTTCAGAATACGCATAGAGAAATGTAGTGCTTTCCAGGCTTTCCTTGTGGTACTAGTGACTTGTTCCTCCCAACCCAGTTTGTTACTTAAATATGTACCTAGTTATTTACAAGTGTTCACTTGTGGCACGGATTTACCATTCAACTGATATCTGAGACAAATTTCTTTATGCGTTCTACAGAAGGATATTGACTTACTTTTACTGACATTGATTTTCATTTTATTATCTGTCGTCCAGATTTCAATAACGTTAAGTTCGTTTTGTAAGGCGGCGATATCGGATTCGTCATTAAGTTGTCTATATATTATACAGTTGTCCGCGAATAACCTTACCTGAGACGTAGTATTTCTATTTATGTCGTTTATATATATATATATATATATATATATATATATATATATAAGAAACAATAGAGGTGCAAGAACCGCCCCTTGAGGCACGCCTGATGTTACATTTCCTAGTTCCGATATTTATTTTCCTAGTCTGACCTTTTGCGTCCTGTTCTCTAAGAATTTATTTATCCATCTTACTACTTACAAGCCAAAAGAGAAAGATTAGACATTCTTGAAAACTCCGTTACACATAACAATCTTAATAATTTGTGCAGCTTCACAAGCTTCATAAAATCAGCTAAAGAAAACCATTTACATTATATACCACCATGTAAATAATCACAATATAATAAAATACTTACAGGAGTAATAAAATGAACAGAAACTTCAATTGCTACTTCATTCTACAGAAAATGATCTATTACGGAGATAATTAATATGTGAAGCTCGAATTTATTGGTGGCGAGAAGCGCATGGAATCTGTTAAACTAGATGATGCACAGTGTTCGTTAAAACCAATGTTTAACACAAATGGAAATAACAAACAACAACAAAACAATCGGTAACACAGTGTAAATGCTGCCCTAACAAACATGCAGGAAGCTTACTTGTTTAACAGATCTCATTTGGTCGAGCCGTATTGGATTATCCGTATGCGATCGGCAATTCATATTTATGTGTGTACGTTCGAGGGGGGGGTGTGATTGTATATGTAGTGCAAAGTTTCACCTCAGTTACTAACACACAAGTCTATGTGGGGATAGTAATTGTGCCACTAGCAGTGAAGTTCAGATGTAATTTAGTCTCAACGAAATTAATTTCTTCTTATAAATGCACAAAATTTTTAATAATAAATAGGGCAAACATAAAACGTAGAAATCAAAATGTGATATCAGACCTATGGTTAATAGGTTACCCTTAAAAGTATTATGGGATACAATAGGCCCGAAGAATGCAGATTTTGAAAACTTAAGATAGCAAATTAAAAAAAATAAAGCATGAAGCGCATACAGTGTATGTCCATATTTATTCGCAGATTTTCCAACAAAACTTCATTTAACTAGCTAGCTAGCTAGTGAGTACAAATTAAAATTATAGAACAAAAATATTTTTAGCCACTACTGTAAGATCCAGGCTCGTGTACGGTGTGGTCTTAGCCAATAATAAAACCTAAAATTTACAAGGAACTTTACTAAATACAATAATTAACTTAATTCGAACCAATAAATAACACACAAGAGCAAAATAAAAAGGCAAGACAAAAAGAGAGAAAAAATATTTAATATAAATTGACAATCAGACAGAAGCCAATGATATTCAATAAAAACATGATTATAGTCGACAGAAATAAAAGGTAAAAAATATACACATTTGTTAGTATATATCATGAATAATTTTAAAAATTTCTTTTTTAAAAGCTTCATTTTAAAAATATTTCGAATTTGGAAAATGGTTTGTAATTTTATTATAAAGTCTTGGGCCGAAACTACCTGTATGCTACTTGTAGGCCTAATTGTTTTACAAAGTTTCATAAAAATATATTAAATAGGAGAGAAGTTATTAATTTTGTCTAAATGCACCAATATAAAGGGGCAGTTCCTCTTATGAAACATAATCAGACTTTGTAGACAAAATATAAAATATTCCACCTGTCACTTCAGTATAAAGTGTCATAAGAATCTGTTAAATAGGAGGGAAGTTATTAATTATGTTTAAATGCACCCACTGTAAAGGGGTAATTTTTCTTGTGCAAATGTAATTAGATTTTGTACACTAAATATGTGTGCCATCTGTAAGGCAAGTACAGAGTTTCATGACAATCTGTTGGAATGCAGAGATTAATTTTGTCCTCCTAGTGATTTGCGTTGTGATTCACTGTGCGTTTGTTAAGGTTAGGTAAAAATGTGTCCAATGTATTTTTAACCTGATTTTCGGTGTCATGTGATCAATTTTGCAGGCATAAAACACTCACAAGTGATTAAAAACTTTCTTATTCCATAATTATTTTCTGCTGTTAAGCCAAATATGGAACAGTTACCGTATGCTCCACCTGTGAAAAGAAATAATTACTGATAAATGCAATAGGACTCGCAAACTTCAAAACAAGATTCAACACTCCAAATAATGATGTATTAAATAGTGAAAGAATCGTTTTAATCGGACGTGACCGACTATACTAAAACTCGCATTATATTTGGAGAATTTTTAAATAATATTTTTCAATTGTAATGTTTAAACCCTTCTGTAAGAAGAAAAATACTTTACAAACTTGATGTTGAAGTCACATTAGTAAGAACGTACCTATCTGAATAGATTCCATGTTTCACAACACAATAAATCACTAACAATAGGCTCTTTTTCGCCCACATAATAAGCCTCTGTCTACGGCTGAACAGGAGCGAGAAGTGTTAGGAAGAACTCATTGTTCATACCCTTCTAAATATAGCTTGCTGTTGATAAAACAGTAAACGATATTTCTCACAACATTCTTCAAATATTAAACAACATGAATTTATATTCAGCTATGCCTAACTAAACAAGTCGAAATTTGATTTTTGTCCACAAGGACTGGGAATATCACACACTGTGCATCGGTGAAATGTGTGGCAGCGGGATGTTATTTGGCGGAAGTATTAGTATTAGATATGCCAGCGGAAGATGCAGAGGAGAATCTTGGGAATCAAGGTTAAAAGACAGGGTATCAAACGAAAGACTACATGAACTGTCCAATACAGCAGATATAGATAGTGAGGAGAGGTATGGAGATTAAGTGGAAATGGGGAAGACACGAGGCGAGACTATATACTGTACATCAATCAAAGTGGACACATCTAACTGCCATGTCGGGTCCTTACATCGGTAACAGAGGGGCGTACACGTTTGCTAAGGAGGCAAACAAGCAGTGGTCAAGGACAGCGAAAGACAGAGGGAAGTGGAAAAAACTAGGAATTGACCAGTATAATTAAGTGAAAAAGTGACTAATAATAATATAATGAAAGTGATGATTTAGTGCGAACGTTAAAAGTGAAAAATAAAAGTGACTATCAGCTAACACACGTAGGTACAGTGATAAATGCCAAGTTATTGTGTTTCTTAAGCAGTCATCTACGTATAGGAGTGCAATATAACCAAAGCCATCGTTTTTGGCACGTGAAATAAGTAATGGGAACATTAAGACTGAGTAGCTTATCCTTGCCGCAGTCTGTGGGCGATAAAGCTGACAACTGTGATTGGCAGATAGCTGACGTGACTTGTTTTTAGGAGGTGATACCACTCTCAGCTGCAGTGACAACAGTTGCTCTCTGACTGGGCACTGTACTCAAGGATATAGTCTACCCCAGAAAAGCAAATTGCGAGTATCTTACCTTGGCCGCAGTTAGTGGGCAATAATTTTAACAACTGTAATTGGCAGATTGCTGACGTGCGTGTATTCAGGAGGTGGTACCATTCTCAGCTGCACTGGCAACAGATTCTGACAGATTTAGTACTGTACTCAAGGACACGCGTCAAAAAGGCTGGCACTGGCTGTACAATGTCTTACGATTTAAGAACTCTTGGTCGAAATGGCTCGTCGAGTAAGTACTCGAGGGCAAATCCTATATTGGCGGCCTTAGTTCTACATAGGGCATTAATGACTGATTCATTCATTCATCCATTCATTCATTAGTACTCATCATGGAATTATCTGAAATTCGCCGTACAATTGCTGAAAACCTCAGGAAAATAAATCGGGTAATCAGCTGAAGAGACGTTTGAACTCAGCTTCAGGTCACGATTTCATCTCACTACCGTTGAGCTACGTCGGAGGCTATTATCATCATCCATCATCAACTTTCGTCCAGTGCCCTACAGTTAATATAAAATTCTTAATGGCAAAAATGGCTTCAGGGAAAAGTATCTACCTACTATGCAAATCTGGCTTTCATGTAAATCTCCCTGTGAAGCAGATTTGATTAATTTCAAGGGAAAAATTTTTCCAGGGCCGGGTATCGATCCCGAGACGCTTCGCGTAGCGCACGATTGCTCTACCGACTGAGCTACCCCGGAACTACAGCAGACACCATCCAAATTTTTCCCTTTATATCCACACAACTCAAGTGGGCTGACAAAGGCCAGAAACCCAACTTTCAGTGCATACAAACACTGTGTGGCTTGAATTGTGTTTTTCTGTTAACGTACCTACGGTGACGTATATATTATGCAAATCTGGGTCTCAGGTGAAGTTCTCTGTGAAGGAGACTTGATTAATTTCAAGGGAAAAAATGTTCCTGGGCCGAGCATCTATCCCGAGACCCTTCGCTTAGCTTAGGAATGCTCTATCGACTGAGCTATTCATCAGTTCACAAAACGGTTTGTGAAAGCAAAGGTATCTATTTATTAAAACATTAATTCGGAAAGTACCGAAAATCATGGTGGTGAATTTATAGGCGCCTGTGACCCGTTTCTATGGGGGCTCATTCCGATAATGTCTTAACGTCTTAGAAGAAATATAAAATTTATGTGTATATTTAAGTATCATATTTTTATACTGGCCGTATGACATTGATTTTGGTAAATGATGTAAATAAATGAGATAAATTCTACATTTTGTACAACTCTTAAACTTTGAAATTTCATCCCGTACCTTCCGCGTGGAAATCCGAAGCTCTAAATGTACGTTGCGTCATTAAATCGTAATATAAACCGAATGTAAAAAGCGAGATTTTATTTAGCCAATCTTGTGGGAAAATTGTGACAACGCCATCCCCTTCGTAAAGTAGGCCTACATTTTCACATTGCGGTTTATACTTCCGCACCGGTCTTGTAAACTGTATCAGATACTTTGCACCATGGTTTTATCTGCTGCAGTTTTACGGATTCCAACACAACTTGTAACCCATTCAAAAGACAATTTCAATAAAATCCGGGAGAAAAAACTGCCGCATGTTCGCACGTGATCTTTTTCCGCAGAATTCGGTGACATTAACGCGAGATCCTACTATGTTTTCTGCAAACGTACGCACATTGGCTAACCTCGAATGCCAGTCCGCTTGTTTCTTGTTAATTATGGCTTTCATATCGTCTGCTACAACTTAGAACAGGGTTATCCAATTGCAGTCCCACAGTTGCATGCGGCCTATCTGAATTCCATGATGACTCGTTTTATTAAATTATGCATTCTCTGGCTTCAAAGGTGGCCTTACAGGCCAAGAGTATTTTTTTTTGTATTTGTTCAATATTGCCTTAAGAGGTAGAATTGTCTCATGTTAACCACATGAAAATGAAGTCATCGTCTTTGGTGAACTAGTGATTAGTACAATGAAAGAGTACTGGAAAGGAGAAAAATTCTCTCCGGCGCCGGGATTTGAACCTGGGTTTTCAGCTCTACGTGCTGATGCTTTATCCACTAAGCCACACCGGATACCACCCCCGCGTCGGACAGAATCGTCTCAGATTAAGTTCCAACTCTTGGGTTCCCTCTAAAATAATATATATGATATGCGTAAATCACTTCGTGATTTAAGACGGCGCTTATTCCGTCGGATCCCGGCCAACTAGTCACTCATAACGAGTGCACCTCAGCACAGTGTGGACTTCGGTCCTACGTTCATAGACATCTATGACGTAGTGCAGAGGGCGGCCACTAGAGGGTACCCAAGAGTTGGAACTTAATCTGAGACGATTCTGTCCGACGCAGGAGTGGTATCCGGTGTGGCTTAGTGGATATAGCATCAGCACGTAGAGATGAAAACCCGGGTTCAAATCCCGGCGCCGGAGAGAATTTTTCTTCGTTCCATTACTCTTTCATCGTATGATGACGCAGAATATCTGAATGGAAATATCATATGTACTTCGGTACATTAAAATAATATATAGTGATTAGTATCTAGTTGCTGGGTATGAAGATCGCTGTCTCAGACCCGTCTTATAGTAGTAGAGTTAGGAAGTTGATATCAAACTGTTAAGTTGTGAGAGCTTGGACTATATCTCTACCGAGTTAAAAATACTGTACTTCAACCACGAGAAAGTCTCAGGGGAATGAGACGCAGCGGGGTAATGCTGGGAATGAATGTTTGTCATAAGATCACACATGTGGGTAGACGTATCTCTATTGGCTAACTATCACAACACAAACGATAACACTGCTACACACATACTTATACTACCCAAGTTACAAAATTAGATCACTGTTAATCTCCTGGTCTTTTAATCCCTCCACACAGGAAATAACATATGCAGGAGAGCGCATGGTTTTCAAACAGACGTTATAACGGTAATATTATCTATCTACTTCGCTCCAATAGATTACGCAATAGTAAGCACATTCCTTTCACGGTTAATCTCCTGATTGGAGAGCAGTAATGGAACGTCTGTCGGTGTCAGTGAAGCAGAACGACAAACGTGTAAAGCCGGATGGTAACCAAACATGTGCTCCAATCTTCCACAGACTTAGAAAAAGAAAATTATATAAAAAAATAATAATTAGTAATTATAAAGTTCGTAACTCCCCAATCTAAATTAATTTACTCATATATACAAAGTGTGCAATTATAATTCTAGCCTCTTTATAACAAATAACAATGAACAGTCTCATTATATCGAAAGAAATACTCTTTTTATTTTCAGAAAAAAAAACAATATTTGTACTCTGAAAATATTCATTCTATGTCACAAGACGTTACTGGAGCAAATCTGAAATATGATATAATATTTATTACTATCATCAGGTGAACAACTACTTTGTGAATCTAATAGTGTATCTCGAATGTGAGACATCATATTAAACCCATACTTCTTTTCAAGAATTCTTTTCGTTTCTATTGTAATGGCAGCTAGAAAGTTCGTATTGTAATTCCGATGTTGAACTTGGACTGTAACGCAACTGAATTCATTGAAGCACGAGACGTCAACATTTAACGAAGAATAATCGGGGGGGGGGAAATAAGCGTGTTATACACTCTTTTTTGCATAATTATTATTTAATAACAGTTGAGTTTACTTTTTTGGAATCGTGTATAATAGTCATATTAAGTAAGTAATTAAATAATAACAAACTATCTCACTTTGTTCAGAACCTAAAATATTAATATAAATTAACAATATTCTTCAAGCTATTCACGACTCCACACAAATCCACAAGAATGCCACTATGCATTGTTTATGTGAACATGTTGTGTATCATCTGTAGCGAGCGACAGCAGGGCGAGGCGCGGGTGACATCTATACTCATCGCTGTACTTGAATGAAATCTACTGCTTTGGTACGAACTTCCTAGCTCTGGTCATTAGTAGGACCCGGATGTTTTTTATCTAAATGTTAAAAATGACACTGAGTATATCCCATTGCTTATGTCTAAGAATATGTAACGTAAGTGCCTGGTTTACACTACTTTTGAATTTAAGGAATCTTTGCTAAACATATTGCGTTTCAAATACAAAGAATCGTTTTTTATGTAAATCGCGCGCTATAGATTTTGTTCCCAGCGGGGAAGGTACTGCCATTATCCTTTTGCTTACGTTCATTGTCAAAGAATTAGCTAACAGATTTCGGAGTCAGTGTTTACCAGACCATAACAAATTAAACAATGACAGTGAGAATTCTACAAGAGACACAGGAATTGTTTGCTGACCTTGAACTATACTATGCTTCAATACTAACTTTTAGGTTATATCATACATACGGACTAGAGATGAACAAAACTAACTGCCGCTCTCGCTCGCTGTGTTCTTTGCATTTGTCTTTAGAGTCACGTCTCGTCATTCTCGTGCGCTTCGAGTCTCGCTCATCATTCTCTAAATAGATTTGGTCGGCGTGGAAAGATTTCGTAACTTTGCATAACATACATCATTGAAATAAATAACATTAAATGTTTAAATGAGACAGAAAGACAAAACAGAATATTATCTTAGTTATTAAAATGTTCTGGTTCTATTATATGATTATATAAAAAGAAAACAAAATCTCAAATAAATTTGCATTTCTAAGAAACGTAAAACATAACGTTAATATCGTTTTACTTGAGATTGCACACTTGATCTCAAACATATATAAAGAAAATTCCTAGCCTGTTAATAAGGGCCTAGTAACTAAATAAAGACTGGGTTCAAATAGGCTACTTGATTGTTAATACATATATAACAGTTGCCAAAGTAGATAAAAGTTCAGTCAGGTATAAACAACTGTGGCGATTCAAGGACTTCGGGAGTGATCAATCTCACAAGTAGTCTTTACGTCAACGACGCAACGTATACAACATTGTCATGCGGGTTTTCGGCTTTGCGGGCGCTGTTAGTCTTACTTTTCGATCGTTGATCAACTCTAATATGGGCCCTAGTCATAGTGCGGCTTTCTCCTGGAAGGAATAACGTTGTTTCCTGGAAGGAATAACGTTGTTCAGGAAAAATTTCTCTACTGTAACTCCTCCACGTGGATTTCCAACAACTCTCTAATTGAAAGCGATGTTATTGAAATGCTGTTATATGAAAGAAGTTTTACGTATGGCGAAGTACGAACAATAGAATCTCTTTCAATATATTCCTTCCTACATTTGTACGAGACAAAGCTCTGTATCACTGTCAATTGATACGTATAGAGTAAGTTCTGAGAACCCCTGACGTTCAGCTAATAAATTTCTAGTTAGTCCGAATGTTGTCTTTTATTATTCTTCGGTTGTATGCGGACTATTTTCATACACTTTCCCCTTCAATTTCCTCGTACATAACTTTACGGATCTAAGTTTATGTTACCGAGGTACAAAAGTTATGTTTCTTCATCTTCTACGGAATCGTGAGTAGTGAGATGAAGCCTATATCAACAAGGTGAGTTCGCGAATTCGCTAACGAATTAGATTACGGTACCTGATAATTGACATTCGATTGGGAAAGAACCTCGGAAGATATCTAACCATGAATAATAATAAATAGCCCAGGCAGAATTCCTTTGGAACTTAGTTCGATCTCTATGTATGTATGTATGTATGTATGTATGTATGTATGTATGTATGTATGTATGTATGTATGTATGTATGTATGTATGTATGTATGTATGTATGTATGTACCCATATGTATGTATGTATGTATGTATATATGTATGTATGTATAAATAGTTATTGCAATAGGCGAATTCCTCATAACCTTCGATATGACAGGATTGAGCACTTTTTGAAAGTTTTAAATATTCCTAAGCTTATTTTACTGTCCGCAAATTTTTTTTGCCCCAGTCGTGTTCGGGAGTTCTTAGAGGTATAAAATGTTCCGAAGTTTGCACCTTTGTGAAATTCATTCTTATTTATTCAGTTAGTAATAAAGTTCTGAAAGCGAGGGAAGAATCTTAAAGCCTTTACGCAAATAAAAATGGTGTTAAAGTATCTGGAATTTCCTTTCAGTAAAATTTAAATCATTAATAACGTTTGGGAGGAATTGAATACATTATGATGAAAGCAAACCTCAGATAAAACAAGGAAAAGTTACGAAAGACCACAATTGAAAATAAAGAATGGAAAAATTGAGATAATAAAGAAGAAGATGAAGTGAGTAAAGCTGAAATACATAGACAACAAATTAGCTATAGTTAGACAAGCATGTAAATTAAAATATTTCGTAGTCAATGATAAGTGAGAAGAATTGGGAATATTAGTCCTACATAGATCAAGTATGGAATCTGGCACGTTGGAAGAAAAAAAATTGTATTCATAAATGTCTTAAATAAAATGACAAACACAGAGTTCACTGGAATTAAATGAATGTGAAGAAATTAACAAAGTTCTGTAATCAGAAGAAACTGATCTTTTATAATTATTACAGAACTTGGAATCAAACGCTTATCTGGATCATTTCAAATACAATTTCGTGACATTTTATTTGTGAGAAGTGAAAAAAAATTTCGTAAGAGTAGCATTAGTAGTTTAATAAAATAAACTATTCATGTTTGGTAAATTTGCGACATGAGGACACAATGAACTTCTTCTCTTCCGGAAGATGCAATGCTTATGATTTATAACCTCTTTAAAACCCATAGCATTCAGCCGGGTTTGAAATCGCCAACGACAGATAAAGTAAATACTGAACGTATAGAAAAAAAAAACACTTGGTGTAGCAAGTAGGACTCGTGTTCCGAGGTTGCATTTGTACATACGTTCTAGTCCTCTCTACATACTAGAGTTTTTCTTATGTTTTTATCCTCCAGTAGAAGATGAATGTCAGATAATCTTATAACGAATCCTTGTTAGAGTACCATCTTCTTATCGTCAATAATTTTGCACATGATAGAGATAAGAGAGTGTTGTTCAATAGCAGAATCAAAAATATTAATAAAGACAGAACTGGCTGATCGTTTGAATCCGGTATCACTGAAGCGCCTACACTTACTCTGAAACCACTGAGTGAAATAGGAAACGTTTGGGGATGAAACTTGTATTGATAAGAGAAAAGAACGAAAAATCCTCGTCTTCCTGTCTAGCTTATCGCTTTAATTCTTACAGAGGGTAAAACTTTTTTTTCACAGAATTCCATATCAATATAATAATAATAATAATAATAATAATAATAATAATAATAATAATAATAATAATATTAATATATTTAATCTGGCAGAGCTCAGGCCAATTGACCTTCACTTTTGTCCGGCCACATTCTACACCTATCGACAGGGAATAAGGACATTCTTGTGAAATTGATGCTGAACTTCTGTATAGCCGAGACTAAACTTCTGGTTAGATACGACTGGACTTCTGGCTGGCATAGACTTTGCTGTTATTGGACTTCTGCCTGCCTCGAAGTAACATTTTGGCTGGCTATGAGTGGACTTATGTCTGGACTGACGAGGATTGGACGTCTATTTGGACTGGTTAGGATTGGACTTCTGGCTGGATTGGTTGAGACTGGACTTCTGACTGATTTAGAAATGGATTTTCCGTGGATTTAAGGGACAGGTTATTGAGTTAATATAGAATCAGACTGTTACTGACTTAAAGACCGGACTGATAGAGTGATTGAATATCAGGATTGTTTAAAATGATACCAAAGTTCTTTAGTCAGGCTTAGGATTTAATCTGTGTAGTTACTTGTTTTGTACACAAACAGGTAATATCAATTAAGACAGAATAATATTATATAGATTTAAATATTAATAGTGTAAGACGTGGTTCATTTAATTTAAAACTGTAGTTTTCATCCTCGTATTTTTCTCGATATTATTCCTATGGTGTATATAAGAAGCTAAGGCCTTAGGTTTCGAACTAGGAAGCTTTGACGTCATAAGGCGAAGGTCGATTTCACACTCTATTGAGTTTATAAGAAAAGTCGCAGACTGACACCAATTGCTCAGTCAAGTAGCAATTCGTAGCTTGCCTCTAAATTTATATAATACGCCTTCGACCTCCAGATTATTACCCAACTAACCTTGAATCATTTTCTGGCACATCGACGCGAAGGAAATACTTAAAATTGGACTGGATTTGACTTTCATGTATTATTTCTAAGTATTTTTGGATTAATTGAATTTATATGACTTTCTTCAACACGACATTAATACCTTTCCCTAATCCAAAATGTTACCGGCATCATACTAGCCAAATCTATTGGAAATGCTTTTATCCCTCAGAAGTGCAGAAAATATGTTCTAAACTGGAGCGTCGTTCCCTCAGAACTTAACGCGACATATCATTTCAATTTTTTTTTGCTTTGTAAGAAGGAGGGACTCCGAAGCCTTACACTGCAGCTTGAGGACTATTGTGCTTACCTCTCCTATTCTGAGAGCGATTGGGTAGCCCAACGGCTGCGCTCTTGTACAAATACAGCACGCCGCACCGTGAACTCTAGATCATATATAGGTAGATAGGTCGGCCTTATAGATTTTGAAGTTAACAACTTTTGTCAGCTTTACTACGTTGCCATATAGTTGTTACATAAGGAGTCACGTCATAATTCCCATTTGAATTGCATTAGCGACTGTACTGCCATCTCGTGTTCGTTTACGGCGGACGGGTGGCGATCCTGGCGGTTGTTCTCTTCAAAGTGCAAACGATTTTAACATAGCGATGACTTATCTGTTACATACATGATCTAGGGTAAACTTAACCTGGGCTATGTTATGCATGATGATGATGATGATGATAATAATAATAAAAAATAATAATAGTAATAATAATAATAATAATAATAATGTTTTATTTTCGCTGGCAGAGTTAAGGCTATAAGGCCTTCTCTTCCACTCAACCAGCCTTAATCGATTATTTACACTACACTTAAAAAGTTCTCCAGCAATATTCTTCAGTTAAGTTAAAGACTAGTAGACTACATATTTATTCAAATTTAGATAAACCTATAAGGTAAAGCAGTAACTTAATTTATGAGCTAATTTAATGCAATCATTTATAATTAATCTGAGATTAGAGATAGCTAGTAAAATGATGAAAATTAATTTAATATAAGCGTACTAGAACTATGTTACAGGGAGAAAAAAATATATAAATCTAAAATATATTTCTATAATGAGAATATTAATGTAAATTCCATTAGAGGTTTTATAAATCTATTTAGAGAAATTAATGATAATAATAAGAATGGACAGATTTTAGTTTCATTATATGTGATAAATATTAATCAGCAGCTAATTTGTTAAGTAAGAGTTTATGTAATTTTGACCTAAATGAAGTTATTGTCCAACATCCCGTTACATCAATCGGTAGCGATGATGATGATATGTGGATTAATGATGGCGAAATAAGTCCCAGGTCCAACGCCGGAAGTTACCTAGTAATTCTGCTTCTGTATGTCATGAGTCAGCATTTGTGAGTTTTTGATTACTCTATACACAATTATGTATTAAAAAGCTGGAATAGCATTTGTAATTGTAATTTCCCTTTATTTATAGCAGTTTGTTAGTACTTTATTTAATGTATTTCATATTAAAATTATGACAATTGCAGTATTAGCGGATAAAATCTGTAGTTCAGTGGTTAGAGCGCTTGGTACATAGAACCAAGGACCCGTAGTTTATCTCCTGTAATAATAATTGCTACCATCACATATATTCTGTAGGACCAAAAATTAATCTTTACTTCGCTTAAGAATGTTATTTCGCTTAAATGTATCTCTTTACACAGAGTACGCGAACTTCATTAACTTGTTAAATTCATTGTCCGTTCATTAATTAAATTTCGTTAAGTCTGTTTTTTTCTAATTCAGTTATCCATTCAGTTTGTATCGTTCATCTTAATCTTGTAATTAATTCATTTCTTCATTAACTTCGTTTCATTTCATTTCACGTCCACTTATTCCATTAAATCTTTAATAATGTATTCATTTTCAATTTTGGACTTTGTTGTTATTTTCTTATTGCCTATTTTTTTTTCTTTACTTGTTCCTTCTACCTTGCTGTATCCACATTCATCTAGTCGCCCTGGTTGGCAAGTTGGTATAGCGCTGGCCTTCTATGCCCAAGGTTGCGGGTTCGATCCCGGGCCAGGTCGATGGCATTTAAGTGTGCTTAAATGTGACAGGCTCATGTCAGTAGATTTACTGGCATGTAAAAGAACTCCTGCGGGACGAAATTCCGGCACATCCGGCGACGCTGATATAACCTCTGCAGTTGCGAGCGTCGTTAAATAAAACATAACATTTTAACATTCATCTATAGCAATTCGTAACACTGAATTGGAGTCGACCTGGGTAGCTTAGTTGGTATAGCGTTGGCCTTCTGTGCTCGAGGTTGCGGATTCGGTGTCGGCCCAGGTCGATGGCATTTAATGTGTTTAAATGCGACAGGCTGATGTAATTAGATTTACTGGTATGTAAAAGAACTTGTGCGGGACAAAATTCCGACACACCGGTAACGCTGATATAACCTCTGCAGTTGCGAGTGTCACTAAATATACAAAACATTTTCCAAGTTGGATTCAACGCACGATTATTAACTTTCACATAATGTCTTTGTTGCTTGATAATGAACAAAGTATAACATTTATTAATCTTTTAATATGTGTGAGTGAATGCTGTGTAATGTCTTAAATGTTTGTATTGTATCGGAGGTGGCCCCGGCATTGAGCTGATGCCTCATCCGGGGAGACCCTCCATGTCCTTGTGTGGTCAAAAAAGTATGTATGTGATCCAATAGATTAATTCCTCTCCCGACACGTCGCGGCCCTGTAAGGCCCGGGTGACATGGATCGTATAAATGGACCTAAAAGGGAGTGGTTAAACTAAAGAAAAGAAAGAAAGTATATATTTCTTCTCTTACATCTGTTAACTTGCTGCATCTTCCTAATTTACAGTTTAGAAGGTTTTTAATACATCAGTAAAATGTATCAGGAAGTTCTTCCATCAGCCCAGCCATGAGTGTAGATGTGTATTGTGTAACAATCAGTGTGATACGTACCACGCTTTGGAATGCAACAAGAGAACAGTATCTCTGGTTCAGTTCTGTCCAGATGCAAACGGAGAATAATGGACTAGTGTGGGGTTCACCCAGAACGCTTTACCTACTAGTGTTTAATATCATGCCCATTGGGCGCTTTACATTGTAGTATTAATATATCACTAGTGGCGGCATCTCCGTGACATCTCAGCATGTCGCCAGAACTAAACTGAAATAACGTAGAATATTAAGTTCAAAGCAGTTGAAATTTAATTTCCTAAGTAAGACTAGAACCACAGTCTAGTATATACAGTCACGAAACTCAATACGTAGTAAATACGCATCCATAGATAGTTGCTAACCACTAGGATCACTACTATCGCCTCATTACAGACAATACGAAATAGTAACTGCACAGTCTATTGTTCCTAGTACCAGTGGCGGTTCCTCGGGGGAGGGAAGGGAGGAACGTCCTCCTCACATTTTCTTCTTTTGAAAGTAAATACCAAATAAAATATGTGCCTTGAAATTCGAGGAAGATTCGATAATTTTTAAGTTCACAGCTATAAGAAAAACTCAGTTGATCTAGCTTTAAACGATGCGCGCTCATGTGCTGTAGAAAACTGTGAGAAAGATGCGAGATTGTCTGTGTAGAGGAAAGGCACTCCATTCTTTCTCTACTGCAGTTAACACACATAGACAACAGCGCACTAGCGGCCAGAGAAAGAAGCAGAGTTTTAAAGCAAGTAAATGAACGGAGAGGGAGGAGATCCTCCTCTGAATCAGTTATGGGCGGGAAATAGAAACCGACTTGTCGTGCAGCAAGCTCGCTACAGCTGCCATCTAACGATGTTGCATTCAACCGGACTATAACACATCTAGGAGGAGACACAACAAAAACAGTTGTAACGCAACGCTATGAAAGACAACATGTAAACCTTTTTTTGAAATAAAAAAATAAAAAATATTATTCATTGCACTTTATATAGGCTACTATTCATGGTTTGAAACTTTCATGGATATTTGAAAGTTAGTCGGGTTTATGTAAAACAAAGAGGAAGTAGTTTTACGTAGTTGGCCCCTCAAATTCAATTCTGTTCATTGTTTACTAGACAGCCAAGTGTCAGTTTTGTACAAATATATTTGAAACTGAAAGTAGGTACTCCAAACTACATCATTTTTAACATAAAAAATTAATCGCCCATCGGCAGCTTTGAACAATAATGATAGTATGACTTTACAAGAACTGACATTCTTCAAAAGTATGTGATACTGAACTTGTAAAATGTACATGTGGCAACACAGACCACGTGGGTGGGTGCAGTGTTCTCGCTTTCCTCAGATTATTTCCCATTCCCATTTCCATTTCCGTAAAACGGTTCCGGTTACGAGTTAGTAGCTAGTCTCTTCCGACACGTGTGATGCTGTAGTGTCTTCGAAAAATGCTACGAGGTTGTGAATTTCCTTGTAATTGTTAATTTGTGCAATTATTCAACAATGAATGGAAGTGAAATCATAATATATTTTGGACAATTTAGGAAACTCAGTTTACAAGAACAGATTATTGCTATACAGAAGGGAAGGCCAACCCCAACACTACCTGGTCTTACATGTATGCATGAAGGCTAATTTGTAGCATGTTTCATTCAAGAAGCTGTCATTTAGTGCTGTTAATTTCTTTCCTCCTCTTAAGAAATACGGAGGAGCCGCCACTGCCTAGTAACCTCATATACTCAAGCTTCGTGACGTATATACTAGACTGTGCAAGAACCTCCAACTATAAGTTCGAAATACCGTGCAAACAACGCCTTACATGCGACTATTGTACGTGTTTGATTTATTATTTTTTTTATTCAGTATTTTTTTCAGCATCGACTGTACACGAACTGTGCTGAATTTCATTTTTGTAGGTGAATTTCAGAATTTTTTTTCTCCAGGGTTTAAAGATTATTGAAAAACAAAGAAGATTATATTTCAGTTAATCTCAAAAATGCAGCTAGCGTATGATTCAAATTTATAATCCGTGTTTGTGAGGGTAAAAATATGAGTTAACAAAATTTTGTAACGCGAACGACGAAACAGCGGTAATAATAAAACCGTGTCCTACAAAATATTTTTTTGAAGTATGCTTAATTAAGTGTGATAGCGTTAGCAGCTAAACCGTCAGAGTACAAAGGCAGGTACCAACACGTGTGTTTAACTGTGTTCGTACATGTTAGCAGTTGCAGATTTTCACACG
Organism: Periplaneta americana; assembly: GCF_040183065.1. NCBI lineage: Eukaryota > Metazoa > Arthropoda > Insecta > Blattodea > Blattidae > Periplaneta > Periplaneta americana. Next base: position 80,710,212 of record NC_091133.1, on the reverse strand, counting down.
GGACACAAACAAGGCCTGGAAGCCGCACATACAAACGGTGCCGGGTTTTCAAAGCATTTCAACAAGTGTAAATGAGGAAAAAAAATCAATGAAACTCATTTCCGAGTAATTTTACGTTAAAAATATTTTTCAGAACAAAAAGGTTGACACAATTACATAACACGTTGTAATGTAAAAATTAATTATTTTTCTGTGGTTTTCCTGGTATTTTAATTTTAATATTTTGTCTGAAACCATAGACGTCGATCGTAGCTCGGAATTTTGTACGACAACGGAAATATCACGAAGATACAATGTATGTCTGAAGTTTTTGCTGTATACAAACTGTTACGTTTTTAGCTGCAAATTCAATGGACGGGTTTCGTTTTGATTTTAAGATAGAAAATGAAAATTTATTTCTCTTCCATATATCACAGACGAATGTCCTCTTTCTTGCGTTTGCTTTATAGCAACGATTTTCAACCTTTTCCAATGACGTACCACTATTTTCAATTAAGTTTATTATCTGTACCTCTAACCAAATTTATAACGTCGTCTGTCGTTCCCAGAGTCATAGTTTGTATTCTTATGCCCCAATAAGTGTTACATAAAATATACAAAAAGTGCATGTAGGCCTAACCTTCTTTTTTACTTAATGGTAAATGATTAAAATAAAAAAATACGTCATAAACACATCATTTGTAACAGAATTAAATAAACGCAATTTCAGTGTGGTTGTGCTTGTTAAGTAAAATACAACTCATTTATGCAAGGTTTCAATTGAATTAATTTCAGTATTAAATCAGGTTCAACAGTCTATTTATTTATCCTACTTATTCCTTAAATAATTTAGAAAAGAAAAATCACATTCACAAAAGTAAGTACTTGTTAACACCATAAAAATTTACAGCTTTTCTGAGATGAGAAAATATTAATTTCTCTTGCCAATCTAAAGTCCATTAAATCCATTCTATTGATCACTTGCCTCAGAACCTACGCTGGGAGGTGCTCGAACATCCCCCTTACAATCCGGACTTGTCACTTTGAGACTTTTAGATTATCGGCAAGCTCAAGAGTTACCTGGGAGGGCGCCGGTTTGCGGCGGAAGGTTACGTGATCGAGGCAGAGCAGCAGTGGTGCCACCAGCAGCCAAAATACTTTTATGAACAAGGTATCAAAAATCTGTTGAGCAGGTAGGATAAGTTCCTAAACACTAGTGGAGATTATTTTGAGAACTAAAACTACTCTGCGGAAAAAATTCTCGTTTTCATTTGACCGACCTGTTTCATTATTCATTCAAATTTTAATGCGTTTCGAAGTATTTCACATAATGTTGCGACTGGTGTAATTCTATAGTTTTTAGTTTCTTGTTCTATCTTTTATTAGGAATTTCTACATCACTGTCTGATCTGTAATATTCTAGATGATGATTTGAATATGCAACTATGTGTAGCATTGGAGGCATTCTCTTGGTTTCCAGCAATAACTGTAAATCCATCTGTGATATCTTTCTTTACCGAAATACACAAGTCACTTCATGTAACGTTTAAAGACATTATCCACTACCGGTATATAAAATTGTTTGTCATAACAAGGGATAAATCTTGTACGGGATTTTGAAAAATACGTTATTATTCATTGTAATTGACTGTAAAGGAATGTGAACAACTACTGAGATGTACATATTTTCCCAATTCCCATTACCTACAGAGTCAGTCTCAAAGAGCTGAGGCCTCCTTCACAGTGTTAATGAAAAAAATTAACAATTTGTATGTATGTATTAACACTACAATTGAGTATACACCCGGTGGCAGTGATATATAATATACAATAATATCATTACAATTATACAATAATTACAGCAATAAAAAATAAAAGAATAAAATAAACCTAAATTTATTTCTAACTATAAATAGATGCAATAAACCTAGGACTATAAATAAAAACTATTCTATAATAACGCCTACAATAAGCAAAAGTAAACCTTACTTATAAGTACTTCTATTTCACCCAACTATTACCAATTTAAGTAATTACGTATTTCCTTAATTAATTACAAACAAACTTAATTACATATCATCTTAATTAGTTACATATCACCTTAATTTATTTACATATCAACTAAATTGCATATCATCCTAATTAAGTACATATCAACTTAATTAATTACATGACACAACTTAGATAATTACACTGCACCTACAATTACTTTTCAGTCTAATCTTCTCAGCCTTTCCTTAAATGTATTGATTTTGAGAGGAGCGCTCTGAAAGATTGCCGCACGTAAGCTGTTCCAGTCTACTGTTGTGCGGTTAACAAAGGAAAATTTTGCCACGTCCGTTCTTTGTTTTCTACACTTAAACTTCCTGATATGATCTTCCCTGCCTAAGTATGATGGTGTTGCTAATCTAGCATTGATGTCGGTCCATGCTTTGTGTCCCATTTATGCTTAAACAGTGTGGTAAGTCTGGTTTTTCGGCGCCTTGATTTGAGAGATTTCCACCCTAAGTCTTTTACTATCTCCTCACCATGTCCCTTTCCCATTTTGACATATTTTGCTGCCTTGCGTTGGACCTTTTCTATTGAATCGATTTGGTTTTGTTTATACGGATCCCAACCTACTACTCCATATTCCATAATTGGGCGAACAAGGGTTTTGTACACTAATTATTTTGACTTTCGGTTAGATTTCTTCAGAATAGGCATAGAGAAATGTAGTGCTTTCCAGGCCTTCCTTGTGGTACTAGTGACTTGTTCCTTCCAACCCAGTTTGTTACTTAAATATGTACCTAGTTATTTACCATTCAACTGATATCTGAGACAAATTTCTTTATGCGTTCTACAGAAGGATATTGACTTACTTTTACTGACATTGATTTTCATTTTATTATCTGTCGTCCAGATTTCAATAACGTTAAGTTCGTTTTGTAAGGCGGCGATATCGGATTCATCATTAATTTGTCTATGTATTATACAGTTGTCCGCGAATAATTTTACCTGAGACGTAGTATTTCTATTTATGTCGTTTATATACATAAGAAACAATAGAGGTGCAAGAACCGCCCCTTGAGGCACGCCTGATGTTACATTTCCTAGTTCCGATATTTCTTTTCCTAGTCTGACCTTTTGGTTCCTGTTCTCTAAGAATTTATTTATCCATCTTGCTACTTACAAGCCAAAAGTGAAAGATTAGAAATTCTTGAAAACTACGTTACATATAACTATCTTAATAATTTGTGCAACTTCACAAGCTTCATAAAATCAGCTAAAGAAAACCATTTACATTATTTACTACCATGTAAATAATCGCTATAGAATAAAATATTTACAGGAGTAATAAAATGAACAGAAACTTCAATTGCTACTTCATTCTACAGAAAATGATCTATTACGGAGATAATTAATACGTGAAGCTCGAATTTATTGGTGGCGAGAAGCGCATGAAATCTGTTAAACTAGATGATGCACAGTGTTCGTTAAAACCAATGTTTAACACAAATGGAAATAACAAACAACAACGAAACAATCGGTAACACAGTGTAAATGCTGCCCTAACAAACATGCAGGAAGCTTACTTGTTTAACAGATCTCATTTGGTCGAGCCGTATTGGATTATCCGTATGCGATCGGCAATTCATATTTATGTGTGTACGTTCGAGGGGGGTGTGATAGTATGTGTAGTGCAAAGTTTCACCTCAGTTACTAACACACAAGTCTATGTGGGGATAGTAATTGTGCCACTAGCAGTGAAGTTCAGATGTAATTTAGTCTCAACGAAATTAATTTCTTCTTATAAATGCACAAAATTTTTAATAATAAATAGGGCAAACATAAAACGTAGAAATCAAAATGTGATATCAGACCTATGGTTAATAGGTTACCCTTAAAAGTATTATGGGATACAATAGGCCCGAAGAATGCAGATTTTGAAAACTTAAGATAGCAAATTAAAAAAAAATAAAGCATGAAGCGCAATCCGCTAAAAATTTATTATTTTCGCATCTAGTTGAGAAATTAAACAACTAACAATTATTGTTAGCTATTTACTCGAAAATTTAGGTTTCCAAAATAGTTACATTAAAAAATGTGAAAGGAATGTGAATGTGAATATTTTACCCGACGTAACTCGACTACCTTGGAAAGGCTACTTACCGGGCGAAAACTCCAGCATATAGGTAATTATATCGTATGGACACTTCGCGTCGGTACCCTTGATGTAGCAGGACTGATTTCAATGACCTTCAAACCAGTTTGAGCTTGAGATTCTGCTTTCTCCCAGGAGTTGGCACTGACATCACACCAGCTATCAGTCGACACAGCGGAAATATAACGCATACAATTAATACATCTAGGTACATTATGTACTCAAATAAAATAAATTGGACAGATGAAATAATAAATCCGTCATTAACTTTAATGTCTAGACTCAAGAGTTCCTTTATAATGAGAGTTGAGACGTTGACCCCATCAAGAATTACAATAGACTATGTAATGATTTAATAGCGCTCAAAATGGAAAAATAAAACTCCTATTAGAAGTAAAACCATAAGCTATATTATATTGTATACAAATATTAAATGAATTTGATACATACTTTTATAATGTATTATTTTATAATATAATTTATTATATAAAAAATTATTACAACTAGTTTGTCAGTGAGAAATAAGAAAAAGCTGTTAACTTGAATTTATTTGAAGCAAAGCGTTATTATCCAATAAGGTAGGCGATGTTTGGATCCTGTGTCTCAACTCTACACTCAATTATTATCTTAGCGTGTGCACGATTACACTAACATCTAGCGCTTGAAAGTGGAACTAAGCGCCGGCGCACAGAGGAACAAAACACAGGAAAATTCGCTCAGTGTCCGTTCTTTGTAATCCCTATTCGCTGGTTGCTCTGTCTAAAGCGAGTGCTACAGAAGTAAGCTCAGAACATAACTACACATGATCAAGGGACAAATCAGCGATTGGACCGACCAAATATGTCGTTACATATTTCAACGAAAATGAATAATAAATAATATTCTGTTACATACTTTCATTTCGATATTAGAGGTTTACTGCAAGAATTTTTACATGTCAAGCAACTTTTCCTTCCACACAAAATTAGTCCAGGCTAGAATTCTTATTATCCCAGCAGAATCAATTTAAAGTGGCAGTCTATCGATTGTTTAAATGATCTCATCCGACCAAATATAGCATTCTGTGACTTGGAATTATTTTTACAATCACTTGCTCTGCAATTAAAGAAATTTGTAGTTCAAACACTTATGCACTCTGCATTGAGGTATTTAATCTTTCTTTTGATGTCATGCAGTTTTTGTACTGAATTTTCTGATTTAAAAATTGAAAACAAATGCATAATGTAGCTGAAATTTAAGTGGTCCCAATTACTCTGAATAAAAACAGTCTGAAATCTGATATTTAATACAGAGCTTTACGAGTGTTGAAGTGAAGTTGCACTATTGAATAAATGATAATTTTAGAGGGATTCACAGTGCACACGTAGGTTTTAAACATTAAAACATTAGGGAAACTCATCCAACAACTGCTGTAACGTTAAGATATATCTACATGACAGTAGTGGAAAATTTATGTAGTAGCCCGGTTGTGTTGTTTGGCGACAGAGACTGCAGGCTAAACCCATGGGAGTACAGACTGTCCTATCGTAAATGTTAGAAATTAGACCACATGCAAAACTTAACCGTGGCCTTTATGTATTCTGCATATTCATAAAGGAACTTGGCAGACAGATATTATGTTAAAAAATAAATGCACTTCCAAACCGCTACTATTTATATCTATAAAAGATGAGTTCGTGTGACGTATGAAAAATAACTGGAGGGAAACTAGAACAATGGAGGGATGACATGGGTGTTATCCTTGTTAAAATTTTTACTTAAGCCCTTGTTATTGAACCAGCCAGCCGTCTCCAAACTTATATTCCATCAATCACATCGGGCTACGGCTCACACGAGCTTCATCCGTCAACATGACGTCACACCCGAGAAGAGAAATTTTCATCAATAAGTGTTTGAAAACAAGCTCAAGAAGGAGTTCTCTTCTCTATCGCCATATTACTTTTTTCCACTCAGTTTACCCTATTCATGTTTATAAACATAAAGCCTTATAAAGCGAAGTAATATCGCCGAGGAGAGAATGTAGGTGGTATTAAAAATAACGCACGGTACAGTCATCGCTGGAGGAATTGCAAGATTCTTCATAGGCTTCACTGGGTATATCGTGAATTAACGGAGCGTACGCTATGCTTGAGGTGAAGATTTTTACGTTGGATCCCACCGTTTGCCTCTCGATCCGTTGCTGTCCTTGGACGTAGATTCGATTCATGCATACACTTTACAGTCTGCAATTTAATACAAAATTTTCTGGTGGGATTTTATCCGTTGTTTTTGCTAATTGCCACAGGGAAATAAAAAAACTCCCTAACTCCGAGAAACCAAATTATACAGGAGAGAGAAAAAAACTTATTAATTCTCTTACTAACTTTAAATATTATACATTTATCTATTAATATTGTGTAAAATTACATTCTTTATCAATTAAATACTTCAAAACCTAAATTTTTACATTATCTTATGCTACAATTTGAAATAAACAATGCTGGATTTAGTGGTTTTCTGACTTCCACAGTGTATGATTTAAGAACAGTGAATACATATGAGCCATGTGAAGGAAAAAAGGATAAGTATATCGTAATTCCCTTTTGAAACATTGGAATATACGAGAAAATGGAGGTTTATTATTGAGATTAACATTGCTAAATTTTTTAAAATTTCAAATATGAGACAGAAAATCACAAATTACCATAATGCACATCAAAATACACAAATAAAATCGCAAACAATATTAAAATATTAGCACAGTCTTATTCATGTTACAGATTCTGTTTTCTCTCTCTCTCTCTCTCTCTCTCTCATGTTCTTCCTGTGCATCAAGATTCTAGATTATTACTGTCCGCAAACAGAGTTTGGTAATTCATCCTACTTTCCTCAGAAATAAACTGCATTAAATTTTGCAAGTCCTTTTGCTTTCTTCTTTCAATGCCAATGCTGAATTGTACTTTAGTTGACTGGAGAATAATGCATCTGTATTGGGTTTCTGGAAGTTAAATCGACTCAATATTGTCTTACTTACATGGATTTCATAGATTTTTGTGACATTCTGAATACCGTATCGCATCACTTTAGCCAGCTGGTTGAGCGATAGTTTGCCATCTACCGGTAAATTAAGCTTGGAATGCAAAAACTCTCTTATCCCATGGAGTAAGTGGAGTTCTGATTTCCACGAGTTTTAAAACAACCCCTAGAATGCAGATGAATGTCGATATTAGTGTATTCTTGCCTTCCACGCATGCGGGACAAACTAAAAAGCACCATCCAGCCCACAACTCAATTTTGTCAAAAATTGGAGTTAGTGGGTTATTGATTTCCCTCTCTCAATTGTAAAGAGAATATCGAGCAATATCAAGATGAATCCACGACTTCATGTCGCGATATATCACGCCGTCTATGATAAATAACATAGTAGCTGATATAACGTCGTTAAAAAACAGTTGAATGAAAGTCATTGCTGTAGATTCGAATTATATACAGAATATGAATATTGAGCATTGTAGACGTAAAGTTTAAACCCGTGTACAAAAAAATCAATATCATCATCATCATCATCATCATCATTTAAATGAAGTCGTTCCATGGTTCCGAAATCGGAACATAGTTATCCTTCTGCAGTTCTGCAGGAGGTTTCAATACACAAGGAATTCAGCTACACTTATTTGTTAACAGGGGACAGAGGTACAACTGATAAGCTCATCGCCTCAAGAGCCACTTAGAGTGCAAATGTAGCATTACAAGGACTCTAGAGAGGAGAAATTTAGACCAAAGGCTCTAATAGGCCTACATACGGCCTCTGGACGGTGCTTTTCTGGTCGCGTAGTATCTTCCTAGATCAGTTCTATAGGTGACCTGTTGACGTCTACTACATAGAATTAACCTCTCCCAAAACCAAGATTGAAGCCGAATCTTTTCACAAACAACTAAAATCAAGTTTTTATTCGCCACATCAATCAGTTCATATAATTATTTAAGGAGAGCGACTTTGTCCACTATCCGGAGAAAAAGACTCCTGGACACGTATTTTATTACATTGTGTCGAACGGGAACATATATGGAAACAAATATCTACCACCCTCGATGCTAAGTCAGAATAGAAGTCTTGACCTCATGGGGAATAGAGAATGGGAACAAAAGACTGGATTATTCCTCTTGAAGGTGAGACAGATTAGAACTCCAGCTGTTGAAGTTTGTGATGCGAACTGACGAAGGAATACTCAATTATACACTTTTATGCCTGTTTAGGTTAAGATATATTATATAATGTGTGTTGTTTGTGCCATTTTTATTTTAATCTGTGTGTTCTTTTGGAGAGTGGTTGGATCTAACTAAAGGTGAGGGGTGAAACCTACAGAGTAGGACTTGTTTTAAGTACAAAGCACGTACGGTCAGAAGACCCGTGCATTGGATTTAAGAGATAATTATGATAATATAACATCTGTGTATAATATTACTCAATAAATCTATCTATCTATCTATCTATCTATCTATCTATCTATCTATCTATCTATCTATCTATCTATCTATCTATCTATCTATCTATCTATCTATCTATCTATATATCTATCTATCTATCTATCTATCTATCTCTCTGTCTGTCTGTCTGTCTGTCTGTCTGTCTGTCTGTCTGTCTGTCTGTCTGTCTGTCTGTCTGTCTGTCTGTCTGTCTGTCTGTCTGTCTGTCTGTCGGTCGGTCTGTCTGTCGGTCCGTCCGTCCGTCCGTCCGTCCGTCCGTCCGTCCGCCTGCCTGCCTGCCTGCCTGCAGGTCTGTCTATTTGTTAGTCTGTCTGCCTAATTATTTCGAGTAGTGTTGGGATGTGATTTGAAAACCTGTGATTTTGTCACTGTGACAGATTTTCTCTAGTTTCGACTGTGACTGTAGTTAGAAAATCACAATTCCCAGTAATCGCCATCTCCGCCCGATGTGCTCCTCATAGCTACGGTGACTGATGTACGAACTCGTACATGTGACCGTAATGTGACAGCTCCAGACAACTGTAAGTCAGAAGATTCATACTGACTGGAAGGACACGATAACTTAAATCTAATTAATTATCGTCCACACGTCGTCGATTGCACTTGCTATATTCGTCGCGAACTATTTTCAAACATTGTTGGGCGAGTATACGCCCCCACATATCGCGATAACACCGCTCACAGTGTCTTTGTTATTTGTCGAGCTGATCAGTATTGTTGATATAATACTTATGGCACAAATATGCCAATTTGCAGAAGAACGATAAACATAAATATCTGTCGGATCGTGATGGGAAATATTCGCAATCGCCAAGGATGTTCCGAAAACAAAAATCACGATGTACCAGAATCATCATTACTTGTCACAGCGATTTTTCTGCAGCTATCACAGTTCGGAGAAGTGACTGAAAAGCGCTGTCATACCGCTCTTATAATTTTGATTCTAAAATACGTACAACCAAAAACGTATTTGAAACTCTACCTAATTTCCAAAAGAAAAAAAATAGGAATAAAAAAAGATAGATAATTCAACAGTAATTAATAGTTTGTCCAAGACAGGGACTTCTTAAAACTTTCTAAATGTGTGACACTATTTCTCTGCAAGTCTGCAAAAAAATGATGTTTCATGTACTGAAGATATTTTCCTAAATATAAAAACTAATGTACAATGTTTTAACCACACCTGTGTTTCCTACAAATTCAGTCCTAAGTCTGTAAAAAAAGTTTGGAAGGAAATATTGTGTGTAATTCTTAATATCGCGTCTCTTGACATATCTAAATGGGCCCTTTCAATATATTCTAGTACACTAAAAGGTGTAATTAGCGCCCTCGAAGAACACCGATTCTGGGATTAGCCAATCATATCGGGATATTTAGTTGACTATCTTGATAAAATGACTCATAATCTAGTTAGTTGAAAGTCATAACGCCAAATTATTATTTTCCACTTCCGCTATAAAGATATGCTTATACATATTATTTCGAAATGCTCGATGGTGTCACAGATATGGCCTTTTATAGTAACACATGTCTACGAACTGGCCGGTAGATAGCACCACAATGAAAGTTAAATACACCATTGCCAGCAGTGAGTCGTGATATGACCTTACATTTAAAGCTACCATAAAATAAATTTTAATCTAAAATAAAACACATGGCAGGGAATTAGTAGAATCCCTATACCGACGTGGAAAGTTTAAATGGTTAAAGGTGGTGTGATTGTGTGGATTTATATAAATATTATTGTGCATTTTGAGTTATTAACAATGGATTTGCATTTTTTATGCATACCTTAAGGTTTTCCCTGACTTTTTTTTGTAGTGTTGTGGTTGTATCTTCTTGATCGTGTGATTGTCTCTTTGTAACACGCATGTTATTTTCTTAATACGTATTCGCCGATAGTTTGGTTACACCTGACGTAATGCAATACGCTTTACTTAAATAATTAAATGAAATAAATAAGTAAAAAAGTAAATAACCGAGTAAATAAATAACTAAATAAATAAGTGAATAAGTAAATTAATAAATAACTAAATAAGTGGATAAATAAATAAGTGAATAAATAAATAAATAAGTGAATCAATGAATAAACAAATAAGTGAATAAATAAATAAGCTAATAAGTAAATAATTAAATAAGTAAATGAATGAATAAGTATATAAATAATCGAGTAAATAAATAAGTAAATAAATAAATTAATAAGTGAATAAATAAATAATCGAGTAAATAAATAAATAAGTAATAAAGAAATAAATAAGTAAATATTTAAGTAAATAAATAACCGAGTAAATAATTAAGTCAGTAAGTAAATAAATAAATAACCGAGTAAATAAATAAATAAGTAAATAGATAAGTGAATAAATAAATAAAGAACCGAGTAAATAAATAAATGATTAAATAAATAATTAAATAAGGGAATAAATAAATATATAAATAAATAAGTAAATAAATAAGGAACCGAGTAAATAATTAAGTGAATAAATAAATAAATTAATAAATAATGAATAACTATATAAGTAAATAAATAAATGAGTAATAAATAAATAATAAATAAAGCGAATAAATAAAGAAGTGAATAAGTAAATAAATAAATAAGCAATTAAATAACCGAGTAAATAAATAAATAAGTAATAAAGAAATAAATAAGTAAATATTTAAATAAATAAATAACCGAGTAAATAATTAAGTCAGTAAGTAAATAAATAAATAACCGAGTAAATAAATAAATAAGTAAATAGATAAGTGAATAAATAAATAAAGAACCGAGTAAATAAATAAATAAATAAATGATTAAATAAATAAGTAAATAAGCGAATAAATAAATATATAAATAAATAAGTAAATAAATAAGGAACCGAGTAAATAATTAAGTGAATAAATAAATAAATTAATAAATAATGAATAACTATATAAGTAAATAAATAAATGAGTAATAAATAAATAATAAATAAAGCGAATAAATAAAGAAGTGAATAAGTAAATAAATAAATAAGCAATTAAATAACCGAGTAAATAAATAAGTAAATAATATATGCATATATGTGTTCATGTGCGTGTGTTAGAATAAAGGCTAGTACAGTATAGTAGAAATAAATTTCTTTTGCTTTGTCAAACCATGATCCTAAAAAATTGAATACTGTCCCGAAAAGAAATATAGAACAAAAGATATATTTAATCGTTACAAGGTACAATCTTAAAGAACATTTCATTAGTTAGGTATATTTAAATAATCGTAGGTCATTGCTTGGTGAAAATCATCTTAGCATAATCATAAAAATAAACAGCTGTAACTTCGAATGAATATTTTGACCAGTGCTAGTAAATATGCAAGCAGCATTCACTGATTAATAATATCTTGAGCGCACGTAAAGTAATTCAGAAAATGGCAAAGGAACATTCTTCCCTAATAAGTGTTTATTTAAACATTCCACGTTGAAAATGATAAAAAAATCTACGTTCTTAACACATCGCTTCAGCGTAACGCTAAAGAATTTTGTCACGTATACCTTTATGGTACATACCCCTTTTTGAGGAACACTGGTTTAAAATGCTGAAAATCTTCTATTCAATGGCGGGATGTAACAAAACATTGCGAGGCTTCGTGAATATTTTACACAGTTATTCTTGAGGCATTCTGACATCTTGGTTTCTCTGGGAAGTTTGTCTCTAGTGCGGGATACAGCACACAGCAAAACATCACTTCTATACAACATTTATTTCGGTTTAAATCCCCTTGCCAAACTCGTGGACTGAATCTGAATTGAATAGATGCCACTTTCCGTCACATTTGTTTGAAATGCAGAGTTTAGTCTGATTTTCTTCTGTATACTCCATTGACGTCATAAGAAAAATAAAATGTCGTATTGAATAATCTGTGTCCTCATGCGGCAAAAAATATTTCATACTGCGACGTTTCGATACAGCGTTAGCAGGAGAAACTTTTACAACGGAGAACCTGGTTAAAATCTGCATGGTTCCGAGGAGGAGAAGTTAGTATTAGCATACCGTCCTGTAATATACCTAGAAATTTATTTTATAAACTGGACACGGTAATATTTGAAGAGTTCGCGGGAAAAACGATGAATGTCACATTTCTGTTAAGGATTAGATAATGATCTAATTGAGTCTATAACTGCAAGATGTAGTGCTGTTTCTATAGGAAATAAAAGAATGGATTACTGTATTCGTGCTGATAATTCTCCTTTTCTACCATTTGTCATAAGAACAACATTAAATTTCGCAGTGATCCATTGAATTAGATAATGACATCAAGCTTAAGAAAACTGTGACATATTTTACAATGACATGAACAGGTAGTCATTGATAAAACGATGTAAATTTTAGTGGTCTACCACTGTTGCCACCGAATTCGAGATTCAGGATATCACATCCAGAATTACGGGTATTTTGAATGGCGATAAAATTCTTCGTATGGCTTCTTTCTGGCGATAAATCATGTAAGGCAGTCGACTCATAACTATATTCAGATATGCTATGAGTGGAAACATTGCAGCTGTGTTGACATAGTGACCTGACGAGTTATTGTTAATTGAATATAGAGAAAGTATGAAAGTTGATTAACAGGTTAAGATTTTTCCGTGAAATTGTGAAAGATTTATTCGAATTTAGCCTCTTCCTGATATATATACGATGGTTTGAGCATAAGTCATTGTATTAATCTCTTTGCGAAAATGCGGAGCGGTTTTAAAGTTTGAAATATGTAAATAAAAGTGTGGGGTTTGTCTACAAGTAGGGTAGAGTAGCATGAGGATCAAACATCCATGAACGACACAACATCATGCTACTTGAAAGAGCAGGATATGTGTATGTACAGTAGTGGCAAAAAAAACCGGACCGACCTTTGTAGCTGATTTCAGAGCCTTGTTCAGTCCAAAGCACGATAGACTGGTAACTAAGACTTACGTGGTTCGAATCCTGCCTGAGAAGGAAACTTTTTTTTGTTCCTTATTCAAATTTATTCCCAATACCTTTCGATTGCTGGTAAAATTCATGTTCTGAGAATAATAAATTAATTAAGTAGTAAAATATCGCTTGTGGTGTAAAACCTGCATTTTTATGTTTTGAGATCTTGCGCTACCTGTAGGCTTTTTTTTTTTACATACTAAACTAGGACGTAGTTTTACTCAGGGCTTCTTAAATACCTAAATCTTTCTTATAGTTGGTAAGAAAACAAATGAAAATTTATTAATTGCATTTTTCTCGAAAAGTACATAATGTAATATCAACATTCAATAAGTAGGTAATATCGTTGGCTTAGAGTGTAAACCTGCTAACCGCCAAAAAGAAAGTTTTACAAATGAAGCAAAAAACTGAGTTGAAATTAAATCTGAAACTTCAGGACCAAATCCAAAATACAGATGGCATTTGTACCTGTAGTTTGGATTTGGTCCTAAAGTTTCAGAGTTAATTTAAACTCAGTTTTTTGCTTCATTTGTAAAATTTTCTTTTTGGCGGTTAGCAGCTTTCCACTCTAAAGGTACGTCTTCCTCGGTGCGACTATTGCGATGATCGTTCAACGATTATTGTTGAACGATGAAACATTGAACGATAATCGTTGGTTACCATTTTGCTCGGAGCGTCTACGATTTGTTGATTTTTCACTAGTCGCGTGTTTTCATTCGCAATCGCATCGTTCTAGAGCAGCGTTGTCAGACAGAGACTAAACGGAGCGGAGCGCTCCACTAGACTGGTTGCGTGCTCCGGTGTTTCCACAGACATAGCAAGCTCAAGCTCCGATCTAGCTCCACAACTGATTTTGGAGCTTACAACTCTGACACTACTGTTCTAGAGCAGCTTTGGCGAAAATGTGATCTTTCGCCGAGCCACTGTGTAACCTGTAAGGTGCATAACACCTATGGAGGGAGGCGGACACCCGAAGCAAATGTCTGACTTATTAACGGATTTTCATTTTCCTTACGTCAAGCAGTCAAATATAATTTTATACAGTACAAGGCTACAAACTGATGTTCAGTACGTGTAACGAAGTAAGAAATGAATAAGAAAACATAGGACACATTATCAAAACCTAAAATTAACTGCCTTCAGAATGTCTCTGCGACAGAGTTTCAAAATCAGGAATTATGTCACTTACTGCCAGTCGTAGTTGATCACGAAGGTATTTGTCTCTCAGTCGTGATCTAAATTTGGTTTTTACTATATTCATTGTTGAAAATAATTTTTCAAACGTAAGTTATAGCGAGCATGGCTTCAACAGAGCAAACGAAAGAGTGAAGCTTAGGATATTTATTTTTTTTTGGCAATGATCTGAAAAGTTGAAAATTTGTCAAGTCCTTACATATAACTTTCATTTAACACCACGTTGTAAATCTGTGAGTTTAAATTGGAGATCTAACCGTATTATTTGTACATGTGCTGAAAAATGATTGACGTACAGAGGTATAATAATAATAATAATAATAATAATAATAACACTTAACCTTTTAATGTTTCATGAGTAAAATGTAGTGTAATGCCGTTTTATGTTACACAACAGTTTTCCTCGTAATACTTGTGGACAAATCAAACATTTAATAGTCTCATCATACTGGCAGCAAAAAAATGCGTCCTCCCATTCTACTTTGAAACTTTCGTTTTTGTAGAGGTACATAGTTTCGAAAGAGATATTGCGACGATACGCCACTCGCAGGTAAGAGACAAATACAAATGGAAAGGAGTTTGACTCAGTGAGTGAGAGGGTGAGAGTTGGAGAAGGTAGGAAGCAAGAGAAATGCATAGCTATCATTGCGAGCCACAATGTGCTCGTAAGTCACATTTTCGCCACGGCTGTTCTAAAAGAAGATTGTGTTTAACAGAATGAGTTTAATAAGTATACGTAAAAGATTACTTAAATGTCTTTGATTGAGGAGATGGAAGACGACGAAATACTTCTCCATACGCATTGGATGAAAAGAGCCAAAAAAACACAGTCTGCTTGAGCTCAATAATGAAGAGAGACTGTATCAAAAATTTAAATAACCTAATTAATAACTTAATTTTCCAACTTTATTGATAAACTCAGACCATATATTGTCCTTGACCCTTTGATCCTTGTAGGACGCATGTGACAGCTGCCACAGTGAAGGATGATTCGCCACTTCCTCGAGAAGAATTTCATAATCCGCGTCAGATAACGAAGGAGCCATGATGCACGTCTTTCTCACAATAAACGTTAGCGACTATATTCAACTTTTCCTGAACGACTATTCAAGACGTACGATCGTCGTTAACGACTCTAGCGGCAGTCGCTCGGAGGAAAACAGCTCCATAGGAAATACAAAGAAATAGTGCTCAACGATTACCGTTGCACGATCATCGTGATAGTCGCACCAAGGAAAACGTACCTTAAGTCGACGATATATTAAAAACTATAGCACCTAGAACCATGAATTTTTTTAATGCTCAGTATTTCATCCTCTTTTTGAAACCACAAAAAAAAAAAAAAATGAAAAATCCGAATTTAGGTCCCATTTCCTGCAACTAGTCACTATATGAAGATTGAATAGTATGTCCCCTCGACATTAAAGCTGCACAAAATATTTAATTCAAAAGCTAAAACATACTTGGACCGGAAGGTATTTGAAAACTACAACTGTATTTTATAATCAGCGTTAAAGCAGCGCCTTATTCCTTACGTAAACCAGAGAAAATTCGTAATAATGTTCAACATTGCATTAAGTGACGTTAAATCGAGGCGCGTAAGTCCCAGTCCCTGACGGTTCACCGCTCGGAGCCGCTTGTGACAGGCGCAGCGGCAACTGCTCCGTTCAGTCCCTGCTCAAACATAAGACCGGGTTTCTTACTGCTCAAGTAGCTCGTAGCTGAACTCATCGTAAAGCCGTCACTATCTCGTTCCGCCTACGAAGAGAGTCTGTGTCTCTCATTTTCCTTATTTTATCACGCAATTTGTCCTGCTCCCCTGCCCACTTCATTTACTGTCAATCCCTAAATTTTTCGTATTTCCTTCCACAATTTTCTTCTTTATTATCCCGTTTCGATGTTTGATTATTTTTCTTCTGTTTCAATTTCCTTTCTTTCGCTGTCTTTCTCTCTTCACAATCCATTTCTCGTTCTCCTTTTCCTCTTCAGTCCGTTTCTTTATCTATTTCTATCCCACTTCCTCTCACATTCTATTCTTTCCTCTCTTACTCCCTAACATCCAGAGTTTCATTTTGCTTTATTTACGTATAACTTTTATATCCCATTCTGTTCTTGTGTCATGTCCTCATTTTCTATTATTTGTATACGTATTTGCTTGTTTTCCCACTCTTCCATTCAGTTATTACTTCCATTCGTACCTTTTCCTCCCTCTATTTTAAGGATTTACTTTGCTTAAATTGCAAATTGCAATATGTTTAACCGGATAAGCTAGTCTTTGAATATTTGTAAACGTATCTTGCTGCACACAAATAACTTCTGTACAAAGTTTTATCCTATTTCATCGAAAATTACATGAATCATTAACATTTTTGTGAATTTAAATTGTGTTATTTAAATAATGATTGCTCCTCCTACCAATTTCAAACCTTTTGCCTAAAATGTACAGTATACAGAGTGATTCAAAACCTTTGTGACAAATTTTAAGGGGTGATAGATCTAACAATAAGGAACCCTTTTTGTTCAACAACCTATGTCTTTTGAAGCGTCGTTTCGAAGTTACGGTTAAAAATGCCTTTGAGCGGGCGTACTTCAATGCATGCGAATATGTGCACCTCTGTTCGTTTGTTTGTTGAGATGTTTGTAAGAGACGAGAAGGGTTGTTTTTTGTTTACGTTTAATGTTCAGTAATCGGCAGAATCAGTACTTTGTGACGTCATCCCTCAGAGCAATCGTGCTCTCTTTTAAGACCATAGGCATCCAGACCTATGAGGCCGAAGAATTGCTTCAATACTGAACTCTACAGTAACGACCTATAGGCTTATATCCAATTTCGTGCATATGATTGTTTTATACAATTTTGCTCGTTTTTGTTTAATTTTCAAGACAGAAATAATTTTTATATGAAACATTTCTTAGCGTATTTTGGAAAAGCCATTGATTTAATTCCCAATAAACCGATGGCTTTCACAAAAATCCTATGAAATATTTCATACAGAATAATTTTTATCTCGATAAGAAAATAAAAACGAGAAAAGTTGTATTTAACTTATTTATTTGAAATATTTCAAAGAATAAACCCCTGAAATTAATCACATTACGTACGGGTCATCCTGTATGGAATGGAATTTAACAGAATCCATATACCATCCCTGCTTCGGAAAATTCCCCCCCAAGACCCTCCTGTCGGTCAGAGGCGAAACTCCTCCCCCGAGTAGGTGCGCCTCGGGTGCCATTGCAGAAGCCAGTCAACGTCGCTTAACTACATTCCACGGAGGCCGGTCGAGAGAGTCAGCAGCTTCGGGAGGCAGCCGGTAGAGCGATCTGAATAACCAGAAACGGAATGATGAAGAAAGGAAGTAGCGAAGATGAGTGAGGTTCCAATCTCCTGATAAAGTTAGCTGATATTCATCCATAATTGTGAGGGAAAAACCCCGAAAAAACCTTACCCAGGCAACTCGTTCTGACCGGGAATCGAATCCGGGACCGTTGGGTTCGGAGTTAGACTCGCTAACCC
Organism: Periplaneta americana; assembly: GCF_040183065.1. NCBI lineage: Eukaryota > Metazoa > Arthropoda > Insecta > Blattodea > Blattidae > Periplaneta > Periplaneta americana. Next base: position 80,691,991 of record NC_091133.1, on the reverse strand, counting down.
CTCAGCCACAACGGTGGACGGTCATCCTGTATAGATACAATACAACGTATAAATAATATTAGAACTTAACCAATTCCCCTGAACCATTTGCTATTATACAACAGTAATAGCTTGCCGCTGAGCGATTCCTGTGCTCCTGTTCAGGTGCTCATCTAGTTTGCCCTTGCTTCGACGTCACAAATGCACAACCTGCCTACCATTGATCTAACAGAAACATTTTTTACTTTGTAGTTTGAAGGATATTCATAGTGGGTTAGTTATGGCTTTGATGACGAAAATAGAGCATCGAGTGTCTGGGAAGTGACACAGGAAATAGTTCTCGGAAAAAAATCACCGCAATAGATTTGTCCGTCAGAGAAATCATAGAACTTTCCGGATATTAAACCCAGATGCAGCATCCGACGCGTGCTTTCAGGAAGTAACAAAAAGCCGGCATGAACGATGGAAAATAAAAGCGAGAGATAGTCTTCACTTCGGAAACAATTTCATAGCAATTTTAATAAATCCCAAAAAGTCGTAAAGATTAGACGCTAGCTTGGTAGTGCTTGGAGAGCTCGAGTCTCATAAGAAGGCAGTATATTACGAGGAGCTCAAGTGTACAGCATCTGGGAGGCTATAAACTACTGCAGAAGAGGTACATGAAAAGTGGCGTAGTGCCTCAAGTTGCAGCTTATTAAAATTTGTTAACGCATACATTAGGGAATTCGATGTCACTCAGTCAAAGAACGAACATTCAGGCCTACTACAAACTTACTCTATCTTTAATGTCTCCATATCTTCGTCGCTTTGGTTTATGGTGGCATACTCGAATAGTCGGACTACGGCGGAATCTTAACGGGGAGTTGGTCGTTATCTCATGCAAAACATTGGTAAAAATAGCCTATCTTCAAGCACTCATAAATATAACACTATTTATCAGAGATATTTTACTTTATAGTGATGTCCACACCTGTGGAGTAACGGTCAGCGCGTCTGACCACGAAACCAGGTGGCCCGGTTTCGATTCCCGGTCGGGGCAAGTTACCTGGTTGAGGTTTTTTCCTGGGTTTTACCTCAACCCAATATGAGAAAATGCTGGGTAACTTTCGGTGTTGGACCCCGGACTCATTCCACCGGCATTATCACCTTCATCTCATTCAGACGCTAAATAACCTCAGATGTTGATAAAGCGTCGTAAAATAACCTACTAAAAAATTTATAGTGATGTGTGTATGCATATTAAGCTTCAAAATGAAAAAAAGAATAATTACTCTTGAGTAAATCTTTACCCTTAAATTAATTTTTAATATAAACATATACTTTATTCACTTATCATAGCACATTTAGAATTGAAATTCTGGCTACTTACTTCTAATAGATACTAAAACATACCCTACTAGAATTGTTAATATATCTGTAATATTATGGGTATAGGGCTTATACCAATCATCACCGTCAATAAATAAATAAAAAATTTAACGATGAATATTGATATAAGAATAATAACTGTTTCAGACGGGTTATCTGGAAGGCCACATACTTAAACTGATAATTCTATCCTCGATTACTCTAAGAAGATCGTCCGTAAAATAGGAAGCTGTGTGAGCTATCACAGATCATGTTAGCAAAAAGGTAAAAATAGGCCTCCATATGTGTTAGGTTATTCCAATAACAAAAAATTACAGACCATGTGAAATATAATTAGATGTAAGTCCGCCATCGGATGATCACTCAAACGATGGAAGGATCCAATGCAGTTGCTAGAGGGAAAAATGACTAATGCATGAATTATAGAAGAAGTGATTATTTATAGAATAAGTACTTGGATACAAAGTACGAGGTAATCTACTGTCAGAGAAAGATGGCTTTTCAAGATGATATAAATGAAGTACTTCTGTTGTCGGACGAAGAAGTACAGATTTTAGTACCATTTTATAAATTTATTGCATATATATATGAAGAGATTATTACAAAAACAGCCCCAGTAATTTTTAATGAAATTGAGTTAAGGACACATTTGCTACTATTTTAAATGTTTATAGACACCAAAAACGGTCCATGCCAAGTGCAATAGACACAAGGATAAAATACCAGTTGAACGGAAATAGCCGACATGTGTTACACTTTTATGTTCTATTGTACTTCTGAAAAATAGCAATTTTGACTAGGGTTGTTTTTGTAATAATGTATTAATATGTAAAATTCCTTGCATTATGGACAAACATGAGCAAAGAATATATTCTGAACACATAGTACCATTATCCTTTGTTATAAACAAGACGGTATTAGTAAGTTCTTAGGCTAATGTGGAAAAAATTACTGCACCAAAAAATACATTACATTTACTCAACATAATCAGCTAACAACTCTATGATCGTAGAACAACAGTTATAAAGCAATTTTCAGCCCTATACAAAAAATTCTTTGTCTTTGACTATAAACCTCCTATACAAAGAATTCTTTGTCTTTTATTATAAACCATCCTTTCACTGTGCTTTATTTAATCAGACATCTAAATCTGGCGAACACGAGAGGTAGTCAATCAATTGAAAGTCAATTTCAGCAATTTTCTCCAACGCAATGGGAGGCACGTCAGTGGGTGCTTTCTCTTACAAAATGAACACATCTTTCGAAACTTTATATCTTTTTTCAACAATTTTTCCCGAACCTTATTTTAAGGGTAAAATTTGTATTTTTCAAAATTTTTGGATTAGAGAATGATTATGTTTTTTTACACCGTGACCTATTCTTATTAGTGACCAAGTTTCATTACTATCATTTTAAAACCTTGTGTTTTGTAAATTGTATCTAGTCTTACATAATATGTTACAGGCTATCGGGTTTTCCCTTCTCCCTTTCTTATCTTCATCATCATCCTCACCCAATTTCCTACACTACACTCACACAAACACTTACACTCATCCCAGTACACGAAATTACTCTTCACAGATATACATTATGTACAGCGTGACCCGCGAAAGTGGTGTACAAATTGAAAATTGGTTAAAGTTCTGCCATCTATCCGCAATATGTGGAACCCGAAATACGCAAGTGAAGTGGGTAGGCATTAGACACACACACACACACACACACTTCCCATATTACCATACAAAGTCCTCAATCGCTGTCATAAACTGTGCCGGAACCGCATGGGGGTTTGCAGAAGCGACCAATCTCCTTAAGGTCCAAATGATCTAGAACCACGTGATTCGAATCACTAACCATCTGTCTCGAGTCGGCTCGAGAGCCAAATTCCATGATGAGCTAAATTTTTCAACCATTGACGAATTCATCGCTAAATTTGTTAGCAACCTGTACACTGTAGCTGATGCCAACCCCTACCCACTTATGTCTGATCTAGGCCGATATGAGCCTAGGGACCGAAGGATGCATCAGCCGTGCCCACTAGTTATACTTATGAGACAGGTAGGCGTCATCCCCAGGTTTAGATAGGCGATCACTTACTTTTATTTGTTAGTCAAACCGTTGGAATACAGCAACCGCTGCTGAAATAGCATTCTTCACTACCCCTGAATCCTTCCCTATTCAATTTCAATGAACGATGTTGAATTCGACAAATCAACTCGGGATATTGCAATAATAATAATGAGTACACGTCCCAAATAATTCCCTCATGGTTGATCGAACTATAATTCAATGGACTCACTAAAGAGCCAGTTGGCTCATCTCCTAAATTAACACAACTCATCCTGCATGTGGTCTTTCCGTGCTATTCCTAAGACACAGATATGAAAAACTAGTAAAATATTGGGGCAAACTAATCAATTAAATTAGTATTCCATCTTTATAACCTGTTTTTTTATTTCGTTACTAGTATTGTCAACTGTAGGATTAGGCAAACAGTGGAAAGAAAAGCAATGCAAGAAGCCATAAAAACAAGTTCGAGAAAAGATATGAGAGACGATTCAGCTGGATTCAGTATTACGGTTGAGAAAACACCTTCTAATGAAGATGCTGAATGCTTGTTCCGTGCTTTTCTTAGTAGAGGCCATTTTGACTTTCCAATTTTGTTAATCTCTTTTTTCAAGGAAATATGTTAGATTTTGTGGAAATTATTTTTTTCAAACATTTCACGAATTTCTAAGTCCGGTGTACCATTCACAGAGACATTCAGTAATAAACAGGACAATACTTGTTTTCAGTATTCGAAACATGTAGGTTTCAAAATAAAAAATCAAAATGGTATTCCGTATTTGTAACACTTCCTCTATATGTTTAATAATCTTCGTGACTAACTTCAGAGATGGCGTTAAAAGAAGTTTTATATCTTTCGTATCGGTAAGACATAGCAGGAACGAGCGGGAAAGCGCGCTGAATTGTTGAATGCATGTTGAGTGAGTGAATTTAGTGCACTATTCTGACGTTACGCTTCTCGACAACTGTACAGTGGAGCGGTACGCCGTGGATTTATAAACACAGGTAGTGCTTTCAGCGACCACGCGAGGTCGTCCATCTGCCACATCCTCCTCTCACTCCTGCAATTTCCTGGCACTCTGTGCCCGCTCGGCATCGATTTAGCAACTCAGGCTTTCTAGAAAAATCCTAGTGTGTTCCTGTCTACGTAAATGATGCCCAATTTTTGGGAATCACCCGACAGAAAAATCTTCTAGTAAAGAACGCTTCGCTATCTGAATGACTGGGACGTCAGCTTTACACGTCAGATGCCCAGGTTCGAATTTTTCTGAGTTTCAGTACAACTTGTGGCAGACAAAAACGATTTTATGACAGATTTTCTTGAGATAGATCTGGTTACCCCAAATTAATTACATTTATTTTTTAAGCTTCCAAAGAATTATAGAACGTTATACTTCGTGTTATGTTTGTCAAATTATTTTTCTTTAACGCTGATTAATATTTATGTATTACTCTCCCGTAGACATAAAAATCGTGATGACGCGTAATACCGTTAAATTTCAACACCTCATTACCTGCAGAAGATTCACAATACAATTTATTTATGTAAATTATAGAGTAAAAGAGGCAATCAATAAGTTTCCGGACTCTCCTGAATGTTGACAAAACACAGGGCATAGGAAAAGGAAGTGCTGTTTAGAACCAATGAAACGCCTGGAAACTATTCTGAATGCAAGACTTGAAAGGCAAGAAAGAAGACTAGCCAAAAGACGTATATGAAGCGATTCCAGGAAAAACCCAATAGGTCGTTGACATGTGGGCACAAAATCACGTATAAGACGCTCAGTTGTCAGATTGTCTTTAAGAACTGTTCTTAAAGGAAATCTGACGCTGTTTTATCGACTCGCTCAACAGACATGGAAGAAATGATCATCAGTGAAAGTGCATGTATGTTTAACGGTAAAATTAATACAAGTGCAGTTCGGTAATTATATTGTTTGCACTTTGTATGTAACGAGCTTCCTATCTTTGTAATTTATTTTATTTTATAATAATAGACATCAAGAATGAAGAGTGTGCAGAATTAGTTACCGTTTTGGAAGGTCCGCCGAGTTAGCTCTGTGATAGCGTGTCTGCCTCTAAACTAGCCGGCCCGGGTTCGATTCCTACCTTGGGACTAGGACAGATGGCGGTGCACAACTTCTAATCACTAGACTGTGCACCAATATGCCTGGATTAAGTCCCAAATCTCTCCGAGTGCATATGAAGAGAAGGCATATGTCACTGTTGATAGTCCGTCGGATGGGGAAGTTAAGCCTGGCTGCTCCCTTGGTGCTATTCGACAGGAGTAGGCTATGTGCCGGCACCGGATTTCCCCTTCTCCCTCTCTCATCTTCATCATCACTCATTCCAGACACTACACTTATACGAACACTTACACATGCACTCACCCTGGTTCACGACATAACTCTCCACAGATATACATCATATACAGTGTGACCCGCCGAAGTGGTGTACAACTAGAAAATGAGTCACAGTTCTGCCATCTATCCCCAGTATGCGGAACCCGAATCACGCAAATGAAGTGGGTGGGCATTGGATACACACACACACACACACACACACACCTTTTTGGAAGATATTTTCGCATTGTACTTAAATACAAATCTAAATGTGAAACAACCAATTCATATTCATGCATAAACATGATATTTGCCATAAATGTAGGTTGTCTTTCTTTTATAAACTGTGTATTATGTTTCAGTTACCATGGCCTGATTTAGTGTAACTCAAAAGACCAGACTGAGTGAAGGTGTTGAATAAAGTATGTGTGTTTCAAATGAGATATAAAAACCGGAAGAATACGATTTCTCGTACCACTAATTGGAGTAAGGAGTAGGAATCAGTCCAATGAAAGATTAGAGAAGACTTTTGAATAACATAGATGATTATATTGAATATGAATCATTGAAATGGAAAAATATGTTGAAATAATGAGTAACTTGAGACTTTGCCAGCTAGCATTTTATTTTAGACCAAAGGCTAGGAGAGAGATGGGACGATCCGAACCTGACATCGCAGACGAAACAGATATTTAGGCCTAATTCATATCAACACTGATTACAAACAATATGACGTTTTAAAATTTTTAAACGTTTAGGATGTTCGTACCATCCTATAGATGTAGACATATCAAACGTGTTGAAGATAGCTTAATTATCGAATTCATCATTGCCGAATATAGGGAAGGGTAGCTCTTGGTAAAGTATTCAGGGAACAGGAATGCGGTATGCAGCTTTAAAACTACCCCTGCTTCTCTACGTTTTAATTTATAAAACTGGATACCTGATTTTAATGACATCATTATTTATTTGCTATTTCACAAATGGAGTCAACATAATTATTAATCTTAACAGTGATATTTTAGTTGCAAACATTCATAATAAATCTTTTTATTATTGATGTTGTGGAAAATACTGATATTAAAAAAAACATGAATACGAATAGCATATAAAAAGTACAGACACATTAGTCTGCTAAACACAACGTATAAGGTATATACTACTGTCCAATGATTAATAATAAGTTATATTAAATAATGGATCACATATGTAACTGTTAACCTGGGTAGCGTAGTCGGTATAGCGCTGGCCTTTTGTGCTCGAGGTTGCGGGTTCGATCCCGGTCCAGGTCGATGGCATTTAAGTGTGTTTAAATGCGACGGGCTCATGTCAGTAGACATACTGTTATGTAAAAGAACTCCTGCGGGACAAAATTCCCGCACACCGTGACTCTGATATAACCTCTGCAGTTGCGAGCGTCGTTAAATAAATAATAATTTTAATAATAATTTTATATTTTACTGTAGAACAGGAAGGTTATCCTCCTATAACATCCTGGCATTAAAACTATTGCCCGAATAAAGAGCAGAATTTAATTTTGAAACGTCGTGAATTCATACATTATGCCAAAGCGATTCATAATGTGGTGAGGAAAAGTTATGGAAGATCATGGATAGAAGAGACATACTGAAACATATAATCATATTGATTAAAAATATGTATAATGACATCCAAATTAATGTAAAAACTATATCATATCGAGTCCCCTACGGAAATGATAAATAAAGGAATAAGGAAAACAATATTTTTAAATTTAAACATAGACAATGTTACACGAACTTGGAAACCGAAGATGAATATTTTAAATTTTAAAGAAAATTTTATCTGTAATAAATTAATAATCACCCTTCTTTTCGTGGATCATCAAAAGTACTCATAATTATGATAATTAAGATAATCTTCAAATATTTTTATACGAACTACAACAGATCACTAAAGAATATAAAATAAAAATTTCAGTCCAGAAAGTTAAGTCAGTGGCATTTCAAGGAAGATTTCCAGTGACATGCAAATTTATACTAGTATTCAGAACTTTGAACAAGCAAGTTTTTTTAAATTCCTAAGCTGCGAAATGTCCATTTGAGGAGAGATTGATGCAGAAAAGGAAATAGAAAATGTAATCACATACAGGAGTTATCAGAAGTGCTTAAAGGGCAAAGTAAGAAGTGACACATTCGTTAAGTTTTATTTAACTTTGTCTGTCCCACGCGGACTACATATACGGTAGTGAAACCTGGACTTTACACCAAAAATAAGCAGCAGAATGCAGATGTCAGAAATGAAGTTTTTTTAAGGATGTCTGTGAGTAAAGAGAATAGATGGACTTCATAAAGATGAAATTCGAAACCACCTAAAAATTGAAGAACTCGATAAAAAAATTAGACAAATGTACAAGATCATGAAAAGATCCAATCGAAAGGGATGGAGGATACAAGAGTGTTATACCATATTGGTTTAAAGTTTATAGTTTTATAAGAATGAGATTTTTTCCCGAATGTTTAGCACCCTATTATTCGGTAACTATTGCGAAAATGATCGTGATTTTTGTCCACGTCGATAGAAAATCTACTAAGAAAACATTTATCCCTTTGGGATATTTCGATAGCGTGGTCAGTTTTTGTGTAAATTTAATTTAAAGCCACTAATTTGAAGCCGAAGGATCCCGACTGCGCGCGGCAGTCAGATTTGGCTATAGGTCAACTGCGCGCTGCGATCATTCCTGCTTTTACTCCTCATCTTTTGGAGACTTAGGACTGTATATGGATACTAGCCTATTTCCCACTCATAGGTATTGTTAAACAGTTATATTACCGGTTGTTCTGTATGGTTGTGAAACTTGGACTCTCACTTTGAGAGAAGAACATAGGTTAAGGGTGTTTGAGAAAAAGGTTCTTAGGAAAATATTTGGGGCTAAGAGGGATGAAGTTACAGGAGAATGGAGAAAGTTACACAACACAGAGCTGCACACATTGAATTATTCACCTGATATAATTAGGAACATTAAATCCAGACGTTTGAGATGGGCAGGGCATGTAGCACGTATGGGCGAATCCAGAAATGCATATAGAGTGTTAGTTGGGAGGCCGGAGGGAAAAAGACCTTTAGGGAGGCCGAGACGTAGATGGGAAGATAATATTAAAATGGATTTGAGGGAGATGGGATATGATGATAGAAACTGAATTAATCTTGCTCAGGATAGGGATCTATGGCGTGCTCATTTGAGGGTGGCAGTGAACCTCCGGGTTCCTTAAAAGCCAGTAAGTAAGTAAGTAAGTTAGTAAGTAAGTTATTGTTAAAAATACAGTGTTATATGCATGCCGAAATTATATAGGGCATTTGTCAAAAAGTTAAAATATGCACTTAAATTATGTGGCTTTCTTGTAATAATAACAAACACCTTTCGGAAATGGAATCGTGAGATAAATCCTTGTCTTATTTTAAAGTTAATTCCTTTACGTACTGACTACGCTTTTCCCTGGCTGATTTATATTTGTAAATACCTGTAATTATAATTTATTTTTATATAAATGCTTGCCTGCGTTTGAATAATAGCATCAAGTAAGTTGTATATATGTGGATGTGCACTGTTAAAGTTAAATCCGATATCCCTGTGAAATGATAGCCCTAAAGTTACAATTTTCCTCCACAAAGCCTATGTGTAATGAAATCTAAAACCTACTATAGATGATGACTTTCACATCTAATTACTTCATGTATGGCTACTTCACCCGTTAACAGTGCTACCACTCCTATAGCCAAAAATATTCTCGAAACAAATGACTAACATTATTTACTACTAGTCTTGCCACACTTCTGTTACTTACATAAGAAAGACTCACCAGTATTTGATGTATTTGTGGTACACCCGCTAGCCCGCAGTTGGCCTATTATCACTTCAGTCGCTCGCGCACACTTGCACAAATATTGACCCTTTCGAGCGCAGTTGGTACCCACTCTTTGAAGCTACTGACAATAATTGCGACCAACTTGCAACATTATAGCCAGAAAGGGAGATGGGAGATAGTTCGCTAAGGCAGACGACATGAGTTCATTGACTTCTTACATCTGTATTACGAGAAGAAAGAACAGTGCGTTAGTGACGATATTGCCAGACTGCTGAAACTTACAACTTAATTTTCTAATGAACCGTGCATTTAATCACAAAACGTAATACAGGTTTTCTATTCATTTAAGTATTATAATATCGACAATTCAACCTTCAGGATTATTTCACTTTCACCCTGTATATAATCTCTGTTTGTTTTCCTAAGTTTTATTAATTATAACATGATGTCAGGTTTTAATGAAATGCGTCATTTTATTTGACAAATTATAGTGAATTCTAACTTAATTATAAACACTGATAACAGCTCTCTGGTTGAAAAATATTCAATTAACAGGTTGTTCTTTTGTAGTTATATTTGATATTTTAAATTGCTACGTCATTGGCTGTGTTTACATGTCAGTATCATATTAGTATTTCAATCATATGTAATTAATGTGTCATTTGTATATCTTCCGGTTAATTGGAACTTTATTTCATTAACATTTTCAGCGTTCATTGGTCACAAGGAAGTTATAACAAATTAAAAAACAACGCAACCATACCAGTTCATAGCAACGTTACTCGCTGTTCGACATTGCTTTAATACCAATATATGCAAAAATTTAAAAGTTGTAATTTTAAAACTCTGCCACAAACAACTTAGGCATTGAGAGAGGAATCACACGTGTTAAACTAATAATAATTCTCAAAAATGCTGATAAGGATAAAGAACGTAAGGACAAATGAGGTATTCGGAAGTAAAAAAGGATAAGTGACGTTTTATTGTTTTAAAGTTATAGGTAGACAAACATTTCTACGTGCATCAGTTTGTATAGTTACCAGGAAAGTAAAATATGTATACCTCTGCCATCTGTTGAGATGCTGGAAAATTAACTACTGCATTAGACGCAGAATGTAAGATACCATATTATACGCTGCATATCTCATTTTTAACCAAAATGTCAGTTATCATTTTTTATCCCCGAGCCCCTCAAATGATAATAAAAATCAGATTTTTCTCTAAAATATAAATGAACAAATGAATGAATTAATGCATTAATAAATTAATAAATACAGAAATCAGTAAGTCAGTAAGTGAGTAAATGAATAATTTATATATTACCACATATTTGGCAATTCCTCATAATGTATATATCATATTGATACTTTGGAGGCTTTTTGTATACTTTGGATAAGTTATTCATACATATCTGAGCCCTATATTTGTGATACACATTATAAAAATGCAATGGGAGTTGTGGACTGTCTCTATAACGAAGTTAAGATGGCTTCACCTTACATAAGGAATAATAGACATATGCCTTCTCTTCATATGCACTGCGGAGAGATTTTGGGATTTAACCCCGGGATATTGGTGCACAATCTAGTGATTAGAAGTTGTGCACCGCCATCTCTCCTAGTTCCGAGGTAGAAATTTTACACGAAAATTCTTGAATCCGCCGGGAATCGAACTCGGGCCAGCTAGAGCCGAGGAAATGTTGATGTGAGAAAAAAGAACCGAAAGTTTGTAAAATAGCAATTTTCCTGAATGGCACAATTCGATTAAATAAAGCCACAGAAAATTACCCAAAATGGAAAGCAACATCTATAAAAATTGTGATACACACAGTGGTGACAAGGCTTATAACGTCAAAAAACGTTGCCGGACTGGAAACAGCATAAATAAAACTCTAATAAGTCATCATAAAAAACTCCCAACTCTTAATAAGTAATTATTAAAAGAGGTATTATAGTAAATTGAATATTGGAAACTGCAATATTACGTGCACATAGAAATGCAGAAACAGAACGAATATAGATTGTAAATGGACTTGAAGAAACAAAACTTGTGAAATTTAAATAGAAAAATTAAAATTTTGGAGAATCAGTGTAGGTCGACAAAAGAAAATCTAAGAAGCATGTAAACGTAACTGAAACGAGGCAGTAAAAGAAAGAAACTTATTCAGACAAGAGCGAAAGAAGGAATAGAAGTATTGAATAAGATTCTTGTAACGCTATAGCTCAGTTAACACTCTATATTTTTAGTTTATCGGGATATAATTTATTATCAAAAAGACTAGTCCCAGCCATGCACCACATAGGAACATTCCAACATCATCTAAAATAACACGCATGGCCATACTAGACAGCGGACCCAACAGAAAATAGCTTGTATTATATACGTCTAAGTATTCAACAACAGCATCCACGATCCACAGCAGTCAACTTGAACAACATCAAAAAACCCCAACATACAATATGGAATATCAGTGAAAGTGCGTCAAAAAGACAGTTCTTACCAAGAACAGTAAAGTAACCCAATTTTAACGATACAACAGGCCAACACAGCCAACCATATATGTGAAAAAGTAATATAGCGTATACAGTGTTTTACAGTGTTTTATAGTGTATATATTTATTTGTTTTTTATTTGTTTATAATTATGTGTTATAATGTTTTTAACATAATTTTATTGTCCTATACGGGTTTTTCAAAACATAGAACTCAACAGAATCACAATAACCAACCACATACTGCTTATAGTAAACTAAGAAATCATGAAAGGCCATACACAAGTGAACAACCCACAACATAATTAAGAAGCTAGGGCTTCACAACACACAATGACATAGGCCCCATATCTGAAGATGACACACACCGAGTGTCGAAAACGTTCATATAAATCCAAATATTAAGATAAGCACAGGTGGTAAACAAAAATTGATATTATAATACAGTGAGCTGATCGTCATCTCCAAAATGAAACTAAAAAGATTTTAGTTAAGTAAATGTTTAAAATATAACAATAATCAAATATAAATTTCCACAAACTAAAATTTATGTTAATTCCGCAAAATCACAAAAAGAAATTACGTAAATAAAGTTAGATTTTAGAGTGTCTTTTTTATTCCCTCATACACCGAGATTAAAATCGCAATTACTGAAGTCGATAACGAGTTGAGAGAGAAAAAAGTCTGTGTAAAGGTAAAATTCTTGGCTTTGAGATTGCCTCTTGTTTCGTTGCGACTCGTAAATCCATCAACAGAGATTTGAGCATAGGTCCCTTGTAGCAGACAACCCGCATGGCTGCTACTTTTATCGGAACAATTTATAGTCCCATAGGCTTGACGCGTCTGGTCACCCTGGAAACCCGGGGTTTGCACAGTGAAGGGGAGGGGATATGGCCCATTTAGCGCTAACTGGACAGACCTTTATCCGCCAAATTTAGTGCTGCTAGCCACAGAAATGGCTAGTTTTTGCTTTATAGCGCTGAATACCAGACTAGAAGCCAGGTAACGCACCGTACGTGTTTTGTGGTGTCGTCTTCATTCTCTCGGATTTTATTTCGTTCCCGAGGGCACGTTTTATGGTGGAAATTCTGTCACTTTTATTGGCAATATGGCGTGAAGGCGATATGTTTAAACCTCTTCATGCATCGCTATAACAGAGTTATGCTTTACTCGGGACCAGCGATGCAAGACATTTTCTCTCGATTTCCTTTCCTACCGATTTCTATAACAGTATTCAACCATACGGTCTGGCTATGTCAACTTTACGCCCTGATTTCTTTCTCTCTTCATCATTTTTTATCAGTTTACAGCAACATAAAATGAGGATTAATATTTTAATAACTATAATAGCATCTGTTTTTCATAAGTAGCTCCAACGATTACAATATAGGTAACAAGGGGCAATCAGATTTAGATCTGAATAGCTCAGTGGTAGAGCGTTGGTACGTTAAACCAAGGGTCCCGGGATCGATACCCGGCTCCGGAACAATTTTTCCCTCGAAATTATTCAAATCAACTTTACAGGGAGTTATACCTGAAAATCTTGATTTGCATAATACACGTCACTGTTCGTTAACAGAAAACCACAATTTAAGTCACACGGAGTTAGTGTGCACTCGAAGTTGGTTGCTTGACGGTTGTCAGCCCACTTTGAGGTCTGTGGATTAGAGGGAAAAATTGGATCGGTGTCGGTTAGAGTTCCCGAGTAGCTCAGTGGTAGAGCGTTGGTACGTTAAACCAAGGGTCCCGGGATCGATACCCGGCTCCGGAACAATTTTTCCCTCGAAATTATTCAAATCAACTTTACAGGGAGTTATACCTGAAAATCTTGATTTGCAGATTTAGATCTGTCCTAAATGAGGCAAGACACAGGACAGAAGAAACAGAAAAGTTATTTAGAACCAATGTAACGCCAGGAAAATATGCTAAATGCATCACTTGAAAGGCAGAGAAGAAGACTAGCCGTAAGGCATATTGGAGACATGTCAGGAATAATCACAATAGCTCCTTGACAGGTTTGTACTGTATGAAGTCAGATCATGTAGAACAGGCCTGCACAAGGTTTGCGCTCTCCGAGCCGGCTCACAGCTCATGAGCGGAATGCAGATATTAGCTGCGCTCTGTATAAGGGTGGACTGGAAGAAGGGGTGATCTCGTACAAAATATGCACAAAAGGGAGTACTGTTACGAGTGTTGATGAAATGAATTCGCGTTCAATGTTTGCAAAGCTTTCTTGGACTATTATTAATTAATAAATAAATATTTATTTTACAAAAGTAATAGAAATTCTATAGCTATTTAAATGTACAATAGCATTTTGTTATATTTTTATTTATCAGTATATCAAAACGAGGTTTTATACTGTTGGCAGCTAAAAGGAACAGTAGCCTACTGATCGTAATGAAATATCAGTTACAGATGTTTGATGTCTGCTTTTATTAAAGTTGATTATAGAAAACAGTTGCTCACAAATATAAATGTTGAGCCAAACATAGCAATCATTTTCACAGCCAGCCTGTGTAGTCGTGGACATTATTGCTAATGTTTACTCTTGTAAAGCTCAACCAGGCTAGTAGTATTATTCAAACGATCTTTAGCCCTTATATCACATTGAAGATCAATAAGTTCGAGCTGTAAATCGTTAAATGAAAAATGTTAAATGTTATGTTCTGTCTTTTAGATTTCTCCATACTGTACTGTAGCAATAGGTAAGCAACATGAAATAGTTACACTCCACTAGATAGCTGAGTGGTCTTTTCCCTCTCCTCTACCTATAGCAAGTCTATGTCATTCTGACGTATCTTCCTCTCCGTTTCGGCGAGCTGTAAACACACCTCTCCCGCTCCGAAGATGCGCGCGCGCTCGTTGAGCGCTGTTTGTGCAGGTATGACGTAGAAGCTCAGCTCTTGAAGATAATCTGATGCTGTTTGATATATTGATTCAACAGAATTATTCAACAGACTTAAATTTTTGGTTCTATACCCGGTTCTGGAACAATTTTTTTCTTTAAACTATTGAAGTCAGCTTTACAAAGAACTCTATCTGAAAAGTCACATTTGTGTAATACGCGTTACTGATTCGGTAACAGGAAATCACAAATTTAAGTCACACAGTAGCTAAGTGTACGCCCAATGCTGGGCTCTATCTATCAGTCCGCTTGAGGTATATGGATATAAATGGAAAATTGAGCCTTAACTGGTATTGTTCCTGGGTAACTCAGTCGTTAGAGCGTTGACGCGCTCAGCCAAATATCTCGGGTTCGATACCCGGGCCTGGGACAATTTTTCCCTTGAAATTATTCAACTTATCACTTTGCATGCTTTTCCTTTGTTATTTAATTTCATCCTTATATATCTTACCTATATTTTTTTCGCTCTCTCTCTTTATCGTCCACGTCCCACTGCAATATACCATATTGGAATAGCGATACTTCTAATTAATTTTATGTGTAGTAATTTTCTAGTTGTTCTTACATTTCATAAAAATATACCGTAATTGATAAGGTATTTTGTGCAGAGGAATAATGTGTTCGCAATTTTAATATTGAATCAGCTATTTATAATCTATTACGAAATTATTTGTATAGAGATTTATTTTCAATATCTGAGGTGCTTTCTATTTAGTATTCTCACATTAAACATAAATTTATATTCTATGACGATGTCTGGCTTTTAAACATAATGTGTAGGTTAAGAGTGACAACCGATGACTGGTTGTGACTGATGATTGACTGGAAATGACAGGTGGCGAACAGCATAGTTCCTCTGCCGACAGGGGCTCAGTCACTGTCAGAGTCTTAATATTCCTCTGACAGGTGTGTTAATACGCCATCCCCGAGTTGAATTACATTCCATGTTATAATATCTCTCTGTATTTGATATCTCGTGTTTATATTTTCACTTGAAATTATATTACCATTTTAATAGAATACAGCTTTAATTAAACTAAATTTAGCACTTCAAGCAATTTACTCACATCTCCATTTCCTCTCCACTAAGCAATAAAGGCAGAACAGACAAAAGTCATTTATAATAGTTTTATATGAGCTTCAAAATATCCTGGAATGTCAAATGAAAATTGACAATAATCACACAGAAATTAATAGCAGTCAATCAAGATATACCAATTAGTTATCGTATAATTTTTGTAAAAGATTTATATTTAAAATGTTCTTAGTTTTCAACGAATATTAATGGAGATGAGATATACAGGATGAAACGTAAGTAATGTCATTAATTTTGGTTGACTTTTCCTTCAGTAAAGGACAACAAAAAGGTCATTCCATTTTTGTATATTTTCGAATACTTTTCCAAAATAACGTGCATTTTAAAATACATTAATTATGAGATTGTGCAACGCTGCAACTAGCAGGGGAAAAATAAATGTGTTACACTGTCCTGTTTGCATAATTATTTAATAATAGATGAGTTTACTTTTTTTGAATCATGCATAATATTAACATTACGTAAATAATGCATCTCGGTTTACTCTCCTAGCTTCATATCATAATCGTAATACACGTTCACAGCACAATCTGTTGCTATAAATACCACGTCATGAGACATCTCTGTACTCAAATTCTTTCTCAATAGCCATGGCCCGCTCATGGAATTCGCTCCCGCTGGAAATCAAGGTTAGTCTTAGTCCTCAGCTTTTTTTAAATTAGGTTGTTTAGAAATATTTTAAATGCACAGAATTAGTGTTTTTAGGTTATAAATTTTATTTATTATTATTTTTATTATTATTATTATTATTATTATTATTATTATTATTATTATACACTGTCATTACTTTATTTTTACATTAACACTAATATCTAGGTAATTGTCATTGTCTCAATGTAACACGTGCTGCGCTGATCATACTAATTGTACTATTCCTTTAGTTGTGAGAGTATGCATAAAATATTCATAATATGAGGTCTCGCCAGAGTATATTCATATGTATTAATTCTTTTTTTTAAGTTAATACTTGTATATTAATACTTGTATTCCCTGTTTGTGATTATATATTCAGTCTCTTTTTTATTATATGTATTATTATTATTATTATTATTATTATTATTATTATTATTATTATTATTATTATTATTATTATTATTATTTTAAAGTTAATACTGATTGTGTATATGTATTCAATCTTTCTTTTTTACTTTATTATGTTTACTATTATTTTTAAGTTAATATTTGTATACCGGTATGTATTTTTTGTATGTGATTTTATCCTGGTTGAGTGGAAGAGAAGGCCTGATGGCCTTAACTCTGACAGGGAAAATAAAACTATTATTTTTACTATTATTATTATAATGCAATAATAACAGAATAGCTCACTTTGTTCAGAACCTAAAATATTAATATAAATTAACAATATTCTTCAAGCTATCCACGACTGTACACAGCTCCACAGAATGCCACTATGCGTTGTTTATGTGAACATACTGTGTATCGTTTGTAGCGAACGGCAGCAGGACGAGGCGCGGGTGACATCTGTACTCCTCGCTGTACTCAACTGAAATCTACTGCTTTGGTACGAACTTCCTAGCTATGTTTATGAGCTCCGATTCTGTAGTCTACAATCAATGATGGCAAATGTAATGTGGTGAGAAACTCGCCACGTTGGAAATAGTTCCTGGTATGTTAACTCTTTATGCTCCAGTCCAGAACCAGATGTTGCTCCTTACGCTATTTGTATGTCCGCTAACTCGTTCCGTCCGAAACGTTCCGCGATATACTTTAATAGGATCTGGATGAGGAAGAAAATAACTCGCAGAAAGAGAGGGGAAAAATAACAGATGTATTGTGATCAGTGAACTGTTAGTTCTTAGCTGTTTAATTGATTATGTGATTGTAGAGGAGTCTATACATTTATAATTTGTTTCATCAGTATATGTCTTCAAATAAGATTATAGGGGAGAGTCGGGTAGTATCGGACATCGGGTAATATCGGACAGTGAGTTTCTTTCATCTACCACACGATGATAGTACCTGATTGACATGGTTACGTTTCTGTGATGTCGCATAGAGAAACGTAACCATGTAATTTAGGTACTACCATATGGTAGTAGATGAAAGAAACGCACTGTCCGATATTACCCGATGTCCGATACTACCCGACTCTCCCCTACATTTTCAAAGAAAAACATTATTATTAATGCTGTTCATCGATCGAATATTTAATCGAGTAACTATTTGCATTTATTCGATAGATTAATAGAGTTTTTATCGAGTTGAAAAATGTTTTAATATATTGTAATAAACAATTACTGTTAAATTTAACTTGTGTTCGGTGATAAGCATAAGTATTAAATTAATGTTGTGTATCTGTGTATATTGTATTGTTATATTACAAAACAACTATTTTAATTACTTACTAACATATTTAATATGAGGCTTATAATTTATTGTGACAATTTCTCCGGGAATTTTTGAGACAAACATAAATAACAAAAACTTTGAAGACTCGTTTAGTTAATACTGCTTCATCCAGGATTTTAAACATGTGAGTGCATTCACATGTTCCGAATTAAGTGTCGCTCTATGTTTAGTTACAATGTTTTCTGCATCACTAAACACGAGAAAACTGTTTTTCTGTCAAGCACTTCTCCACTATCGTTCAGTTTCACCGAGTTTACCTCTCAAATTCTCATATGACATAATGGAGTTTAGACTTTTCACAAACCACAGAAAAATGATTTTCTTTATCAAACTAAACACACAACCTTCATATGCAAACTCAGTACAGGAACTGCAACTGCAAAACTACAGCGGTCGAAATAAAAGACTGGCCCCTATTGTAATCGAATTACCATATTTTAAAAAGAGAAGAAGATAGTTACGCTCTCACATGCACATAGTGTAGACATGGCTATTTTAAAAGGGATGAGGGGAACGAATTCCAGAAAAGTATGTATTTCATATGCTAGGAAGATGAGCTGACAACAAGGTGGAAATTTACTTAGAAAACCATAAAACTTAATAAGGGTTTCGCATTGTGTTTCAACTTTCAATAGAGATAGACTAGATCACTGTCCTCATATTACCATCTCTTTCTGAAGTGTTTGTGCAGATTTTCCCTACTTTACCTGGTTTACAGTTAGATAATAACAGTACTCTTATGCTTTTAAGTGAGCAATTTCCGAGAGAGAAATATTGTCGGAATTTTTAGTATGAGTTTTTATTAACAAATTAATAATTAATATCAACTACAATCGATTAATTTTAATCTACTTGTTTATTCGATTAAATATTTTTGATCGATTAATCTTACAACAGACATTGAGCAATTAATCGATTAGATTAATCGATTAAATCCCACAACACTAATTATTATTGTTTTCCCCTACATATTGAGAAACAAAGAAAGTTTTTTAAGGATTGCTAGCAAGAGTGAAACATTATTTGTGTTTAAATTTATGATCCATGAAACTATTATTTTCATAGATAAAGAGGAAAAGCATATCCTAAGTTTTCGTTTTCCCCACAGTTGTTATTGTTTCCCCACATATTGGAAACATAGTGTTTTATTTTCTTATATACGTCCATAGACTGTTGTTTCTATGTAAATTGAATTATTTATACTTATTCATATTTTCCAATCACAACAGTTTCAACTTTACATCAAAGTATGGTTTTCGTTATTTCCTTCCCCACCCAGAAAATATATCGATGTAACCACACAGCGTGGAAATATGATACTAGACACAAGGAGTGCAGTCATATGGGAAGGAGCACGATTCAAAGTATGCCTCGAACATGGAAACGATTCGATTCCAGCTTAGTAGATTAGCTGATTGTGTTTTTCCGAGGTTTTACCCAACAGTAAGGCAAATGCCATGTAATCTGTGGCGAATCCTCGGCCTCATCACTCCAAATACCATCTCGCTATCACATATTCATCGACGCTTAATAACCTAGTAGTTGATACAGCGTCGTTAAATAACCAACTAAAATAGCATGGAGACAGTCGGCTCCCATGCGTTCCGCATCAAAAGTGTCTAAAATGTTTCTCTATCTGTTCCTAAAATTTATCAAACTAACTACTCTATTATATCCTATATACAGAGCTATCACAAGTTCCATCTTCAACGCATTTCAGTTTAGCTTGAAAGATTTTAACTGAAGCCATGCTAGGGAGAGATAACTTAACAAACATTAAAGTTGTTGCCGAGAATAAAACCGTTGAAGACCAAAGCAGATGAGAAGAAAAACTATTTTCATGAATATGTAAATCAGTTTAGTAGTTAAAAATTGGGAAAAGTTTGTAATTGCTTATTATCTAATAGAATCTTCAGAACCATTATTCTTCATTGAAATTTTCTTTACCGTTAAAACGTATTTAATGACATTTTCGAAGCCGGTACAAGTGGGCGATAATGATTCTGGGATATATTCCGAAGTTTTACCCCTACATAACTTTGAAAAGAAGCGCCTATTCCTTATTCCGTAACTCTGCAAAAAAGTTTGAAAAATATAATGTAGTAAAGGAAATAGGTCTATTTTATACCTGTTATTTAAAGACGCCGATGGAATTTGTGACAACGAGATGGTCATAGAATTACCTGACATTATTCTTACAGTTGGGAAGTACATAAGAAAAATCCAGCCATGTAATTCGCTCAAGTGGAAATGCGAGAGCAGCACCGGATGAAGGAAACCAGTTATTGCCTGAGCTGTATCGGTGGATAATAGCACCTTAATGGATTCTGGTTTGAAAGAAGTACTTCCACAAACAGGCACTTTGGGTATAATATTAGTTTTAATAATTTAACAAAAATATTGGTCTTGTAAACCAAAAATAAGGCACACCTTTTAAAACTTCACAAAAAAGATATTTCCTTTCACTTCTAAAGGTTAGAATTGATGTAACTCTGCAGGATGACGGGGACAATAGAATAAGTTAAAATAAATAAAAATAAATTGATGCGTTTTGTGATTAAGTGCATGGCTAATTATAAAACTGAGATGAAAGTGTGTGTAGTTTGGCAACAGCGCATCGCCAGCTCATCGACGAAAACATACACTCACTCGATCTGAATAGCAGCAATCCGGCTCTTGTTAATTACAGTAAGGTTGCCAAACTTCCTAATGGCAGGAAATAAAGACGCGTTAATCTTTTTATTTCATTACAAGAAAACTACCGGTTTCTTTAATTGCAAGATATAAATTATTCCTTATCAATGATAAGAGTAAAATTAAGAATCGCACGGATGGTACATATCAGGTAATACAGACGTGGACAAATTATTAGACTAAAACTTTTTCTTACAAACATAATATATTTCGTCATATCAACTATCAGTACAATTCACAGAGTCTCTATTGTTGTAAATATGATTGTTTACATCTTTGGTATATTTTTCCAATGTTTAAGTATATTTTTTCTGGTTATTTTGGTACTACTGGTGTCTTAATTATATACTGCAGAAGATATTCTCCCATGGCCTGCAAGAAGACCGAACACGAACGAAATTAAAATTCTGTGATCTATACTGAAGAAGAAAGTGAACAAAAAGAGGCTTACAACAAAAGATGGACTATTTAAGCACTCTGTGATATCTGGTTAAATGATGCTGATATTCAAAGAAAGTGTCAAACTTTGGTTTCCAGAATCCCTGACAAAATCAACGTGTTAATAAAGAATAAGGGAATGTTGACAAAATATTAATAACCTCAAGACTCAATTTTATGTTCATTATATCTGTGTAAAATACATTTTTGTTCATTATGTCTACCGATAAATATAGCTTTGTTGCACATATAACTAATTTAGTCTAATAATTTGTCCACGTCTGTATAGTGTCAAATTTTAGGGGGGGGGGGGAAATATACATACATATATATATATATATATATATATATATATATATATATATATATTAGCTCAGGAGTACTCTAACTTCATATATAAAATTACTATGATTTATCGAAGTACATATTATGCATTTCAATGCATTAATTCTGCGTTTCCATATGGTGAAGAATCGGTAGAATGAAGAAAAATTCTCTCCGGCGCCAAGACTCTCACCGGATTTTGCAGATTAGACCATTCATGATTTCGCGAATCAAAATGCTTGCGTGTGTAGTAACTCATAGTACAGAATCCTATGATAGAAGAAGTGAGCTAGCTAGCTACACGCGGAAGAGTAGCGAGGTAGGGAAATTTACCAGTCCACTTTCTCCTTAACGAGATAACGAATGATCTATACCAGGCCTGCACAAGGTTTGCGCCCTCCGAGCCGGCTCGCAGCTCATGAGCGGAATGCAGATATTAGCTGCGCTCTGTATAAGGGTGGACTGGAAGAAGGGGTGGTCTCGTACAAAATATACACAAAAGGAAGTACTGTTACGAGTGCTTATGAAATGAATTCCTGTTCAGTGTTTGCAAAACTATCTTGGACTATTATTAATTAATAAAGAAATATTTATTTTACAGAAATAATAGAAATTCTATAGCTACTTAAATGTACAATATCATTTTGTTATATTTTTATTTACCAGTACATAAAAACGAGGTTTTATGCTGTTGGCAGCTGAAAGGAACAGTAGCCTACTGATCATAATGAAACATCAGTTACAGATGTTCGATGTCTGCCTTTATTAAAGTCGATTATAGAAAACAGTTGCCCACAAATATAAATGTTGAGCCAAACATAGCAAACATTTTCACAGCCAGCCTGTGTAGTCGTGAATATTATTGCTAATGTTTAGTCTTGTAAAACTCAACCAGGCTAGTAGTATTATTAAAACGATCTTTAGCCCTTAGGTCACATTGAAGATCAATAAGTTCGAGCTGTAAATCGTTAAATGTTAAATGTTATGTTCTGTCTTTTAGATTCCTCCATACTGTACTGTAGCAGTAGGTAAGAAACGTGAAACAGTTACTGAGAATAGACATACACACTGCACTCCACTAGATAACTGAGTAGTCGTTTCCCTCTCCTCTACCTACAGAAAGTCTATGTCATTCTGACGTATCTTCCTCTCCGTTTCGGTGAGCGGTAAACACAGCTCTCCCGCTCCGAAGGAGCGCGCGCGTTGTTTGTGCAGGTCTGACATATACGAATGCTCAGCAGTAGAACTCAATGCTTTTTGTTATCGGTAATCGGATTTACTAAAAGATGTCAACTTAGAAATTATGATATAAGAAAATAATAACTAAACATCTAAAGTTTAGAATATAAAGTAATTGAATATAGGAACCAATGGTGAAGCTGTGAAAAATGTATAAATATAAATAATTTTACAAAAATAAACGCTTAATTACAAACCAAATTAGAGATATAGAAAGAACTAAAACGAGAATTTTGTCGATCTGAAACGCAATTAAAAGGCCACCATTTGAAGTAAAAGAAGAATTAATTATAAGACGAGCACTATGCACAAAATAGTGGTGTTATGCATAATCCATAAGAAGACTTGGTAATTTAATGACAAAATTTAAGCATTGTCGGCAAGAAATTATGTAGGCCTAAGACATTATCTTATGGACAGTGCACTCTGTGCAAGTAATTTGACTTCACGCTTTACGAACTTTTTTAAATTGCCTGTGAGAATTATGTCAAGTGTGAGCGAGAGGCACAAAGTGGCGGCTGGACGTTTCCAATCGGTTTTGAACCCATAGATGGACGACGCGGTTGAAAAGTTCGGCGTCGGAGTTGGTCGACATTGCCTTCATCCGTATTAAACGTATCCATGTCCGTTTTCCAGTCCACAACTTTTACAACTTCGCAAGTGTTGAATTCGTAATGGTGGGTCGCACACGTATTACACGCCGGGGGCAATAATACGTATAGTATATAAAAGTACAGAGCTATTACTGCTAAATGTCATGCATTGTAAATTCTTACAACATTCTCGTATTGTTTAAACAAATTTTTACACACACATTTAAAAGTTACACACGAAATTCTAAAATTATTATTATTATTATTATTATTATTATTATTATTATTATTATTATTATTATTATTATTATTATTATTATTATTATTATTATTATTATTATTATTATTTTAATGTTCAACCTTACCAGGAAGTGAAAA
This sequence comes from Periplaneta americana, assembly GCF_040183065.1. Classification (NCBI taxonomy): domain Eukaryota; kingdom Metazoa; phylum Arthropoda; class Insecta; order Blattodea; family Blattidae; genus Periplaneta; species Periplaneta americana. Next base: position 80,667,859 of record NC_091133.1, on the reverse strand, counting down.
ATAAAAATAAATAGGCTGGGTCTCTGGCTAAGAACAAATTGCCTACTGAAAGATGAACTGAAAAGAATGGTGATCAGGAAAAGAAAATCGATGCAGAAGAAGATATCAGATAATAGACAATATTATGATATGTATCGTATGCTGAGCGCGGAAAGTAAGAAAAATTGGAAAATGCTGAGTTTAAAGTGAAAAACGTGTCTTTGGGCAAAAAAAAACTATGAATGAAGTAATGATTGTCACACAGAGTTGCAGTGTCCGAAGAGTTCAAACTCTTAATTCTTTTCATAATCTTGCACCAAACTGCACATATAATTACATTTTCACAGCAGATAAACAAATACAAAAAGTTGCACTATCGACTACACTACGCGTTTAATATTAATGATCGCTCAGCGCTGATGTCGCCACTGTTGTAGTATACAAGGCATTGTAGGCGATTATGCAGCACGGAGCACTGAGGGATCAAAGCATTCGTGGAGAGGGATGACGCACTGTGTTAGTTCGTGAAATCGACACGGATCAATTTACGACGAACTGGTAGTAAGGTTCGAGTTTAAAAGTTAAATTACAGATTCGAAAAATTGATTAGTAACTGGCTCTCCCAATTGGTGAAACGCATTAAGTACCTGAGATTATCTTACACGTCAGGTGACAGTGTAATAAATCACAGAAATTGGTAACTAAAATACTGTCTCAAAGTACTCCACTTTTTTTTAAGTAACACTAGAACTGATTTCTTGATTTTGTTCGTATGACATATGAAGCAGGCCTATATAAAAGTCTCTCCTGGAGCTCAAAGAAGATGTAGGGTACAAACCGCTTACTGTGAACTTTCTAATTTGCCAAGGAATATTTTCATACAAAAATGATATTTTGACGATTTTTGTAAAAACTCAGTCCTAGCGCCTCTTTTAACATTCCAAGTACTCTTACTCCTAATATGGGCTGCTAATTTTTTTATATTTTAACTACTTTGGAGACATAGCCTATGTAGGTCCTACGCAGTATTAAGGCATGTTTCGACATGAGCTCATTGACTAAGAAAATAGGGATGGGAAGAGTATCGTACATTTTTAGATCATTTCGAAAGTTATTCAAGTGAATTAAATCGTTTGTAATACCGGTACCATCAGTTGGAAAAGTCCTATCTACACTTTTCGCAAATTCTTCTTCTTCCTTTTCTTTTCTTCTTCTTCTTCTTCTTCTTCTTCTTCTTCTTCTTATTATTATTATTATTATTATTATTATTATTATTATTATTATTATTATTATTGATACTCGGGAGGAAATTAAACGCAGAATAAATATGGGAAATGCCTGTTATTATTCGGTTGAGAAACTTTTATCATCCACTCTGCTGTCGAAAAATTGAAAGTTAGAATTTATAAAACAGTTATATTACCGGTTGTTCTGTATGGTTGTGAAACTTGGACTCTCACTTTCAGAGAGGAACAAAGATTAAGGGTGTTTGAGAATAAGTTGCTTAGGAAAATATTTGGGGCTAAGAGGGATGAAGTTACAGGAGAATGGAGAAAGTTACACAACACAGAACTGCATGCATTGTATTCTTCACCTGACATAATTAGGAACATTAAATCCAGACGTTTGAGATGGGCAGGGCATGTAGCACGTATGGGTGAATCCAGAAATGCATATAGAGTGTTAGTTGGGAGACCGGAGGGAAAAATACCTTTAGGGAGGCCGAGACGTAGATGGGAAGATAATATTAAATTGGATATGAGGGAGATGGGATATGATGATAGAGACTGGATTGGTCTTAGTCAGGATAGGGACCAATGACGGGCTTATGTGAGGGCGGCAATGAACCTCCGGGTTCCTTAAAAGCCAATAAGTATTATTATTATTGTTATTATTGTTATTATTATTATTATTATTATTATTATTATTATTATTATTATTATTATTATTATTATTATTATTATTATTATATAGCAAAGGGAATTACTTTTTGACATTTTCGTTGAGATCATTAGATTACAAAAATCCAAAGAATTTCTCATTGATATGGTTAACAGTTTACATGGTCGCTTCTGAAGTTAACAAAGGATATTTGTACCTTATCCGAAATCAAAGTTCTGCATCTAATTCCTGTTATGAATTTATAGTTCCTTAACTTATTTATAATCTTGCAGTTGGTGTAATTTTAATTTTAGTTAAAGACAGACGTAGAGTTTGACAGTTTTGCCTCGGCTCCCTCTTTCGTAATTTGAGTCTCTTGTATCTGATGCTGCAGGGATGCTAATTCTGATCTCGATTTATATAGTTGCGGAACTTGTACCACGCTCAAGTTGGCAGCATCTGTACTCTGCTACAAATGCATGAACTTGTCATGATTAATTTCGACTGACGCAAGCTGAATTTTAAGTAAGTGCTGTTGAATCGTTGAAAGTTTTTGTCTATTTTCCTACGGTTCATTTGCGAAAACTTTTTAACACAACTTTTCCCGGATGAGTTAAATATTTCACACTGTCACAAAAATGGCAATTGCTGTAGTTTTTTTTATTAATATAGTCTCTCATGCTTTTTTAAACATTATCTAAACACACGTATATTTCATTTCAACTTGCTGAAGAAAGTTTGACTAGCAGATCTTCATGTAATGTGCATACATAAGGAGGATATTTACATAGAAGTGACGTAAATTGAATTCTTTGTTGACCTAGATTCTGTATATAAACTTCTGTTTGAAAGCTGACGGACATGACAGGGCTTCTATAGTTCTCTTATGCCTCAGAAGAAATTAAATATTACCTTTTTTCGTACCGTTACGGGAACTTTTTATTACACATAGAGTTTCCAATATCCTCTCTACAAATTTAATGGATATATGAGAGAGAAATGTTATGAATTCTGTAAAATAGAAAGCGAAGGGTCTTTGACTATAAAATTAGCTTACTTTTAATTTAATGCGTGGTTTTCTTACTGTTAAATAGTATGCAAATTATGTTACGACATAGAGAATTGCTATCTCTGTTTTCTTTCTTTTCGTTGTATTAGCTCGATGAGAGCACTATAATGTACTTTTGACTCTGTTGACCCTCTATAGGGCTTTAACTTAATTTGTATCATTTTCATCAGTGTTTGTATTTCTTTTTTGTATTTATATGTGCTATCTGGTAGGATGGAAGAGAAGGCCTTATGGCCTTAATCCTGTCAGATTAAATAAATTATTATTATTAAATTATTAATTTTTAGAATGTAAGACCAACAATGAAAACATTATCTTAAAATAACAAAAATAAAGTGCCTGAATAAAGGGATATTCGTTTTATAGGTAATTTATCTTTTCAAATATTTTTAACTTCAACCTGTTTATGTATTTCTAATCTTGCTTTATGTGGTATACCGTTTTTAGCTGGATTTTATTCAAAGGATTTAATTTTGGAAATAGTATCTTTAAGATATGTAAATATTTTTGGATTTTTTTTGTTTTATTTTTCTCACATATGCATAATCCTTGTTAACTAATTTAAATTCACTCTCAGCTAGACAACAACGTGTACAGTCCCAGACATAAAATTTGGGAACCTAATTTTACTAACAATAAGTACCAGATGCAACGCATTGAGCATGTGCTGTAAACAAGAGCGCCTAAATGTATGCTACTTGTGGACAGTCTTGCTAAAATTGTTGCCTACATAGAGGAGAACTGCTATCAAGATTCGGCCCATTTCTTTAATTCCCTATCCCTGCATAATGTGTGCATATGATTAATCTGCAATACTCGTAAATTTGACCTTGTAACGCCTTGCATCAAATTGAATCGTGAATTGCAGAAACCCCACAAAAGACAATTTTTCTCAAATTCAGTTTTTCTTATGGTTGTAATATTAATATATAGGCCTTTCAAGTGGTGCAGAAATCCTTCACCTCCAACGCTCAGTGTGCATTTCACAGCGGCAATAATTTATAGCGAATTGCAGGAAATTGCAGGAAGACTGCAAGTCTAGAACACGTGGAATTCCTTAGAAACTAAAAAAAAGGTTAGTGTGCTTTTCTTTGATTTATTGCAGGTTTAAAGGAATTTAAAGGATTAAATATACTATTTACACAATTTTTCATTTTTGTACGTTCGTGTACTTTTAAAATCCTTGGCTTAAATATGGACATAAAGTTGTAAGTTAGAAAAAAAATGACTTTCTTCGTCTCCTTCACCTACTTTTTTTTTTTTAAGAAATACAACGATTGTTACTAGTCGTGAATTGTACAGGGACATCATTTTATTTTTACTAATATTTTTAATATTAACCTGGCTATACATTTGGTTCAACGATTAAGAACCGGAAACAACGTTTGCTACCCCCTTCCCCGACTGGAGTTCGATGATACTGGCGTAATATAAAAACAATCACTTTACAAGGTATAGGAGGGAAGAAAAGTACTTCATCCATTTACTTAAACTAGGAAATGTCGCGATTTTAAGTTTGATGATTTTCATTAGGTTTTTGTTTAATCAAAATACAGTACAGTATTAACAATGAGTGTTATTACTCACGAACTGACTTTCCATGCGGACGTATTCATTATGCAGTGTATATTATACTGTCTACAGCACATCAGCCTACACTATAGATAATCAAATTAAATTGAAAAATAATCGTAATATGGATATTTAAACACATTTTTGAAAATAGTGGCCGTTCATTTCGATACAGGGTTCAGTTCTTTTGTGCCTATTATATCGTACTATAGACTATTGCATCTAATTCCAATTACCAGTTTCGTCCTTCATACTTAGTAACTCATGTTGAAATAATTCTGTACCTACTCTATAACAGAATACCTTACGTACTGTAAATTCAATCTTCACTTCTGCCCGATCCGAAAAGATAAAATTACTCAGACATGCTATCTACTGTCCGTCCAAGTGTTTACTTCGCAGCGTCGTAGAAAGGGAGGAAATCACATGACAGTTAATTACTTAACGAGGCCCTTTTATTTAAGTTATTTTAAACAATTGTATGGGTATAATATTCCGTAGACGTCCAATTCCTAACAGAAATTAATGTTCTCAGAAAAGAGCTAAGACAGCCCAGCCACTAGCATTTACAGAGAGGCGAATAGAAGCAGGTGGGGGAAACCGGGATGCGACGTAGGCAAATGGAGAATGATGCAATATTGAAAGCTCTTTCGTCACTGGAAAACGTGAACATATTTTTGGAACGCACTGTTTACTATGACCGTAAGGCTACTTTGACTGTATATACGGTTTTGGATCTGTATGGAGGACGGTTGAACTTCATTAGTAGAAGGGGTGGGAGTGAAGTACATTCAAAAACTCAGGTACAATAAAAATTGAAGTAAAAATAAAATGTTGTCCCTGTAGAAACCGCACATGTATAGGCAATTCAGATTTTTTCCCAGAAAATGCTTATTCATTCATACTTTTCTGCCCAAGATTCTCCAGTCTTTATTTTCTGCCTTCATCCTTGTCTCCGCGCGTGATATATTCATCTTAATGTCGTGATACCTTTTTCTGCTCTTACTTCTTCTACCGTTCACCATTTCTTTCAGTGCATCTTTCAGCAGACAGTTTCTCCTCTGCCAGTGGCCCAACCATTTTTTTTTCTCTTCCCGATCAGTTTCAGCATCAATTTTACTTCACCCACTCTCCCCTACACAGCTTCATTTCCTATTCTAGGTTTAACTTGGTCTTATTAACGACGCTGTATCAACTACTAGGTTATTTAGCTTCGATGAGATTGGTGATAGCTAGGTGGTATTTGGCAAGATGAGGCCGATGATTCGCCATAGATTACCTGGAATTCACCTTACGGTTGGGGAAAACTTCGGAAAAAACCCAATCAGGTAATCAGCCCAACCGGGGATCGAACCCGCGCCCGAGCACAACTTCAGACCGGCAGGCAAGCGCCTTAACCGACTGAGCCACGCCGGTGACATTTCTTATTCTATGTCTCCATTTCACACGCTACATTCTTCTTCATATTCACATATTCACATTTCGTTTCTCTTCTTTTCGTCGTAATGTCTATGTTTCTACTCCATACAACGCTACATTCCACACAAAGCACCTCGCTAGTCTCTTCCTTAGTTATTTCTCCAGACGTCCGCAGATGCATATTTTTTCTATTGAAAGCTTCATTTGCCATTGCTGCCCTCCTTTTGACTTCCTAGCAGCAGCATATGTTACGCTTATAGTAGCCTACACCCAAAAGGAAAAATATTAAAGTTCATGCATATCACGCACTATAATTTATTGTAGAGACTGGATTAATCTTGTTCAGGATAGGGACCGATAGCGGGTTTATGTGAGGGCGGAAATGAATCTCAGAGTTCCATAAAACCATAAGTAAGTGAGTACTGTATATTTTGTAAAAGTTGTTAAGTGATTTGTATTAAATTATTCTTTTACAAAACAGTCTTAGTAAGAAATTTTCTTTTTTTTAAAGTTGACAGATGCCTGGTTTTTTATTTGCAAATTTCGTATTTGAATTTTTCGGCCTAAAGAAACCTCAGGATTGAGGACACTTCTAATAAAAGAAAAATAAAATATGATTTTGATTATAAGACTAAAAACAACATTAATATCTGTAATATGTATCGAGGTTTATTTGTACATAATTTCAAAAGATTATTAAACTGTTTATAGTCTGGATTTACAGTAATTAGATAATTTGTTTCCCTTTGTTATAAACTTCTGAGTTATACCTAATGCTTCAGATATTCTGAACTAATCTTTGTTAGGTACGGTAACGTAGAGACGGTAATCATCGTAATCATTGAAGAAACTTTATTGTGAGAGAAATGTAAGTACGGAATGCTTGAAATCCCTCCGCTGCAAATTTAACAAAACGATTGAATTACGCGAAACCGCTTCTTAGGGTTTTAGTAGTCATCATGCCAACACGTAACACAATTCCCGTTTGTTCCAAGTCCTCTCCCATCGTAACAAGATTGCGTAGCGTCGCTTCTGTAATTCGGTTAGACAATGCTCTAGGTGACGCCATCCAGAACCGTACTGCGAAATCTTCCCCGTCACTTCGCTGTATTACTAGATTCCACTCTCCCCCCCCCCCTTCTTAGTCATTCTAGTAGAAAAATTGAGGTCTGTTTGGTGTCATGGCAATAAGGCGAGACATCCCCTGCCGACTGTCTTGACATTTTGTGCTTGAACCTCTCTAATTACTAGAGACAAAAATCTGCATCTGCTCTGCCTCAGATTTTCCCCAGTGGTAATCCATTCCTTAGCTAGTGCTTTCTCATGAAATGACTGCTATCGATTGTAGACAGCTAATGAAGATAGAAAGGAAAAGTAAAGTTCTTCTTAATATATGCCAGTTATGTCAAAGCAAGCGCATTTTGTTGACCTTGACGTCGTGCGCAGGCATTAAGTACTAGGTATGGAAGGAGGAAGGATTATGTACAGTAGTGGAAAAAAAACCGGACCGAACCTTGTAGCTGATACAAAAGAATCCTGTACTGTGTATTGTGTCAAACTGTGGTAATTTCAATATGGATAGTGAAGCCAGAGGTATGTACTGCTATTTAATGTAAAAATACGCAGTTATCTTTGCCGAATACAGGTAGAAATGTAATATTGATGCCGGATGAAAATAAAACTCTCAACGTTTTTTCGTCTGTACGTTTGGGGCACTAAAGGAAACAAAAGATGGTAAGAATCGAACAAATGCAATAAATTTCATTGTTACAATTAATTATACAAGATGGATGTGTTTTGTGACTAACAAAATTTGAATCTGTGATTCTGAAATCAGCTGAGGGTGGGTGCGTCTCGGTGTTGCGTGAGATTCACTCAGGGTAGCCGAGGTACGGTTGTGGTGTAGGATGATGTCGGGAATAATACCAAGCCGGCTACTTATATAAAAGGCAGTGTAAACTCCAAAACTATAAGTTTATTGTCGTATTCACTTGGTAAACCCTAGAGTATGTATTTCCGGCTGACTTATAATTCAATCGTTGGTCGCACTTCTGCATCGACTCTATGGCAGCTCTGAATAAGCTCTAACCGATACTATAAATTCAATACTCTGCCCAGTACACTATGATCGAAGCTCCGAAACGTTGACGAGTAGTCTTGCCGATGACAAAGTTCTAACTATCGAGTCTTCGCCGGAAGAAAGACTATTAAGTTGGGCCGCCGACACGAAAAAAAGATGTCGCGCCGTCTACACGAAGAAAAGTAGTTATCCTGTCGACACGAAACGAAGTAGTTATTCTGCCCTGTATGTAGGGCCGTCGACACGAAAAGGAGTAGTGATTGTGCCCTGTATGTAGGGCCGCCGACACGATGAGATGTTGTGTTTATCTCTCCGCTCCCCGTCACCCTTATTTATAAAAACCTATCCTACGCTAAAACTAACTATCCTATTGGCTAACTACGTCACTTAACCGGCCTAAAATCTATTCTCTATTGGTCCAAAGTGACCTCATAAGCTAAACCAAGATCTCTCCTTATTGGGCGCGAAATACGTCATCTCTAAATTTAAACTTTGGATTTCCCATAACATCTAATTAGTTTGTATATCTCACAAGAATACCCGTTCTTTGGAAAACCCAAGCTTGGCATGTTGCTTTCCCACGGGTCTAGTCCAACTTTAGGATTTTGCGCATCGCCGAGTGTCTATATACAATCCCGCACAAGGTGGCCCTAAATCTGTCTGATGCTGACAGGTGACGAAACACCTGTGTGGGAAGCTAATTCTAACGAAGTCGCCAGAACATCCCCGCGAATACATGTAACGAAATATGGAGATATCATTTCGCTAATAAATCGGTCTCTCCCTCTCCTAATTCCTGCTTCACAGCTACAAGGTCGGTCCGGTTTTTTTGCTATTACTGTATATGAGTAAGCAGCGTGTTGGATTAAGAAAACAGTGGTGCACAAACTTCGAACGGAACGTGAAATTTTATTTCGTTATTTTTATATGGCTTCTTTCTGTTTGTAATTTCCTATATTGTCTGTAAAACAAAAGTACCTACTAACACCAATTCAGTAATATTGTAGTTGTGTTTTAAACATTAATAAATAATAAAGAGTTAAGAAGGAATATTCAAATAAATTCCATTGTAGTACAACTATATTGTACTAAGTGAATGAAACATACCTTTAATAAAGAAAGTGATTTCCCAGAGAAAGAAACTGAGTATAACATGGTACTTTGTAATTGATATTGATAGTAACTTTAGTATTATGAAAGTACTCAATAAACTAATGAAAGAATATTATAGTACAAAGAAGCGTTACCCAGGCATTTGTTTTAACTTTAACTAATATTATATAACAAAACTCTTATCATATTATGCTTTTAAAGTTATATTGGTACGCAACTTCCTATCGTCAGAATATACATTATTTTCTCGAAATCTGCTGAAGCTATAGACGTTTTTACAACGCGTGGCACATATCTTTTGTTTATGATGGAACAGTAGTTGCTTTGTTAATTTATTTCCGTAAAAAATTTTCCATGGGAATATTTTCAAAATTTGTAATACACTATCTCCAGTAATACGTATTTACGATATATTAGATTTACGAAATATTGTTTTAGTACTTGTAAGGTTACTAAATAAATAGGCCTAATCTGAAAAATTTCACTTTTCTATAAAAAGTTGAGAAAATATTCCTTTTCTATAAAAAAAAAGCAAACTTGTGAAAAATGAGCATTAAAATTAAAACTTAAATTTTTATAATGCACTTATACTTCTCAGACAAATCTAAAAATTAACATGGATACAGTTTTAATAAGTTCTCTATTGAATCAATGCTGGCCATCCCTGTATATAGCTCGACAAGCGGCATATACTACCTCTTTCGTCTTTCTCTTCACTTTTCGTTGTAAAGCGCTCAGGCTCTCCTGAGTTCTAAAGCGCGCACTTGCGCCTATGGGTATTAGTTGACATGACTGATATATGCCATCTGTGACCTTGTAGGCATGGAAGTAAAGCCCATGCTTTCTTAACCTCGGCTCTAGAAGGAGGCGGCGTTATCTGTATCATATTCCGATCCCATTATACTCCCGGGAAATATATACTGTAGTACTCAATTCCATAGGAGGCTGAGGGAATCTCAGAGCCTTTCTGGAAGATTTTACTACGAGAAAAATTCCATCACTACTCGGAATTTCACCCAGGACCTTCCAGTTTGTCAACCTAATGGAGATAGGTTGATATGAAATCAAATTTGTATCACATTTCTGACTATGAACCGGAATTCGATGCAACATACTCGTATATATTAGGGTCATTCTGGGAGATCTTGACAATTTTAAGAAAAGTAGTCATTGCCAACGCTATTCCTAGTGAAAAAAGTTCGAACTATATGTGATCTATGTTCATTGTATTTGTAATCTCTGTGTAAGTGAATCTCGTAGCTCCAACCTACGTTTCACGTTAACAGAAGAAGTTACAATTATCTTTTCCGTCATGAAATATAAGATACCATCTTTAGTTTATTGTGATTTGGACATGTCTCGAGTTTTCGCTTGTGGTTCTTCTTAGATGACCTGTGGCGCTGTCCCTATAAAGTTTCCTGTTTTTGTGTTAGAAGAGTTCGAAACCATTCATAGATCTCTTTAGTGCCACTTTATCCTTCTACCTGTTTTTCTCTCGTGTGTCTGTTTCAATGTATGAAACTACTCATCTTCCATTGAACCAATCTTCATTAAAATTTATATTTTAATCTTTATCGATATCGGACAAATACGTAGAAAAGTTACAACGCTCCACTTCACATACACAATAATGTAAAAACACTATTGCGCAAAACATTTGGTGATCGTGTAATTAGTAGGCATTTTCCGAACAGCTGGCCTTCTAGGTCACCAGACATAAATTCAGCTGACTACTGGTCATTTTGTTATATAAAAGAAAAAGTATTTCGTAGCAAACCTACTACACGTGAGGAACTGAAACAGTCAATATCAGATTTCATTGAAAACATCCCTTGGAATGTGCTTACTAATCCCTTTTATATTCATAGCATAGAAGAAAGACTATTTCCTATTGAACAACACAACGGTGGTCATATTTAATTTGTTCTTGTTTTAATGAAATTCTATTTCTCTACGAACAAATTTGTGTTTTTATTTTTTGTTGAATCTAAAAATTTGACAAACTTATTACTATTTCAATATGGGAACTTACTTTTGAATGAACTTATATATATTTAAGTAGGAACTGGATTAAACAACAGGAAAAGGACATAGATTTGAATTAATTTGTCGTAGACTACCGTTATCTCTTCATTTTTATGTCTATTCTTTGAGCATCAGAGCAAAGGAAATTCTACACATATATCATCTGGACGGCGAATTTCCCTTATGATGACGTAATGGTGCGTCAGTTATTTAGTGCTTACATCATTTTATACTGCGCCGGATTCACAGCGTACCCTTACATGGAATTCATTGAAAAAGGAAACGTAAACATGGATCTCTTCCGTAAAATCTAGAGTTAAAAAAAAAGAAACTGAATGTTACCAGGTCATATAGGCCTATATGTAAAACTAAAGTTATGCAAAAATTATTCAATGAGCAATAAGCGTAACGTTTGTAACATCAGAGCATGAGCTATAGCAGAGACGGGTTTTCGTGTGCTTTTTCCAGCGATTTTCAGTGTTTCCATTATTTGTGTGCATTGTTCTGAAGATTGCCTAATCTTTAGGTGCTCTTCACTTTGTCTCGCTGATTGCCTGATATGTAGGCGCTCTTTAGTTTGTCTCGCTGAAGTCAGTGATCGACAAACCTCGATTGCAAGCTTAAAAAGCGAAATGAAATATGTGCAGTAATCAATTAATGTTGTATATAAACAGAGCATTACTAAGTCGGTTACACAATGGATACAACAAATGATGTTAAGCAACGCCTAGTATCTCGATTGAATTCCCTGTGAGAAAGCTATCATCACTTTTCGGAGGTATAAAAAAAGGTCACTGTGTTTACATTTAAAGAGGCCTTATAAAACATATCGGTACCATATAAAGGCTGGTTCACTATTGTGAATACTCACATTTAAATACATTTATTTTAACTTTATTTCCGTTCTCGTTCTCGTTTCCGTTCCCGGTTTATTGTGAACCAGCCTTTAGTCAGTATGGTGATGTAGGAGTGGATCGTGAAGCCCTTCTGAATGGTCTTCGTAATCATAAACTTACTTGTATACTAGGCCTGTATGAAACCTGTATTACAAGCAATACAAATCCAACAAGGTTCACTTTTTAGCAAGTTAAGGTACAAACATCACTCTTAAGGAAATGTTGTGCGGAGTCTTGAGAGCATGCATCTAAGATGCTTTGACTTTTCTGTCGTATACCTGACTGTGTTATGCATTATTTGAGAAATTCCCTCTCTAGAAAATGTTTGTTTTCCATTTTCATTTTTTTCCATGGAAACATTTTTTACTTCGTGCTCTTACTAAAGCTTTGTTCACAATAAACCGGGAACGAAAACTACAACGAGAACGAGAACGTAAATAATTTTGAAATAAAATGTGTAGCACGTCAATATTTAATATGTGTGAGGGTTGTGGCTTGTTATTGTCGCCGCGGTCCGCACAAGTGGTTTCGGTGTTCTGATTGGCTGTCAGAGTGTCCAATTGTCGGAGAAATGATTTGGTGTGTGTGTTTCTGAGGGCCGGGTACCAAGCTCTGTTAACCTTGAGTCCTTCTTCCTTACTATTTACGTTGTTTTTTGTTTGTGTAGTTGCTTGTATTACCGGCAGACCACGGCCCTGTAGCTCGGAAAATACCAATCCTAAGACGCCGGCCGTGAAAGCTTACATTCTAAAGTCTCAGATCGGCCTTTAAAAAATGTATTGTCTTTTCACCACTTAATTGTGTGAGCAGGTAGTTTTTGCTCTTTCCGGAATCAAAACTCTTAAAAAAATCGAGTAAATGAGACGGCAGACTTGAGATTAAAGATGATAGAAATAAAGATGTTTTAAGCTCAAAAAACAGTTCCATAATTCTCACTGAAGTAGGGACACTTGATATCTTCATCAGTGCAAGAATATTAGACAAAGGCTGTATTGAAATCAGGCTATTGTTTTGCTTTAAAATGTTTAATATCAACTCTCCTTAAGATATTAACAAAGGTCAAAAACATTTTCTTCTGGACAGTGTTATTTACGTTTTGTTTAATTCAAAATATATACAGTTGATATTGATTTAGTTTTAGAAAATATAGCGGAAATATTACCACTAATATTGGCTTAATATTGACCTCAAATTCTAATCTCCCATCGTTCTACACGACTTTGAAGGGATCCGCGAAAATACTTTTGGAAAGAGGTTCCGCAGTACCGTTATGTTTGAGAACCGCTGCTCTAATGGATACAATCCTACATTCAATGGGACAGAAAACGATTTTCTAAATTGTTGAATAAATCCCGATATGTTAAGAACGGTGAGGAAAGGGTAACAAAACCAAGACATATAATGATCACAAAAACATTTAAACTGCTCACACTGTATGTAAACTTTTATGACAGTACAACATTGATTGCCTATATAATATTACAAAGTGCAAAATATTGCATGTTGAATTGCGTTTATACGCGTGCCGTTAAATGTCAATAATGAATGTATATATGTAGTGTACCAAATATGTGAGAAACTATGGTCTTTTCAAATACACGATTTTATTAAGATTCTAGTCTGAACAGAGTAACGCTGTAGATGTCAACCGCCTTCAGAGTGTAAGAGATACTGGAAGAGGTTATTTACATAAACTGTAGGTATTTCATTTGTGAATAAATGAAGTATTGCTACTAATTTTCGAATGACCATATTTAGGAAATTTAATCATATACGGAGAAGAAAAGCATATCAATAAACTGAACAATCATTATTACCAGACGTAATAAGTAATGTATTTAGAGCAAAGAAAACTTTAAAGAATATCAGAATCAAATCCAGGGTTTCTCTGTAACAAGAACTGAACTACAAAATCTTGAATTGGAAACAATAAAATATTTTAGATCTACAACAACAGCTTTGCACATGAGGACATTTAAATGCTATGTTTGTTGGAAGGAAATAATATCTTGTTAGGATGGAGATGTGTTATTAAGGATTTAATATTTGATGCAAACGGAAAAACGATATAACTTGCGTTAAAATGTTATTCCAAGAAACGCGACAAATATATGACATCCTGGCTCCTATTCTATACGATAGAGAATTTCGGACCATCAATACAACAGACTCATTAACAATTACATCAGCAGAAATAAGATTAATAAGCAAAAGAATCTGTTGCTTTTGATCAGACTGCAGAACCAACACAGAAATACTGGGTGTTCATTTCAAAGTGTGTCATGACGTCACTGTTGGTGAGTCAGCGATTTGAAGCGAGTTTCAGCTTTTATGTCAGAGAAGTTGCCTATTAATCAAGGCGTTCAATCTGAACTTAAGAACGTGTACGGTATAACTTGAACGTCGTAGCAACAGATGGCGGTCTGTACGGTCTGTGTGCTACCATAACCTCTTTCGAACTGTGTTTTGCGGTGGCAAGTCGTACCAGGGTATTTGTTATCATCGGTTGCGTACGGCAACCTTCCACAATACAAATCAAATGCTCCGTGTCCATGTTGACCGTCAAAGTTAATGTCAACAAATACTGTACGTAAGTAATTGTCTTAACCCTCTCCCCATATCCCGACAGTAAGAAAAAAACTCACCTCAGTACGTGTTTTCAAACAGTTCACATTTCTGCCACTGCAGGCGTTACCGTACGTATCGGTAAGTACTCTTCAGAATGAACGCCGTACTTGGTAGACAACTTCTCTTGCATATAGGTTTTACGCCTTTGCGGAGATGTAGGAAGATTGAATTCTCTAGGCTCATCGGCTAGCCACATGACGACATGCAGCGAGCCATGACACACTTTGAACAGAACACCCAGTAGTAGAAAAATTGAAAATAACACCAGTCTTGTTAGACAACGTGACAAACGAAATGTTATAAAAATAAAAAAAAATGGTTAACCAGTAAAAAAAGGAGGATGACGTGAAGGACATGTGAAGAGAGTATTGGACTACCTTAAAACATAAAATGAGACTGAAACAGGACATCTGGCCTAAATTCATGATAGGTAAATTATGTTATAAAGTGCAATTAGGAGACTTCCGAAAACAACACTTGTATTTGTTGTATCTTAAACATACATGCACGAGTCACTGAAGAAAATTGATTCCTTGCCTGCAGAGTCAGTCTATCAAAGAGCGTCAGATTTTCTTTAAGAACTGTGATTTTGTACAAAAATGTAAAAGACCTATTGCAACTTTTCCTGGAATCTCTCCATGTACGCCTTATGGCTAGTCTTCTTCTCTGCCTTTCAAGTGATGCATTTAGTATAGATTCCAGACGTTTAATCCATTTCCTATGTCCTATGTGTTGTTTACATTCAGGGCAGTCCGGGAAACTTATTTACTGCCCTTGTATATGGAGAGATAGTAAAACTTTGTAGGGAGAAACTAGAGTATAAAAAGAAAGCACTCTCACATTTTTTTAATTTTCTGGGCTATTCTGCATGAAATACTTTGGTTACAGCAGGTAGACTGGTAGTGGTCGATTAATTGATATGTAGGGACTTTACGAATTAAATGAGTAGAATGCAAGAAATGAAGACTTTGAATTTATTTCAGAGTATTATTATTATTATCATTGGTGAATAAATTTACGAAGGGATGTTCACGCAATAAGAAAATTAATGTAAAAGAGGTAATCCGCAAGGTGGATTTAATTAAATTTGCTTCGTATCCGATATCATTGCGTTTAACTTTCTAGCTTTAATGCTGTGTCGGTATTAAACATCCCTTGTGTAAACTTAGCGTCAAAACGTTTCCTCGTAAGAAGAATGAAATTAATATTGTTTAGAATTTAATTCCGTTCATTCCTAAAGTCTCCATCTGGTAATATGTGTTAAAATGTGCAACATTTTCATTGCATTCTTTCAATAAAAGAGTTGTGAAAATTACATTAATGGAAATTTACTTCTATACCGTACTGACATAGCGTTACCTCAAAGAATACAGAAGTACTTTCCCGATCTATACTGTATACTCTTTATGCAGTGTCTGTAGTAGTAGATATAACTTGCTATCGATGTTACTAATAATCTAATCGACATGAATATCGTACTCGAAGACAGAAGAGTCTACTTTCCCATTAATTGAGCCTAAATGTCATAAAAGTGCAGCTCTTAAAAATGGTGCTAGTTTCGGCCCAAGATTTTATAATAAAATTACAAATCATTCTTCAAATTTTAATTGTTTTAAAATAGAAATTTTTAAAAAAGAAATTAATAAAATTATTCATGGTATATAATATTAACAAATGTCTGTATTTTTTTACTTTTTATTTCTGTCGACTATATTAATGTTTTTATGTGTCTGATTGTCAATTTATATTAAATGTGTTTTTCCTCTCTTTTTCTCTTTTTTTTTTGTTCGTGTGTGTTATTTATTGGTTTGAATTAAGTTACTTACTGTTTTTAATGAACTGTTCTTGTAAATTTTATGTTATATTATTGACTAAGACCACACCGTACACGAGCCAGGCTCTTACGGTAGTGCTAGAAACATTTTTGTTTTATAATTTTAATTTGTACTCGCTAGCTAGGTAGTTAAATAAATTAAATAAAGTAAATCGTGTATAATTTTTGTATGATTTTTATGCAGAGTTGGAATAGAAAATTTTACTAATAAACCATGCATAAGCGATGGATGTATATGCAGTATGTATGTTTGTCTGTCTGTCTAGCTACCTACCTACCTGTCCATCCATCCATCATCGATCCATGCAGCCAGTGTCCGCATAAGATCCACATATCTTAATGTCGTCTATCATCTCGTATCTTATTTTTCCCCGAACTCTTCTCGTGTTTACCATTCCTTCCAGTGCATCCTTCAGTAGGCAGTTTCTTCTCAGAGAGTAACCCAACAAATTATTTTCTCTCTTTCGGATCAGTTTCAGCATCATTCTTCCTTCACTCACTCTTTCCTACACAACTTCATTTCTTATTGTGTCTGTCCACGTCACACGCTCCATTCTTCTCAATATCCCCATTTAATATACTTCTATCCGTTTATCATCACTTTGTCGTAATGTCTATGTTTCTGCCACACGCAGTGCTACACTCCACACAAAGCACTTCACTAGTCTCTTCTTTAGTTCTTTTTCTAGAGGACCGCAGAAGATGCTCCTTTTTGTATATATACATTATATAATATATGTGTATATATAAATATATATATGTATATGTAGTGTTTGACATCAACCTCTTATGTAAAAAAAATGACCCGAATGAAATTACACTTTATCGCTCTAAAATGTCTTTCCGAATCTCTTGCAAATATATCTTATGTCAAGGCATGACTACAAACTTTAGAAGGTATTTGAATACCCTTTTATGTCAGATATATGTTTGTTATCAATATATTAAAATGTTTTTGCTCTCATGTAAAATTATTTTGACATACGTAATGACTGGCAAACACCGTCGATATTTAAAGTTACTCACGAAGGGTTGGTTTGTAGGAAAATGATCTCACTCTTCCAGGTACATTCCAATATATGGGAGTCGGCATACACCTGTCCGTCAGTTCCCATTTAAAGGAAGATGATCTGCGGTGCACACACCAGTAGATTCGACTGTAATCTATTCCAGCTTAGCGTATAAATCGGAGGATTTAGTCCGTGTTGTGCTCGATTAAACGCTAATGTCGAGATGCAGACTAAATCTCGCGAACTGTGAAATTAAATGCTAAATACAGTGTGTTCAATAAAATGTGGGCTTTCAAGTCATCTAATTTCTGCCTTTTTAAATGAGCCACAAGTTTATAATACCGGGAAATATATGTTTTCTTGAGAATTAATTCTTCGGAACCGTCATGTAAAAGGTGGTAAAATGAAATTCTACTATTGCCTGACGTCACGGTTTCCTATTACATAATGCAAGTAGAGACTTCCCCCCTCTGTTACTTCCAATATTATCGTAATTATTATTATATTTACGTCCTGTAAGTTCTGTAACTACAACAACCGTGATTTAGTAATCCGTGTGGAAGCGGAAACATCATTAGAAACGTTTCAGATCTTGGAGAAGTTCATAAGATATGAATTTACGACATATATCTTAAATGTAATTTTTAATGATCTGCGCATAATTAATAACTACATACAAATCAGAACTACGTATGACTGTGTTATATATAACATAGGTTCTACTTTTCATGTGTTTGAATGTTAGTAATTAATAATTAATTTTATATAAAAAAACAGTAAACTTGTAATGGAATATGGCTTCTTTATTAAAATTCATTTCCACATTTACATGGGTTCATTTTGAAAAGTTTTTTTTTATTAATCACGGCCCTGCCCCAAACGTCGCATTGTGAAATTTTCCCAATAGGCGGACAAAAATCAAATTTCGACTTGTTTACTTAGGCATAGGTGAATATGAATTCATGTTCTTTAACATTTCGAGAATTTTATGAGGATAGTTTTATCAGCAGAAAGATATTTTTAGAACAATGAGTTCTTTCTAACACTTGTCACTCCTGTTCAGTCGTAGAAAGAGAGGCTTACTATGTAGTTGAGAAAGAGCCAATTGTTAGTGATTTATTGTGTTGTGAGACATGGAATCTGTTCATATAGGTACCTTCTTACTAATGTGACTTTAATTTCAAGTTTGTGAAGTAATTTTCTTCTTATATTGAAGTTTAAATATTACAAATGAAAAAATCCGTGTTTAAGTTCTCCAAATATAAATTAAATTCTAATATAGCCGGTCACATCCGGTTACAACAATTCTTTTATCATTTAATACAGCATCATTTAGAATGTTGAATCTTTGTTTTAAAGTTTGCGCGTTCTTGAGCATTTATCAGCAATTAATTTTTTTCAGTACTGGAGCATATGGTAACTGAGCGGCAAGTGTTCCGTGTTTGCCTTAACAGCAGAAAAGGATCACAAAATGATGGAGTTTTTATCACTGAGGCCCGCGGGTTTAGCCAAAAAAAAAAAAAAAAAAAGATTACAATAGGTTAGTGGTGACGGCGTTTTACGCCACCTGTATTTCGTAAACAAGAGGAAAGGGGTTGACTCGCTCAAACAAGTTTAAGATTGTTAACTGGTTTACTTTTTCTAGTGATTATGACGTTAATAATCTTTTCCTAGATGGTTTTCACTCAGTGTACCAACAATTACATGCGCTACTCTCTTACCAACACAATCTGTCGTTTCGTATACGGAAACTCAGACTTTACTATCTGGCACGGTTTTTCTAATATCCTGTAATACGTTTTCGTAGCAGCACAGCTTCAAATATCCCTTACATAACGTTGTTATTATACTAGTGAATTTTTTTAGAAACTGCTTCAAATAGTGAATTTCAGTTTCCAGAATGAGATGTTTATGCTCACCATCATGTTGCACAGATCACGATAAAAGGTTTTGTGTCTGTCTGAACTAAAATTAGACATTGAAGGCATATTTTCCTCCCTGTCTCACTCTTTTTTATACGTATAATGTAATGTTTTTATGCTTCTTAGTTGCGATATGTTGTTCTGTATATTTACTGTAGCCACCTCTTAGTTTTGTTCCACACAACTTACAAACAATATTCCGACCATCAGAGGAAAAATACTCACTACCATAATCTGCCACAATTGTATCTGTTGTAACTGTTTTCGGACGTCCTCGCTAATGCATGATTTGATTTCACTCACAGCGTATTCTCTGCCTGCTTACCGTACCCAATGCCGCGTGACCTACAACAGGAAGCTCAAGTTATGTACTAACTCAGACAGCGTTCTATGCCTTGTGCACCACTAACTTGACGAATTTTTGGCTAAAAACCGGGACCTTATCGCTGTGTGTTTTAGTCCTGCAAAATTATTCAGATCACATTGAACATCAGGTTACAAATACATTGTAACTTCTATATGTACTGTATATAGTTAAATAACAATCCGTTATAACGTAGAGAAGTTATTAATTTTGTCCAGCTAAATTTGCGAACAATCAAGAGTGGAATGTACTACTAAAAGTTGTTTATGAAGGGTATGCTGTACAATGCTAGTAAGGAGAGGTTCTGCAAAGCAAACAGTCATTTACTATGAACACAGCTCACTGTGGATACCGTTCAGGTCTCGCTGTGGGATTGCTCCATTGTATCCCATCGATTGGCATTAGCTGGCTGTCGGGGCTCTCTGTAAACAGACGTGTGCGGGCCAATCAGAGACGGCGTGTTCTGTAGTGTCGTGGAGGACGCAATCAAAGCAGACACGGAGCGTACAATGTCTGTCGTCCGGTTTATTGTATTAGGACGAGGTCGCTCCGCAGAGTCGCAGGAGGCCTACTTGACCCGTCCCTCTCCGTGAGTCATCGATTGCCGCAAATTGAAAAGGAGGCAAAAAATTCTGCAGCCTTAGATGGTCACGTAGCATCCACAGAGGAATAAAATGAACTTGTCGATTTCTTTTGCCACCTGATCAAAACTCGATATCCTGCCGCTATTAAGTTTCCAGGCTTCAAATATGACTTCATTACAACGAATCTCTGCCCAATAGTAACTCAGCTGGCGCCTGTACCCACGGAGGACGATGCTAAGATTTTTATGTGACTCTATGAAATGGAAGAAGTTACGTTTCCCAAAATTCCTAACTATTATTCCATTCTGTTTCTTATAATTGAAGAGTCCACTGCAAGAATGATGGATGTCATTTGGAATACATTTTGCAGGAGAAGCAATTGAAAGTTTGAAATGCTTAGCGCTCAAAGCTTAACTCTGATTTTCCGATCATTACTGGACAATGACTATCAGTGTTAATGCCATATAACTCTCTATGTACATTCTATATGTCTTAAGCTATGCATTGGCAGTCTTGGTTCATTTTCGACAAGAAAGTGGCAACCATCATTCTTTCAGTGGGCTCTTCAATTATTATTAAATTTTACCAAAAACAAAAATTACAGTAAGTTCTCTCTTCTTGGTAGCGTCTACTGCGTAGTTAATCATTGTTTTTTTAGTCTGTTATTTAATGACGCTGTATCAACTACGAGGTTATTTAGCGTCGATGATACTATTGATAGCGAGATGGTATTTGGCGAGATGAGGCCGAGGATTCACCATAGATTACCTGGTATTCACCTTACGGTTGGGGAAAACCTCGGAAAAAAACCAACCAGGTAATCAGTCCAAGCGGGGATCGAGCCCGCGCCCAAGCGCAACTTTAGACAGGCAGGCAAGCGCCTTAACCGACTGAGCCACGCCGGTGGCTTTAATGATTGTTTTCAAGTATAAAATTAATGGAGACAAGGTTCATTACACAAATTCGTCTGGTTGGTTTTCTTGCCTAATGAGGGCTGAACTCGGCACGGTACCGTACACTGAATTGAATTTAATTTACGGGAGGGGGCACTATGGCCCAGCGCTGCGACCCGTTAAGATTAATTGCTCTAACACTCAAGCTAGGTGCTTTCCCAAACCCACACCGGTTGACTACACAAAGGTTCGCTGCGTACCCAGGTTTCGGGCACGCAACCTCCCCCTCGTCCCTAGGCCAGCCCCCTCTGTGCGTCGCCAGCTGGCGATCGGGGAATGCTATGGAATGATGGCGAAATGAAGAAATGGTGACGGAATGATGTAAATGCCTGATATGGGGAAAAACGGGAGAACCTCGAGAAAAACCCCAACTGCTACCTTGTCCGCCACAAGTTTCACTATGGATTAATTATTTTTATTTTATTGGGTTATTTTACGACGCTGTATCAACATCTAGGTTATTTAGCGTCTGAATGAAATGAAGGTGATAATGCCGGTGAAATGAGTCCGGGGTCCAGCACCGAAAGTTACCCAGCATTTGCTCGTATTGGGTTGAGGGAAAACCCCGGAAAAAACCTCAACCAGGTAACTTGCCCCGACAGGGCTTCGAACCCGGGCCACCTGGTTTCTCGGCCAGACGTGCTGACCGCTACTCCACTCTGGACTTTACTATGTATTTTTCAATGAAAAATCGCAGACCTCACTAGGACTCGAATCTGAGCCGCCTGGGTGACAGGTCAGACGTCTGACCACTCAACCACCGCAGAGATTTCCGTACACTTATGTAGTCACGTTTTGACCCATTGTGAGCATTATACAGGGTGATTCATACTACCTGTAGCAGTAATTTAATTCGGAAAGTAGTGCATTATGATTTTTCGAAACAAAAATATTTGAAACTAAAGCACATGCGAACTTTCACTTGAGCTTGATTTCATCAATCAACCGTAACAGGAAGTAGGGTCAGTGGCGTGTCACTTTAAAATTTCAAATGGTAGTAGGGGTCAAATAGGGTACCATTTGATAGAGCATAACGTCGTACTATCACTACTGCTGCAGTTACTACTACTACTACTACTACTACTACTACTACTACTACTACTACTACTACTACTACTACTACACACTTATAAGCCCAGGTTGCTTGCACGGAGCCACTTTAGTGTTTTTTATTACCTAGAATTTTAACATTATCTATTTCAATTTATGAAATCTTAACATTTTAATAGGCAACTGCGAAGCCACCGGTGTAGCTCAGCCGTCTAAGGCGCTTTCCTGACGATCCGGAATTGCGCTCGGGTACGTGTTTGATTCCAGTTTCAACTGATTACTTGGTTTGTGGTTTTTCAGAGGTTTTCTCCCACCGTAAGGTGAATGTCAGGTAAGCTATGGCGAATGCTCGATCTCATCTCGCCAAATATCATTTCGTTATCACCATTCCCATCGACGTTGAAATATAACCTAGTAGCTGATATAGCGCCATTAAATAACTCAGTAAAATTAGGCCACATTTCTTATTATACGTATAATATTGGTTCATAGTTTCTTTCATTTCTCATTGGACAAAGCAGTTAATTAAATTACCCTGTACATAGATGTCTGTTTTCGTTTTATATTGAAATGTACTCTATAATATTTACAACAGTTTTGTACATAGCCTGCAATATATAAACCTACTTACAGACAAATAATCCGGTAGGCCTACATTGTTTTCCGATAACTCGTGTTTAATTCATTACCTAGTTACATAAATTTCGTCATCGATGCTTTATTAACTCCTGTCATTACTCGAATTATTGAGTCATTATGAAGGATGTGAGGGCAGTGGCAGTTGTGGTCTCTTTGACAGAACACTGCCTTTATTAGCTTGAAGAGGCTTAGGAAAGCCACAATCAGGATAGGTCGCCCCGGGATTCGAACACGAGATCTGAACATAGGTTAATTACATTTCCCCATAAGAGTTCTCTCTTAATAATTACGACCGAGTGGGGACATCTGTTGTGTGATTATATGGGATGGACACAGCAAAGAGGGAGACAAATTTGTTGCAGTGGCGTGTCGTGTCTTCTGTTCTTAGAGGTTTTACCACAGTGGCGGAGGAATTTTGATAAGCCTCTGTTTTATTTCCCTCTTTTCATACATGTTTAAACGTGTATTTCGAGAAGTGTTAATTCCGGTATTTTTCTGGGTTTGAAAAATTACCGTATATAATGTTTATGAATGAAATGATTTTATCGAAAAGATAAGATCAGATCTATCTACAGAAGTTAAAAATTACGATCTGTATTTGTTTGGATTACTTCACGAATAAAAAGAACTAATAAAACCCATAAAATAAGTTTTCAACACAATATATGCCATCTCAACCTCACAACATAGGCCCCTGCAGCTATGATTTTATGACTGTCAACATATATATCAAATATAAAATAAAAATGTTGCTGGAGACTCTAATAATATTTTTTATTTATTTAAATTACTTTATTATTTAATTTTAAATATACAGAATACAGAATATAATTACAAGAATAGAAATCAAATAATACAGTCAACATAAAAAAGAGGATACAGTAATATTAACAAAATTTGAGAACCGAATGAGCAGCGCTCGTGTTCGGTCGCAGTTCAGATATATTATTAATATGAGAAATATAAAAAATAAGATAAAATAGGAACTAAAATTAAAATTACAGCTACAGTGAAATTATATAATATATTACTTTAATAGAAGAGGAATATGGAAAATAAAATATAATAAAATAGGAACCAAAATTAAAATTACACCTACTATACAATTATATAATATAATATTAACATACAGAAGAATAACATTATACGTGAATAAAGTAGGACAATTTATAAAAAATATATATATATTCTGAAATTATAGAATACAAATATAATATAGGCTGATTAATTCATATTTAATCAAATTGAATACATTAACATTAATATCCAAATATAACATATACATGGTGCAAGTGAAATAATACCGCAGATTTAAAGGGGCGTTGTGGTACACTTAAATTAATAGAAAACCTATATTACGTTTCGTGATTAAATGCACGGTTAATTAGAAAATTGAGGTTGGAGTTTCAACAGTCTGACAACATCGCCGCTAACACATTGCTCTTTCTTCTCGTAATATAAGCTAGATGTAAGAGATTAACGTATTTAGGTCTGTCTGCCTTAGTGAACAACCTCCCATCTCCCTCTCTGGCTACAACGTTGCAGTCTGGTCGGATTGTTCAGTAGCTCGAAATTAGTCGGTTCTAAATTGAATTTACATGAAAACCGTCCATACTGTTGAAATACGTCATAGAAATAAAGGAATCATTATTAGATTTTCTATCGATATGGACAAAACTCCCGATCCTCTTCTGAATAGTTATTAAATAAGAGTGCGTTAAACATTTGGGAAAAAAAAAATTAATAGAAAAGTATGAACTTTTCGCCAATATTGTATTACACATTTTCACATACAATGTAAACTATTCGCTCAGCACATCTGCAGGGTTATTTCACTTACACCTTGTATACATATACGTACTCTTTCTATTCAGTACAGTAATCTGAGGCTTAATCACTTGAATCAGTTTATTTCCTCGTTTGTTGCTTGGCCAAATATTTCAATCGATATACTGTTTGAATTCAGTGCTTGCTTTCACTGCACCCATGTTTGTTACACCTGATCGATAGGGAAAATTAAATATTTTCTGAGCCATAATATGCTATGATTCTTAATAAATTGTCGATGTAGTGGACCATGATTAGTTTATATCTAACATTTTTCTCCATATATTTGGTCTACAGAATGTCATCTAGTTTTCAGGTACGCACAGCTTGAATAAAATATATGGAACACTCATTTCAATACTTCCTCTTATGCCTATCCATCATCCTGGAACTCCTTGGATCAACTGAAAAGCTAATTTTAGGAAGGAATTCGATATGCAAATGTTATAATGGTGAAGAAAGGAGTATTTAAACATGTTGTCCATTTTTTTCAACTTATAAAGGTTATACCGAACAATGTGTTTCATTTAAAAAAAACATGTACTTTTTTCCCATTTTTGGATTCTTTAGGCCTCAAAACGTACATCATACAAAACTTGCTTATAAGTTAAAAGCGCATTGAACGCATAGAAAATGAATATGCACCGTTAATGCAATGCATAGAATTTAAAGAAAGAAGACCATTAATAGTAATTAAACAATTCTGTAATTATATGATATGTTAATATCAGTGCACAGGGGTTCAAAATTGCATCTATTCACTGAGAAATAACACATAAATCAGTCTTGGAAAATGTTTAAAGCAATCAGCAACAATCTTTCGTTATATATCGTATCCCTAATTTTTCATTTTAACTTTTCCAGGTCTCGTGGCCGGTCGTCATAGACCGTCCACCTCCATATAGCCCCACAAAAAAATCTATTTGTTTGAGTTCAGGAAGTCTTAAAGGCCATTCAATACTTTCCTTTCTTTATATCCATCATTCTGAAAAGTTTCGGTTCATGTAATTAACCATCTCCCTTCCGTGGTGCTAGAATAAGACATAGTCCCGAATTCGTTTTCGTTTTCCGGAATAAAGTACCACAAGTCGGAACTACATTATTCTAGAGAGTTTTTAAATACAGTTTTGAATTTAGGTTTTCATCTATGAAAATTAACCTATAAATTTTCCGCAAATTACACCAGCCCACGTATTTAGTTCTTGTAGACGTAATGTATGGTGTTTTATCATACAATGTAGAGCTCTGTAACGGGAGTTATGATGATTATTACAGCACAGTTTGGACAGAAAGCAGCTTTTTCAGTAAAAAAGTTTATATTCGCTAGGTCAGATATCTGACCGATCATGTCATTGAGAGTTTCAGGCAATTGAGTGTAGTTCCTTCTATTTCTGTAAAATTCGCCATGATAATTCTTATAAAGAACCAATGTTACTCGATTGTTTTTGATCAGTGTTTTCGTTCCTTTCTTAATATAATTCTTTCTATTTTTGAAAGTTTTCCTTTACTTTCTCATGGTCCTCATTTTCTTCCTTAACTGCCTCTTTTCCTTTCTTAACGCCCTTCTTTCAATTTTTAAAGCCCTCCTGTTCTCTCTCGACTACTTCCTTTCAGTTCTTAACGCCTTCCGTTTCTTCCTTAACGCCTTCAATTCCTTTCTTAACGGCTTCCTTTCTTTTCTTAACGCCCTCGTTTCATTTCTTAACGCCTTTCGTTCTCTCTTAACGGCCTCATTTTCTCTATAATGTCTTTTTTCCTTTGTCAACGTCTTTCTTTCCTTCCTTAACGCCATTTTCCCGTTTATCAATGTATTTATATGACTTATAAAGTTTCTTTCATGTTTTAACTACTTTCGTTATTCCCTTGACGGTTCAATTTCTTCCTGAAACGTTTGCTTTATTTGCCTTCATATGTCTCCTTTTCGCGCTTTCATAATAATTTCTTTCTTATTACCGTTTACTTTCAATTTCATTATCATCCTTTATTTCTTCTTTCACTCGTTTTTCCTGCTATCAGCAATAATTTTCATGTTCGTTTCTTTTTCCATTTCTTTTTCATCATTTACTCTTATTTGCTATTTTTTAAATGGAATTTTTTTTCCGTTAACTCTTCCTTTCGCTGTATTTCACAGTTTTCTCTATTTATTCTTGCCTTATTCATTGTTTTTTATTCTTTTCACTGGTTATTAAGACAAGTACTTTTGAGCACATTAACAGACATCTACCTAAGGCGAGCACAGAACATCATATGGATATGGTACAAATAGCCATATCCAATCAGGGGTTAGAATGCTAGACGGTGTTTCTACGAAATCGTAATGCCGCACCCCTTTCGTCTAGCAGACCGAGAGCGGTGAATCAGAATATATGTAAGAAAGAATTCTAAAATTCTTCAGACTTCTAGAAGCACGTGCGCCCCTCATATCGACGGGCATACCAGTTCATATAACGGCTAGGAATGGAATAGGCTCCCCGCTATATAGGCCTATTTACACTTGAATAACTTCCGCATATGACTTCATCTTAACAAAAAATGGTTTTAAGGAATTTTCTGGCGTGGTTAGTTTCTATCTCTGTCTGGTGCCAGCTAGCTCAATCACAAGGAATTTCCTTTCCTTTCATATCCACTTCGCACAGTGGCTATCTCTGTCTCGCCTTTAACACGCCGTATGCTCGTTCAATATCCCTTGGATCACTCCGCGTCCCTCGCCTTCAGACAAACAGTTCAGAAATTGGAGGTCCGTCTGCCTCTGATCTCGACGTTTTTCTGTAAACCTCCTGACGTCACAAGTGTAAGAGCCACCATTTTCTTCGACTACCGACAATCTTGCCTTTTATTCTTCATTGTACTTTCCCTCTTATGACCCAATTGCAATTTCAACTTTACTAAAGAAGGAATTTTTATGTCTGGGTTATAAGGGCTTGAAAGGAGAGATAATATGAGTTTAATGACGTAATCTGCTAAACTACAAACTTCGGAATAGTTATTTCGTTGAGTTATAGCCCAATTTCCTACCAGAACCGTAGAAAGTATATCTAAAAATAGTCCAAATCTAAGTTCAATTGCCCCTATTAGATACTTTGGAAATATCTCTGATATATTTGTCGCAGTTACTGTATTTCTAATATTACAAGTTTTAACACACAGATCCTACCCAATCACCACGTTATTTCTGTCTAAAATTAAAAGTCTCATTTTTAGGACATCAACAAGGAACAGTGTATGTGTATGCAGTTATACATGAGTCATCCGAATATTAGTACCAAAACTTTCATTGAGAACAAACACCATTTTTCAAAATTTACATACTTAAAGCTCTTAAAAGTAATCTCCTCCAGTAACACGTACCCATCACCACATCCCTGGAAGACAACGGATCCCATACACAGCGTCGCTTTGTTGTAAACTTCTGATTGGCTGCCCTACATCTGTTATAATGATCCCTCTCTAGAAAGAGTGTCCCTCTCATTGGTTCCTTCATCTTAGGGAGAAAAGTCGTAGTCTCAGAGATTCATATCCTGAGAATACGGAGGATGCTCCAGAGTTTTCCAGTTACATCTGCTAAGTATATTAACTATTTGAGCAAGCACGTGACAACGAGTACCATCGTCAAGCCCAATGGGATTGATTTTATGGAGATTTCCGCGCTTCCGCGCATTGCTGACCGTAGTTGTCGGTCTGAATTGAGTTAATTACTATATTTAGTAAATTGCATTTGTAAATTTTATGTTATATTGTTGGGTAAGACCACACCGTACACGAGCCTGGTTCTTACGGTAGTGGCTAGAAACATTTTTTGTTGTACACTTTTGAATTGTACTCACTTTATTGACTACCTAAATAAATAAATTAAATAAATAAATAAATATATATATAAATAAATAAATAATTTTATTCTAAAGTACTTCACGTCAAGCACTAAAATCTGGAAAAGAATGTAGGCTTAGTTGGTTTCCCTCCATTCTGTGTATATCGTGTTGGAAGCTTTAATATTTAATAACTAGAGTTGTTCGTGCTTATAAATTTAATAGCTGACAATCTACATGTTTTAGAATTGCTTACAGTTATAAAGTGTAATTATTTATTCGTTTTATCGTAGGATGTAATATGTAATTTTTACAAAAGCATAATTAACCACTATGGGTGACTGTCACTTTAATCACAAATTAATTTCGTATGTAAGTGCTAGTTTAATATTTTCAAAGCTTATGAGATTAAAATATTAAAACTTCTAAATGATATTTCCGTCATGTTCAAATTTAATTTCAAATGAAAAATTGATAATTAATATTCTACAGGAAAACAGGTAATGATAGTGATAATTAATTTATGCACGGTATTATGCGATTTATTTCAATCACTGTCATTATTTTTACTAATCATAATGTAGTAGTGTAATTAATTTCGTGTCATATACTTAAAAATATATAGCGTATTACATGGAATTGGTAGATGAATTAATTTTGCAGTAAATTATGAGGTAATCTTTGCGAGTCAATGCAGTGATTGTGACTGCTTTTTTTCAAAAACTGGCTGATATATTTCCCACCGAATACACAGGAATGGAATTGTAGAGTTACCTCACCCCTTTGTAAGAAGTAAATATGTGTATGTCGGTTTTATGTCTTATAAAACGGAGGTGGGTCACATAACAAGGAAACACGCTAAATTTTAATGAAAAAAGGAGGGACTAGTTATAGAAAGATAAGACGAGAACAGCTACGGCGATATAAGATACATACGGTCCCGTCGTCAACGATGAGGAATAACATGACGAACATGACGTCGATAAGGGCAAATAAATGACGAAAACGACTACAGTTCCTGGGTATTACTTTAGCGAAGAGAACGACTATGACAAAAAAGGAAGATGGATACGAAAAATGAAGCGAGAAGTACGACTATGACAAGAAAGGAAGATAGATACGATAAATAAAGCGAGAAGTACGACTATGACAAGAAAGGAAGATGGATACGATAAATAAAGCGAGAAGTACGACTATGACAAAAAAGGAAGATGGATACGAAAAATAAAGCGAGAAGTACGACTATGACAAGAAAGGAAGATGGATACGATAAATAAAGCGAGAAGTACGACTATGACAAAAAAGGAAGATGGATACGAAAAATAAAGCGAGAAGTACGACTATGACAAGAAAGGAAGATGGATACGATAAATAAAGCGAGAAGTACGACTATGACAAAAAAGGAAGATGGATACGAAAAATAAAGCGAGAAGTACGACTATGACAAGAAAGGAAGATGGATACGATAAATAAAGCGAGAAGTACGACTATGACAAAAAAGGAAGATGGATACGAAAAATAAAGCGAGAAGTACGACTATGACAAGAAAGGAAGATAGATACGATAAATAAAGCGAGAAGTACGACTATGACAAAAAAGGAAGATAGATACGAAAAATGAAGCGAAAAGTACGACTATGACAAGAAAGGAAGGTAGATACGAAAAATAAAGCGAGGAGTACGACTATGACAAAAAAGGAAGATGAATATGAAAAATAAAGCGAGAAGTACGACTATGACAAAAAAGGAAGATGGATACGAAAAATGAAGCGAAAAGTACGACTATGACAAGAAAGGAAGGTAGATACGAAAAATAAAGCGAGGAGTACGACTATGACAAAAAAGGAAGATGAATATGAAAAATAAAGCGAGAAGTACGACTATGACAAAAAAGGAAGATGGATACGAAAAATGAAGCGAAAAGTACGACTATGACAAGAAAGGAAGGTAGATACGAAAAATAAAGCGAGGAGTACGACTATGACAAAAAAGGAAGATGAATATGAAAAATAAAGCGAGAAGTACGACTATGACAAAAAAGGAAGATGGATACGAAAAATGAAGCGAAAAGTACGACTATGACAAGAAAGGAAGGTAGATACGAAAAATAAAGCGAGGAGTACGACTATGACAAAAAAGGAAGATGAATATGAAAAATAAAGCGAGAAGTACGACTATGACAAAAAAGGAAGATGGATACGAAAAATGAAGCGAGAAGTACGATTATGACAAAAAAAGGAAGATGGATACGAAAAATGAAGCGAGAAGTACGACTATGACAAAAAAAGAAGATGAATACGAAAAATAAAGCGAGAAGTACGACTATGACAAAAAAGGAAGATGAGTACGAAAAATAAAGCGAGGAGTACGACTATGACAAAAAAGGAAGATGGATACGAAAAATAAAGCGAGGAGTACGACTATGACAAAAAAGGAAGATGAATACGAAAAATAAAGCGAGAAGTACGACTGTGACAAAAAAGGAAGATGAATTCGAAAAATAAAGCGAGGAGTGCGACTGTGACAAAAAATTAAGATGAATACGAAAAATAAAGCGAGGAGTACGACTATGACAAAAAAGGAATATGGATACGAAAAATGAAGCGAGAAGTACGACTATGACGAAAAAGGAAGATGGATACGAAAAATGAAGCGAGAAGTACGACTATGACTATGATGCGCGGGAACATTTGCCCATTACTGTACTAAGAAAATCAGAGCAGCAGATCTTGTTTCGGTTAGTGGCGCTAAAGCCTTAGTACTCTTAATTGTAAGCTCCTGCTTCCGTACTCAGATTCTAGCCTAGCCATCCCATTTCGTTGAGGTTTTTCCATTTCAACACCAGGCAAACACATGGCGGAATTGTCATGGCCTGGAATTAAACGGCGACATGACGCTGCGTCACTCTCGAAGCTATGGTAAAAGAGTTTACACTCTTTAATGTTGGAATAGACGTAGAAAATAAAAATTTCCTTCCCCTTAAATGCAACATCTACACTACCTTAGATCTAATCACCGGATACGTCATGATTAGCATGATTTTTCATAACCCTATATTTATCGATTTTAACAACGCATTGTACGAGAGGAAGGCCAACAACAGTCTGGAAGAATAGTATACAAATAGCGATGAAGAGATTAAATTTTTATGAAGAACAATGGAACAACACAGAAGAATTAAATAGGCCTATAGGAAGATGTGTCACACATTAAAAAATGAGCCTATACAACAACACAGTAATTTTGAGGCGGTGACATCGTTACAGCAAGGTAATATTTTGAATAAGCTGAGTCCCGGAATTCACTACTAACATTCGATTTACAAATATGGAAACCTAAGGGAAAGCCCAAACAGTAGTCTCACAAAGTCGGGTTGGAGTCCACGCCTAGGTGCAATCTGAGCTCGGTAGTATTACGGGGAGAGGAAGATTTAAATATGCTTGGAAACCAGTGATTTTCTAATTTATTTCACTTCAAAATACACTTTCATATGTGAAAAACATATTACATACTATGTAACGAGTTTTATGGCCTAGTCATGTGCTGCGACGATATTTTTAAAGCTATGATGCACAGAGTTTTCAAGGGAAATGCGTGCATAGTGAAAAACTGGAAAATAAAAACATGATTGTTTGTGAATTATCTTTGATGTATGAAGAACATGTTACATAAAATGTAAGGCGCTCTTATGTCCCTGTTAACTATTACGATGTTATTTTTAAAGCTCTAGTGCACGGGAATTTTTAAGGAGCATACATGATGAAATAAGGTGAAAAACTAGAAAATTAAAAACAGGATTGTTTTAAAATTATCTTTGATATATGAAAATATGATGCACAAAATTTAATGATCTTTTATCACCTACTGCGAGACAATTTTTAAAGCTCTGGTGCACAGCATTTTTTAAGATGAATGCTTGATTAAATATGGTGAAAATCCAGAGAATTGTCTGAAATGAAGAAAGTGATATAACCATCCTAATCTTTCTACCCATCGAATGTAACAAAATTGTAATTCTATT
The DNA here is from genome assembly GCF_040183065.1 of Periplaneta americana. Classification (NCBI taxonomy): domain Eukaryota; kingdom Metazoa; phylum Arthropoda; class Insecta; order Blattodea; family Blattidae; genus Periplaneta; species Periplaneta americana. The sequence continues at coordinate 80,635,188 of NC_091133.1, read as the reverse complement.
TCTAAGTAAAATGGCAAAAATTAATTCTTGTAGCAAGAAGAATAAATCTATCAATTTTCATATAGATATCTCGAAAAATAGTCTTATACAGGGAAATGAATAAAGAACTCGTATTACAATATTGAATCTTGGAACATCTGACCGCATATTTCTCTAAAACATCTGTACATTTCTCACACCCTTCTTGTATCAAACTTCTCATTTTCCTTGCCGGGAATACAGTCCAGGTTCTCAGGATATGTATCCGGATAATACTTTGAATTATGATATAGAATAGTAATACAGGTAAGCCAGATTGATCTTTCTAGTCTCAAAATCTCCTATATACTTTCTAATAGCTTTCATTTCATCACTCAGTGAAAAATGAGGCTTTTCTTGGTTTTTAAAAATCTCTTGTCTACCTTCCAACAGCTTTCAGTTCATCACTCAGTGAAAAATGAGGCTTTTCCTGGTTTCAAAAATCTCTTGTCTGAATTATAAAAATGTGTTTCGGTGGCAGAGGTGGGAGAGGTACAGGAGTCTGTAACAAGACAAATGGATGTGACTGGAAAACTGTGTATTTTAATGTGTTTCATATTTTATAATTGACGGCCGATATTTCTGGTCACATGCGCAGGGTAATCCGGTTAACCTTTGACACAAATCGCACGCTGGACGACACTTAATCCACCATGCCAAATTCTAGTCTTGATCACAAGCTTCCAATCACCAGCGTCCTGGAACATATTTCAAATTACCCAGGCACAGTTCAATATGTGAAAATGTGTGAGTTTGATCAAAATGCAGGTAATTTCTGCTGGAAAATTAAACGTAAATTTAAAACCCAAACTATATTACATTGTGCGTTGTGAGCTCGTAAAATGTAGATAGCATAGAAGTATATCACATGGAATGTGTAATTTAAAATTTTAATGAAAACATTCTTCTGATTGTGTTACAGATAACCATTAAATGCGCATCAGGCATCCAATATAAAAATAAATTACGACTACATTGAAAGGTTTAGTCATTGAATACCTTCATTTAAACATCGGAATAAAAATAATACTTTTCATCAATGTTAAGAAAAAAAAATTCTTAATTAGTGTAGAGTATTATTATTCTACAGCTATAATAGCTAAAACTAATAGTACGAGTGAAACCGAACATGAGATCAGGAATAATAATAATAATAATAATAATAATAATAATAATAATAATAATAATAATAATAATAATAAATTGAGAATCGCTGTGATGCTCTTCGGTACTCGAGTGCCTGTGTCGAATAGTACATTGAACAATTATATATTATTGCTTAATAAAATATCTTTGGATTATTGAGAAAGTAATATTTTTATAATGAAGTGACGACATGGGGAACCAAAAGCCTTTGACTGTAACACACACATACAGTATATACAAGAATTAGTGTCGTAGAATTAAAATCAATGCGTATAATTTGCTACAAAGTTTAAGTGTGTGTAATGAAGATAACGGAATGAAGTAGGGTATTAATAACATTACATTTTCAAATATCGTATTTTCTCGAATATACCGCGCATCTTTCCAGAAATATACAAGTAAAAACTACGGGCGCGTGGCTTATTTGAAATGAAGTTGACAACATTGCTTGACATTCCTCCATCGCAACTCTTAAGGTGATGGCGACATGACATTACTTTCATGCGGGAATTTCAATTGTTAACATTGTTAAAGTCCACACCTGTGGAGTAACGGTTAGCGTGTCTGGCCGCGAAACCAGGTGGCCTCGGTTCGATTCCCTGTCGGAGCAAGTTACCTAGTTAAGGTTTTTCCCTGGGTTTTCCCTCAACCCAATATAAGCAAATACTGGGTTACTTTCGGTGCTGGACCCTGGACTCATTTCACCGGAATTATCACTTTCATCACATTCAGACGCTAAATAACCTAAGATGTTGATAAAGCGTCGTAAAATAACCTGCTAAAATAAAATAAAAACATTGCTAAATGGCGAAAATTGAAGTTAATGGTGATAGCAGGTATTTATTATAAAAAAACCATGTAGTTTCCTACAGAACAAATGTAGTTAATTTACTGACGCATGCTATTAATATTGTGCAAACGGCCAATTAAGCAAGACAGTTGACATATGTGCAGTGGATGCGCATAGAATGGGTTTGAAATTCGTCCTGTTCCATGATAAAATTAATTGTTAACTGAAATGTGTTTGAGTTCAAATTATTTTTAAGTTCTCGTGAATATATTTGTTGAAAGTTTAATTTTTGTAAATTGTATTTGTTTCATTTTTATTTCATTGTTTTTTTTTTGCCTTTCAGAAGTGGGGTGCGTAGCTTTTTATTAATTATTAATATCATCATCATTAATTAATATAATTTACCATTGAAAGGATAATAGGAAATATCTGCTTTTGAGCCACACAATAATAACAACAATTAACTAGTACACTGCATACATGGTGGAAGTGAAATGATCCAGCAGTTCGAAATGGACAATAGGGTAAACTTAAATGAATAGAAAATCTATATTACGGTTTCTGACTAAATGCACGGTTAATTAGAAAATTATGTTGAGTCAGCCGTCTAGCAACATCGCCGCTAACATACTCCTATTTCTTCTCATAATACAGATAAAGAGCTCAACGAACTCAGGTCTGTCTTCGTAGGTGAACTACCTCTCACCTTCCTCTCTGGCTACATTGTAGAAAGCTGATCGCATCATTCAGTGTTTGAAATTAGTGGTTTTGAATTAAAATTTACACGAAAATGGTCCACGCTATTGAAATACGCCAGAGGTCATATATTAGAATTTATATCGATGTGGTAAAAAATCACTATCATATTTGCTATGGTTGTCCAATAAATGTTTGTTAAACATTGGGGGAAATAATTTTTTTAAGAAAACTATTAACTTTCCACCAATATGGTGCTACACATTTTTGATACATAAAATATGAGCTATTTTCTCTGAAAATCTCCAGGGTTATTTCACTTCCACTTTGTATAAGGACATGAGCATATCCCATAAATATTGTTTTTTTCCTTACTTTTCTTCTGTCTCTGAGTAACGCGAAGCTGCTATTAACTTACTATCATTTACGAATGTACATGTATTTCTTTCACATACATTATAACGTACAATATATCTATACTAATAATAAATCTGTAGCCGAAATTTTTCTGGTAATTTTCGATTTTCCAAAAATCATTGGTCCTAACATATATAATTAACGACCCTGAAACCGAAAATCACTTTTTTGAAATCTTTGTTTGTATGTCTGTCTGTCTGTCTGTCTGTATGTTTGTTACCTTTTCACGCGATAATGGCTGAACGGATTTCGATGACAATTGGAATATAAATTAAGTTCGTTGTAAATTAGATTTCAGGCTATATGGCATTCAAAATACATTATTTAAACGGGGGGTTATAAGGGGCCTGAATTAAATAAATCAAAATATCTCGCTTATTATTGATTTTTGTGAAAAATGTTACATAACAAAAGTTTCTTTAAACATAATTTGCGATAAGTTTTGTTCCGTGAAAAATTTTGATAGGACTGATATTTGATGAAATAAATGAGTTTTAAAATTAAAATAACTGCCATCTAAGGCCGTGTAATGAATTAAAAAACAAATGACTTCGTCTATAAGGGGCCTTGAACAGCAACAATCGAAAGCTATGCAAGATAGCCTACAGAGAATGTTTGTGTGTTTGTATGAAGTAATATCGGAAGCTAAATTAACCGATTTGTATAATTAATTATTATTTCACCATTGGAAAGTGTAGTTTCTCTAGATGGACATAATGATATAATGTTATTACAGTAACTTCTGATATAATATAATATAAGTTATTTGAAGGGTTCACAACCATAGTGGGCCAAGCGCCATTTACTGAATACGTAGAAAACAAGGGTTAAAATTAAGTTATTACCATAATTCAATGGAAACCTGTAACAAGTAAAATAAAATATACACATTAAATCTAAGTGATGTCAATCTTCATTAAACTATGGTTGCATGTAACAAAAATTAAGAAACAGGTTAAAGGAATTGTCATTGCACCAAATGAGTGTCTCTGGACCAAAATGATCGCATTTTAATTATTTGAATGCAATTTAAATTAAGTAACATATTAAACGATTTATCCTTCTATCAAACACGAATGTTCCCTGGATCAAACGTCCTATTTTAATTATGTGATTACATTACATTTATTTCTAACAGGTGCAGCGAAGCGCACGGGTACGGCTAATATTTAAATAAATTGGAAAACTCCCCTTGCTCATTATAATAAATGCTTCCAAGTTGGAACCAATCTGTACGCTGGCGTACGTCACAGCTACGTCACAACTTAGTACCCGCGCTGGCAAGATTGCCTGAACTGAAAACGTTGGTCCGTCCCGGTGGATTCAGAACACTACCTGCTCCCAGCACCCTTGCCTGACTCCATTCCTTCACCAAAGCTTTGTAACTGTCGTACAATGGCCGCCAAGCGTAGAGATTGGTTCCGGTATGCAGATTGCCTTTGTCTTTGGGAGTGTTTGGGAGTGGACTCTTCACATAGTTCAGTTTATTTGATATGACCGAAGCATTTCCATGACAACCGAAGATGAACTTTCGTTCTACAAACTCCTTTGAAATTCCTATTTGTTTAGGTCGAAAGTGGACGTTACACGCCAAAAGTAGGAATAAGTTACTAGGAATTTGATGTGAATTGAACGAAGAGAGGGAGAGACAAACATAACTTTATGCACGGTTGAAATATTACGTGCAATTTAATTTCTCTTGGACGTTAAAACAATAAATTGAAGGACTCAGAGCCAAAGGCGATTAACCCAAAATTACAAAATAAGTAAATAAGAGCTTATATTAAGAGGATTTTCACAGAAATGATTGGTTTCACAATTTATTTTAATTGGTCTAGATTGAATAAATACAAAAACAATATCATGAATCTATAACAACGATGTATAGTTTTAAAAAAAGGCTTAATAATGAACAATACAAAATTGTGGTTTGGTCGCCTTTGGCTCTGAGCCCTTCAATTGCACTTAGTAATTCTAGATAGAATTAGTCTGTTGTTTACGATTTCATTTTGTATATTCCTCTCCTGGTTATTTCTGCAGTTGCAAACAGAAAATGAACATGAGATAGGTCTATCTGTGTCCCGAACTCTATTGCGCAGTGAATCATCTTGATGTTTATCAGTAAAGAGATACTTTAAACATGAAAATTTTTTGAATGACTTTAAAGAAATTAAAAAAAAAATGTTTTTTTTGTTCAGAAATCTTTGTCTTTGGTTTGTTCAAGTAATTTTAATGCAGAGACACTATAGTTTCTAATGTAACATATGTCGCACGTTCCGCGACCACAGTCAAAGACTAAAGACTCGAAGCTCCGAAGAATTTCTTTTATTTAACTGGTCATTTTACGATACTTTATCAACTGATATGATTATCTAGCGTTTGAGTTAGATGGAAGTGATAATTCCGGCGAAGGGAGTCCAGGGTCAAGCGCCGAAAGTTACCCAGCATTTACTCTTAATGGGTTCAGAAAAACCCCGGAAGAAACCTCAACCAGGTAACTTGTTCCAACCACAATTCGAACCCGCGCACGCTCGTTTCACGGTCAGTCATGCTAATCGTTACTCCACAGCGGTGGGTTACGCTCCTAAGAACATATTCAAAATTCTACGAATAAGAAACGCTTCATCACTGCACAGTGAACTGCCAGCATTTTTAATTTTGAAAAAAAAATTATATATATATATATATATATGTATGTATGTATAAGTAATTCTTTTTTTAAATCGTAAAAAAAAATTTATTATATAGCAGAAGGCCAGTGTTTTACACATACTAATTTTCATTATTGTACAAGATACAGTAATGGAGGAAAAAAATGTTGAATGGCCTATTTTCAAAATTTTACTGCTGTAAGTGTACCTAACTCCTTAACCTTGCCCATTTAATCTAAATGTCATTTGATGGTTGAGTGGCCACAATTCATGGGTCGACTGGAGTTGATTATCTTAGATCAGACGTCTCCAAAAGCCTACTCGCGAGTAAGCCCCTGAGCGGAACCGAAGCCAGTACGTAATGAGCGAGCTCCGCCTCACCAATCTCCACCTGTACTGTACTCAATGTTTATGCGCAAACGAAGAGCAGTGACGGACTGCCATTATCATTGTATTGGTAGGAGTGTTCCACCGTTTCAAAATGTCTTCTAATCATGGACATAGTACATTCAAGGATGAATAGGAAGAGACATTTTTTGTGTTAGTGGGGAGAATGTGAAATGTTTAATTTGTTCGAAAATTCTTAAGCGTGTGTTAAAATTCAACATGCGACGACAATACTCGACTCTTCAGAAAGAATATCATATAATTACAGGCTTGTTGGACATGTGACAATAATTTATTTTGGGACTATCTGTATAACTGTTGGTTATACATAATAATCAGTATATTACATGACGTTTACACTTAGTTCCGCATGACAAACATATGTTTTTCGTTTCATTTTGGGTGAAATGCGTAGGCCCACAAATATTTTGATAAATATAAAACAAGAAAATACAAACACAAATCACAGACTGTCCTCAGTCTTAAAGAGAAAAAGCTTCTTGCTAGCTATGTTCTAGCTTGGTATATTGGAAAATCAATGAAGCCTTTTACAGAAGAATCATTTGTAAAATAGTGCATACAGGACGTTACTAAAATACTGTGTCCAGAACGAAGTCAAAGTTTAAGAAAATTAAATTGTTTCCAATTGCAGTTCAGAGAAGGAATTTCAAGATAGCAAATGTAATCAAATCTGAAGTCGAAACCACAATTAACCAGTTTGTAGCTTAATCACATGCATTGGACGAAAGCACACATAGAAATGACAAAGCTCACCTAGCCATTTTCATCCGAGGAGTTAATTAACATTTTACTGTGTCTGAATCTCTTCTTGATGTAGTTACAAAATACAACTGGAGAAGATCTTTTCCAGGCACTGAAAGGCACCCTAGAACAGAAGAGGTTGAATTTGCAATGGTTGTGTCATAGCAACGACGAGGCTCCAGCTTCATAGTATTTCAAAATAATATACAAACGTATGATATTTCTTATTCTATTGATGTTATTATTTGTAAACATAAGCAGAAAGTTGCCGCAATCCCCCACTGATCGCTCCCATCTGTTGAGGTATGAGTCTCTCCCCCTTCTCTAGCCGAACAGCACACTGTGTTCGGCGGGCAGCAACGAGAGCACGAATGACGATACGCTTTTTGGAGACCTTTATCTTAGATTAAAACGTTGAGAAGGTCTTAATCAAAGCCCAGTGTTCTTTCTGAACGTGGCGAATCACTAACGTCAAAATGGCCCTCTTTGAAACGACAGAACCATTTTCCTACAGTGAGTTCTCCGTTGGCATTCTCCCCGTACATGGCACAAATGTTTCGAACTGCCTCCGCCTGCATTTTTTCTTTTTTTTTTTACTCATTTAACATCGTTGTATCAACTACTGGGTTGTTTAGCGTTGGTTGAATTCGTGATAACGAGGTGTTATTTAGCAAGAGGAGGCCGAGGATTCGTCGTAGATTACCTGACATTCGTCTTACAGTTGAGTGAAACCTCGGAGAATACCCAATCAAGTAATCGGGCCAAGCGGGAATCGAACCCACGCCAGAGTGCAACTCCGGATCAACATGCAAACGTGCTACCGCCTGAACTACGCCGCTGGTCCCTTTGCTCTTCAATTAAGCTTAAAATATGTCGGAAGTGTTCGTTTTTTTTCCACTTAACACTCCACCTTCTTTAGCAAACAAATAGCACAAACTTTCTTAACATCCTTAAAATTAAAGGCGTATTTACAAGCACAAGACTCTGTATGACAAATGATGAACAATTTCCTAACAACACAATATTGTGATGACTAGCGAAAACGCTACGACCTTATGCAGCCTAATATATAGATTTATTTAACTTATGTGTGTGTAAATTTATTCCTTCAATTTTGAAATGTAACACAGTAATATGTGATCCTGCACTGAAACAATTATTCTATCGCGTAAATTGATATTCAATTGCTACCGAGCTCTACGGAAAAGGAAATTTCACCCAATTATTTCAGCTCATATTACATTATATGATACAATCAATGAATAATTTTAATTTAACTTTCCATTCACATTTATAATGCATTATTTTCTGTCACTAAAATATTCATTAGACGTGTTCAAATTTATTCCGAGTTTTATTAAATTTAATGAGATATTTATTATCATACTAATAAATAACATATCATGTTAAGACAAAATCGATTTATCTATCGTAAACCGTATTGTTTTTAGACGTCCAAATCGAAAAACGGACATAATTTTATATATGTACATTTATTAGAAAAGAAAAACTTACACTTATTTTCAATATCCCATTTCATTATTCGTAACCATGACATTGATAGCAACAGAACTACTGAAATGAATCAGTCGGTGTTATATTGGTTAAAGTATAATTTTTCTTTAATTTAACACTAACTGTGCTGTGAAGCGGTGTTTACAAAGTTACAGACGTTAAATTGTTAATAAATTTTAAGATATGGGACGAATTATTTTTAAAAATTCATGGCCCGTCGTGGAAATAAAACTAGAAATATTAGGAAACAATTTTATTTTTCATTAGAAAACTCTATTATACAAGCAGAACAATGCACCATTTTTGAATCCTGCAGTCAAGGCGACATAACAAATTTAACATGAGATGGTGTACAAAGACAAGATTGAGGTTACGAGACAGTAAGCTTTCACTATAGTTGTCTGTGAAATAAGGAAATACAATGGTAAAGTAAATTGATGTGAAATAATATTAACAATATAAAATAAAGTAAATCGTATGTGCATTAATTTAAGTAAAAATTAATTAAATAATTAATTCAAAATATAAAGTAAATTAGACTTTACATGCGTTAATATTTAGATGAAAATTAAGTAATTCAGTAATTAATTAAAAAATATTTAAACTGAAGTAGCCCCTATGTGGATTAATCTACCGATGAAAATTAACTTATTACAAAATAGGCTATTAAGTAAAGTAAATACTATGTCAATTAATGTTTCAGTACAAATTAATAAATTAATTTAACTGTAGAAAGAAAGTAAAACTGAAAAAAATTGATCAGTGCGTGGAGACTCGAACCCTCGAACTTCCAACTTGAAGACCAGCATTTTGACCACTAAACTACAGTCCGCATTTCACGAGAAGATCCGAGCAAGGAATGCAAGTTTTTCCCCTACTCTTATATCTTACCACCGACACGAAACCGGCCGGCCATTGACGGAGCCTTGTTTGTCCTAGCCGACCAATGACACCACTCCCATCCACCTGCTCTTTCAAGAACGCTGCGTTAATGGCTTACTCTCTCCTCTTACCCCGCAAGGACCAAAATTCCCTCGCAGGGATCCTCTCGTGAAATTTGGACAGTACCAGTGACAATAATGAATTAAACTCTCTATGTGAAGTAGTGCAGCCTGAATACATGTTTCATTAAATGCACTTAGAATCCCCTGATGATTACTGAATGCAAATATTGAAATTACATTTCATTTCTTGGAATATTTCACCATAAACTATGTTCAATAATATTTCTATTACAAATATAGTTATATATTAAGAAACGTAAAAAATTATATATTACAGTTATATGAACACTAATAAATATAATATAATTATTAAAAAATTAGTGAAAGTCAGACATGTTTCGGAGATGCTTCTCCATCCTCAGTGACTTTACCACGACGGCTGGTTCAGGTGACCGAACCGCGTTGTTGCTTGGCTTAAAGGAGACACTTTTTTTTTTTTTTTTTGGTAAAGTTCTCATTTTGGGAGCCTGTGGATTCATTAAAATTAAGGAACGTTTTTCTTTATTCGTGACGGTAAAGTCTATTGATTTGAACGTATATTGATTTGTGGGATCTCTCTTCAAAATTTCAAAATTTCAAAATTGTTTTCCGAAATGAAAAGTTCTGTTTTTTTAATGTAATCTGATTTTTCTAAAATTACAGTTGCGTTTCCCTTATCTGCTTCGGTAACAATCAGATAATTTTCTGAAATTTTGTTGCAAAGATTCTTCATTGTTTGTTTATTTGTTTTACTAGAAAAAGGAATTCTATTTTGTTTGATGTTAACTTGTAATTTATTGATTCTATTTGCTATTTTGTGTCTTAATATATTTCTTTGGGGATCATTAACCTTTTGTAAAGCAATTTCAGAATCTAAGACAAGTTGTTGAGTTGATTTAACATAGTTATCATCCAAATTGTACTTCTGTCCATTCTTTAATAAATTCGTTTCATTATTGTCAAAGACAACATGAGACAAGTTAATTATTCTTTCGTGAAGGGAATATTGTGACGAAAAACTTTTATTGGCTTTTTCTTTTTTTGGTCTTTGAGTAGGACGTAAATTTTGAAGTTTCTTTTTTAATTTAAAGGAATTGAAATATAATTTTCTTACTTATACGTTGGAAGATCTCTTTCTGAAGTAATTCCCATTTTACTGGATGTACAACATTAAGTATATTTAAGTGACATTTGTATAGTTTCAAATTAAGTTCGTCTTTCTGTATGTAAGTAGATTTGATCTCATTTTGTATCCAAGTTTTTGTACATTGTTTAACAATATGTGTAGAAGCTCGAGAATCTGTGTTCGGTTGAATATTGACGTATTTGGGCTTCAAGGCATCCCTTAAGCAGGATTTATTAAACCAAATTTTTTTATTTAAAAGTTATATTTTAAGACGCACGTCGTAGTAAAAGTTGGCCAATTTTTCTTCACTAGCTCTTTTCATATTCAAAGATAAACCACACATGTTGGGCCAATTATACAGTGTTCATAGATTTGATAAGAAACGTAAAAAATTATATATTACAGTTATATGAACACTAATGAATATAATATAATTATTAAAATATTATTAAAAGTCAGACATGTTTCGGAGATGCTTCTCCATCCTCAGTGACTTTACCACGACGGCTGGTTCAGGTGATCGAACCGCGTTGTTGCTTGGCTTAAAGGTTCGATCACCTGAACCAGCCGTCGTGGTAAAGTCACTGAGGATGGAGAAGCATCTCCGAAACAAGTCTGACTTCTACTAATTTTTAAATAATTATATTATATTATATTTATTAGTGTTCATATAACTGTAATATTTAATTTTTTACGTTTCTTATCAAATTTATGAACACTGTATAATTGGCCCAACATGTGTGGTTTATCTTTGAATATAGTTATTTATTGTTGGCGTCCAATCCTTGAGTCTCGAATTTATGAGCCACTTATTTCTTCTTTCTTTGTCAGCAGGAAAATAGTACAGTTTGTACACTCCACAACTTGGAGCCGCAAAATCAAACATTTCATATAATTAATAATATAGTTTAATGTTTAAAACTAAAATGCATTCACATGTCAGATCTCATACGAGTACTTTCCGTATTGTTATTTCCGCCACACAGACGTCACGTCACGTCACGAGCATTACGTAACTCTCTTAGGAATCAACATAGCTGATTTATTTGCTCGGGAAATATAATGCTTTACGAACAATGGTGGTATTGCTGACGCGATTCCAATGCCCTCTACCCTAGATCATATATGTAACAGATAAGTCATCGCTATGTTAAAATCGGCAGCACTTTGAAGAGAACAACCGCCAGGATCGCCACCCGTCCGCCGTAAACGAACACGAGATGGCAGTACAGTCGCTAATGCAATTCAAATGAGAATTATGACGTGACTCCTTATCTAACAACTAGATGGCAGCGTAGGAAACCTGACAAAAGGTGTTAACTTCAAAGCCTATAAGGCCGACCTATCTGGGGTATATATGATCTACGCTTTTACTCATATATCTCAGGCTATGAACTTCTAAACAGCCCTCATAGTTAATGGATTCCTGCTATCTATTTGTTTTTGTGCGAAAATCGCAAGCTTTTAATCCTCAAAGTATTTTTGAATACTC